>NC_092129.1:161788003-162988003 GCF_043159975.1 Macaca nemestrina | reverse complement strand
GCTTTGCTTTATCAAACAGTTTAGATTTGGGATATTCAAAGGGGCGAGGACATTGATGGGGACACAGTATTTATTCTTGTAGTCTCAGTTATTTGGGTATGTTATAAAACCTAGTGTCTTCAGCCCAGCGTGGTGGTTCACACCTGTAATCCTAGCACTTTGGGAGGCTGAGGCAGTTGGATCACCTGAGGTCAGGAGTTTAAGACCAGCCTGACCAACATGGTGAAACCCTGTCTCTACTAAAAATACAAAAAGAAGGGGGCGTGGTGGCAGGCATCTGTAGTCCCAGCTACTTGGGAGGCTGAGACAGGAGAATGGCTTGAACCTGGGAGGCAGAGGTTGCAGTGAGCTAGAGTGTGCCACTGCTCTCCAGCCTGGGTGACAGAGCAAGACTCTGTCTCATAAAAAAAAAACAAATACAAAAAAAAACTAGTGCCTAATATATGTATATGTGGGCAGCAAATCAGTTGTCTGGCTACATTCTGGACTGCAATTGATTGTTTATTTACTTACTTTTTTAAGGTAAGGGTTAACCATGCTATATAGCTGTTGATTTTTTCCTTTCCTAATATTTTTCTCTCAACAAAAGATACTAAATGCTGTCATTCCCCTGTTCTCTATGGAACTTGTCATTGGAGAAAGGAGCAATCTTTATGAGAGTGCAAACATAGTAAAAAGAAATTCATGCCTTGAATATAAATGGACTCAAAGCAAAATCCCTGGGAAACATGTTTCAAATTCTGGAATTTTTACAATTATTGTCTTGAAGTACTATTTATAGTTATAAAAGTAATAATTCCATCCAGCACAAAAATTTGCATTAGACTTAGTAATCTGGTGAGCAGTGTTAATACCAAATGTCAATATTCAGAACTTTTGGAATTAATCCAACAAACATTTATGCACTCATTGTGTGCCTGCTTGCTTGGTTAAGTATAGTAATTATTTCTTCCCACTGGCTTGAAAGCTCTATTGAGTCCAGTGGCCTCATCCAGCTTTCTTTCTGTCTCACTAGTATGATGCCTGCACAATGGGCACACAGTAAATATGTCGAATGAATATGTCATTCAATTAATCACCTAAGTTTTAGAGCTCGGCGAATGGATTTTAGATATAAAGGATGAGAATGGAGACAGAAACTGGTTGGGAGGCTCTTATGAGGAATAGAAACAGCAATTGAATATCTACTCACAGAGGAATGACCAAGTAGTGCTGAGGTGGCCTAAGTCGCCAAGTGCTCAGGGATTGAGTGATTTAACTATATAAGGTGGGAGTGGGAGATTGTAGGGGGAATGAAGGACAAAGCAATGTGGAAGCTCAGGTTACTGACAAGAAATAGATTGAAGTGTTGTGTCTGAATTTAGAACCTGGAGGGAAAAGGTGACCTGAATGGATAGTTTGAAGAACTAGAAGTTTCAATGAAGGTAAAACTGAAATGTTGTGAACTTAAAGGGGTACACGGCCTTTTTTTTTTTTTTTTTTTTTTTTTTTTTGGCCATCTCCCATATGCAAGGCACTTGAATAAAGTGTTACTGAAGGAAGGGATGCTATCCAGATGACCGACACGTAGTTTCTTTCTTCGAGGTGGAGTTAACTCACGATGAAAGTGGTAAAGAGATCTCTGGAAGCACATAGGTGGGTTCTTTCTGTTTGGGAGGATCCTGCATGGAAGAAGTGATCTTTGAATTGGGCCCTTTGGAATGAATTTAATACATGGAGATGGTGGCAGGGGCATTCCAGGCAGAGGGAGTAGCATTAGCAAGATGTGGAGTCAGAAAAATGCAGGGTCTCTAAGGAACAAGACATTGCCTTTGGTGTTAGCTGGAAAAGTGGGACAAGCTTGAATGCAGAAGTTGAAATTTGATTCTCTGAGCAGTAGGGAGTCCTAAACGGAAGAGTGCCTTAGTTGACCATGCATTATAAAGCTTACTCTGGCCTCAGTAAAGGGGGATTAAACAAAGGTTCTAAACTCTGGCTTCACATTCGCATCACCTGGAGAAAGTTTTAAAACCCGACTCCTGGGCTGCACCCTGTATCAATTAGGATATCCGGCACTGGGACCCACACCTCAGTATTATTTAAAGCCCCAGGTGATTCCAATTTGTAGCCAGGGTTGCAAACCAACGGTTTAGAGCAAGGGTTAGCAAACTCTAAAAAAGGGCCACATAGTAAATATTTTCAGCTTTATAGGCTGTACATTTTCTATTGTGACCATTCAACTCTGCCATGACAGCAGTAAAGCAACCATGGACAATGTTAATAAAGGAATGAGCATGACTGTGTTCCAATAAAACTTTATGTATATAAATTTGAATTTCATACAATTTTTATGTGTCACAAATATTCTTGTGCTTTTTATTTTTTTTCAGCCATTGTTAAATGTACAGACAAATTACAGACTATACAAAAGGCAGCCAGTAGTATTTGGCCCACAGGTCATATTTTGCCAACCATTGATTTAGAGGGTGAAGATTGGACACAGGTAGTCCAGGAAAGAAAACAATACTATAATAATCCAGATAAGACATACAGTTAACAATTGTGGTCAGTTAGAAGGGCAGAGTGAAGGTTAGTGATATTGAATTGAGATTTATGGCAACTCATGTTCTTGTGGGCTACTTTTGAGCACCCAGAAGTTGTCAGACAAAGGACGTTTGAATGAACTATTGTGGTGTACTTACTGCCCTTTGACTTTGTCTTTTTATTTTGCAGGGATTTGACCTATGTTTTAAGGCTGTTTCTGGCCTAACTGCTAGTAAAGGCTAATCATTTTGGCAACACTTATTACTATAAATTAGTTAAGTCTCTTGCTTTCCTCATGTGCTAGCCTTGCCTTTGTTACCAAATAATGACCTTTCCTTGCAAAGAAATGTTCTCTTTAGAAAATAAAATGGGGTTGATAGGAGAAGGTATGGCAACCTACATTTTATCACACATCACTGAATTAACACAGAATTCTCTATTTGCATTTTCTTCAGCATTTGTTGCCTAGTTAAATACCTGCCAGGATAAATGGTGCCTGCTCCTCTCCCACCCCCACTCCCTGTCCCCTGTGAAAATGAGAGGCTGATGGTTGCAACTTCCTTTCTCTAAGGTTATTTTAGAAACCGTAAGGCTGAAAAAAAAAAAAAAAAAAAGTATTTCCCACTGATATCTACTGTGATTTAAAATCAGCTATACATTTGCACATTTGCTTGGTTATTTTATTTGAATATCATTACAGTTGGGTGAACAAATTCACTTACCTATTTTCTAACTTCCACTCTTAGAGAAGTCTACTGTTTTGGTGTCCTCTAAGAAATGCTTACTCTATGCCCCCACCACTTGGATATGGGAGAAACTGAAGACCCTGATAACTTTCCTTGAATCTGCTGTAAATGGATGGAGAGAAAGAAATTCAAGACAGCAGTCAAAAGCATTTATGGTCATCTTAGTTATTTTGCAGACCTACCTAGAGAGTAAGGGGTAAAAAAAATATATGGCATAGAGCCACAGCCTCCTTGTTCTTTGTTTTCCCTGCCACCCTCACAGTAATTTCTCATAAAAGAATAAGGAAGTATTATATGTGCCTTATGAAGGAAAAGCAGATGAGATTTTGAAGAGTTTGCCTGTTTCCTTGTGTATTTTGGGATTTTTTTTTTTTTTATCACTAACTGTATTTTACATCATTGATGTTATAATTGATTTCTAAAATTTGAGGTTCATGGTTTAAATCCCAGGGACTTTTTTTCCCCTTCTTCTCATTGATCTTAAATGAGTATTATCATCTTAGGGACACTATCAAAATATGTATAATATAAAAGTGAGATTGTGATTGAGCGCTGATATTTTCAAGTACTTTTAATTAAGCTTCTGATGCTTTACACATTGATAACACAATAAAAAGTCCAGTGTATTAAATTAGCTTTCCATTTATTTTTCAGAAGCACTTACCAGCTAGGGAACTAAATATACAGTAGCAGGTTGTACTGCAGCCACAGCCTTACTGTGCCCCAGAGGAATTCTTACATAGAGAGTCCATTCTTTTATGGAAAGGAAGAGGTCAAGAAATAAGGCAAAGCTGCAGGCATAATACAGAGATTAAAATGACTGATAGAATTCAGAACACAGAATGGCAGTAGCTGAAAGACAGTGGGGAACCGATCCAGAATCATAGAGGCTAACAGTTGGAAGAGACCTTTGGGATCATCTTGACTAGTGTTTCTCATCTTTGGCCACACTTTGGAAATACCCGAGAGCTTTTAAATAATACACTTTTGTCCAGGCCCCAGAAGACCAATTAAGTCAGAGTCACTGGGGATTAGGATTGAGGCTTTGGTATATTTTAAAGATTCGCTAATAGTTCTAACCTGCAACAAGGATTGAGAAGCAGTGGCCAAATCTAGCGTCTTCATTTTATATAGGAAGTACAGAGCAGATACCTGGCCCAAGACCAAACAGCTATTGTTCGCTAGGATTTTAACCTCAATCTTCTTATCTTCTTGCCTCCATCGCTCTACATTCTCCCTGTGTGATCCCATCCCTGTCCTGCTTTAAATTACGCCAATATGCTCATGACTCCCAAGTCCTTTATATCTAACTTCCTTCTTATTTTCTCTCCAAATGTCTTACAGCCTCCTCAAGTGCCCTATATTCAGAACTGAATTATCTTTTTTTCCCCCAGTCTCCAAACCCGTCTCAGTCTAGATTCTTCTGTCAATGAAGGGTACTTCTCCTGTTTGGTTATCTGTGCCAGTAGCCTGGGAGTCTTCTTCTGCTCATGCCTCTCGGTACTCCTATCTAATCAGTTACCAAGAGCTGTCCATCCTGCTTCCCAGCTGTTAATCAGATCTGTCCCGCCTTCTCCCCTTGCCCCTAGCTTAATTTAAGGTGTTATTTTTTTTCTGAGTGATTTTGCAACAGCCTCTCCTACTGTCTTCAGCTACTTGCCTTTGTCCCACTTGGGCTTTATCTTTAACACCATTAGGAAGCTCTTTCTGAAGCACAAATTGGATCATTTGTCACTGCATTTTTTGCATTATGTGTTCTAATCATTTAGCCATTTCTTCAGCCCAACTAGGTACTCCCTTTTCTCTCTGTCTCCATGTACCTATATTCAGTCTTCTTCGTTATAGTCTATAAAAGCATAATCTATCTATGGAATCAGTTCTTTTATGCCTGCTTTTATCAAACACTGAACTCTCCCATCAGAAATAACATTTTCCTTCTTCAACCAAATGCTGTCACATTGCTGACTGAATGTAATGGGCCCAGCATTGCCCACACCCTTATTTTGGAACCCACCCCTGCAGGAAGTTCCCAAGGTAAACATCAGACCTGCCTTAGCGTCAGTCCACATCCTTGGTAGTTAACACCTTCACTGCACTCAGTGTTTACTGGCTTCTTCATTTCCTATCCCTGACTTCAGTGTCTCTTATTGCATCTTAGTAAGCCCTTGTTCTCTGCGTGACTCTCCCAGTTCCTGACTAGTTCTTCACCAAGGACCCCTTGACCCTCAGTCACTTGTTGTTTTCATCTTGCACCTCTTGGCTCTTTCAGCCCTTTTGCCTTAGGATGTAGTTTTCTAACTTCTACTGTCTGTTTCTGTCATGTAGTAACTCACCAGTCCTGGAGCCCTAGCATGTATTACTTGGAATTGCACTCCAGTCTCTTTTGGAATTTTTTTCGGGCATAACTCTTGGTCCCCATTAGACCACCATTGCCTTTTTGCCTCAGGCACTCCTGTGTGACTCTATTCCGAACCTGATTGTCCAGTTCGTGAGTTGCCTTAGTTCCTTATCTTTTCCTCCTGCCTTTCTGCTACCTGCCAGTTGACAGGCTAACTACCTAGGCTCTCTACCAGAAAGGGAGCAGGAAAAATGCAGCATGCTGAAACTCAACCCTGCTCCTTTGGCTTCTTACCACAAAGTATGATGAAGGCTTGCAGAACATTTAAATTGTATTGTAATATACCTTAAACATATCAAACCCTTTGAAAACTTGTAGGCTTTATCGTTTTTAAGACTCTGTATGTAGAAATGAAGTCCATAGTCTTATTATAGCTTTTCCTTATAATAACACCGTTTTATTTGGGAAAACTTTAATCAACAACTAGAGAATGGATACAGAAAGCATTGAATTGGTTTGGGGAACCAAAAGAAGTTAAGTTCGTGGATACTGCTAAAATTTGATTGGTTGTATAACCTCACATTCAGAATACAAGCTGTTATAACATGTGGAGCCTCTTTTAGAACTGAGCTCTGTTATGTATCTTTGATAAAAATTGAAATGATTACATTGTCTGGAAACCTGAACTGTTAAAAATACTCTCTTGGGGTCTTTAGTTTTGTTTGGTTTTGTCTGTAAAGGAGTTTAAACATGAGTATAAGAAAAAAAAAAAAAGGTCATCAGTGTTTTCTGTCCTTGGAGAGTGGAATATGAAAGCAATTTATGAAGTGCCTGTAAGATGAAGATTACAGAGGTTCAGCTTCTCGGGAATCTAGAAGTTTTACCAAACATGCATACTGCCTCATTTTTTAAACCCACGGCAGCCCACATAGAATGCAGGACGCAGCATGTAATTACTTTTAAATATCCTCTCATCTCTGTGACCTGTACCTTGGGATTAATGATGAAGGTAACTTCAAGTACCTTGTACAATTTGGGGAAAAATGTTTGCCATACTCACAGTACTCTGGCCACCCTTGTTACAAGTCCATCACGCAACTTAACATGTTTACTTTTTAAACGTTTGGAGAACTAACAGGTGGTTACATGACTGAGATGTTTGTTTTAACAGGCTAAAAACTGGGAGGTAATTTAGGCATACGCTATGATGCAATAGGAAAATACCTAATTATTCCATTTTTGGCTCAGCTTTTCGTTTCAGTTAAAACTGCTGATAGCAAGGCTCGACAGGTTTGGTAGAGTAGTTCTCTTAACATTGCCTACATAGGAGAAACTGGCTCACTAGTAATAATGGCTGTGTTTTAGTTACTTGTGTATGAAACTTACTTGGCTTTAGTGCTAGAACTTAGTAAAGGATTTCTTCTCAGAGCTTCTGTCATCAGCAGTTACAGTGTGAATACAGACAGCTCTGAAAGCCCCATATCTATTTCAGCATGCTCTAGAAAGCCACTTGGAGTGTTTTTTGCCTGTACATCGAAGCACTGAGGAGATATCCTGAAAACAAGACAGCTAATTGTTATTATGCTTGGTACATTCATCCCAGTGTTTCAGTATATAGGTTACGATTGGCTCTTGGAACTGTCCATTGAGCAAATAGAAGGAGCCAGGAATTTTGCAGGGTAGCTAGTTGTTCATGGGGTTTGGAGTTAAGGGACGACTTCCAGAAGCAGACATGGTCAGGGATAGAGATTCTAGATCAGGGGTGGTTACCTTTCTCTATAAAGGGCCATATAGTAAGGACTTTAGGATTTGTGGCTGCATTTCAATAAAACTTTAAAAAAAAAAATAAAAACAGGCAGCAGGTCGGATTGGCTACAGGTCCATAGTTTGCCAACCCCTGTTCTGGATTCCAGAAGATACTCCACTGTTGTGTGACTGATCTCAGAGGAAGAATAGCAGTGGTTTTCAGTTAACTGGGTGGATGCCTATAACCTTCAATATGCCAAGACTTCACAGTATTTGTATATAATAAATTTGTTGTCAGAAAAGGCATTGTTTCTTTACTGGGTCTTTGAGGCTAATATGCATAGTGTTATTTAGTTATCCTCCATTTATTTCCCAAAATTGAGGTACTTAGGATAAAAAGCATGTATAAGTGTTAGCCATCAAAGTAAAATCAAAACCTACATTAGGTCACACGAAACAACTTCTGAATATTCCTTTTCCACCTGCCAATGCAAGCTGGTCACTCAGCCGTTTCTGATAAGCCTCAGTTCTTGGGGCACCTCCTAAGTTTAATACTGATATGCTACCTATTTTATTTTATCTAGCATAATTTCCTTTCTGAAAATATTTTCCCCAGTGTTTTATATCAAGTCTCTTAACAAAGGAAGTGTTAGTCTACATCATTTTTCTTCTGATTGAAGTATAAGCCAAGAACTGTTTCACCGAATAAGTGGGCATATGCAAAGAAAAGAAAAAATTATAAGCTAATGAAATTTTGATGGGCAAATGA
Organism: Macaca nemestrina; assembly: GCF_043159975.1. Taxonomy (NCBI): domain Eukaryota; kingdom Metazoa; phylum Chordata; class Mammalia; order Primates; family Cercopithecidae; genus Macaca; species Macaca nemestrina. The sequence continues at coordinate 162,979,881 of NC_092129.1, read as the reverse complement.
CCTGTTCAAAGCAGATTCCAAGGCTCACAGAACTAACATTTCATTAGCCACAGGAACTGTTTCCAATTATCTTACTGATACATTTTTGCTCTCCAGGGGAAAGGAGTGTTAAATTACTTTAGAATTTGGTGGTCAGAAGCACTGCTCAGAGGTGGAGAGAGAAGGCAGGAATTTTGACTGAGCTGCAGGAGAGATGACTTTTCAGTGGGTGTCAGATGGTAGCAACAAGGCCAGGTGATTTGAAGGACTGCCACTGGAATTGTGACTTCAAAGACAGCTCTGAAATAGGGAAACTGATCTACAAGGAAACTCATACTATGAGTATGCACAAATGATTTTATTTACAAGGTGCTTATTAATATCGGGTCCAACTGCTTAACTAAGGAGATGCAGAAGATTATGTAGAGCTAGGCAGGGGTCTGCGGCACTGGGGAGGTATGATAGCTGTGTCCTTGAGGACACTAGAGGAGGTAGAAGATACTTCCCTAGAACACAAGATAGCAGTCTAGGATTCATTCACAAGTGATGACAGAAGCAGTCTCCTGGCAGTTGGAATAACATCAGAGTAGAAACAGAAGCAAGACAGGGGCAATGTTAAGGACCAACAGACCACCTGTGTGACAGAATTTCAAGATGTGGTTGTGGGCTAACCTATGATGGACAAGAAATAAATTCTGTTATTGCCAGCTAGGAAAATGTTCAATATCTGTTCTAAAAACATTGATTGCCTCTGTAAATTTAGAAACATTCTAACCTTTAAATGGAAGAGAGAAATTCTTGAGAATTACCAACTTAAGCTGAGATCCCTTCTCTCATTCACTGTTGCTGAGGGGGACAAATTGGTGCAATGTTTGTGGGGAGGAGGCAATTTGACTTTACCTGTTAAGGTAATACATGTGTGTATTGTCTGATCCTGAAACTGGATTTCCATAATTTATTATTTTTAAATACACTCAGGCTGGCAAAGATGTTTGTGCAAAGATTATGATTATATTAAAAAACTGAAATGAATTACAGAAAAGTTTGCATTTGTAAAGTTTTTGGATGTCAAAAACTTTGAAAAACTCCCTTTAGAGAATTGCTGATCTGTACGTACAACCAAGGAAGTTTTGCCAGGACAAATTGTGTAGTGGAAAAAGTAAATTTCAGAACAACGTATAGTCTTCCTTCCATAACTGCAAGTTCCACATCTGTGGATTCAACAAACAGGGCATCAAAAATATTTAGAAAAATTAAAAAGAACAGCCAGGCTTGGTGTGTCGCACCTGTGATCCCAGGTAGAGGCTGAGGCAAAAGGAGCACTTGAGCCCAGGAGCTCAAGGCTGCAGTGAGCGATGATCGTACCGCTGTACTGCAGCCTGGGCCACAGCGTGAGATCCTGTCTCTAAATAATAACGATAATAAGGGTACAATTTAAAATAATACACATAAAATACAGTGTAACAACTATTTACATAGTATTTACATTGTATGAGATATTCTAAGCAATCTAGAGATGACTTAAAGCGTACAAGAGGATGTGTATAGGTTACATGCAAATTCTGCATTATTTGATATAAGGGGCTTGAGCATCAGTGGATTTTGGTATCTATGGGGAGTACTAAGGGATAGCTGTACATAGAATAATCTCTTTTCTTTGAAAGCAATGGTAATCTGTGTGTGTGTGTGTGCGTGCGCGCATGTGTGTATGCATAGAAGATTCAGACCCATACACAAATTGCTCATGGTGGTTATGGGGCAGGGATCACAGTGGATGAGGAAAAAGCCACTTTTATATTAACTAATTGGCTGTAGTAAGAAAACGTCTTACTTCTTGCTTGCCACAGACACACCCAGGAGCAGGGGATGGAGAGGGGACTCATGTAATGCCTGGGTTCAGCTTAAGAAGAGCATGTCATTAGAAGTGAAAAGAGCCTTCTCTTTTTTTGGGGGGTGGGGGATGGAGTCTCCCTCTGTCACCCGGGCTGGAGTGCCGTGATACAATATTGGCTCACTGCAACCTCTGCCTCCCAAGTTCAAGTGATTCTCCTGCCTCAGCCTCCTGAGTAATTTGGATTACAGACGTCCACCACCACACCTGGCTAATTTTTTTGGTAATTTTAGTAGAGACTGGGTTTCTCCATGTTGGCCAGGCTGATCTTGAACTCCTGGCCTCAAGCGATCCGCCCACTTCGGCCTCCCAAAGTGCTAGGATTACAAGCATGAGGCACCATGCTTGGCCAAAAGAACCTTTTCTTCATAACTAATCTATGAGGCTTATGTGTCATCATTACAGATATTAAGAGTTATATGCCTGTATAACTCATACATTCTTTTATTCATTAACTTAGCCAATATTTATTGAGTACCTACTGTGTGTAAAACACCATGCAAGGTACCTAGGCTATATAGCAGTGACACAATAAAGGTATCCTCACAGCAGCAAGCTCAAGCAGACAGACCCAAGCCATAACCAGGAAGCCTGAAGGAGGCGTATCGTTTAAATGAATGAATGTCTGTGCCCAGTTCTGAGTAACAGCAGTTGGTATTACAATGAAAATAGAAGTGCCTGTGTATTAAATTTTCTTTCTTTTTCAGTTTTTTCTTCATTTTAGTCTTAGATATCTATTTTATGTATTTTCAAATACAGTTTTTGATGATGATTAGTGTTTTAGTTATGAAATCTTCTAGGAAGAGGTCACCTGGTTGTTCTGTGACAATGACCCACATAACCGTAAAGTGACTTTGGTTTTTAATTGCATCCCTGTGTCTCCTCAGCCTCCACAAAAGAAGAATCTCTAAAAAAATAAACAATATCTTTATATATGTAGATAGAGATATATACACACGTATATTTTTTATCTGCTGTCAACTGAATTGTTTGTATGTTGTTTTTGTTTTTTCTTTTCACAGAAAAAGCAAAGGACAAAAGATCTTTCTCGGGTATTTCATTCTTACAGTCCATATAATCACAAGGTAAGAGAAGCATGTTAATAGCATATTAAGTATTAAAGTCTTTCCGAATGTATAGTACAATTTTCACCAAGATACGGTGATTATGAAATACACTTGCCAATTACATTTATATTTCAATTTAAATTTTTTAGCTCTTTATCCCTTTTAAAGAAAACAGAAATGTTATATTTCTGAACTATAATAATTATATTTTATTCACATTGAAATCTAGTTATATATTGGCACTGAAATCTCAAAGACAGTGAAAAGATACATTTTGGGGTATATTTTGTTTGGTTAGTTTTTGTGTTTTCTCTCTGAACACTGTACTGGAGGAACTTAGGTTTCGGATTGGTAAAGATATTTGAAATGCTGACTGCAAAACTTGATTCTTCATTGCTCCTGATAGATTATTTTTCTAAATAAAAATCCTAATAAAAATTAGTACCTAGCATTATATCTGAAATATCTACTGCCTAGAGCTTTGCTACACAGAAAATGACCAAATAACATAACGACCCCCATGTACCCCTCCCACAGCTTCATAGATTCATAGTCAGTCTTGTTTCATTTATACCCTACATTCTCCATCCCTCATATTTGAAGAATTCCTAGACATCTTTTCACTTGTAAGTATTTTACAATATATTTGTAAAAGATAAGGACTCTTTTAAAAAGAAAAAATATGTAGCCATTTTTAAGAAAATGCTTAACACCACATCTTCATGGGGAAATAGATTACAAGGTTTCTGAGACTTGCGCAAAACTTCTAAACCATGTAAGATTCCAGTAAATCTGTTAATTCGAGGTGATTTCAGAAGCAAACAAAAAATGTGCACAGTTGAAATGCTAATATAAACTTAAATCTTTATCTATGAATTTACAGGGAGACATGTGGTAGGGATTTTTTAACTAGCCAAAATAAGTAGTGTGAAAACTACTTTCCTCGGTTGAAAATACAGAGATGTCTGGATTCAGGAGGGAAAAATTGTGCCAGTTCATAGAAGTTGAAAAGAATTTGAAACACTAGCTTCTAGTGTTTCTATAGTGACCAATTGACTTAAGCACCAAAACTTGTAAAAGAGATGTTTATGCTTCATGTGACCATGGTGATATGTAATACTAAAAATTATCTCATTCCAAGTTACATTTTTCAAGCTAAATCAATCACATTGCAGAATGCAGCAATTTGTTTGAAAGAGATTGAGAGAGCCAATAGTGTCTGACAATGCACACAGAAGGAGCAGGCTGATAAGTAATACAACAGCAAAAGGAATGAGATTGGCCAGATTTCTGAAGGTAACATTGCATTTTTTTTTTTTTTTAGATGAAGCCACTTAATGAACATAAGTGCAGCAGTGGCTAAAGTTAACATTTAACAACAACAAAAAAAAGGCAATGGCAAATCACAGGTTTTGCCTGGCTTGTCTAGATTTCGCCCACTTCTAACATTTTTAAATTCTCAGTTAAGGGAAATTCCATTCTTTTATTAGAACTCTTAATGGAACCTAGCCATTTGCAGCTTCTACCAGCTTCCTCTTCATATCCTTTGTGGCATTGTATCAAAGTCACCTCAGATTATTTTGGCTTCCCTTCATTCCTCTACAACTTAGTCATCAGGCAGTGAGGAATTGAATCTAAATGCTTGATGGAGTTCCTTTTGATCTTTAAGATTGGTAATAAATTATTGTAAATAGCTAGACTGCTTGATGAGTGCCTTTTGAAGCTCCTAAGTTTTGGCCTGTTGGCATTCTGTTTTATTCTGGATGTACAGTAGTGAAGGAAAATGGAAAAGTTTTATTCCAGGCAGCTCCTGGCCCCCTTAGTAGCCTCTACCTACTCTTCTAAGCTCCATCCAGGCAAATCTAACCATGTTACTTTTAATCTTGTCTCTCATTGGTTGGAATGTCCACAAAGACTAGAACCATAGGGATAAAGTAACATGCACTATTTTCCCAATCTGAGAATGTTACTATTTTTCCTCCCATAAATTAATAGAGGGTTGTGTTTAAACTTATTTTGTCATTTTAATTACCCACTTATATTCAAGCAAATTGGTTTTCTAGGCAGATAGGTTTTAGTGTAAAATGTTTTACAAGATGTGGTTAAAGTTGGTTTAGACATCTCATGCTCAGTGAGATTTCTGTAGTGATCTTTATGAAAATATATACATATATTGTCAGTGGAAGCTTTTATGAAATACAACATCAGTTGTCTGGGATTTGCTTTAATGCAGGCTGATGCATTGGCTTATGCCGGTAATCCCAGCACTCTGGGAGTCTGAAGCTGAAGGATCGCTTGAGCCCAGAAGTTTGAGACCAGCCTGAGCAACATTGTGAAACTCTGTCTCTATTAAAAAAAAAAAAAATTAAAAATTAGCCAGGCATGGTGTTGCACACCTGTAGTCCTAGCCACCGGGGTAGGTTTAGGCAGGAGAATCACTTGAGCCCTGGATTTCGAGTTACAGTGAGCTATGACTGCACCACTTTACTCCAGCCTGGGCAACAGAGCAAGACCCCATCTCTAAAAGAATATATATATATATATATATTTTAATAATTTTGAAGAGCAGAGTGGATAGGGTACAATAAAATAAGATTGGCCACGTATTGGTGATTATCAAAACTAAATGATGTTGGGGGGGTGTTCATTATTTTATTCTGCATTTTTCTATATGATTGAAATGTTCCATAATAAAAAGATCCAGAAAGTAAAATAAACTATGGTCTGCTCCTGGAAGTGAATGCTGTGATGGTTTGTTTCTCTAGCTATATTCATTTTAATGTTCATTTTCCCCTTGACATAAGTTTCTGCCAAAAAAAGGATAGTCAGCATTTTAGTGGATTCATCATGCTGAGTAAACTCAGAAATGCAACTCCTATTCCAAAGTTGGCATAATTTCCTGGGGTTTCATCCCAAATTACAGTGGGTCACTGAAATGATAGCCTTGCCTACTAGAAACTGTTAAAACAGTTGTAATTACAAAGGGTAGTTAGTGCAACCATTTTGTTCTCAGTGAGTCAGTTGTATTTGCTTTTCTTTCCTGCCCCCAACCAAGATTGCTCCTGCCTGACCCCAGACACAGGAAAGTCACCAGGTTAAACAAACTTGTTGTTTGAGTGAGCCCAGGTGCATTTCTTAATCATACCCCAAAGCCATTGTTTAGGTTGTAAATGGTGAGTTGGTTTTCTCTTAAATGCTGTTGCAAAAAGCAAATAAAGCTCAGAGCAAAATGTGTACCCAGAATAAGGCTTAGAAAATACTTTATTTCTTGCACTAAGAAATGTTACCTGAGACTAGAAGAATTTCATTTTTGTTTGTTGTCTCTGGTTCCATGTCCATTTCTTAAGTCGTTTTCAGGAATTCTTATAATAAATAAAGACTCATACAAAAGGGCTTGACAAAAGTTAATTCCCATTTATCTGTCCTTCTAAAAGAGAACATTAGTAAAGGGAATCCAAACTAGCGGATAATCTGGTTATATTTTATGCATTATGTTATTTCCTTTGTCATTTTAATAAGCAGGTAATAAACATAACTTGTATTACAGTTTCTGAAAACACACCATACTAAGTACGAAGGAGGGTTACAGGGCCAGAGAGCTTCCAGCTCACAAAAAGTCCAACCTGGAGTTGATTTTTTTTTCTTTTGATGAATCACAGGTATGTTAGAGTAGGCTATAATTAGAACACTTTTTTTAAAACCATGCAAATTAGCCTGGGCTATGTGACCTTGGCCTGAAGAAGACATTTCTCTGCACATAAAAAAAATGTCTTCCTGTTTCTTTCTCTCTTTCTTTTTTGTTAGACTTTATCAGAATTATGTGTTTAGGGGGAAATCTAGGTTTATTAGCCAAACACACGTTTATAATCTGCTAATGTGAAAAGTTATTCTAAAAAATTGAAATGCTTAGAAGGAAAATGTTCTTATTTACATCTACAGTGGTTTTTAACATCTGCAAAGTTAGTTTCTAAACACAGTTAATCTGCATGAATTAATGCGTACTCCACCACTAAAAGTGAGTCTTTAACAGGTAGTCACTATTTTTCTGTATTTTGTGAAGTGGGCTTCTTGTTTTCTTTTAGTGGCTTGTTATATTAATAATTTTTCTGCATATACAAGTCAGTGGACACACTTGAGAAGAAACATTGTTGTCTAGCTCCTGTGTTGGTGAAGTGGGCTTTTCTTTTTTTTTTTTTTTTTTTTGATAACTCTCATTATTTAATTACTTTTCTACATATGTATGCATGTATCAACTGAACTAGAAGCAAATTCATATGTCATTAAATATGTATGTGTTTATGTGCTTGATAAGTTAGCCTGTGAGTAGAAAGAAAACTAACTTTAGCACTTTTCTCCTCCAGAGCATCTTTTGTGCAGCAATCTCACCTTTTTAAAACAGCTCAGAATCTCTACAAAAGCCTATCTGGGCCCAGATTGTTAAAATTATTGTGTAATTCTCCTCACCCACCTCATTACTTCTTCAGTCCCTCATCCACAAACAGTTCAATCTTTTTTTTAAAACAAATCAGTTCAAACTGATGCCTGGTTTCCCAAAACACAGTCAACACTAATAGCAGGTAAAATGAGGGTGGTTATTGCTTCAAGAATTCAGAGCTCTAGTAAGAAGTGACAGGATCCTAAATGAGAGCAAGGACAGGCCATAAAAACCGTAAGTCATTAACAGAGGAACTCCAAAAGTACAGCTGCCCAAGACCACTTAATTTAGACCCAGATACCCCCATATATTTCAGTAGTCTTAGGGTAAACTAATTGGGATCAGTTTACATTTAGAAACAGATGTTTTGTTTAAAAATAGAATTTTTAGAAACTGGTATTTTAGGAATAACTTTTACTTACCTTGAAAAGTCTCAGGAACGGCTGCTTCTTAATGAGGTAGGGTAAATGAAGTATTACTACGGAGAGTGGTTGAATAAAAAAAATACTCAAGCCTGTAATCCCAGCACTTTGGGAGGCCGAGGCGGGCGGATCACAAGGTCAGGAGATCGAGACCACAGTGAAACCCCGTCTCTACTAAAAATACAAAAAATTAGCCGGGCGCGGTGGCGGGCGCCTGTAGTCCCAGCTACTCAGGAGGCTGAGGCAGGAGAATGGCGTGAACCCGGGAGGCGGAGCTTGCAGTGAGCCGAGATCGCGCCACTGCACTCCAGCCTGGGCAACAGCGTGAGACTCCGTCTCAAAAAAAAAAAAAAAAGAAATAATAGGCTAAACATGGTGGCTCATGCCTATAATCTCAGCACTTTAGGAGGCCGAGGCAGTAGGAACACTTGAGGCCAGGAGTTTGAGACCAGTCTGGGCAATAGCAAGACCCCATCTCCACAAAAAATGTGGGTTTTTTTGTTTTTGTTTTGTTTTGTTTTGTTCTGTTTTGTTTTGTTTTAGATGGAGTTTCACTCTTGTCATCCAGGCTACAGTGTGGTGGCATGATATCAGCTCACTGCAACCTCTGCCTCCCGGGTTCAAGCAATTCTCCTGCCTCAGCCTACCCGGCTAACTTTTTATATTTTTAGTAGAGATGGGATTTCACCATGTTAGCCAGGCTGGTCTCGAACTCCTGACCTCAGGTGATCCACCCGCTTCGGCCTCCCAAAGCGCTGGGATTACAGGCATGAGCCACTGTGCCTGGCCAAAAAATGTTTTAAAAAGAAAATTAGCCATGTGTGGTAGTGTGTGCCTGTAGTCCCAGGTACTTGGGAGGCTGAGACAGGAGGATCTCTTGAGCCCAGGCAGTACAGACTGCAGTGAACCATGATTGCACCACTGCACTCCAGTGTGGGCAACAGAGCAAGAGCCAATATATAAAAGAAAAAGAAAAAAAAAAAGCAGTGAAAGAGTGGTTGAGTAAGTGTTGATGGCTGAGTAAGGGACAAAAAAAAAGTGTTTGAGATAAAAGATGAGGAAAGTAGAATCATTATCACCCCAAATTATTTACTTAAATAATTAGATGCTATAAAATATTAGTCTTTGAGATTTTTATTATATTTTTATCTTAAAGAAAGACTGGGTATGGTGGCTCATCCCTGTAATCCCAGCACTTTGGGAGGCTGTGGTGGGAGATTCATTTGAACCTAGGAGTTTGAGACCAGCCTGGACGACATAAGGAGACACCTGTCTCTACAACAAATTTAAAAATTAGCCAGGTGTGGTGGCATGTGCCTGTGTTTCCAGCTACTCAGGAGGCTGAAGTGAGAGGATCAGATGGCTTGAGCCCAGGATTTCGAGACTGCAGTGAGTTGTGATCGCACCACTGCACTCCAGCCTCAATGACAGAGCAAGACATTGTCTCTAAAAAAGAAAGAAGAAAAGATAAAAGACTGCTCTAGGCATAACTTGAGTGGGATAATTTTAAGTAGTGTATCAGTACAATGAATTTTTAATGGTAGTATTAAATATATAAAAAATATTGACATATATTTCAATAATCACACTTCCTATGACTACCTTAAGAACTGTTGTTAATTCATATCTGCTAGTGTACAGGGAATTCACATCTACTAGAGTACAGTAAACTATTATATAATAAAAATGTAAAATATTTTCTATAGCTTTGGGCAGAGGCATATAGCAAAAATTTATATCAAAAGCCTTGGGTTATACTACCATCCCTTCTTCCCTGAAAGACTAGGAGTCTCTGTGGCATCAAGCTTCTTAAATGTGTAAAAGGGACAGTTTCATTTCAGATGTCACTTATTGATTTACATTTCTCTGTTAATCAGATTTATCTAGTGATTTAAGATTACAAAAGTCACTTCACCCAGCTCTTTTTGTTTGAAGAATAATGGCCATTTGACTCCATCCTGAGAGCCACGGTATTGTCAAGCCTTCATTATCTCCTGTGCTTTGAATAACATAATGTAGCAACAGAGTGCTTTGAGTTGTTTTTCTAGAGAGAGAGATGTGGGTTTGGATTATTGCCTGCTGGCCCTGTTGAGCTTTGAGCTATCTGCTGTCTGGAAATAGCAAATTCAGTTTTTAATGGATCCGGCACTCTATGATAGCCAGGTTTTCATGGCACATGCAGATAAAGAAACAAGTTATTGATTTGGCATGTTTATGCCATGCTTAAAACAGTTCTCTGCAGCAGATTGTCCAAAGCCATTTGTGCACTTAACTCTATTTCTCATCTTTGGCAAAAACAAAAAAAGTGTTTAAAAAGTAATTTTAGGGATGTTGTTAAATATCAGGAACAATTGAATAAATGTCTAGTTGATGAGATTCCCTATTGTTTTATTGATACGTGTCCTTATACAAAAACCATGCTCAGGGTATGCCCTTGAAACACAGGGAAGTCAGTACCTCAATAAGTGTTAAATCCATTTCCTCATCCTCACTCTAAAGCCAAATGAACGACCCAGCCTTGAAATACGGACATACTGGAGCGCTCTTTAGGTGTAAAATCTGTGCTTTTGTTTATTAAAGTATCTTCCCTCTCAAGCTGACCATAGAGTTGTTGCCAAAGATGCAGACATAGCTGAGCTGTTTCCTGCTTCAGCAGAGGGTAACCCTAGCCCTTCCTTGCATCCTCATCAATGCCAACCTAATCTGAAGGCATTTTTCTCATTTTTAACCCTCATCAGCTTGTGATTTGAGTAGCAGATTATGTTTAACAATTATACCTATACATTTTTAGCCTAATTTTGATATCATACCTGTATATGTTATCCTTTGCCTTTTTAACTTGGCATTATTCTAACAATTAAGCATTATTTTTTACATATAAGTTTACTTTGTTTTCTTACTGTAATTGCAGAGATGGGTAGAATGGAGGTATTTACAAATGGCAGGAATTTGATGCTCTTAAGATGATATATCCAGAGACCCATCGATGCCAGAATTTTGCTCAGCTGATTACCCTGAGGATTGACAAAAAGATTGAAATCTGAGTAGACTTTTATTATGATGATTAATTTGTAATAAAGCAACCATTTAAAGCACACCATGTAACCAGCAGTATTCTCACAGCTTTACCTATGCATATAACTCATTTATCTTTATACCAACACTCTAAGGTGAATATGCTGGTAAATTACAGAGCAGTCTAGCTCTGGAGTCCGTGCTCATCACTTCTAGGCTTCAAGTAGCTGAAAATCGTGTCAAATGCTCTAATGAACAATGGATTGACAATCACAACTTAAGCTCAAGGTCAAAGTGAGCCTTCCTCCACTGCCTTTCTTTCCCTTACCCCAAAGCTAAACCTAAGTAGGTAAACTATCTAGAAATAAAGATGTGGCTGGGCATGGTGTTGCAAGCCTGTAGTCCCTGCTACTAGGTAGGCTGAGGCGGGAGGATCTCTTGAGCCCAGGAGTTCGAGACTATAATGCTCAATGATCGTGCCTGTGAATAGCCAGTGCAGTCCAGCCGGGGAAACATAGAAAGATCCTATCTCTCTCTCTAAAAAAATAAATAAATAAGAAAAAGAAACGAAAAAACAGAAATAGAGGTGTGAGAAGGAATAAGAAGAGACAGAAGATAGACCTAGGCAGGAGGAAAGCGTTGAGGACTCCATTAAATGATTGCCCAGTAAAGTAGACAATAAAGCAGTCAAGTTTATCCTAAAAATGCCACCCACCCTCACCTCCACTCTTCCCCAGCCTGATTAATTCAGCATCAGCACTGGGGCAAAGGAAACATGATTTAAGCCAGGCCTTAGGGCTCATACCACACAAGGACTAGCAGGTGGCTGGTAAGCCCTGTTGGGCACTGGGTTTCTAATAGAATCCTGTCCAGCTTGCTTTTCTCCCTGACACCCCTCCCATGAGGGGTAGAGTTGAGGCAGTTTGGCAGCACAGTGGTCCCAGCCAAATGATTGAAGTGTTTTAGGACCAACACTACAAGGGATATTCCAAGCCAGAGAAATAGGCTTAGCCAGAGGCTAAAAACCTAAAACATAGAAAAATTGAAAAGAAAATCAGCTAAAGTGATGATACATGGAGATGGGAAAATGGCAGCAGGGCAAGAGAGAAGAGACAGGATGCCATCCTGTTCAGTTGATCTGGACACTAGCCTGCATTTGTGACTGCCTTTTATGGACAGGTGGGGTCATAGTTCAGAGATTGGAAAATTTCCCAGGTCATCATTTAAGAATACCCTGCTTAGAAGCATATTCTCTCCCCTGCACCTCCCTATCCAAGAACTCCCAGGAATATCAGTAATAGGGAAAAGGCAACATTTCATGATGAAATCCTTTGCTAACATTCAGTATAAAAGTATTAATGAATTCATCAATAAGTCTACATAGGTATGGCAGTTACTGTATTTTCAGATTGTTTACCATACCTAAAAGTATCTGTGTTTCAACTGTCATTGGTTATATACTTCCTCTATGAAATTCACTAACATAAGGAAGAAACTAGCAAAGGGACAAAGAGGAACGTCACTGTGCCAAGAGCCAGAGTACTTCCCATCCATCCCGGGGCTGCTCACCTCCTGTTCTGCCACCAGTTGCCCTGGGTGTGTCCTTGGTTATCAGTCTTTGCACCCAGTTAAGATGTATCCCCATTCTCTTTCTCTCTTGACGATGTCAGGGTCTTGATACATACCCTGCCCCATCAACTCTTTCTGGTTTTTTTCCTGTATCTCCCCACCAGTGTGCGCTTACTAACCTTTCTCATCCCCATCCAGAGGACAAACTTGGCTGGCACACCATCTACTTGATATATAAGACCTGTTACATGCCAGAGTTAGCAAATAAAAACAAAGGATACCCCCTTAAATTCAAATTTCAGTAAATTGTGTGTGTTTGTTTTTTTTAGAATATGCCATGCAATATGTAGGACATATTTATCCTAAAAATTCATTCATTGCAGAGCGCAGTTGGCTCTCGCCTATAATCCCAGGACTTTGGGAGGCCAAGGTGGGCAAATCTGTTGAACCCAGAAGTTTGAGACCACCTTGGGCAACATGGCAAAATCCCATCTCTACCAAAAAAAAAAGCTACCAAATCAGCTGGGTGTGGTGGTGGGCGCCTGTAGCTCCTTGGGAGGCTAAGGTGAGAGGATGGCTTAACCCCAAGAGCTGGTGGTTGTAGTGAGCTGCGACTACACCACTGCACTCCAGCCTGGGCAACAGAGAGAGACCGCTGTCTCAAAAGAATGTATTCATTATTTATCTGAAATTTATATGCAGCTGTGTGCCCTATTTTTAGCTGGAAACCCTAGTTGCATGAGCATTATACATTCCACTTGGGCAAATTGAGGCTCGAAAGACAAACAGCACCCACAACGGAATGAAACACAAAATGATGGTAAAAATTCCCCTTCGTTTACTACAAAGGACCTGAGGAAGTTTTTTCCTATTCCTAATCCTATCCTTGTATATAATGCACCTGGTCTCCCCATCAAAGGCTAACACATGTGTCAGATACAGTTTTTCAAACTTTTATTAGTTCATTTAGGAAGAAAAAGGTTTCATTTGACTTTGGTTCTCTCAAATATGTTGACAAAGTTTTAACCTGGGGAACCTGTTTGGAAAATTGTTCAGAAGGCACAATGAAAAATTAAATTTAAAAGTGTCCATACTATATTTTCCAGGAAGAAGAATTTTCCAATTTCTCCCTACCCCCAGGAGGTACACTTTGTTTCTCTGTGACACATTTTATCATAAAATATAATTAATAACTTATTTGTAGCTGAAGTTATTTATGTTGAGATGTACTGAGAAACATTAATGCTGCTGAGGCTTCAAACAAGGAACATAGGCATCCACTAGAGAAGTGAGGAGGCTATTACTGCTTTTTCCTCCTTTTGCTTCGCTGCTCATGTTTGAAGACTGTCGAGGGTCCTGTGATTGGTAGTTTGGACTGATGCTGTTTGCCGACTGGGCTCCCCAGGCCTGCCTTTGTCTTCCTCAGCAATATTTTTAACAGCAGCTGAAAGGCCACTCTCAGATGATTACCAGCCTTCAACACAGATTCAGGGTTGCACAAAACCATTTCCAGATTTCTGTTTACAAAGAATAGTGAGATGAAAGTATTTCCATGGGCCAATAATTTATTCTCACTGGGGTTTTCGTGTAAGATTAAGAAGACATGATTACAGTTAGCATTTATTGCACTTTTAAACGTATACATTAACACTCTTGAAATTGGGAAACTAGAGAATTTTAGCATCTGGAAAGAAAGTAAGTCAACCAGCTTCTCCTAATGATTGTTAATATTTTCCATTATTCAACACTCTGCCTTTGGGTGCCTTTAAGAACTCCAGGGGCATTTTAAATGCACATGTGTCAAATAAAAATAAAGGAATTTTAAAGACTCAACTTTGTTTGAATTTAGCATCGTTATGTGGTAGACACATGGGTAAGAAAGGAGACTATTCCACTTTTAATTACATTAAAGTGTAACAACAATCCAGCTACAATGCTTAAAACAGAAATCTCTAATTCATTTAGGCTTTGTGGGTGGCGGTGGGGGGGGTGTCTTTTTAAAGCTGCTTATTTGTATCTTTATTATTTACTTTTTATTTCTTATGGACACTTTCATTTCTAACTTAAAAGTTTCATTGGATGTAGCTGATGTTTTTAGGATTTGCCTCGCTCCCTCTCCCACTCCTCCCGACCATCTTCCCCTCCTCTGCTCCTTTCCTCCTCTCCCTTCCTCTTTCTTCCTGTTGAGAACTCCATTTCCCTGGTTTACTTTCTGTTAGAAAGTATGAATCAATGAAATTTGCTAATACTTGCCTTAGAGGGTTGTCATAAGGATTCAGTGGAAAGTATCTAGAATAGCATCTAGCACACAGTAAGTGCTCAATAAATGACTATGATTCTTATAGTAAAATTATACTTTCTAAAATATCAGCTCTGCCACTAGTACTCATCACATGGTATATGTTCAATAAATAACTGGTTATTTTAATGTGAAGTTACAATTACTAGAACTTAAGTAGGGATTTTGTCTATTTTGTTCACTGTTTCCTCAACACCCAAAGCAGTTCTTGACATGTAGGAAGTGCTCTGTAAATATCTGTCTATTGGAGGAATTAATATGTTTTCTCTTCTGAAACTTCAGCAGAGTGTGTGTAGAAATCTTCATTCTTCCTGATGGTTACAGTGGCCGTGGGTTTTGTTGCTTTCAGTTTCTCCTTCCGTATTTGTTGATGATTTTCTTATACCATTCTTTATACTTACATTTTCTTAGTATCCCACCTACTTTTGCATTTCCCCACATAATTTCTTAGGGATTCTTGCTTTTTTCCCTCTGTTGTGAGCTTGGGCTCTTCAACATGGTGCATTTGGGTACTTCTTTCTCTTCTGTTGGAGACAGTCATGTGAAAACTCAATACTAGGTTCAATCCTAGGTTTATCCATTCTCCCTGGTAAGAGTCTTACACTATAGAGCTGGGAAGGCCCCTAGAGCTCATGGAGTCCCACTGCCCTACTCCATCCCTCCTCTGTTGTTCAGGGAAGAAAGGCTTTTTTGTCCTGTTGATTTAATACTCATCCTTCAAGACCCAGTTTAATTTTACCTTCTTTGCCTCTTTTCTGATACATACAGAGGATTGCTCTCACCTCTTGCTGCCACTCTGACTTGTATATACCTTTATTATTTGACTTTATGAGCTCATAGAATTCAGTTCCATTTAACAAACATTTGAGGTTTTTCCTGGGAGGCAGGCAGAATAACTAGAGTAAGATGCTTACAATCCATTGGGGCGGGGGCCCCATCTCCCCACTGCCAGGGGAAGACCTTGAATTATGGACTGGAATTGAATGTGTTATATGTATGAAGTATATTTTACTATTCTTTGAAGCTGGGTACTATAGCTATACAAGGCACTTACCCATCATCCCACAGCAAATACGGGGCTAAAATCCAGTCTTTTAATTCCCAGTTTTGTGCTCTGTCTTTGCAAAAATTAATACAGTTGGAATGTCCCAGTAGTAATAACCACAGCTGTGGGAGAATGACCTAAGTAAGCTTACTCTTGGTTTTAATTATAAATTAAGTAATGCATGCACTTAATACCCTATTCAAAGAAATTCTCCCTTTGTAACCTTATCCCAGAGACCCCCGTTTTCTTCTCCAGAGGCAGCCACTGTTGCTGGTTTTGTATATATGCTTCTAGAGTTATTTTATGCATACACAAATACATACCTTCATGTAAATGTCAGTATGTGTTTTTATATAGATACATGCTTTTTAAAAATTTAAATATTAACATACTAGAAAGTCTTCTGTTTCTTTTTTCAGTTTACAGTGTATCTTGGAGATAATTTCAAACAGTACACAAAGAGCTGCTTCATTCTTTGTTTAAAAAAAGCTGTATATATTATATATCAGTTATTCACCATATTATTTAACTAGACTCTTACTGGTGGATCTTTGAGTGGTATCTGATGTTTTTGATCTTACAGTGCTGTGCAGTGTGTAATCTTACAAACATGTCATCTCATTCATGTATAACTGTTACCTGTAGGATAAATTCCTAGAAGTGAATATCTAGATATTAGGTGTGTACATATTAAATCATGATAGATATTGGCCGAGACCCACTCAGCAAGATGTTCCAGTGTACGTGCCCATCAACAAGGTAAGAGAGCGCTTGTTTCCCCACACCTCCACTATACACCATGTCAACTAACTTTTAAAATCTTTCCCTATTAGGAAAACAAAGATAACTTCTTGTAGTTTTAATTTGTATTTCTCTCATGAATGGTGGTCACTCGTTTATTAGAAATAGCCACAAAAACAGAGTGATTTGGTCTTTGATTTTAAACTTTTAAAATCCACATTTCAAAATTTCTGACTCTTCCACGTGCAAGCTAGATCATGTTGGCAAGATTCTTAAGTTCTCTTTGCCTTGGTTTTCTCCTCCGTAAAATGAGAATACTTCATTCCACAGACTCTAAGCCATTATTAAGTCTTACTAACTGTAAAACTCGCCATTAATTTTACATAACACTAAGAAAAAAATGCCCATTACAACAGTGTCTTAAATTGAGAAATGCTAAAATATAAAATAATGTGCATCTTAGAATCGATGAAATTTGCTAATACTTGCCTTAGAAGGTCGTCATAGGGATTAAATGGAAAGCGCACACAGTAAGTACTCAATAAATGACTATTCTTGCAGTAAAGTTGTAGTTTCTAGAATGTCAGCTCTACCACTAGTACTCACCACATGGTATATGTTCAATAAATAACTGGTTATTTTAATGTGAAATTATAGTTATTAGAATGTAAGTAGGAATTTTGTCTATTTTGTTCAATGTTGTTTTTTTCTCTAACGCCAAAGCAGTTCTTGACATGTGGGAGGTGCTCTGTAAATATCTGTTGATTGAAAGAATTAATATGTTTCCTCTTCTAAAACTTCAGCAGAGTGTGTGTACAGATCTTCATTCTTCCTAACAGCTGCAGTGGTCGTGGGCTTTGGGGTTATGTGGTCTTTACCTCTGCCACCCTGTCCCCCATACACATCAAAACCTCTAGACCTTATCACAAACCACCTGATTTCATTTTAAAAATAACTAAGCCCTGTGGAGCTCAGTGTAAACATTTAAAAACTTTTATTAATAAAACCAAAAACTTTGAATTGAAAGAGTTCTTCAGAATATTGTTGATATTTTATCCAAACAAGAGTCAAAATGTTTTTACATAATCCGTACAGGATCCTAATAAGAATTTGGCAAGATTTGTGGAAGTCCTGCATTTTAGAATTTGCATTTTTAAAATATATTGCACTGTCTGTACAAATCATGTGGTCTTGGACTATTGTTATTCAGTATATATTTCCACTACAGAAAGTATAAAGAAATAAAGCCTTCTTTTTGAAGTACCACATTTTATTTTGTTTTTTAATGGAATATGAGCTCATAGGAGTTTTTTCCTTTATCTCAACTATAAGAGTATGGGCTTTAAGAAAGTCTTTATTACTTCATAGAGTCTATATCCTTTTTGCTTTTCTCTTTGAATTTCAGACTTTTCTCACATTAGACTACTTGGTTTTATAGACTTTGGTTAGTTTGGTCGTAGATAGCTGAATATTTCCATATTGCATAAATCTCTCTGTTTTCGACCTTTGATAATGTAGGATGTAATACTGATTTGTTTCTGTATTTTATTTATTTATTCATTTAGAGAGAAGATCATACACTGTTGTCCAGGCTAGAGTACAGTGCCACAATGATATAGCTCACTGCAGCCTCGAACTCCTGGGTTTAAGCAGTCCCCCCACATCAGCCTTCCTAGTAGCTGGGATACAGGCACACACTACCATCCCCAGTTAGGTTTTTTTTGTTTTTTTGTTTGTTTGTTTGTTTTTTGGTAGGAGGAGGGTCTTGGTATGTTGCTGAGGCTGGTCTCGAACTACTGGCCTTGAGTGATCCTCCCACCTTGACCCTTCAAAATTAAAAGGATTACAGGCATGAGCCACCTCTCCCGGCTGTATTTAATTGCTTTAAAAAGAGGAGATAGGAAATACATTATGTGTTTTTATGAATATTTGTATGTGTATATATATGTGCGTGGATATAGATAGATGTGCATGCTGTATAAAATATGAACTCTGGCTGGTTTCAAGACTAGCTGGGATGACTTAATTCTCCACAGATAGCCCAGGTTTTCTGGCTAATATTATTTTCCCCACCTTATAAATGTCTTTAAAACTCTGAACGGTGGCTGGGCACAGCATTGGCATACCTGTAATCCCAGCACTTTGAGAGGCTGAGGCAGGTGGATCACTTGAGGCCAGGAGTTGGAGACCAGCTTGGCCAACATGGTAAAACCCCATCTCTACAAAAAATAGAAAAATTAGCCAGGTGTGGTGGTGCACGCCTGTAGTCCCAGCTACTCAGGAAGCTAAGATAGAAGGATCACTTGAGCCTGGGAGGCAGAGTTTACAGTGAGCCAAGAATGCAACACTGCACTTCAGCCTGGGCAACAGAGCGAAACTCCATCCCAAAACAGTAAAAAAAAAAAAAAACCACAAAACTCTGAAGGGCTTTGAGTGTACTCCAAATTAAGTGTGGATATTGGTACCTCAAGTTTAGCTGATAGGGCTTGAGTCAGAGTCTTGTTAAAAACTCAGCCTGTCTTTTACAGTACAACCTGGTACTGCTTCGAGGCCCTGTGTCCAGGAACTGAACCTGTACTTGCGTGAGCATCTCCGCGTGGGTGAAGTTCACTCCCACATGTTATAACAAGTCCACTTTTATCACAGACCTGTTTTTGATGTGTTTATATGATTTTACAGTCACTAACCTTTCACTTACTTGAAAAAGATAAGGTCCAAACCTGAAAATTTGCTCTGAAAATTTGAGGCAAACCTATTATCTCCTGTACTATCACAGTCTGCACTAGGGCTTAGAACAACAGATTTAAATTGCTACCCAGCTATCACTAAATTAGTGCCCCGAAGGTCAGTAGCTGCGAACACTTCCCACACTTCCCGTCTTATGAATACCTTTCTAGGACTGATTAGTGATTCAGCTTTCTCTTTTTGTACTTGGTAGCTTTAAACATTCACTAGTTCTCACTTCAGTTGTAACATGCACATGTTCTCATTTTAAACAAAGCCAAATGGGTTTTAAATCCATAATCATTTTTCAAATCGAGTATTCATGATAAATTTTGAATATGTAATAGATATGTACTTAAAACTTCACTCAAGAATTGCAAAATACTTATCTAAACATAGGTGTGTGCGTGTGTTTTGTAATTTTCAGGGAATAGGTTGATAATGGAATAGTGCTTGTTAGCATATGTCTCTAACAGGGTTTCTTCTGGCCTCTCTGGCTTCCTCCTTCACATTTCTTTTCATTTGTGTCTCTCTGATGTTGCTGCTGCCCATTCACAATAGTGGTCTGTTCCTTGGTAGGCCGTGGCTGCTCAGATGCATCCCAGACATTACATGCAACAGACTCGGGGCATTTGCTTTTGAATGGTACCCCAGCCCCACTATATCTAGGACTGAATTCATCACTGTATTTATTACCTTGATGAGTATTACATCTCTCCAGCTACTGAGCCAAAACCAGAATGTCATCCTAGACTCTTCCCACTCCCTTTACCCACTACTTTTGATTGCTGTCATTTTCCCAGATCTACACCTGTAATTTATCTAGATTTGACCTCTTTCTCTTTGTGGCAATGGCAATGGCCACAAAGAGAATGAGGTCAAATCTAGATACATTATAGGTTCACTTGGTGGCAGTTTTCTCCTGAATTTCCTCATCTCTCCCAAACTGATTTTCCTATTTCCATTCTCACTGACTTCTCCCAAAACCCAATCCATTCTCTCACTGCTTTGATGGGGATACTTATAAAATGCCATCCAGACTGTTGATCCCCTGTGTAAAATTCTTTTGTAGCCCTCAGTCAGTTGCAGGATACAGCCCCAGCATGATCCATAAGGCCCTTCCTGGCTAGTAGCTCCTTACCTTTTAGCTCATTTTCCATGCTTTCCCCAGTACGCTACACACTCTCTGGTTTCGGTGTCTATGCATAAGTTGTTTTTTGTTTCTAGAAGCCACTGTTACTTCATTCATCTGTTTCATCTTTCCCAATATGATATAGTTTGGCTGTGTCCCCATCCAAAATCCCATCTTGAATTGTAATCCAATAATCCCCACGTGTCAAGGGAGAAGCCAGGTGGAGGTGATTGAATCATGGGGGCAATTTCCCCCATCCTGTTCTCATGATAGTGGGTTCTCATGAGATCTGATGGTTTTATAAGTGTTTGGTAGTTCCTCCTGCATTCATTCTCCTTCCTAGCGGCATGTGAAGAAGGTGCCTTGCTTCTTCTTGCTTCTTCCCCTTTGTCTTCTGCCATGATTGTAAGTTCCCTGAGGCCTCCCCAGCCATGAGGAACTGTGAGTCAATTAAACTTATTTCCTTGGCCAGGCACAGTGGCTCACGTCTGTAATCCCAGCACTTTGGGAGGCCGAGGCAGGCAGATCCCCTGAGGTTGGGAGTTCGAGACCAGCCTGACCAACATGGAGAAACCCTGTCTCTACTAATAATACAAAATTATCCAGGCATGGTGGTGCTTGCCTGTAATCCCAGCTACTCGGGAGGCTGAGGCAGGAGAATCACTTGAACCCGGGGGGCAGAGGTTGCAGTGAGCCAAGATTGCACCATTGCACTCGAGGCTGGGCAACAAGAGCGAAACTCCATCTCAAAAAAAAAAAACACACAAAAAACAAACCAAAAAAAACCCTCTTTCCTTTATAAATTGCCCAGCCTCAGGCAGTTCTTTATTGCAGTGTAAGAATAGACTAATACACCATTAGAAATCAGAGCTGGTGCTTCCTTCTAGGAGCTCTCCTGTCTTCCTCTACTCTCAGCTGCTTTGGGGAGTTAGGTGTCCCTTTCATGTGCTCCCACAATCTCTGTGCTTCCCCGACCTCATTGTGTGTCTCCCCTAGATAACTGAAGTTTTTGAGGGCAGGGCTTGTGTTAACTAAAGTCTATATGCAGCTCTGGAGGACTAGTACAGTGGCTGACACATAACAGATGTTCAATAAAAGTTCATTTAGAGAAAGAGCATGATGTTTTCCAAGGTCAGAGTTTCTCATACACACAGGAAATTAAAAAGCATGTGTGGACAGCAGTGTTTCCACAGTATTTTCATATTTCATATTTAAAATCAATCTTTCTATTCCTAATTATGTTACATTTAAGTGAAATTAAGGGGAATGATTTACTAGCAGTCTGTTCTTTCCTCGTTAGTTATATAAAGAGAGTAAAGCTCTTTATAATGGAGCAAGTCCCCCTCCATTCCAGAGATCCTCAAACTTGATGGCACATTAGAATCAGCGGGGGTGCTTTAAGATATACTATGCTTGGGTCCTACACACATACACAATGTGTGTGTTGTGTTGCTTCCAAATGTTCTGCAGAATAAGTTATGCTCATTGGCTTTGTTATCATTACCCATTCCCATCTCAGCTGAGCACTCAACCTTGCTCCTTTTATGCATCTGCAGTCAGCTCATTTTCCCACTTCTGGCTCCTCTGTAAACTTCACCACTTGCCTAAGTCCTCTTCCCTTTCCTTGGCTTGTACTGCAGCTCCTGCCCCTCATGAATCAGTTTCTATTTGTACTGATCAAATCGCAGACATGAGCTTGCCATTTTGAATTTCTAGTTTTACCTATATTTTGCTTAATCTGATAACCTGACACTTCCCTAAGGATATTAAGTAGCTTATTAGATATTTTATTTAGGACTATGTTATGAAGAACCCAACTCATGCTGGTTTCAACAAAGAGATCATTTATATTTATAATTTATTGGCTTCCTTAATTGAACTGTCAAGGTAGTTTTTGCATTAAGCAAGGCTTGATTCAGGACTCAAATGGTATCACCAGCAGCCCTTTCTTGGCAGTCTTTGATATATTGACTATTTTCAGGCTAACCTCCTTAGAGGTAGCAAAGTGGCTGCCCCAGCTCCACACCACACTCTTCGTACTTTCAAATACGAAGAAGAGAGATGGCATCTTTCCTGGAATAGCCAACCAAAGTTTCATCAAACCTGGTCGATTTGGATTATGTATATTTCTCAGAATTGGGCCAGGATGTTAATGTGTTGATTGACTTAAGCCAATCAAGATTTTTACCCCAGGAGCTAAGGGTGCAACTAACCCAAGCATTGACTGAGATGTGAAGGATGAAGCAGTGGCGAATTCCCCTAGGAGTAAAGAATGAATATAGCAAGGGCAAATAGCAAATATTCACTGTATTTTATCTGTCAAAAATATTATCTGTCAAAAAGTGTTCCATCAACATTTGAGTAGTACATATTTAATTCAAAATGTCATACATGTCAATATAGAAGAATTGTTTGATTGAACCATGTTGGACCATGTTGAATTTCTAGTTAAGTGAATGCCAGAAAAAGGTATAATATGTTTTATTTTTATAAACAATGTAAGAAGGCCAGGCACAGTGGCTCACGCCTGTAATCCCAAATTGGGAGGCCGAGGTCAGCAGATCATTTGAGGTCAGGAGTTCAAGACCAGCCTGGCCAACGTGTTGAAACCCTGTCTCTACTAAAAATACAAAAATTAGCTGGGTTTGGTGGTGGGTGCCTGTAATCTCAGCTACTTGGGAGGCTGAGACAGGAGAATTGCTTGAACCCAGAAGGTGGAGGTTGCAGTGAGCCTAGATTGCACCACTGTACTCCAGCCTCGGCGATAGAGTAACAATCCATCTCAGGAAAAAAAGGGAGGGAGGGAGGGAGGGAGGAAAGAACTTGTGTCATTGAATTTATGAATTTAAGCTTTTTTGCAAATATTAAAACTTACTTTACTAAATATTAGAATGGTACAGTAGAGTCTGAAGACTGACTTCAAATTGATGCTTTGCCATTGAACTACCTGGATGACCCCGAATAAGTTATTTGTTTTCTTTGATCACTGGTTTTGTTTCCTGCTAGATGCAGATGTAACTAATACATCTCAAAGTTTGTGAGTATCAAATGAGATAATGTGTTAAAGCATAAACAGATGGTCCCTGACTTACAATGGTCCAACTTACAAGCTTTCTTTTGACTTTACGATTGTGGGAAAGCAATACATGTTCAGTGGAAACTGTATTTGGAGTGTTAATATGACCATTCTGTTTTTACCTTCAGTATACAATTCAATAAATTACATGAGATATTTAACACTTTACTGTAGTATAGGCTTTGTGTTAGATGGTTTTGCCCAACTGGGCTAACAAAAGTGTTCTGAGCATGTTTAAGGTAGGCTAGGCTAGACTACAGTGTTCAGTAGGTTAGGTATATTAAATGCATTTTCGACTTAAAATATTTCCAGCTTACGAATGGGTTTGTCAGGATGTAACCACATCACAAGTTGAGAAGCATCTGTAATGAAAAGTCAGAGTTAATTGTTATATTCAATTTTCCTACCTCATTGGATTGACTTTACCTGGCCAAAGAAAATATCGTCGTAGTTTAAATATAATTCTATTTTACTAGCACACTGCCTTTATTACTTAAAACCTCTTTTGTTTTCACGTTTTATTTTGGCTAAAGAAGCCTCAGAGTGGCCTATATTAGAAATATGTAACAAGATATTTTAGGATAAAATAAGAAGAGGTGTGCTGTTCACTCACAAAATCCGAGTCACTGCCACAATTAAGAATAAAAGCTCGGGCTTCTGGGAAGCAAAGGCAAAAAGACAAACACAGCTAAATGCACAGCTCTTATTTTGTAATAGCAGAAAGTATATCATTCAAGAGGAATGACAACTTTGCTTAGGGCAAATCTCTAAATAGAATATATTCCATCAATCTTTCTGTTAAGGGGTGTTGAACAGCATAATGGACCATTGTACCATAAAACTTAAAGGACCCAATAAGATTTGAAACTATTTTGGACAGTTTTCAATGGAGGTGCAGTCTATCCTGGGTTTGAATCTGCCGTTCATTCACTGTACAACACTGGTAATTTATTTAGCTTCTCTGAGGCTCAGCCTTTTTGTCTCTAAAATGGGAATAAAAAAAAATAGTACCTCCCCAATGGGGTTATTATGAGGATTAAACAAGAGAATGTAGTTGAAGAGATTGGCACAGTGCTCTGAATGCACTAAGTACTTAATAAATGTTGGTTGTTAAATAAGAATTATAAATTCTATCCATAAATATTTATTACTGTAACTAGATATCTGAAAAAAAAATATTAGCAGTGAGATAATTTTATTGTGATTAAAGAAAGCATGTGATTGAATACTGAAAAATATGGTCCTTCAACTAGATAAAAAGAAACCTAACCAGCTGGAAATCTAAAGGAGAAAAATGAAAATATTGTTCTGGTTCTCTCTATGAGCCAATTAAAATTTTCTGTTATTTTTTAAAACAAGTCCATTTTGGGCTAGAACTGAAAGTCTCCAACCTACTGTGAGTAGAAAAAGAGCCTATGGTAAGAAGGCTCAAAAAGCTAACTGACATATGTGAATCCAGGATAGACCTCATAACTTACAGTTTCCCAACAGTTCCTGCACCTTAGAATTCTGCTTCGATGTGTGTAGACTCAATAACATGTTGTAGGCAAGTTGATGTGTTCCAGCCATCCACTTATATAAACACTATTGTCTTATAGGAGACTATACATTCTGACTCCAGTTTACCAAAAAAAAAAAAAAAAGAAAGAAAGAAAGAAAAAAACGGAGTAATTGTACTAACTCTAGATATAATGCAAAATAAGAATACCTAGAGTATTTCACATACTAATATCTTGATGGTAGATAGCTTTTTAAGTTGGTCCCTTAAATAATCCAAGTAACAGAATATTTGAAATTATTAAATGTTAGCACTGAAAGGAGTTAGGAATTTGTAAGGGTCAGCTTAATACAGTCCCCCCCCCTTTTTTTTTATTTTCTTTTTAATTTAGGTATGAAAACGAAGGCCCACATGCAATTGGCTAGTTAATAATAAAATGAAACCTTGAAATTATATTTGCTTACTCCTAGTCTGATACGTCTTTCACCTCACCACAGGGTGTTTGTTTTTTGTTGTTGTTCGTTTTGGGGGTTTTTTTGGTCATTATTTGTTTTTGTTTCTAGCTATTGTTGACTTTTAATATTTGCATTTCACAGGACAAGAACACCCTTTTTTTCCAAGTATTCTGTGATTCAGAACTCTAGTACACTCTATCTTTTAGCAAATTGGAACTAACTTTTTTTCTTTCTTTTTTTTTTTTTTTTTTTTGAGATGTAGTTTTGCTCGTGTTGCCCAGGCTAGAATGCAATGGCGCAATCTCAGTTCACTGCAACCTCTACCTCCTGGGTTCAAGCGATTCTCCTGCTTCAGCCTCCCGAGTAGCTGGGATAATAGGCACCCGCCGCCACGCCCAGCTAATTTTTCTATTTTTAGTAGGGACGGGGTTTCACCATGTTGGCCAGGCTGGTCTCGAACTCCTGACCTCAGGTGATCCACTTGCCTTGGTCTCCCAAAGTGCTGGGATTACAGGCGTGAGCCACCGAGCCCGGCCTGGACCTAACATTTTTATAAACCCCTGATTTGCTCAACTAAATGTGAACTTCCAGGTTAGTTGGCTTTGATTGGAGACCCCCATACAGATGGCAGGGGAAGTTATAGTGGTACAATATCACACAACTACTCACCTGGAGTTCTGTAGACCTACTTGAGTTTGTATAAAAGACAGCTTCTTTGGCTTGACCTTTTTACTTGTCTACTGGTGGAAAGCCACAGTAGACACGGTCTCAAAGAACTGCCACCACCCTGGTCCCAAGGCCGACCTCTCCACAGCCATCGCTCAAAGCGTACAGTGGCTAGGGTTGAGGCAGCAAGGTGGTGAGAAGAGGGTATGGCAGAAATTACCAATGCCAGGACTAAAAGGACCTGCCAGCTAGTGGTGAATTTGGATTTCCTCTTTCGTCAGCAATACTGTAAGTCCTCTTATCCCCCAGTTTTCTTTCTGCACCAGCTCCCAGGATGCAATTAAAAGGAAAGTGATCCCAAAAGCTGCTTCCAGGACAGGGCTTATGATATACCAAAGTTCAAAAAATAATTACAAAACAGATTCAGTGTAAATGGCAATATTGTGTATATATCTGCACTTCTGAATTGTCTACCTTTTATATAGTATGATTTGCATAATAAGACATAAAAGGAGTAAGTGCTACTTTTTTTCAAAAAGGCTATGACTGGGCCAGAGAAAATTTGGATGACTGCATTGTTCAAAATCTGGTTGGCTCTGATAGATATAGTTGTAGATATAGATATAAATATATTTTTTAACCATGTCTTCTGGTTTAAATATAAACACTGAATTTTAGAAATCCCGGTTTATGATAGGTACTGCCTTTTAGGGTGTTTGTCTCCATTACATCTAGTTCTAAAAAGATACGTAGTTCTCTATCAGTTTAATTTCAGTTTTCTTGTTAGGCCATTTTGGCGATCATCCCCTACATAGTGTAATGACAACTACTTTTATATCATGTGTCTTCATTACTTTGGTGTGGTCTGTATTGTTATGTATATAACAGAAAAGTCACCATAAACCAGTTAAAAGCAATTTGATGCAAACTGCCTATTATCCAAGTTTTGCTAGCAGTGAAACAGAGATACATTTCATGAGAGAGGATTACTGAGAAGACAGCTGTCATTTAACATTCCTAACACTGGGAAGAACCATAAAGCTAGATGGCTACTCTAAAATGTTATTGATCAGTTCAGAGCGTTCAGTTAATTATGTTAAGTTTTCATTGATTTGAAGTAGTTTCAGGGGAGACCTCTGCATTAGTGAAATGTTTCCATTTTAAAAATATTTTTTAAAGGAATATAGTTTATTTCTTTCAAGTAATCACACAAATTTAGTATTCCAAAGAACCTACTTTGTGTTTATTTAAATGAATAGATAAGAAATATTTTCTAAGGCATCAATAAGACTTTAAAATGAAAACATCATTGTTTAACCACAGAAAAAAATTGTAACCTATCTGGTAATTAAAGCAATACAAATTTAAATTTCAATAAAGTGTTATTTTCACCTATAAAATGACTAAAATGTTTGAATGGAGAATACTGAGAGCTGGATAAGCGTGTGAATTTTAGAAAGAGGCTAACAGTTCATGTCATTTAGCTCAGCAAATCAGCTTCTGGAAATGTATTTTGAGGAAATAATCTCAAAGACAGAAAGATCTCTTTGCACAAAAATGTTCACTGCATTATTATCAATAATAGAAGAAAAAACTTAAATATCCATCATTAAGGAAATTAATTATATAAGTAAATCACAGTGTACACGTGCAGTAGATTAATACCCAGCTGATAAATGTGATTTACGCAGAATTTATAACAGTGTGGAAAACACTCCTTATTAGGAGGAAAAAATAGTAACAATTTTGTATAAGTTAGGAAGTCAGCCCTATTTTGGAACTACATATTAATGAAGATGGAAGGAGATGCTGAAATTTTAAAAATCTCTTAAGCTCAGCCATTTTACTTAAGGTCTTATTTATGCTAATATGTAGTCATTCCTTTTTATTATTATTGCTTATACAAAAGTAAAAGTAAGCTGTTCTCTTTCCAGATTATCTCACATGCCAAGTTATGAGGGTGATAATAACATTTTTATCTTAAAGCAGAAATATCTTTAGATAACACATTTAAGTTTTCCAAATAATTTCACTTCATTATCCTTTTTTATTTGTGTTTTTCAATGTATTATTTGTGTATCTCATGATTTTGCTGCGTTACTCTTCTGGAAGAAATTATATTTCCTGGTAATTTCTCCTTGCTTGCACATCTGTCTACCCCCCACAAAACTCCAGAAAACTGGAATTCTGAGATGGTATTTAGTAGCTGTTAGGAAGTCGAACCTATATATTTGTTTTAATTTTTTTTTTTTCAGAGGTTCTACAGAGCATGGGGACTATTTAACATTTTTTAAGCACACATGATCCATTTACAAAGACAAAGCACCTTGTGTTTCTGTAGTTATTTTTATGTAAAGCTATTAAAGGAACAGGAAACATCTTTCGGCAGCCTTTCTCCCTACAACTGCCCCCAAAAATAGTCATTAGTATTAAACATAACAGAGACTAAAATTGTTTTCCATAGATCCTTGGAGAAAGGCTGCAAAGTAACACTAAAGCATTTGGGGTTATTTATACTAAAGCCTGTGCAAAAGAAACAAGATGCCAATTCACGTGTCAGGCAGACAGTGGCAGCTGCTTTGTTACTATGTGGCACTGTCCCATCCTAAATCAAATGGGAAATGGGTACTGTTTGACAGATACTGTCATCAGTACAAACATTATTAAAGTAATTAAAAAGCTTCTTCTTTTTTCTAATCTTAGGGACAGGCTGTTGGTTTGTTCGGGCTTTCCCAGCCCTGGTGCTCAGGACTCCATGCATATTCCTACACCAGATTTTTGATCTAGCCAAGCCTGAGCTACGGTTTTTTTATCCCAGTGGGACAGTGTAGCTATGTTCTTGGCGTTTTCTGCCTATTACCAGTTAGGGTCTGTGAACAGAATCTCCATTTGTGAGAACCTCATTGTGGATAGCACGCAGTGGTCTTTTCATTTTGATTGATGGTTCTGGTTCTGCACCATCTGGCTTCTGATAGGCTGCATTAATCATATCCTGAACTAAGAAAGTGTAGACATGTCTGCTTAATATGTACCCATACATAATGTAGTATTAGTTATTCATTCAGCTTGCAAAACAGTCATAATGTATGCAAGGTCTTTATATAGTAAAACATAAATATTAATATGTGACCCATTAATGCTGTTTTTACTTGTACTAACCTCCCACTAGTACATTTGTTTATGAAGATTGAATAATTAAGAGAAAGAAGGCCATGTGCACATTTACATGAACACATATAGTTTTGCTGATGTCTCCTATAAATTTAGAGTGATGTATGTCTGAAATACTTATTTGCTCGTATTTACTTTATATATATATATATATATATCTTTAATTGCCTCTTGAAATACAGGTTAAGTGCAGGCTGCAATACAGATTAATTTTTTCTCATGTGAACTGCTTGCATCAAATGTAGGTCATCCATTTGCCGGGGTCATGGGGGCGTATGTGGCCGTGCTCTTTTGTGCTGCCTCTGGCTGGGCCCACTCTGTCCCCTGCTGTGTGATAATGTCAAGAAAAAAAGAGGGGCCAGCAGAGGCCAGATAGGAATTCAGAAGTCAAAGAAAGTTTGCTCCAGATTTAGGACTATCATACTTATCGGTAGCTCAAATTCCGTTTTAGAAATTTGCTAGGGCCTTTTCCATTTAAGAGAGATTTAGTGTGCATTAATCATAATCCTTTCAGTACCTAGAGAAGGGAGGGGAAGGGGATTTAAATTCTCCTGGGAAGTTACCTTGTACAAAATTGCTGGAGCATATTTCTTGAGATAGCAAATTAAAACCATAACTTCATAAAACACATTTTATGTTTTATTAATTATGTTTTGTCATAACAACACTGTATTCCTATGTGGTTACATCTTCTTGTATGTGCCCCAAATTCAAAGCATGTGTTTTAATGAATTATACTATTGCAGAATAAGTGAAGATTAATGCTCGCCTGCTGCAGAATACAAAACACAAACCATGCTGTAACAGTAATCAATCAACGAATAATGCATGGGAAACAAGGCAAATCGTCATAGTTTTTGTTGAGAAATAAGTAAACTACAGCTTCTGCTTAAAAGGTGATTGCAGTGAGGTTTAGTCACATAAGCTCTATGAGCAATACCAACAGAAATTGTATAAAATGTAATGCAGGGATCCAAAATGACATCTTAAGAGTTTCAAATACTAAGGTAACACCATGTAGAAAGCTGGAAAAAATAATTTCAGAAAATTAGGACTTCAATATCCAGCTCCCCCCTCTCTTATTTTAAAACTACTTTTAACTGTTTTTTCCAATAGTTTAGATCCTGTTACTGCTTAACTTCTTCTATTAAGTGCTTTTTAAAAATAGGCCCACCCCTAAAAACACTGCATTGACAAACCAAACTAGAGAGTAGGAAATGTTATATGTAAATAGTCTATGACCATGAGCTACTGATGTAGTTCTAGGAATTTGCGAAGAGTGCTAATTTTGCTCGGAGAGGGCAGAGTTTGTGTCTTGACTTTGCCTCCAAACTAGCTGAATGATCTTAAAAACAGGTTTGTACTGACTGGCCTATTTCCAGATTAACCCTCATTTTAAGATATAATAGCTGAG
The DNA here is from genome assembly GCF_043159975.1 of Macaca nemestrina. Taxonomy (NCBI): domain Eukaryota; kingdom Metazoa; phylum Chordata; class Mammalia; order Primates; family Cercopithecidae; genus Macaca; species Macaca nemestrina. The sequence continues at coordinate 162,949,282 of NC_092129.1, read as the reverse complement.
TGAGCTTTTTGTCTTAAAAAAAATAATGTTTAATAACCTCAAGCCTGGTTTCTTATCTTGAAATGGAAGATCATCCCTGCCCTTAGTTTTAGTTGTTTGTGAGGGCCACATGAGATAATGCATGTGTTATAAACTTTTAAGTACTATAAAAATATATGTACTGTCATTTTTATTGATTAAACTTTCCTGGATTTCATCTGCTGCATTCATGAGAGTATGCACGATGATACATTCTCCTCCCATGTCACAGTAAATTTTAAGAACCAATAAAATGATGAATACATGTGTTTCCTGGTGCCTGAATTTCTCTTCTGTAAGTTCCCTCTAGAGTTTACAGGAGAGGTTAAAAACTGCTTTTCCCCTGTAAGGGACCATATGCTAGTTCACTACATAATTACAGCATAATTTAATTTTCTTCTTCCAGCAACATAGAAACTATTGAACTGTGCTTCTTTAAAATTAAGGGCTTTCATCCGGAAGCTGGGACAGGACTGAAAGGGAAGGTATTTTAAACCAAACCATTTCATTCGCTCAGGAAGGCAGTGCCAGAAAGACAGCTTTCAAGAGGCCAGTCCTCCGCTCCTCCATTGGAGAACGGGTGCCGTCCAGGAGGGGGGCATGAACAGATGGATAAGTTAGAGAACCTGACAGCTTTCCTCTCCCTCCCCGAGTCGTCAGTAGACTTTGATTCGAAATGTAATAAACTCCCAGAATGCCAAATAAACCTCTTACAAGTATATAAATACCAAAACACAAGGGATTTTCTTATTTGTAACATTTTAATGAATCTTAATGTTTTTGCATTATCATGAATATATCAGTGTTTACATTGGTATTGCCTCTTCTTCATATTACCAGCTTGTCCGAAGGACAACCAGATTATGTATAGTTCTCCAACTCAGGGAAATCACTATAGGCCATGTTTTCTGTTTACTTAGACTTTAAGTGAAGTTAGGTGTCCTCTGTATGCTTGTACCTAGTGTCATAGCACAGGATTTATATGCATGTAAACAATGTGTTTGTAATAGGACTCAATAGTCTTTATATATAGTTTTTTAAAACATTAGCTTATTGTCACTATATGCAAGACATTGAAAATACAAACAATAAGATTCTGTGTGGTCCCATGTGTTGACACACTCTCAGGCTGGTGGGGAGGATGGAGATGAACAGCTAATTTTAATTCTAAGATTCATATGTAATGCCATTACTACCACTAGTAGTAATTACTGTATTATTAGTAGTAGTGTTAACAGCAAAGCATAAATGTGTTTTAAAGGAACCTTGTAATAAAAGTTTAACTGAAGGTCATTCGAAACTTTGAAAGCACAAATTATTCACTGCTAGATTCATGCTTGAAAGTGGTTGTGGGGACCATGACTCATTAATTATTTCATTCAAATAAATCTATTGCTCTTTCCCCTAAGAACTAAAAATGTGTACTTCTTTTTTTCTAAGATCAATATTTAGAGGTTTCTCTAAACTTGTGGTTCTTGTGTCAACTTCCCAAGAACACGATGGTCCCAAGGTACCTTTTTGAGTTTCATATTTGCCTTAAATTGTAACCAAGAAAACCAAGTGGATACCCATCCAAATAACTGTCCAGTGCTTTTTCCTTCATAGCACTGAACTCGTATGTGTCATTTCTTTGGATGCCTTCTCAAATCATAAAGGTAACACGGAGGAATTACTTCCTAGCTGTCTCTCCTATACTGCAATAATTATTGCCCTCTGCTCTTCCCAAAGGCCTCCAAGATTACTGACAGCCCTGACCAATGTCTACCATTGCCATCCCCTCACCCCCACCCCTTACTAAAGTGTCCCACCCCATACCCTTGAATACAGATTAGAATCAAAGCAGTAACTATTGGGAGGAGAAGGGGGTTGGGATGGTCATGCATTATGCAGAGTTTGTCAGCATTAATGTGAACAAAAGGTCACCAAGACTCATCAGATTCACAATGGAGAAAGAACATCATTCTCTGCTTTTAGAAATTCCTTATTTTATAGTTTACCTAGTATGCTGCAATTATTTAATTTCGAGTTAAAGATACTGTTCTTGGTGAAAAACCTATTTATTTTTAATCGTAGTTGATTAACCTGTATATTCCTAGTTGTGAGTTATTTCAGTTATTTACAGTTTGTACTTGACCGTCACAGCCAAATGCAGATTTATCATATAAAGGAAGGAACTATTCTCCTTAATTTGTTTTCTTTTTCACAGCCTGTTATGGTTTTCAAAAGGAGTTAAGGCATGAAAAAGCCCTGAAACAATAGGCTAAAGTCATCCTCTGAATATGTGAGATATTTTATTGTTTCAGAGAATCTTTATAATTTAGGGATGTTTTAAGAAATAAAACACGTATAGAATGGAAATTTTTTTCTTTTTTAAAACAATCATTTCATTAGGTTTCTTTATTAAAGAGCCTATTCACAGAGTAAAATGACAGCATGATAGCTGTTTAAGCTCATTGTTTTCAGATGGCAGAAACACAGACTAATAAAAGGAAAAGCCTCTAATATAGTTAATATAACCAAATGTTAGAGGAGGTAGGAAGATGCTTGTCAGAATCAAATAACTTATAAGCCACGGTGTCCATATTTTTCCCAGGAGTGAAAAGCCTTAATATCACAGCTATTCAATTTTCCATTCCACAAACATCCATTGTTTATAAACATTTCTAAACCAACTCTCTGTGTAGCATACACATATGCCTTGTGCTCAAAGACAGTTTCCCCTTGTTCCTTTTAGTCTCTTTTCAGCTGTATTCTTGCTGTTTTATTCATCTTCCCCCTTTTCCCTTTCACATTAACAAAGTAATTCACTTTCATATGTATTCCTAGAGTTGTATTTTTGTTTCAAATGATGATTGCATCCCTCAACCCCAAAATGTCTGGGTAAATAGTTTATGGCCATCTGTATTCTGTCATGCAAAAGAAGATGGTTCTTCCAAATAAATTCAGTGACTCAGCCATAATCACCAACGTGTGTGTGTGTGTGTGTGTGTGTGCGCGCGCGCGCGTGTGTGTGCTGGGGGGAACTATCATTTTATAATTTCAACTTCAGACAACCACAACCCAGAGCTTTTTAAATGCCCATCCTTTCACAAACATAATTTTATTTCTAACATTTTTGTAATCCAAATGTGCTAAAACATCTAGGCAGTATGCTGTGTATCAGAAAGAGTGCGTGCTTTGCAGCCAAGTGAACCTGGCTTGGAAAATGCTTTCTCTCATTGACTAGCTGTGAAACTTTGGGCACGTTTCCTAATCTATCTGACCCTCACATTTGTCATCTGTGAAACAGGGAAAATAGTATCTACTCTGTGAGAAATAAAACTCTGAAAACCACTGATTCATAGTCAGTACTCATCAAATCTCTCGCCTATTTCCTTTCCCTTTCTTCTAAATAATTTCTTGGATAATATGTTCAGTAGTCTAGACACTTGGAAATGCTGAATTATTAAATATTTTCATGTTTCGTTTCTCACATCTTTCAATGGCAACTGAAAAAAAAAACATTACCATAAGACACAAGCACCTGGACACTTATAAGCATGGATTAACTCAGTCAAGCCCATTTATATACATGGGGTCAAAGTCAGGTCCCACCCCAGAGAACATTGTGAAGTCAAGTTTGCCTCCTCCGGCAGTGAGCTTCTCCTTTCCCCCTCTGTGTGCCCTTCTTGCTGCTTATGGACTCGGCGACCTCGCACTGTCTCCAGTCATCCAGTCAAGCCTGCTTTCAAGAGAGAATGTGAGAAGCACGTCCATTACGAGATATACATTATTGAAAAGGGTCAATAGGAGAATCTCCCTGGCTATTTTCATTTTAACAGAAGAGAAGGGATTTAAGCCAAAGTATTAGCTACTAATTGTTGATTCTCATGTGTTAGTGAACCTTTCTGTTTTCCAACAGACTTTCTGGAACATGTCAATTATGGAGTCCCTGAAAATTGCTTTTAATTGGCTCTTTCGCCTTAAGTGGCTACTTTTGATGACTTCTGACCCACCAAAGAGATCCACAAATCACTGGAAACTGTTCCCTTCTGGCAGAGGCCCATTTCACTTGTGACCAAGTCGTCCGGTAAAATGCACAATGTCATCAAGGAAGGGAATTGGAAACAGAACAGAGGATGTTACTTACAGCAGAACTACTAGCTATGGTTATTCCTGGTCATCAACATGTCCCAAGAAAGACTTAAAGAGCAAGAAAAGGTAGAGGAAAATAACTTCTACCTTCAGTGCAAAATCAGTTTTACTGTGCCTTTCCTTTCCTTTTTTTTTCCTTGAAACAGGGTCTCGCTCTCTCACTCAGGCTAGAGTGCAGTAGTGTGAACATGGCTCAGTGCAGCCTCAACCTCCCAGGTTCAAACAATCCTCCCACCTCAGCCTTTCGAGTAGCTAGGACTACAGGCACGCAACACCATGTAACTAATTTTTAATTTTTTGTAGAGATGGGGTCTCACTCTGTTGCCCAGGCTTGTCTCAAACTCCTGGGCTCAAGCGATCCTCCTACCTCAGTCCCCCAAAGTGCTGGGATTACAAATGTAAACCACTGCTCCCACCCTACTGTGCCTTTCTTTAAAGTCTTTACTTTTAGAAAATATCTGAAAGCAAATGAAAATCTTGTTAATAATGAAGACAATGTATTACAAGCAAAAATGTCTTTTTTCCACTCAGGTAAATTACAAGGGTATTTTCTTCACAATCCCTAATAAGGGAAAGACTGCAAAAACGCACAGATAATTGTTGATAATCTCAGCTTTCTGCTGACTTTTTGCTTCTTTCTTTGTTGTACTGTTCTGATAGAGGATTTGGGTAGATACGGAAGATCAAGGAGAAGTAATATAGAGGAATTCACTTAATTGCTAAATGCTCCCATGAAACATATGAATGATACACTGTCCAACACTGGATTATATACTGCCTTGTGTGCTCACTTAATTATATCTTAGCAACTATACTGTACATTTCTCAGGGGAAAGGACGATGTCTTATGTCTTTGAACATCCTTAAAGGAACCTAGGCTAGTAGCTGACATTGAATAGTTTCTAAGTAAATTCTTGCCAACTGGAATTGTATTTATGGTAAAGCTACTTGCAAATTACTTGCATTGAGACCAAATGCAAACACTAGAGGAGCCAGACGTGGTTTTCTTTGGACACACCTTGGATGTGGCTGATGTCCTCCCCACCTGACTTGGGCATACCTTTATGATAAAACTTTAATTCAGTCAAACTAGTATCACTGCACGTTTTTAAGAGACTTGTCCACTTTCTGACCAAATTATCTATCTACCGGAGGTTCTCAGTCAGGGTTGGTGTCACTCTATCAAGGGGGTATATGGAAATAGGGAGGGGTTGGTTGTTGCTAGTGGTACTACTGGCATTACGCTCCTAGGGGCCAGAGATGCTAAACATCCTAAATGTTGCACAGCACAGTCTGTCACAGCAAAGCATTGTTGTGCTCACAGTATCACTAGCACTCAGCATTAAAATACACTGGATTCCTTAAAAACTTGTCCTGCTTACTAAATGTATTAGTCTGTTTTCATGCTGCTGATAAAGACATACCTGAGACTGGGAAGAAAAAGAGGTTTAATTGGACTTACAGTTCCACATGGCTGGGGAGGCCTCCGAATCATGGCGGGAGGCAAAAGGCACTTCTTACATGGCAGCGCCCGGAGAAAATGAGGAGAGAAGCAAAAACGGAAACCCCTGATAAACCCATCAGATCTCATGAGACTTATTCACTATCTCGAGAATAGCATGGGAAAGACCAGCACGGGACCCATTACCTCCCCCTGGGTCCCTCCCACAACACATGGGAATTCTGGGAGTTACAGTTCAAGTTGAGATTTGAATGGGGACACAGCCAAACCATATCACTACACAAGCCTTATATTTTACCACTCCCCCCTTGCACGCTATATTTAATCCTTACTGAGCTACTTCGTTCTGGATCATGCCAAGCTCTGTCTACTTCTACATCTTTGCAGATTTTATTTCTTAGGCTCCTGACCTACTTTCTCTTCTAGCAAATGTTTTTTCATCCTTCAGGACTCAGCCCAGGCACCTCCACGAAACCTTTGCTTCTCACAAACCCAGCCTGGAATATCTGGAATAAGCACTCTGTGCTTCCCTCTGCCGTGACATTTGTCCCAGTGAATTGTGGTTATTTATTTTCATGTCCTCCCACTAGACTAAAAGCTACTTAAGAATAAGGTGTATGTCCTAGCAATTCACTCAGTGCCTGACACATAGTGGGTACTTAATAATTTTTGAATGGATGACTCAATCAGTGACATTGTCAGACAGGAATTAGTTCATTTGACAGACATTCACTGTGTATTCCTCATAACTTTATGCCAAGGAAGAGTCTTGGCATGAAGCAACACTGGCATTACGGATGGGGAAGAAACCTTAGGAGCGAGGTAGGAAGAAGGGGTAGAGAAATTATCCACATAAGAGGGTTAGCTCAGGCTTTATTTGCTCAGTAGCCCTTAAGACTGTGAGTGGGATATGGTAGTAGGAGGGACCCAGCCAACACTGTTCAAAGTTTGGAGCTTGGACCCAGCCAGTCCACAAACATATTGACCCAAAATGAGGTAACTACGGAAGTTGGAGTAAGCATTTAGAAATTTGACAGAATAATTTTGTGTCTCTTAAATCTTATACTGAAAACTTTGGTGCTTGTCTTTAATGCCATTTTTTCTAGTCATTAATCTTTATCATATCTTATAAATCAGTTGGTTCCTGGTGGATCTGAAATTTTTCTTTCCAAAAAAAAGAAGGAAGGAAAAACATTTAAATAGCTGGTCCTCAGTACTGTGCACCAGACTGGTCTAGGTGTTCCCAGCAGTGACTCTGTTTTGTACCAGATTCCAAGTTAGATGCCAAAGAATCAGAAACTTGCTGCCAGTTCTTTCCTTGCTTTTCTCCCCTCCTGGCAAGAGGATGGCTTACTTGAGATAGAGGCAAGCAGGTAGGACAGGGTCCTCTCTGAGTGACTAGCATTCTAGGTAAGGCAATAATACTTAGCCAGAGCTGCCATATGAAGAAAAAAAAAAAAATCTGCTCATCTGGATCAAGCCAGTCTGGCAGGAGACTGGGACATCATAGAATCTGGGGTGCCCAGTTTTTACCCAAACAGCAGAATTTATGGTACTAAGTCTAGCACCTACCTCCTGGTGGACTGGTGACCGCCAGTGTACCCTCCATTCTGATGATGATGAGCTCAAGAACTAAATGAGACTGGCTAGATTCATAGGCTAAGGACCCTCATTGGCAGCAACTCAGCAGGTTATGGGAGGCAGTGGCCGACGTGTCTAGAATAAGAGGAGCATAGTGCCAGGTATTATGAAGATTCAGACATGAGCAGTGTTGTTGACAATTTGAACCAAAAGCGTGGACCAAAGTACAAATAGAATGCTTTAGGAGAAAAAGAGAAATACAAAATGTAATACTGCAACCTTAAAGAGTAAATATGAACTAGTTTGTGTGCCAATTCAAGCAAGGCAACGTTACTTTTACAATTATTGGAAGAAGTTGAAGATGGTAATGGTAGTGGTACATTTATTGACTGTAAAGTAAGAAACAGTATGACCCTCATAAAGATTGTTTATGTGTAGCAGGGTTGAAGTGCCATGTGATAAAACTCGTAAGCTTTACTTACAAGAGTTCTAACTAGTGTAGAAAAAAATCCTGCCAGACAGTGTGTCTGCTTTGTTTGGAATAGAAGCATAAATATCTAATTTGCCTTGTTACAGAGAAGAATGCATGATCTATGCAGCATGTAGCCAAATAATCATTCTATCAGGCTCAAAATGTAGGGAACATAGTTAATTTGCTGCTTTGCCCTAATCCTTATTCTCAGATGGTGAAACAAAAATCTCTACATTTGTACTTCATTTAGTCATATTTCACCTCTTAGAAGCTAAAAACACAATTTTGCCAGAAGATCAAAAATAAAAGCAGCCAATAGCATAAGTCAGGATACCCTAAATTAGGAAAGTTAGAAATACACACAGTAACAAATCTTTAAAAGTTTGTTTTTCTCTGAGCATTTCTCTAGTCTGTAGGGTTTTTTTTCTTTTCCATTTAAGTGTTGTGTCATGAAAGCAAGTGTGTCTGTAATGATGAACATGTCTCAGGAGTGTAGGGCAGGACTCTATAAACCTTTAATACTAGCATTTCACCACAAAAGTTCCTTTGTTAATTTTTCTGTTGAAGAAAAATGGGGGTGACTAGCAGCCTTAGACAAAAGCTTAGTTTTTGTTTTCAAGCAAAATTGACTTGATGTGGTGTAGGTTAGAAACTGATATTTTATTTTTTTAATTTGTCAGGCTTTTATTTTTTAGGTGGTGCCTTGCCCATATTAGATGTTTCAGTTTCCTAGTGTATTTGTAACACCCAAAAGCAAATGAATTTTTATGAAACCATAAAAATGATCAACTATACACTGTTATATAGAATGTTCATGTGCAGCATAATTGTTTAATGCTGTTTTCTTTCCACATTAAGTCAGCCTGAAAGATTATTGTCACCAACACTGTTTCTTAATGCCAGAATTCTCAAGACCTGTGTCTCAAGGGACCCTAGTCAGGAGGGTAATTGTGTATGTTGCTGCTCTCTGTTGAATGCCCGGTGACAGCCTGTCTGGATCGACTCAGGTTGTAGAATGGTGCATTTCACGATGCTGAGTAGCCTGCCATTCTGGTGTAAAGTGGGAGTAGCCCCTCATTTATGGCTAAGGGAAGAGAGAGTTGGATGGTGAAAAACAGCACAATTTTAGTAGGTACGTTATATTCAGAAAAGACTGAGATACTATTCCATGAGAAGTTTTAAATTTTGCCTTAATTTATAGATATGTGCCCAAATCATCGTGTTAGTTACTTTCATTTGTGTAGTACTTTCTACAAAGCACTTTACCTATGAATCATCTCACCACCTAGCCAAATAACTCTCAAACAAGTTATTTGACTTATTTGATCCTCAGTTTTCTGATCTGTGAAAGTGACATAAAATTACACAGCGTCCTATTAGCCAGCCTCACAGAATTGTGAAGGTCAAATGCAATAGAGCTTAGAGATGCAACTGTTGTTTTCCCTGCAACAGAGTAAAGTCACATAAGTGAACAACTGTTCTTAAAGCAACTATTGAATGCTAAGTACTGTGCTTTGGTCAGCGGAGTCCAGTTTCATATACTGGGAATGGATTCTGGCATTCCTGTGACATTTTATACTGAATCACCTGTTTGTTCTTAAAAACTGAAGATGAGGCCAGGCATGGTGGCTCACGCATGTAATCCTAGCACTTTGGAGGCCAAAGTGGGCAGATTGCTTGAGACCATGAGTTAGAGATCAGCCTAGGCAACATGGTGAAACCCCATCTCTACAAAAAAATACCCCAAAAAAAAAATTAGCTTGGTGTGGTGGCATGTACTTATAGTCCCAGCTACCTGGGAGACTCAGGTAGGAGGATCACCTGAGCCCAGGAGGTTGAGGCCGCAGTGAGCCATGATCATCATGCCATTGCACTCCAGCCTGGGTGACACAGTGAGACTGAGCTTGTCTCCAAAAAGAAAACACAAACAAACAAAAAAACCAGAAACGAAAAAGATGAGACCAGGCAAATTGAGTGTGGGGTGAGGAGGGAGATAAGGGATGTGCCCTAGCTTTACATCTTTTCTAAGATTTTCTGTTTGAAGTATTCTTATTTGCTTTAAATCTGAGATTTACACAAAGTGATTTCAACCTCATGACGTGTCCAAAATAAGTTCTCGCTTGCTAGGCTTGAGCCCTAGGTGGTCATGTCCCGCTAGGCTGCCTAGAGCCTTCAGGATTATAATGTCTTACACATGTTTCTAGGAGGGCTGCAGAGCTGGGTGGCATGGAGCTCATTTGCATGCACTTGATTCACAGCCTCTATTTCCAGGCAGTCACATTTTCCTTCTCAGAACAATGTCCTAACTGTTGGAAGTGTGCAAATTTTCATGTTTGTTCTCAATGATGAAGAGCAGAAAGTCTATAAAAATGTTAAATTATGGTAATAAAGTAAATGTCTTCATTTACTGAACTGATCTTTCCACATTTAGAATAAATATCTCCTTTGTAGTAACTGCTTAGAAAAATTCCAAAAGCTTTGTGACATTGTTATGAGAGAAGATTTTTTTCCCCTCCTCTTGTGAAACTGGTTAGCAACATCTCAGAAAACTAGAATTCTCTAGTAACCCCTAGGTCAAGTGCCCATCTTCACACACATCTCTTTTATTCCACCTCACTTATGAAGGAGCAGCTTATTCTTAATTCCTGGCTGCTTTTAGGGGACCAAGTTAATCTCAACAAAGAATGGTAAATCAGATTTGCAATCTGTGATGTTAGGGAATAGAGTGATATCAAGTAATTAGAAAGAATCATACAGATCACCTTAACCACTTGACAGCCCAAAGAAGCAAAGTCTCTGTCTAAAATTACATGGCTGCCAATCTGGATAATGTAGCAGGATCCCATCTCTACAAAATATCAAAAATTCACTGGACCTGGTGGCACTTGTAGTCCCAGCTACTCAGGAGGCAGACATGGCAGTATCACTTGAACCCAAGAGTTCAAGGCTGCTGCAAACTATGATCACACCACGGCATTCACCCTGGGCTACAGAGTGAGATCCTGCCACAAAATAAAATAAAATTTACAGCTGGGCGCGGTGGCTCATGCCTGTAATCCCAGCACTTTGAGAGGCCAAGACGGGTGGATCACGAGGTCAGGAGATCGAGACCATCCTGGCTAACACAGTGAAACCCCGTCTCTACTAAAAATATAAAAAATTAGCCAGGTGTGGTGGCGGACAGCTGTAGTCCCAGCTACTAAGGAGGCTGAGGCAGGAGAACGGCGTGAACCCAGGAGGCGGAGCTTGCAGTGAGCCGAGATAGTGCCACTGCACTCCAGCCTGGGCGACAGAGCAAGACTCCGCCTAAAACAATAAAAAATAAAAAAATAAATAAAATTACATGGCTGGTTTATTACTGATTCTATAGTTCAGTACTGTTGACACTAGGCAGCACAAAGAGTGGTATATCCTAAAGGTTCTAGTGGACTAGAATGTAACATTTTTTAATAAAATAAATGCGTCTGAAAACTGGCTTGGAGATTGTACCCTTCTAAACTGCTAATATCCAATGTTACATCCTTCTTCTCTCCTTAGTGGGTCTGGACTGCATGCACTACAGTTACCCGGTAAAATAAAACATCGTCAAATACTGCATTGAGTATCAGGGACCAGGCATTTGTCTGAGCTCCAACACATGCTTTCTGGGTCTTGGATTTTTCCCTGCTCTTAAATTGGAAAGATTAATTTAATCATTAAATTAGATGGCTGACATGAACAACTAATGTCTTCATGGAGTACCATTCTTCCATAAAAATTGCCCCAAAAAAATCACAGTCCATGTCCCAGAGCCCAGGAGGAAAGGGTGTTTTTTATTTCTGACCCTAACCTTTCCAATCTGTCCTTCAAATTCAGATAGGTTCGGCTCAAAATAAAGGTGAAAAGAGCCAATTGGACCTTAAGGTTAAACATTGGAGAGAGGAGGAAAACATGTAGAATCATTTTGACAGCCTCTAGTGTTATTTGTAGGATAGACTGGTCCCTCTAAGATACTCTCGAATTTACCTTTCTATCCAGTATTTCTTCGGTTCTGTAATCAAAATAAACCTTCTGTTTTCCCCTACAGTTTTCCTGTCTGATTCAGATCCAAATCTACATTTTTGGAAGCCTGCACATATCCATGGTCCATCAGCAATAATGTTTATGGATGCCATGACCAAAGGCTTCTTCAGCAAGCACAGGCAGGGGATTGATTGGTTGGGCGGAAGTCAATACCTAGAACCTACAGTCCAACAGGTAGTCGCTTGCTGTGCAAGCATCACCAAATCCAGGCAAGGACCAATTCAAGTTTTTAACACATAAGGTCTTTTTTTTCCCCAATGTTTCTGGATAAATAGAAAAGATAATTTTATTTAGTATAAAGAATGCTCAACCAGATAAAAACCTGGAAAGCTTGAGTCCACAACTTTATTAGTATGTTGCTTTTTCTTTTAATAAATGGTTTTAATATTTGATCATCCAAAACGTAACACCCGAGTAACTAAGTTCCTTGTGAGATTGGCAAATAGAGTATGATAGGGGTAATGGGGCCATTCTGGACTCCATGGGAGATCAGACCATCACACAAAGGCTTAGAGGTGGAAATAATAAGAATAACAAACGCTAACTTGTAGCTCTGTGTCCATTGTCCATTGTTAATTCACAAGAGCCTTGATCATGATTGAAGCTGAGCTTCCTGGTTAGTGCCCTGCAACCAAGACCACCCTCTCTTTTTGAGTCCTGTGGGATCCTGACTTGACTTTGACTTGAGAAGAAGCTAATTAAGGGTTGATTTCTGGAAAGAATGATTAATAATCACTTCCATTTGGCAAAATAATATCTGTGGAGGCAACATTGGTGTTTTTCCTACCTTATGAAGCAACATGAGGAAGAAGGAAAAAATCATGTATAATCTTTTGCAACAAGCTATAAAATGATGTATTTTGTCTTTAATTAAACAAAAGCATTTTTATTCACAGAATGTTATAATCATATTGCTAATACAGCTTAATACTTACTTTTTAACTAATTCATTTTCTCATTTGTGGCAATCTAGAAAGGTTTATTAAATCTAATGACTGTTTTAGGATTAAGTAGGGGGAAAGCATGTTCTAATTACAGGGATGGATAAAAGCAAACTAATTAACCAAAAACATGTATTTCCTTCCTCATAGATGTCTGGTCAGCCATGTCTGAGATGAACTTGGGTTACCTAGCTCCTGAGTTTTTTAATCATGTTTTTAGATTGCATTTTTTACACCATCTGTACCATTAACAGGACTGTAATTTCTGTCACAGTGGGAAACTTCAGTTAATAAATGTTTTGTTTCAGAGGGGGATGGGAAGGCAGACAGGAAGGTGGGAGTGTTTATGAATGAACCAAAAGGGAAGGGATTGTGTCTTAACTGAGGAGCCATGAAGTAAAAATCCTGGACTTCTAGAACCGTGAATTTGGGGTTGTCCTTTTCTGCCACACCTTATAAATATTCTTAATTAATCCTTCTAAAAAATCCAACCTAGTAGAAAGTATTAATCACCAGCTAGTCAAAAAAACTAAATAACCTAATTCATAGACAACAGAATATATACAGAAGAATGTGTGGTTGTTTTACGAAATTCAGAAGGATTTATTTCTTAGTGTTGTGTATATCCTGAACAAAGCACAGAATTACAGTATTATAGTTGAGAGTTCCAAATAAATAGATATTTTTTCCTATTTTTTGAATTACAGATTTTTCTGAATTTATTTTTCTTTTTATACTAGTAACTACTGCTGCAGGCTTTTAAAAACCACTGATTATGTTTTCAAAGTTGAAGAAAATGATTAGTTTTAAATGATCTGTAATTTCAAAGAGTGATAGTATATTGATTACAAAGCCATAGAAATAAATAATAAAATTTTGTTGCAGGGGAGAGGTAATAGGCAAGACACAAGGCAAACTATAGACTAATTCACCAAAAATAAGTACACATACTTTTCAATTTTAAAAGATTACCATTCATGACTAAAAAAGAATAAACTATATGAAGTGAAGACTACATTTTTAGTTAAAAGTCTTATTATCCTAGGATGAAGTTTTGCATCTTGTAGCATAAGGGGCATTAGCTTTAGTATTATAAAGGAGATATCAGGATATATTGTGTGCCTGCTGAGTGCTTAGGGATACAAATCGTTAAGATAGGGGCCTACCTCAAGGAGCTTACTGTCAGTAAACATTTGGAGGTTTGGAGGACAAAGAGTTACAGTAGAATAGGAAATGTAATTTACTTCAAAAAAAAAAAAAAAAAAGGTTTTTTTTGAGACAGTGTCTCACTCTGTTGCCCAGGCTGGAGTGCAGTGGCACAATCTTGGCTCACCACAACCTCCGCCTCCCAGGTTCAAGCTATTCTCCTGCCTCAGCCTCCCAAGTAGCTGGGATTACAGGCACACCCCACCACCATGCCCAGCTAATTTTTTTGTATGTTTTAGTAGAGATGGGGTTTCGTCATGTTGGCCAGGCTGGTGTCAAACTCCTGACCTCAAGTAATTCGCCCGCCTCGGCCTCCCAAAGTGCTGGGATTACAGGCATGAACCACCACACCTGGCCCCAAAAAACATTTTTAAATGATAATTTATATAATAAAATTACTTCAGTGATAGACAATGTAGAAATAGCACTTTACCTATCTGGTTGCAATAATTTGTAGGTAGTGGTCTTGCAACATTTGCTAGTGATACATCCTAAAGCCTCACGAATCCTCACATTCCCAAAAAAGCCTTGGAATGGATAATTGCATCCCTAAGTTATGCTAATAAAAGTAATTGAACATTTAGAGTGATGCCGGCAGGCCTTTCTGAAAGTGACTGCCTACACTGACAGACAGTAAAGAAGCCACACATAGATGCAAACACTGGGAAGTTGGCTAAGGTGACTCATTAAGTGAGTCCATCGTATCTATCAATCTTGAGTAATTCGGGAATTCCAAAATGTGCAGCAGCCAAATAACAAATGAATGTCCTGAACATTTATTTTTTATTTATTTATTTATTTTGAGACAGACGCTCGCTCTGTCGTCCAGGCTGGAGTGCAGTGGCGCAGTCTCAGCTCACTGCAAGCTCGGCCTCCCAGGTTCATGCCATTCTCCTGCCTCAGCCTCCGCAGCAGCTGGGACTACAGGCGCCCGCCACCACGCCTGGCTAATTTTTTGTATTTTTTAGTAGATATGGGGTTTCACCGTGTTAGTCAGGATGGTCTCAATCTCCTGACCTCGTGATCCACCCGCCTCGGCCTCCCAAAGTGCTGGGATTACAGGCGTGAGCTGCCGCGCCCGGCCTGTCCTGGACGTTTCCATTCCAACTAGTGATGGCAAGGATCTGTAGATTTCCCACATAAACTGCAGCAGTTAACAAACAGCACACTTCCAGGAGCAAGAAAAGAATGGATGTTAGGTATTTATGAGTACCCAGCAAGGTATTCAGGTATTCACAGAAATACCCAGGTATTTCCTTACTGGCCTTGCCAAAAAACAAAACCCCTGATGCCTCCTTAGCATGTGTACAAGCTTGCTTCCATGGCCATTTCCTTTAGTCCCGGGCCGTGTTCTCTAAAGGGAACAGTGTAGTTATGAAGTTTGCTGTAATGAAATTTTCCCTGTGTGACCAAATCTTCACCTTAAAACCAAACCTAGTTGGGGCAATGAAGGCAAATACAGCCAAAGCCTCCGTAAAGCTTGCTTTAAACTTGGCTTTTAGTGTGTGTCAGTTAGCCAAACAGTCTTATCAATTAAACCAGTGACCTTGGGATTGATCAGAGGAAGCAGTCAAGTCCACTTGATATTTAAAATGGCTTCAGATAACTCCCATGAAGTCCTGTGAAATACAACAGCCCAAGTTCAGGTTTTGTCCTGTCAACTTCGTCCTGACAGACTTTCTATATTCCATCACTGGCTTTCTAACTTACTCTTCCCCAGACTGAAATCAGAGTAATGAAAACAGTCAAACTGCTCATAAAATGTCACATTACTATGAGAGCACGCATTCTTTCTACAGATATTTTCTATCAGTCACTAGATCACTACTCAAATGACAGCAGTGCCTGCCTGAAACATGCTTTAAAAATGACAGCCCCATACTGCAAAGACTACTTCAGCAGTAAAATTTACTGATTTGTCCCTCCTATCTCAGCCTACAAAACATACCAAATGTTACTCAGGAATAAATAAAACATTTATAGAAAAGGAGAGAAAAGGTTATATGCTTCATTTTGCTTATCAATGTCATTTCCAAGCCAACAATTTTATTAGGGGTAGGGGTATGGTGACATGCTATTTTTAGTTTGTGGGGGAGAAATGTGACATTTAGCACAAATGTCATAGCATTTCTTCAATAAAAATCCATGCTGTCAGCTCCCTAGCTCTAGAGAATTATAGAAAAGCTGTACTGAACTAAAGGAGAGGCAACAATAACTTGATTTTTAGTTTAACCCTCTCAGACCCAACCTCAGGGTGGCTGGACAGTAGTAACAGTTTTTGTGTGTTGCCCAGCTCTGGAAAGCAGTCGTGCATTCACACAAAGGGTATTTGTTTACAAGAATCTATTCTGTCTACCTAAGAAATGACTCTGGCCGGGCGCGGTGGCTCACGCCTGTAATCCCAGCACTTTGGGAGGCCGAGGCGGGTGGATCACGAGGTCAGGAGATCGAGACCATCCTGGCTAACACGGTGAAACCCCGTCTCTACTAAAAATGCAAAAAATTAAGCCGGGCGAGGCGGCGGGCGCCTGTAGTCCCAGCTACTCGGGAGGCTGAGGCAGGAGAATGGCGTGAACCCGGGAGGCGGAGCTTGCAGTGAGCCGAGATCGCGCCATTGCACTCCAGCCTGGGCGACTAAGCGAGACTCTGTCTCAAAAAAAAAAAAAAAAAAAAGAAATGACTCTGTGTTCAGCCAAAGCCCTGTGACCTGTTTTGTTCACTGAACCTTGAGGAGAAGCAATTTTTTCATAAACAAAAGAACTCAAATATCTACTAAAATAACTACTCCAATATGAAAGCCAGAAAATGACTTTTATTGCCTGTAAACAACAAAAACAGTAGAGGACTTTAATTATTAGACTTTAATAGAAAAATAAATATGTAATAAATAAAGTTCTCATTATGGAACATTTGCCCTTATCTCATTTCCCCCTTTTTTGGCATATATTCACATTCTATCATGTAATATCTCTGGGTTGTTATTTAACTTTTCAGGACAAGAGCCATATCTTACATTTCTCTAAATCCTCTGCAGTGCCTAGTACAGTTTTTGATAAAAGTATTGAACAATTGAAACATTAGTTTGAAAACTACGGTTCATATCTACAGTTGTTTTTTAACTTTCTAGCTCTCACTAGCATGCCACCTCCACCCTCAGCACACACAATGATTATTTTCAGACTTTGCCATTTTCAAGGCTTAGATTCTACTTGCTCCATCCTAACTCCTATTGAGTAGTAATGATAGTCTTCGCTGACGGTGACCTATGCACTTTAAAATTACGTATTATCATCTCCACTAAGTAGGAAGATGGAAACATCTGTGCCTTTTTTGCTCTTCTCTCCTTTGCCCTTGCAAATAATTCTGTGCTTCATTCATGATCTTTTTTATTTCTTTCCTGTCTCAGAAGAGGGTCCTCTCTTTCTTCACCAAGCTCTTTCTTCCCCTAAACTCTCAATCAGATCCCTTCAGCCTGTCCTGGAATCCCACCAGTTGTTCCCCAGCAGTCTCTGTCTTCCTTTTTCTGACTCCTCCCCTTTGCTTTCAGATGGGCATGGTAGTAGTCTCCAATTTAACCTGCTGTCTTCTCTAATTACCGTTAATTTGCTAAACGTGAATTGAGCACGCAATAGGTACAGGCATTCAGCCAAGTAATAAGGGTATACTCTTGAGTAAGATGAAGTTCCTTCTCTTAAGCAGCTCACAACTGCCACACCGATTCAACCAGCAGCCTGTCACATGAACCCCACCAACATTCATCCAGTCAATTCAGGTGACGCAATGACTGCTCATGACAGCCGCTGCCCTCAAGGAGCTCGTAGTCTATGCTACTCCTGGAGCTTATGCTAGCTATACCTCTCATTTTGAACTTTTACTTATTTACTGCAAATAATGATTATCTATGGTTTATATGTAACTGTAATATGCTTAATGCAGCTTTTCTTCTATTACTGTGAGGACAAAGACTGGTTTTCAAAAACGGAATTACTTTTTATCTTTTATGGTCCTTGTTTAACAGAGCACCTAAACACAGATCCCCATTATTCAGCCACTCCAGCCATGTACTACGCAGATCCAAGGAAGGAGTACCAAACACATCTCAGTTTAGGCGGCCTTGCACATCAGTGTTCAAGAAATATTTCCATTCGACTCTTAGAGTACCAGCAATTTTTGAAACACTGTTCTGTTTTCTAAATTTTTTTGAGTCTTTTATCTCTCGTATTCTGTTTAATCACCCTACTATATAAAGCCATGTGAATAATTCATGTTCACTGGTTCAGAAGTAGGTGATGTTTTGAAAATTCATTTTTATATGAATTAGATATATATGATTTAGTAATTTGTATATGTCCCCAATTATATTCTTAACCTGTTTTTTCTAATAGTGTTTTGACATGACTTTTTAACACTTGTCATCTATATTGACAACCTCATTGGCAGGGTAGAGGTATGTGATTTCTTTTTTTTTTTTTAATCGTTAAGCATTTAACCATGAATTCTCAAATACAAAGAAAAGAATTGCCTCTGTGTGGATTTATTTAGGACTATAATGAATTAACCTAATGCCATTTGAATTTAGATTGCTTCTGCCTCTATTCTGATAAGTTAGCGAACATAATGTCACGTTCATTCAATTATAGCAACTGTTTAATCATCAATAGTAATATTTTATATTAATCATAATGTAGGCTGTATCACCTCTAGATTTGTGTGCCCATATGAGTAGAAAGGTATCATTCTCTTAGCTAGCAAGAGGATTCCTCTTAGGAAAGGAGCTGGCTTTGCTTAGGAAACTATCTTGATAAACAGTTCAATGGACAAAGTTAGAACCTGAGGACATGAGTTACAAGGAAACAAGGCTAGGAAAGATAGAATGAACTGCTCAGCAGTAGAAAAAAAAAAAGAGGGATTTTTTTCTCTCAGCATATATGAGAGAAAGGGTAATAAAAGAGAGGGAAGAAGTGGGGAATAACTAATATTCAGTTGTAAATGGTTTGCATTTTTACCTGTGTGGACAGAACTAAGCCAGAAAACAAAAAAATTGGGAGCTAGATAAGACCTTGAGAATGCAGGTCCTCTGGATGTTTAAAGTTGTTTGATTCACACAGGGCAAGGATGGGGAAATTAGAGCCAATCTAAATCCAAAGGGGCGGGGAGACTCCAAATGACATCTGGGTTTCATAGATATTCATGCCTGCCTTTGATTCCCAGCCCTGCCTTTTACTATCTGTGTATCTTTGGGAAAGATACTTAATTGCCCTGTGCCTCAGTTTCCTCATCCATAGCATGGGAATCTCAAAAGTGCATTTTTAACAGGTTGTCATGGTGATTAAATTAATGCATGTGGAAGAGGTTGGAAAAATGTTTTGCGTGTAAGTACTGGATAAATGCCACACACATCATCCATACGCATGGGAACACACATAGGATAGAAGATTTGGGTTTGCTTTTCATGTGTATGCTTTAAACTTAACTACAAAGAAGTAATACATCAAAAACCCATTCTAAGGAAAAAAATTGGCCCACTATCCCTACTTTCTAGCGACTTCATTTCTCCCTTAAATGGACAATATTTTGTGCCCTAAACAAATTAACTAATGAGTAACTTACTATCTATAAAACAATGTTTAACTCCATATGTCATCATGTATTTTCAAAGACCAAAATTTTATCAATATCTGGATATATTAAACAATCCTTAGACATTTGCTCCTTGAGAAAAATATATTGCTTAGTTTCTGAAGCAATGGTGTAACTAGGTCTTTCGATATAATGTTAAATATTTTAATCATTTGGCTCTTGTCTACATGAAATAGAAATGTAAATTGCTTTGTAAAAGTTGTTAAGCTTCAATGGTGACTAAATACTCTATGATGTAAAATATTAAAATACAACAGTGGGCCGGGCGCAGTGGCAGCTGACACCTATAATCCCAGCACTTTGGGAGGCCCAGGAGGGCAGATCCCGAGGTCAAGAAGTCAAGACCATCCTGGCCAACATGGTGAAACTCTGCCTCTACTAAAAATACAAAAAAAAAAAAAAATTAGCTGGGCATTGTGGCGCGTGCCTGTAATCCCAGCTGCTCGGGAGGCTGAGGCAGGGGGATCACTTGAAACTGGGAGGCGGAGGTTTCAGTGAGCCCATCATGCCACTGCACTCCAGCCTGGTGACAGAGCAAGACCCCATCCCCCCCACCAAAAAAAAATACAAGAGTGATGACATTAAGAATGTAATTGCTGTCTATTTTGATTGCTTTTATTTAAAACATTTACTGCTGACCTATTGGTAGCCATTTAGAATATTTGCCACATTTGTTACAATATATCTAGAAACTCAGTTGTGAAAAATTTTATAATTCGAATCCGCAAAATCTTTTAGAAAACTTTTAGATTTAGATTTTAAAATGTTTACAACACATTTTTCCCTAAGCAATTGTTTTATCTAGTTTGTTTTGGGTTTTTTTTTTTTTTTTTTTCCAGAATTATGCTATGTGTCATCAGTGTGTGTGAGGATGGGGAGGACAGCTTTAAGAAGCTGCTGCATTTAGTAGCAATTCCTTCTACAATTGGGAGGGGACTTTTGAAATAAAATATTCTATTTCCCCAGCTCAAGCTAGACATGGAAATCAGAAACACAGAGGGAGAAGGGGCATAGCCATGACAGGAAGGAGGAGGAATTTGATTTGAAGAGCGCCTGGAGAAGCCTGTTCTCACCCAGGACATCACCTCCCACGGTAGCACCTTTCCTCGTCTGTTGCTATCACTTACTACATTTTCTGTCTTGAGACAGTGAAAGCTCTATAAGAGCAGGAACCATGTCTCCTTGCTGTATTTCAGTGCCTAGCACGTATAGAAGGTTAATGAGTATTTGTTGAATGAATTAGTTGATTCACTTATAAGTCACTTTGCAATTTGGTGATTATTCATTATGTTCAAGAGACCCGTTTCCCATGCATTAGTAATTAGTCCTGCTGGGAATGAAATTTCATAAAATCCGTGAGAAGGGCAGCCTGACAGTGTGTGTCCAGGCCTTCCAAATGTGCTCCAGAATATATTATAAAGGGACAGGAACAGATCTGAGTAAACATAAATCTGTGAGGATGTTCATTGCAGAACTGTTTATAGTAATAAAATATAAAGAACAACCTAAATATCCCTTAGTAGGTGATGAGTTAAATAAATGTTGCATTCATATGGCATAATGGCAGTCACTAAAATCATGTTATAGGAGAATATTTAATGATAGGGAGGGGAGTGTTCACTGATATTTCAAAAACTGGAAAAGTATTGCAAGATAACGTGTATGTGATCCTAATTTCATAAAAATGATTGTTATACATTTGCTTAGGAAAAATAAGACTGAGCCGGGCATGGTGGCTTAAACCTGTAATCCTAGTACTTTGGGAGGCCAAGGCAGGTGGATCACTTGAGCTCACGAATTTGAGACCAGCCTGGGCAACATGGTGAAACTCTGTCTCTACAAAAAAATCTAAAAAAATTTTCGCTGGGCATGGTGGCTTGTGCCTGTAGTCCCAGCTACTGGCAAGGCTAAGATGGGAGGATCGCTTGAGCCCAGGAGGCGGAGGTTGCAGTGAGCCGAGATCACATCACTGTACTCCAGCCTGGGCAACAGAGCGAGACCGTGTCTCCAAAAAAAAAAAAGGAAAAATAAGATGACTAAAATATACACTACAGCGTTAACACTAGTTATCTTTAGCACAATCCATTTTTTTCCTTTTTGTGCTTTTTCTATGTTTTTGAAAATTTCTAAAATGAACATTTATTCCTTTTGGAAAGAAAGGAAAATTTTCCAGTGCCATTTTGTGGAGTGATGGGACAAGTTTGTCTGAAAGGAGTTGAAACGGGAATGGGAGGTTTAGAAGGGAGAACGATGGATGTAAGGAAGATAGTGAGACATGGGTCAATGCTGAGCTGCAGCCGCTGGAGAATTTGTGTGGTGGGATTACTAGAGTTCAAGCAGCTGGAGAGGTGCAGAGAGATCCCTAGGAGCAAGATTGGTGTGCATGCTGTTGTGGTTGCTTTGGCATGGAATCCTTCTAAGAGTATCAAGCCATATAAAATAGGTAGGAAACAGAACCTTGTATACCTGGTAAGCTTTGCCAAGAAGAACGGGCTACTGTCTGCCTGGGTTGGTTTTTCAGCATATGATTTAAGCATATTTTCCTTTGGCTCTTCATATGTGTTTATTGATTTCTTTTTCTGCGCCATATTCTTTGTTTCTACTGTGATACTTAGAGAGATGGTAGGTAGGGTGGAAAGAGATAGGCTTTGAACTTGGCAGAATTCAGCAGATGTACATTTGATCCCTGCTCTATCACTTATGAGCTCTATGACCTTGGAAAACATTGCTCCGATGCTCCTAGCCAGCAGTGTTAAAATGATGCTAATAACAATCACCTTGCAAGGTTTTAAACAAGATACATTTATGTGAAGTCACCAAGTCAGTTCCTTTCATGATAATAGACAGCCAGTAAATGTTACTTGTTGTTCTCAAGATTGTCTTTTCTCAGCCAAGTGCTGTAGTATATATGCCTGTAATCCCAGCTACTCAGGAGGTTAAAGTGGGAGGATAGCCTGGAGTTAGAGACCAGCCTGGGCAACACAGTGAGATCCTGTCTCAAAGAAACAAAAAAATGAAAGATTGTCTTTTCTCATTGTTCTTTCTTGATTACACAAACATAGTATATCTTATCATTGCAAAGCCATATGCTTGTGTTGATACCTTGTTTTTTGTTTTTGTAGCTTTTTTAAAGAAAATAGCTAAGTGAAAATCTTCACCAATGAAATCAAACTCTTTGTTTGTTCCTCATCATCCTAACCAAAATCAGTAGTTTGATAGTACTTCTGTTTCATTATGACATACATCTACCAGTCACCTAACCTGGCCTTACTGAAACAAAACAGTCTTTGAGAAATGTAAGCACATCACTCAGCCTTGTTATGGAAAACTGGCAGAGCACCTGGATGTGCCCAGAGGGACGTGATTTCACTTCGCACTCCATAAGCAACATCCTTCTGTTGTGAATTAAATCTTCACAGTCAAAATCTGTGTCTGCATGTGCTTGTTTATTTGGAAAAGAAATGTTATTCAGAGAGGCATTTTATTTGTAGTACTTGTGGAGCAATATAATATTAAGTGAGCTTAATATTGGTGGAGTGCTCTTTTCATTGTAAAGATTCTTCACATGCATTTGTTTTTCTTTCTGGCTTTCCTATCGGTTATTAGGCCAACAGGCAAGTTGCGTTTTACACTTATGTGTAAGTGTGATGCTTTACACATGTTTATAACATATATGAATATGGTATGTACTCTTCTATTTGTGAATTGCTGTGCATATCTGAGGATACGCATGTGAGTGAACTGGATTCAATTTACACAAGGAGGGTTCTTTTTTCTGTTTTCACCCAACCTTTATTGAGGACAGTAAATACTGCTTCTTATCTCCCATCCCAAGCTGAGTTCAGCATCTGGAGAAGCTTAAGTTCCCAATGCATCAAATTATCTTGCTCAAACTGTTGTTTATTACAGTCAATTTTGTCCTGTCACTCCAGTGGCAGAATGTCAGAGCTTTTCTTTGCATTGCCTTCAGCTTTCAGCCTCTGCAGGGATCTGATACGCTGCTCCTGCTTTGCGAGGGGGTGGGTTGGAGGGGACTCAAAGGGTCATGATGAAGCTGCAGGCCAGATAACTGCAGCACTGGTTAACCTCCTTGCTAAAGCTGGGAAGGGTTTATGCCCCACCATTTCACTCCCTGGACCACAAACATGCACTTCAGTTTATGAATATCTGTTAATTTCTCATGCTTCCATTTCTTTTCTTTTGAGACCTGTGTAACCACAAGCAAAGCATGTATGATAGTATTTGTAGAAGAATTGACAGTGTAAGTCTAGAAACTTAATGTGAATTTTGTCACTGACAAATATGTATTCTGTAATCTGAACAGTTTGATTTAGATAGAGTTTATCTTTTAAAACTCTGACTAGAATAAACATTCATGTGAATTTCCCATTTAATTGTTTAAAACTTCAACTTCTAACCTTTATTTCAGTTAGAAACATATATGTACCTAATTATTTCTTTTCAGTTTTATATAATTGTATCATGTATATAATTATACATGATTTACCTTTCTGGGATGAAATTTTGTTGTGACAAAAGGTGCTTTCCAAATAAGTTTCTGTTTTGACCATTGTCGACATAGTTAATAACCTGTAGACGTTTGCCTAATGCCTTCCTCTGGGGCTTCTTGACCTTGTTTTCTGAAACCTTTTTTTTTTTCAATTTTTTTAATGACCCCTGTAATGTCTCATCAAAAAAAGCAGTTTCTATAGTATTCTTGAAAAATGAGTGTAATAGAGTTGGAGATGATAAATTTATTTCCAGGGTGGAATACAACATATTTAGGTAAGAGAATATCTGCCAATAATGAAACATTTCACACTGATTATAAGCTAGGAAATATTCCTGTGTTTCTACTTAAAATCAGCTTTAGCCCAAGCAACCCTCTTCTTTTGCCTGGACTGTAGAAGTTGCCTTCTGACTGGTCCCTCCATACCCATTCTTGTTCCCCTCTCGAAACTGTTCTTCCAAGGGAAACTAGAATGATCTTTTGTACAAGCTGTCATAGCAACCTGTGACACTACTCTTAATATACATCACAGTTGCCATTTTATATGTGCATGATTATTTGATCGCTGTCCATCTCCCTTACTAGATTATAAGTTCCAGAAGGGCAGAGGCCATGCCTGGCCTATGGTAGATGCTCAGTGAAGAGTTATGGGATACTTAAAAGAAGACAGTCAGATCGGTACTAAGTTTTGTGTTGTGAAAGTATGTCCTCAGTTGCCCTGGTTTACACGGTTCTTACAGATAATCCACTCTGAACAGCGACACCTAATTCACTTCACCACCACTTGGTTGAGATCTTACCTCCTGTTCTGAGTCTGCACCATAGGCTAGCCTTTTAAAAATTAAACTCCTACTTCAGGCAGAGTTTGAGATTCAGAAATTTCTCTCTAGTTCCACCCAACCCAGATTGGGTTTGAGAATATGCTTATATAACAGACAAGAGTGGGAGATTATTGACTTCCTAGCTGCTCTTGAAAAAGATCTTTGCAATGAGGCCTGATTATTTTCATATCATGTATTTCCAGAACAAGCAATGTGCAAAAACCCTCTGTGACACCAAATGTATAGGATTTGTTCTTGTGATTTTGGGCTACTTTTCACATGTCTCAGTTTTCAACAGTTCTCTGAGGAAGCACTTTGCTTATTTGGCAAAATATAGCATATTCGTGGTCCACATTGCAGACCCACTTTAAGTCATCTGTCTCCAGGTTTGAAAGTTTCAGTGAAAGAATCAATAAGTTGTTTTTGGCTTTAAAACGGCTCCTGAGCAGTCACCTTTTTGTTTTCATCCCATCTGTTGTTTTCGAATGGGAAATAAAGATTTTCTTTTTTTTTTTTGAGACGGAGTCTCGCTCTGTCACCCAGGCTGGGGTACAGTGGCGCAATCTCGGCTCACTGCAACCTCTGCCTCCCGGGTTCAAGTGATTCTTCTGCCTCAGCCTCCTTAGTAGCTGGGATTACAGGCCACCATGCCCAGCTAATTTTTGGCTTTTTAGTAGAGACGGGGTTTCACTATGTTGGTCAGGCTGGTCTCGAACTCCTGACCTTATGATCCACCCTCCTTGGCTTCCCAAAGTGCTGGGATTACAGGTGTGAGCCACCATGCCCAGCCAATATTTTTTATTAATTCACTGTAATTTTTGGGCACACACACACACACACATCTATATATATATATATTTTTTTAACTTTAATTTCTGGTATACAGGTACAGAACATGCAGGTTTTTTATGTAGGTACACATGTGCCATCGTGGTTGGCTGCACCTGTCAACCCGTCATCTAGGTTTTAAGCCCCGCATGCAAGTATTTGTCCTAATGTTCTCCCTCCTCTTGCCCCCCACTCCCCGATGGGCTCTGGTGTGTGATGTTCCCCTCCCTGTGGACACATATATATTTTCATTTAAACAGTGGCTAATCCAGTCAAGAGACTAGATCCTGGAAGATTAGAAAATGCAAATTAAGAAAAAATAAGAATCAATGATAATACAGGAAGCCCGTTTTGTTGGCTGGTGGGGTGCAGTGAAGGTAGTGTCAAGGAACAGGGAAGACAACCTCTTGGTGACACCCAGCCTGACCTTTGGTGTCAGCTCATAGTAATCACCTTGCTCTCCTGAGTTAAAAGCCATCATGAAAACCTTATGTTGAATGGGCCCATCTTCCTTATGTACTTGACAAGGCTACATTTTTTCCCTCCCCTCCAACAATATCATGAGAGATTGACATTATCAGAATAAAAATATTATTGATTGCTATGTTTTTCAATACAGCAGCAGATCAGCAAACACCATCTTACAAGTAACAATGACTTTCTGCTTCATTAAAAAATTATTTATGCTATAGAAAAACAACATGGAATGGTAGTTCCTTTGTAGAAGCTACAGCTTGTGCATGCTGTAGCTCTCTTTTCAATCAGTGTAAGAGATAAATTGTTAGCCATAATAGAGAGATGCTCATTGAACCGAATATGCTGTTTTTAAGATAAATAACTTTTTGGTGGTTTTAATCATTTATTTGCCTTTCTAGAGAATGTATCCACTTAATATATTTATAGGGGTGATCTATGTTTCAGATTTCTAAAGTTTCTGAATATATATTTTTAACTATACACATAAAAATTAAATTTAGAGAAAAGAGTCTCAAAATTCACTCTTCTGTAAAGCTAACATATACACTCTGCTTCTACATGGCTTCTTTTATGGGCTTGGAGTAATTAAGCAGACATAATATAACACATAAAGGAATTTATTAGGCTTTTATTAAGGCTTGATAATTTGAGTTTCAGATTTTAAATCTCAAAGGGCTCATAATTGTTGTCATTTTCTACTAAAAGCTGCATTTAGAAGGAAGTTAAACTGTGGTGCAAAGGAAAGGCACGTTTCAATGGAAAATTCGAAATGCCGTTTTCATTAATTCAGCACTTGAATGCAAGTGCCTATTGTGCCTAGCGGGAGGCTTTTAATAAGTCATACAGATGCTGCTTACATGAGTTAATTTATGCCGATATTTTCTTGAAGCTGTGTTAGTTGCAGGAAGTAGAGGTTTGAGGTTGAGATATGTCCTGGTAGAGAGGGAAGACGTTGTTTCAAACTCCAGAAAGGTGAGTGAATTCTAATTTGCCAAGCCAATTTAAGTCTTAGAAGTAAGGTTTTTAGTTTCACTATTGACTCAAGAAATCACTGGGACCATTCCAGGTCTTTGCAGGATGAATTGTGGAACTGTTTGCAACATTGAACTGCCATCTGATTAAACATCTTCTCTCCTTGTTAACTCCTAATTCCCCATAAAATAATCTAGTTGGGGTCATGGAAATCTTCCCCAACAAAGGCAATACTTTAAAATTTAAGAAACCTAGAACTGGAAGCTGAACCTCTGATGGAAAACAGGTAACTCGGGCATTGAACTGTGAGGCCCATTCCACGGTTTTGCCCAGAACCAGCTCTGGCTTTGAGATTTGAGTTAGTAGAATTCCAGTTAACTGAAATTTGCTCTAGAATTGAAAATAAAAACAAAAGCCACCTCACTCAATCAGGCTCAGCATCATGTATGTAACTTCCCTGACGCTTGTTATCTTTGAAGGACCTAGAAAAAGCCTGGCTTGCTGGGCATAGTAGCTGATGCCTCTACTCCTAGCTACTCAGGAGGCTGAGGTGGGAGGATCACTGGAGCCCAGGAGTTTGAGATCAGCCCCGGTAACACAGCAAGACCTTGTCTCTAAAAAAAAGGTTTTTTTAATTACTTGGGTGGGGTGGTGTGTCCAGAATTGGTGGGTTCTTGGTCTCACTGACTTCAAGAATGAAGCCACGGACCCTCGCAGTGAGTGTTACAGTTTTTAAAGATCATGTGTCTGGAGTTTGTTCCTTCAAATGTCTGGAGCTTCTTCCTTCTGGTGGGTTCATGGCCTTGCTGTCAGGAGTGAAGTTGCAGACTTTCTTGGTGAGTGTCATAGCTTATAAAGGCAGCATGGACCCAAAGAGTAAGCAGCAGTAAGTTATTGCAAAGAGCAAAAGAACAAAGCTTCCACAGTGTGGAAGAGAACCGGGGCAGGTTGCTGCTGGCTGGCTTGGGCAGCCTGCTTTTATTCCCTTATCTGGCCCCACCCACATCCTGCTAATTGGTCCATTTTACAGAGAGCTGATTGGTCCGTTTTGATAGAGTGCTGATTGGTGCATTTACAATCCTTGAGTTAGACCCAGAGTCACAGAGTGCTAGTTAGCTAGATACAAAGTTAGCTAGATACAGAGTACCAGTTGGTGTATTTACAAACCTTGAGCTAGACACAGAGTGCTGATTGGTGTGTTTACAAACCCTGAGCTAGACACAGAGTGCTGATTGGTGCATTTACAATCCTTGAGCTAGACACAGAGTCACAGAGTGCCAGTCTTCCAAGTCTCCATTAGGTTAGCTAGATACAGAGTGCTGATTGGTGTATTCAAAAACCCTGAGCTAGACGCAGAGTGCTGACTGGTGCACATATAATCCTCTGGCTAGATACAAAAGTTCTCCAAGTCTCCATCCGGTTCAGGAGCCCAGCTGGCTTCACCCGGTGGATCCTGCACTGGGGCTGCACGTGGAGCGCCTGCTCTCCTCAGCCCTTGGGCTGTTGATGGGACCAGGGGCCACGGAGCAGGGGCTGGCGCCCGTCCCAGAGGCTCAGGACCTGCGGGAGCCCACCGCAGGGCGAGGAGCTCAGACATGGCGGGCTGGAGGTCCCAAGCCCTGCCCAGGCAGCTAAGCCCCAGTGAGAATTTGAGTGCGGCGCCCGCCGGCGCTGCTGGGGGACCCGGTACAACCTCCGTAGCTGCTGGCCCGGGTGCTAATCCCCTCACTGCCCTGGGCTGGCGGTGCCTGCGGGCAGCTCCGTGTGCGGGCCCGCGGAGCCCCCGCCCCCCCGGAATTCGCACTGGCCCGCGAGCGCCACGCACAGCCCCAGTTCCCGCCCGCACCTCTCCCTCCACACCTCCCTGCAAGCAGAGGGAGGTGGCTCTGGCCTCAGAGGCCAAGGAGGTGCTGAGAATGAGGGCTGCAAGCACATTGTCACCTCTCAGTGGCATGTGTCGGTAGTCCCAGCTGCTCAGGAGGCTGAGGTAGGAGGATCGCTTGAGCCCAGGAGTTTGAGGCTGTAGTGTGCAATGATCACACCTACGTATAGCCATGGCACTCCAGCCTGGGCAACATAGCAAGAACTCATCTTGATGGAAGAAAGGAAGCAAGGAAAGGACAAGAGGGAAAGAGGGAGGGAGGAAGAGAGAGAGGGCCTAGTTTGAATAGCTTAACTAATGCCACAGCTGAACCCTTCTATGGTAATCACAGTGAGGCCACCTGGGACAGAACAATATTAGGAGTCAACTCCCTACACAAAAATCTGCCTTTAAATTTATGCCTGATGTATAATGCTAGCAAATGCCCGTTTTGCCTCCTCCTCACCCCTAGTACAATCTTGCCTTGTGCAAAAGTCACTTCTCTTGAGATTACTGCAGATATGGTAGTTGTTCCTGAGTTCTCATTCATGAGCCATCTTCCTAGGGTCGGTTTTATAACCTCCTCCACTTCACTCTCTCAGTGATGCGGAGGCCTCCCATACGTCACCAGCTTCTTTAGACTGGATCCTGACCTGTTAATCTTCACAGTAACCCAAAACAAATACCCGCTTGGGGCCACCGGTGGAACCCACTGTGGTC
Source organism: Macaca nemestrina (assembly GCF_043159975.1). Lineage (NCBI taxonomy): Eukaryota > Metazoa > Chordata > Mammalia > Primates > Cercopithecidae > Macaca > Macaca nemestrina. Next base: position 162,919,577 of record NC_092129.1, on the reverse strand, counting down.
TGGGAATACAGTAGCCTTTAGTGTCTTGATTTCAAGTCACCATCTTTTTCACTTTCCTCATCTGTTTCTTTTTCATCCTGGTCATGTTCCCTCTCCCTCAAAAGTTCTTTAACCGATCATCCAAAATCCTTACTCTGTGGAAGCCTCTAAACCACAGGCATTTGTCAGATGAAAATCACAAAAAGGCATGTGGTGTTGAGTCATAAACTTTGTACTCTTGAAATAATGCCGTTATTTGGCCGGGCACAGTGGCTCACGCCTGTAATCCCAGCACTCCGGGAGGCTGAGACGGGTGGATCACCTGAGGTCAGGAGTTTGAGACCAGCCTGGTGAACATGGCAAAACCCCTTCTTTACTAAAAATACCAAAATCAGCCAGGCACGGTGGTGCATCCTGTAATCTCTGCTACTTGGGAGGCTGAGGCAGGAGAATTGCTTGAACCTGGGTGACGGAGGCTGCAGTGAGCCAACATCACACCATTGCACTCCAGCCTGGGCAAGAAGAGCGAAATTCTATCTCAAAAACAAAAAGAAAAACAAAACAAAAAAAGAAAAGAAAAGAAAAAGAAATAATGTGTTTCTTTTAGTTATTAATTAGGTTCCCTGTCCCTAGCATTGCCCCTCTGCCTAGCCCCAGAATGACCTATTCCAGTGCTCCTAATTGTTGGTCTACTAAATGCCGGTCCAGGATGACATTTTCACCAAACTGCAGAAGAGATAAGAAAAACAAAGACAATACAACTTATAGCTTAAATTGATTATTTAAAAGATTTCAAATCTCTTCCTATTTTGCAATGATTGTGATCACAGATTTGAAATTTTAAAAAATTAGCTACCTGCTTGTTGAATGAAAAGTACACAACCTTATGAACAAGCTGGGTTTTTTTAAAAAATTTCCACTCATTTTACTAGCATTTAGAAATCTCAAAAACTGGGACCTAGATTTAGCCAGAACCCAGAAAACTGGGACCTAGGATCTAGCCAGAACCCAGATTTAACCTCACTGCCATGCCTCATACCCTATAGCAGCCATTGTAACCTACAAAAGCAAGTCCAGATGCTTCAACCATAACACACACAGACCCGGGCTGGCCCTTTACCACTATCCATCATTGTCTCCCAGCATTCCCTGTCCTGGAACTAAATTGGCTTGATGCCATTTATGCCTAATATTGCTAGCCAGGTAAAATCCATCCATGATGGTCAAGTGTACACTTAGAAGCTTATATTCATAAACACAGACTCAAAAATTCTCAGCATCAAAGATGAGGTCAGAATGCCCCCTCATCTTCCCGGACTACTTTCTGCCTGAAACAGCCGTCTCACCTTTATAAACTAGATCCACTTTACTCATCCTCCTTGAAGCTTGACTTGACCAGCTTTGCGCCAGCCTTTAAGCCACCATTATAGCTTGCCTCTTCAACAACAGCATGTACACATAATATTGGAAAGAATCTTTTTAAAAGAATGTCTTTCCTATCACTAAGCTCTAAAGCTCCACCAGAGGAATCCAATTCATCTTCATGGTATAGCACACACCATATCTCTTTAAATTTATATCTCTTTAAATTGAAATGAACAAATAGACAGCTAAGACGTGGCTAATCAATGTGAATGCAAAAACCCTCTCTTTCCTCCTTCCCCAAGTGTCTCTTCAAAGGAATAAACTTCCTTCCTGGCTAAAACCTTGTGGCAAAGTAACTGACCACAGCTTTGACAGCAACAAAGATGACATCTTCACATCCACTTCCTTAGCCCTTTCCTTCCACTTTCTGTTTCAGAAAAGGAAGGACCATTTTGTTGTTATTGAAATGACTATGCTATTCTAAGAATTTCTGACTGATTACTCCAACTCCTGCCATCAGCTTCTTCTTTACGGCCCAACTCTCCTAAAATGTGGTGCTGAATTTGTTGTGTTGTACAGTAAAAATAATATTGTTATTGTGAATTCTAAGGTCAAAATATAAAGAGTCAGAAAAATAGCTGATAGCTAACGGATTCTTTTTATTTACTCCGAACAGTTCTAAAAGGATATAACAAATATGTTAATAGCCTCTTTTTACATTTGGGAGTTTTTACATTTGGGATAATTATTAAACATCTTTGTAATTATCCATCTCCTTCATTTTGCTTTACAGAGAAGGAAATATTGAATTTAAATGCTCTGATTTGAGAGCTCGTAGAAGAAACAACATTAGTAAATTACTGTGTTGACGTATAGTTCTCATTTTCATAGTATTTTGCGTTTCATTCAACCAAAGGCATTTCTTTAGCACTGACCATGTCATGTGGAAGCTGCTGAGGACAGCGGATGAGTAGGACACTTCTCGCTGCCCAAGTCAAGGAGGCTACTAGGAGAGTCTGTAGTCTGTGATGACAGCACAGTGTGTGGCGTGCTATGAGTGTGCTGACTTAAAAGAGAGAGCTTTACTCACCTGTGGGCAGGAGTCCACTGAGGGGAAGTTTCACAGAGGAAGCAACACTTGAACTTAAAGCCTAGTTCTGTGATTAGGAGGTGATTCTGGAAGTAGATTGCCTGGATTCATATCCTGGCTCTTCCACTGACTACCTGTGTGACCTTCGGAAAGTAACCATTCTGTGCTGTAGGTCCCGAATCATCAGATGGGGAATAAAATAGTGTTTACCTCATAGAGCTGCTGTGAGCATTACACATGTTATATGGTACAAGTACTCAGAACAGAGCCAAGTACAGAAGTAGCATTCATATTATTAGGAATTGACCTGATGAGTAAATTGGGAAGAAACAGGGGGTAGTCGCAGGGGTACAGATGTGTGAGAGAGCCTGCCATGTGCAGATAACTTCACATAGTTTTTCACTATTGCCAGAAAATGATGTATGACGTGAAAGAGTGCAGAGAGGTGGGAACTGTGAAAGCAGACTTTATTCTGTAGGTAATGAGGGACCGTTAAAATGTTTCAGGTGATTAGATTTGGACTTTGTAAAGAAAATTCCCCTTCCAGTTTTAAGGCTGGAAGAGGGAAAGGTAGGGTGAGATTGAGGATAGCATGAAGTAGATCATACATAACATACCAGGCACGAAATGGTGTAGACCTGCAGGAGTGACGGAGGAAAAGATGCTACAGCTTCTCCTGCAGCAGCTTCGTTAAAGGCTAATTGCTTTAATAACTTCTTGATAGGCCAGGTCCTTTGACACGCTAGCCATCAACCAAATCCAATCTCCTCATCTGGAATTTCACTGTTGAAAAAACTTAAGTGGACAAAGGTTTAGCTTTCAATAGACTAATCAAAGAGAGCATAGTAGAACATTTTGATTGAAAAGGAAAATGTTTTACCTACTAAAAAATATTTGGGGCCAGGCGCGGTGGCTCAAGCCTGTAATCCCAGCACTTTGGGAGGCCGAGACGGGCGGATCACGAGGTCAGGAGATCGAGACCATCCTGGCTAACACGGTGAAACCCCATCTCTGCTAAAAAATACAAAAAACTAGCCGGGCGCGGTGGCGGGCGCCTGTAGTCCCAACTACTCGGGAGGCTGAGGCAGGAGAATGGCGTGAACCCGGGAGGCGGAGCTTGTAGTGAGCCGAGATCGCGCCACTGCACTCCAGCCTGGGCGACAGAGCGAGACTCCGCCTCAAAAAAAAAAAAAAAATTTGGATTTTTAAATTTGGGATTAAAAAAAAACAGAGAGATAATCAAGTAGCTGTGATGCAGAAGCTGCTAATCTCTCTGTACCCCACTGTGACTGTCTCATGAGATGATGTTCCTATTCATAGCCGCATCAGTGCTGGTCTCTTAGGGGGGCAAGTGTGAAAGTGGAAAGAAAACAACCCGTGGAGACAGAACACCCAGACTGACATCTGGTTCCACCACATACCAGCTGGGTGACCTTGAGTATGTCACTTAACCTCTGGGAGCCTCAGTTTCCTTATCTGTGTCCTAGAGATCATGATACTTCAAATAGTTGTCATGAGGAACAAATGAGATAATGTAGGTGAAAGCAATGTGATATGAGAAAAGCAAAACAGGCACTGTGGCTTGCCAAACTATACATCGATTATGGGCTACGGTTAGCTTATGGCATATCCTGTAGTTCTAACAAATGTGCGCTTCGTTTCAGTGGTGTTTTTGAGCCCACGAGAAAGTTTGAGGAGTAGTGCCATCAGATTTTAGGTTTAGAGTTGCTTTTCTAAAATATTTCTGCCAAAGGTACTGTCAAAGCTGACAAGTGACTGACTTAATCATTTCTAATTAATGTGCCACCAAAAGTAACCATGACTGATTCATATGAACTATGGCAGGACTGTTTTATAAATATTAGAAAACATTTAATGAGCCTGGAACCAAAGGTGGCAATTAGTTTATAATAGATATGAAAACCCTATCCAACAATAGCCACTTAACTTTAAATCATTTAGCCCATGTCACCAGAATTATTCTTTTAGGACCCACCATGGTCAAGAATACACACTCTGTCGTTCACATCAAATTGATGGAAACTCCAAGATTCTCAGTATTCTATTCTTTGACCTTCCTTTGACACATTAAGAATGCCCACTCTCAGATGGCTACTGCAAAGCTTATAAACTGATTAAGTGACCAAAATCTTAAGTGTATTATTAATGGATGACCATGTAACAGTACGTTGTCTAACACATTCTTCACCAGTGAAATAAATCGGGAGATTCCATTTTATTTAATAAATTAAATTCATGGCTTCATAAGCCTTACTCAAGGAGACACAAGGCCCTGCCAGCTGATGTCATAATCTATGTCTGAGCTTCTAAGGCCCTCTGTCATCTCATTCCACAGATGTCTTCAGAAGCCCTTGAAACTATTGCAAGCTGATAAGTAGATGTGCACACCCAAGAAAGTATACTAAATTATAAACAGCTTTGCAGAACTGGCAAAGCATTATCGTTGTGCAGTAAACCTGAGGAATGGTGAAGTTATGTTCCAAGCTGCATTTGAGATATCCTGCATGTAGCCAAAGACTGCAGTTGACCATTGGAAGCATGCTGACCAATGGCTTGAGCATAAAAGCAGAAAATGCAATTAAGTAGATCAAGATAATCAAGTTGAAATCAATGTAAATCAAGTCAACCCTTCTTTCTGAGGGCAGTTGAGAACCTCAAACACCATTGTGCCCAGTCTTCTTCTCCTCCTCCTCCTCCTGAGAACCAGATCCAACGCAGATAACATCCAGGTGCTCCATCTGTTTCATCAGTGTTGCTCAGGAAGGGCATTTGAGATTCAGTCAAGATGGGATCATTTTCAGGGTCCTAAAATGTCAAGCAGCCTAGAAAGACAACTCATTTGAGCAGATGCTGTACAGGTAACATATGGAAGCTACAGAGAGATTAATTTTGATTCACTAGTGGGAAGACCCTTTAATATTTAACTGACACCGCTACACATGAGAAAAATTTCTTTTTTGTATAATTGCACATTTCCTTGGACTCAAAGCTATTGTCTTACAAATCAGAAAGTAATACACCACAATTGGGAAAAGTGGAAGGGTAATTTCAAAATAAAATCATACCATCTGTTTCTAAGGGCTAAAGGGAATATTCTAAAAATCAGTGTAGTTTCAAAGAGCTATAAAAACAATTTGTAATGTACTGTCATACCCATAGCCCACATAAATATCAGGCTTTTACCAGTTTTCTTTTAGGTAATGTATTTGCTAACCAACAGAGCTTTGATCAGCAGAGCTTTGATATTTTTCTATATCTTTGTCTTACTTTTAATTCCCATCTATCTCAGTTTCTGTCTCTCCCTCATATACCCTTTCTCCTCTCCTCTTCTTTATAAATATCCTCCTTCACCAAAACATAAATATGTAAGTGTATTCTTTTCTGACCAAGACAGGAGCTAATTTAATGTAGATACACTTCCTGGGCTGCAAGACGAAGTTCCAGATTGGTCAAGACTTGTGAGAAATTCATGTGAGGGGGAAAGGAGAGATTATTTATGTGGAGAAAGTGGGAACCTACATAGGAAGATTTTTATCCAGATGAAAGAAATACAGGCAGAAGCAAACTAAAATGGTCTACAAATTGGTCATTAAAAAAAATACAACTGGAATATTTTACAAAGTCTGCCCCATGGTGATAAATACAGATGAGCAGATATTACAAATGCCATGCACCTGTGTCCCCACCAAAAACCTGTGTGATTTAAAAAGTGATGATAATTTGGCGTAACCCTTGGTGAGTTCATCTGTTTTCTGACAAGATGAAAAAGTGATAGAAAAGTCATCAGATCTCTGGCTGGTGCAATGGCTCATGCTTGTAATCCCAGCACTTTGGGAGGCTGAGGCAGGCGGATCACTTGAGGCCAAGAGTTCAGGACAAGCCTGGCCAACATGGCGAAACCCTGTCTCTACAAAAACATACAAAAATAAGCCAGGCTTGGTGGTGCACACCTGTAATCCCAGCTACTTGGGAGGCTGAGGCAGGGGAATCGCTTGAACCCGGGAGGCAGAGGTTGCAGTGAGCTGAGATTGCACCACTACACTCCAGCCTTGGGTGACAGAGCAAGACTCTCTCTCAGAAAAAAAGTCATCAAATTTCTGATGAATGTCGATATATTCGTCTGTTCTCGTGCTGCTGATAAAGACATTCCCAAGACCGGGTAATTTATAAAGGAAAGAGGTTTAATTGACTTACAATTCCACATGGCTGGGGAGGCCTCATAATCATGGCGGAAGGTAAGAAGGAGCAAAGTCACATCTGGCATGGTAGCAGGCAAGAGAGGGTTTGCAGAAGAACTCCCCTTTGTAAAGCTGTCAGATCTCGTGAGACTTACTCTCTCACCAGAACAGCACGGGAAAGACCCGCCCCCATGATTCAGTTACCTCCCACTGGGTCCCTCCCATGACGTGGGAATTATGGGAACTACAATTCAAGATGAGATTTGGGTGGGGACACAGCCAAACCATATGAGTAGACAAATTCGTACCTATCACTGAGAGAAGCAAAGCAATAATGAAGACAGCTAATGTTCTGTGGACCACACAAGTGAAGTTTAATGTCTGCTCTCTCCAGCCTTGTCTGATAAAATGCTGGAAGCATGCTACCTGAGATGCCACCCCTGAGATGGTCACCAGGACCACATTTTACTGTCTGCAGAGGCACTGGTGGCATAAATCACCTCCAGTAATACAGGGGTTAGGAAGAAAAGTAACAAAAGTAGTTTTATTAGTTTTCTTATTTCAAATACATTATCCACTTACGAGTTTTGTTTGCTTGTTTGTTTTTGAGACGGAGTCTCACTCTGTCCCCCAGGCTGGAGTGCCGTGGCATGATCTTGGCTCACTACAACCTACACCCCCCAGGTTCAAGCAATTCTCCTGCCTCAGCCTCCCGAGTAGCTGGGATTACAGGCATCTGCCACTGCATCTGGCTAATCTTTGTATTTTTAGTAGAGATAGGGTTTCACCATGTTGACCAAGCTGGTCTTGAACTCCTGACCTCGTGATCCACCGCTTTGGCCACCCAAAGTGCTGGGATTACAGGCGTGAGCCACTGCGCCCGACCCTACTTACAGGTTTTTAAAGGTTTTCTTTCTTACTAAGTTTGGCATTAAAAAAGCCATGACACTATTTCTAAAATGTTTCTGATGCAATGAATTTTTTTTACTGATATTTTCGTGTTGAAGGTAGGGAAAGCTTTGTGTAATTTACAGAGGCTGAGGAAGACAATAAGTACCCTAACCTCCCCAGACAGATTCCACTGCTTTTAGTTGACACTGTTAGGCTATTTAGAAGACTTATCAATGATAATCTGTTTACAGCCCTGTCATTAATCAGCAGTATTTTTAAATTATCTTAATACTAAATAAAAAGTTAAAGTAATATTGTCACCATCACCATGCAGGGAACAATAGCTCTGATCACCTGATTACCCACTTTTATTAGTAAGATATTTTTAAATGGCTTTGATTTGATTGTTTAAAAAATACCTACTATATAGAAAATCTGAAAAGTAAAGAGAAGAAAAAAGAAAAAAATAATCACTACAGTCCAGCACCCAGGTTTCACCATTACGATCAGTTTGGAGTATTTGCTTCCTTTAGACCTTGGGTATTTATTTTATTTTACAATGCTGTCATTATACTGCATACAAGTTACTTCTAAAAATCATATTATGAGTGCTATTTTGTGTCATTGAAGTTCTCAGAAACCTTTCCTGTAATGGCTACATAATACTATGCCATTGAATGGATACATCACTTTATTAACTATTCCACTATTGTTGAACATTCAGGTTGTCTCCAATATTTTATTAGAATAAATTACTTCATAATAAATCCCTCATACTATAGATGTATTCCTAGAAGCACAAGTAATAGGTTAAAGGGCCCAGGTACTATTAGGTTAAAGGGGTTTTGGTAGAAACTGCCAAATTGCTTTCTAGAAAAGCTGTCCACACTCTCACCCCAGGGCCTTCAGTTCCAATGATTAATCTTTTTTTGTTATTGGTGAAGGATTTGTATAATGTGCCATTGTATTTATTTTGCTTATATTTCATCCAGACTTTTGTTTTGCATCTATGTTCAGAAGTAAGAATCCTGTGTAGCAACGGATCTGAACATTTTGTGGGCTGTGACTCGTTCGAGAATCTCATGGAAACCGTGAACCTTCCTCTCAGAAAAATGAACATACTGATACATATGCAGATTTTCACATATTTTAAGGGGACATGAACAGTCCTCTCCCTAAGGCCAGTCAATATTTTGTTGCTCACCTGATACGAAGTGCTTTATATGGGGGTTATTTCATTGAACCCTCACAATCGGGAGTATCAGAGGAAAGTGACTAGGTCGAAGTGGCATCACTACGAAATGGTCAAGCTGGGACTAACCCTCCAGAGCCTCCTCTCTTCGTGATGTTCATACCCCAAGGCAAAGGATCCCGTTTTATTATTCCCCTTCCATGCACTGTGGTCAGGGTTTTCCAGTCATAGTCATGTTGCCTTCCTAAAATCTAGTGGGATCATTTGCTGTATTTTTTCTGTGCTCTGGATCTCTTTCTGTAGCATGGAGATTGCGTTTCTTGAAAGTTTGAAAGCTTTCTTGGGTGGGCGAGGTGGCTCACACCTGTAATCCCAACACTTAGGGAGGTCGAGGCAGGCAGATCGCTTGAGCCCAGGAGTTCGAGAACAGCTTGGGCAAAGCAACATAGAGAAACTTCTTCTCTACAAAAAAAAAAGATTTTAAAATTAGCCAGGCATGGTGGTATGCACCTATAGTCCCAGCTACTCAGAAGGCTGAGAGGGGAGGATCGCTTGAGCCCAGGATTTGAGGCTGCAGTGAGCTAGGATCATGCCACTGCACTCCAGCCTGGTGACACAGCAAGACCCTGTCTCTAAAAAAAATTAAAAATAAAAATTAAAGCTTTCTTCCCCAGAGTCTTTTAGCAGGAAATTATTTAACGACATTTTCAGTTGTTTGTGTGTACATTGGCTTCCTTTTTTTAAAATTTTTGAATCAATTTTTATAATTCTTTTCTCCAATAACTACCCATTTCATTTATATTCTTTTTCACATTTATTAGTATAGAGTTGTATATAATATTCTCCTGGTTCTCAGCATTTCCTTTTCATTCCTCATTTTGTCTTTTATCTTTTTTTTCTTTTCTTGATTGGCTTTGCCAGTGTTTTGTCTGCTTCAGTATTAATTCTTTGTAAATTTCGTTTTGGTTTTGTGAGGTTTTTCCTCCTTCACCTCCCCGCAACACCCTCCTTTCCTCCTCCATCCCCCCACTCCCAAAAATACTCTTGGATGAGTAAATGTGCCTATTTTTATATTTTCTATTTTCTATTTTTGTAATATTTTATATTACTTCTTCATTTCTTAGGTTGTGGATGTTGTTGGAGTTGTTCTTATTTTTCTAAATGCTAAAGTTGAATATTGTGTCTGTTTGTTTTTTAATTCTTCCATGCATAATGTTCTGATCTTTTCTATTTTTCAGTCGACTTATTTGGACTTTAATTCAGTGCTTATTTAGGAAAGTGTTTTACATTTTCATAGGTGCTATTTTTGTAAGTTAATCATTAAGTTTTGGATAGTAGAATCCTAGGTTCATTTGTTCAAGAAATTTGACCATTATAGAGAGAAATGAACATGCATTGACACCCATTGCTGAGAAGAGAAGCTTGACCGTCCACATTTTCTATTTTATTTAGATCAAAAACTACTTACTGATTACCTACTGTGCTCGAGGACCTGTGCTAGGTAGTGGGACTATAACTGAAAGGCAGAAGTAGTTTCCTTTCTCATGGAAATTTTGGCCTACCAGAGAATGCAGACAAATACACAAACAATTACAGAAACTGCAGGAAAATCAACTGAAAAACTAATAAGACCACTGAGTTTGAGCTAACTGGCAAGATACCATCAAAAATAAAATTAAGGTCAGACGCAATGACTCACACCTATCATCCCAACACTTTGGGAGGCTGAGGCAGGAGGAATCCTTGAGGGCAGGAGTTCGAGTCCAGCCTGGGGCAACATAGTGAGACCCCATCTCTATGAGAAATATTTAAAAATTAGCAAGGTGTGGTGGCACAGAACTGTAGTTCCAGCTTCGGAAGGCTGAGGCAGGAGAATTGCTTCAGCTCAGGAGTTTGAGGCAGCAGTAAACTGTGATTGCGTACACCACTGCACCCCAGTCTGAGTGACAGAAAAAAAAAGAGATCCTGTCTCAGTTAAAAAAAGAAAGAAAGAAAAAATTAACAGAAAGGGACAAATTAAATAAACACAATAGAAAAAGATCTCATTCACTCAAGGAACTAAGCAAATATACCTGGAAATAAATCTAACAAAAAATACATGTTGTAAGACCTTTATGATGAAAAGGGATATTTTTCTGAAGACTATAACAGATAATGTATTCTTGTGTAGGACAGTGTAACATGATGATGATAGTATCAGCTGTCCCTGTATTATTCAATAGAGTCAATATAATCTTAATCAAAAGTCCAACAGGGTTTTTGATAAATTTTAGTACAAATTAGTAAAAAACTTACATATAATGATTGATGATAAACAAAGTTTAAATAAGGAAAAATAGTCTCAATAATTGTATTTCAGTTATTATAACTCAACAGAAAAATGGACAAAGAGATTCAATAAACATAGGAAAAGAGTTCCCTCTCAATAGCAATTAAGAAACAAAAACTACAACAAAAACACTTAAAAAAATGTTATATACAGTATTGTTGGGTGTAGGTAAGAAAACCCTCATAAACTATGTGGAGAGAGGCTGTGGTCACAGTGCTAAATGATGCCAAGAAAAAAAGACACATTGATAAGGCCATTTTGGAGGGCAATTTAGCTATATATATATATATATATATATATATATATATATATATATGAATGAAAGTCGAAAGTGTAACTATTCTTCCTTCAACCTAGTAATTCCACTTCTAGAAAAATGCTCACCCCTGTATCCAAAGAGATATGTGTTATTGTTGGTAATAGCTAAAAATTGGAAACAAGCCAAATGTCTATTAATAGGAAAGTGGTTAAATAAATTATGGCATCTTCATTATATGGCCTCCTGTGCACTCATTTGAAAAACAAAGTTGGGCTTTATGTGGCAATATAAGGTGTTGGGCTTTCTCCTGAGAGCAGTGGGGAACCATTGTAGGGTTTTAAGTGGAGGGACGACATGACCAGACTTGAGTTTTTAAAATATCTCTCTGGATGGATTATGGATTATGGGGAAATGGATCAGAGAGACATAAAATAGAGTCAAGAATCCCATTAGGAGGCCACTAATCCAACTGGGCATTAATGGTGGCTCCAAGGTATCACAGAGCTGAAACTGCAGTTACACAGCCAAAAGATACTTAGGTATGGCAATACATTGTGGTATTTTATTTTGACGTATTTTGGGCAGCTTCGACTTGCAAAGCACTTACCTAGACAGGGATGATAAAATAGGTTTTCTGACTATAAAATCTGTTTACTAAATTGGTTAGAATTACAAGTCTATTCGTTTTATTAAATTTGCTTTCCAAATAAAGCTGCTCACCCCTCTTTGTTGAAACAACAAAGCTCATCTGGGTGACCATGCCTCTTTTTTTTGCCTTGACTCTCAGGAAGCTCAGAGACAAATTTAGCACTCAATATAGTGACCTAAACTTAGGTTTAGATTATAATTAGCTTCTACTTTTTCTTCCACAGATTTAGTCTTTTATTTTTAGTTTCAAAGGCTGCATGGTTATGTGTGTCATTTATTGTACACTGACTTCTCCATTTTTAAAAACCAGACAGGTTTAAAATTACTAATAAATAAATGAATGTTAAAGTTACCATCTTAGCTGCATAGTCTCTTTGATCCCTTGGTGACTTGAAAGTTGTCATTTGACTTTTATCTCCTAAAGTTGTGAATTTTTCATATTGGTTTAGCAAAAGTCTTCTAATAAAGAAGGGACCATTTTAACTTCACAGCAGGCTTCATGGTAGTAATCTGCTCCCCAAGATTAATTAAGTATTTGTAACATTACTTTATAACTATCACTTTTCTGTAAAATTGAAGAGGTTGTGTAGCATGGTAGTTTAGAGCTTGGCCTTTGGAGCCAGACTCCAGACTTTGAATGTGGGCTGTGCCCGTCACCTACCAGCTGTGGGACTGTGGGCTTGCAAGAGGCTTAATGCCTCTGGGTCTCAGGCTCCTCATGAAGAGATCTCTACTGCGTGGGGTGTTTTGAGTATTGAACTGGCTGATATTTGTAAATTGCTTAACATAGTTTTTTTTGTTTTTTTTTTTTTTGTTTTTTTTTTTTGAGACAGAGTCTCGCTTAGTCGCCCAGGCTGGAGTGCAGTGGCGCGATCCTGGCTCACTGAAAGCTCCGCCTCCCGGGTTCACGCCATTCTCCTGCCTCAGCCTCCCGAGTAGCTGGGACTACAGGCGCCCGCCACCGCGCCCGGCTCATTTTTTGTATTTTTAGTAGAGACGGGGTTTCACCGTGGTCTCGATCTTCTGACCTTGTGATCCGCCCGCCTCAGCCTCCCAAAGTGCTGGGATTACAGGCGTGAGCCACCGCGCCCGGCAGTTATTTGTTAAGTGATAAAATGGAATGGAGACTTTTTTTCCTAGCGTACATCCTTAGGTGGAACAGATGTTAATGACTTCATTTAAGACTATGTGATAAGAGGAGCATTAAGGGTTTAACCCTTGATTCTTATTTTTGTATGCATGTAAGTACAGTTCTAAAAGAAATCATTTTTCTATACATTAATTAATTTAAAATCATAGATTGTTTATGGTGTTTAATGCTGATGAATTTGGTGTTACTGTTGCAAGACCAAACAGTGAGTCACAAAGAAGTGAACACAGACTGGCATTTAAAACGATGCATAGGCAAGACAAGTGAGTCGCTAAATATGTAACTCATCTCCTCAATGGTGAAATTTTAGATCTGCTTGGTTTCTTTTGTAAATTATACTCTAAAGGAGACAAAAATGTTGCTTTGAATTTATTTGTGCAGCAAGCCGCCTGCACATGAAGGATAGTACATGTGTGCTAGAATGTGAAATCTCATAAAGCACAAGGCAGCTTAGGCAAAGGGTCTTCCTGTCCCGTAGTCTGAGAATGTCTTCGTGGGATGGATGTTGGTTTTTAAAAAGCAATCCTCACAGACCCCTAACTATTAGATAAGAATTATGATTTTTAAAATCCACAACTCTGCTATTCATTTGAATTATTTACATAAGCAAGGCCTCTCCTTCTTAAATTGGAATCATACTGAGATATGCTTTTTGAGGCTTTTGGGTATTCTCAGTTAATTTAAATAGACTTGAGTAGAATGAAAATTGATCGAATATTGTATTATTTTTAAAGTCTCTTGCTTTTCACTTGAGAGATTTTTTCCCCTCCACTTTAATACATTGGCTCATTTCCATTTTTATGCTATTTCTTAGATATCATGATAATTATTGTTTTGATAAATTGCTACTCCCCATCCCCCCTTACACAGACACACTTAATTTTGTTAGAGAATGTATCTGTTATCAAATACAGTAAGAACTACTTCTGCATTGTAATGATTATGAATTTTTCAGAGATTTAACTGCCTAATTATGTTTAGAAGCTTCAATTTATGTGGTTTTGTTTCTCAGTGTCCTTTCATTAACTACTAAAAATTAATGCATTAGGAAAGTAGGTGTTTTCAACAAAGCCAGAACATTTGATTTATAAAACCAAAGCTTGATTTAAAGAGTATGATATGTCTTCAACCTGGTTGGGTATTATTTAAACTTTTCCTCTGATCTTTTTTTTTTTTTTTTCAGTAGCAAAAAGATATATTATCTCCAAAATGGCTAATGGATCTATCCAAACATTGGTTTTATAAGGAAATTGAAGAATCATTATTTACGAATATATTTGACAATTTTCCAAAAAGATAATGAGAGCAGACACGTGGTGTAAATAGTATGTTTTTGATAAAAATGTTCTCTTAGCCTAGCAACTAAATCAGAATGTTGAACAAACAAAATGAGAAGATTTTAAAATGCATTCTGTAGTATTTTAGTTAATAATTTTATATATGCTTCTTTAAGCTTTTCCCACTTTATAGATGTCAAAACTAAACAGCTTGTCCGAACAAAAGTCAGAATCTCACTTGAACCCAGCCTATTTTATCACCCACTGATACTTTCTCTAGTCTGTCAACTATGTAATGAAATATGTCATGAAATATTATTATTAAAGGCTAATTCTAGCTAATGTTGCAAGCATAAGGCAGAGAAGAAGATGAGAGATGAAGATTTAAGGGACAATCATACAGTATCCAAGGAAAAAGCCATATAATGGGGAAAGAATAAGATGATAGAGAAAAGGAAACAGTCAAGAAATTAACATTTCTGATCATCGTTCTAAGCTATATGACAGGGGTTACATGTTTAGGGATCTTTTATAATATAAAATTCCTGTACAAAGCCAGTACCTGTATTTTCTTTGTAAATCCATTACCATTTATATTGTAATTCTAATGATATTGGAGAAAATATGAATTATGAGTATGCTGTTAATATGATGTGCCCTGTATAATTTTGAACTCAAATGGTGAAGAGGAAGCCATGTTTATTTAAAATGTGGGAGCATCGTTTTTCTTAACATTTGTTTTTAGTGTTAATTTTATCTTGCAAGTAAGACCTTACTTGGAAAAAGGAGATGATCACATGGTGAAAGATGATCTTGTTAAAAGTCATCGCAGAACGGGTTAATTTGATTGAAAATGATCCCCCCACAAAAGTTTCCAGATTATAACTTACTCTCTTGTGCCATCATGGACCTTTCTAGTTATAATGGTGATATTAACATCCCAGCAACCTACGTTCATATAGCAATTTTCAGTTTCCTGAGGGATAGCACCTGCTCTCATTTGTTAAATGAACTGGTTATACTTGCTTCTAAGTGAGGATCCAAGAGGACTTACCTAAGCACAGGAGGGCTTGAAGCTGATCTCCAACCTCTGCAGGTTTCATGGTCTTTCTACAGCACTCTGATAGCTCACAGCAGACTACACAGCTCAGGAAATAATTACAGTCTGCCGCAATTTTTCTTAATTTTTAACCGAACAACAAAATTTCAACTCTAAAATTTGACGGACAGTGAGGTTAGTTTGAGAAGTTTAGAAACTCTTATTTTCCATTATCCCTGTTATCTTTTCACCTAAGACACAGCAAGTGACGTGCTCATTGCATGGGAAGAGATTTTCCCACTCCTGGCATGGCACTGCTTTTATGCTGTCACCTCTTTCCAGGGTGAGGAAGGGCCACAATAACTTTGCAAAGAAAATCCCGTATTTTCAAAGAGAGCAGAGAGTGTGGGGTGCCTACATGGAGTGGAGGTGGGAGAGAATGAGACCTTAGTAGAAACACTACCTGAAATAGGCATATAAAACAAATTACCCCAAATCAACAACTCATTATCATTACAGGGTTTACTTATTCGTAGATGTTTCCTTCATTTATCAGTCTAGGGCCTTATTTAACCTCAAGACTAATACTCAACAAAGCCACACACTGATCATGAGGACGCCTATACAGGGGCAAGTAGTTCCTCAAGGGGCATTTATTTCCGTGTATTTTCTAGGAAATGCTATTGGGAGGGTGTATTTTAATAATTAGCATTAAATTTGTTTCATATTTTTTGTCTGGTAGCTTTCTTGCAAGCTAAAGAATTTGGAAAGAATTGTTTATTCATTATTTATTTGTACAAAAATCAGACATAAAGTTTTGAGGACTGAATATTTTAAGCTGTTATTACCTTTCTAAAACAGCATTTTTATTTGCTGCACTAGTCCTTTTCCACGTATACTTCAAGTAATAGAATACTATCACTTTGAATTTTAAAATGTTATGCAAAACAAAAAAAAGAGCCTGGTCCTGGTGGCTCACACTTGTGATCTCAGCACTTTGGGAGGCTGAGGCAGGCAGATCGCTTGAGTCCAGGAGTTCAGGATCAGCCTGGGCAACATGGCAAAACACTGTCTTTACAAAACAATACAAAAGTTAGCTGGGTGTGGTAGCATGTTCCTGTAGTCCCAGGTACTTGTGGGGCTAAGGTGGGAGGATTGCTCAAGCCCGGGAAGTCAAGGCTTCTGTACACTGAACTCATGCCACTGCACTCCAGCCTGGGTTACAGAGCAAGACCCTATCTCAAAAAGAAAAAAAGAAAAATCACCAGCTTCACCATTTTGAACTATACGATTCTGGGTAAGACCACCTCAACCAAAAGGGTGTTGGTTTCTTGATGTGTAGAATGAGAATAATGTCCACTCACCCTGTAGGGTGTTTGGTGACAAAATAAGGCAAACCATTTCATCACCAGAACAAAAGTAATGGTATGGTAATGCCTGTGTTTATAGTCATCATGGTGGTTAGTAGAAGAATCAAATTTTCTCCATCTGATGCTCAAACTTTCTTATGAATCCTTCTTACCCACCACCACCTTCATTTAAAACAGTGAGTCTAAGGCCTTTCCGTTTCATACCACACCTGCCAGTCCTTGTGATACCGAATAATACGTCAACTGGAACACACCAGCAGGCTTGGTTTAACTCAGCTATTTAGAGCTGCTAGTGTTTTCAGAAGCAAGCAGAAGTTAACTGTCTGGTCCCAGTGGTAACTATCTGATCTTTCACTGGTTGCTAGACAGCCTCAGAGGAACACCACCTGAATCAATCAGAAATAACTAGTAAGGAAATTGAATTAACATTTTGAATTTAAAAACTTCTTTCCAGGTACCTTTTTGACTAGGTATGAATCACCCTTAAGGCTACTAATTTTGCTTCATTAATTTTTATTCATCTTATATGCTGACTAAACAAGAAACAGCAATTACATCTTTTGAAAGACCTTTTGTAGTTTTTATCTTCTGTTTGTGATCTGGTAAGAAAAGAACTGTTTATATCTGAGTTTCATTTTCCCGAAATCTCTGCATTGGTTTGGATGTATCTCTAAATGTTATGTGTTAGAAACTTGTCTTAGTCTTTTTTTTTCTGCTGCTGTAACTGAATACCACAGACTGGGTCATTTATAAAGAAAATAAATTTATTTCTCACAGTTCTAGAGGCCATGAAGTCCAAGTGCCTTGAAGCAGCATCTGGCCAGGCACTTACTGCTGGCAGAGAGATCATGTGGTGAGAGAGCACAGGAGACAAAGACAGACACAGAAACAATGCATGCATGTGCAAGAGGGTAGGAGTAAGAGAGAGCTGAGAGAGTCACACTCACCTTTATAAAAACTCACTGTCAAGATAGCTAACCAACTTTAGCTGCTTTAATCCTTCACAGGGTGGAGCCCTTATGACTGAATCGCCTCTTAAAGATTCTACATCTCAACACTCTTACAATGGCACTTAAATTTCATCATGAGTTTTAGAGGAGACATTTAGATCATACTAAAACTTGATTCCCAGTGGGGTGGTATTGGGTGTTGGAACCTTCAAGAGGTTATCAGGCCATGAAGGCCCCCATGAGTGAATTAATGTTGTTATCATGGGAGTGGTTTCTTATAAAAAGACAAGTTCAACCCACTCTTGCTCTCCTCCCTCTATTGCCTTCTCTTTGCCCTTCTACCTTCTGCCATTGGATGATGCAACAAGAAGGCCCTCATGAGATGCTGGCACCTTGATCTTTGACTTCCCGGCCTTTAGAACCATGAGAAAATAAATACATTTTCTTTTTCTTTCTTTTTTTTTTTTTTTTTTTTTTTTGAGATGGAGTCTCGCTGTGTTGCCCAGACTGGAGTGCAGTGGCGCGATCTCGGCTCCCTGCAAGCTCCACCTCCTGGGTTCACGCCATTCTCCCGCCTCAGCCTCCCAAGTATCTGGGACTACAGGTGCCCACCACCACACCCGGCTAATTTTTTGTATTTTTAGTAGAGATGAGGTTTCACCGTGTTAGCCAGGATGGTCTTGATCTCCTGACCTCGTCATCCGCCCGCCTTGGCCTCCCAAAGTGCTGGGATTACAGGTACGAGCCACCACGCCTGGCCAAAATAAATACATTTTCTTTATAAATTACCCAGTCTCAGGTATTCCGTTATAGCAGCACAAAACAGACTAAGGCAGAGATCTAATCACAAATCTTACATGTTGATGTTAAAGATCGTTTTCTGAGTCAGTATTTTGATATCAACAGCTCTGTATTTTATATGTTGTGACCTACTACAAAGCAGAGAACTTTTATATGGCCATTTTGAGAAAATAGTTTAATTATTTCTCTTCCTTCTCTACTGACAAGTGAATGGTAATAATGAAAATTTCTCTCTCATTTGCCGTTTCTTTCTGCTTTACTGTATTGATAGACTACCTGTTATTAATGGTCATTACAGTACCTCTTATTTTCTCTTAAAGAACTTGTTTTATGTTTTCTTCAAGACACATGATAAGTAGCAAAGAGATGGTCCAGCATTGTTTACTGCAGAAAACAGTGCACTAGGAAGTTTGGCACCTAGGACCTATCTAACTTACACCATATCCTGAACCAAGTTACTTAAATTCTCTGTGCTTCTATAAGTTGGCAACAACAAAAGTATATATGAAAATGAAAAATAAGAAACTAGATGAAATATGGTTATTATAGCTGCCCTTTGTTACGCAGTTGATAACAAAAAATACAGCTATTCTAAGGCCTTCAGAATAAATTACAGAATTAAATTTTTGAGAAAAATACCATTGATTTATTTCAGTTTAGCAATTTTTCAGAAGGTTTCAGTGCTTGACAGTAGAACTGTAAGAATATCCCGATTTATTAAAAGAGCTGGTTCATTCATTTACATTTATTGAGAACCTATAATGAGTCAGGCATTGTTTTAGGCACTAGGGATAAAGTTGCAAATAAACAAAACCTCTACTCCTGGAATTTAGAATCTTGTGAGCGTTCTTCTAGGTTATTTCCCCTAAAATTTAAGGTAACTAATTTTCTCAAATTAAAAGGAGTATTTTACCCTGCTGTAGTGCTATATGTGTGTGTGGTTCTTTTTTTTTTTTTTTTTTTTTTGAGACGGAGTCTTGCTCTGTGCCCCAGGCTGGAGTGCAGTGGCGCGATCTCGGCTCACTGCAAGCTCCGCCCCCCCGGGTTCACGCCATTCTCCTGCCTCAGCCTCCCGAGTAGCTGGGACTACAGGCGCCCGCCACCTCGCCCGGCTAATTTTCTTGTATTTTTAGTAGAGACGGGGTTTCACCGTGTTAGCCAGGATGGTCTCGATCTCCTGACCTTGTGATCCGCCCGTCTCGGCCTCCCAAAGTGCTAAGATTACAGGCTTGAGCCACCGCGCCCGGCCCAGTGTGTGTGGTTCTTAAACTTCATGCTGTCCCGTGTACTGTTTAGTAACAGAATTGTTTATTGTTATGATTCTGGTATGTTAATGAAGGGGTACTCATTTGCAAATAACTGTTTAATCTGATTAAAATCTGGCAGCTCTCTTAAAAATAAAGACAGTTAAAATGCATAGTCACTGGCCTGCTGTATTGAATATGCAATTGAAAAACATTAAGAAAGGCATATCCTATTTATCACTTTTAATGAATCTTTCACCCTGGTCCCACTGTAAGCCCTTGATGGTATTCCTGTCATCCCATCCATATGCTCCTAAAAGCATTAACTATTCTTGGCTCTGTGCATGCCTTAGTATAAAATCAAAATCTCTAGGTTTTGATCACATATAAGCAAGCTTAAAAAAATCATTATCATTACCATATCCTCATTAAGATGATGGGGCCCTGACCATCTCTTCATGTTTGCCTTGCAATCTAAAATTCATGTATGCAAAGGGAATTTTTCTTATCCTTTTGAAAGAAGAATGATAAATATTTATACAGCCTTAACTCTTTCAAGCAGGCATAGGATCATGTTTTAGAAATGACAGGAAGCTGCTCTGGGTTGTTTTTTTTTTCCCCCCCCCCAGCATAATTCATCTTTCCAATAGCCACTGAAAAAAAATGGAATTGCAGATTTATCAATATTGGAGAATTTTCCTACCCTCTTCCCATTAAATATGTTTTGTCTTACGTTTCTGCAACCCTTTTGAGCCATGGCTTCAAAAAGCAAAGAGGTCCCTCTGCTTTTCAGACAGGGTTCCCCCAGAGAAATGGCAGGATGCCTACCAGGAATGCTGACCTGTGCTCAAGACCAAGATCCTAATTCCTCTACAGCCTTTTCCTTTTTTTTTAAGCATATTTAGCAATAATCTGGACTCCACGTAACTAGTCACATATCCATACACTGTTGCTTTCCAAAAGTTACTCCTCTCTGAAGCAGCAATTAGAGCCCCAAGACAGTTTTCTACTTGAAATTAAAATTCCCTCATGACTACTTGAATAAAGATGTCCAGTAGTAGTGTTGAAGTTATGAATGTGTTTCAGCTCACAGAGCTGTCTTCTTATAATAAATGGAAGATGTCTGTGAAGTTGGAATTTAGTTAAATATAGACCATCCTGGAGATAGTAGAAGTGCTATGGGTTATGTTACCAATAATAATCTAACTTGTCCTGCACCTGCAGTTGGACCTCCTCCATATTATCACTTCTGCCAGTGACTCCCAAAAGCCAGGTTATTAATCTGAAGACAACTCAAGACTAAAACTACATCATTACTGTTATAAACCAGAAATAAAATTCTAAGCCCTCCACCCAACTGAATGGACCCATCCTCTTGGCCAGGGGCATTCAAAGTTAACCTGAAAAACTGTGATGCTTTAGGCCATGAGAGGAAGCAGGGATGGGGGTTGGGGGAGGGGTAGGTTGGACATGCCTCATTATGCTCTCCTCTGTTTGGAATTCAGGTACAGCTGATCAGCAGTAACATTAAAACAGAGAACTTAAGACTGACAAAACAGACTTTTTGTAACAATAAGATACCAGATTCCAACCTGATTCTGGCACAGCATCACATGACAGATAACAGGCCCTAAAAGAAATAAAAATATTTTACCCCCAAATACATTTCTTTGACTTTTTTTTATTTTTTTGAGACGGAGTCTTGCTCCGTCTCCCAGGCTGGAGTGCAATGACACAACCTCAGCTTACTGCAATGTCACCTCCCAGGTTCAAGCAATTCTCCCGCCTCAGCCTCCTGAGTAGCTGAGATTATAGATGCCCACCACCATGCCCAGCTAATTTTTGTATTTTTAGTAAAGATGGAGTTTCACCATGTTGGCCAGGCTGGTCTCTAATTCCTGGCTTCAAGTGATCCACCCGCCTTGGCCTGCCCGAAGTGCTGGGATTACAGGCGTGAGCCACCATGCAGAAACCAGCTGTTAAATGCTGAGTAGTTCACCACATAGAGAAAGGCCTTTTAGAATTCAAGTGATCGTCTAAGGTTTATTTTAGCTGTATACTATCATGTGCAAAGTATTATAGCATTAAAATATCTCACCTTAGGCCTCTAGCCAATGCTTTTATTTAATTAATTTATTTATTTGAGACAGGGTCTCACTCTGTTCCCAGGCTGGAGTGCAGTGGCACGCTCATAGCTCACTGGTGCCTTGACCTTCTGGGCTCAAGTGATCCTCCCACCTCAGCCTCTGGAGTAGCTAGGACCACAGGTGTACACTACCATGTGCAGTTAATTTTTTTTTCTTTTTTTTTTTTTTCTGTAGAGATGGGGTTTCACTATGTTGCCCAGGCTGGTCTCAAACTCCTGGGCTCAAGTGATCCACCCACCTCAACCTCCCAAAGTGCTAGGATTACAGAGTGAGCCACAGTACCCAGCCTATGATTTTAATGACTTGAATATTCTCAAGGTCTCTTAGTTCCTACAGTGCAGTAATTTTGTAGCAGTTTGAAAATCCAGACTTACTAAATAGGCTTTCCCAGCTACTCCTTGAGTTGGCTCTGTTTCTGCTATTTAGTCTCAGGAACCATTGCAGTGGCTTCTATCTACATCTGTGATAAACAGCTTTTCCTAGAACAACTTGCAGACATGGCAATGTTCAGGTTTAAGTAGAGGATGTACTATTGTGTTTGGCAGGAGAGGCCATTAAAAAAAAAAAAAAAAAAAAAAAGCAGCCCTCATACTAAATTTCTTTTGAAAGGTGTTACTGATCAAAAAATATAGCTCAGAATTGAAAATTGTTTGGACTAAATAACTGTGTCCTTTCTCTCACCTTCTCACTCAATCCTTCTCCCAAAGTAGACTGATACGAAAGAGTACATAGGATTGCTTAAAGCTTTTATCTTTCTTGGTAATTACCCTGGAAGAATTTTTAAATTATTGATTTAAGTGAAGTCTTTTATTCTTGGTTTAAATGTATACAAAAACTACTCACATGCTCACCTGCAGTCTTGATTTTCTTTGAATTTCCTCTGTTTTCTTGCTTGTCTACATCAAGGGGAAAGAGGGAGAGAGGCTAGGTCTGAACCAAAGTACTCTCACTTAAATGGCATGATGTGTATATGTATCTATGTGTATGTGCATGCCTGTGTGTGCACACAGCAAATTACTGGTTGCAATAAAATTTGTTAGAATTTCCATTTAGCTTCATTTAGAATAGGTGAAGAGAAATAAATACTAGATCAATTTTCTGTCATCATTGACATTTCTCAATGTTGTATCCCTATAAACTGCATATCAGGACTTGTACATGCTTGAAGAAGCTACATTTTCACCGCAGGAGAGGAAATCAGAATAAAGCATTGAGGTGCAGGTGCGCAGTAATACAAGTGGGCTCTTTCCCGTGAAGCCTGAATGCCTGGCCAATAATGCAGAAGCTCTTGGAGCGGGGCTCTCAGGGTCTCCCGGAGCTAAGCCAAGAAGTATGGGGGTGGGGCGGGGGGGG
This sequence comes from Macaca nemestrina, assembly GCF_043159975.1. NCBI lineage: Eukaryota > Metazoa > Chordata > Mammalia > Primates > Cercopithecidae > Macaca > Macaca nemestrina. The sequence goes on along the minus strand of NC_092129.1, from coordinate 162,896,294 downwards.
GTCAGGAGAGAATAATTGTTATTCAGTCTTCTTTAATGAGATGTATTGCCCACTGCTGAAAGATTGTGGCAGTGCCTTTTGTTATGCTAATTAGACACCATTAGAGCTTGGCTCTCTTTGATTTCTGCTTAATCTTTTCTGCTTCCTCAGCCTCAATCCTGACTGGCAAATGGTTGAAAGATGGTGGGGTGTACTGCACGTGTTATTTATTGCTCACATCTATGCTGAGTTCTTTGGGGAATGGGGGGTAATGTAAGATTCATCTTACCAAAGGCAGTACGTGTTTTGGACATTCATTTTTGGCTTATTTTTTTTTTAATGAATTTTTTGATAATGATTACTTTCTGCCTTTTAAGTCCAAATGCCACCGTTTTTTATATGGTTGCTTTTGCAGCCACACTGAATGGAAAATGACAGATTGGAAAATGTAGATGGCCTCTCCTTGGTTGCCTGGATTTCCCTAAAAACAGTGAGCAAGTTGATCATGCCATAAGGTTTTAGGGAGGCTGTGGTCAACCAGAAAAATGGAAGCAAGAATAATTTAATGGTCAAAAAGAGCAATTTTGCTATTCAGAATTTCTGCCTTTACAGTTTATAGACGTGTATACATTCCTTCCTAAAACTAAAACATTACGTTTGCACGATCACCACAATCAAGAGTGTGGTGAGTTTCTTTTTTAATTTTTTTGAAAAATGACTAATATCGTTTCTAAAACAGTGAAATGGTAGATTTCTGCTACATTTTTAAAAACAACATCATCGTATTTTAGAGCAGCCCTCTCCAATAAAAATATGGTATCAACCACAGATGTTACTTTAAATTTTTTGATAGCCACATTAACAAAGTAAAAAGAAACAGGTGAAATGTGTTTGAATAATGTATTTTATTTACTCCAGTATATCAGAAGTATTATCATTTCAGCATGTATTCAGTATAGAAATTAATGAGATGTCTTACATTCTTTTATTCATGTTAAATTTTTGAAATCCAGTGTGTACTTTGCACTGGTGTGTGTTTTGTAACACATCTCAATTTAGATTTGCCACATTTTAAGTGCCCAGTGGCCACATATGACTGGGGCTACTGTATACACAGTGCAGTTTTAAAGTCATTGAGTAATTCACCCCTTGTCTAAAACAACTGTCAGGATAGAATCCATTTTTAACATTATAGATTAAATATTATGAGGTACGTGAGCTTGACCAAGTCACTTAATCTCTAAGGGGCCTGTATTCTCATCTGTAATATGAAGAGTTTGTCCTAAATGATCTCTGAAGTCCTCTCTTCTATCCAATCCAGCTCTGAATTCATGATTTTAAAACTTCTCATTTAGAAGTTGGGTAGGCTGGAGTTTATCCATCCTTTCTCATAATTTAGTATTTGAAAAGAAGCTTTCTTATGCCATAAAGATAATTAGAAAGTGTCCTGCATACCACGCCCACACCTTTTTTTCTTGCAAATGTCTGAATCTTTCTCTGAATTATTCTGAGTTTTATACCATTGGTAATGCCTGGTAGTGTAGCTCACTGAGGTGCCTGACGCCCTGTGCTTTTGGAATGAGGACTTGGAGCAATGAAGATGTGAGGGGAGTTGGCAAGTGGTTGCTGCAGATTACTAGATTACATAAACAATCTCTCCAATGCTTTTGCTTTTGCTTTTCTTTTCTTTTTTTTTTTATTTGGCTTACTTTTTGTATTGTCAGTGAAACAAAGCTTCTACAAGCACCTTCCAAGAAAGTGACCTATTAAATGTTATCACTGGTTACTTGTCTGCGTTTTGGAGATGGGGAATGTATGAAAAAAATGTTTTCCCAGAAGCACAGTGCAGTATTCATACATATTTTTGCCCATTTGTGAAAAAATGGACATTTCCTTATTTTAGTGTTTCTTTGTTGAAAATGAAGCGAAACTTTTTTCACATATGTACTGTATGTAGGTAATTTAGATTTTTGGTTTTGAATTGCTTTTTTAGCAGTTTATTTTTCTGTTGGGAGCATTTATTGTTTTCTTACTGTTTTGTAAAGGCTCTTTATATATACTATGTAACATATAACATGTCATTAATATATATATCATACTTGCAATTTTTTCTATTTGCTTTTTGACTTTATGACAGTCTTAATATACTTTTTTTTAATCAGTGGTTAAAAACTTCTCATTTATGGCAACATGGCATTATGTTAAAAATGTTTCATCAACACGTTACGTGTCTAATAATTTATATTTCCTCCAAGTATTTTGTGGCTTCTTCTTTTTCATCTTTTCAACTGACAAAATCATATCTCTTTAAGGTGTACAACCTACTTTTATGAGTAGGTCCCTTTTTGAGAATCTGCTCTCAAAGAAGACTGGCTTAGACTTGCCAAGTAATGGCTGAGAGAGACCAATGGGAATAGATCAGGAGGGTGGAAGTGAATGGAAATTCTGTTCAATTTTTAGGTTTGGGCTTTTCATAAAAAAGTTCTACACTTATATCCAGTGTTGGTTCCACTGGCCCTTTCCATGAATCAGATCTCATGGATAGATCTTACTGGCAGTATCTAGCCATAGGACTTTAGTTTTCAATGCTGAGCACTTTCCCAGGCTGCCTGGGCATGACAGAGCTTGCCCAGTGTGGGGAAAAACAGACCTGATGTACTTTGCGCCGGCTCCGTGATAGGAGGGTCAACTTGTTTGGGTTTGTTGAGAGGGTAGATTTCATGTTATATGTTCTTACCACAATTTTTTTTTAATTCCGCAAAAAGCATTATAGGCAATACCTTTGAATGCTCTAGAATACTCAGAATGTACAGGCAGGTGGTTAAAATGCAGCTGCTTTTTGAACTGGCAGTTTAGTTAGCACTAGATATGGATCCCTGATGCCAGGCAGGAAGGCATCAGCGTGGCATTTCCTGTGTAACTATTTACTCTTACTATTGGCTCTCGATCAGCAGATGAAAATACCTTTGTTACTAAGAATGGGATTTTGCCCCCAGCAGGGAAGAGACTACCTTGGATTGTCTTCCTCTTACTAGGGTAGACACGGCTAGAAGAAAACCAACCAGCGTGAAGAAAAGCACAAGGGGATTCTTGTTAGAAGAAACTTCATGGTCTGATTTGATTCAGTAGAACTGCCTCGGGTCTGGTCTTTGTATCTTGTATCACTGCACAAAGAAGGGAAGAAGAACTTTTGAAAAGCCAAATTGTTTTGCAATTTTTCTTTCTACTTAGGTTATTTCTGAAATGCACAGAAGGAAGAAATAAGGTTACTAAGATACTCATGGCAATTAATAGATAAGCATATATACTTAAAAATGTGGCTATTCCACTTCAAAGGAACATTCTTCCCCTTTTGAGTACATTTATATCTATTAATAAGTGTATCTAAAGAATTTTTTTTTCCACAGAGGACAGTGTTTTCAAATAATCTAACGAATGCCTTTTTTTGTCATTGTTTAAGAATCAGTTACCAGTTCTAGCGCTTTGAGAATAAACTGTCCAACATCTTCTCTTAAGAACGCTTAAGTAGACCAATAAACTGATGGCTAGCATTTTGAATACGATGGACTTAAAGGCTCATTACTTGTTTTCTATGCTGTCATCATTTTTGACACACATTCCTGTGTCGTGGCCCTATTTCATTATAGAATGGCATTGTGGGGTAAGGATGATATTAAATTTTCATGTTATTGCTATTATTACTGTTGACCGTTTTTAGCATAAGTATGCCTGGTTCTTTAATTCCAGCTTCTGCAGGGCCAGAAAATAGAAGTGTGCATAAACAGTCAGGAAAATTACTGTATACCCAGGAGACCCAGCATCGCACGCTCTGCCTGTTGTGAATGATGAATCAAAATGGAAAGGTTATCATTTTCATTAGCTAGGAAAGAACAAGACCATACTTTTCTCCAAGTGTAATTACAGCGGTTCACTGGCAACATTACACTGCAGTAATTAGTCTAAAGGTGTATGTGAGGGCAGGCTTTTGCACAGACACTAGAAATATTATTTCAGAGTTTAAGGTCACAGCCTTGTGTTTAACATGTTCCAGGCAGCTTAGGGGGGGAAAAAAAAAAACCTAATTTGACTGGAGCTAAGGAAAGAAAGACATTTGACATTTCCCAGAGTCTTGCATTCAGAAACCAGTCAGGTCGAAAAATTGTATTTTATTATCTACAATAAAAGAAAAAACTTAGCTACAGAAGTAGCATGTCAGAATATTCTGTAGGATAAACACAGATAAAATTCAAGTTTATTAGGACCATGATGTAAATGATTACAGGAACTTTTACTATGTGTGTTTTAATCTCCATTCTTTTCCTAAGGCAAAGAATGGACAGAAAAAACAATTGTCAGCAGTTCTTCAAGGAAAACAAAATAGTTTCTTTCTCCTTAACACTGTTTTCAAGAAATAAATGTCTGTCTTGCACAGGTCCATATATCTATGTCCTTTGTGAATGTTTTGGTACTCTAAATAGTAATATTGAAATCTTTTTGTAACTCAGCATCTCAGAATACAAATTGATTGACATTATTTTCCAAAGCCACGTCAGGCTTTCTGTTCACGTAAAGCAAAAGTAAGAAGAAAAAAAAAGTTATAAAGAGAAAAGCAAACTTTACAGTTTATGTTTAAAGCCATATATGAGTTTAAGAGAAACCTTTTCTTTTCCTAGTCCAAAGAATACTTTTGCAAGCAACATTTCTTACTGGGTTAAAAGTATTAGCCCAAATACCCTGATGTCTTTGTTTAATTTGAGTAATGTCTGCCTTTCTTCAAACAATTCTGTTTCTCTCTTTATATCCTTATATAGCCTTGTAGAATATTGTTTGTTTCAGGACAAATGATGACTTAGAGTGTACTTGAGGAGCATTCATTCAGCAACCAAGTTCTGTTGGAAACCACAGCTTTTTAAATGCAAGTGTGTGTTTTATCTGCATTCTCTGCTGGCCATATGGTTAGAACTGATGTTTTTCACAACTTCAGGCACTTGGGAAATTTAAGCATAGATGTGACACAAATGACACAGCTAGCTGATTATGTAACTTACTGAAAAATCTACCCCAAAATTGAATTTAAAAACATTGCTATTTGTTTGTCACAGATGTTTCTCTGCTCAAGGAAAAGTCATACACTGCAGAATTAGATCCGTGATGTTGTAAGTTTTCCACAGCTAGCAATTAAATAGGAGGCATTGAGTAGTGGGAAGAGTTCAAAGACTTCCCTTTCTTCTGCCACTGCCACTGAGCAAATCACCCATCTTGCCAGACCTTAGTTCTCTCCCTGTGGAATCAGAGAGATTGCTAAGCCGCCTCCAAGGTCTTACTTTCTTTGTCTGTCTAGGGGAATACTGCTTTTATTTTCTGCCTTTGTGGTTTTCATTAAAAAAAAAAGTATAAGAGCTTTTCTCATATCTTTTCAACAAGGCCTAGAAAATTGTAGCACACTCTTCTTTCACAGCTGGGGTCGTATTTCCCAGCAGCCCTGCGAGGTTGGCAGTAATGCAGGGTCTTGTAGAGATGTTTCCTGCGCCCTCCTTCACTTTAGTGTCCCAGTCAGAGAAAGCAAGGGATGGTTTTACAGGAATATTTTTATAATTCATTTTTCATAAAATGTCTTTAAATAACGTTCAAATGATGAAATGAAATTCTGTACATCCTAGGAAAAAATTACTTTCTCTACTTACGTTTGATGAATACATTATAAAGTATGCCTAGGTTGTTAAAGCAGGTGCCAGAACCAACAGCCACTTTCAAAAGTCCATAGAGCTGAATTAAGTAAAAGAATAAGCTCTGAAGGTAAGAATTGTCCCTTACTTCAGATAGCTACAATCAAGTTACTTTCCTGACAGATCTCTTAAAAGGCAAAGCTTTGTAAATGGAAACTGAGTTTCCCCTGGAAATACTGTAGCATTTGTATTCTTAGCAGAAGCTTTTAACCTCTAGCATGTTACAGAAATTAAATAAACATCATTTTATTTAACCAGCCATAAACTATATGCCTACAAACAAATCAGAAGGAAAAGGACATCTTTCTTAGGATTATAAGAAAATACTCTGGGGCCGGGCTTGGGGGCTCACGCCTGTAATCCTAACACTTTGGGAGGCCAAGGCAGGCAGATCACGAGGTCAGGAGATTGAGACCATCCTGGCTAACACAGTGAAACCCTATCTCTACTAAAAATTAAAAAAAAAAAAATTAGCCAGGCGTCGTGGCGGGTGCCTGTAGTCCCAGCTACTTGGAAGGCTGAAATAGGAGAATGAGGTGAACCTGGGAGGCGGAGCTTGCAGTGAGCCGAGATCGCACCACTGTACTCTGGTCTGGGCAACAGAGCAAGACTCCATCTCAAAAAAAAAAAAAAAAAAAAGAAACAAAATACTTTATTGAGATTTCCTTTTTTTTTTTTTTTCGGAGATAGGATATCTCTCTGTCACCCAGTCTAGAATGCAGTGGTGCAATCATAGCTCACCGCAACCTTGAACTCCTGGACTCAAACAATCCTCCTGCCTTAGCGTTCCAAGTAGCTGGGACTACAGATATGCGCCACCACACCCTGCTAATTTTTTAAATTTTTTTGTAGAAACAAGGTCATGCTATGTGGCCCAGGCTAGTCTCTAACTCCTGGCCTCACATGATTCTCCCTGCCTTGGCCTCCCGGAATGCTGGGATTACAGGTGTGTGCCACCCACCACACCCACCCAAGCTTTGTTGAGATTTTGGCAGACTTCTCTAAGGAAACTTCAAGTCACTCAATAGCCTCTTGAGACACCTTGTAATTGTTTCCTGGCAGGTACTGTATTGAAAATCAAGTTGTTGGTTTAAGTACAGCAAGAAGGTAGCTGTAATTTGCAGAGGGCTCTAAGCATATATTACTGTTTAAAAAAAGAAAGAGAGAGAGACAGAAAGAGAGAGAAAGAGAGAGACAGGCTTGATTTAGTGTACATACTTTCCTTCAGCCGATTCCCATGAAACCTTTGGATGTCCTGATCCCCTACCTACAGATCTACCTTCAAGAATGACTTAAACTTCATAATTGAAAGATCCTTTAAATATTGTAATCCACCTCCCCTTCAGCAGCCCTACTCTCTTCTCCCTACTTCCGTCCCACTTCTACCAGCCTCTCATTTTTAGATGAGGAAAGTGAAGGCCCAAAACATAGGTCTCTTTTATCTCAAAAATAATCTACTCAGACCCTGTGTCTTTGTCCCCTACTGACCAATCCATATATGTGGCATCTGTTGATTTCAAAGAACGCTCTTCAGACTCTTCTTCCTTGGATTCTTCTAGAACTATGTGCTTCTGCTTCTGACCTTTTGTTGTCCATCCATCACTTTCCGCTTTCTTCCTGACCTTGAATGTTACAATTCTCTTGACGCCACCCACTAGACCATTCTTTGGACTTAGAATTTCAGTTGTATCTTAATCATTTCTGCTGAACAATTATATTGTGCTCTTAGTTCATTTTCTGTTGCTATAACAGAATACCCAAGACTGGATAATTTATAAGGAAAATAAATTTATTTGGCTCATGATTCTGGAGGCTGAGAAGTCCAAGATCAGGCAACCCATTTAGTGAGAACTTCAACTCAGCAGAAAGCAGAAGGGCTTTCAAAGAGACCAAACACGAAAGGCAGCCTCACATTATAACAACTGGCTCTCATGTGAACTTATCCATTCTCTCAAGAACTGACTCAGTCCCTGGAAAAAGATGTTAACTGATCTTAATGGCCTAATCACTTCTTAAAGACACCACCTCCCAACACTGTGACATTGGCAATTAAATTTCAACATGAGTTTTGTCAGGGACAAACCATAGCAGGCTGCCAGTCACACATTTTATGAGAACCATGGTTTTCAACCTCTTCCTTACTTGTGGGATTTTGTCCATTTTTCACAATGATGTAACCTTTTCCTGTTGGTAGTTTCAGCTGTTAGGCAAGGATCTGTCAGCGATGGTGAGGCAGCCATAGAAGTTTGCTTCTCAGATGAGTGTCGAGTCTCCTTAAGACAAACTCTGATCCCTTGTAGTGGACTACCTCTGCCATTAGCATAATAGATACCTGGGTGGTGCGGTCCTAGAGTCCTGAAGATATCTGTAGCTTTGCCACTTTTCTCCAGATGCCCTGCCTTAGTTCTGTGACTAGAACTTCCTTACTCGGATAGCAGAGGCACTCTTTGGTTATGGCAAGCCAGGATGATTACTCTCAATTTTGTTATATGAGGGTCTTTAACCACACAGGGCTACCATATGGGGTGGGAGAGACAGCAGCTGGAAAGTGTAGGGGAAGTGGCTCATTTTAAAAAGAAATTTGAGGCTTGTATATATTTGCTTAGCCCACAAGTTCCTTTGCAACCAAGGTGAAGTTCCATCTTCCCGAATGTCATCTGAACTCATTCTTCCATAACTTCAGTGTTGACTTTAATATTATTTGGAATAGTTGATTCTCTTAAAGGTTATATTTGATATTCACTTCAGTGTGACTTCATTCATTAAAAAATATTGAGGAAAGCATTTATTATTTTTTGTTTGTTCATTTGTTGTGATAGGTTCTCACTCTGTTGCCCAGACTGGAGTGCAGTGGCATGATCAAAGCTTACTGCAGCCTCCAACTCCCGGGCTCTGGCAAGTCATATATATTTAGAATATATATGTATACATATATTTATTTTAAGGGGTGAGGACGGATTGCAGCAGCTTTTGATCAAGCCCTAGCCTTCCTAGGCTCATTTTTGCTCAGTATGCTCTGGAGATTTTGTTTTGTTTTGTTCTGTTTTGAGACAGAGTCTCACTCTGTCACCCAGCCTGGAGTGCAGGGGTACAATCTCATCTCACTGCAACATCTGCCTCCTGGGTTCAAGCAATCCTCCCACTTCAGCCTCCCAAGTAGCTGGGACTACAGGCACATGCCACCACGCCTGGCGAATTTTTGTATTTTTAGTAGAAACAGTTTCACCATGTTGGCCAGGCTGGTCTTGAACTCCTGGCTTCAAGTGATCCACCCACCCTGGCCTCCCAAGGTGCTGGGATTACAGGCGTGAGCCATTGTGCCTGGCCTCTGGAGATGTTTTATTTATTTATGTACTTATTTTTCTGAGACAGGATCTTATTCAGTCACCCATACTGGAATGCAGTAGAATGATCACAACTCACTGCACCCTCGACCTGCCAGGCCCAAGCGATCCTCCCACCTCAGCCTCTCGAGTAGCTGGGACTAAAGGCACACACCACCACACTCGGCTAATTTCTGTATTTTTCATAGAGGCGGGGTTTTGCCATGTTACCCAGGCGGGTCTCAAACTCCTGGACTCAAATCTGCCCACCTCTGCCTCCCAAAGTGCTGGGATTACAGGCATGAGCCACCGGGCCTTGCCAGTGACACTGGGGACACAAATAGGATGACTCCTCAGTTGAGGACACAAATGGGACGACTGAAAAAGTGTTTGCCACTATGAATTAGTGCACATTGCGGTTCTCCTGAGTCTCTTTGGCAAATAATAGTTAAATACTCACCTACAAATAGTTCTCTTATGATTGATTAAAAGCCCAGCTTTCTACCATATAAACATAGCAAGTCTTTTTAACTCTGTGTATATTACTGTCATTGTTATCATCTCCAGATGAAATAGAGCAGCCCAGACATGATGGCCCTTACTCTCCACATTGATTCTAATAAGAAGAAAGAAGCAGCATAGTTTTCAGTGGATCTACAATTTCACATTGTTGTTAATTTCCTGAAAACTTGATGTTAAATGAAGTGTAATTGCAGATTTCCTTAAGAACCATTGACAGATACTTATCCTAAGTCATAAGCAACTCACACTGTGAAATGTGTGCAAACATTCTAAGTTTTCTTCTAGAAGAATATACTTCAGTGAGACCCAATATTCCCCAGCCCTTTTCGACAAACAGAGCCATTGAAGCTCAACATAGAAGTTGGGGGAAATTTCTTTTTTGCCACTTGATTTTTTTAAGGGGATTAATGTTGCCAGAACTTCCTTTGTTTTTCAGAGAATGAAAAGAGTCTTTAATAAATGTCATCTCAGAGACCTTACAACTTTTGGCTAAGAGGGCTACACTTTGAATGAGATAGTAAACTAGATAGTAAATTATGGTGTATTTAGGTACTGGCATTGTATGATGGAGAGGGGAGTTTGATTTTTTTTTTAATTGTTAGGTGGTCTATTTAGTGCAGCTGTGTTTATGTTTCCTTCATGGTAACCGCCTGAACATGGTGACAAGTCCCTACAAATGAGAATAGGCATTTTAAAAAATTATCTTGCCAATGGGCTTTAATTTGGGGGGTCATAATTATTAAGTAGCAATGGTAAAAATAATCCCCAGCACAGTCATTTAATATAGTTGGTTGGCTGTATCAGACATTTTGACAATCTTGTAAAAAGAGTAATTGAGGCTAGGCATGGTGACTTACACCTGTAATCCCAGCATTTTGGGAGGCCAAGGTGAGTGGATCACCTGAGGTCAGGAGTTCGAGACTAGCCTGGCCAACATGGCGAAACCCCATCTCTACTAAAAATATAAAAATTAGCTGGGCATAGTGGCACATGCCCATAATCCCAGCTACTCGGGAGGCTGAGGCAGAAGAATCGTTTGAACCCAGGAGGCGGAATTTGCAGTGAGCCAACATCACACCACTGAACTCTAGCCTGGGTGACAGAGCAAGACTCTGTCTCAAACAAACAAACAAAAAAAAGAGTAATTGATACCTTAAATGCTGCATTTCACAGTAGAATAAACTTGGAAATTTTAAATTTCCTGAGAATAGTCACACTTCTTTACCCATTGTTTTGGCTGATTTACTTCTTTGCTATTAAAAATGGGTGCTTAGATCATAATGTACATCAATCCTGTAGAAAATTAGCAGTTCCATATTTTTGCTGTCTTTCTCTTTAAAAAATAATAAATGAACATGGGGCCATGACTGCAGCATAAAGACAGTTGACTGTGACAGAGAAAATGTATATAATAAGTAAATAGCTCTGTGAATTACTCAGTACTTTCAGAATTGTGTGCAAGATATGAAATGTGGAGGTGCAAGGTCCTAATGACTGGTTTCCAGAGGCATTTTCTTTAGTGTTACATCCCTTATAACTCAAATTAATGTTTATTACTATTCTTTTATATTGCCAAAATATTTTCATGAGTTTGGATTAGAAGCAGCTTGTTCTGGCTTGTTTTGCAACTTTGTTTCAGGAAACAAAGTGATATTTAGAAGATTTCTGTATGTCATAGAAGCTTTAATTATCTTACTTATGTTGAAGGAGATTAAGTTCTGTTTCAGAGTTATGTAAGAAAATAAGAGTTTATACTATGCTAATTTTATGTTGCCAGATAATTAATGTCTTTCAAAAAATTTGAATCCGTGATTTGAGCAGTGTTCGCTGTTAAATAACCAGCAATGTAGAGTCTACTTTAAATTTAAGAAGACGCTACTTGGTCCAGACCTACTTGGGCTGGCCTTTATTTTAATTTTATTTTTGGATTCACAGGTGTTTACCTGTTTTTTCCCTCCCCTTCTCTCCACAGATTGGTGAAAGACAGCAAGTGTTAGTAACAGAAGAGTCTTTTGATTCCAAGTTTTATGTTGCACACAATCGATTCTATGAGCAGGTAAGAGGCACTTCAGTATTCTTGAGTTTTCTCCAAAACGAGAAAGAGTTCTGAAAGTTTAAGCAAAGGGCATAAAGGGGAGAGTGTTGAATCTTGTCACAACAAGGCTGTTTTATAGCCTCAAGCCAGCCAGGCTAACATGGGCTCTATCTTTGTGACTTACTCTACAATATGTTCTGTACAAAGGAATAGGTGTATTTAGTCTGTTTTAGTTCACATTAATCTTCGACAGGACCAGCCTTAGGCTTTTGGGCGTTTGGAACTAGGCAATTAGCACTGCCAGAATTCCCACACCCTGGCAAAGCAGAGGGAAAGTCCTGCTCAGACGACAGGAAGGATGTCTGCATGGGCGACAGCGGCGTGAAAGGGCAGGGATTTCCTCTCACCGGCACATCAACCGGACAGTTTTTTTAGTTGGTCGGTTGGTTGGTTGGTTTTTTAGTTTTGTTTGGTTTTAGTGTTTGTTTTTGTTTATTTGTTTTTGTTTTTGTTTTTAACTTCTACCTTGATAAAAATGCTAGGAGCAGAGGAAAAAGAGTCTATTCCTTGGACTCAACTCAAATTGTATGAACGACTGTGCAGAACAGTGTGAGGATCAAACCAGCTTCAGTGTGAGAGCTTTGGAGGCCATCCCTAGGGGTGCCCCCGCTTACTAGCCCTCCTTCCCTGCCCATCTAAGCTGGCCTGCATTTGCCCACCGAGGAGCCTGACTTCTGTTTCAGCAGTGGGGTTTCTACTCCTCCAGGTGGGAGAGCAATTCAAAAGTGACTGAGGAAAACAGAGTGCCTCTTTCGGGGCATTGACCCTGTCAAGGGCCAAGGCCAGGGAAGAGATGGGATACGCCCTCCTCTCCCATCTCATGATAGCCTGTGTGGGAGACTCTCATGGGCATATGGAGATCTTCATTGATCATTCTGGATTGTATTAAAATCAAATGGAGCTTCCTGCTTTTTTGCTTCTTTCTCATCAGATAAGAGGTGAAAATGTTTGCTGTGGGTCATGGCTGAAATTAGGGCTGGAGAAGACGCTGAAGGCCAATGTGGACAAGTCGGATGAGGGATGGGCAGAGGAAGCAGGCTGCCTCTGTCAGAAGGCAGGAAAGCAGGAGCTGAAGAGGCCCCCAGCATTGACATTCCCCAGGGAATCATCTCAGACTGGGCAGTGGGTCCCCAGGAAACAGGGGAGCTTTCAAAGCCCAGACTAGACGTGCTCTGTTCAGTACCAGTGGAGACTGCAGTTGAGGAAGGGCTCCCAGCACTCTGTGTCTGGACTGCGTCGCTTCTCCATTTCCCATCTCATTAATATACTCCAGAGGGCCATTTTCCTATTCAGGCCAACCTTCTGCTCAGCCCTGGGGAGGAGCTTGATTGCATTTTGGTTGCCTCTTCTCTCTCCTTTCTCTTGCCATCTGGGTTTTGCCTCAGCAGGGAACTTTTTTCCCTTCATTTTAAAGGCAGTGGCATGCCTCGTTAGCTGCTTCCTCCAATTTAAAGCAGCCGGGCTTTTTCCAATTATTAAAACTGGAGGAGGGGAAAACACTGAGCCCTTCATTCAGATCAAGGCAGCAGATCAAGGAGGGTTATTTTTCCCCAGAATAGTACCAAATCTCCCAGGGTTAGTTTGGTCTAGAGATTTTCTTATTTTATAAAAACTGATTTAAAAGGGCTTTTTATATCCTAACACTAAAGCTCTTTTAGTTCGTTTTGCCTGCCATAAGTAATTCACCACCCAGGTGACCTTTTTCTTATACTTTGATGAAGCAGTGTACTCAGTGGTCATAAAAATCAAACTCAGACCAAGATTCAATTTTGCCTCTCAGAGAGATTGGCTGTGGAACTCCTGGCTCTCATCTGACTTTTCTGTCTCTACAACTAAGCATATCAAAGATTTTCTAGGAATTATTTTTCTAAATAAGATGAGTTCCAGAGGTGAAGATTACATCTAGAGATCCAAGCATTACTGGATTAGAATTGGTCTATTTATTTTGGATTCTAACTTGAAAAGCCTGGCAGGTCGCTCCAGTGCTGAAATAGAAGTGTGAGGGAGACGTCATGCACGCAAGCTACCTGCAGGTCCCAAAGGAAGGGAAACGTTTGCTTGAGGTAAACAAGCACTTTTATCAGGAATCTCTAGTGGAAAGAGACGACCTGACGGTTTCCTGTGAACAAGCCAAAGTACCCTTCAGAGGACTGGTTCTAGATGGAGGTAGATCCCCAGGACTGACAAACACATGCTTTTTCTAACAGAGCCAGGGAAAGGAATGGCAGCCGTTCGTTTCAGGAGTCCTTTAGCTCCAAACAGTGGTGTTCGGTGCTATTGGAAGGTTCTTTTAAACGTTTCTCCTTCTCCCTCCGAACACAGCACACCCACGTGCGCGAACACAGACACACAGGCCTGTGTTTGAAGTGTCTTTTCAAACCGTTACTCTGACAGCTCACTTGGAAAGTATTAAAAGTATAAGGCTTTCATCAGTATTGTCTCGGTTTTCCTCATTGCGTGGAATAGCCAAGAGCAACATATCAAAGGCCTGTCCAGAAGTGACTGACTGATTGCTGGGGGATTTCCCAGGTCTGCCTTCCACGTGCCTCGGGACATTAGGCGCATCCTGCACTGGAAAAGCACTGCCTAGGGGGCCCGGGGTCCCCTCCCAGAAGTGCCTTTCCTTCCTGCAGGCTCCCCAGACTCTTGAGCAGCTAGAAGATAGAGCCCACTTTGGAGGGGATCCCAGAATAGAAAAATGACACGGAGGGACAATGAGGAAACCTGGATAATGAAGTATGCCTTCGGTTAATAGTATTAATAATATATCAATTTGGGTTCATTAATTGTGGCAAATGTACTATGCTAATGTAAGATGGTAAATAATAAGGAAACTGGGAGTTGGGTATACAGGCGCTCTCCATACTATCTTTGCAATAATTCTATAAATCTGATACTGTTCTAAAGTAAAATGTTTATTTTTAAAAATTAAGCCTCTGAAACAAATGTGTTTAAGGTTTTAGTGCCAAAGAACCCTGCGTTCATGGGGAAAATGGTTGAAGTGGACATCTGTGAATCAGGCAAACATTTTATGAAAGGGCAGCCGGTATCTGATGCCAAAGTGTACACACCCTCCATCAGCAAACCGCTAGCAAAGGGAGAAGTCTCAGGCTTGACAAAGGTAAGTAAAAGATGCTCTCCTCTCTACACTGCTAGTAAAACAGCAGCTGTGGAAGCACAGTGATTCCAGACCATGTTTCTGTTATCATTTATAGTTCCCTTTTTATGTATGCATGAGGCTTTAATCCTTTCTGACAGATTGAAATCTGAATTAGAAAGATGTGTTTTTGCTGATGCTGATAGCTTTGCTTCTCTGGCTGTAAAGGGAATAAGCTGTTTCTGCTTCCAGTTTAGAAGCAGGGGGTAAAAGCCATTATTTGCAGGCGAAAATGTTGACACCAAAAGATGATCTGATCCAGTATATTTCTATATGTCAGTAGATCCTGAGTGGAAGGGGATAAGGAAAGGAGTGTTTTCTTGCTTTACAAAGCTGTTTATACTGTAGTAAAAACCTACAGCCGAACAGGCACTAAACCGTATCATATATGCAGTTATGGTGCCTTTCAGAAGGGTGTTAGCTGGATATCTACTTTAGTCATGTGGAGTGAAAATTAAACATTTTTTTTTCTTTCTATAAAAAAGTAACCTGACCCCTATTTTATACCTTGGTAAATATGGCCGTTTGCCAAGCTCTCTCTTACATTTCATTGAGCTACAGTTGTAAAAGCTGATGGAGTGTGAAATGAAAATGTGTATCACATTTCTAAGCATCATTTGATGTCCTTTCTCCAACACAATTGTTAAGCCCTTAAAAAAAAAAAAAAAAGAAAGCATATAGCAATGATTTAACATATGGAAAAAAACTCTGATATTTATCTGGCCATGTAATTCCAAAATTGTTTTAATCTGTGTATAATCTTGTTCCTCAAAATAAATTGCAAGGACATGTTCGTTAAAATAAAGCAAATACAGCTTGACTCTGGCAATAGCAACAAAGACAGTACTATTGTCTGTGTTCTCACTGATTGTGTGGATTCTTGTGCTTGACAAGTGCCCACGAAGGATCTGCATGCATGGCCGTCTAACCCATAGTGGAATGGTATAGACCAGCTTTTGTCAAAATTCTACCAAATGTATCAGCCTGCACAATCAGGAGCTAACTCTAAAACTTGATAAGCATAACCATTCATTTTTGCTGTTTATTAAAAAAAAAAAAAATCATACTTGGGGGATAGGATGGGGGGCCAGGAAGGAGCAGTGTAACCTGGCATTTAAATTATATTGCTAGAGATTTGGCTTTTGATATGTTAGCCAATACTTTGAAATTTTTTTTAAGAAGTCAGCTTATTTTTTGTTTTGTTTTGTTTTTCCACATAGTGTATTTTACAAGGTTAATTTTAATTGCCACAGTGAAAAGGGTTTCTCAGCAAGTAACAGTAGTGGGGAAATTATTATTTCAAAGACTCTGCCTGGTTTAATTCCTTCATGTTTGCCTCTTGGAAAGGGTAGTATTCTAAACATCACCATTGATAATACATAAATAAGGAAATGTAGTGTCCCTCTATTTGTTCCTTAACTATAGTGTTACTATCTAAAAGGGCAGTTCCATTTGAATTCTCTGGGGCACCCTTTCTACTCTCCCATCCTTTCCTCTAGTCCAGACAATGGTATCATCGGTTCTACCAGCAGCCCAACTCTAAACCAGAATGGCCCAAAAGTCCCAGATAAGATGAGGAAGCCAGTGGGTTGCTGGTCTGCCAGAGCATGAGGCCACTGGGGTAGGAATATTGATTTGGGTATTTACAGTAAGAAAAACAGTAAGGCTTTTGTTTGTTTTGAGAGAGGGTCTCCCTCTGTCACCCAGGCTGGAATGCAATGGTGTGATCACAGCTCATTGCAACCTCTGCCTCCTGGGCGCAAGCGATCTTCCCACATCAGCCTCCTGAGTAGCTGGCGCTATCGGCACTCACCACCATCCTGGCTAATTTTGTTTGTTTGTTTGTTTGTTTGTTTGTTTTTGACAGAGTCTCACTCTGTCACCCAGGCTGGAGTGCAGTGGCATGCAATCTCAGCTCACTGCAGCCTCCACCTCCCTGCAGCATCCACCTCCCAAGTTCAAGCAATTCTCATGCCCCAGTCTCCTGAGTAGCTGGAATTACAGGCACGCGCCACTATGCCCAGCTGATTTTTTATTTTTAGTAGAGACAGGGTTTCACCATGTTGGCCAGGCTGGTCTTGAACTCCTGACCTCAGGTGATCCGCCCACCTCAGCTTCCCAAAGTGCTGGAATTACAGGCATGAGCCACTGTGCCCAGCTGATTTTTTATTTTTAGTAGAGACAGGGTTTCACCATGTTGGCCAGGCTGGTCTTGAACTCCTGACCTCAGGTGATCCGCCCACCTCAGCTTCCCAAAGTACTGGAATTACAGGCATGAGCCACTGTGCTCAGCCCCAGCTGATATTGTTTATTTTTTGTAGAGACAGGGTCTCTCTTTGTTGCCCAAGTTCGTCTTGAACTCCTGGCCTCAAGTGGTCTTCCTACCTTGGTCTCCCTGGCATCTAAAGCAAAATACTATGCTTTGGACTTATTTTGTCTCACTTGACCTCTTTTTTTTTTTTTTTTTTTGAAATGGTATTTTGCTTGTCACCCAGGCTGGAGTGCAGTGGCACAATCTCACTGCAACCTCCACCTTCCAGGTTCAAGCGATTCTCCTGCCTCAGCCTTCCGAGTAGCTGGGATTACAGGCTTGTGCCACCACACCCAGCTAATCACTTGACCTCTTTTGATGAAACTGATGAGAAGTACAACAGACTAGAAGGGTGTTATCGAAATGATGGTGGGAATGGGTGAAAGTTATGTGTGCATTTTTAGTGAAAGGAACAGAAGAATAGGAAATTTGAGAAAAACACAGTTTTAAGATGCTAAGAACATCGATATTTTCATCTTGTGCTCACATGCAGCCTAATTTTGTGGTAACCTGCTTATTGTGATGATTTTTTTATACAATTAAGACTTCTGTGGAAAAATTGCTATGCTGTTCAGTTACTCCACCTGAAGAAAACATGTGGATAGACAGGACCTAGGGTCAGCGATACCAAATCCATGACCATGTACTAGTTTGAAAAATTATCTGAAAGCCATCATCAAAGATTGGGATCAAGGATTTTTTTGTTTTAACTCCGTTAAGGAACTCTATTTATGGAAATTTTATGAACATTTTCAAGCATATACAAAAGTAGAGAGAATAGTATAATAATCCCACATACCTATTACCCACCCTTAGCCGTCATCAAATCACCAGCCAATCTTACGTCATCTGTGCTCATATCTATCCCCCATTCCCCCAACCCTGATTATTTTGAAGAAAATCCCGTTTACATTTTATATCATCTAGAAATATACTAGTAAATACCTCTAAAAGATAAAGATTCCTTTTACAAACATAATCAAATATATTATCAAATTTTAAAATCATTACCCATAATTGTCATTGGCTAAATATTCCATGCCTACTGCTGGGACCCAAAGTCAGCATTTATGGCGCACTTATCATGGCCAAATACCGTGCTAAATATGTTTGTTACGTGTGTTCACTCATATCATCCTCATAACCCTGAGAGGTAGGCACTATTATTATCCCCATTTCACAGATAAGGAATCTGAGCATCCATCACTCAATAAATAGCTTATCTGGAGTCACAACGTTTGAAGATAGAAGAGGGAAGCCAGGATTTATGTCCCCACTTTCAAGCCTTTGTTTTTGTTTTTGTGTTTTACTTGTGGTAAAATATACATAACATAAAATGTACTGTCTTACTCATTTGTAAGTGTATAGTTAGTGGTGTTAAGTACATTCTCATTGTTGTACAACCAATCTCCAGAACTTTTCATCTTGCAAAACTGAAACCCTGTACTCATTAAGCAGTAACTCCTCATTTCCCCCTTCCCTCAGCCTTCTAATCTACTTTCTGCCTCTATGAATTTGATTACTTTTGGTACCTCGTATCAGCGGAGTTGTACGCTCACCTGTGTTTGTCTTTTTGTGACTTGCTTATTTCACTTAGCATAATATCCCCGGGGTTGGTTCGTCCATGTTGTAGCATGTGTCAGAATTTTTCTCCTTTTCAGGGCTAAATACTATTCCATTGGATGTGGATGCCATGTTTCATTTATTCATTCATCCTTTGATGGACATTTAGGTTGCTTCTACCATTTGGCTATTATGAATAATGTTTGCTATGAACATGGGTGCACAGATATCTCTTCAAATACCTGCTCTCAATTATTTGGGGTATTTGTCCAGACATAGGATTGCTAGATTGTATGGTATCTCTATTTTTAATCTTTTGAGGAGCTGCCATCCTGTTTTCCATGGCAGCTGTACCAATTTACATTTCTACCAATAGTGCACAAGGGTTCCAGTCTCTCCACATTCACATCAACACTTATTTTCTCTCTCTCTCTCTTTTTTTTTTGTTTTGTTTTGTTTTGATAGTAACCATCCTAATCGGCATGAGTTAAGCCTGTATTTTTAAGCCCAGGTCCAGACTGCCTTACCCATTTTAATTGCAGGAGTCTTATTTGATAACTTCTGGACACTAGTTTCTTTTTGTATACCAAAGTAAGCTTACACTGGATACAAAAAAAAATAATAAGTAAGAGAAAGAGGGAAAAACGAGAAAATGGACAGTCTTAATTATCTTCTCTGTGGGTTCAGTTAAAAATGGCATTAGAGATCTGTCTCTCTTAGGAATATGCGAGAATGTGAACATTACTGCTGTCTGTTTTAATAAAGGCTAACTAGTTTTACTACTAATGTTCTTTCTTCTTGTCTGGCCTATGTTATAAAAAATCACTTGAATCTTACCATTTCTTTGATTCTTAAGAAGTCAGAACTATTCTTTGCCTGGTACAAGATAGAAAAGAACATTTTCCCTTCTAATTTTAAACTTATGAATAGTTTGATTGCAAAGTTTTTTCTTATTGAATTCATTCTTAATAGTAAAAATTGCTTTAAAGAAAGAAGAAGTAGAGTAGCATCATGAAAGTTCTAAATGACCTGGACTCTGTCAGGTTTGGGTTCACATTACAGTGACAGTTCCTATGATGAAGTACAACTTTCTTGACTCACAGTGTCTTCATTTGTATAATGGAGCTAACAACTGATTTGCAGAGGATTAAGTTAAATCATGTGGACAAAGTGCACAATGCATACTAAATGTGTTAAATATTTTAAAGAAAGAATTCAATAAGTATAGCTTTAAAAAGCAGTGGTTTCCTGGCTTTTATTTTTATTTCTTTTACTTTAATTTTTTTTTTTTTTTCTTTAAGATACAGTCTCACTCTGTCACCCAGGCTGCAGTTCAGTGGCGCGATCTCGGCTCACTGCCACCTTCGCCTCCTGGGTTCAAGTGATTCTCATACCTCAGCCTCCGGAGTAGCTGGAACTACATGCATGAGCCACCACGCCCAGCTAATTTTTGTATGTAGAGACGTGGTTTCACCGTGTTGGCCAGGCTGATCTCGAACTCCTGGCCTCAAGTGATCCACCTGCCTCAGCCTTCCAAAGTACAGGGATTAGAGGCGTGAGGCACCACGCCCGGCCTACTTTAATTTTTTTTTTTAGCACTTTTTTTTTAAGTACTTTGCAGCCTGATGCGGTGGTTCACACCTATAATCTCAGCACTTCAGGAGGCCAAGGCAGGAGGAATGCTTGACCCCAAGAGTTTAAGAACAGCCTAGCACCACTGGGAGACTTCATCTCTATAAAAATTTTAAAAATTAGCCAGGTGTGATGGTGCATACCTGTAGTCTCAGCTACATGGGAGGCCGAGGTGGGAGGACCGCTTGGCCCCAGAGGGTCGAGGCTGCAGGGAGCCGCTATAGCCCAGCCTGGGTGAAAGAATGAAACCTTATCTAAAAAAAAAAAAAAAAAAAAAAAAAACAAGTACTTTGCATTCGTGGATTTCACTGTACATTATAGTATAGCAATTAAGAACATGAATTCTGGATTCTGATTATGCAAGTTTGAATCTTGATTCTACTATTACAAAAAATATGATCTTGGGCAAGTTACTCAATGTCCCTCCACCTCAGTTCTCCCTCTGTAAATGGGTGATAATAGTACCTGCTTCATAGGATATACGTGGAAATGGCTTAGCAGTCAATAAATATTGGCTACTATTTTCATTATTAATTTGTGATGCAAGCCAAGGCATTATTTTACTTTAATTTGTGAAGTAAAAGTTGCCCAATATTTTATCATTTCAAATGTTGTATTCATCAGCCATAGATTTCTGACAATGGCAGATGAAACCAGACCAACTGCTGAGATGCCTCCATGAGAATGACAAATTAACAGAAAGAGATTCCAGTAATACTCCTACAGCATTGGCCATTCTTACTGACAGGCATTTCTTCCTCTTACTCTTTATGTCTTCTTTTTTTTAAAAAAAAGGAGAATATTCTAGAATGGAGGCCTGGACTTACCATTTTCTTTCTTACAAGTTAAGAGAAGGCTGCCCCAGGGTGCCTAAGTGCCACCTGTTTCTCATCTATTGAAACTTTGATCCTAAGAATGGATTCACTTGAGTAGTTAGATAGCTCAGCACCAACACAGCCGACCGTGTTTGGAAAGGAAGCAGAAGTTTTAAAGGGTGGCATGGTTTGCTTCATTACCAGACAAAGGCCAGCAGGATATTCAGGTGTACTGAGTTTTATGTACAAACTATACTATATTTTCAGAGCTTTGACCCTTGGAAAAACACAGTTAAAATGCTTTCCTCTCCCATCTGACATTCATTTCCAGAACCACTGAAGTGAAAGGGTCTATTAGTTCAAGGCCAGATTTGAAAGCACATGAAAACTACATTCATGAGGTTAAGAAATGGCTTAATAATTAACTTAAAACACTTGAAAGTAGGTCTAATTTCAGACAGACCAGCTAACCATGCTCGAAGCAAATGAGGGCGTGTTTCTTCCTATTTTTCCTTCCACCCCCAAGATACCGGCCTCAACCCCAAGCAGTTTTTTCAGTTCCTTTTTTTTTTTCTTATTAAACTTTATGTAAGACTAAATTCTTCATCGCTGCTAAGTTCATGTCACAAACAATTAAAACCATAGTACATTTAATATTTTATGCATTTTTCTTTCATTTTGTATCTTGTTAGTTTCTTTTACAGACTGGTTAGGATGTATTTGAGTTTCACAGTCTAGATACATAGCTTTTATTCTGTACTGCTGAGCTATATTTTATCGGCCATTGCAGCTGAACTAGTGTGACTGTCAGTTCAAACTGTGTTTAGTGTGTTTACAATACCTTCCATGTACCAATTTGAGTACCATCCAAAGTATCATCAGAGCAAGCTGATGCTAAACAATTAGCTTTCATTTCACTTGCATCACTAATTGTGCAATCACTGATGATAATTCTCTTCCTCCTGAGGGTTGTAGCTGGAGCATCATGAGGGAAATTGCATGCATCAGGGAACAATTGTGCCTTGATAATAGTAATAGCTACCATCTAGTGAACCTCTACTATGTGCTTGGTATTGAGGCTCTTTACTCGTATTACTTCAGTTTATTATTCTAGCCTGGCCTAGGGTAGCTAGAACACAATGAAGTTCTTTACAAAGCTGTACACACCCACATAGAGGCATCACAGGATGGGACTGAGCAGGTGTTTTCCCCACCTCTCCATCCTTTGCCCACATTCAAGATAGGAGGCAGAAGGAGCAGTGAGCCTGGGACAAAGATGTGGACCGACTTCCCTAGCTGAGCGCTAAGGAAAAGAACCAGGCCCCCGAGCCTGAATTAACTCACATATACAACATACAGGTAGCACCTGGCCTGTTATAATATGTTTCAGTGTTTATTATCCAGGAACTGAATGAAATCTTAGAGATAGAAATAATGAATATGGGCTTGATCTTTGAGAAGTTTTTGGTCTGACTGTTCTTCTGGTATTACTGCCAATCAGTTGTGACGCTAGTAGGGAGGGATTGGCGTGAGGGAAGTGGTCTTGTATAGGTATGCTGGCTCACCTGTGCAACATAATTACTCCTGTGGTTAAAGTTTTATGGATGATTTTCCCAAATCTAAAAGGAAGCTCTGAAGAGTAAAAGGGATTCTTTATCATGAAACCATCAAATGGAAAAAGCTTCCTTAGGAGAACCAAAGCTGTATTTCAGCAGCAGCAGAACCTGAAAGGTCATCTAAGCCCAACCATCTATCCCTGCAGGATGGGACTAGGAAGCCTTCAGAAGACCACGATCTCCTGTGATGATTTGAACCCAGGTATCGGGAACCACTCTTCCACACTCACATTTTCACTGCACTATTTCCCCTTCACTTATCTTTACCTTTTTACTCAGTCAACAATTATCAATGACGAGTATGACACACTATGCATCAAAGAACTAATCGTGCCTTGATAATAATATCTGTCTGTGTTAGGACTGTCTGTGTCAGTCCTGGTTTATACCTGTTTTAATAGTATTAATAATAGGCCCTTGTTCCACTCCTCAAAGTGTTCTAGTTTGGATGGTCAATTATATGGTCATCCTATAAATTCCAAAAGTTGACCCAGCGCTGTGTCAAGCACTGCTTGGGATACAGAAGTCTGAGATATCATCCTGCCCTCAAGGAGATAAAGTCTAGTTGGGAAGAGATGTGTGCTGCTGTGGTGTGAATGTTGGTGACTTCCCAAAGTTCAATGTTAAAACCTAATCACTGATGTGATGGTGTTAGGAGGTGGAGCCTTTGGGAGGTTCTTAGCTTATGAGGGCGGAGCCTTCATGATGAGGATAAGTACCTTTATACCACACTAATGAAGGCTCCAGAGAGCTGCCTTGACCCCTCCATTGTGTGAGGACACAGCAAGAAGACTCCGTCTATAAACTAGAAATCTGGCTCCCACCAGACACCAAATCTACTGGCACCTTGATCTTAGATTTCCCAGCTTCTAAAACAGTGAGAAATAAATCTCTGTTGTTTAAAAGCTACCCAGTTTATGGCATTTTGTTACAGTCACCCAAACGAACTAAGACAGTATGTGCTTGTGAAACAAAATCTATAATATGTCAAATGTTAAATTGGTTGGCATTAGATCATAAGAAGTTAGAAGATAGGAGATCTCTGAAGACTTGAGGTTTTAGGAAATATATGGATCAGGATTCCTTGCAGACGATAGAAAGCAGTTTAGTTGAAAGGAAGGAACGTATAAAAGGATGCTAGATGGCCCACAGAATTGTTAGAAGGGCCAGGGACCAGAATCTTTGCTGAGTTTTCAGAAACAACACCCAAAACCACACAGGAGCTTCTGGTAAGAGGTGTCGCCTCTGCTCCACCTGCCCTATCTAGGCAGAGGCCCCATGCCCTGTCTGCTTCCTCATGAAGCTTCCCAATCAATGTCTCACATATATTACATCTGATTGTGGAACCCAGGTCTCACGTTTACACCCTGGGGACAAAGGAGGTTAGAAAATCATTTTTGGCATCTGTATTCTTGGGGAACTGTCAATGTGGAGAGGGTTTTCAGACCATTTCTACTACAGAGAGTTTCATGGATATGGTAGGATTGGAACGGGACTCTGAAGGTGAGAAGAACTTAATCAGGCAAGTAAAGAAGGAAATTTTTCTCACTGTGGAAAGAACCAAAGCGAAGTGACAGAATGCACAGACTTAGATATCCATAAGCAGTTGTGTGCAGTTGGAAGGCACAGGGAAATAACCTTTAGTATAAAGACTGGGACCTCTGGGTTTTGAAGTCAAATAGGATTTATACCTAACACATTAGACAAGCACGTGTATTCATCCAAGACAGGTTAGGCTATGCTTTGGTAACAAATTAACCCTGAAATCTCAGGGCTAACATAACAAAGGTTTATTTCCTGCTCATACTGAGCATCTAAGATGTACCATTTAGTGTGTAGTTTAGAGTCAGGTAGTTGTCTGCTCCACACAGTCACTCAGGGACCCAAGTTGACTGCATATCTCCATGGCAAAAGGAAAAACGATTGCTGGTGAACCAGGCTTTTTACTGCCTCAGCACAGGAGTGGCACATGGTGTTTCTATTCATATTCATTGACCAGAACTATTCACATGGCCCTATCTAACTACAAGAGTCTAGAAAATACCTACTTTTGTTTTAACAAGGAGAAGATATGGGTGAATACTAGAAGTTTCTATCATGCATGTGGGAATATTTTGTTTTGCTTTGTTTTTGAGTCCGAATCTCATTCTGTCACCCCGGCTCTGGAGTGCAGTGGTGCAATCTTGGCTCACTTGTAGCCTTTACTTCCTGGGCTCAAGTGATCCTCCCACCTCAGCCACCCGAGTAGTTGGGACTACAGACTTGCCCCACCGTGCCTGGCTAATTTTTTTTACTTTTTGTAGAGATGAGGTCTCATTATGTTGTCCAGGCTGGTCTCAAACACCTGGGCTCAAGCAATCCTCCAGCCTCAGCCTCTTAGAGTGCTGGGATTACAGGTGTGAGCCTCCGTGCCTGGCTACATGTGGCAAAGTTTTTGAGCATGAGCATAGTATAGTAAAAGTTTCTATATGAGGGAAAGCCCATGAAAGCAGGCCCCACCTGGCTGGTCTGCCCACCACTGGCTCCAGGCCCCAGTGCAGTGCCTGTTTCACAGTTATTGAACGAACTTGGCTCTCGGTGATATGCAGGGTGGAATGGATGGGTTCTCCACCAGAGGCAGGGAACCTACATGATAGGTTGAAATCCTCTGTTACTCCAACTGATGAGGACATTAATATATTCTTCAATGGTTAAAAAAAAAAAAATCACAGTCAAGCCACTCAACCTGCTTTTGAAGTCATTTGACATCTTGATAAGCAGATTGCAGAGGCCCCTTTTTAAACTGATAGTAATCTTGCAAATTGAAATTCTTTTCATGGGAACTATGAGGATGAGTACTTTAGAGCAAGACTTTCTTCTAACCATAAATTGTAGTCTCCTAGTTTCCCTTCTCCCTTTCTAATGATGAAAGTGACAGCCTGTTTCTCCTATGAGACTCCGAGTATGGATGTTGCATTGTACCTAAAATAATAGAACATTATTTTTAAATAAATAAAATAGGATATGTTCAAAGAAATAGAGTATGTTTGTTTTCTGACATAGTTTACAATGTTTAAAATTTTTTTCATTATTTTTAAATTTTTATGTGTTTAGGGGGTACAAGTGCAGATTGCTTATATGCATGCAAGCAGTGTATTAAATTTAAAGGGCTTTGGAGAAACAAGTTTTCTCCTATCCCTGTATCTCCTGAATGCAACTCTATAAAATTATTGAGAAACAGAAATATTCAATATGTCAAATCAGTTATCTAGGGCAGTTTTCTGATAGGAAGCCAACCTAAAAAATTAAGATGTAGCACCTTGCAAATTTACCAACCCCTGAGAAGGAAAGTCAAAAGGCAATAAAGGCAAAGAACCATTGGCAGACTTTATGAAGATCAGCGTTTTCCCTTCCACAGGCCCCTGGCTCCCAGGGCTTCCTTCTTGCAAACGTCCATGTTAAAGGAATAGAGCAGCCCTTAGGCACGTCAGGTCAGACTGTGGGTTTGGCATTTTGGCTCTGGTGCTTACTAATTGTGATCATTGTCTGGTCACTTACCCTCTCTACGTGTCTTTCCTCATCTGTAAATTGGGACGAATAGAGTCCATTTGATAGGATGGTTTTGACATCGAAGTGAGATAAAGCTTGGGAAGCACTGAACGCTGCCTGACACGTAGAAGTGATCCGTGAATATGTGATGTGGAGTGGGGGGCGTGGTGATAGTGAAGATTTACTTGGGGCCTGGTTGATCAAGATGCTAATAGTATCTCTTTCATGAACATGGATGATGTTTTGTCCTAATCACCTGTATGCCATGAGACGAGGAATTGGTCGTTGGTCTTTTAAAACATAACAGTCTTTATAAGCAGCAATAGCATTTGTAAAGGATAGCTGCCTGAAATAAATTCTTTGTGTTTTTCAGTTCCCCCTTTTCACTGACTCTGAGTAGCTATTTCTTTTGTTATCCTTCATGTGAGCACAGTTCCTCTGAACAATCACAAAGCATCTATGGTATAAGATAGTGGCATTCACTACAGGTCTTTTTCTCTTAAATATTCTTGTGGGAAGTGATTTTCCCTACCGTGTACTATATTATCTGAAAATAAAACAATCTGCCTAACCGATCTCCCTGTTTCTACCCTGAATATAAATCAGATTGTGTCTCTCTCCTCCTCAAAACCATCTAGTGCTCCATATGACTCAGACATTCCATATATATATCCAATAGAATGGAAACTAGGGACTCAGGTACTTATATCCCAATATTCGTACCAGCATTATTCATAAATAACCCAAAGGTGGAAACAACAAAAGTATCTATCAGAAGATGAATGGACAAACAAAATGTGGTCTGTGGCAGAATGGAATTTTATTCAGCCATAGAAAGACATGAAGTTCTGACATGCGCTACAGCATAGGCAAACCTGGAGATCATCATGTGAAGCAAAATAAGCCACACCAAAAAGGGCAAATATTCCATGATTCCACTTATGTGAAATACTGAGAATAGACAAATTCATAGAGACAAAGTAGGTTAGAACTTACCAGGGGCTTGGGGTGGAGATAGGGAGTTTCTTCTTAAGGTTTGCAGAGTTTCTGCTTAAGGTGATAACGTTTTGGAAATAGTGGTAATGGTTGTACAACATGGTAAATATAGTTAATGCCACAAAATTGTGTACTTAAAAATTGTTCAAATGTTATCGATAACCATATAAACTTTTTTTTATGAAAATCATCTAAGGTTTCCCAACATGTTCAGAATGAAAGCCAGAGAAA
This sequence comes from Macaca nemestrina, assembly GCF_043159975.1. Taxonomy (NCBI): domain Eukaryota; kingdom Metazoa; phylum Chordata; class Mammalia; order Primates; family Cercopithecidae; genus Macaca; species Macaca nemestrina. The sequence goes on along the minus strand of NC_092129.1, from coordinate 162,868,800 downwards.
GTACAACAGCCTCAGGGTCCTGTGCCTTGACCTCTCTGCCCTCGAGAACCCTGGCCTCCATGCTGCTCCTTGAACATGAACGCACGAGGTCTGCTCCCTCAGGAGGGCCTTTTCACCTGCCGGTCCCTCTGCTTGGAATGCCCATCTCTTAGATATCCATGGAACGTACTTCATTCAGGTCTCTGCTGAAGCATCAGCTTATCAGTGAGGTCACCCTGGGCAGTCCTCCATAAAACCCCAAGCCCTCACCATCCAACGCAACCTAGTACTTCCTATTCTTACTCTGCTCCATTTTCTCCATGGCACGTTTTATCACCAGACATATTACATATTTACAGGTTTCTTTTGTCTCTAGTTACTAAAATTGAAGCCCCGTGAATGCTGGGACTTCGCTTCATTCACTTTTGTGTCCTTCATGACTAGGACAGGGCCTGGCAGGAAGCAAATGCTCAGTAAACGTCTGTTGGATGGATGGATGGATGGATGGATGGATGGATGGATGGATGGATGGATGAATGAATGAGTGAATTTGTTCCGGAGATATATGTATACCCCTTACTGAAAAGGACTGCAGGACCAAAAAGCTGGTTATCCTAGATATGGGTTATCTTTTGCCACGATGAATGCCCTATGACCACCAACCACAGAACTGCAGTGGGGCTCAGCTGGTCTCAGCCTGGCTCACTCACACATCTGCAGTGCACTGTGGGGTAGCTCAGCAGCTCTTCTAAGCTTAGTGGGGCTTCCTAACACATATGGAGGTTCAGCAGGCATTTGATGCATCTAGATGGCCTCAACTGGGACTCTGCGGGTGAATCAGCTCTGCTCCGCATGCCTCATCCTTCAACCGGCTGACCTGCGCACGTTCCCGTGGTAAAGGCAGAGAAATAGCCAACAGACACGCACAAGTGCTTTTCAAGCCTCTGCACGCATGATGTTTGATAGCATCCTGTTGGCCAAGTAAATCACAGAGCCAAGACCAGGAACACACTACAAAGTTAACGTCACAAGAAGATACAGATACAAGGAGGCATAAGGAATTGGAAACATTAATGTATTCGGTCTGCCACACCCTGCGAAGTCTTGGTGGTTTTGCCTGTGATCTCTGCAACCTTCCTCCTTCTTTTCTACATCCCCAGAAGAAATCACATTCAGTTTCAACCTGAGATCCAATCGTTTCAGCTCTACAACTCAGTGTCTTGTTTTTAGATAGTGAGTTTAGAGCTGGAAAGGTTGAATCTGGTAAAAAGAACCTGAAATCTAAATGTTAATTGAAGCTAAGGGACCTTGTCATAGTCTTTTCTATGAGGAAATGTCAAGTGCTCTAGATATCCAGTGTTTTTCTCTGAGGTACAGATGTACCCAGCAACTCCACATTATCACCCTGGGGACCTGTGGTAGGCAGAATAATGCCCCCACTTCACCCCACAAAGGTGATCATGTCCTAATCCCTGGAACCTGTGAATATGTTAGATTACATGACAGAGAGAATTAGGGTTGCATGTGGAATTAAATTTGCTCATCAGCTGCCCTTAAAATAAGGAGGGTATACTTGATTATCCAGATGGGCCCAGTGTAATCACAGTGGTCCTTAAAAGCAAAAGAGGAAGGCAGAAGCATCAGAGGTCAGAGTGATGGGAATGCTGACTTCGAAGATGAAAGGGGGCCGTGAGCCCAGGGATGCAAGCTAAAAAAGGCAAGGAAATGGATTCTCCTCTACAGCCCTAGAAGGAGTCCGCACCACACTTGATTTTCATCCATTGAAACACATCTGACTTCTGAGTTCCAGAACTAAAAAATGATAAATTTGTATTGTTTTAAGCCATGCAGTTTGTGGTAATTTGTTACAGCAGCAATTGGAAACTAATTGGGAACTTATCAGACTGATTTTATCCCATAGAATCCATGTAAAAAATGAGAAGGTGTATATTGGCAGGCTGGGCATGGTGGCTCACTCCTGTATTCCCAGCATTTTGTGAGGCCAAGATGGGAGGATCACTTGAGCCAAGGATTTCAAGGCTGCAAGTGAGCTATAATTGCACCACTGCACTATAGCCTGGACCACAGGGAAAGACCCCATCTCCAGAAAAACGATAATAATAAGTGCGTATTAGCAACCAAGTGGCTGTTTATGTCCCATCTATTTTCCACATTGACCAATCATTGTAAGAAAGGTGGGGTGGATGGGTGGGGAACACCTTAGGCACTGAGAGGTGGTAAAGGAAACGTGCTAATGGAGAAGAGGGAGGTTAGTGACTGGGGCCCATCTAAGAAAAGAAAGAGGTTCTTAGGGAGACTGCTTGCAGAGTTGATGTTTGCAGGAAGCCCACCCACAGGTCTTGAACCTCCTTTGACCACCCCTTCCCCAACCCTCATCTCCAGCCCAAATCTTGCTAGAGCTTCTAACTTACGTCACATCAGCTGTGATGAGGACTTGGGATGGCCACTTATCTGCAATCATTTCTCTAGTCTGGGTGCCATACCTAGGAGTGGTATTGCTGGGCTGGCCAGAGTGCGCAGCTCCCACCATACCGGGTAATGTCCTACTGTCTCCCAAAGTGGCTGTGTTAATTTCTGCCATTACCAGCAGCAGTGGCGTAGTGTTCTGGATCCTCCACATTCTCACCCATACTTGATATTGTTCATTTTTTAACTTTTTCCCAACCTGATATATGTTAGCTGGTATTTTTGTATTTTTAACTTGTATTTCTCTGATTACAAATGAGGTTGAGCATTTTTTAAAAATATGTTTATGGGTTTTATATATACATATATACACACACACACATATAGTCAGATTTTCTCTTCAGCGAAGAGTCTGTATAAGTCTTTCGCCCATTTTCTTCTATTGGACGATACTTTTTCATTGATGTTTAGGATTTCTTTTTCTTTTTTTCTTTTGAGTCAGGGTCTTGCACTGTTGCCCAGGCTGGAGTGCAGTGGCATGATCATTAGCTCACTGCAGCCTTGAAATCCTGGCTTTAGGTGATCCTCCCACCTCAGCCTCCCAAGTAGCTGGGACTACAGACGTGCATTACCATGCCCAGCTAGGTTTGGTTTTATTTATTTATGTATTTATTTATTTTGAGATGGAGTATCACTCTGTCCCCCAGGCTGGAGTGCAATGGCACGATCTCGGCTCACTGCAACCTCTGCCTCCCAGGTTCAAGCAATTCTCCTGCCTCAGCCTCCCAAGTAGCTGGGATTACAGGTGTGCTAATTTTTGTATTTTTAGTAGAGACGGGGTTTCGCCATGTTGGCCAGGCTGGTCTTGAATTCCTGACCTTAAGTGATCCACCCGCCTCGGCCTCCCAAAGTGCTGGAATTAACAGGTGTGAGCCACCACGTCCGGCTATTTTTGCAGAGGTGGGAACTCACTATGTTGCCCAGGTTGGTCTCAAACTGCTCGCCTCCAGCAATTCTCCTACTTTGGCCTCCCGAGGTACTGGGACCACAGGCAGGAGGCACTGTGCCCAGGTGGGATTTATGTAGTCTAGAGTCAATTACGTGTGAAGCAAGTGTCTCTTCCCAGTTTGCAGCTTGTTAACCTCTCTGGTTAGAACTTTTGTTCTTTTGTTTAGAACTTTGTATATTTTTGTGATTTGTTTAAGAAGTATGTCCTCCCTGCCTTGTGGTTAGAAAGGTTTTCCTCCCATATTGTCCTAAAGTTTTTCTAGTTTTTCTTTTGCCAGTTAAATATTTAATATACCTGAAATTGATTTTTAAACATGGTAGGTAGGGGTTAAATTTCATTGGTTTATCTGTATATAACCAACTGTTCCAGAAAACTTTATTAAAAGTCCATCTTTCCTATTGGTCTTCAATGCCTCTGTTATGAGTCAGATTTCTAAATGTGTGTGAATTGGTATCCAGCCCTCTACTTGACAACTTTTTGTATTAGTTATCTGTTGCTGTGTAACAAATTACTTTAAAACTTAGCAACTTAAAACAACAAACGTTATTACCTCACAGTTTCTGTGGGTCAGAAATCTAGGTGCAGCTTCTCTGGGTGCCATTGGCACAGTACCGCTCCTTTGGCTGCAGTCAGGCTGGCACCCAGGGATGTGGCCTTAACTGAAGGCCCAACTGGGGAGGATCTGCTTCTAAGCTCACTTATGTGGTGATGGCAGGATTCAGTTTCTCATGGGTTGTTGCATTAAGGTCTTAGTCCTTGGCTGGCTATTGGTCAGAGGCCTCCCTCCATTCCTTCTCCTGTGGACTTCTCCATAGGGCAGCTCACAGCATGGCAGCTGGCTTCCCTCAGAGCAAGCAAGCAGAGAGAGAGAGATGGAAGCTATAGTACTTTGTAACCTAATTTTAGAAGTGACATCCATCATTTATGTTGAGCAGTAGAAGCAAGTGAGTACATTCAGACCATAGCAAAGTGGAAGGGATTACATACGGGTGTGAATACCAGGAGGCGAGGATCACTGGGGATCATCTTCAGGGCTGCCTACCATACTTTTATAGTAACATAAGTAATTAAGTCTTTTAATATTAATCTAATTTTAAGTGGCTTTCCATAGGATCATTATTTTTTACTTTTAAAAAACTATATTCAAAATAGAAAGGGAGAATGGGCATGTCTTGGAACAGATTTTTGGAAGAAGGCATAATAGAACTTTGGGAGTGATAGGAAAATATGTAGAGATGTGATCTTTCTTCAGATGGTTGGGTTCAGTTTAGTGTAATTATAGTAAGTACAGTCCTCTCTCAGTATCTGTGGGGGATTGGTTCCAGTACCCCCCATGGATACCAAAATTCATGGATGCTGAAGTTCCTTATATAAAATGACATTGTTTTGCATGTAAACTACACACATTTTCCCATTTATTATCTCTAGATGACTTTTGATATCTAATACAATGCCTACACATCACTTCAGATTCATGGATTCAACATAGTATTCAGTGTGTGACAAATTCAAGTTTTGCTTGTTGGAATTTTGTGGAATTTTTGCCCCTGAGTGTTTTCTATTCGTGATCAGTTGAACTTATGGATGTGGAACCCACAGATATGGAGGACCAACTGTATAAACTATGTAATTTTTCCTAACTAGTTTATCTGCATTTTCCAAACTGCAAAACTATCATGGTGATATATAGGAAACATTTTATGTATTAGCTTATCATTTATAAGATTCTTAGAGATAGAGAAAAGCACCTGCCATCTCCTTTATTTGTTTAATGTAGTTCATAGAGCTCAGTGATGCTAAAACCACATTTCCAGTGTCATTGAAAATGATACTTAGAACAAGATGAGAGGGTTGTATTGTAATAACAGCTAACATCACACATGGCTTCTTTTTCATTTAAAATACAAACCAAACATCTGCCAACACACTTTCATGGTTACCTAGTTGGAAGGAAACCCTTAGGAACAATTATTTTGAGTTGAATTGATTACTTAAAGATGAAGTTTAATACACCCAATTGTTATGTTTGTCAACATCCTAGCTCAGTGCTTCCTGTGTGCACTCCATGGAATGAGAATGGTTTCGGGTGTGGTTTGAGAGACTATTGAAAAGACTTCTTCATCAGTAAAGCATCTTGACCCAATTCATTTTTTATGTCTTCAACTTTGCCACACCTGTGGGTCAGCTTTCGTTTATACTGATGCTTATCTCCAGCCACTAATGAGGAATAGATGAGTTCAGGTTTCTACTGCTATCATGAATGCTGGGATTACAGGCTTCATGGTTGTAAGTGTGCCTCTTGGTTCCTTTTTTATGTCAGAGCTCGTGTGTGTGTGTGTGTGTGTGTGTGTGTGTGTGTGTGTGTGTGTGTGTGTGTTTGCAAGCACATGTGTACTCGTCCGTGTATCTTAGGCTGATATTTAGTTAGCAAAAGAGACTTACATGACAAGTTCTAGAGTAATTTCCAAATTTCCAAAGTTTGACCCAGTAAATAACTAATTTGTGTTTTCCTTATGTGTTGTTACTAAGAGAACCTTCTCTACTTACCTCTCTTTGGAGGAAAACATTTAAACAACAATGAGGAAGCAGTAAAGATAAATGTGTCTCCAGCTAAGATGCCAGACCTCTGATAGCATACCTTCTTGGCAGGGCTTACTTTGTGGGATTGGAGAAGTTATGTATAAACAAATGCCAGCGCACCACTGTTGGCAAAGGTTTCTATACTGTATTGTTAATTCTAGATCTAGTTCTTCTGCCCTATACCCTCCCCTTATTTTGGTAAATGTAACAAGCCAAAAATTAGGAAACTATTATAAGCTCATTTGAATAAATATTTGGTACTAAGCTAAAGATTAAGAAAGCTAAAGATGAAGGTATTCAGATAGAAGCCCACAGCTGGAGTGTCGTGAAGGCGTTACAAAGCCTGAGGGGCCACCTTCGCTCGCTCCTTCTTATGAAGGGCTGATGCAGCAGTTCCTGTTAGGGATGCTTACCTTGGGAGGTGCTTCCTGAAGTTTATACTGGAGAGATTAAAATGGAATTGTGGGCCAGGCACAGTGGCTCAAGCCTGTAATCCCAGCACTTTGGGAGGCTGAGGTGGGCGTATCACATGAGGCCAGGAGTTCAAGACCAGCCTGGGCAACATGGTGAAACCCCATTTCTACTAAAAATACAAAAATTAGCTGGGCGTGGTGGCACATGCCTGTAATTCCAGCTATTTTGGAGGCTGAGGCAAGAGAGTCACTTGAATCCGGGAGGCGGAGGTTGCAGTGAGCCAAGATCACGCCACTGCACTCCAGCCTGGGCGACAGAGGGAGACTCCATCTCAAAAAATAAAAATAAAATGTAATTGTGATAGAGATAGCTTATAATTTTGTATTCAAAACCAGAATTTTTTTGTGGGGGAGACAAGGTCTTTCTCTCTCACCCAGTCTGGAGTGCAGTGTTGCCATCACAGCTCACTGCAGCCTCCACCTCCTGGGCTCAAGTGATCCTCCTACCTCAGCCTCCTGAGTAGTTGGGACTACAGGCACACCCTACAATACCCAGCTAATTTTTGTATTTTTTTGTAGAGAGGGGGTTTTGCCATGTTGCCCAGGTTAGTGTAGAAGTCCTGGGCTCTAGCAATCCACCCACCTTGGCCTCCTAGAATGCTGGGATTACAGGTGTGAGCCACCATGCCCAGCCAATTTCAAGATTCTTTTCTATAGTATACTGTACTGCGTAATGTATGTTGTAAGATTATTTCTAATGTATGTTTGAAGATCGTTTCCTTGCATTGGTCACATATTTGGTTTCAGTAGGTTTTCTGCAGAGCCCATATGTTCAGACTTGGTGGGGGGGAAAAGCCTGTTCTAAACTCTAATTTATCCTGAGATCTGAGCTATCAAACAATTTTTTCTTCATCCCTGTTAGATTGCATTTCAAGCTCTAACAGTGCCTCTGAGCCATGAGAAAAATTTACACATAAGAAATGTTTTGAAGCCATTAAAATAAGTTCAGAGCTTAAGAGCTGCTTTCCCATCTCTTGAGTCAGATGAAATGCGGGCTTACAGAGAGTAATAATTAGGTGATGGGCAGATGCCAAGCTTTGTTTTTTGATATGATTATCTCTGTCTTTCATTTGGCACCGTTCAAGTCTGCGGGTTGGGCACTCTGAAAGAGAGGGATCGCTGAGACCACGCAGGGGCACATCAGATCTGTTCCTTTGGTGGACGTCAAGGCAGAATTACTCAGAATATAATCTGAAATGCATTTGATCATACAGTAGATAGTTGAATAATTTATGTTCAGCCTTATGAGCAAAGTCTTGTGTTTACTCTGCTACCACCAAAATAAGATAAAAAAAAAAAACCCATCCATTATATTAAGAGTAGAGAGTTTGCGTGTGTGTGTATGTGTGGGTCCAAGTTTAAAATTTTTGTTCGTAATTGTAATGACCTGATAGCAATTACACATTTGGGGCCAAAGGGGTAAGGGAAAAATTTCACAAGAACGATGTCTGATGTAGAATTTCTCATTCCCAGAATTGAAACAGAAAGGCTGACAGTATTGTGCTCTAATTGTGTGACTGTGTGACAGAGGTCTTATAATGGAAATGTCCTTCCAAAAGAGATGGAAAGGAGCAATTAATTCCAACTTCAGTTTGTAGATCCTGTTACATTCCAGTGTACCTATAATGCTGATGGACTATGCATATCACATTGTTTTAACTGACTTCAAGATAAAATCCTAGCATTTTTGGTTTGGAGATAATTGGGTATACCTACTTATATGATATTAAAGAGCTCCCAATTTGGGGAATGTCTAGAAGAATAAGGGAGAAAGATAGCTTGGCACCCATAATCCCCTGTACGTCCTGGTATCTGGTAATAACATGAAGCCCAGGGACACGGTTGTCTTGTCAATTCGAGGAAGGGAGCTGGCATGTGGAATGTGATTGCAGGGCCCTGGCAACACCTGCAGGTGTCAGGGACAGAAGAACTCATTTAGAAGCTGTACCGCAAGATGGGAAGACAGGTGGCAACTCTCTTACAGGGATATCTTTTATTTGAGCAGAACCAGACCAACTGTTCCTCATTAAATCACATTTTGCAACGTGTTCTCATGTGAGCGCATCAAGTGTGTGTGTATGCGTGTGTTCAGAGCATACTCAGCGATGTGCCACCTACAGGTCACAATTACAAAGTCGCAACGTGGCTCAGAACTGCAAGACAGGTAGCGTGAAATGTCTCTGCATCGCTTGCGACTGACTTTTCTGGAATGGCCTCTATAGGGAAACTCAGCATAACACCATTACCTCTGTGAGGTGCAGTGGCAAGTAAAATGGATAAAGTCTATCTGGTGGGACTGTTGGTCTTGATAGTCATTTTAATAACTATGCAGTGCCTTGTTTTTTTCTCATTTATTTCTATGGAATTATCAATGTATCTCAGAAGCGTTGCTGTGGGGTTGTACTTAGTATGACTAAAGCCAGGCCACTCATCTGCTTCACCATTTATACTATCAGAAATTTGGGCAAGTGACTTAACAAGAGGGTTAACTCCTATTAGCTACTTCATTGAATAGTTTGAAGGATTCGAGAGCACTTAGAGTCCTGCTAGGCACATGGTGAATGTTCTCTAAATATTCTTTCTACTTAGTATTTTCACATAGAGCCTATCCTCTGCCTTTCTCACTGAATCCTTGTGCTTCTGGTTCTCCAGCCAGGTACCATATTACAACTTATCAATATTTTGTATGATAAGGAAGAGGACTTGGAAGAAAGGCCTCTAAACGACATGACTTCCTTCCGTTGGAAGCCCAAGCCCATCCAGCCCCCAAGAAAAGAATACCTGCAACTAGGTGAAGAAATGATGATAGGAGGCAAACGAATAAGTAGAAATGCAAATGCCAATTCAGAAAACATTAATTGATCATCTCTTGGGTGCCCTTTCCCTCAGAGTCTTGTCTCTTGGGGTCGAAAGACCTGTGAGTAGGACACATCGGAAGGTCCTGGAGGCCTGTTTCCTCTCTTTTTTTTTTTTTTTTTTTTTTTTGAGGCGGAGTCTTACTCTGTCATGCCCAGGCTGGAGTGCAGTGGCGTGATGTCGGCTCACTGCAAGCTCCGCCTCCCGGGTTCATGCCATTCTCCTACCTCAGCCTCCCGAATAGCTGGGACTACAGGCGCCCACCACCGCTGCCGGCTAATTTTTTGTATATTTAGTAGAGACGGGGTTTCACCGTGTTGGCCAGGATGGTCTGGATCTCCTGACCTCATGATTCGCCCACCTCAGTCTCCCAAAGTGCAGGGATTACAGGCGTGAGCCACCGCACCCGGCCCCTCCCCATTTTCTTAGCAAGCAGCTAGCTCAGCCAGTCTGTTAGCTCAGCAGAAGGAAAAGGCCTTAGCAGAGGCTGAGACTTGGAGGTTTGCTGTCCTCTTCCCCCAGGAAACTTCATGGTCAGCTAGCCACACAGTCGCCTAGAGGCACCTGTCCCTCTTTCTTGGTAAACATGTAAAGCATCACACTTCTGTCAGAGTGTGTTCTCTTGGGCAGCTAGTTCAGCTCTATTTTCTGGTGGGATGCAAGCTTGGGGGCTCACATATGTCAGGACTAGTAGGCACAGTTGTGTCCTCCACCCAAAGATGTCCATATCCTAATCACCTGAACCTCCAACGATATTACCTTACATGGCAAAAGGAACTTTGCAGATATGATTAAGATAAGGATCTTGAAATGAGAGGATTATTCTGGATTATCTAAGTGGGTTCAATGTAAATCACAGGGGTCCTTATAAAAATAACCCTACGATCACCTGAGGTCAAGAGTTTGAGACCAGCCTGACCAATATGGTGAAACCCCATCTCTGCTAAAAATGCCAAAATTAGCCAGGTATGGTGACGTGCACCTGTAGTCCCAGCTACTTGGGAGGCTGAGACAGGAGAACTGCCTGAACCCAGGAGGTGGAGGTTGCAGTGAGCTGAGATCGTGCCACTGCGCTCCAGCCTGGGCAACAGAGTAAGACTCTGTCTCAAAATAACAATAAATAATAATAATAATAGTAACCCTATGCTACTGGCTTTGAAAATGGAAAAAAGGGCCACAGGCCAAGAGATATAGGCAAATTGTAGAAGCTGGAAAGGGCAAGGAATCAGATTCTTTCCTGGGGCCTCCAGAAGAATGCCGGCCAGCCAACACCTTGACATAGACCTTCTGACCTCTAGAATTGAGAGGGAATGAATGCGTATTGCTTAATACCCTAGGTTTGTGGTGATTTGTTAAAGTAGCAACAGAGAACTCATATAACGTGCTGTTTCTGTGCTGGTAAGGTTTTTCCCTAGTAACCCTATTTCAGATTTATACTATGTCGTGTTGGTGATGTATGACTCTTTGTCCTATTTACTTGCCAGTCTAATAAGAAATACAAGAATAGGTAAATGGCAGTTCATATGGAAAGGATATTAGCTCCTGTATAAAATGTGAATATATGGTAGTAAGTAACAGGTAGCAATGGCAGTATGCATTCAGCTAACACTGGCTCCTCCTAGGTGCCAGGCCCTGGGCATCCGTTGGAGAGAAAGGCCAACCCTGCTCACAAGGAGCACACCTAGGGTGGTGCAGGAGCCAGAGCCAGCAGGGCGCTCACCACCGTTGACACGCACCCTGAGGAGGGCTGGCTGACAAGGCGAGCAGTCCCGCACGGGGTGGCCAGTGGTTGAGAGAGATTTTCCTAAAGCACGTCCTGTCTCAGTTGAGGCCTGAGCAAGCAGTAACTAGAGGAGCAGGAGCAGGTGATGGTTTTAGTTCGGAGCTTTCCAGAAGGCACACTCCACAGGCGTTACCATCTCAGAGCCCAGGGAGTAAGAGGTGCTGACTTCACAACCGACGTAGCTTCTTCCTCATGGGTTAGTGCTTGTGAGGATATTCAAGACAGGACATTGTCATCTCAGTATTGGTAGTAAGTGCTGTAGGAGGCTCTGGCCTTCTGTTTTTCAAGCTGCACTCCTGTGATGTCACCATAACAGCAGCCCTTGTTGTGAACCTTCTGTATTCCAGGCACTCTGCCGGGCTGTGGGCACGTTACTTCTATTCCTTCTGATAACATCCTAAGGTAGATGGCTTTCCTCCTTCACAGAAGGAGTAGCCAGGCTTAGAGAGTTTAAACCACCTGCCTAAGATCACATGGCTGTCTGAACCTGGGTTCAGTTTGGTCTGCCAGAATTCAAAACCCATGCTCATTCATTATAGTGTGTGCCTCTTGATGGTATACATAAGGAACAAAAATAGCACAGGTCAATTCTATTTGAGAAGCAAATAAAATAATGACTTTGTAATTTACAAAAAGAATTTCTGAGGACATTTGCATTTTTCATTAGAACCACAAAATACCAAGGAATAAGTTAATCTGAATTGACATTTAAATGTTCAGGACACTTAATCTATATATATCTAATTTAATCCTCATAAAAACCCTATGATACACAAATACTAGCAGTATCTCCATTCTACAGGTGAGGAAATGGAGGAAAAAGGAGGATAAAATTTGCCTGAGAATCCTCAGATGGAGCTGGGATTAGAGCCCAGAGCTCGAGGACTTACTGCTCCTAGAACCGGTTCCATCTGTGCCTCGTGGCATGAAACATGCTCAAGTTAAAAGCATCTCTTTCCTTTCCCCAACAATACATGCAAAATTGCTAGGGATGAAGGAAATAGTTAGAGATAGATTGTTGTTATCATCCCAACTGTCTGTATTTATCTTTAACTGATTGAAATCTGATCCCTAAAGTTTCTGAATATGAAAGTGTTTTTTTGTTTTTGGTTTTTTTTTTTTGAAATTTTGGTATACATACTTGGTTCTGCTTTAACAGATTTATTACTTTGATAGGATTTGATAGGCTACACTTTTGAAAATTAGTAGATTATTTTTAAGAGTTAGCAAGTAAGTAGGTTTAGAAATTAATCAAGGGAGCAGTGGGATTTACAAGGGAAGACAAACCCATGTTAATCAAAGTTAACACAGAATGCACTATGGGAATTTTAGTGTGTCCCTTAGTCTATTATAACAGGATAAATACATAGCTCCTTTTGAGTGAACAAAGGTCATACTCTGCCTTGTTTCAAATTTCTGTTCTTAAAAAAGCATTTCTGAGTGGAATTTGAGTTCTTAAAAATTGAGTTGATGTTCCAGTTTGTTTTAATAAGCAGTAACATTTTTCAAATTTGGTGTATTATACTTTGAGAGATGCAGATATGTATTGAATTTCAGGAATTGACAATCTTGATAAGGTTTTAAAGGTTTAGGGAAGGTCTGATCCTCTGTTTACTTTCTAGAACTATGCTTGTCGTGTGTGTGTCGACTTTTTTCTTTCTATCGGCTGTTTATAATCACTTCGCCTATAAGCACTTTTTATTACATTATTTTCTATTCATCATGCTTGCTTTCAACTGCTATGGTTGCACATTTACATGTTTGAGCATCTTGGACTTTATGAGAAAGATCTCGTATTTCCCATATTTCTAAATTACTTTTTCTCAAGTATCTCAGTGGTAGTGACAATTGAAATGTACAAAGCTAGCTGGCTACTGATTATTACTCTGTCATCTGAGAAACTTTTTAAATATTATATTTAAAAATAGTATCATCAAAATCCTCTTATCAAGATCTTGATTTGGTAAAAGGTGAAAATAATAAAAGGGCACAGTACAATAGAGACAGGATGCATTTACCCTCTCCTGCTCCGCCATCACGCTCCTGCCTTGATCCTCAAGAGAGTGGCAAATCCGTGGGTGTCTTGTGGCTGCACATGCATATGCTTCTGCTTCTCCGCGGGATGCACGGTGCAGGCTTGTCCAGCAGGCACAGGAGGAAAGCTCAGCACCAAAATACCTTCTATGAATCAGTTATGTTCAAATGTGGTAAACGTTTGAGGGGTGGAGAGAAAAAAGGATGCCCAAGGAAGAATGACTGAACTTAACATGACCACAAATCCACTCCAGTAGTTTAATAGGTAACTTTATTCTGAACAAAGTTTTATGACAGATGAGTTGAAAGGAGAAGAAATGTTCTGAAATTGTCATCAAAAGTCGAAGAGTTGTTGCTTTTATTTTAACCCAGGCCAAGAAGGCACAGTACCTGCACTGCTTCATGAAACAAAAAACAAAATGTATTATAAACCCAATTAAATGCTTAAGACTTTAAGACTCACCTAGTCCTTCCCCAGGTCAGCCTGACACCTGGCCTGGCACCACTAATCATGACACAGGTGCAGAACCAAGGTCAAGCATTCTAAACTGGGGATAGGGAAAAGGGTGGATTTTCCCTAAAGCTCGTTTAGCCAGTTTCAGGGTCTCTCAATTTGAAGGGCCGCTTCCAAGACCCTGTACCTAATTTTGTATTCATTATTTTTGTCTCAAAGAGAAGGCTGCAGGACCCACAAAATCTGGGTCCACTCCTGGGTGAGGGTATCTGTGAACCTCCTGAAGACAGAATGTGAGCGTGGCTGTGTGGATACGTAAATATGCATCCATATTTTTCTGGAAGGGTCTGTAGTCTTCTCAAAGCCATCTCTATGACTTACAGAGGTTGAAGAACTCAGGCCTCGGAGAAATTAATCAACCTTTTAATTCTGGTCTTATAAAACCACACTTATTAAGTGATGGTTTAATTGCTAGAGGCAACAAGTTGTGACTCAAGTAGAACAGCTTCCTGAATATATCACAGGACACACTGATCACCAGAGACATAGATGAGAATGTTTTTGATGGTTGCTCATCTCACTGGAATACACACTCTCATATTATTCATTCAATCAGTCACTCATTCATTCATTCCTAAACACTTACTGAGTACCTGCTCTGTGCCTGCAGCCTGCTAGGTTCCAGTATTTCAGAGATGAATTAGGCAGACTCGCCGCTTTTGAGGAACTCACATAGTTCCTATCAATTCAGCTGAAGGACTCTGCATTCTTTCTCCAGGTTCCCACATATGTGTGAGCGCTGTCCTTGAGATCTTGAGGCTATTTTAAATTGAAATGGAAGCTGTTCAGCATAGATCTCGCTCCAAAATATTACACAAAAAGCCAACCTCATAAGAGAGCTGTCTCCTGGGGGCGGGGACAGGTCTGGGTGCACCACTGAGCTCCCGCTGCCATGGGAAGGACGGCCCCATTCTGTCCAGCTGTGTGCCTCCTTATGAAGGACTCAGAGTGCAGGGACACCAGCAGCATATCGGCCCAGATACCTGAGGAGTGCAGCAGTAAATAACGCTTCAACTGTCACTGGGGTTGAGAGACTTTTCCTTGTGGCTAACAGCTTTCTTAATTCTGCTGTTAGCCTCCTACAGACAGAGCAAGAATTCTTCCCACACAATCGCATGTGAATAGGAGCCTGTGGAAACTGGGCTGTAGAATTTGTTTTCATTTCCCCATTCCTATTCTTTGTGTCTTGCATTACTCACTCCTTTGAACTCAAATCTTATTGATTCTACATCAAAAGTCTGTTGTTCCCTCTGCCGTCATCCTGATAGAGGTCCTCATTATCTACCATTTCATCTGTTGCTCCAACTTAACACTGGATTTTCTACCCCATTCTCCTGCCTCCCTTCAGTCCACTCCACACATTCCCTGTTCGTGTTACCTTCTGCAAAGCACCATTCCAGTGTCTCTCCTGTGCGTGGTGGGATGCAGCTTCCCAAACAGAAGCCAAAGAGGTACCAGGAGAGCTTGGAAGGGAAGACCGAGCAAAGTACCATGGTTGTTCCGAGACACTTTGTGCTTCTGTGGATTTCCTGTCCTGTCCTGCACAGCCTCTGGGCTGCCCCTCTGCCCTCTCATTTTTCCTTCCATCCAGTATTTCTCATCTGCCCCTTCCACACCCCTCCTTCCATCTCTCAAAATGTTATTCAGTTTTCAACAGGGGAGTCCTGTGTTATTGGGGGAGGCACCGATTCTGAAGCAGGTGCACAAGGTGAAAATCTCATCAATTGCACTTCAAAACTAGAGCCACCCTGAGAATAGCCATGTGCTCCTCTCTCTACTTCCCTGGACACCAGCTAAGAAGCCCGTGAACAGAAACCACTGAGAAAAGCAGCACGGTCAGGTCCCCAGCTTCTCAAGCTCTGCCCAAGCAGGTTTTCCCAACCTGTTCTGTGTCTGGCATGAAGAGAAAATGATAGTACTTGTATGGCACACAAGGTACTTTGAGGGGACTGAGTGTGGGGGTCATGTGGGGTGGGTCACTCATGGCACAGCCCTCCTGTGGCAGCAGACCAGCTGCGAATCTTTGTCCTAGGGATGTGTTTGCTGAATCAAGTGGCTTCCATGGTTGTTTGTTTGTTTGGTTGTTTGTTTGTTTGGTTGTTTTTGAGACAGGGTCTCACTCTGTCGCCCAGGCTGGAATGCAGCAGCACGATCTTGGCTCACTATAGCCTTCACCTTCCAGGTTCCAGCAATTCTCCTGCCTCCAGAGTAGCTGGGACTACAGGCACCTGCCACCACACCCGGCTAATTTTTGTATTTTTAGTAGAGACGGGGTTTCACCATGTTGACCAGGCTGATCTCAAACCTCTGACCTCAAGTGATCAGCCCACCCCGGCTTCCCAAAGTGCTGGGATTACAGGTGTGAGCCACCACACCTGGCCAATGGTGTTTCTTTGTCATTCTTCCATTGCTGAGAAGATATGGTTACATCTCTCTAAGAGTTAAATATGTCTGTGGTATGACTCCACTTTACACAGATTCTACCCTTCATGAATTCTGCCTTGATTTTCTATAAACACAGCCCGTCTTTCTCATACGGTTTATGTGTAGTCTGGAGAGTCATGAACTTGGCCTGGCCCCTTCAAGCAAAGGAACTGACTCATTCCTACCTACCTTGGGGCCACCTGGCTCATGGTGGCTGTTCAAATGTGTCTCTGTTGAAGGAGTACATAAAAGGCAGCACCTTCTGGAATCCGTTACTTGATTGATATCACAACAGGGCTTTCTCTGCATCTAAAAATAAATTTTTCCTCTGTTTCTCTCTTTATAGGACTTCAGAAATGGGCTTGGGAGTTCAGGATCCCACACCTCTGCTGCATCTCAGTGTGACTCAGCAAGTTCTAGAATGGTGCTGCCCATGCCAAGGCTACATCAAGACTGCGCACTGAGGATGTCCGTGGGCTTGGCTCTGCTGGCTCTTCTTTTTGCGTTTTTTGTCAAGGTCTATAATTAGAATACAACTAAATGAAACATCTGTAAAGAAGAAAACATTTCTAATTAAAATCTTCAATGAACAGGAAAGCGACACCTCCGTTCTCAAAGGGCAATAATTTGTACTGGTCATGCTGCCTCCTCTTCAGCCACTCTTCTCAGTGAGGCTCCCCTGTCTCACATTGAGTTGGGCCCATTGGTTATTTGACCTAAAACCTAATCACGGCTACCATAGCACATCCTTCAAATTAAACTGCTTTTGGTTTACTTTTAGCAAGAAATGCAAGCAGTCGCATTTTTTTTGTTTGTTTCAATCTCCAATCTTTAAGTCAGAACCTAATTGTACAGTGGCTCTGGCCATCTTTTCATCATGTGGAAGGATTTTCTATCTTTAATAAACATTTTTTGTTTTTTCAGATGGAGTTTCACTCTTGTCGCCCAGGCTGGAGTGCAGTGGTGCAATCTCAGGTCACTGCAACCTCTGCCTACTGGGTTCAAACGATTCTCCTGCCTCAGCCTCTCACTGGGATTACAGGCATGCGCCACCAAGCCCGGCTAATTTTTTGTGTTTTTAGTAGAGACGGAGTTTCACCATGTTGGCCAGGCTAGTCTTGAACTCCTGACCTCAAGTGATCCACCCGCCTCGGCCTCCCAAAGTGCTGGGATTACGGGCATGAGCCACTGCCCCCAGCCTCTTTAATAAACACTTTTAAGTGCATCTTCCCCTTCAGGCTTTGTTTGGAGTACCAGTGCTACAAACATTGTATTTTTCACAGCAGATATGTTCCTGAAAAGTGTATAGAAACCTGTTCTGGGAACTTGAATGCTTTTGGAATGCACGGGGAGAGTCTGCCAGCTAAAGGACTCCTGGCAACATTCTGTGAAATATGAAACTGAAAAACTGGATTTGTCGAAAACAAATTGTGCCCATTTTCTCACATTTTTGATCCATTCGTTTTTTTTTGTTTTTGTTTTTTTGTTTTTGTTTTTGTTTTTGTTTGAGTCAAGGTCTCACTGTCACTCACGCTGGAGTGCAATGGCAGTATCTTGGCTCACTGCAGCCTCGAACTCCTGGGCTGAAGCAGTCCTCCTACCTCAGCCTCCCTGATAGCCAGGACTACAGACACATACCACCATGCCCAACTAATTTTTTAATTTTTTGTAGAGATGAGTGTCACTATGTTGCCCAGGCTTGTCTGGAACTCCTAACTTCAAGCAGTGTTCTAGCTTCAGCCTCCCAAAGTGCTGGGATTATAGGCATGAGCCACTCCACCCAGCCCAGATTAAATGTTTTTATTTCTGTATGCCATCATTGGTCTTTACTAAGTGAAGTGACTTCTTTAACAATAAATGGAATTGGTATACGAAGCAAATCCTATGTTTTTCAGAATTTATTTGGATTGCATAGGTACAGGAAAACCAGGTATCTTATGGTTACCATAGGATATTTTCCATCTTGAAACCCATACCCCTCTTCAGCTCCCATTTAACTCAAAATGTTTTGTGTTTTGTGTGTCTTATAAGGAACCCAAATTAAAATTCAGTCATGTCCTAGTTGGTAAATTATAAAATATATATGCTTTTAGTGTTAGGACATTTCTTCCAGAACTGGTATGTGCTTCTAAAAGGTGCTCACATTTAGAATGCAAAAATCCGCCTGTGCTCCTTCTAGTTCTACAGCGAAACATCCACTTGGGAGCACCCCTCACTTCTTAGCAGGAATGGGGAGAAGAGGACAAGAACCTGCCATGTGCTTCCCTTCCTGAGCTCCATGCAGTCATTTCTTTGTTAATAAACAGTGGGTTCCAGTGTGGTGCTCATTTAACGAAAACCTAGCAGAGATAAAAATGCCATCCAAAGCCTAGAGTTGAACTAGATCAGACAGAGAGAAAGCTTTACACCTGTAACTGATTGGAGACAAAAAGGATTTTTTCTACCTCCCTTTTCTGACTCTTTCCCTACTCTTTTCCTCTAACTCCCTCATCTGTTTATTTCCTCCCTTCTAGCTCTATGCTATCCTCTCCTTTTTTTATTTTTTTCTTCCTATAAAAGAATCATACACCCAGTCATCCAAATCCCCCCCTGCTGCCCTCACCCACCATGGCATGGATCCTCAAGGATCGTTTCAGCTGTACAGGATTCTCCCTACTTCTTGCCGTGACCATTATTTACCCTCAATTTGGCTGCAGCTTCACTCTGCTGTTTGACCCAGAAAGGGACCAAGGCCACTGCCTGCAGCAGACGCTGGACCTTCATGATATCAGTCTCCACACTGGTGACCAATTGGTGAAAGGGGTAGCAGTGTTCTGGAAATCCAGGGTTTTTCTTCCCCCTCTGACCTCCATCTACAGGGAGGGGAAGGAAGGGAGCAGAGAAGGATGTGGTGTGAGTCAAAAACAGTTCCCTTAAGCACTGGACTCTGAATGGGGCTGAGTCTGGGAACCACGGGAGCAAGTGTGATCATCAGTAGAGCTGTTACTTTTCCAGCCCATCTCCTTCCTGCCCACAGTGCAACTGCACTTCTCCCGCCCCATTGAAGTTAGGCTTGCCCACGTGGCTTGTTTTAGCAGGTGAAATGTGAGTGGAAGGGTCATGTCCTTCTTTGGGGCAGCCACGTTCAGAGCTGCTGTACGCTTTACCGTGTGCTCTTCCCACTGCTGTAGCGATCCTGGACCCATATGTCAGAATGACGCCTCCCCGACCCTGGGTCCCTGAGTTAGTACAATGAGTAGGGCTCCTGGCCAGCATGTGCTAGACAGGCCTCATGAGCCAGAAATAGATTTTAGTTGTGTTAAGCCACCAGCATCTGGGTGTCGTAGCCATAGCATACATAATCTGATTTAACAAAGTGTTAGCTGTGATAGGATACTTGACTCACAGGTTGTAAATGTAATTGTTATGTTTTCTTTGTATGCTTTTGTATGCTTTGCATTAGTATCAAGGGGTGTGTGTGTGTGTGTGTGTGTGTGTGTGTGTGTGTGGTGTGTATACTTCTCTGCTGAGAAAGAAACCTATGAAGTGATCTTTTCAATGCTTTGGCCAATTTTTTTCTTAAACTCTTTATTAGAATAAAACATACATATGAAATGCACATAAACCATAGGGATACAGGGATTTTTTAAAACTGAGCACACATTGTAGCTAGCACCAGGAGGGTCCCCATGCACCCTCCTAGCCATTAACTCTGCCCCCCAAGGAGTAACCAATATCCTTATTTCTAACATTACAGATGGATTTGCCTGTTTCTAAACTTTCTATAAGTAGAATCATGTAGTATGCACTATTTCATGTCTACCTTCTTTTGTTCTACAGTGATTGTGAGATACATCCAGATTATTGTTTGTAGCAGTAACTACTTCACATTCATTGCTGAATAGTATTTCAGTGTATGAGTACACTACATTGTCTTTGTTCATTCTACATTTGAGTTCTTTCCAATTTTTTGTCTATTATGAATAATGCTGCTACAAGCATGTTTTGGTAAGCGTTTATGTGATGATGTGAGGAGTACATGTCTAGGAGCGGAATTGCTGGGTCATAGCATTTGCATATGTTCAGCTTAGATGCTGCTAAACGGTTTTCTGAAGTAGTTGTACCAATTTACATCCCCACCAGCAGTTCACAGGAACTCTGCCATTCTCCCACTATTTTTTCTCTTTGGACCTTAGATATTCTTCAGCAGACCTCGTCTCTGCTGTCTCCCTTCCACGAGTCATTCCTATTTTAATAGTAATGATAATATTGACAAGCATTAACTGTCTAGTCCTTAAATGAAATGTGCTGGGTGTTATAATTTGCGCTTAACAGGTATTAATCAGTCCTGAAGAAAAAATTTTGAGATAGGTATTGTTATTCCCATCATACTGAGAAGAAAAGCTAAAACTCCAAAGACTAAGTAACTTGTGCAAGAGGCACAGAGCTATTAAGTTTAGAGGCAGGACTGGTACACAGCCTGACTCCAAAGCATATACTCCTCTCCTGTAAACTCCTCCTGCTCCTCTGTCCCATCTTTGACTTAAACTTGACCTGTGCCAACAGATACGCATTTAGGATCAATCATATGGATGCCTGAGGCTGGGGGGCTTCAGCCCCTCAGTCTGTGTTGTCCTGCTCCAAGAATGTGCAGGGTATTTCATCTACTTTTTAAATAAAGATTTACTAATCAAGCTTTTTTTCTTTGTCCTACCCCCCTTCCTTCCTTCTTTCCTTCCTTTCTATCGTCCCTGCTTCATCTTACCATCCCTGCTTCCTTTCTTATCATCCCGGCATGAGATAGTCAATTTGACAATGTAAAGAATTCTTGGATTAAAACTTTGCTTTGTTGCTGGGAAAATGTGTCTAAACATCAGATTTCCATATGTCATTCAGTCAAAACATATACTACTTCTACTGACTTCACTCCAGGTTGAAAATTTCAGCGTATATTGTAAGATGTCATGGAGGGAGAATTAGAGTTACAAATCAAGCTTCAAGAGGGTTTGTCATCATAAAACAAAGATAGGAAAAAAATGAAGGAAGGGAGACGGGGGGAAGGGAAGAAAGGAGGGGAGAGAAAAGGAAGAAAAAGAAAGGGAGAAAAGATATTTTTAAGGCTTGCAGCAACAACAAAAAAGGTAACTGTGAGATGATGGCTATGGTAATTTGCTTGACTGTAGTAACCATTTTGCTGTGTATATGTGTATGAATACATGTTCACCTCAAATACGATAAAAAACGAATACGTACATTTTCTAAAAGGCTTGCTGGTCCCCCAAGGCACCCCAGGATGCTGCAGCACATTCACAGGAGCACCCTGGGATTCTTTAAATTTTTGAGGAAACACAGCAACATCTGTCATTTACCAGGCCAACTACCAGCTCAAAATAGTTCACAGTTTTCAACATCAGATTTCACAATTTTTTGATGACACCATGTCTTTATAAAACTGGATTTTCAGCAATTGCTGTGATAAAAGCAAGTATAAAGTGAAAATCAATGTGGAACAAGAAATGAAAATTGTGATCATAGTCCAAGGTTTGAGAAGTGGTGCTGTAGCCAACAGATGCACAGCTGCCATTAATAAGTAATATTAAAATGAATAAAATCATAGTTTTCTTTAAGTTACATGTATTATTTTTTCAAACAGGTCTTATAAGATAGTAGGATAGAAGTGCTTATTCCGTTGTCAGGATTACCTATTTAAACAGAAAGTTAGCTGTTTCTTTTGGCCTAGGGGTACCACGAATCAAGAAAGTTTGAAAACCTCTGCTCTATGATACAACCTAATTTAAAGGATCCATGTCAAATTTATAATCTGGAGTCCTAATCGCTTCTCAAAATACTTTCCCCTTACTTTAAGGTTAAATTATCCATAGCATGTGTTTGATACATTTACATTTGGCTTACCATTGAGTTTGATTTTACGATGTTGAAACTGTAAAGGAGTTAACAATCAGAATCACCTGGATTCAGATCTCAGCTGTTTCTGATACAAATTTGACGCAGAAAATATAAGGAAAGAGCATGAAATTTTTGACATCAGCAGAACTTTAAATTCCAGCCGGGCCACTTTTTCTTTTTGGGCCACATCTGTAAAATAGGAACAAGATTCCATTGTGGGTCATTGAAAGATAAGTGAAATCATGCATATAAAATACTGTGTTCTTGACACATGTCATTTCCTCCTCTTTTATGATTACTGTAGCCACTTAAAGGTGAAAAATACCTTTATAAATAAAGTTAGATGTTTTAAATTCTGATATCAACACATGACCACCCAAAAGATTTATATATGGAATAAAAAGATTCCGACCTTGAGAGACATAGAGTCTGATTCTAACAAATGCAGCAAAGGAAGAAAAATTCAAAGGAAATGGACTGCAGCTGTATTTGAGGAGATCAAATTAATGAATAGTGTGGAGCACAGATTCGGGTGGCCAATCTAAGATCAAGAAGGAGATTTTCCGTGGCCAAAGATGAAAAGAGCAACCAGATTAATAGGGAGGCCTAGAAGTCATGCCCTCCCCCATCCTGCTTTGAGAATAAAAGGAAATGCAGACTATTATTCTTCATTAGTTTTCTGTCAATTATTTTCTCCCAGTACTTTTTCCTAGAGTTCTATAACCAAAATATCTCAACAGTGTAGAAGTTGAAGCAAAGGATTTCACTTGGTGTCTCGTGATCTTCCTAGTTTCTGGGTATCTGAATACATTTATGAGTATTAATGAGGCAAGTTCACAGGAAAAAAAAAGTGGGGGAAATGGAGGAGAACAACCTTGGGTCAAGGTAAAGGAAAACTTGGAGTTCAGAAAAACCTAAAGAAGTATGAATTTTTAATGCCTAGGTTTATCTAATCTGCTTTTAATATGCCCAGTTAATCACAAAACAATAGATGTTATACCAGACTGTCTGATTCCAAAGCCCAATGCCTGCTTTCACCAGTGCTATTTACATTGTACTGGGAGTTCTAGTGAGAAGTATTAGACAACAAAAAGCAGTAAAGGGCATCAGAACGGAGGAGGTAACGCTATCTCTATTTGCAGATTACATGATCATATGTATAAAGCATCCCAAAGAAACCACAGGAAAGCTACTAGACCTAATAAATGAATTTAGCAAAGTTATAAACTATAAGACCAATGCAAAAAAAGAAATTCAGCTGTGTTTTTTTACACTAGCAATGAACAATCCAAAAAGGAAATTGAGAAAGCAGTTCCATCTACAATAGCAGCTAAACAAATTAAATACTTAGGAATACATCTAACCAAGGAGGTAAAAGATTTGTATGCTGAAAACTGAAAACCATTGCTGAAAGAAATTTATGAATATCTGAAAAATGGAAAGGTATCCTATGTTCATTAATAGGAAAACTTAGCATTAAGATGTTAATACTACCCAAAGTGAGCTACAGATTCAACACGCTCTCTATCAAAATTCTAACAGCAATTTTTTTACCAAAATGGAAAAGCCAACCCTCAAACTTGTATGGAATTACAGGGGACCCCAAATAGCTAAACCAGTCTCTAAAAAGTAGAATAAAACTGGAGGACTAAAGTTTTGCAAGTTCAAAACTTCCAACAAAGCTACAGTAAGTAAAACTGTGATACTGGCATAAGGACAGACATACAGACCAAAGGAATAGAGTAGAAAGGCCAGAAATAAATTCTCACATATGTAATCAATTGATTTTCAACAAGGGTGCCAACACCATTAAATAGAGAAAGGACAGTATTTTCAACAAATGCTGTTGGGAAAACTGGATATCCATGTGCAAAAAAATAAAGTTGGACTTCACCTTATGCCATGTACAAAAATTACCTCAAAATGGATCAAATACTTAAATTTGAGTTAAAATTATAAAACTCATAGAAGAAAACATTGGGGAAAATCTTCCTGATATTGGATTTGGCAATGATGTCATAAATATGACACCAAAAGTACAGGCAACAAAAAAAAATGGACTTCATCAAAATTAATAACTTTTGTGCATCAAAGAACACTATGAAGAAGGCAAAAGACAACCTACAGAATGGGAGAAAATGTTTGCAAATCATATATCTGAGAAGGGATTAACATCCAAGAGAATTCCTACAACTAAACAACTACAACAAATCACAAACACCCTAATTCAAAAATAAGTAGAGGATTTGAATAGACATTTTTCCAAAGAAGATATACAAATGGCTAATAAACACATAAAAAGATGCTCAACATCATTAGTCACTGGGGAATTGCAAATTAAAATTATGAGATATTATCTCACCCATTAGGATGGCTGCTATTAAAAAATTAGAAAATGGCAGCTCTGTTTAAGTTCTTGGAGGAACCTCCAAACTGCTTTCCACAATGACTGAACTAATTTACATTCCCACCAACCAGAGTATAAGTTTTCCCTATGTTCTTTGCAGTCTTACCAGCATCTGTTGTTTTTTTGTTTTTTTAATAATACCTATTCTGACTGGTATGAGATGGTATCTCACTGTGGTTTTGATTTGCATTTCTCTGACAGTGATGATGAGCATTTTTTCATATGTTTGTTGGCCTCTTGTGTGTCTTTTTTTTGAGAAGTGTCTGTTCATGTAATTTGCCCATTTTTTAACAGTTTTTGGGTTTTGCCTGTTGATTAAAGTTCCTTATAGATTCTGAATATTAGACCTTTGTCAGAAATATAGTTTGCAAATATTTTTCTCCCATTCTGTAGGTTGTCTGTTTACTCTGTTGATAGTTTTCTTTTGCTGTGCAGAAGCTCTTTAGTTTAATTAGGTCTCACTTGTCAATTTTTGTTTTTGTTGCAATTGCTTTTGAGGAACTTAGCTAAAAATTCTTTGTCAAAGCCAATGTGAAGAAAAGTATTTCCTAGGTTTTCTTCTAAGCTTTTTGTAATTTGAGGTCTTACATTAAAATCTTTAATCTATTTTGAGTTAATTTTTGTGTATGGTGAACGAGAGGGGTCCAGTTTCATTCTTCTGCATATGGCTAGCCAGTTATCCCAGCCCCATTTATTTAAAAGAGACTCATTTCCCCAATGTTTGTTTTTGTCTGCTTTGTCAAAGATCAGATGGTTGTAAGTGTGTGGCTTTATTTCTGAGTTTTCTCTTCTGTTCCATTGGTCTATGTGTCTATTTTTGAACTAGTACCATGTTGTTTTGATTACTGTAGCCTTATAGTATAGTTTGAAGTCGGGTAGTGTGATGCTTCCAGCTTTGTTCTTTTCACCTAGGATTGCTTTGGCTATTTGGGCTCCTTTCTGTTTTCATATGAATTTGGGTATATACCCAAAGGAAAATAAATCATTCTACCAAAAAGACACATGCACTTGCATGTTCACCACGCTATTCACGATAGCAAAGACATGAAATCAACCTAGGTGCACATCAATGGTGAACTGGATAAAGAGCATGTGGTACATATACACCATGGAATACTACACAGCCATGAAAAGAAATGAAATCATATCCTTTGCAGCAACATAGATTGCAACTGGAGGCCACAATCCTAAATGAATTAATGCAGGAACAGAAAACTAAATACCACATGTTCTCACTTATAATTGGGAGCTTAACATTGAGCACACATGGACATAAACATGGGAAGACTAAGCACTTCAGACTACTACGGGAGAAGGGAGGGAAGGGTCGTGAGTTGAAAAATTACCTACTGGGTACTAGGCTCACTACCTGGGTAACAGGATCCATACTCCAAACCTCAGCATCATGCAATATACCCATGTTAAAACTGGCACATATACCCCCTATATCTAAAATAAAATTTGAATTGAAAAAAAAAAAAAAAAACAGAAAATAACAAATGCTAGTGAAGATGTCGAGAAGTTGAAACCCTTAAACATTTTCTGTGGAAACGTAAAATGATGCAACCACTGTGGAAAATAGTGGTGCCTCAAAATTTAAATCTAGAACTACCATATGACCCAGATATTCCACTCCTAACTATATATCCAAAGGAATTAAAAGCTGTAACTCAAACCGATGTCTGTTTACCAATGTTTATAGAACATTATTCACAATAGCCAAAAGGTGGGAACAACCCAACAGTCCATTGACAAATGAATGCATAAACAAAATGTAGTATATTCATACAATGGAATATTATTCAGCCTTAAAAAGGAGTGAAATGTTACAACACAGATGAACCTTGAAAACATTAGGGTAAGTGAAATAAACCAGACACAGGACAAATATTGTACGACTCCAGTTACATGGGGTACCAGAATAGGCAAACTCATAGAGACACAAAGTAGAATAGAGGTTATCAGGAACTGAGGGGAGTGGGAAGAAGGAGATTTATTGCTTAATGGATACAGAGTTTATGTTGGGTATGACTAAAATGTTTTAACTGTAGTAATATACAAGGGAAGTGTCTAGTAGACTAAGAAATAAGTTCAGGTCATGTTGTGGAAGGTTTTGATGCCCTGCCAAGGAATCTAGACTTTATTCAGTAGTCAAGGGAGAGCCACTACAGGCTTCCAAACAGGCTTGTAAACATTGCAGGCCATGAAGAGATTCATGTTTGGAAAGATAACCAGTTACGATATGGAGGTTAGCTGGTTCTCCTATTGATAATCCTGCTCAATGGGTGCCCTTACCATACCCTATATTGACACTTTTGGAAACGTGCAACATAGTAGTCACTTTCTCATGCTTGGGAAAAGTGAAATTTCTACTGCTGAGCTTCCAAATATGTCCATTTCCAGGAGAGCTAATAGCCTCAACTTAGCCAGTTGGTGGTGGCTTTTGTTCTTGTCGTTGCTATTACTGATCCTAGATCTTATCTTACTGTTGCCGATAATGGAGTTTTGTTTTGCAATAGTCGCTGTAATACATAGCTGGAAAGGATGTGCAGATCCCTTTGTTATCTTAATTAAGAAAGTGCCTCAGTAAGAGGCAAGCTCCTGCCTTTGTAGTTCAGCATCTTTGATCCCCACTTAATCTTTGCTTGGACACTTCCACACTGAATAGCTTCTGGAAACCTAGCAACCCTCTATCCCTCCAGCACCCACTACCTTCTCTCCTTATCTACTGCAATTTAAATAATTGACTCCAGCTTTCTGGTTTTGATTTTCTGTGTCTCAAATTCTCTTACTACATCTGTTCAGTTAACAATTCATGTGCTCTATTCTTAATAAATGGATGCGAATGCTTTACAAAAAAAGCCACTTGTGATAACTATCTCAGGCTGTGATCTTGGAAGGCAGATGCTTCTGGTTTTTTGTTTCTGTTTTTTGTTTTTTCAACCCATGTGATTTCTGCAATCTTACCTGGTATCATTTGAGATGTAAGGGGAGAGCTTCTGCTACCATACATAGACTCTACTTTGTGGTTCACGGCGCTTAATTCCAAACTTCACGGGAAAACTCTAAATTTCTGATCATTGGCCCATTAAAGTGTTAAAACTTGGTGTCCACAAGACCAGAAAAACTAGACTGTAATTTGGTCTCAACCCTGTGTTTTGGGCCTGAGTAAGGAAACCTGATCATAGCACAATCTCTCACCCGGGAAACAATGGTGAATAGTCAGTATCACGTCTCATTTGGTTCCATATTCAAGAGTAAAATCAGAAGTCAAACAGAAAATGAACCAGGAGATGGAGCTTATAGAGTCTGGGTCCCAACCACAGGAAGTAAAGAATCTCTTAAATTCCACTTAAAATATAAAATATAAATGTTTTATGTGGAGAAACATTCAAGATGGGTTGGGGTTTGTGTCTTTTTAACAGAATGATCTGCAGACTCTCAAAGAAAGGTCTGGAATGGCTGTTGCCCTTGACTACTTCCATATTTCCCTGATGTTATCTTTTCATCTTGATTCTCTGATAGTTTTTCTTCTTATACATTCCTCCTAACCCCATATGTGCCTTAAACTGGGATCCCTCTTCTCTTCTTCCCTCTTCAAGATTTTTGAAGGCAGGAAGGTTGAAAATTTCAATGCAATCTTTAGAAAAACAGAAGTTGGTTGGATACCAGTCTAAAAATTTTAATCTCATCAAACCAGATTGCCTTGTGCCATCAGAATTATAAAAAGCTACAAGAAAATTCAGTAGCTAAAAATGTTGCAGTTTAGTTAGAAGAATATTTTTAATGACTCTAGACATATTAGTCAAAAAGAAAGTGGGGGGAAAAAAGGCAATTTAACACCAGCTTTCCCTCACGCTCCATGGCAAAGTCAAGCTGTATATCTAAGGAGCAGCAGTAGCTCCAATTAATATTAAATGAAAAACCTGTGGCAACCTAACATCGAAGTCACAAATTTAAAGCCCCAGAAAGTCACCACCGGTTGCCATCTGGTCATCAATCCTAAACAACCTCTGTTCCTCTGTCATGTGTCAGGGAATTTAAATTTTCTTATAGTCATATTTAAAATTTGAGTTAAGATTTGAGTAGGTTTTACAGAAAGACTGCTCTTTCTCAGCGCTCGATGAAAGGGAATTGTGTCTGTTTCATCTGGAGCCTGGTCTTTCTTGAAGAGGCAGGAGTGGTAAACCCTGCACGCCAACCTCGAGTAAGAGCAAGAGGCGCTCATAGAGCATGGAGTTGGACTCCTTTATTTTACAGACGGAGAGACTGAGGTTAGGAGAGTTTAGTGACTTGTCCGAGGCCACCCTTCTAGTTTAGGACATTTCTGAACAAGAATCCCTAACATTCTCTTTGGTGTTGAGATGCTTTGGGGCAGGACTCTGGACTTACCTGTCCAGTTGTATTTAGTGTATTCACCATTAGGTCACTTGGTTTATCCATGCCAGAGTGGAGACTCAGCAAACGAATAAATAAATGAAAAATGGGAATGAGATCCCACCATATCTAAATGCCAGATTGCCAAAAAGTAGGAGCTGAATTGCCTGAGTTTTCAAAAGTTGACTGAGAAATGGGGAAGAGCTTGGCATGGCCTTTGAATCTAATCAGAGTGTCTCTTCTTCACACCAAATACCTAGGCAGACCCTAGGAATTTGATTACAGTGTATCTGCACACATATTATGCAAAGGAACCACTTGGACTTTCACTGTGAAACAAACAAAATCCAGCATACCTCAGCTGATTTGTCAAACAATATCATTTTTTATTTATTCTGGGGGTCCATTCTAATGACCCAGAGAAACCTCTCACAAACAAATTGGGTTTTTATAAGATTACATTGGGGATGGGAACAGGAAAACAGGATTGAAAAAAAAAAAAATGCCCAGGCACGGTGGCTCACGCCTGTAATCCCAGCACTTTGGGAGGCCGAGGTGGGCAGATCACAAGGTCAAGAGATCGAGACCATCCTGGCCAACATAGTGAAACCCTGTCTCTACTAAAAATACAAAAATCAGCTGGGCATGATGGCGCATGCCTGTAATCCCAGCTACTTGGGAGGCTGAGGCAGGAGAACCACTTGAACCAGGGAGTCGGAGGTGGCAGTGAGCCGAGACGGCACCACTGCACTCCACCACTGCACTGCAGCCTGGTGACAGAGTGAGACAACAAACAAACCATCAAACAAACAAAAACCTTCCTGGCCTGAAGATGTGGTGCACACCTGTAACCCCAGCAGTCTGGGATGCCAAGGCAGGCGGATCACTTGAGGCCAGGAGTTCAAGACCAGCCTGGGCAACATGGCAAAACCCCATTTCTATAAAAAACACAAAAATTAGCTGGGTGTGGTGGTGGGTGCCTGTAATCCCAGCTACTTGGGAGGCTAAGGTGGGAGAATCACTTGAACCCAGGAGGCAGAGGTTGCAGTGGGCCAAGAACATACCACTGCACTCTAGCCTGGGCAACAGAGTGAGACTCTGTCTCAAAAAAAACAAAAAACACAGACAAAAAACAAGCCCTCTCCCTCCATCTCCCTAAAACAATAAAGAGATTTTGTTCATTTGGAGGAAAAACAAAACAAAACAAATACTTCTTGGCAGCCAAAGGAACTCGGAGGAACACAAAACTTTACTCGGCACAGGAAAGTAACATACCATCAGATTTTCAATTACTTAGTCAACCTTAGTTTACAACAATTGACATTAAGATAGCACTCAGAAATAACAATGACGAAAACCAACTCAAACACTTACCACCTCCTCTTACAGAAAGACAGCAAGGGGTGGGCGGTGGGTACCAGTCAGTACCTTCCAAGGGAACATTTCCTTTACCTGGAAAAGGAATTCTAATAGATGAAATTTGCTCTAAAAATTATCAGATGAGGAAAAGTAAGGCCTGCATGTGAATTTTCTCTAATGTCTACAGCAAAAAAGCAATGTCCCAGACTGGTAATATTTTTCTAAGAAATTATATTTAGCCCTTTTTCTTTCCTTTTTGACCTTCAGGAGAGGGAAAACAATTAATTTCAGAACCCACTTAATACTGGTCAGAACTTCCTCTGTTTTCAGACAGTGACAGGTACCAGGTCCTCCCCTCTGCTGATAATCTTTCCTGTCTCTAAATGTTTTGTAATCAGATGTGGTAGTTCCAGATTCTCTTTATTCCAAACAGAGCCAGGAAGTAATTTCTCAGACAGTTTAACTTTGATAGCAGGTAATTTTAATCTATCGCAAACATCAGCCTGACATGGACTTGTTATCTTCATTATTTTAATTACTCTTTTGGGCCACTTTTTGCCTCATTCCTTCCAGGAATGAGTGAATGGAAATTGGCAACTTTAATCTTATCATGCCATGGACCAGATTTTTTTTTTTTTTTCTTACTAATAACATCATTTAGCCATGTACCTCATGTACCCTAAGT
Organism: Macaca nemestrina; assembly: GCF_043159975.1. NCBI lineage: Eukaryota > Metazoa > Chordata > Mammalia > Primates > Cercopithecidae > Macaca > Macaca nemestrina. The sequence goes on along the minus strand of NC_092129.1, from coordinate 162,838,007 downwards.
AATGAAATTTGTTTGTGAAACTCTTTATCTTAACGAAAAAAGGGAAAAAGTTACCTTTTCTGATGGGAAGTCACCCACCTCTGTCATACTGCTGTCTGTGCTGTTCTGAACAGCTGACAGTTTCTGTTAATTTACTTTCACTCCCCAGTTCAACTTTCCCATATGGAAAGCTGGAGTGATTTCTGAATAACAACAAGTAATATCTAATGTGGCAGCAACTGGCAGCTCTGACATTGAGCTTGGCTGTGGCCATTACCCAGGATTCCCCGCTTCTCCTTGAGAAGCAATTACAATTTCACAGGCTGGAATTAAAATTCCCTGTGGTATGCAATAGAGCAACTGACACTGTCAGAGTGATTTCAAGCTGCTAATCTCTCGCTGGAGTATGAGTGAAAATAGAGTTCCTCTTCATGGAAACCGAGGCCTGACAACTTTAAAACTCAGAATCTTTGATATATTTTAATTCGCGCCAAGGTCAGCCGGCACTGACCCAACAAAATTTGTTATACCACTAGATGCTGGAATACAGGGGCATTTTCACTGAAGTAGGGTTGGGAGGAGGAAGAAGCAGCATTTGGACTGAGAATGAAAATAACAAAAAGTGGGCCCAGCTCTCGTATGAACCATGTGGCGAGAGAAGGAAATATGCAACAACTTCTGAGATCTAATCTGGGGAAGGACACAGAGGGTAAATGCCTTCGGGCCAGGTTCTCCACCTTCCTTCGCGAGATCCTCTTCTCACAAATCAGAGGGTGCAGCCCCCACTGTGCCGGGAAGAGCACCGAGGCAGTGTGCTGCATCAGAAGGCCCAGAGCTGTGGCCATTACACCTGGATTCACATCCTTCTCCACCCACTCACTGTGTGATCTTTTTTTTTTTTTTTTTTTTTTTTTGCACTGTGTGATCTTTTACGATGAAATAGAAACTCAGCTTCCCCATAGGTAGGATGAGCTCACATATACCCATCTTGCAGAGTTGTGATGGATCAGGTATGAAAAGTGCTCTTCCCAGCGGCCCATGCATCACAGATGCCGATTAAATATTAGCTGTTATTAACAAACAGAAAGACCTTGTCTAATCATGAGGTTCCCCAAACCTCAAAACTTTTGTCATAGTCAATGACCATCGACAGAATTGTTTACTTAATGGTTTGTTTTCAGTGACTCACTTTGGAAACTTTATTTTAAAGGAACACTTCATATCATGAATGGGAAACCTATATCTCTTGCCACACATAATTACCATTTAAAACAATGCAAAATAAGAAATGTTAATAAACTCTACTTACCATTGCTTGAAGAAGGCTACGGTATTATGGTATTCAGTTAACAAAAAAACAACAAAAAAGAAGAAACAGAACTGGTAGAGAGATCGGAACCAAACTAAGCTGAGTTCTCAATCCTTATCAACCTCTACCAATTGTTCACTTGTGCCTACCTTTGGGGGCCTGTCCATTTTTATTAGCCTACTTGTTTCATTTCTTGTAGCCTCATTTTCTTCTTACATTTGAAAATAGTGAAGGATGTATACCTAGCAGAGAAGCAAGTCAACCCCTCTGAGTTTTTCTGTTACTTGACTTCCTGGACGCTGATTTGAGTTTACAAGTGTAAACATGGGTAACACTGATTTTCTTTCTTCCTCATGAACAAAGAGGCAGCCCCTACGAATGAGCATTGGTAGGAATCCAGCAATACTCCTCACTCCTGAGTGTCATGATGGTCGGGGCACCGATGGAGCAGAGCCAGTTGCTGTCCTGCCCAGCCCCTGACCTCTTTCGTTCCTTCTGAGTGCCCAGCCCTGTGATGCAAGTGTGAGCTCAGGAGCCTCTGATTAATTTTCATGTTGTTCCATGATGCCCTGGGTTATGTTTGCTCTGACCAGTTTTTCAGAGGAAAATTACGAAGCAGGTCTTTTTTCTACAGCTACCCAACCACATTGTGTGACTTTATCCTTTCCTTTTTCAACTTAATATTTTTCTTTTGTTAAGAGTTTTTCTTTCTTTCTTTTTTTTTTTTTTTTTTTTTTTTGAGACGGAGTCTCGCTTTGTCGCCCAGGCTGGAGTGCAGTGGCGCGATTTCGGCTCACTGCAAGCTCCGCCTCCCGGGTTCACGCTATTCTCCTGCCTCAGCCTCCCGAATAGCTGGGACTACAGGCACCCACCACCACGCCCGGCTAATTTTTTGTATTTTTAGTAGAGACGGGGTTTCACCGTGTTAACCAGGATGCTCTCGATCTCCTGACCTCGTGATCTGCCTGCCTCAGCCTCCCAAAGTGCTGGGATTACAGGTGTGAGCCACCATGCCTGGCCTTGTTAAGAGTTTGTCTAAATTCTTCAAGCTAAGCCCATGTCCATTCTTGGAATTACAGGTGTTTCCACTACATTTTTAAAACTGCACTTAATGGAAAGATCATCTATAGGTAAAAGTCCAGGGCCAGCCTTAGAGCTGGTACATCGATAGTCCTGGAATAAATGAGTTTTTAGAAGATGAGAAATCTCCATTTCTCCAGTAGTCTTTCTTTTTTCTTTCTTTCTTTCTTTTTTTTTTTTTTGAGACGGAGTTTCACTCTGTCACCCAGGCTGGAGTGCAATGGCGCGATCTTGGCTCACTGCAACCTCCACCTCCTAGGTTCAAGCAATTCTCCTGCCTCAGCCTCCTGAGTAGCTGGGATTACAGATGCGCACCACCACACCCAGCTAATTTTTGTATTTTTAGTAGAGACAGGGTTTCACCATGTTGGTCAGGCTGGTCTTAAACTCCTGACCTCTTGATCAACCCTCGTTGGCCTTCCAAAGTGCTGGGACTACAGGCGTGAGCCACCGCACCCGGACTTCTGCAGCCTTTCTATCTGGTTTTGTAGTTACTTCTTGGTGTGTTCCAACAGCACATTCTCCCCAGCTTACCCACAAAGGCTCAATCCCTTGGGAAGCATCACCTACCCTTTCTCGATTGTATTGTCAACAATCTGATCCTGAAGTCAATCTAGGGAGAAATAATTATGCAAAAGAATGGAAGTATTTATGACCTTGAATAAAATTAGGTTTAAGAAGGAAAAGAAAGAGATTACTGAAATTCAGTAATAGATGGAATGCAATTGGATTCATCTTTTACACAGAACTGCCACTTAGTATTAGGCAGTGTCTTGGGCTAGTGATTCTGATGTGTACAGGGGTAAGACAACTTCTATTCTTCAAACATTTTCTTGGTTGACTTTATATCATCACATTTCCACACATTAGACTTTGGAGAGAGCTTATTTGTGTTGGAGAAGGCATTTACACCACCCGTTTCCCACGATCTAAGAGATATATTTGTTAAGTGGAGTAATGTTGTTAATTATAATCTATAATGTGTTAAAATTTAGTCTGATTCTGTGGATTTAATGTAATTCAACTTCCACCTGAGTTTTTCCTGACTAAGAACTCTACACCTAAGTTAATACAATCACATAAAACGTTTCTGTCCAAGAAATCAAAGAAGCTAATTGTGGGTAAAATGCTGTGAAAGCTTATAAAATACAGTGTCCTATAAATGTGAGGAGTCATTTGTTGCATTTGTTTCCTGTTCATACATGATTTTTATTGGTCATGGAGACAAGGGCTAAGAGCAGATCTGCACCTCACCTTGTAGGTGAGAGATCTCACACAGTCCCCCTCCCAAATGCTTCCTCCTAATGGCTAGAATTCTACCTTTTATCTTTAAATTGAGATGAAACTCATATAACATAAACAGCCATTTTAAAGTGAACATTTCAGCAGCATTCAGTATATCCACAATGCTGTGCAACCACTACCTCTATCTAGTTCCAAAACTTTTTTTTTTTTTAAGACAGGGTCTTGTTCTGTCTCCCAGGCTGGAGTGCAATGGCGCAATCTTGGCTCACTGCAACCTCCACCTCCCTGCTTCAAGCAATTCTGCTAACTCTGCCCCCCGAGTAGCTGGGACCACAGGCACCCGCCATCACGCCCAGCTAATTTTTGTCTTTTTAGTAGAGACACGGTTTCACCACATTGGCCAGGCTGGTCTCGAACTCCTGACCTCAGGTGATCCACCTGCCTTAGCCTCCCAAAGTGCTGAGATTACAGGTGTGAGCCACCACGCCTGGCCCTAGTTCCGAAACTTTTTTTTATCACCTGAGGCACGAATTCGGTACCCATTAAACAATAACTGTATTCTCCCAATCCCATCCTCTGGTAACCCACCTTCTGTATCTATGAATTTGCTCGTTCTGGATAGCCCAGAAGTGGATTCATATAACATATGTCCTTTTGTGTCTGGCTTATTTCATTTAGTATAATGTTTTCAAGGTTCATCCATGTTGTAGCCCATATCAGAACTTTATAATTTTTATGACTGAATAATAGTCTATTGTATGTTTTGTTTATCCATTTACCTGCTGACGGACATTTGGGCTGTTTCTATCTTTTGGCTATTGGGAATACCATTGATAAGAAGAAGATGTATGTTGTCTGTGTTTGTTTGAGTAGCTGCTTTCAGTTCTCTGGGATGTATAACTAGGAGTGGAATTCCTGGGGCACGTGGCAGTTTTATGTTTAACTTTCTGAGGAAACACCAAACCGTTTTCTTAGAAGTTCACCTTTGATGACTCATTCTGTTGGACTATGCATCTCTATTTCCTTAGATCCTCTTAAAAAGTAGTTATAAAAATTTTCAAACGTATCCAAAAGTTGAGACTACCACAAGCCCCATGCACCCACCACTCATCTTCAGTAGCCATCAGCTTTCTGCCATACCTGTTTCATCTGTATCCCTTATCCACTGCCCCACTTTTTAATTTTTGCTGAAGAATTTCAAAGCAAATACCAGATATCCTATAATTTCTCCCCCCCAAACTTAAGTGTACAACTAAAATGGGGAGCGGCATCTTCTTACATAATTGCCTTAATAAAATTAACACTAATTATTAAGACTAATTAACTTTTTTTTTTTTTTTTTGAGACAGAGTCTTGCTCTTGTTGTGCAGGCTGGAGTGCAGTGGTGAGACCTTGGCTCACCACAACCTCCGTCTCCTGGATTCAAGTGATTCTCCTGCCTCAGGCTCCCGAGTAGCTGGGACTACAGGCACCCACCGTCATGCCCAGCTAATTTTTTGTATTTTTAGTAGAGATGGGGTTTCACCATGTTGGCCAGACTGGTCTCAAACTCCTGACCTCAGGTGATCCACCCACCTCGGCCTCCCAAAGTGCTAAGATTACGGGCATGAGCCACTGTCTCTGGCCCTAATTAACTTCTTAATATTAGTCAATGCATAGTCTATATTTACATTTCCCTACTAGTCTTAAAATAAAAATACTGTCTTGCCTTTGATTTGTTTGAATCAGGATGCAAACCAGGTCCATTGTGTTTGATTAATTTATCTCTGGAGTGTCCTTTAAGTTGGTTTTAATCTCTTTCTTCTTTATCTATGCTACTGACTTATGAAAGAAACCAGGTCAGGGGTCTTATAGAAAGTCTCCCGTTCTGAAACTGGCTAATGTCTTTCTTGTGGTGTTGTTTATATACTCTTTTAAAGTAAACATTTTGTTTCTGCAATAGTAATATAGTCAGTTCCTGTGGCTGCCACTCTCAAGCTTTAATCCCAACTGTAATAATCACCAGAGACACTTCTTTAAAAATTCAGATTCCTGGCCCTTGTGCCCCTCGCTCTCCAGGCTCCCCTCTCCACCCCAGAGAGTTTGGGAAGTTTTACGTTGTAGCCCAGAAATCTGCATCTTTAGCAAGCTTTTCAGGCAATTTAAATACAGCTGGTCCCTAATTACAGGGTAGAAGGACCAAATCTTCTGGCAATGGAGTTTCATCAGATCACCTTTGCTCTATGACTAGAAAAAACAGCTCTGTTCTGCTGATGGAATCCCAAAGGTGTCACAGCGGCCCAGTAGAGAAGACAAAACAGGTTTCACCCTCTTCACAATTTGGCCAAATTTGACCACCTTGGCCCGGGACCTTCCTTATGACAGATGAAGCAATCAGGGGCCCACCAGCTCTGGGATGAAGAGCCCCTTTGGGAGGAAGTCACTATGTGCAGCCCACTCTTAATAAGTAAGGAGTCCTGTCCCACCTGCCTGAGAGTAAATATACAAGCAGACTTCAAAAAGTCCATGGAAAAATTGAATTAAGATACAAATTAAAAATATACACTTGATGTAAGCTCCATCAGGTTCAACACACTTTTGTAAGCAGCAATACCAGTCATTTAGTTCACTTACTCAATGCAGTCATTTTTACATGATAAACTGAAGAGAAATGGGTGCCCTTTAATGATGTTTTAAAGATTAGGAAACAAAAAGAAGTCAGAAGGAGCCACATCAGGACTATAAGGTGACTAATGATTTCCTAATGATTTCCCATAGAAACTCTCGCAGAATTGCCTTTGTTAATGAGAGATGCGAGCAGGAGCATTGTCAGCGTGAGGAAGGGCTCTCCAGCCAAGCTTTCCTGGATGTCTTTCTGCTAAAGCTTTGGCTAACTTTCTCAAAACCCTCTCATAATAAGCGATGTTATCTTTCGTTGGCCCTCCAGAAATGCAACAAGCAAAATGCCTTGAACATCAAAAACACTGTTGCATGACCTTTGCTCTTGAACGGTCTGGCTTTGCTGTGACTGGACCACTTCCACCTCTTGGTAGCCATTGCTTTGATTGTGCTTTGTCTTCAGGATCGTACTGGGAAAGCCATGTTTCATCTCTTGTCAGAATTCTTTAAAGGAATGCTTCAGGATCTTGATCCTACCCATTTAAATTTTCCATTGAAAGCTCTGCTCTTGCCTGAAGCTGATCTGGGTGCAACAGTTTTGGCACCAATCAAGTGACAAGTTTCCTCAACTTTGATTCTGCAGTCAGAATTGTGTAAGCTGTACCAGTTGAGATTATCTGTGGTGTTGGCTATTGTTTGTGGTGTTAACTGTTGGTCCTCTTCAATTAGGGTATGAACAAGGTGAACTTTTTCCTCACAAATTGATGTGGATGGTCGGCTGCTGTTGGTGTCATCTTCAACATAGTCTCATTCCTTCTTAAAATGAGTTATTCATTTGTCAATTGCTAATTCTGGGGATGTATTGTCCCCATAAACTTTTCATAAAACATCAATAATTTCACCATTCTGCCACCCAAGCTTCACTATAAATCTGATGTTTGTTCTTGTTTAAATTTTAGCAGAATTTATGCTCTGATCAGGGATCTTTTCAAACTAATATCTTATCCTTAGTGCCTCAAAATAGATTCTGTTTGGACATGTTATAACAAATTATATGAGTTTATTTTAGTGCAAAAAATTTTTGAAATCCATACATAGTTTTTTTCATAATATTCATTTTCCATGGATTTTTGAAACCCGTTGTATATATGAATTATTTGAAATTCTTTGGCATAGGAGATTAGTCTTTTCTCCCCATGTCATTTATTTATTTAATCATTTATTTATATCAGTATGAACTCATGGATACTTATTTTATACTTTGGGTTATAATCTAATACTACTTCATTTTGCTGCTCAAATTATTGCAGCTTTGGCCATTGGGAGATCTTTCAGGTAATTGTGTTTCTTTAATATATACCATCAATGTCGTAATGTTTTGGTTTTGATCCCTTTACTTTCTGGCACAAGATACTCCAGGCACATCCTGTATATTTCCTGCCCCCATCCTAGGATCAGCCATTTCTCCAAGGAACCCTGGTTATTTTTATTAGACAATGCTATTAGAAACCAATATCTGGGTGCCAAGTATGCTTGTTGCTATTAAGGTGTCATTGTTTTAAGACCCTCTCAGCTGACAGAGCAAGGAAATGTATGTGTGTATACTAAATTGTATATATACACATTTCTGTAAACATTTCTATATGTAACCATCTCTATCTGTATTAAGCTAAACGTGAGTTTATATTGATGGCTCCAACTCTAAGCTATTACCATTTGTATCCTTCTAGCCGCCTCCTCTGTAAATCCCCACTCTAACACTGAGAAACCTGACTCCCACCATCTGCTAGTCATTTACTTAATTGTTCAGTTACGTATGTATGTATAGTAGTATCAGAATTGTTAACCTGTAACGCTGTGGAAAGCAACTTTATTGATTAGAGTACAGTTCTTCTGTACAGTTCCTTTTGCCTTTAGTCTTAGAGACTCTGCTCATTTCCAAAGGTAGGTTAGCACCTTATTCTGCCATGCCCTTCAGTAAAGTTGTTTTATACATTTGGATTCTTTTGTCACATTTTGCATTCCATCCTGACCTCCAAAATGATTTTTAAACTTTGTATACATTAAGGTTTATTCTTTGTGTTGTATGTTTTTATGAGTTTTAACAGATGTTCAATGTCTTATAGTCACCATTACAATATCATACAGAATAGTTTCACTGCCCTGAGGAGGAAAAAACAAAAACAAAAAACAAAACAAAACAAAAAAAAACCTGTTCTTCATCTATTCAGCTCTCTTGCCCATTTCCTGGATCCCTGGGATCCATGTATCTATTTCTCATGTCTCTGGTTTTGTCTTTTCTAGACTGTCATGTAGTTGGAATCATGTAATCTGTAGCCTTTTAGGACTGGCTTCTTGCACTTAGCAAGGTGCATTTAAGATTCATCCACACCTTGTGGTAGCTTGATAGCTCATTTTTTTTCATCGTTGAATAATATTCCATTGTATGGATGTACCACAGTTTGTTTACTCAGTTGGCTATTAAAGAACATTTGGTTGCTTCTAGATTTTGGTATATATGTACAATAATGCTATAAACATTTGTGTACAGGTTTTGCATGGATTTAAATTTCCAACTAATTTGATTAAGTACCAAATAACAATAAGTATGACTGTGGGATCATACAGTAAGAGTCTGTTTAGTTTTGTAAGAAACTGCCAACTGTCTTCTAAAGGGGCTGTGCCATTTTGTATTCCCACAAACAATAAAAGAGTTACTATTCTACAGCCTCCCCAGCAGTTGGTGTTATTAGTTTTTTTGGATTTTATCCCTTCTTATAGTGGTACATTGGTATCTCTTTATTATTGTAATACATTTTCTTTTAAAGGGAAACAACACAGAATTGTCTTCTGTTTCTCAGAGCACACAGTAGTGTATGAGCTCTGGAAACTGAATCAATATGAATTTGACCAGCTGGGTGTGGTGACTCACACCTGTAACCTCAGCACTTTGGGAGGCCAAGGCGGGTGGATCACCTGAGGTCAGGAGTTCAAGACCAGCCTGGTCACCGTAGTGACACCTCATCTCTACTAAAAATACAAAAATTAGCCAGGTGGTGGTGTGCACCTGTAATCCCAGCTACTCAGGAGGCTGAGGTGGGAGAATCACTTGAACCTGGGAGGTGAAGGTTGCAGTGAGCCAGGATTGCACCAATGCAGTCCAGCATGGGTGACAGAAATTCCGTCTCACAAAACAAACAAACAAATATGAATGTGACACCCACCCCCACCACCACCACCTCCCTCACATCTCACACCCTCAAGTAGCACAAAGAGAGGGGGGCTCTTATAGCTAAGGAAAACTTATTATTGAAATGGTCTGGGATGTGGCACACATTTAATATAAAAATGTCTGAAGACATTTTATTCACAATAATTAGAGTAACCAATGGTAGAAAAACAATCATATATCTCACAGTTCACACCAGACTCACAAAAGCCCCCCAGTGGCTCCTTCAGCCTGTCTAGATAGCAATTTCCACTACAAGTGTCTTATGCTGTGACAAATAACGAATCATGAGGATAGATATTGAAAAACACTGAACCGCTCTCCAGACAGGTTTCTCCAGAGTGTGTGCACTTTGAGAAAGTATGGTACAAATCATTCTATCACCTGCACACTGAGTGAAAAATGCAAAAATCAAAAAAGAAGGAAACAGGACAGAAAATCTAAAAGCAATAAACACTATCTATCAAAATCCACATATTCAAACAAAGAAGTTTGTAGAAGTTCCTTTAGCAAGCCACCAGTTACTTAGCTAACAACACTGACTCACTCTCCTTCCCTTTAAGTCATGTACCAACTGAGGACCAGAAAATAACTCTGGAAACTTCTACGCAATGCCCGCACTTCTGCTCCCAACTGATGGGTCAGTTGTTTGTCCCCCCAAATGACATTTTACTTATAACTATGCAATTTATTTAAATCATATTATGGAAGTGAAATGTGAAGTTAGAAAGAAGTAGACTTATGGTCATGGTTTCAATGAAAACTAAATAGAATTCTTTGTAGAAACATGATAAAGGTCAGTTGCTAACAAAAATGGTGAGTAAGATAACTATCAAAGAGGAAAATGCTGTGCAAGTGTAGAAGAATCTTGCACCCAGATTTCTTCACAAGTGACCAAATTCTCATTCATCCTTAGAGAAACAGAAACTGGGAAGTTATATTAGTCCATTCTCACACTGCTGATAAAGACATACGCAAGACTGGGTAATTTATAAAGGAAAAGAGGTTTAATGAATTCACAGTTCCACATGGCTTAGGAAGCCTCACAATCATGGTGGAAGGTGAAGGAGGAGCAAAGGCACGTCTTACATGGCAGCAGACAAGAGAGCTTGTGCAGGGGAACTGCTCTTTATGAAACCATCAGATCTTGTGAAATTTATTCACTATCATGAGAACAGCACAGGAAAAATTGACGCCCATGATTCAATTACCTCCCACTGGGTACCTCCTATAATATATGGGGATTATGGGAGCTACAATTCAAGATGAGATTTGGGTGGGGACACAGCCAAACCATATCAGAAATGAAGATGTTGCTTATGGTTATGGTTGATACAAAAAATATGACCTGGCCAATTCCAGTCAGTACATCCACACTCAAAGAAAATTCTCACGTGTGACAGGAAAAGATTGCCAAATGAATAGACATTTATATATTTTAAAGTCATTTGTTCTTTCTCAACTTTAACCATATTATTATTTCAGTTATCCAACCAACTTGACCAAGTATGAGAAGATATTGCTAATGTAATGCTACCTTAGATAAACCAAAAAATAAACACCCACCATCCCCTGCTCTGATTTAATCATACTTTAAGTTGCCCATAATTTCATTGTCCAGTAAAATGACTAAACTCAGGCTCCCACCTGGGCCTACCAAAATATTGATTTCCTCAGCCATGGGAAGTGCAGGGGAGTCCTGGGGTAGATGACCTGCCTTCTCAGTGTACCTCAGTATGCTGTACTGATATTGCCATTTTGTCTGTTTTTGTCGTTGTTGCATATGTTGACGTGAAATATGTCAGAAAGCACTGGAAAGGGTGCTAAGTCAACATCTGATGGATGAAGCTAGCTAACTAATTTTCACTTTCATTCCATATTAAAACAAATACAAGGCAATAAATAGGTGATGTCAATCAATGAGGACATCAAATGCCTTATTTTGGACACTGATGCATTGTCAGCTTCTTTTCTGAGTATTTGGAACTAGCAACCGTACATATTCAGTGGTTTTCAGGTATTGTACATTTTTATCTGTATGTCCTAAACATGGAAATTGGCATTGTATAGTTGTGCAACAGATTATTTGGAGTACCTTAACTAAACTACATTTATTATAAAACTATAGTGTTTATTGTCTAGCAACTATTATTCCTTTCTTAATTTGTTAAATCATTGCCCCATTCAAAATTACTCAAATAATTTCACTAAAACATATGAATCTTATCTTTCATTTTCTGTGAATGAATGCAACATTTGAGTTTTAAAATGGCTTTGGAGATACATTTCAAATTACTAATGGAGATTTGCTTTGAATTGCCTGATTCAGTTTTCTGGGTGACCATTTATTTTGATAAATTCTTAAAATTAATGATACTCTTTAAAATACATTTTCTTAAACATCAGTATTTAAATTTTATAGTTATCAAAGAACAATACCCATGTTGACATTTGCCATTAGTGTGCAACTACAGACTTTTGAAAAGAGAATGATCTATGAGGTCATGATATTCATTTAATTCTCCTACCTACTTCTAAAAGGATCTGAGTTTCTTGAGTCATTGTGTCTTCCCATAATTGCCATCTCTGGCATTTACAAAATAATGAATTTACTTTCTCTATTCATCATTAGCTTTTTCCTAAGAAGTTTCAATGCTTCTCTAGAAATTACTTATGTCATAAGCCACAAAAAATTAAGAAAAAAAGGGGCCATACGTTCACTTCCCGTTCACATGAGGAAAGCACCCAGGGAAGGAGACGAAGTCTCACCATCCTTCATGAAGACATACTGGAGCTGTTGTCCTCCCAGCTGTCAGCCACTTCCTAGCTCCCTGTGCTATGACTTATTATCATCAGTCATCCTATTGTCAGAAAGGATTCAAGAAAAAGAAAGAACTAACATGGTCAGGCATGGTGGCTCATGCCTGTAATCCCAGAATTTTGGGAGGCTGAGGTGGGCTGATCACTTGAGATCAGGAGTTTGAGACCAGCCTGGCCAATGTGGTGAAACCCTGTCTCTACTAAAAATACAAAAATTAGCTGGGCATGGTGGTGCACACCTGTAGTCCTAGCTACTTGGGAGGCTGAGGCAGGAGAATCACTTGAACCTGGAAGGTGGCCCCAACCTGGATGACAGAGTGAAACTCCATCTTTAAAAAAAAACAAAAAAACTAATGAAAAAGAGGAGAAAAATGGAACTATCATAAAGCTGGAAAAATTTTCAATTTGCTATTTAATTTCAACAATTATTCTTGAGAATTTTTCAAAGAATTCAAAATATCACATGGTAGAACTAGAAGAATCATATCTCAATAAGACTAAGTCCTTGCCACTAACTAGAACCAATGCACTACCACTTCTAGAAGACATGTATTAATACAAATACACGGAAAGAAAAGCATATCTGCTTTTTCATTTTGCCAGGCACAATAGTAGGTACTTTACAGGAGAAATCTTACTGAACACAAAGACATGAGAAATCTTACTGAACAGGAGAAATCTTACTGAACACAAAGACAATAATAGTCTTTAGAGTTATCAAAATTTGGAAATAGTTCATTAATCCATACAGTATTGAGACCAGACCTGCTAATAATTAGACAAAGACAAAATTAAAGATGGTTGTATTTTCTTTAAGAAAATCCCAGGTATGGCTGTCAAAACTCAGAGAAGAAGCCTAGAAGCAGAGAGAAACTGAACTCATAATGAAACAACACTATTTACAAAGACTCAACTTTTAAAACTTGCCATACATGATCATTTCACATCCTTTCTGAACACAGCTGCTTTAAACCAACTCCACCACCCCACTGGCCAGCACAGAAAGTTGTTTAAAAACTGTTTCCTGGCCAGGTGCAGTGGTTGACACCTATAATCTCAGCATTTTGGGGGCTGAGGTGGAAGGTTTGCTTGAGCCCAGGAGTTTGAAACCAGCCTGAGCAACAGAGTGAGACTCCATACCTATTAAAAGGAAAAAAAATATATATATATATATATATATAGCATATATAATATACATACATATAACTACTAAAAAGAAAGTTCCTCATTAAAATTTTCCTCCCTCTAAGGAAAGGTTCTTGCCCAACTCCTGACATATTCATCCTTCTGCCTTCTTTTCTTCCAAGCATTTAAGGATATCTATTATGTGCTAAGATCTCTTAAGTATTGGGGATATGGAAGTGAAAGAGGCAGACACACCCACAAGAAGCTAACAGTGTTTAATAGGAAAGAAAGCCATGTGAACAATATCATTTTTGGGGTTAAAGAATATGTTCTGTGCTGCAAAATGCTAGAAAAACAATGATTTCATCTGATTTGCATGATTTTCATTTGTATATGTTTGTTGGAAATAAATGACACAGCCCATAAGTCTAGAGTCGTGAAGATTGAGAAGTAGCTAGACTGGAGAAAATTTCAAAAGGAGTCATGAAACGAATACATGACAAACCAAGAGAGGAAAAAAGAAAAGAAATACTAACATTATCAAAGTAGGTTATCCTTAAAACATAAAAGTTCTCTGCCACAATATTTCTTTCTCTTCCCACATTGTTTTTGTTTTGTTTGAGACAGAGTCTGCTTCTGTCACCGAGGCTGGAGTGCAATGGCACAATCTCAGCTCACTGCAACCTCTGCCTCCTGGGTTCAAGTGATTCATGTGCCTCAGCCTCCTGAGTAGCTGGGATTACAGGCATGCACCACTATGCCCGGCTAATTTTTGTGTTTTTTATAGAAACAGGGTTTCACCACGTTGGCCAGGCTGGTCTTGATCTCCTGGCCTCAAGTGATCCTCCAGCCTTAGCCTCCCAAAGTGTTGGGATTACAGGTGTGAGCCACAGTCCCTGGCCCCCATGCTGTTTTTAATTCACACTTTCTGTCTTGACTTCCTTGTTACTTATTCTGTGGATACTTTCTTTCTCTTATTAGCTTTATCTTGTCCCTTTCTTCTTTGGATGACATAGCTTCCAGTATAGAAAAAAAACTATTTTTAAAAGCGTAAACAAATTATGGGGAAAATCACTCACATACAACCTGCAGATAGGCAGGTATGGGGGCTCCTTGATGATGCTGGGATCTCAAATTCTTCCTAGCTTTCTGCACCAACATTCTTAGAGTGTGATGGTTGTGTCCTCTTCATATAAGAGGGCTGTCTTATCTTCAGCCTCCTATTTGTTTTCAGGCAGGAATAAGGACAAAGGTGAAAAGCACTTCTAGCTGAGTTGGCTTTTTTTTAATTAAAGGTCTTCCCAGAATTTCTGCCCTGTGACTTTCACTGGCCAGGGACATACCACATGTGCAACCATTGTTGCAAGGCAGGCTGGGAAATGTAGTGGTTTGGAGGCAGGTGCTTTACCACCAGAACAAAATTAGCGTTCAGTGAAGGATAAAGGGGAACATGGAGGGGACTAGCAGTGAATGCCAAGACTGTGTCCATCTCACTCAGGCCATCCAGACAGTGCTCTCCTTTCTACAGTATTCCTTCACGTGGATATGTCCTTGTTGATCTTCACTATGTCCTTGTTTTATCCCATGGCTCAAAGAAGCCCTGCCTAGGAGACTGTCTTAGGAAGCTTTAAAAATCCCACTGCCAGATCACACCCCAGACCATTCCTATCAGACTCTCCAACACACCGGTTTTCAAACTTGGTTGCACATTGGAACCACCTGAGAAGTTTTAAGAACGACTGATACCTGGGTGCCACAGAAAACAATGTGATTGGTCTGGGGTACAGCCTGGGCATTGGGAGTTTTGAAACCTCCAGAGTGGCCGGGTGCGGTGGCTCATGTCTGTAATCCCAGCACTTTGGGAGGCCGAGGTGGGCAGATCACCGGGTGAGGAGATTGAGACCATCCTGGCCAACAAAAATTAGCTGGGCGTGGTGGCAGGTGCCTGTAGTCCCAGCTACTCGGGAGGCTGAGGCAGGAGAACGGTGTGAACCCAGGAGGCGGAGCTTGCAGTGAGTCGAGATCACTTCCCTGCACTCCAGCCTGGGCGAAAGTGTGAGACTCTGTCTCAAAAAAAAAAAGAAAAAAGAAAAAAGACAACAAACAAACAAAAACCTCCGGAGTGATTCTAATATGTAGCAAAGTTTGAAAACCATTGTGCTAGGTTCCAGACACCAATAGTTGTTAATGCTCCCCAAGTGATTCCAATATTCATCCAAGACTGGGAACCACCGCATTAAGGCATCTCCCTCCTTAGCAGAAAGCTCACTGGTGCGAGTTGGGAGTAGATGGGGGCACCCTGCCTGTTTTTAACAGCTGCGATTAGAGTCCACACCACTTGCGCCTATAGACACACCACAGAGAGGAAGCTATTCAAGGACAGACATTAAGAAAAGGGAGTAACTTAATCTCTACAGGCTTGGTAAGACACTAGCAATCAGCATTTAGATTTGTGAAGATCTTTGTAGAGGATTTCTCATCCTTCCACATTTTTACATCTGCCACGTCTTCCCTATGTGTGAGCCTTCTTAACAGCTGGGTCAGATTTTCACCTTTTAATTGTGGGGAGTAGAGGCTGAGAGTGCTGTGGGCAGGGCCAGAGGGACATCTTCCGCATTTAAGGCTTTTCTTCCTGGGTAAGGCCTGTTAATTTTTCACTTTTACTGCGAATTTCATTTTCCATGAATTCTTTTCTGTGGTCATACTACTCTGTTAATTCTGGATGGGTGAGAGAAAGTGTTGTGTTCACAATCTGCCTGTTTTGAGTTGAAAAAGAGGTCAGAACAAATATGAGATTATTTTTTCCACTCATTATAATTAATAGCAATTAATTCAATGTTATTGCCTAATCACTTATGTTTGAGCTGGATGATTTCACCTACAGCAGAATATATCATTTCAGAGGACTTAGTGATTAAAAAATATGCTTTTAAAGCATTTCCAGAGCTTGACTATTGGCCCAAACAAAACAAAAAACTTGTTGTAGGGACAGGCTAAGCTAAGACCATTTTGCAGAAATAGTCTAATGAAAAGAGATAAGACTGCAGACTCACTCAGAATTATGATAAAAGAAAAATTATGTTTGGGGTTTTTTTTTTTTTGGACAGGATCTTACTCTGTCACCAAGGCTGGAGTGCAGTGGCACGATCTCAGTTCAATGCCGCCTCAACCTCCCACACTAAAGCGGTCCTCCTACCTCAGCCTCCCAAGTAGCTGGGACTACAGGCATGCACCACCACACCTGGCTAATTTTTAAAAAAATTTTATAGAGACAGGGTTTTGACATGTTGCCCAGGCTGGTCTCAACTTCCTGGGCTCAAGCAATCTACCCACCTCGGCCTCCCAAAGTGCTAGGATTACAGGTGTGAGCCACCACACCTGGCCGAAAGAAGATTTTGAAATTGGGAACATAGATTTGGCTGTCAGAATCCAAGTGACACCAAATATAAGGTGGGAGTTTCCTGGACAATTCTCCAAAATGTCACCCTAATACACTTTACAACGGCATCAAAAAGAGTTTGTTATAATAATAGGCACCATGTATTAAGGATTGACTTTGCACCAGCTGCTATTCTAGGCCCTTTCTGCACATTATCTTATTTAATCCTTACAAGCCTATTTTACAGAAAAGCAACTAAGACTAAGAGGAGGAAAATGACTCCCATAGCTAGAAAGTGACAGAGCTGGAATTTGAAACCAAGTCTCACCTTAAGTGGTTCCTTTAATTATATTAGTTAAAGAAGGAGGAGGAGGAGGAAGGAGAAGTAGGAGGAAGATGAAAGAAGTTTGAGAAAGTGTTACAGAAATGCTCAACCATCTGTACCTATTTCTCAAAATATTTTAATCTGATGACTTCACCTCCACATTTATTTCTAGACACAGGATAATAATTTCATCAGCCATGGTAAGACGGGGTAATGATGACAGGTGCTCACTAAGTATGAAGTGAATGAATGTGGTTTATGCCCCATTTCCTCAGCTATAAGGTGAGAGCAAGTTGTATCATAGTTGATATGGTTTGGATTTGTGTCACTGCCCAAATCTCATGTCGAATTTTAATCTCTTGTGTTGGAGGAGGGACCCAGTGGGAGGTGACTAATCATGGGGGTGGATTTCCCCCTTGCTGTTCTCATGATAGTGAGTGAGTTCTCATGAGATCTGGTTATTTAAAAGCATGTTGTGGCTCCCCCTTCTCTCTCTTCTTCCTTCACCAGCCATGTAAGGTGTGCCTGCTTCCCGTTCTGCCATCATGGTAAGTTTCCTGAGGCCTCTCCAGCCATGCTTACTATGGAACTATAAGTCAATAATTAAACCTCTTTTCTTTAGAAATTACCCAGTCTCAGGTAGTTCTTTTTAGCAATGTGAGAATGGACTAATACAATGGTCAACCCTGCAGAGCAGTAGGGAGGCACAGTGCCAAATAATATATGCACAGTTTTCACAGCAACAGCTAAGATACTGACAGCACCTGTAAGCACAGAGTTGTTCTTTTTGATAAAATTGAGTTCTATTTGTAGCATTGCAGAGCCTCTAGTCTTTAGTAGAATGAGCAATGGCAGCTAAGATTTAGAAAAGTGATAAATATGGCCTCATCATCTCTCCATGATTCCTCTTTTCTGACTTTCCTTGAACTCCTACTCAGTAGGATTTATTTATTGTCTTCTGTGTGTCCAGCATTATTCTGGGCATTGTGCACAATCTAAACACAATCTAAACACAATCTAAACACAATCTCCACGCCAGAAATGTATTCCAAGTTTATTTCTATTTTAAAAAATCTTCTATGATCATGCCACCGCACTCCAGCCTGGGTCACAAAGCCCTATCTCAAAAAAAAAAAAAAAAAAAAAAAAAAAAAAAAAAAAACCACCACCACCACCAAACCATCCTGAAAGCTAAAGGTGATTTTATAAACTTCTATTGGGTACTGGTTGCTGACCATATAACATCTAAACTCTTAAGCATATAAGCATAGTGTAAAAAGTTGTCCCTCTGTGCTGACAACCTGCCCTGCCAAACTAATGCTTGCTAGTCATCTCCATTGCGACTCATTGCAGCTCTTCTGAGATTTCCATTATTTTCTGGGCCTTGCTTGGTCAACTGATGACTCTATGCCTTTGCATGTACAATGTGTTCTGCTTGGAATACCTTTCCCTCTTATCTCTGTAGTGTACTCATATTCATCCTTCAAAACCCTGCTCACACATCCTCTGTAAGGCCTCACCGACTCTTTCTCAGGGTGGAGTTGTTGTTCTGTATTCACACCTCTGTTCACACCTCTGGGACAATATTTCCCGTTGGAACTTTTCCCATAACAGAATTTGAAATCCTCAAGGGCTTGGATGTGTTATCCTTGTCTCTCTCACACCTGCCCATTGTAAGTGTTTAATAGAGGTTTTGCTGAGTAATTAATAAAATTATGCAAAATTGAAACTGTCAGCTAACCCAGGGTAGGAGGGTACTAGATGTAAGGAGTATTTGTAAGGGGAAGGAAAGGTGTTGGAAAATATCTCATTCATAACTATCTACATTTTAACATATTTAGAGATGGTGAACATGAAGAAATAACCAGGGGATTTAAACGTGTTTAAAATTAATACATCGCATAGCACTTATAAGTATAATGAAATTCGAGGTGTGATCTCTGTTGACTTGAATCATTTCTGGAGGCCTCATTAAAGAGTTTAATTTGGAACCTGTGCTCCAGAGATGAGAAGGAAGGATCTCTTTAGTCCATGGAAAAACGGGCCTAGAGAGCACCTTCCAATGAGGAAAAAGAACATGAATCTGAAAGTCTGGATAAGCTGAGTACTTGGTACCTGGCAGGTCCTTAAGAGTGTCTGGAGTATCCACCTTGCACCCCTCAACTACTCCAATGTTTAACTAGGTGAAACAAACACAAGATGCCAAACGAGGCACAGCCTCATTACCCAAAGCGCACCTTTTCTGAGAAACTGTGGAGGATGTGGCTTCCACATCCCAAATGCAAACCTAAAACCTAAGTTTCAATGGACTTGCTCCTCCCTAAGTGTCAAAGATGGAGGCTGGTTCTCGCCTCCTGGAGAGCTGGGGCTGCAGCAAAGGTTCTGAGCCAGCTCAGAGTCTCAGTTGCCCCAGCCTGTGGAGGTGGGAGTTGGAGGGCTCCTAAGGCTGCTTTTAAAAGACAGACCCCATGCCCTGCACCAAGCGAGAAGTATGTGGTGTGGAAGCAGAGGTATGCACACTGCCATCCTCGCCAGACTGGGGAGGCCTTGGGAGCCAGCTTCCTGGCCAGGCCGGAACCAAAATGGCCCCACCCACTAGTGCCATAGTCTCCTACGGCCAGAAAAATGGCTGCTCTTGTGTTCTGGAGGGGTGAGTAGGGTGTCCAAAGAGGGGCCACCAGTGTTTCCTCCATACTGCTGCCTCCTTGGCAACGGGGGTAATTCCTTTTTCGCTCCAGAAACCTGGGCAGATGTGGTTCGCAAGGTGGGCTTTGGGGCGTGACAAAGGCTGCTCCAGGAAGGAAGATGAAGAGGCGGGAGGTGTGCAAGGGTCGTGGGAGCTGAGGGTGGCCTGGGCAGAAAAGTCCTCAAAGGAGGCAGGGCCTGTCTGGGGTTGGAATGAGTCAGCATCATCCGTAAAGGCCAGTTGCATCATGTCTAAAAGTAGCCAGCAAGTGTTGGGGCCAGCTCCCCACTTTGAATTTGTGAAAGACTTTGTAATCCCACATCACCTAGCCACAGGCACTCCAGTATTAGAATCACAGTATGTGAGAGCCAAAAGGGACATGAAAATCAACTGTTCCAACCCTCTTATTTTACAGATGAGAAAAAAGAGAGACCAAGAGGGATTTGATGTCAGGCTTACAGTTTGGTTACACCCTCCAAAAACATCATAAATTTCTGCTGTTGTTCTGTGGTGACACTCAAAAGACTATCCTTGTCATTTTCAAAAGGTGTCAGGTTTCCTACATGGGAGAAACCTCTAATTTACAAGCCAGCCTCTTCACAATGCAGCCTCTTTCCGTTCATTTTAGGTTCATCATTGGCGACTGAAAATTTAAGATCCCTGCAGTGTGAAGGAAGTGTTAAACTATACCATTAATGGAAGTAGGTTGTGCTAAATTGGATATCTGCAAGCAGCTTTATGAGCCATAAAAGTCAACATCTTTCTTTCATTACCTTTAAAGGCTGTTTACAGAAAAGATAAGGCAGGCCCAGGTCAGGGTACCCATTGAGAATTAGTGGGGGGATCTGGCAGGAAGGAATAACCGGAAAGGATTCAGAATCGATGACCAGGCAGTGGAGACAAGTGGCCTATGGACACAGGGGCTAGCATGTCATTTATTTCTTCAGGAACCTGCTTGTCACACTGATGTGGGACCAGGCTCCCGATGAAGGACCCAGTCAGAAAGGCTGTCATAGCTGGCTTCATTCTTCCTAACCCATAGCTGGTTTCATGAGCAGCCTTCCCACCTCAGGGTGGCATTCATTTCACAGATCTCATCAACACTCAGTAAAATCTTAAAAAAGCAGCCTCTTCTTATGCAGTACATTCTTTCAGGGTCTCCATAAGTCCTCAGTGTTTTCAGTCTGGTTCCTACCTCTCAACCAAAGCTGGCATGGTATGGGTTGCACATTCACTTACAGAGAAAATACAGGTCCTCCTTTATTTTCCTGTTCAATGATTTGCATTTCCCTAGAAGACTCCCACCTCATTGGGTTACTAGGGGGAAGGAGAGGGAGTCAGAGAGGAAGGAATACAAAAATGGCTCTAATCCATTCCAAAGTAGTGATCTGTTCATAATGATGTAAGAGCTAGCAGAGAGCTAAGTATGTGCAAGGTACTCTTAAGCATTTAAAAATGTCAGTTCATTAAACAATCATAACACAATTTTATGGGTACAACAATGAACCTCTTAGGACAGATCAGGAAGCTGTGGCACAGCAAGGTTTTATGACAAGCCACAGTGAGTAATTGGTGGAGTGGGAGCCTCTTTGATGACACATAAGTGATCAGCCTTTGAGAGTTCCCGTCAACCCCCTTGCTCTTTTTTAACGTAACATCTAGGAAGACCCAGGGTAGGACTGTAGTGAAAGAGAAGAGGACTGGTCCTTACATTCACATGGTGGCCTCTGCGTCCTCCCTGGTCTCTGTAGTAGAGTGGTTGACCTCAAGGGCTACCTGGCCTGGGACCACCTGCCTGGCATTAAAAATGAGCATTAGCCCTTCAACAGAAATGGACCATCTTTAGAAATCAACACAATGTGTAAGCATTGAGCTTATGCTGATGAGATTAGCAGAATGCGTTTGAAGACATGAACAGACACTTCTCACAAGACATACAAGTGGCCAAGAAACATATGAAAAAATGCTCATCATCATTAATCATCAGGGAAATGCAAATCAAAACCACAATGAGATACCATCTCATACCAGTCAGAATGGCTGTTACTAAAAAGTAAACAACAGATGTTGGTAAGGCTACAGAGAAAAGGGAACACTTACCTACTGTTGGTGGAAATCTAAATGAGTTCAACCACTGTGGAAAACAATTTGGAGATATCTCAAAGAGCTTAAAACACTACCATTTGACCCAACCATCCCATTACCTGGTATACACCCAAAGGAAATTAATGGTTCCACCAAAAAGACACATGCACTTGTATGTTCATCACAGCACTATTCACAAAGTGCAAAGATATGGAGTCAACCTAGGTGCCCATCAACAGTGAATTACATAAAGAAAATGTGGCACATATACACCACAGAATACTGTGCAGCCATAAAAAAGGATGAAATCGTGTCCTTGGCAGCAACAGGGATGCAGCCAGAGGCCATTATCTTAAGTGAATTAACACAGGAACAGAAAATCAAATACGACATGTTCTCACTTATAAGTGGGAGCTAAACATTGGGTACACATGGACATAAAGATGCAAACAGTAGACTCTGGGGACTACTAGAGAAGGGTGGGAGGAAGAGGGGCAAGGGTTCAAAAACTAACTGTTGGGATACTACGCTTGTTACTGGGGTGAAGGGATCATTCATACCCCAAACCTCAGCATCATGAAATAAACCCAGGTAACAAACCTGCACATGTACCTACTGAATCTTAGTAAAAGTTGAAAAAGTAAATAAATCATTTTTTTAAGAAAAGAACATGTTTTGGGGAAATGTGGGCCCTCAAATCTCTATTTCAGGCGAGGCTGAGGTAGTAGAGGAACCCGTGGAATTCAAGGATGAGGAGTATAGCTTTCCTCTTACCGAAGTCCATTCAGAATTCACTAGGATGACCCAAGGAGTCAAAAGTTCCAGGAAACGATGTCTTAAATTACTTAGAAATACTGTAATATTTGTGACAGTAGTTATAAGTGTGTGTAAGTAGAAGACAGAAATCAATTCCATTTCAGATGTGTGAATAAGAGCAACCTTTGGCAAAGAGGCAGAGGCCACATGTATTCTTCATGATCAAGCAAGAATACAACTGCTAGAAATTTTTTGTCAATGTGCAGTGGGTCCTTCGAGAGAATCTTTGGCTGAAAGGGACCCCATGAGAAGAGCCCCATGATTTAAACCTCCAGGAATCTCTTCAAGATTATTGCTAACTAACAATTAGATGGTATATTTTGATTCTGAATATGCAAAGAGAGGTACAAGGAGAATTTTACCCACTAAAGAAAAATTATACATTTAACTGATCGTTTGTACATCCATGTTTACAGCAACATTATTCACAATAGCCAAAAGGTGGCAACAACCCACATGTCCAAGGGATAAACAGGTAAACAAAATGTGGCATATACATAAATGGAGTATTATTGAGCCTTGAAAGGGAAAGGAATGAATAATAAGGAGTGAAGAAATAATAATAAGGAAGGAAGGAAATTGGGACACATACCACAACATGCATGAAACTTGAAGACATTATATGAAGTGAAATAAGCCCATCACAAGACTAATATGGTATGATTTCACTTATATAAGATATCGAGAGTAGTCGAATTCATAGATACAGAAGTGGAATTAGAGTTACCAGAAGCTGAGGGGAGAGGGGAATAGGGAGCTATTGTTTAAATGGACGTAGATTTTCAGTTTTGCAAGATGAGAAAGTTCTGGGGATTGGCTATACAGCAATGTGAATGTACTTAACCCTACTGAATCATGCACTTAAACACGGTTACTTCGCTGGTAACCATTAAACCACTAAAATGGTACTGAACTCTGTAGTTTGAAATGGTTACTTAACACTACTAAATTGTACACTTAAAAATGGTAAATTGTTGCAGTGAGCTGTGATTGTGCCACTGCACTGCAGCCTGGGCAGTGGAGCAAGACCCTGTCTCAAAAACGAAAGGTAAACTTTATGTGTGTTTGACCACAGTTAAAAATAAAAAATAAAAACAAAAACATTTATCTCATCAAAACTGAAATGTGCAGTTAAGATGGGAATTATTTGTTCTATGGTCAGGGAAAATGCCTCCAAGAGTATATCTCTAGCTCCCTATTCTTTTTTTTTTTTTGAGACAGAGTCTCACTCTGTCGCCCAGGCTGGAGTGCAGTGGCACAATCTCAGCTCACTGCAACGTCCCAGGCTGGAGTTCAGTGGCATGATATTGGCTCACTGCAACCTCTGCTTCCCAGGTTCAAGAGATTCTCCTGCCTCAACTTCTCAAGTAGCTGGGATTACAGGCGTGTGCCACCATATCCAGCTAATTTTTTATTTTTAGTAGAGATGGGGGGTCACCATGTTGGTCAGGCTGGTCTCGAACTCCTGACCTCAGGTGATCTGCCTGCCTTGGCCTCCCTAAGTGCTGGGATTACAGGAGTGTCTAGCTCCCTATTCTTAAACCAGTACATTGTGAAGCATAGTTGATCGCTCTCAATATTCTTTCCCAGGAACTTAAAAAAGGAAGTTCTACCTGAATTCAGTTATATGTAGAAAGTTCTCTTGGTCCTAGCATACTGAGGTTGCGGAATTCAGTACTGAAGGCCTAGTGGATATTTTAAATCGGTGATCACCTCAGCTTCCTTGCCAAATGCAAGCAGCTATATTTCGCACTGCAGTCTCTCTCCTTGGTTGCTGGTCAAACTGTGAGCTTCAGGATATGCTAGAGCCTCACCACGTCTCTGCTTCCTGCCACTTTTCTGCCATTGTTTTTGTAAATTGCATCCTGGGTCACAAGGGCATCTGAGTGAAAGTGTGGGGTGGTGAGCGCCAATCAGGCAGAGCCAAACATCGGAGCTCAGAAAACTTTTGTTCTATTCTTGAATCAAAGGATGAATGAGGCCTGAGGGTCCATCTTGCACCCATGTAGAAGATGGTCCGTGTCCCCGGCCTGTGCAGAGACTGACAGCATCCTTTTGGAGGCACCATGGCGGGTAGTCTTGCTCTATACCAGAGTGTACATGGGCCTGTGCTAGCTGAGGACCACCCTCTTGAATGAAGACACGCTTACACCAACAATGACCTCATGCTAGCAACTCCCTATTGATCTTTACTGTCCTGCCAGCCTATCTCCTGCCTTCCAACAAGAAGTGGTGGTGGAAAAGCTGTCTCCTCCCAGCACCAGCACTGAGCAGCGTCAAGCATGTCTGCCACTTCGGCATTTGTCTGAGTTGAGCTCAAGTGGCGAGATCGCTTCTTTCTGGGAACACCCCAGTGTTCAGTACGTTTAGAGAGAGATGTTCCTGCTTCATGTTTAAATTGGGGATTGAAGCTGGTTTAAATGAATGTTTTTAAAACCCCATGGGGAAGGTGGAAGTATTTTTAAAAAGATGCTGGTCTGTCCCCTAGTAGTTTCCTAGGGCTGCTGTACACATCACCCCCAACTGTGGGGCTTAAACAACAAAACAATTGAGTCATCTCAGTTCTAGAGGCCAGAAGTCTGAAATCAAGGTGTTGGCAGAGCTGTGCCATCTGAAGTCTCTAGGGGGAGAATCTTCCATGCTTCTCCCAGCGTCTGGTGACTGCAGGCATTTTTTTGGCCTGGGGCTGCAGCACTGCAGTTTTTGCCTCTATCTTCATATCACTTTCCTCTCTGTGTGTCTGAGTCTCTCCAATCTCCTTCTGCCTTTCTTTTAGAAGGACACCTGTCATTGGATTTAGGGCACACTGACCATCTGAAAAAATCCCTTTTCCAAATAAGATCGTATTCACAAGTTCTGGTGGTCAGGACTTGGACGTATGCTTTTGGGGGCAGCTAGTCAACCCGCCACTACTTATGGTAGTGTTTCAACCAACATGGTGAAAACGGGCTAAAACCTTTTTGGAGTAGTATTGGTTCTGTTCTACATTTCTGTGTCCTCCAGGCCCCGGACCTGTCACAGCCAAGGCCCAGAAACCCAGGCACCAAGTCTCATCCCTCCCTTTCTCTCCTCCCCAATCTCTCACTGCCCCCCAACTCTCCCTCCCAAAGCTGAAAACACCTTTTAAGCACATGAAGCCAGAGAAGTTAAGCATTTTGTGCAAGGTTATCCAAGTGAGCAGAGGCAGGGCTGGAGCTGGACTTCCTGATCCCTAATCCAGTGTCCTCTCTGAAAGAGTCACTCTAGAGTCGAATCTCTGGGTTAGAAAGCATGGAGAGAAGAGCTTTTGAATTAGAACATGAAGCCTCCTGCTCTCCTGGCAGCATTTACAGGCTGTTTCCAAAGAAACCTATCAACCTGTCAGCATTCCCACCAGCCCCTCGTACCTTCCCCGTGTCACAGGCAGGTGACACCACAACATGCAGACAAATGCACTTCTCACAACCTCCTCAGCCAATAGCTATCCAGGCAGTGTTTCATGTCTCCTGTCCAAAGCGTATGATGGCAGCGACTTCCAGGCAGCTGCGCCACGGCACTGGCTCTGTGAACTATGCTGTCAATTTTTATTTTAATCCTCCTTTTATTCACAGTTTGATTTCATTTAGGACTGGCCTCACTTCCTGTTCAAATCCCAGGCCTGGGGCCCCACTCTCACTGGCAGAACTACCTAGTCGTCACTACAAAGAGAGAACTCTGCCCTAGACTCTCGTAGAGGAGTTGGCTTTTGTGTTAACTCAGTCTCCCTGGGCAGCTTGCAGTCCTAAAGCAGAAGTCAAGAGACAGCGACAAGGAATTCCATCTTTACTTTCTGTGTCTTGGAGCTACGCTGATTTGGCAATTGTTCATTTATTTTTTTCTCTCCCATATCTGGTTCACTTTCTCATGTACGTGAGGAGTAGGAATAAATGCACCACGAGCAGATCTCTGAAATGATCACCTCCTTGAAAATATTTGAAAAGGGAGATTCATAAAGCATTCTGAATCTGCCCTTTGGCTGCTTATCAAGTCAGAAAATGCATTTTTTGGTAAAGGACTCCTCTCAGGTCGAATGTGAAGGCTGGAAGTTGATCTTGTCAGCAAACACAATATGGAAATCTAGTATAGAAAACAGAGTGGGGCAAGAGAAGCCCACTGGCCTTCATTTGCAGCATGGCATCCCAGGGTGACCAGCGGGAGGAGGTCAGCCTCAGCAGGGAAGGGCCATGAGTGGCTTTCTGTCTGGCTGCCTCGAGGGAACACCCCTGAGATCTGTGGCTGTTGCACTTACATCCTCTGCTTTATTTGATTTCAACCCACCCTAAATGTCTGCCTCTTTGCAAAGCTCATTTGCGGTTGTTTGTTTGTTTGTTGAGATAGGGTTTCACTCTATCACCCAGGCTGGAGCGCAGTGGTGTGAACATGGCTCACTGCAGCCTTGACCTCCCAGGCTCAGGTGATCCTCCTGCCTCAGCTTCCTGAGATTCATGGCATGCACCACCACACCCAGCTAGTTTTTCTATTTTTTGTAGAGACAGGGTCTCGCTGTGTGGCCCAGGTTGGTCTTGAACTCATGGACTCAAGCCATCTGCCTGCCTTGGCCTCCCAAAGTGCTAGGATTATAGGCGTGAGCCACTGTGCTGGGCCTTGTTTTGTTTTTTAAGCCAGAGAGATTAAAGCCCCTTAAAAAGCAGATGCAGACCTGAGGATAAATTTGTGATGATTTCAAGCCCAGAGTTCAGGAATAGCCAGGAGATAATGTGAGTTATATATGCATCAAGTAGCACAGGCCATGAAAGACAACAGAGGTTAGAACTAACCAAGAAGGAAACGTAGCCAGGAGCAAGGGGCAAAAGTAAAAATGGTGTTCCCATCTTCCTGGCTTTTCAATGGGGCTGGAAGTCACAGTGTGCTCCATCTAAGCATATACTAGAATTTATATCAGATACACTCTAAGACAATGGCATGCAGACTTTTGAAGTTTCCCACACTTTTCAAGATCAAATACTATCTTTTCCTATACTTTTCCAGGTTTTCCTCACCGTTGGCTCCAAATCAGCAGCTCCTTCATTTTGTACACCCATGAACAGGACTTTGTCCCTCTTTTGAGGCACACAGAAATGATGAAATTGAAACAAATTAGACATTTTTGAAAGTTCAGACACCTAGTATGATTCAAAGCCAGTAATCCAAACCAGAGATTCTGACACCACGGCCAGTGTTCTCTCTCTGTTGGGGGGAAGATAAACAAGTATTTTAAGTACATAGAGTTTGAATTGCCAACATGACACCCATTTGGGGATCTGCAGTGGGAGGGGAACAGTGAGTCAAGAAGTAGAGAAAACTGTAGGCTAGAAATGTTCATTCAGGAGTCATCTGGCTGAAAGTCGTGAGACTGATGAGAATGTTCAGGGAGAGAGTATCAAGGGAAGCACAGAAACCTGATGATAAACCTGAAGGAATTTCGCAATTTGGGTATTGAAGGATAAAATGTAAGCAAATAGAAGGGGTAGTCAGACAGGTGGGAAGAGAACCAGAAGAGACTAGTGCCATAGAAACCAAGAGAGTTATAAGTAAGAGGCAGTAGTCAAGAGGATTTAATTGGAATTACTGGTTTGCAGGGAATCAGATGCAAAAAAGTTTTTTTTTTTTTTTTAAGTTAAATAAGCAATTGACCTTAGAGATCTTCAGTCTAGGCCCTATTCTGAGCTTCTGAGTGCTACATTTGTATATCAGTGTGCTTACTTGACATCCCAAAGGTACCTTAAATCATATATTGTTTCTTTCTCTCTCTTTTTTTGGGGGCACCAAAACAGCCAGCAAACCAAATCGTATATTCTAATGACCTGAACTTACATCTTCCTCTCTTTATTCCACCCCCCAAATGTGGTGCTCCTCTATAGCCGCTATTTCAGTCAATGTTTCTACCATCTATTCTGTTATCCAAGAGTAGCCCTTTACCACACCCTCTTCCTTGCCTACTGTATACAATTCAACATCTTCCTAGCTGCAAGGGAGGCTGGGAAAATGGCTGGCATTGGCTTGGACTGGGACTTGGCAAGTATTTTCTGTAAAGGACCAAACAGTAAATATTGTAGGCTTTGTAGGCCATATAGTCTCTGTCACAACTACTAAAATATGCCCTTGGAGTGCAAAAGCAGCCATAGAAAATGAGTAAATGAATGGGCATATCTGTGTTCCAATAAAACTTTGTTTATAATACCAGGAGGTGGGCTGGATTTGACCCAGGGGTAATTTGCTAACTCATGCCAACCAAACATGACCTGTTCTGAAGACCTGGGCACATCGTAGCTCCAAACAAAGTCATGATCCTGTAAACTAAAAGCCAGAGGGTACTGGCTATTGGTGGGTATTCACAGTGTCTGCCACCCTGGTCAGTAGGATTTACTTCTCTGGGATGGGAACTGCCCCTCCCTCCCTATAACAACTATCTATCAACTATTGGAGGTTTTTGTTGAATTATGGAAACTCTACTTTTGTGTGTGTGTGTGCACACGTGCACATGCGCACATGTGTGTTTATGTGTTTAAGACAGGGTCTAGCTCTGTCTAGGCTGGAGTGAAGTGGCCCAATCATGGCTCACCATAGCTTTGACCTCCTGGGCTCAAGCAATCCTCCCACCTCAGCTTCTTGAGTAGCTAGGACCAGAGGCACACACAACCATGCCTGTCTAATTTTGGGGGGGTTTTAGTAGAGCTAGTAGAGACAAGGTCTTGCTATGTTGCCCAGACTGGTCTTAAACTCTTGAGCTCAAAGCAGTCGTCCTGCCTCAGCCTCCTAAAGTGCTGGGATTACACGCATGAGCCATTGTGCCTGGCCTACTTTTTTTTGGGTTTTGTTTTTTTGGTTTTTTTTTTAGATAGAATCTCGCTCTGTTGCCAAGGCTGGAGTACAGTGGCATGATCTTGGCTCACTGCAACCTCCACCTCCCAGGTTCAAGTGATTCTCCTGCCTCAGCCTCCCAAGTAGCTGGGATTACAGGCATGTGCCTCCACACCCAGTTAATTTTTGTATTTTTAGTAGAGACAGGGTTTCACCATGTTGGCCAGGCTGGTCTCGAACTCCTGACCTCAGGTGATCCTCCCGCCTTGGCCTCCCAAAGTGCTGGGATTACAGGCATAAGCCATCGTGCCCAGCCTACTTTTGGTTTTTAATAAAGGGTACAGTTGAATGTTTTTTTCTTCTTCTAGCTATTGCTGATGAAAGACTCAGTCGTTCTGACCAGTGACTTCAGCAAAGGGCCCCACTAATTCTACCAGTCACTAAATTATCCAATCTCTAACTGATGCTCTGGCTCTAGAAGCTTGATGGAAGGAAAAGTAAGACTGAAATAGCTGGAGGGAGCTGTGAGGCCAGAGCACCTGCGCTGGGGTGTATGTTAATTTGTTTGGAAATATTTATCTATGCATACATAGATGGTGCACTTGATGAGTAACTATATTTGTGCTGCACTTACATGCTTTTTCTCCACCGTTAATGCAATCAGTGCACATTATAGAGGCATGAATATGCAAATGTTGAATAAAGCTTGAATTTTTAAATTAAAAAAGCTAAATCAGGGGAATTATAAGCACCCAATTTAACATTTTAAATATGAAATGAAATGTTCTCCTTCATTCCCATTCATTGCCAACAAAAATTCAGGGATTGTGTTGATATTCAGCAAGGAACTTGATTATTTTATCCCGATCTGTTTTTAAAGGAGTTGGCTTGGGTTTTGGTGAGATCAAGAGAAGTGGAGGATGGGGGAGAAGTTTAAGTCTGGAGGAAAATGTCTAAAGAATGACTTTTTTTCCTGTCCTGTTTGATGTCGTTGCTGCATGAAGCAGCGTATTGCTTGTGTACTTGCAAAGGGTATTAGCATATACTCAGTTGGGAATTAAATTTCCGAAAAGAAGCATTTTCCCCACTCGATTTCTCTTAATTCAGAAAAATTACTTTTAAATTGATGTAGCACAGCAGCTTATCACAGTTACATTTTTCTCCCCCAGGAATAAATATAGGCTTCTCTCTGCTCCCTTTTCAACCTGGTAAACAAACCCTCTCTTTTCAGGCTTGACTTTCCAAAGAGGAAAACAAGCCTCTGTACTGGTTTGGGATTAAAGAGTCTGCACTGCAATCGGTTGATTATTTATTAAACATTTCCTCATGTGGAAATCAGTACTGTCCATAATTAAATTACAAAGACCCATGCCAGGCCCTTTGGAGTTTAGAATCTTCCATGGTCTAAGCAGCTGGGTGAACTTGGCCTAGTGGCTGATCATGATATCAATAGTAATTGTATCTTATAATTATGAGGTACTTTATTCAAAGTACTTCTGCCTGTGTGTCCTGGTTTAGTTTGAAACCTACCTCTGGGCCTCAGGGAAGAATGGATTAGGCCACCTCTAAGTCCCCTATGGAGCTACTGCTGTGAGTTCCTTTTGTTTTTTTTTTTTTTTTTTTTTTTTTTTTGAGATGGAGTCATGCCCAGGCTGCAGTGCAGTGGTGTGATCTTGATCTTGGCTCACTGCAACCTCCGCCTCCCAGGTTCAAGCAATTCTCCTGCCTCAGCCTCTGAGTAGCTGGGACTACAGGCGCACGCCGCCACACCCAGCTAATTTTTTTTTTTGTATTTTAGTAGAGATGGGTTTCACCGTGTTGCCCAGGCTGGTTACGAACTCCTGAGCTCAGGCAATCAGCCCACCTTGGCCTCCCAAAGTGCTGGGATTACAGGCAAGAGCCACCGCGCCCAACCTGCTATGAGTTCTATAAGGTATTTAAGTGGAGAAAAAGGGAGAGGGCTAGACTAATGATAATGACATCAGATTTAAGTTTAATTTATATACTAGTGTGAACAAGTAGTAGGAAATGCTGTGTGCAATGACAAAACAATGCTTGATCCCTGCTTCTCAATAAGCTTTAGTATTTATAAAGCTTTGCACTTTGGCTTCCTGGACTGGTCATTTTATAAAGGAAATTCCTCCTACAGTTTATCTTATCCTCAGTATTTTACACCAAGTATTACTCTCAAAGCTCAAAGCAGGCAATCTGAAATTCTTTGGAGAACTTCTTCCATTGAAGTAGGAAGTCTGAAGTCCTTCCTGCTACAATGGAAGAAGAAAGAAGTGC
This sequence comes from Macaca nemestrina, assembly GCF_043159975.1. Classification (NCBI taxonomy): domain Eukaryota; kingdom Metazoa; phylum Chordata; class Mammalia; order Primates; family Cercopithecidae; genus Macaca; species Macaca nemestrina. The sequence continues at coordinate 162,806,223 of NC_092129.1, read as the reverse complement.
TCAAGAAGTGACTGAATCACCTAAATTAGCATTAAATTCATAGCTACAGAAAAACCATGTCTCTTTATTCTCTTGTCTTCTCTGAGATGGAGGGCTGGCAAAATGTTATTTTATAATACCCAGTTTCAACTAAATGCTGCTTCTATTTAAACCCAAGTGAGAAAAAAAGTATTAATTTTTTTTTCTTTTTTTTTGAGATGGAGTCTTGCTCTGTCGCCCAGGCTGGAGTGCAATGGTGCGATCTCGGCTCACTGCAACCTCCACCTCCAGGGTTCAAGCGATTCTCCTGTGTCAGCCTCCCGAGTAGTTGGGGTTACAGGTGCCCACCACCACGCCCAGCTAATTTTTGTATTTTTAGTAAAGATGGGGTTTCGCCATGATGGTCAGGCTGGTCTAGAATTCCTGCCCTCAGTTGATCCGCCCACCTTGGACTCCCAAAGTCCTGGGATTACAGGTGTGAGCCACTGTGCCCGGCTAAAAACATTTTTAATATTTTATTTTGAAATAATTTTAGATTGCAGAAAATTTCAAAAATAATACAGTTTCCTTATATCCTAGTTTCTACTGATATTAACATCTTACATTACCACAGTACATTTGTCAAATCTAAGAAATTAAAATTGGCTAAAGTCCAGGCTATATTCAGATTTCATCAGTTTTAGGAGAATAGTTTTAAGTCCTAAATATCTGAGTGTATGTAGCGAGGTCAGCTCAGCTGTTTCAAATTCTATGAAACTGAGCTTACGGGATGAATCATATTATTGAATCACAGAATGGTATATAAGGAAAGAATTTTAGAGCCCATATAGTTAGTGCTACTTTTAAAAGAAATCCTCAGTTTTATAAAGGAGGTGAATAAGTCCTTTGAAGAACCTGAAATTATTCAGGGTCAACATAACTTTAGTATTCTCTGCCCAAATAACTCTGAATAGTGCTGGCTTTGTTCTTGGCTGCCCTTTTCTTATTGAGAAAGAATCCTTGTATGCACAAACATATTCATCCAGCATTGAAATGAAAGCATCTCTTGCATTGTCATGTGCAGAAACATCCCAATACTCACAGTCCTTTTAATCTACAAAAGGAGGAATTCTGCAGCATTAGCTGCTGCAGAACAGAAAGGTGGAGTTTGTGAAGAGGGCGTGATAAGGTCTATTTCCAACTTTCAACACGACAACAGTGAAATGAGTCATGCTAAAACTCTTTGGGTTTCCTGGGAGAGGCATTTCATTAGGGCCGTCTGTGTGAATACGGGTTAATCCCAGGTACTTGTAAGGTGGTGTGATTCTGCATCTCAACACAGCAAGGAGCACAGGAGACACTCTGTCAACATGCATAACCATTAGTCCATCTACAGCTGATGCATTTGAGTCATCTTATTGAGAATCAGGGCAACCCGAATAAATTTCTCCCTAGCAGTACAGATGGATACCAGGAAACCAAGCAGATGCATTGTAGCTAATCAGGCAGAGGCACAGCAGGGTAACTAGAAGCTAAGATTCACATGCCTTCATGAACCTTAATTAAAGAGCTCAGTGCCTCCTTTTGTTTTATCTGTTGCCAGTGTTTGGTCTCCTATTGTGACAGTTTTTTTGTTTTGTTTTTTGTTTTTTTCAAGTAACCATCAATTTGCTGTGATAATCTAATGAGGAGATAGAACAGTCCGATGTATGTGAAACAGCAGGGACGGTTATGGCTGCCCAAGAGTTAAAGAGCCACTGCTCCTGCAGCTGCAAACCAACCTTACAAGAGCCAACCAGAAGAGAGGCAGGAGAGAGGGCGGGAGGAATCCAGGATACCGCAGGGCTCATCTCACATTGTCTTCTGCAATCACCAATAAAAACCCAAAACCAAATGTCTTTAAGGGAGAGAGAGCTAAATTATTGAGCAGGCTCTTAACAGCAGGCAAGTAGAAAAGGCATCTGCAGATTTGTGCTTCACGCCCCAGTAATAAATACAGTGTTGAGAGAAGAAATCTGTCCAAGCAAACTCACAGGGATCGGGACAGACTCTGCTATCAGTCTCCTCTGACGCACAAAGATTTGAGGCAAAGGCTGTTGGCTGGGCCCGATGCCCTTCCATGTGAGCTGGGAGGGGTGACCGGGGTGAGGAGATACCAAAGTCCATAAATAACTAGACTTCCTATAGTTGAGGGATTAACCCCACAGCAGTTCAAGAGAAGCCAAGGAAAAATTGGTCCCTGCGGAGTATTACAAACATATCTCCATGCAGAATTTCAGTTTTGCAAGATGAAAAGAGTTTTATGGACGGATGGTGGTGATGGTTGTACAACAATGTGAACACATGTAATGCCACTTAACTGTACACTTGAAAATTGGTGAAGGTGGTCACGTGTATTTTACCACAATTTAAAAAAAGTATCTCCATGCGGTGTCTGGATTAAAGGAGTAAATGTGTCGCTCCTCAGAGCAAGTTCCTTGAGGGCAGGAATAACCATTTATTTGCCTTTCTCTCTCTAGTTCTTGGAATAGTCCTTGGCACATGGTACTCTGCTCAATAAAAGAGCATAGTTGTCTGCTCTGTGTCTTGGGCTTAGTTTTATGGATACTTCTAAATGACACAGTCTCACATGTGTGGCTGGAAGGCAATGGAAAGAGGCATTGCATCCTAACAATTTGCATGCCAAGGTAGTTGGGTAGTCTTGGAAAGAGCACTGAATTATAAATCAGAAACCCTGAGTTCTATTTGTAGTCCATGTTTTAAATTCAAAAGTTCGGCCGGGCGCGGTGGCTCACGCCTGTAATCCCAGCACTTTGGGAGGCCGAGACGGGTGGATCACGAGGTCAGGAGATCGAGACCATCCTGGCTAACAAGGTGAAACCCCGTCTCTACTAAAAAATACAAAAAACTAGCCGGGCGAGGTGGCGGGCACCTGTAGTCCCAGCTACTCGGGAGGCTGAGGCAGGAGAATGGCGTGAACCTGGGAGGCGGAGGTTGCAGTGAGCTGAGATCCGGCCACTGCACTCCAGCCCGGGCTACAGAGCGAGACTCCGTCTCAAAAAAAAAAAAAAAAAAAAAAAAAAGCAAAAAAAAAAAAGCAAAAAAAAATTCAAAAGTTCATTGGCCAAGACATTTAAATTCAAAAGTTCATCGGCCAACTCTCTGTCCCAGTTTCTCAGGACCATCCTGTTTTTTGGTGTGCTCATGGGCTAGACAAGCTGCTGTAGGCTATGTTGCCCCTTTATATCTTCATCATACTTAAATCTAGATAAATTCATATTTTTAGATGACAGCCTCATGCCTCTCCCTCTCTCATCCCCCAAAGCAGTGAACTCCAATTGTAGAGATTAAAGAGACCAGAGGTGTCCAGAAATGAAGACACCTAGTTTGGGCAGTGGGCCTAGGTGTGAGATCAGCCCTATTTTAAAATCCAATAATTCAGTGCCCCAACTGTGGCTGTTCAGAAGAGCTGTGCTCACTCACACATCACTAAGAGTGTGCAATCACAGTGGTCCAGGCTCAGTGACCTTATTCACTCATCCTGCAGGGTCTGCTTGACTTGCAGCTCTCTGCTCCTTTCCCCCGGCTCTCGGGCCATCTGGCTTCATATTTTGGATCGTGATATTGATCTCAGGTCCGCCATGTTTTGGTGACCCATTGGACTCTTCCCTGCATGCTTCTCTGTAGAACACAATAGATCCAAAATGGTGATAAAAATGAGTCTTGACATGTGTGAGTTGATGCCTGGTGTTTAGTCAATTACAATTAGTAAGTTATTAAGTCAGGCCAGAAATAGAAGCATGGATTGGTTTTATTGTAATCTCAAATCTCACAAAAGACCAGCAGACAAACTATGAGGAGGATTTCTGCAGCCCACACTTGGAGAAGCCCACCATGCATTTTCTTCTAAAAGTGATGAGATATCACTTTTGAGATTTTGCAGAGTGTCAGTTCTGATGACAAGAGACTGGGGAAGAAGCCATTCCATGGCTCCCTTCTCTTCATTTGCTAGTAGGTTTTTCTTTAAAGTATACATCTTTCAAAAGGACAAAATGCTTTTTTATCAGTGGCTTAGTTCCTTGTGAACCAGGGTATGGGACTCATAAAAGAAATGACATCATATATGAATGGAGATTGACTCCATTTTAAATCAAACTGGTTGAAGACACCTTGATTTCCTTGAAAGTACATCTTGAAACATATCATTCCCCATTCTTGACTTTTTGATCTATATTGCAGATCTGAAATACTGAGTGGAAAGCATGAGTGTAGATTGGTCATTTTGACTGGAGATATCAGTTGGCTGGCCTGGAGACCCCTTAGGTTCTGGAAACCTTTGTCCTACAGCTCATGTGTTAATTTAGGTTTGTAATGCAAATATTCCTGTACTCCCAAACTACATCAGATTTGCCAAAGTGCACTCTGGGTGTCTGAGTGCAGCGTTGTTATACCCTGTACACACTATCACGTACGTATCTCTAAAGGGCTGATGGTTTGCTTACTGGTTCTCGGTAGAACCTTGGAGAAATACACCCCTATATATTCTCATCAGTCCTCCACTGGTGTTGATAATATTGGTTGGGATTTGTGTTCATCATCTACTAGTGACTCAGCATTTGAGGCTAAATGAGAGTATGCTGAATTTGCTCCAAGGACATGTTAGAAAAGTGCTGGAGTTTAAGGAGCTGGTGTATAGCCCTTGCATTTTTGGTTTCTTATCCTCATGATTCAGCCAAAGACAAAAATTGAAATTTCATTGGTTGGGTGCTAACCATCACCCTGGAAGCTCAGGAAAACTGCCCAGAAAGAGGAGGTCATGGTTCATTTCTGAGAATATAATTGTAAATGGCAGAGAAGAAAGTTAATAGGTGAGTGACAGAAACAAGTGAACACATCCACAATCAACGATCTTCCCATTGTATGACTTAGCGATCACCTTTAAATGAGCCGGGTACCCCTGCTACAGTTTTCCATTTGAAACCCATGCCTATTTGAATCAATTTTTTTCCTAATTCATCAGATGAAGTTGGTTAGTTTAGTCAGACTTTAGCCACACATACTCCAAGCTAGTGAATGATTTTACTGTTCACTCTTTTAGGCCTCAGGATGCAGTTCACAGAAGTTTAGAAAACCCAGAGGTGACGGAGTGAGGAACAAGCTGATGATATGTGTCACATGACTCCTCCCTCTCCACCCCACCCGCATCTCCCACATGTACTCTGCCCTTCAGAAGTGTGTGGTGTGACAAGGAATATTAATGTGACCACTGAAATGGAATGAATAGAATCTGGGTGGAGCACAGGCCTCTGGCCCCTCTGGCCCTTCCCACTGCCTATCTCCACCCCACTTTCATGCTTATCTAACCCCTCCCAACCAGTCACAACCCAGTCTCTTGGGAAATCAAGACCTTGGAAGCTTGTTATGTGACTGTGTCCTCAGGGTTCTGGTCCTTTGGCTCTTCTCTTTCCTGATTGATTGGAAGGCCTTTCTCCACTTATCACCAGAGCTGTGTCACTGCTCCCTCCCCCTTTTACAGATAGTTCTGGGATGCATCAGAACCCAACTGTCCTCATCAGCCTTCCTTTGAACCTTTGTAAGGACAGCGCAGACCAGAGTTGTTTTAAGAATTTCCTGTATGCACCGCAGAAGGGGTTTGGGAAACCCAGGATGGGGCTGATTAGGGGGATGGGCGTGGTACTTGCCTTCCCCTTACATACGTGGCCTGTGATATTTGTGATGTTGATATTGCCTTAGGTGATTGTATGAGAACTTCTCCTTGCAATAACTATGTTCTGTTTCTCTTCCCGGACCTCATCTCATAAGCAAAATTCCCATTTCTAAACATCTCCTTTATAAATATCCTGAACTCAATGGTCTCTTAAGAGTTTCTGTATATTTAACAGAATCTCAAGGGGCCAGACAGTGGGTTAACTATTAGAACTACTTAAGTAGTTAAGGTTCTGAAATGGAAAGAACTGGATGCCTCAAGAGGCAGTGAGTCTCCCCATGGCAGGAGAAGTGAAAGCAGAAACTGGTGAGGATGCTGTGGAGAAGACAGAAGTGTCTACTGGGCACAAGTGGCGCAGGTGGTAGGCAGCTTCTGAGATGGCACCTAATAACCCCACTTCCTAGTATTCATGCTCTTATGGGATCCTTTCCTCTTAAGTGTGGGTTGCATCTAATGACCTTCTCCAAGAGAATAGACAGTGATGGGATATGACGTCTGATCCTAATTTGCATACGAGTGTAACTTCTGTTTTGCTCTCATTCTCTCTCTTGTCCTTTCCTTTGCTTACTTGATGACGCTGTCAGAAGTGTTCAAACCAGAGTAATCCATTTTGAGTGAGGGCTAGGAAAATGAGGCTGAGACTTGCTGGGCTGCATTCCCAGAAAGTCAGGCATTTGGAGCCTCTAGATGTTTACAGTTCAGGGAACAGATTGATAATGTTCACTAAACAGACCCAGACTTGGGAGTGTCCTAATATCCTGATATCTTGAGAACGAAGGCATTCTAATTTTGCTTTAAAGATAATAATATTAATTCTTGCAAAATGAGTAATTAAGAAAATTAATCCATTATCACAAACTCTTGTAGCAGAGCACATCTCCTCATTATCTTTTTTCATCCTATATACATGAATGTTGTACCTAGGGTGGAGGCATTCCTCCTCTTACTTTTGGGAACACCTACTCTGTTTATGGAATAGCTGTTCTTTCAATATTTATTTTATTTTATTTCATTTTATTTTATTTTATTTTATTTTGAGATGGAGTCTTGCTCTGTTGCCCAGGTTGGAGTGCAGTGGCATGATCTCAGCTCACTGCAACCTCTGTCTCATGGGTTCAAGAGATTCTCCTGCCTCAGCCTCCCAAGTAACTGAGATTACAAGTGCCTGCCACCACTCCTGGCTAATTATTTATTTATTTTATTTTTAGTAGAGACAGGGTTTCACCATGTTGGCTAGGCTGGTTTTAAACTCCTGATCTCAAGTGATCTACCCACCTCGGCCTTCCAAAGTGCTAGGATTACAGGTGTGCGTCACCATGCCCAGCCACGACTTTACTTTCTTTCTTTTTTTTTTTTGAGACAGAGTCTTGCCCTGTAGCCCAGGCTGGAGTGCAGTGGCGCAATCTCAGCTCACTGCAAGCTCTGCCTCCCGGGTTAATGTCATTCTCCTGCCTCAGCCTCCCGAGTAGCTGGGACTACAGGTGCCCGCCACCATGCCCAGCTAATTTTTTGTATTTTTAGTAGAGATGGGGTTTCACTGTGTTAGCCAGGATGGTCTCGATCTCCCAACCTTGTGATCCGCCCACCTCGGCCTCCCAAAGTGCTGGGATTACAGGCATGAGCCACCACGCCCGGCCCTACTTTACTTTCTTAATAACTTGCTTTTGCTTTGCACTGCAGACTTGCCCTGAATTCTTTCTTGTATGAGATCCAAGAACCCTCTCTTGGGGTCTAGATCAGGACCCCTTTTCTGTAACAAAGCCAGCCACCATATTACAAGTTGCCATTTGGAGAGGCTCTTATGACAAGGAATAGAGGGAAGTCTCTGGCCATCAACTCATGAGGAACTGAGACCCTCAATCCAACAGCCCAGGAGGATCTGACTCCTGTCAATAATCTCTTGAGTGGGCTGGGAAGCAGATTCTTCCCCAGTCAAGCCTTCAGATGACTGCAGCGCCTGTGATCTCACCAAGATTACAGCCTGTGAGAGACCTTAAAGCAGTGGACCCAGCTAAGCCCCACCCAGATTCCTGACCTACAGAAACTGTGAGATGATAAATGCTGTTTCAAGCCACAAAGTATTGGGGTAATTTGTTATGTAGCAATAGATAATTAATCCAGCATGTTGAATAGTTGACCTCTGGTATCCCTCCCAGATTTAGGATTTTATGAGTTGTCAGGGATTAAAAATGATATTGGAAGGTATTGACTCTATTGATGTCCAAACCATTCTTTCTTTTTATTTCTCTTTTCTTCTAAGTTCAATAAATAGTTGTGCTTATCTGTTGGGATTCATTTTTCTTTGTTTTCAGGCATGTCAGCTAGCTGAAGCCTTATTGTGCTGGCTAGAGAAAGTGAACTAATTCAGGCAAGGAGATCTGAAAACCTAGGAAGTCCACCAAGGAAAAGGAAGATACCATCTGGTTGCTAATGCAGTGTGCTTTGCATGTGAAATAAGAGCAATCACAGCTCAAATAAACAATTCTGAGGTGTCATTGATTGCTCTGGGTCTGAGCAGTTTTTTCTAATCTACCCTATTATTTTCACCTTTAGCACAGGGCCCATCAGTGCTGGTTCTGAACGGTTCCTTCAGTCATTAATTTGAGGAGCTGCCACAGTTGCTTTCTGCATGGATATATTTGTGACTTAAATGCTCTTGGTTCAATAAAAGAATTATAGTACTTTATTGTGACTTGAGGAAGCCCAGGCAGGCTTTGCCACTGCAGTTCCGAAGATCTATTACTCTGCCAGACCGGCCCACTGAGTTAATGTTTCGTATTAAGATTTCTAGTCTTCATTCTGAGAAACAGAGAGGCAAGTGACTTGCTAATGCTTGATGTTGCTGGAAGAAATAAAAGATGTAGTCTGAAATCTAAACGATTTAAATAAAAGAAAAATTTCTGCCTGGTGAACCAAATTGCCCTTCTTTCCCCACCAGGCACACAGGCCCACTTCACAATGCTTGAGCTACGGTGTATTTTAAACCAATGAAATGGTCTAGAAGACAGGCCCTAAGGAGTTCAACCGTGTGAAAAAATTGTCCTGTGCTCTCAGCATATCAAGTACCTAGAATACATTAGGGACAAGCACAACTGCCTGTTTCTGTCTCTAAATAGTATTCCAATTGTAAATTGTGGCTAGCAATTTATCTTAGGAGCTACTTTGGCAGTGGGGGTGAAGAGAGAACGAGAAAATTGACGGGATTGTGTGATCCGTGGCGGGAGTGCAGCTGCCACCTTTAATATCTTGTCCCAGTGTCCTGGTGTCCTGGGTGGTTTCGGTCACTGAGTGTGTGCTTAGCACAGTGGTTCTTCTATTCCACTTACATACACATTTCCATCTGCAAAGATTGTCATAAAGTAGTTTATTATATATTTCCTGTAATATATCAGAGAAGATAGATTCAAGAATGTAGTTGAGGAAACAGACACCCAGAGGTTAGATCTTTCCTTCAAAAAAATTGTGGTAAAATGCATATAACATAAAGTTTACCATGTTAATCATCTTAAGGTGTGCGATTTCGTGATATTAAATATGTTTACAATGTTGTACAACCATTGCCACTATCTAGTTTCAGAACTTTTCATTATCCCAAAAGGAAACGTACATCCATTAAGCAGCCACTCTCCTTTCCTTCTATCCCCAGCCCCTGGCAACCACTAATCTGCTTTGTGTCTCTGGATTTGCCTAATTTGGATATTTCATAGATATAGAGTCATGTAATATATGTTCCTTTGCATCTAGCTTCTTTCACTTAGCATAATATTTTCAAGGTATCCATGTAGATACTGTTTTAATGTATCAGTACTTTATTCCTTTTGGTGGTTTAATAATAGTCCATTGTATGGATATACTTCACTGTGTTTACCCATTGTCAGTTGATGGATGCAAGTTAAATGCTTTTAACATTAATTAATGGCAATATTAATTAAAAGTATGTTAAGTGTCCACAACCAATCAATAGATGGTTGCATTAATGATAATTATCAGTGAGGACTAAACTTCAAACACGGAGTCCTTTTCTTAGCCAGTTTATCACAAGAATGGAGTCCTTTTGCTGAAAGCAAGAGTTAGGACTCATCATTATCTTCTAAAATGCTGAGACAGACAGCAAGATATGTGAAAGATGTGACTCTCCTGAGAAAATGGATCCACTGAATGCTGTCAGAGATTTTTACTGGTTCTGGCATTGGCAGGTTGGAGTTACTATGGGGAAAAGTTTGTCCCAGTAGCATGCCTGTGGAGAGATTTTGAAGAGGTTCCAGGAGAGAAATCTGGAAGGTTTCTCTTAGGTTGCATGTGTCTGGCCAGTCTGGCTAGCGTTTTGTCAATGTTCATGAGTAGTTCTGTTTTGGGCATTCACAGGGTCATCTTCCATCAGAGACATTCCATGAGGTTGGGGTTTCTGGGACTCCAGTTTCTCACCATCTCCCCCAGTATTACTGCTGCACCATGATGGTACTGAGCTTGGAGAATGGGGTGGACTATGCAATGGAAGAGCCCATTGGCAGTAAGTCAGAGATGGGAAGACTGGATTTGTGTGGACAGAGGAGTCTTACTCCTAGGATAACACGAGGTACTCTGGCACATAGTCAGAAATATTATGTTTAAAAATGAGCTGACTTGGGAACTTTTGAGGGTAGGTGGGTGTCCTATGACAAGAGGAATGGGGGTACCTCAGACCCATTTTGTTCTGAAGTTTACACAGTTCATGGCCAGTTTTAACTGACTACATCTTGTATTTAGAGACTCTGAGATCAGAGTTGTCTTTCATACTTCTTAGAATCTGCCACTTATATCAGAGGAGATAATAACATGCCAGCTTCTTAAACTCGGAAGGTGGGAACATCGGTGCTAGCTATAGCACGATTCTTTATACCTTCTACAAACTGTATTTAAAAATTACACAGATTCCAATTTTGTAATGCACTCTTAAGATGTCCTAACACAAGCCAAGCAGTTACAATTCAAATGGATAATAATTGCATTTCCTTTTGGAAAAATAGCCCATGCCCCTAATTGGATCACTGTGCATTCAGCACCCCATCTGTTGGCATGGCACTTGCTGGGAAGTCTGAATGAGAGATATTGAATAATCATACCCTGCGTCTCCCACCGCTGCAGGTCCCCAGATGTGGTCTGCCACTTCCACTCCAGTACTCCAGTTTCTGGTATTGGAACTTCTCCCTGGCCCACTGCTGCAGTGATTAGGACAAAGATCCCAGATTGGCTAGTGTCTGCAAGTGAGCATCGTATGGGTTGAAGCGATTCACAAACCATGAACATGATTTATCTCCCTAGGAAAGATGGTCTTCATAGTGAAGTTGCACTGTTTTTCTAGAAGGTTGTTATCATAGTGCCTTACTCATGTAGTTCAGCACACCAGGAAGTAAATGTACATGATTAAATTTAACTCGATTAAATTTAACATGATTAAATTTAACTGCACACACACACACATACACAAAAACCACCCTAACATATAATCTGGAACATAGTAGCTGCTCAATACATCATCCTTAATTTCAAAAGTGTTGGCAAAAGTCTATGTCTGGGGGCCTAGAATGTTTTCCAGGTAGAAAGGATATAAACGAGCAAGGCATATGCCAGCTTTTTAGGCATAATTTACCAAACACTCATATTTTTCTTCAAAACGTGGCCAAAATGACTTAGTCTGAATCCAGGTGGATTCTGCACACCCCTCACAAGGGAGCTTCTGGGCTGAGACATAGACTTGGTGAGACCTCCTCCAGCCAGCTCTTCATATAGAAAGCTTACATTCGTTCCAGCCTTTCTGCTAAGTGAACATTGTCTATGTTTGAACATTTTCACCAGCAGGAATCTCACTACCCTCATATCTGGAAATGAAACATTTGCCTCATTTGTACTTTATGCACGAGAAACTCGCCGACTGCTGTGATTCCTCATAATTCTCAACCAGATGGATTGTATGATGGGATTGATGGCATTGACTACAATGTTGGAGCAAGGGTTCCCATACATTTCCTAGGGCTGCCACAATACAAACCAGGTGGCTTAAAACAAGAGAAATCTATTCTCTCACGGTTCTGGAATCTAGAAGTCTGAAATTAAGGTGTCAGCAGGGCCCTGCTCTCTTTCCGAAGGCTCTAGGGGAGGATTCTTTGTTGGCTTCTGGTAGACCCTGATCTTCCTTGGCTTGGAGATACATCTCTTCAGCCTCTGCCTCCGACGTCATGTGGCATTCTCCCCTCATGTGTCTATGTGTCTGCGTTCCTTCTCCTCTTTGGTCTTGTTAGATTAAGGATCCATGATACTCCGGTATGACCTCATCTTAATTTAAATAACATACCTGCAATGACACTGTTTTCTTTCTTTCTTTCTTTTTTTCTTTTCTTTTCTTTTTTTTTTTTTTTTTTTTGAGACAGGGTCTCTCGCTGTTATCCAGGCTGGAGTGCAGTGGAGCGATGTTGGCTGACCACAACCTTTGCCCCCTGGGTTCAAGAGATTCTCCTGCCTCAGCCTCCTGAGTAACTGAGATTATAAGCATGTGCTATCATGCCCGGCTAATTTTTGTCTTTTTAGTAGAGACAGGGTTTTGCCATGTTGGTCAGGCTGGTCTTGAACTCCTGACCTCAAGTGATCTGCCTGCCTTAGCCTCCCAAACTGCTAGGATTACAGGCATGAGCCACCACGCCAGGCCTGACCCTATTTTCAAATAAGATCGTATTTTGAGTTACTGAGGGTTAGGACTTCAACATATCTTTTGGGCCAGGCATAGTTTAATCCATAAAAACCATTTGATCTATTTTTACCATGCTCAAAAACTTAAACCCAGCCCTGCTGAATCACTGGAGAGAAGATGTCTCAAGAATTCTTAAGAACTAGGGAGTTGTGAGGTTGTCACCTCATGTTGTTATACCCAGTGATATTTTAGGAGGTTTTGCATGAAGATGCAGCATTGCTGATGAAATGATTGCTTGCTGAGTGGAGAAGGCTGCAGTTCACTGTTTTGATTTATTCCCTATGAGTTCTTTTTAGATTTTCTTTCATTCAGTTTCAGTTGCAATGCTGCTGTGCTTCTTGACCCAACTTTATTCTCTGCGTAGCCCCATCAGACAAGCTGATTTCATTGGACTTACTTTTTTTAGTTTTTGTTAATAAAGATTTGATCAATTCAATGTGCTTTGGCCAACTGCACATGTCTGGTCCCTGTCTTCTGATGCCTTCTTCTGAGAGGGGGTACCCTCCTCCTCTCCCCCTTGAGAATCACTGCAGTAATATATGCTGCTGGAACTTAGGGTGGTGTGAGTTCAGAGATCTTGTTGAAGAATCCCCCATATCCCTTTTACTGCCGTGTGACAGGTATTCCATCCCACGCCTGAGGACAGGTGCTCCGTTACAAGTTTAGTTAAGGTTATCGCTTTGGAAGGGGTTGATTGAGGGTGGGAGAGGAAGGCAGAGAGTTGAGGAGAAAATGGTGGGGGGAGAGGGAAGACCACCTTGGTCATCTGGGTTATCTGAATGACTCCTGGAGGTACCTAAGGTGAAGGACACTGACCGTTTCCACATCTGGGTTGCCTGAACTATTTGCCAGGCAGTTCCATTGTGGGGTTCCTGGTCTTTGGGTGGAGTGGAAAGAGAAAATCTCAGATGGAAGTGGAAGGGAGGTACCGGTAAGTAAGAGGGTCTAGAAACAGACATTACTCATTTGATGTTTTATGCAGAAGCTTTAGGGTAACACTGATGATAGCACCTCCCTTCTTATTGGTGTGATAAACACACCACTTCCTGCTGACTGCAGGCTTATCAGTTGTTGTCTACAACTGTAAATACTGTCCTTTCTTTATGAGGCTAAATGGTTCATATTTTTATAGCAATTTTGTAAATTAATGAGTCAAATCTGTGGTTACTCATGTAATTTCAGTTACCACTGGCAAGAGAAATTTTAAAACAAATAGATTATTACTACTATAGTTCCACATTTTTGCCAACTCCTGGGCACGTCTGCTTCCTTGAAGAGGGCTCTCTCTGCTCACACAACTCTTGGCTCTAGACTTTGAGGCAGTTTACCTGCTCCTTGGAGAACGGCTGTCTCCCTCTTTCAGTGCAGTGAGTCCTTTGCTATAAGAAAGAAGAAAGAGAGTGGGAGAGTGAGACTGGACGGTTGGGAGAGCTGGGGTGGCACGTGGATACTTTCTCTTCTCCTTTGGGAATTCCACTTAACGCCTGAGGAGGAGGCATTGCCCAAACCCCTGAGGGTTCCTGGAAAAACAGAGGAAGTTTCCACCAGAAGAATTTGCTATATTCTTAAAGCAATGCACAGCAGGGTGGGTAGCATGGGTGCCCCAGTATGGCAGAGCCTGCAAAGTCCCCAGATAGATTTAGACCCTTTCCATTGCACTGCTTGTGTCAGCAAGATTCGAGCCCAGCCGGGCATGGTGGCTCATGCCTGTAATCCCAGCCCTTTGGGAGGCTGAGGTGAGCGGATCATGAGGTCAAGAGATTGAGACCATCCTGGCCAACATGGTGAAACCCTATCTCTACTAAAAATACAAAAATTAGCTGGGCATGGTGGCACGCACCTGTAATCCCAGCTACTTGGGAGGCTGAGGCAGGAGAACCTGTGGGGCAGAGGTTGCAGTGAGCCAAGTTTGCACCACTGCACTCTAGCCTGGCGACAGAGCAAGACTCCATCTCAAAAAAAAAAAAAAAAAAAAAAAAGATTTAGAACCCATTGGCCTTTCTCATCTACTGGAAGAAAAGAGTGTGCTAGCTAGAGCTGTGAAATTGGCATTTGTCTGCTGCATTAAAATAGAGGAACTAAACTTGTTTAATTCTCTGATAATTAATGAAAACAAAATTATCCCAATCTGATCTCCAGAGAAAAACATATACACATATATATTATAAAATATGAAATGTGGCCAGGCGCGGTGGCTCAAGCCTGTAATCCCAGCACTTTGGGAGGCCGAGGCGGGCGGATCACAAGGTCAGGAGATCGAGACCACAGTGAAACCCCATCTCTACTAAAAATACAGAAAATTAGCCGGGCGCGGTGGCGGGCGCCTGTAGTCCCAGCTACTCAGGAGGCTGAGGCAGGAGAATGGCGGGAACCCGGGAGGCGGAGCTTGCAGTGAGCCGAGATCGCGCCACTGCACTCCAGCCTGGGCAACAGCGTGAGACTCCGTCTCAAAAAAAAAAAAAAGAAATGTTTATTTTTGAATATTTAGAAAGTGGAGAAATGCTCCCCAAAGGAAAGAAAACTACATTTTTTTTTTTTTTTCCTGAGACAGAGTCTCGCTCTATTGCCCAGGCTGGAGTGCAGTGGCATGATCTTGGCTCACTGCAGCCTCCGTCTCCTGGGTTCAAACAATTCTCTGCCTCAGCCTCCGGAGTAGCTGGGATTACAGGTGCCCACCACCACGCCCAGCTAATTTGTTTTGTATTTTTAGTAGAGATGGGGTTTCACCATCTTGGCTAGGTTGATCTTGAACTTCTGACCCCGCGATCCACCTGCTTCGGCCTCCCAAAGTGCTGGGAATATAGGTGTGAGCCACTGTGCCCGGCCAAACTACTTTTAATCTGACCTGCTAGTGATAACTCTTGGCATTTTGACATATTTCATTCGTAGACACACTTGCATTCCCAATTTAGATTGCATTGCTCATGGTGTTTTGTAACATTTTCTACTTAACAATATTGTTAATTTCTTTTTTTGAGATGGAGTCTCGCTCTGTCTCAGGCTGGAGTGCCGTGGCGGGATCTCGGCTCACTGCAACCTCCACCTCCTGTGTTCAAGCTATTCTCCTCCCTCAGCCTCCCAAGTAGCTGGGATTACAGGTGCATGCCACTACCCCTGGCTAATTTTTGTATTTTTAGTAGAGATGGGGTTTCACCATCTTGGCCAGGTTGGTCTCGAACTGCTGACCTCATGATCCTCCTGCCTCAGCCTCCCAAAGTGCTGGGATTACAGGCATAAGCCACCACACCCAGCCAATATTTTCTTAAGGTGTCAATTATTCCTTTAAAACTGATTTTAAATGACTGCATAATATTTTATTTAAATACCTGCCTAATATTTCACTGTATGGCTGTGACATAATTTATCTAACTAACCTTCTAATTATTGGACATTTAGCTTGTTTCCAGTTTTTCACTATGATAAATAATGCTATAATAAGCATCCTCATATGAAACTATTAGTGCACATCCTTATCAGATAATTGGTTTGTTGTGGTATTTTCCCTATTTTTGCTATTTTCTTGATATAGATGCATTCACTTAACAGTAGCAATTTTAAGTTGTACTTATGTACTATATTAAGGGAGTTCTTGTTTAATTTACTCCCATCCATGAAGCAAATCTATTTTCTATTTTAAAAACACTCCTTAAATTTAAATAATTAGAAAGAACTTGAAATCATTATATTTAGCTACAAAACACACTGGAGCATTAGACTGTATACTAGTCAGCTTGGGGCTGCCATAACAAAATATCAGACTCGGTGGCTGAAACAACAGACATTTTATTTCCTCGCTGTTCTGGAGGCCAGAAGTCCAAGATCAAGGTTCTGGATGATTGGTTTCTGGTGAGGGCTCTCCTTCTGGCTTGCAGATGGCCACCCTCTCCATATGTGCTCATATGACCCGTCTTTCTTTGTTTTCTGTTGCTTGTAACAGAATACTTGAAACTGGGTAATCTGCAGAGAAACAAAATATATTTCTTACAGTTCTGGAGACTGGGCAGTCTAAGGTCAAAGGACCCATCTGATAAACGCCTTCATGTTAGTGGAGACTCTGCAGAGCCCTGAGGTGGTGGAGGGCATCACAGGACGAGGGGGCTGAGTGTGCTAGCTCAGGCCTCTCTTCCACTTATGAAGCCACCAGTCCCACTCCCATGATAACCCATTCATCCATTAACCCATTAATCCATGAATGGATTAATCCATTCATGAGAACACAGCCTCGTAATGAGAACACAGCCCTTGTGATCCAATCACTTCTTAAGCGCCCCACCGTTCAATACTGCCACGATGGGGATTAAGTTTTAACATGAGTTTCCGAGAGGACAAACATTCAGACAATAGCATGGCCTTTCCTTGGTGAATGTGTTTAGAGACAGAGCAAGAATGAGCTCCTGGTGTGAATTCTTATAAGGACGCTAATGCTATTAAATCAGGGCCCCACCCATATGACCTCAGTTAAGATTAATTACTTCTAAGTGGTACCATCTCCAAATACAGTCACACTGGGGGTTAAGGCTTTAGCATATGAATTCTGGGGGACACAAACATTCAGTCCATAAGAGACTGAGATTTTAAAACTTAATTACGAGGCCCTATCTTTGTATAGAACGTTTTATTTTTTAAGCATTTTTACATGTATTATCCCATTTCATCTGAAACAAGTTGGATCATCTTTAAATCTTCCTCAGGTTACCTTCTGGAAAAGTTAATTTTTTTTCAAAATTGTACATGGATATAGTTTACAAAGTCAAATAATATTATAACAACAAATGCCTTATAACAACCACAACTAAAATAGTCCTATGGCCCCTGTGTTCTTGCTGGCTGGGTGCTCCTCTCAGCTCCTCAAGGCCACCTGTTGTTCCTTGCCTTGTGGCTCTGTCACAGGCAGTTGATTTCTTCAAGACCAGCAGGAAATCTGTCTTTCAAAGTCTTCACCTGATTGAGCCAGGCCCACCAAAGATACTCCATTTGGTTTACCTTGAAATCTGCTAATTTGGAAACTTAATTGGATCTACTAAATCCTTTCACAGCTGGAAGCATGTCACAGGTGCCGCCTGAACTTAAAGGGAGGGGAGTACACAAGGGCATGGCACATCAGGGGTCACCTTAGATCATATCTGCTGTAACCTATAAAGCTATGTGATAACCATTCGATTTTATATTCCTAAGTTCCTATTTTGATACGTATGCACTTTATTACACCTTCCTTCCCCTCCCCTATCTTCCCCTCCCAACTTAGTTATAGCACTTTTTAAAAACGTAAATCCATGTATTATGTTACATTCTGTTTTATTACTATGTTATATAAATTTGTGGTTGATATTTATCACATTTTGTAGCTGCATAGTCTTTTTGGAACATGTTGCTGCGTTTGAGGAATTATCCACCTAATGGTTCCCACCTGCATGTATCTGCAATCTTCTAGCTTCTAATGTTGCTGGGGAGATACACAGTGCTATTCTGATCCCAGCTCCTTTGCATGTAGCCTAGTTTTCCTTTCTAGAAGTGTTTAGGGTCTGTTCTTTGTTTCAAATGTTCTGAAATAAGATAACGTGTCTTGTCCATTTTCCTTTTAGGATTAACTCAATGGACATTTTAAATTTGGCGCTTCAGCTTTATTTACTTCAGTTCTAGAATTTTTTCTTTTATTACTATTATAATATTCTTAATGTTTTCTGTTTTTTTTTTTTTGCAACTCCTATTATTTGGACGTTGGACATTCTTATATAGCCCTTCATTTTCTTGCCTTTTGACTCCGATTGTCCTCTGTAATATATATTTTTTAAAATTCTGCATTATCTTCCAATTGCTTTATTGAATTTGTAAGTTTGAGTCTCATAATTTTAACTTTCAGAAGCTCTTGGCTGCTGAGCAGTCTTATTATTTTAAAGTAGCATTGATATAGCAGTTAAGGAGAAATCACTTAGGCAGATAGCAAGGGCATGGGAGTCCTCAGTAAGGCTTTTCTTTTTAATAAAAAGCAGCCCCAAATCATTTCCTAACAAAGAGCAGCCTGCAGGCTGGGAGCTCACAGGGGTGAATGCCAGCAGGAATTAGGGACTAGACATGTTCAAGATGGCGGCTCCATCTTCCCTTCTGGGCTGGCCACGTGTACAGGAAGAAGCAGACAAGATGGGGCTGATAACTGGAAAGTCTATTTGCATAAGCCAGGCGCGTTGGCTCACGCCTGTAATCCCAGCACTTTGGGAGACTGAGGCGGGTGGATCACGAAGTCAGGAGATTGAGACCATCCTGGTTAACACCGTGAAACCCCGTCTCTACTAAAAATACAAAAAAAATTTAGCTGGGCGTGGTGGCGGGTGTCTGTAGTCCGAGCTACTCGGGAGGCTGAGGCAGGAGAATGGCGTGAACGCGGGAGGTGGAGCTTGCAGTGAGCCGAGATCGCGCCACTGCACTCCATCCAGGCTGGGCGACAGAGCGAGACTCCATCTCAAAAATAAATAAATTAATTAATTAATTAAATTAAAAAGTCTATTTGCATAAGAAGATTAGAGTGGGGCAACCCGCCTTCCTTAGCGCTATGTAAATGTCATACCTGATCCAATCAATCTGTGAGCCCTGTGTAAATCAGACACCGCCTCCTCAAACTGGAATATAAAATGTGATGCACTCGCCACCAGGTCCTTTCTGCTAGGAGACCCCTTCATCTATAGAGGAAGCTGTTTCTGTTTCTCTTCTAACTATTAAACGTCCACTCCTAAACTCCTGGTGTGTGTCCATGTCCTAAATTTTCCTGGTACACAACGACAAACCCCAGGGTATATACCCCAGTCGATGTAGCCACTTCAGCATCTTATTTTTATTTCATAAATGTGATATCTTGAGGTTTTCTTTTTCTCTTTGCGTTGTTTTTATTTCCTCTGAGTTTTTTTGAGGCGGTGGGGGGCCGGGGGGTGCTGCTAGTGGAAGGGGGAAGTTATTTGTTAACAGTTTTCTCCATGTTGGAGATTTTCCTCAGTAAGTGTAGAGGAGGAAAGCAGGGCCAGTTTGTTTTCCATACAGAATTCTAAACAATTTCCGCATGCTTATCTCCTGTGTCACATGTACCTTCATTGTGCTGCAATGGATGCCACCAATACCTGTGCCTTTCTGAATTTCTGAGGCAGCAACCCAGCTTATTTTTCAGCAGCATCATTCCTACCAAGACTTAAGTTTGAGCCCTCCCTCCTCTGTGAAGCGTTTACCATTCTTCCCTTTGCTTTCTATCTACATACATTGTTGGTGCAGTTACTGATATCTTCTGGCTTCATCAAAGATCGGCTTTGTGTTTCCATATCTTTGCTATCTTTCCATATTTAGGCGTGTTGGAAAGATTATTTTCAAAAGAAAGAGCTATAAAAACATGTTTACTCTGCTTTCTTAAACCTCAAAGCACCGAAGGTCTCTTTCCAATGACTTTCTACTTCCCTGGTGCTAGGGCAGGCATAAGGATTCCTTTGTGAAGACAATGGGATTTAAAGCTAGAAGAGGGACTTTGTGTGTCACACAAGGGATCCGTGGATGCAGAAGAAAACGGGAAAAACTCAAATCCCATCGAGGTTTTTGAAATGCAGAAAATGGACACATGGCCTATTCGAATTACGGAATTCCTGTTTGATAATGCCCATTGCTTGTAACTAGTTGGTCAAAATTAGATTTCACAGAAACATCATGTCTTGATTACAATATTAGAATTCTACAGCAAGACATACAATGTGATTTGAAGTCCACAAACTCCCTGTCAGACTGCGTTTCTGTAAGCCATACTTATTTAGCTTTTAGAAAAACAGAAAACTTGGCAGAACTCTTCTGGCCGGGATGAAGCAGAGTGGGAATAACCATATCAGATTTAAATTGGAGATGGTTGAATGCTGCCACTTTTTTCAAACCTATCAAGGTGAAAGGCCAACATACACCAGTGACTAACAGGAAGGATTTGGGACATGGCTTTGGGTTCCTCCAGCGTTCAACATGGTGTTCTGATTCCTGCTCTCAAGATTGGTGAAGAAACGATATTTTTTAAAAAGCCTTCATCATTTTATGTTTGCTGTTTACTGAACTCAAAACCGTATGGTTTGCATTAGCAGGGCTTCTACAAATTGTGTGGAAGGGGTTTAAAAATAATTCCGTAGCCCGTATGAAAAATGAGCCTGTGATTCCTGACTCCTCAGAGTTCCTTGTAGGAGTCCTGGTGTAAAGTGATCTTTTACATGCCTGGTTGGAACTGTGAGCCAAGCAACATCTGCATTTTTAAAAATAAACATTTTGCATGTAGAAACTGAAGTTTGCTTCTTTTTTTTTGCTAAGGAAATTGATTCGTCATATATACACACTGGTACTTAGAGAGGAGTCGTGAACAGATTTAAAGTACATATTTGGGGAGATTCTGTGGTGATGACTGGGTAACCATTTTGGAGTCAAGATTGTCCACCTTCTTTCCAAACATTGTTTTGTGTTCCAGGAAAATTCCCAGTAGTTCAGTTTCTGGTTACGTATAGATAAAGAGGCTTTTCTCCTCCACCTCTCCAAATTGTTTATTGACAATATTACCCCCTGACAAAGCCTTTTATTCCACTACTAGAGATATATTCTACAGTTTTAGCACCTTTGGGAGAGGTAACTCATTGATTTAAATTTCCAAATGCACAAATATCCCAGATCTGATTGTGAGATCTGCTTCTCAGCATGGAAGTGACAGAGAGGAGGAGCTGGAGATGTCAGTAACGTGGGAGGAAAGGGCTGGGTGAAAAGGAAGATTTCGAATGAGATGGGCAACATGATTTGAAAACCACAAGCTTCTTGGCTGTCAGACTTAATTTTTAGATGGCCAAAGCCAGAAGATAGCAGAGACTAACGAAGGCAAACTTTTCCTACGTGACAGTTTTGCTGAGGGGTAGCCCCACAAATGGACTAGGAACAGAAAACCATCCTGTCATACATTACATCATGAAGAGGTGAAGAGGAAGTAGCAAACCAGAGCCTGGGTGTGATTTCCCAAATCATCAGATGGATCTTCAGTTAGGGAGACTAATGCTCCTTCCTGCCCTGCCTTCCCTGCTCAGAATAAGTTCTGCAGCACAACTGGGCCTAGGGACAGGATTCCTCATCGTGAAAGTATGACTCCAGTTGGGAAAGGTGTGAGTTATGTTCCTAGAGGTATTTGATCACAATGGGTTTCTAACACCTAGTAAGGTAATATTTATTTCTTTGAGATGGTAAAAGCAATAGAAAAAAATCTTAATTTCTTTAAAAGTAAGTAAGGATAGTTGTTAAAAGCAATAATTTAGAATTTACAACTTCTTTGTAATCCAAGAGAAAAGATTCTGGGGTCATGACATTCTCCCCCTTAAAAATGTTTTTGGGCCAGGCGTGGTGGGTCACACCTGTAATCCCAGCACTTTGGGAGGCCGAAGCAGGTGGATCACCTGAGGTCAGGAGTTTGAGACCAGCCTGGCCAACATGGCAAAACCCCATCTCTACTAAAAATACAAAAAAAATTAGCCGGGCGTGGTGGCACATGCCTGTAGTCCCAGCTACTCAGGAGGCTGAGGCAGGAGAATCACTTGAGCCTGGGAGGCAGAGGTTGCAGTGAGCCAATATAGCAACATTGCACTCCAACCTAGGTGACAGAGCAAGACTCTGTCTCAAAAAAAAAAAAAAAAAAAAAAAAAAGTTTTTTAACTTTTCCTTACCTACAACCGTGGTATGAGAATTTTTTTAAAAAGCTATTCTCAGGAATATGTGTGTTTGCAAACTCATTCTCTCTCTCTCTCTTTACTTATAATTTCAGATCCTTAAACATTTTCACATGAAAAACCTTGACCTAAAGGAAAAACTCAAATTCCATAAGGTTGCATTCAGGTCTTCCATAATTTGGCTCTGAGGTACTTCCTCATTAAGAAATCATTTCTTTGAGATGAGAGAGTACCTGCAGAGTATGTGCAGATCTGAGCTGAATTCATGTGTAACCATGGAAACTCCAGGTATCGATAAAGGAACATGTCACAGGATAGTGTGAAAAGCACGGAAGTGAGCATTAAGTTTTGTAACTTAGCTAGTTTTGAAACCCTTAATGGTGTAACTTTGGTAGAGAAATATCACTTAGTCTTTTGCGGACTCAATTTCCTTTCTGTGTATAACTAAAGGGAGTGAAATGATCTCTTTGATTGCTCTAAGCCCTGAGTTTCTAGACTTTATGATTCCAGGCTGAGGACAACCATCCCTTCAGAGGGCATCTCTCCTCCTGACCATAACTGAAGGGGAATAAGAAGTGGCTTCCAGAGAAAAAGAGAGAATTTGGAGGTGCGGGTAAAAGATGAAGAGAAATAGGACTCTGGGGTGTTTGAATTTGCATTCACCTATTATTTCCACTGTTCTAATTTTAGCTTTAGAGAACGTCTCTTGACCCACATCCAAGCACCCTGCTGAACACATCACTTTCATACTGAAACGTCTTCTATGTTGAAAGCGGAGGTTTTCTAGGAAAATGTTGGACTTCATTTTGAAACAAATGGAGTGGGGACATGGCAGCAGTAATTGAAATAGAAATTCTTAAATTATCCTCCTCCAGATTCGATAGACCTCATTTTCCCTCAAAGGATATCACATACAAATTTCATGCATCCTCTGGCGATATTCTGGCTGGAGACAAGTGTCTGTCCTGGGTGACAAGAATGTAATCTCCAAATGATTCCATTCTGGACCTCAACAGAGCAGAGTCTTTCCATGTGGTAGCCTTTCCGATGGACCAGATGAGCGGAGACCACCAAGCACAAATTTAAGAAGGATATTAGATTCCACTAGGGCCAGGAGCTCAGAAGTGAGTTATTAGAGTTTTGTTTACTATGCCCTCTGGATATGGCCCTAATTAGGTGGAACTGATAAGCTTGACAAATTTTGAACTATTGCTTTCTGTTTGCCAATAACAAAATATTACTGTGTAGGATGTTAGCTATTTTCCGCATCAAGCCCTTTCTATTTTCCTGAAGATATCATTAGTTTCCGTTTCAATGGGCCTTTTGTTTAGAGGGAGAAGAATGTCCTTTTTACCTTTTTTAATTAAAGCACCTTGGTGACTAATATACAATTTCTTTAGACTTTCCTCTGAACCCCATCGTCTATACTTCCTTCACTTCCGGGCTCTGTTTTTTCACTTTCTCAGGTAGTAATTAGATCAAGCAGAGGTTGCAGGCACAGGATATATCTTCCCAAGTCTCATTAGCATTTCTTAGCTAATATTCTCTCCCTTCCTTCCTTCTTCCCTTTCCCTTTTCCCTCCTTCCTTCCTTCCTTCCTTCCTTCCTTCCTTCCTTCCTCCCTCCCTTCCCTCCCTCCCTTCCCTTCTTTCCTCCTTCACCCTTCCTTCTTCCCTTCCCTCTCCCTCTCCTTCCTTCCCTCCCTTCCTTCCCTCCTTTCCTCCTTCACCCTTCCTCCTTCCCTTCCCTTCCCTTCCCCTTTCTCCTTCCCTCCCTCCTTCCCTCCCTCCCTTCCTCCCTCCCTCCCTCCCTCCTTCCTTCCTTCCTCCTTCCTTCCTTCTTTTTTTCTTTCCCTCTCTTCTTTCTTTCTAACTGTGAATTATGCAGACCCTACTATCAAGGATATACCTATAAACATTAGATTCCTATTTTTAACCAGTGGGAAGCTGTATGGACAGTATTTTTAGAAACTCCAAACAACCAGCAGTAATTAGCAACAACCGAAAAACATAGAAAGCACATATGTTTTTATGTTGGTAAAGCAATTATATACATGGGTTTATATACGTGCTTAAACAGCTATGACATGTTGGAATATTTTCTTAGTGATGTCCTGAAACCATAATTAATATCTTAATGAAATATTTAGTCAAGTTTTATCAGGCTCAGGAATAATTATTTTACAATTCTTTTTGGAATGCAAACTTAGAAGTCTAAGAGTTAAAGTAATTATCCCAGAGTTGAAATAATTTGAATGCAGAAGGATGTTTTCCAGGGTAGTGTTTATAATCGATTTAAGTCTGGTTTAGTCGACGTACTCCAGAAAGATATCCTTCTGCTAACTCCCTCATTCAAAAATATCTAGGAAGAATATTCTAACTAATCAGATCTAGGAACTGAACCAGCTCACTGAGAGGTAAAGGGAAACACCTGCATGTTAGAAACGCACAGCAAATGAGGCTGCCAAGAATATATGCTGGAAGAAGGAAAACAGCAACTACTCAAGCGTGTTACCCACGAAACAAAAGGATGTGAATGATAGGCTGCAATGCTCTTTAATTTTATGCAGGAAAATCATTTCTAGGAAGTGGCTATTTTGAAAGGTGTACTTGAAATGTTTTTGAGAGACTTTCTTCCTTTTGGAATTCATACCAGAAATCTGACTTCTCAATAGCCTTTACTGTCAGGATGTTTTCTGTGGTTGTCACTGCATCTTCCTGTAGCTGGTCCACTTTGAGGGAAGTAGAAGAGAAGGTTGAGGTAGAGAATACGTAGGGATAAAGGGTTAGAAATAAAACTAAAGGTTAGAAATAGCAAATACGTGGGTAAGTATAAGACAGTATTAATTTATTTTTATTTATTTATTTTTCTCATTTCTTCTCTTAAGTTCTTTAAAAGATATTTAAAATTGCATAAATAATCATAACATTGCATTATTGGGTTTATTATGTATATATGTAATATGTGACAATTATAGCATAAAAGAGGAGGGAGAAAATTGAGCTATACTGAAGCAAAGTTTGTATATTTTACCAGAATTAAGTTAGAGTTAACCTAAAATAGACTGTTATAAGTTAACATGCATATAATAATTTCTAAAACATCATTAAGAAAATAACTTTAAAAAATTGAATTAAGAAGTAAAAAAGGAATTAAAATGGCACACCAGAAAATATGTATTTAATACAAATGAAAGTAGTAAAGGAGGATCAAAAGAACAAAAAATACTTGAGATCTATTGAAAACAAACAGCAAAATGGCCAATGTAAATCCACCCAAGTCAAAAATTATATTAAATGAAATGGACTAAATACTTCAATCAAAAGGCAGAAGCTATATTAATATCAGAAAAAACATACTTTCAGTAGAAATCATTACTAGAGACCCAGCAATTCTACTTGTAAGTATATATCCAAAGGAATTAAAATCAATATGCCAAAGAGATTCTCATACTAATTGCAGCATTATTCAGAATAGCTAAGATATGGAAGCAACCTTGGTGTCCATCATCAGATAAATAGATTTTTAAAAGGTAATATGTATACAAATTGAATATATTCAGCCCTAAAGAAGAAGAAAATTCAGTCATTTGCAACAATGTGGGTGAACCTGGAGGATATTATGCTAAGTTAAATAAACAAGGCACACAAAGGCAAATACTATATGATCTCACAAGTAGAATCTAAAAAAAGGTGAACTCATAGAAGTAAAGAGTAGAATGGTGGTTACTACAAGTTAGGGGAGGGGAGTGAATTGGGAAAGAGGAGATGTTGGACAAAGGGTGCAATGTCTCAGTTAGACAAGAGGAATAAGCTTTAGTGATCTATTGTACAGAATGGTGACTATAACAAAAAATAATGCATCATAGCTGGGTGCGGTGGCTCACGCCTGTAATCCCAGCACTTA
This sequence comes from Macaca nemestrina, assembly GCF_043159975.1. NCBI lineage: Eukaryota > Metazoa > Chordata > Mammalia > Primates > Cercopithecidae > Macaca > Macaca nemestrina. The sequence goes on along the minus strand of NC_092129.1, from coordinate 162,780,206 downwards.
GGGAGGCCGAGGGGGGCAGATCACCTGAGATCGGGAGTTTGAGACCAGCCTGACCAACATGGAGAAACCTCGTCTCTACTAAAAATAAAAATTGGCCAGGTGTGGTGGTGCATGTCTGTAATCCCAGCTACTCTGGAGGCTGAGGCAGGAGAATTGCTTGAACCCAGGAGGTGGAGGTTGTGGTGAACCGAGATCGTGCAATTGCACTCCAGCCTGGGCAACAAGAGTAAAAACTCTGTCTCAAAAACAAAATAAAACAAACAAACAAACAAAAAATGTGTCAATATTTCAAAATTACTAAAAGAGTAGATTTTAAATGTTTTTGCCTAAAAAAAGTATGTGATGTGACGGATATGTTAATTAGCTTGATTTAATCACAATGTAAACATATATCAAAACATTACATTGCACGCCCAAAATATATACCATTATTATTTGTCAATTAAAAATGAAACTTAAAAAAATATTGCTAGAGACAAAGAGCAGTACTTAGAGATAAATTTATAGCTTTAAACACCTATATTATAAGAGACCTCAAATCAATCATCTAAACTTTCACTATAAACGACATAAAGAAGAGGAAATTAAGCCCAAAGCAAGCAGAAAGAAGGAAATAAGAAAGATACGGTAAGAAATCATGAAATAGGAAGTAAAAACCCAGTAGAAAAGGCCAATGAAACCAAAGCTAGTTATTTGAATAAATCAAGAAAATTAATAAACTTTTAGCTGAACTGGCTAAGATAAAAATAGAAAAGACACAAATCATCAAAACCAGGAATGAAAGCAGATATATTACTACTTACCTTGCAGAAAAGAAAAGACTTATAAGGGGATGTGCTATAATTTTATGCCAATAAATTAGACAACTTAGATGAGAAGGACAAACTACTATAGAGGCATTAATTTCCATAGGACATTTGACTAGAAGTATAACAAGAAAAAGATTGAAATACAGGTTGAGTATTCCTTATTCAATATACTTGGAACCAGAAGTGTTTCAGATTTGGGTTTTTTTTTTTAATTTTGGAATATTTGCACATACATAATGAGATATCCTGGGAATGGGACCCAAGTCCAAACATGAAATTCATCATGTTTCATATACACCTTATACACATAGCTTGGAGGTAATTTTATACAGTATTTTAAATAATATATGTGACTCATCACATGAGTTCAGGCATGAAATTTTCCACTGGTGACATCATGTTGGTGCTCGAGATGTTTCCGATTTGGGAGCATTTCAGATTTTGGGTTTTCAGATTAGGATTGTTCAACCTGTAGTAGCTAAAAACCTTTCTGCAAAGAAAATCCCAATCCCAAATGTATTTACTGGTGAATTCTACCAATGATTTAAACAAGAAATAATACAAATTTTAGACAAAGTCTTCCAGAAAATAGAGGAGAAGAACACTTCCTAACTCGTTCTGAAGCTGGTATTACCCTGATACCAAAGCTAAGTAAGACATCACAAGAAAAGAAAACAATAGGCCAATATTCTTCGTGAATATATATGCAAAAGTCTTTCAAAAATTTAGCAAACTGAACTTAGCTGAATCTATAAAGAAATGGAATTTATAAAGAAACATAATACATCATGACCAAATGGGATTTATTACAGGAAAGCAAGGTTGGTTTAACATCCAAAAATAAATTACTGTAACGCAACATATTTATAATAAAGGCCAAACCTACATGCTTAATTAATGATAATCTTATGAAATGCAGAAAAAAAAAAAAAAACATTTGACAAAATCCAACGCCCATTCATTATAAAAGCTCACAGTAAACAAGGAATAAAAAGGGGATTCTTCAACTCGATAAAGGGCATATATGAAAAATCTGGAACTAATATAATCCTTAATAGTGAACTGAATGCTTTCACCATTCCTAGACTACATCACACTGGAATTTTAGCCAGTTAAATAAAGTAAAAAGAAATTAAAGACATCTAGATTGGAAAGTAAGCAGTATACTTTTCTTTACTTAAGAAATATACTTATACTTACGTTGTCTGCCTTTGTTTGCAGACAACATAATCCTACATGTAGAAAACTCTACTAAAGAATCTACCAGAAAGAATCTCTGGTAAAGAGCTACCAGAACTAATAATGTTTAGCAGTGTTCCTAGATAAAATATCACTATACACAAATCAATTGTTTTTCTATAATAGCAACAAAAATCCAAAAATGAAACTGGGAAGCAATTCTATTCATAGTAGTTTCCAAAAGAAGAGGTTACTTAGAAAAAAATTAACAAAAAAAGCATGTCTTTTACACTGAAAATTAAAAATATTATTGACAGAAATTTAAGATCTAAATAAATGGAGACACATTCCATGTTCATTTATGGGAACACTCAATTTTTAAGATGACAATGCTCCCTAAATTGATCTGTAGATTCAACACCCTCCTGTCAAAGTCTCATCAGGCTTTTTTTTTTTTTTTTGGTAGGAATTGGCAAACGGATCTTAAAGTGTATATGAAAATGCAAAGGACGTAAAATTGTCAAAACAATGTTTTAAAAGAAGAGTCAAGTTGAATAACTTACACTACCCAATTTTCTTTTTTACTATAAAGGCACAACAGCTAAGATTGTAGGATTGGCATAGGATAAATGTATAGATTAATGGAACAAAATTTAGAGTACAGAAATAAATTCTTACATTTATGATCTTCTGATTTTTGGTCATAGTGCAAAGCCAGTTCAGTGAGAGAAAGAACAATCTTTTCAACAAATGGTGCTGGAACAATTGTCAATTTCCTTCATAGGAAAAAAACAACTAGAAACCTCCACCTAAACCTTACACCATATACAAAAATCAACTCCAAATGGATCATAGACTTAAATGCAAGAGCTAACATTCTAAAATGTTGAAACAAAAATAAAGAAGAAAATGTTTGTGACCTTGGGTTAGCCAATGGTTTCTTAAAGGGACACCAAAGTCACAATCAATTTAAAAAAATAATAATTTGGGCTTCATCAAAATTAAAAAGCTTTGCTCTTCAAAAGACCCAATTAAGAAAATAAAAAGACAAACCACAGAATGAGAAAATATTTGCAAATCTGATTTGATAATTTACACTCAGTCTCTCTCTCTCACTGCAAATCCTATATTTGCATATATTTGTATATCTGATAGAGGGCTTTTATCTACAATATATTTTTTAAAACTCTCTTACAACACAATAAGAAGACAACAACCCTAGAAAGCTGGCAGATAATTTAAACAACCATTTCACTAAAGAAGATATACTAATAGCTAACAAGTACTTGGAAAGGTATTCAACACCAGTACTTACATTTCCCTTTGGGAAACGCAAATTAAAGCCACAGTAAGTTACCACTATGCACCCACTAGAATGGCTATAATTAGAAAGTTTGACAATACCAAGTGTCGGTGAGGGTGCATAGACACTGGAACCTTGATACAGTGGCGGGTATGGAAAATGGTACAGCCACTTGGGAAAATAATTTGACATTTTCTTTAAAGATTAAACATAGGCTTGACATACAACTCAGTGATTCCACCCTAGTGTATTTATTTACCCAAGAGAAATGAAAACATATGTTCACACAAAGACTTGAATGTGAATGTTCATAACATCATTATTTATAATCACTCCAAACTGAAAACATCCCAAATGTCCATCAGCTGGGACAGATAAAATGGATGGCTAGACAAAATGTAATATATCCATACAATGAAATCTTATTTGGCAATTTACAAATTTTTTAATTCATATTTTTTAATTCAGCAATTTATTTTATTTTATTTTATTTTTTTGAGTTGGGGTCTCATTCTGTCACCCAGGCTGGAGTGCGGTGGCACGATCTCGGCTCACTGCAAGCTCCACCTCCCAGGTTGACGCCATTCTCCTGCTTCAGCCTCCTGAGTAGCTGTAAATTCAGCAATTTAAAAAATGAACTATTGATACACATTACATGAACCTTGAAAACATTACGCTAGGTAAAAAAAGGCAATCAGGAAAGACATGATTCAATTTATGTGAGATGTCTAGAAAAGGCAATTCCATAGAGATAGAAAACATGCCAGTGTTTGCCTGCAACTGGGATAGGGAATGAAGACTGACTGCAGCTAGGCACTGCAAAACTTCTTGGAAATGTTCTAGAATTGGGTCATGGTGGTGGTGTAATAATTACACAACTACATAAATTTACCAAAAATAATTGAATTCTCACTTATCCTGGATGAATTTTGTGTACATTATACTTCAATAAAGCTATGTTTTATTATTATTTTATATATATATATATTTATTTATTGAGACAGAGTCTTGCTCTGTTGCTCAGGCTGGAATGCAGTGGCACAATCTCAGATCACTGCAACCTCCGCCTCCTGGGTTCCAGTGATTCTAATGTCTCAGCCTCCCAAGTAGCTGGGATTGCAGGTATGCATCACCACACCAGTTAATTTTTTTGTGTTTTTAGTAGAGGTAGGGTTTTGCCATGTTGACCAGGCTGGTCTCGAACTCCTGGGCTCAAGTGATCCACCAGCCTCGACCTTCCAAAGTACTGGGATTAGGTGTGAGCTACTGCGCCAACCTCAATAAAGGTATTTTTAAAAAATGCCTTCAGGTTAGATATTCACTGAGGAGAATCAAGACATTTTCTATTCCCCTTTGTCTTTTGGTTGGTTTTTTCAATGCTGGACATAGCTGAACTTTATTCTGGTGTCAGCACAGCCCTCACACTGCAGTAAGTGGTATTACTGGCCAACAGTGTTTCAAAGTGTATTGTGTAATTGGGTAATTGGTACTGATGCTGATGCAATGTATTTAATTCTAACAGTAAGTTTTCTTGCAGAATATTTATCACCTACTCCCAATATTTTATGTTTTACTGTTGGCTTTTATAAACCACCTTTTGCAATTGTAGAATATATTTAGTGAACCATAGGACACTCAGCAGTATAGACTGGAACTATTATCTTGCTTTTTTTCTGATGTGGTTGAAGCCATTATGGGCTAGCTAGGAAAAGATGTGTTGTCAGAAACAAAAGTAATTGGTCTTTCTCTATGACTTTTTAATGGGATCTTGCATTAATATATATTAATGTATCCAAATTGGTGTCATTTTTTAAGCAGCAGAAGTTTAGAAAACGAACCAAAGGAATACTATCACTTTCTTTATGTTTTATAAAAGTGAAACCAAACAGAGTGCTTGGTTATATTGTGGCTAGTTTGCATGTATTATAATTACATTTTGTTTGACTGATAACCTCAAGAATAATGAGATTCTAGGAGCATTGTGTTAGAATTTTGACAATGTCTCTAGTTCATGAAATATATACATGTAATCTCTGCCTTGCTCCGCCATCATCCAATGCATCACGAGTCTGATTTTTTTTAAATATGCATGTTAGAAATTATATCCCATAGAAGCTCTGCCACCTCATCATTTTCTGAGACTATAATCTTATTAAAACAATGTTGCTCAAACGTTTCTGTAGCTTAAGCCAGTTTTGACTGTTTTTTAAAAAATGCTGTCAGAACTTGTCTGTTTTTTTTTTCTTTTTGAGACGGAATCTCACACTGTCACCTGGGCTGGAGTGCAGTGGTGTGATCTCAGCTCACCGCAACCCCCACCTCCCGGGTTCAAGTGATTCTCCTGCCTCAGCTTCCTGAGTAGCTGGGATTACAGGTGTGTGCCACCACACCTAGCTTTTTTTTTTTTTTTTTTTTTTTTTTTTTTTTTTTTTTTTTAGTGGAGATGGGGTTTCACTGTGTTGGCCAGGCTGGTCTCGAACTGCTTACCTTGTGATCTGCCTGCCTCAGTCTCCCAAAGTAGTGGGATTACAGCGTGATCAGATTTTTTTAAATAGTAAAACTGACAAATCTTTGTCCTTGAAAGTTAACTTGATGTTTGGAAACAACTGAGATTCTTTCAGGGCCAAACTGATGATTAAAAGAGTTTATCCGGCTGGAGAGTATAATTTTAAATTGTAAACAGAATATCCCTTTTAAGTATTGAGATGTTTACCTGTAAGATTTTATACGATTTACAATCTGTTATTTTATTTTTTGAGATAGAGTTTGGCTTTGTCACCCAGGCTAGAGTGCAATGGTGCAATCATGGCTCACTGCAGCCTCGAACTCCTGGGTTCAAGCCATCCTCCTACCTCAGCCTCCCAAGTAGCTGGGACCACAGGCATGTGCCATAATGCCCAGATAATTTTTTTTTTTTTTTTTGGTAAAGACAAGGTCTTGCTATGTCACCCAGGCTGGTCTTGAATTCCTGAACTCAAACAATCCTCTCGCCTCAGCCTCTCTAATTGCTGGAATTACAGGCATGAACCACAGTGCTCAGCCTACAAACTGTTTTAAGGAATGGCAGTATTTACAGATATCAGAGCATTGATTTTTCTTCTTTTTGAAATGGAGATGGATTTTCTATTGATGTTAAATGGAGGAAATCTTTTAGTTTAGTAGTTAATTACCACATAAGCCTTGGCGATCGTAAAAATCATATAGTCAAACTGAATTGGAATTCACACAATGTGATGATTTTTCAGAATTCTTGGGGAGTTGGAGAGGATCAGAGCTCCCCATCCACATGGGGATGAAGTTCTGGCTTCTCCCCCTTTAGGTCCATCTTCTATTTCTCCTCAAGGATGATATAGACATATATTTAATTACATGGATTTATATATATATATAATTTCTTCAACTTTGGTTTTAGGTTCAGGGGATACATATACAGGTTTGTTACATGGGTATGTTGTGTGACCTGGAGGTTTGGGGTATGAATGATCCCGTCACTCAGTAGTGGGCATAATACCCAGTGGGTAGTTTTTCAGCCCTTGTCCCCTACCTCTGTCCCCAACTAGGAGTCCCCAGCATCGATTGTTCTCATCTTTGTGTCCATCTGTACCCGTTGTTTAGCTCCCACTTATACGTGAGAAAATGCAGTCTGTGGCTTTCTGTTTTGGGGTTTGCTTGGGATAATGGTCTCCAGCAGCATTCATGTTGCTACAAAGGACATGAGCTACCACTCGACCCAGAAATCTCATTATTGCATATATACCAAAAGGAATATAAACTGTTCTACCAAAAAGACACATGCACTCGTTTGTTATCTCAGCACGATTCACAGTAGCAAAGACACAGAATCCACCTACGTGTGCCTGTCAATGATGAGTTTGACAAAAAAAAAAAAATGTGGTGCATACACTGTTCACCTCTTTTCAGTGTTGACTGTGGCTATGCCTTTTAAGGTTTGGTGTTGTCAGTTCAGAGGCGTGTTTATCTAAGACAGTAACATCTGGGGGGTCCGAATGAGTAGGACAAACTGGGATTACTGCCACATCTTAGATTCCAGATGCTTTAAAAGTTTCTGAAGTCCCCATGTGGGCTGTATTGATTTAGCAAGATTTCCAAACATTTTCTCAACCTTACTGGGATTTTGCAAGTACATTACTTTCATTTGTTTTCACAAATACAACATGCAACATAAAAAATGCTCTTGTGACTTCTCTTCAAATAGTGCCTCTCTTAACTTCCTCTGGGTTATTTATTGCAATGCTAAATGACTGCAGCTTTCTGCAGACAGTAGAGACCCAAAGAAGAGCAAGCTTTTCTCTTGGCCCACACAGATTTTATGCAGGGAACGTGCAGATGTATGCACCAACATGCAGACACACTACTACTTGGCGGCTGAGCTATAGGATGCGGAGAGCAAGGCTCCAAACCAGAGAATCTGTCCTCAGTTACCAAAGAGCAAATGAAAAGCTATCAAAAGCACTTCCGACGTATACCAGGATGTACAAAAGCCCCTCCATGGGGGTCTCTCTTCTCTGTGCTTTCTCCTTCTCCCCACTCCCCTTTTCACACTGCCTTTTGTCCTTATAGTCCCTCCTCATCTTTTCTTTTCATTTTTTTTTATTTTTTCAGACAGAGTCTCACTCTGTCACCCAGACTGGAGTGTGGTGGCGCGATCTTGGCTCACTGCAACCTCTGCCTCTCGGGTTCAAGCAACTCTCATGCCTCAGCCTCCCAAGTAGCTGGGATTATAGGCGCCCGCCACCATGCCTGGCTAATTGTCTATTTTTAGTAGAGACAGAGTTTCACCACGTTGGCCAGACTGGTCTTGAACTCCTGACTTCAAGTGATCCACCTGCCTCAGCCTCCCAAAGTGCTGGGATAACAGGCGTGAGCCACGGTGCCCGGCCTATCTCCTCACCTTTTCTCACCTCTTCTTTCTCTGCTCCCTTGCTGTCTCTCATCTGTCCCTGTTGGGGAAAAACCTGAGGACGTAATTACTATACATGTAATGTATCATCTATATGGTACCTACTGTTTGCTGTTTGGGCATACATGAGAATTGTATATATTGTTTGATTGTGTGGTGTAAAGCTTCCTAGTTCTGGTTTTCGATTTTTAAATAGGTGAGTTAAATATTTTCTATTTCCTACTCTCTCAAAAGCCTGTTTCCCCCTTTTGCTTTGATTTTCATTTGTATGCAAGTCTTCCTATTTTGTTTCTTTCTAAGAATGCCCCTGCCCCCTCCCCGCTGCCTTTCAGCTTCCAGGCTGAGTGGGAGGAGGGGAGAGCATTGAGATGAATGTGCAGAGGGTGCGGCTGGGGATCAGGGAAACTGGGTCACAAAGAGCGGGGTCCTTTCACCTTTGCACTTTTCCCAGCTTGGGCTTTGGACCAAAAGCTTTATTTAAAACAGAAGCTGCATTTTTCCCCAACAAATTTCGAAAGCCATCTTTCCGCTTTACAGAGGTGCTTTGCTGTCAGCCACAGTCATTTTTCAGGGGCAGCCTGAGTTGCCAGCTCAGGGCATGGTGCCGGGGAGCCTTCCCTGAGCTGCACTCAGTCTCTCTTGTCACTGCAAATGAACCAGAAAATTCTCTGAAGCGACGGGACCCAGCAGATAGAGGCTTGATTTCTTTTGTGTGCACATGTGTGCTATGCATAAGAAATCATTATCTTTCCTTAGACTGAGGTCATTTTCTACCCTCTTTTACTGCAGAGCTATCAATTTAATTATTTGGTCACTGCTGCTTTAATTAAAAAGTCTTTACTTATCTTTAGAGGTTTCCTCTTTAATTTTCTAGAGATTAGGATTATCCATAGCATGTCATCTCTTTTTATGTCCATATACTATATGGTTTCTATAATAATATAAAAATGAATTACCAAGATACTGGAAGCTAATCATATTCTTCATTTCTCTACTAATAATCCCAGATTACATTAATCATAAATGTCAGCAGCGTCTCTAGATGACTTCTTGACTTTTGACAAAAAGCCTTCATTTTGGCCCTTTACATTCCAAGGTCAAGGAGAATGTAACATTCAGAATAATTATTAGCATTATTTTACCTTGACATTTCATCCCTGCTTCCAGTTTAACATTCCACCCAGGCAATGAAGACGAATGTCATCTTTCGTTCAAATCACTGGAGGGAATTGCCCCAATTAAACCTGACTTAGAGGCTATTGGAAACGCTGTATTAATTTGCTGTTCTTCTTTAAAATAGAAAATATTTCATGAAGGAGAAGAATTTTCATTAAAAGCATTAAGGATTTACCATGACATGAACAAGCAATTTTTGAATTGACTTTTTTTCTCCCTGGGCTAGAATAATAATCAACCGTCTGCCTCGGCTGGGCCATGGTGTCGCTGTCGGTGGGCCTTCCATTGGAACGAGCCTCCTTATTTTCCTTTTAGCTCAAAGGTCATTGTTACACTTTTGTCACATCAAAAATGATTAGAAGTGTCTTTTAGAAATCTTGGCCTTTCCATGTCGCAAGGCCTCCTGCAGGTACAACCTTTTGATTACACCTTCTTCCCCTGCAATCGCCACACACACTTTTTTTTTTTTTTTTTAAAGACAGGGCCTTACTCTGTCACCCACGCTGGAGTGCAGTGACGTGATCACATCTCACTGCAGCCTCAAACTCCTGGGCTCAAGCCATCCTCCCACCTTGCGTCCTGAAGTAGCTGGGATTACAGGCACGTGCCACCATGCCTGGGTAACTTTTGTTATTTTTTACAGAATTAGGGTTTCGCTATGTTACCAGGCTGGTCTGGAACCCCTGGGTTCAAGCAAGCCTCCTGCCTCGGCCTCCCAAAGTACTTGGATTACAGGCATGGGCCACCATGCCCGGCCCCCACACACACTTTTTTTAAAAAAGTGTCAAGCTAAGCTTAAGGGAGCATGTTCTAAAAATCCTCTACTCCTACATTTGCTACAGTATTTAGGATGGGAATCGTGAGCTGCTTCCTAGAACACATGAAGATGGAGACCTTATCAGACTTGTTCAATGTTGTATCTCTGGCCCCTGAAACAGAAGCAGGTTGACACTCAATATATGTATTTCCGCATTGTTTAAGGTGTGATCAACAAATACTTTCTATGTGAATGTAAAGGGACCATAAAACACAGGGACTGAGATTGTGGGGCCTGGCATCAAACAGTCTGAGATTTGATCTCGGTTTTGCATCTACGGGCTTTGTGTTATTGGCAAGTTATCTTACCTTTTTCCACCTGTTTCTTTATCTTTAACATGGGGGTTATAGTACCGATGTCACTGGGTTGTTGCAAGGACCAGATGAGATAATGCATGTAAGTAAAGTGTTTCATTCTGGGCCTGGCAACTGTTAAGGCCTCTCCAACTAGGCAGAGATGACTCAGGACTAATCCCACCTCCCTGCTCCCCCTCTGCCTTCTCCAGGTAGTTGCCCTTGGCTGCAGGGAAAACTGTGAACACCCAGGGCCCAGTTGGTTTGGGACCTCTGCTAAATTGCAGTCATTCATTTTCCAAGTATCAGTTGTGAAGTTGTAGGAATTCAACCTCCTCCCTAGAATTCTAAGGCAAAATTCCTAACCCAGTCCTGCTTGACAGAATGGAATTCCTCTTCTGGCAACTACTCTTGGCTTATTCCTGGAGCAAGTTTGAACCTTGGATGCCTGTCTATTTGGACTGCATTTCCAGACCTAGCTCACCTGGGTCTCACCTACATCATGCCTGCCTTTCCGCTGACCTTGGCAGCATCCCCTTCTTTTACAACATTGTTGTCCTCTTTGCCTGTATTAGCCTGCCTGATTTCCCAATTCCTGTGACTGGTGGCCTGACGAGGGACACATCCATCCCCCGGCAGTCTGGCCTGGCTCTTGGTTTCAACCCTTTGTAGTGGTCCTTTCTTACTGCCACCTGCCTCTTGGCACTCTTTGATGTCTTTACCTGAACAAAATTAATGTCACCTTGTGTTTAAGCATGTCCTAATGTGGAGTGTTTATTACAGCAAGGAGCATTTCTTCCCTAGTGCTATTTTCTCAGATAAATAAACAAACTGAAAAAAGCAGAGAATAAAATAGTACTCACCATGGGCACCTAACAAATGTTGACATTTAGCTGTATTTGCTTCGTATTGTAAAAGAACTGAATGTAAAAAATACGGTTGAATCTCCTTTCCAGATCTCTTCTTGATACCATTTCCCTCCTTTTCTCCCTCCTTGGAAGGAAACTGTATGCTAAAGTTGGTCTTTTTCTTCCCATTCACGTTTTTGTACTTTCACTATGCATTTATATGTCTTAAGAATTTGTATATAATTTGAAATTTTACCTATGATACTGTATGTATCTTTTATGGGTTGAATTGTATCATTCTCTCCCCCAACCACAAATTCATATGTTGGACCCATATGTTCACAAATTCATATGTTGAAATCCTAACCCCCAGGGCCTCAAAATATAAGCTGATTTGGAAAAAGGACCATTGCAAATGTAATCAGGTAGGTTATGATGTGGTCATACTGGAGTAGGGGGATCCCTATGACTGGTATCCTTATAGAAAGAATGCCCCATAAAGAGACAGAGATGTACAGAGGGAAGATGATGTGGAGACACAGGGAGAAGACAGCCTTTGATGAGCCAAGGAATGCCTGTGAAGTTGCTTTCTTTTTCTCACAGTTATGCTTTCTAGATTTAGCCATGTTGGGCGTAGCAGCCCACCACCCTCATTTGAAATAGCAAATGTAGGGTGAGAAGGTTTTTTTTAGAATGCACCTCAACAACACACACAGCCCTACTTTATGCTTTCATTCAGGAAAAATGCACTGGGCGCCGGCAATGTGCCAGGCCCTGGGGAGAGAGCAGAGAGGGCCAGTGAGCCAAGGAGAAAGCCTAGCTGGGAATTAGGAAGGTGACCAGGGGATTTGAACATCATGCCAGTGGGGAAGGGGAGGGGATAGTGTGCTTGATGGCATGAGCATCTAAGCTGGTGGTTTCCTGGGAGGAGGAAGGAACTATCATTTGGAGGTGTCAGGATCTGCAGTTGCTGGGAAGCGAATTCCTTTATTGCAATGCTTCTCACATTTCTGCAGCCATCACCATCGCCTGGAGGACCTCTTAAAACACAAGCCTCACTGGGCTTCACTCCCAGGGTTTCTGATTCAGGAGGTCTGAGACAGGGCCTGAGAATGTGTATTTTTAACAATTGCACAGATGATGCTGATTGCTGGTCCAGGGAACACACTTTGAAAACCATCAGTCTATTCCATTCAATGACTCTATTGTCTTTTTTTTTTTTTTTTTTTTTTTTGAGATGGGATGATTTCTAAATCTGTTTAAATCTCTTCTAGAGACAATTGTAGTGCGGTGGTGTGATCATAGCTCACTGCAGTCTTGAACTCCTGGGCTCAAGTGCTACTCTCACCTTGGCCTCAAAAGTAGCTAGGATTACAGGTGCTCACCACCATGCTTGGCTAATTTTTTTTTTCTAGAAACAGGGTCTCACTATGTTGCCCAGGCTGCTCTTGAACTCCTGAGCTCAAGCCATCTGCCCGCCTCAGCTTCCCAAAGTGCTAGGATTATAGGCGTGACCCACTGTGCCTGGCCATCCCACCTAACACTTGATAAGTGGTAAGATGTCTTATGCTTTGGTGCTGCCTCTCTAGGCCTATGTTTAGGGTTTTTGTTGGCCTCTGATGTGGATTGAATTGTATCCTCACCAAAATTTGTATGTGGGAGCCCTAACCCTGATGACCTCAGAATGTGTGGCTGTATTTGGAAATAGGGAATAAAGGCAGGCCCTGATTCAATATGACTGATGTCCTTAACGGAAGAAAAAGAGCCTCCAGGGTTGTGCACGTGCACAGGAAAGGCTGTGTTTTGTGAGGACACCTAGAGGAGGTGGACATGTTGCAAGGACTAGATGAGAGTGTGTGTAAGTAAAGTGCTTCGTTCTGGGCCTGGCAACTGTTAACACCACTGTTCCTGTGGCAAGCCAAGGACTGAGGCCGCAGGAGAAACCAAACCAGCCCACACATTGATCTTGGACTTCCAGCCTCCCAAACTGTGAGAAAATAAATTTCTGTCATCTGAGCCACCCAGTCTGTGGTATTTTTTTATGGCAGCCCTCGCAAACCAATACAGCTCCTTTTCGGAACTTCACCCTTCCATCACCTTCCATAGGCAAAGGCTTGGCCTCTATGAGCACTAGAAACTCATTGCTTTGCATCTAAGAACTCTGGAAACCCAGTGAAAACCCAAGGGGCGGCTTCTCCACTCGCTTCTGCTCACTCTTCTGGCTTTGGTTTCTTTCATTTCTGGCACCTGTGGTTTCCCTTCTTTTCTTTCAAACTGAGCTCTCCCTCTATATTTTTAAATGTTATATTTTATCCCCTAGGTGGGTGTCTTTGGAACTGGAAGAAGCCAGCTCACATCAGGTTCATTTGCCATGTTGCTGGAAGTTCCACACTACATTCTTAAATCCATCAAGTACTTTCTTGCATCCAGTTTGATTCACGTTCCTTCTGATGATTTTTAAAAGACAGTATGACCTTCCTCTTGTTACAGATGGAAAACGAAAGCTCGGAGTGTTCAAGTGATTTGCCCAGTGTTGCATAGCTAATAAATAATGAAACTTGTCCTGGAACCTAACACCAGTTCTTCCTCCACTCCACCATGGCACCTATTACAACCCAAGTACAACGGCAATATAAGAAAGAAGCCGGGCATGGTGGCTCATACCTGTAATCCCAGCACTTTGGGAGGCTGAGATGGGTGGATCACTTGAGCCCAGGAGTTCAAGACCAGCCTGGGCAACATGGTGAAATCCCTGCCTCTACCAAAAAAAAAAAAAAAATTAGCCAGGCGTGCTGGTGCGTGCCTGTAGTCCCAGATACTCAGGAGGCTGAGGTGGAGGATCACTTGAACGCAAGAGGCAGAGGTTGCAGTGAGCCAAGATCATGCCACTGCACTCCAGCCTAGGCAAAGGAGTGAGACCCTGCCTAAAAAAAGGAAAAATATTTTTAAAAAAAGGTCTGAGAAAGAGTAATATTCTAGCTCTATAGGATATAGCTTTATAAAAATGCCATAGAATATGCTTGAAAACTCTCCAAATTTCAGGAAACACTGCTAAAATTCTTCCAAGTAAAGCTGTGAGATGCTGTCAGGAACACCCACATTTGACTGTTTCTCTTCCATGGATCTAAAAGCATCTTATGAGAACCCATGAAAAGTTTCTCTTCCACACCATCCATGCCATCAATCCTAAGAGACAGATTTTCATCTCTGTTTATGCCTGAATTTAGCAGACATTCTCTCTATTTTCTTCTAGTAGATTCTAGTGCCAGCATCCAGAGGATTTTCCTCCTTAGAATATAATCTTGGAGCCTTTAAAGTGCCATGTGTATTATGGAATGAAGACTATGGAAATATAACTTATCCTTTTGGATGTAGATTTCAGGCACTTAACTTAGATTTAAAGGTGAGTTTGCTGCTTCTTCTCACTAGCTTAGATATCAGGAAAGTTCTTTCTGGAGATGAACTGTGCCTCTTTGATCCATCATTCTCTCATGACCTACCTCCAATTTAGAATCAGAGTTTTAGAATCGAGAGTGACTTGCTGCTGTAGAATCTATCATTAAGATCTTTTGTCTTGTCTTCATCCCTGCCCCCCAACCTGGGTCAAGGAAGTTGCATACACTCTTTCCATCTGTGAGTTCTAGAAAGGCACTCTAATTTCCCTTAGACTCCTCTCCTGAGTCCATACCATTCCCATTCACCCCCAGCTCTTTTTGTCTTAATCCAGGTGTGCTCACTTCTTGCCAACACCCTTCAGTCACTGCCTTTCCTGAAACTCACTTTTCTCTTGGTCTCCAGAGAGCAGTAGCCAATTCACTTTTGACCCTCTGTATTTGCTTGTCTTTCTCCCTTCACATCAGCTGTCAGAGGGCCTTCAGGGAAATGTGTGGCCCAGCTCTTGCTATGTACTGGACCTTACCATGTGTGTTTTATGTACTAAAGTCACAGACTTTATTCTATTGTTGACTATGGGCATTTTTTATTCTGTCCAAACCAATTGTCAAATCGCTAGCAATTGTCAGATTGACTTGAAAAATTTTCCAATTCAAAAGCCTTCTTTAAAGAATAGCTAAGGTCATTACATTTTGCTTAATTTTTTAAAGTACTTTTTAATTTTCATTGAGTAATACACAAACTTATTTTAAGAAGCAACTTGTTGCCTGTAATGCCAGCACTTTGGGAGGCTGAGGTGAGCAGACCACTTGAGGCCAGGAGTTCGAGACCAGCCTGGCCAATATGATGAAACCTTATCTCTATTAAAAATACAAAAAATAAAATAAAATAAAATAGCTGGGCATGGTTGCAGATGCCTGTAGTCTCAGCTACTCAGGAGGCGAGGCATGAGAATCGTTTGAACCCAGGAGGCGGAGGTTGAGATGAACCAAGATCGTGCTACTGCATTCCAGCCTGGGCAACAGATGAAGACTCTGTCTCAAAACAACAACAACAACAAAACTTGTTAATGGAGGGTCATTTCATGGGCATAGTTTTTACTCTGCAAGATGAAAAAGTTGTAGAGATTGTTTGCACAATAGTGTGAAGATACTTGATAGTATTGAGCTGTACACTTAAGAATGGTTAAGGTCGTACATTTTATGTTATGTGTATTTTATCACAATTTTAAAAACAGACGTGCTTAAAATTTTATATATTTGTGAGAGCTGTCCAACTAATTTCTGAAAGCAGTCTACTTAAAAAACTTTATATATACGTGTGTGTGTGTGTGTGTGTGTGTATGTATATGGTGCCTACATTTCCACCATTTCATTGTGTCCTTCGGATATTGGCATAGAAAGCGCACCTTTGCTTCTAGATGCAGAAATAGTTTTTGTGGACACAAAAGATACAATTACAGTGTGTTTTCCAGACAGAAGAGTTCTTACTGTCACCCATTTGAGCACTGCTTTATAGTTGACCTTTCAGTGACCCAAAGTTACCTGTCCAGACAGACGTCTGTGCTCAGAGCCGCTCGGCTCCTGGGTACACAGATGATCATGTTACAGTAGTAACCCCCTGTCCATGTTCTCAGGGATGTTATACCGTAGATAATCATGGAAAAGAAAGTTTATTTCTTTGGAGTATCCTCCAGCTCTGTTTTCTTGTAATTTATTAACCGTGAGAAAACAAGGTTAGGGTCAAAGCCCACATGGTCTTGTCAGCACAAAAGGCATTTTTCAACGAAACTGTGCTGGAAGCATCACTCTGACAAGAAGTCATGGGGATATTATCAAAGCAACTTTGAGATGCGGTCTCTTCTAGGGGGCAAAAAGATATACTTTCTCCTGTCGAGCTCTCTCCGAACACTACCTCTGGCTTCACTGTGTTGCTTATAGGCTACCCAGACACACAGATGGCCTCAGTGATGCCAGGAAACTGTTTAATTGTCTAACACGGTTTAAAGCTTCTCGGGAGATTCAGGTGATTATTTCAAACAGCAGGAATTACTTTTAAAATGGTTGGGGGATTAAAAAAAAAAGCCAGAAACATAACAACACTTGGATCATTTTTGAAGTGCATCTATTTTTGTTTTCTGTCTGAGACCAAAATGCTCCTGGCACAGTCTGTCCCTGAAACGATAAATATCTTAAGTCACAGAGTCCAAAAGGAGGCAGGGGGCCCAGTGCACTAGGAACCAAAGCTGGAAACAGAAAGCCCAATTAGAATATTGCCTGGGACGACTTTGGAAAATGAAGCTTTGGACAAAAGAGAACTTTTTTTCATATGGGAAAAACCTGGGTATTTACGATTTCCCTTTCTTCCCAGTAATGTTTGGCTCTGACAGTAGCTTTGCAGCTTTGAGAAGCTATGAGCTTTCTGCATCTGCACATGGATGTTCTCAGAGTTTTGTCTAAAAACAGCAAAAACATCCGAATAATTGCTCTGAAGGACTTCAGCTTCTCAAATGGATTTCAAAGGTCTATCAGGGTTGGGCGCAGTGGCTCGCGCCTGTAAACCTAGCACTTTGGGAGGCTGAGGTGAGTGGATCACTTGAGGTCAGGAGTTCAAGACCCGCCTGGCCAACATGGTGAAACCCCATCTCTACAGAAAATACAAAAATTAGCTGGGCGTGGTGGTGCGTGCCTGTAATCCCAGGTACTCAGGAGGCTGAGGCAGAATTGCTTGGAGGCAGAGGTTTCGGAGAACCAAGATCGCACCACTGCATTCCATCCTGGATGACAGAGTGAGACTCCATGAAAAATAAATAAATAAATAAATGGTCTATCAGGTAACTAGGATTTCTTGTGTTTCCATCCTTACTTACGTGCATTGGGGCGGAATCAGCAGATGAGGCCGCTATACCCAAGATGCGTTTTTAAATTTACCTCTTCTCTCAACCTGATTTCTTATACACCTATTTGGTGAATCCTTGTTTTTGTGTTTCTGCTCATTTTTGTGGCTCAATTAGAAAAGTTCTAGCAGCTAAATGTCTTCAGTTTGCCACATCCATCTGAAGCTACTTTATTAAGCATACAGGGTCTTGGGGTTTGGTTTTGTTTTTTAAAAATCAGTGCTTCTCAGACATCTTCAAGAACTACAAACCACTGCTCAAGGAAATAAGAGAGGACACAAACAAATGGAAACAAATTCCATGCTCATGGATAGGAAGAATCAATATCGTGAAAATGGCCATACTGACCAAAGTAATTTATAGATTTAATGCTATTCCCATCAAGCTACCACTGACTTTCTTCACAGAATTGGAAAAAAAGCTACTTTAAACTTTATATGGAAGAAAAAAGAGCCCACATAGCCAAGACAATCCTGGGCAAGAAGAACAAAGCTGGAGGCATCACCCTACCTGACTTCAAACTATACAACAAGGCCACAGTAACCAAGGCAGCATGGTACTGGTACCAAAACAGATATATAGACAAATGGAACAGAATGGAGGCCTCAGAAATAACACCACATAGCTACAACCATCTGATCTTTGACAAACCTGACACACACAAGGAATGGGAAAAGATTCCCTATTTAATAAATGGTGTTGGGAAAACTGGCTAGCCTTTTGCCAAAAATTGAAACTGGACCCTTTCCTTAAACCTTTTACAAAAATCAACTCAAGATGGATCAAAGACTTAAATGTAAGACCTAGGACCATAAAAATCCTAGAAGAAAACCTGGGCAATACCATTCAGGACATAAGCATAGGCAAAGACTTCATGTCTAAAACACCAAAAACAAAAGCCAAAATTGACAAACGGGATCTAATTAAACTAAAGAGCTTCTGCACAGCAAAAGAAACCATCATCAGAGTGAACTGGCAACCTACAGAATGGGAGAAAATTTTTGCAATCTATCCATCTGACAAAGGTCTAATATCCAGCATCTACAAAGAACTTAAACAAATTTACAAGAAAAAAAAAAACATCAAAAAATGGGCAAAGGATATGAACAGACACTTCTCAAAAGAAGACATTTATGCAGCCAACAGACACATGAAAAAATGCCCATCATCACTGGTCATTAGAGAAATGCAAATCAAAACCACAATGAGATACCATCTCATGCCAGTTAGAATGGCTATCATTAAAAAGTCAGGAAACAACAGATGCTGGAGAGGTTGTGAAAAAATAGGAATGCTTTTACACTGTTGGTGGGAATGTAAATTAGTTCAACCATTGTGGAAGACAGAGTGGTGATTCCTCAAGGATCTAGAACTGAAAATACCATTTGATACAGCAATCCCATTACAGGGCATATACCCAAAGGATTATAAATCATTCTAAGATAAAGACACATGCACATGTATGTTTATTGTGGCACTATTCACAATAGCAAAGACTTGGAACCAACCCAAATGTCCATCAATGATAGACTGGATTAAGAAAATGTGGCACATATATACCATGGAATACTATGCAGCCATAAAAAAGAATGAGTTCATGTCCTTTGCAGGGACATGGATGAAGCTGGAAACCATCATTCTCAGCAAACTATCACAAGATCAGAAAACCGAACACCACATGTTCTCACTCATAAGTGGGATTTGAACAATGAGAACACATGGACACAGGCAGGGGAACATCACATACCGGGGCCTGCTGCGTGGTGGGGGTCTAGGGGAGGGATAACATTAGGAGAAATACCTAATGTAGGTGATGGGTTGTCTTCCTGGTTCCATCACTGACTCTTGTGTCACTTCTCCTTTGTGGTGGGGATGGATCTTTTGTGTTTTTGCAACACTGTGCCAGGGGAATCAGGAGGGACACACTCTCAGGTCCGGTGGAGGACAGGTGGCAATGATGAGGTTCAGAATATGCTACCCCAAAATAGGACCCCTTGGCGTTTGAGAAAGCAGCAGAATCAGGAAGGGCTCTCTGACCGTCTCCTGCCCCCCTCCCCTGAAGCAGGCCACAAAAGAATTCTCTGACCTTCGCCTGAAGTGGGTCAGAAGACTCTCATGTAAGAGGTACCCTTCCTATACCCAGAGGAAAGGAGTGTCCTTATCTCCGAAGACACAAAACCACAGAGCAGAAACTGAACAAACAGGGCTTGCTAGGTTCACCCCAGTTGATTTCCATTAGATCGTACCTCCTTTTTGTCCAATCTCACTTCTACACAATTGTCCGTTCTTCATCAAACATAAAAATGCACAGGTTTCTCTGTTTCTTCGAGTTTCCATTTCTGAAGGCTCCTGTGTCATGTAAAATGTATACTATCGATTAAATTTGGTTATGCTCTTATCTTAGTAATCTGTCCTTTGTTTTAGGGATCTCAGCCATGAACCTAGAAAGAAGAAATGTTTTCTCCCCTACAACAGCTTGCTTTGGCAAATAAACAAACACAAGAAAATGGATGGGATATTTTTATTTTCATTTTATCTATTTATTTATTTATTTTTGAGACAGAGTCTCACTCTGTCACCCAGGCTGCAGTGCAGTGGCATGATCTTAGCTCACTGCAACCTCCGCCTCCCGGGTTCAAGTGATTCTCCTGCATCAGTCTCCCAAGTAGCTGGGATTACAGACGTACACCACCACGCCCAGCTAATTTTTGTATTTTCAGTAGAGATAGGTTTCACCATGTTGACCAGGCTGGTCTTGAACTCCTGGCTTCAAGTGATCCACCTGCCTCGGCCTCGCAAAGTGTTGGGATTACACGTGTTAGCCACTGCGCCCGGCCAGTGGTCTTTTTGAAGGAAGGATGAGCAGAAGGGCTGCACTGATAAAAAGAGGAAGCAATTGAGAACAAATGAGGACCTAGCACCCGCCAAGGGAGGTACACACAGTTATGGCAAACCGAATTCCCATACCTAGGTCTCTTGAGAAAGGGAAATTTAAGTTTAGCACTATTAATAGCAAACAGTATATATACTCCCAAGGCCAAACCCATTCTCATTGCTTCCTGAACTTGGCTCACAGCAGGGGCCTAGTGGTGCCCTGGCACTGGGCTGCCAAAAAGGAGCAGAGCAGGCAGGGGCGCTGGGCTCCCTCTACCAAGGGTCCAGGGCCTTTTCCATACTTACACTCAGGCTTCTAGGTTGATTCTCTGGGGATTGATCTTGTGGCATTCACACTGTGCCTCAATACAGCATCCCTCAAGTTCCTGGCCTGGCCGTGGATTTTGCTTGATGTCCACGAGTGCCTTACAAAGAGATTAAATCAATGCCAGTGAAATCAGCCCACGAGTTTTCTGAGGAGTGGGAGGGAGGCGACTTGCTTGTGACCACTTCTGTTGAGGTTGCTGTCACACAGAAAGAGAATGTGGGGTAAAACATAGGAGAACCACAGTAGGATGTGTGGGTTTTATTTTATTTTATTTTATCATATCTTATCTTATTTATTTTATTTTATTTTATTTTGAGAGGGAGACTCACTCTGTCGCCCAGGCTGGAGTACAATGGCGTGATCTCAGCTCACTGCAACCTCTGCCTCCTGTATTCAAGCGATTCTCCTGCCTCAGCCTCCCGAGTAGCTGGGACTACAGGCACCCGCCACAATGTCAGGCTAATTTTTGTATTTTTAGTAGAGACGGGGTTTCACCATGTTGGCCAGGCTGGTCTCAACCCCCTGACCTCAGTTGATCCACCCGCCTCAGCCTCCCAAAGTGCTGGGATTACAGGCGTGAGCCACTGCGCCCAGCCGGATGTATGGATTTTAAATTTCAGTTTTTGTTTTTGTGATTTAGGTGGTTTTTCTGGCGGGGTGGGGTTGCTGCAAAGGGGAAGTCTCCTGCGCTCTGGCCTCCTCAGCTGCTCCTGTGTTTGCTTGTGAAACTGCTCAAGGTCCTCCCTTCAATTCCGCTCCCCGGATTCCAGCGTTTTCCCGGTTTCAATTTCCTCGGAGAAAAAAACCTCATTCCGTGTCATATTACATTAGGGGCAAGAACTGCTTTGGGGGTGTGAGGGGGTGGGTGGAGGCCTCACCTGAGGCGCAGGCCGGTGAGGCGGGAAATGGCGCTCTCCATTCCAAGACAGAGTCTGCGCTGCTTCCAGCCAGGGGGACAGCACCTTCATCATCGCCACCGTGGCAGGCCCACGCGCTACACTTTCCCCTGTTTCCTGCGGGTTCTCTCCGGGCTCCAGACAGAATGATTAATGGCCCCTTGGGCCAACTCTAAAAGACTGAGGAGACAAATATACCTCATTCATGGGGAAACAAGCCCCAGGTCATATATTATCTAGGAAAAATGAGGTGGCCAATGAGCTATTGCATTGGATATTACCAGCTTTATTGCAGAACTTTATTTGGTTGAAAAAAAAAAGTATGAGTATATTCACATATACACACACATATATACACACGTATCTATATATGGGGACAGGGAAACAGAGGTCTCTAAATGTGTACTTATAGATTCTAGATTCTTTTTTTTTTTTTTTTTTGAGACGGAGTTTCGCTCTTGTTGCCCAGGCTGGAGGGCAATGGCACGATCTCAGCTCACCACAACCTCCGCCTCCCGGGGTGGAGTGATTCTCCTGCCTCAGCCTCCCAAGTAGCTGAGATTACAGGCATACGCCACCATGCCCGGCTAATTTTGTATTTTTAGTAGAGAGGGGGTTTCTTCATGTTGGTCAGGCTGGTCTCAAACTCCCGACCTCAGGTGATCCGCCCGTCTCAGCCTCCCAAAGTGCTGGGATTACAGGCATCGGCCACCGCACCCAGCCTTACATATAGATTCTTATATATATGTAATATATGTACATATTTATTAAAAACAACAGGAAGCAACCACAAGATGTGAGGATATTATTAAGGGATAGTGTTTCTTAGGTTCTTTTACTTTTCTTTTCTTTTTAAGATGGAGTCTTGCTCTGTTGCTCAGACTGGAGTGCAATGGCACAATCTTGGTTCACTGCAACCTCCTCCTCCCGGTTTCAAGCAGTTCTCATGCCTCAGCCTCCTGAGTAGCTGGGATCACAGGCACACGCCCCCACACCTGGCTAATTTTTGTATTTTCAGCAGAGATGGGGTTTCACAATGTTAGCCAGGCTGGTCTCAAACTCCTGACCTCAAGTGATCCACCCACCTCGGCCTCCCAAAGTACTGGGATTATAGGTGTGAGCCACCTCGCCTGCCTCTTTTTCTTATTACAAAATGTGGAGAAGACTTAATACAAGTAGGTATAAGCAAAAAATAAAATAAAAATGATCTGTGCTTTTTTATTCACACAAATAAACCACCACGGACAATTTGGTGTGTATCTTTCCAGTTATTTATCTAGGCTTCTCGAAGCGTTTCTTGAAGTGATTAGGATTATATTGTGCATACAGTGTTATAATTGCTTTTTAAAACTTAATATATCATGAGGCTCAAATAAGAAAAATGTATTAAAAACGTTTAACACACTCCCTAAAAGTATCCATGAAATTAAAGTTAGCCATTACAGTCATTATTATTAATTTCTTTCTGCATCAAATATCGTTATTTTATTTTATAACTTCATTTATTAAAACTTCTAGTTTGTTTCTAGTTACAATGTTATAACGGACATTCTTGTGAATAAATTCTTGCACACAATCATTATTATTTCTTTAATATACAGCCATGTATCACTTAATGACAGGGATACCCTTCTGAGAAAGGCATCATTAGGCAATTTCATCACTGTGTAAACATCATAGAATGTACTTACACAAACCTCTGGCAGAGCGTACCACACACCTAGGCTGTATGGTACAGTCTATTGCTCCAAGGCTACAGGCCGGCACAGCATGTTACCGTACTGAAAATTCCAAGCAATTGTAACACATAGGAAGTATTTGTATAGCTAAACCTAGAAAAAGTACAGCAAAAATATGGTATAAAAGATAAAAAATGATACACCTGCCCAGGGCACTTACCATGAACGGAGCTTGCAGGACGGGAAGTTGCTCTGGGTGGGTTGGTAAGTGATGAGTGAGTGTGAAGGCCTAGGATATTATCGTACACTACTGTAGACTTTAGAAACACTGTAACTTAGGCTACACAAAATTTGTAAAAACAAGACATTTCTTTCTCTCTCTCTCTCTCTCTCTTTATTTTTCTTTCTTTACTTTTGAGATGGAATCTCACTCTGTCACCCAGGCTGGAGTGCAATGGCGCCATCTCAGTTCACTGCCACCTCCGCCTCCCAGGTTCAAGCGATTCTCCTACCTCAGCCTCCAGAGTAGCTGGGATTACAGGCGCAAGCCACCACGCCCGGCTAATTTTTTTGTAATTTTAGTAGAGATGGAGTTTCACCTTGTTGGCCAGGCTGGTATCGAACTCTTGACCTCAGGTGATCCGCCTACCTTGGCCTCCCAAAGTGCTGGGATTATAGGTGTGAGCCACCGTGCCCGGCCTTCTTTCTTTAATAATAGGTTAACCTTAGCTTACTGTAATATTTTTAGTTTATAATCTTTTTAATTTTTTAAACTTTTTGACTCTTGTAGTAACACTTAGCTTAAAACACAAACACATTATAAGAAACATATTTTCTTTCTGTATAACCTTATTCTAGAAGCATTTTTCTATTTTTAAAATTTATTATTCTTTTTTTTTTTTTTACTTTTTAGTCTTGTTTGTTAAAAATGAAGACATATATACATAAGCCTAGTCCTAGACAGAGTCAGGACCATCAATATCACTGTCTTCCTCCTCCACATCTTGTCCACCTGGAATGTCTTCAGGGGCAATAACACACAGGGAGCTGTCATTTGCTATAATAACAATGACTTCTTCTAGAACACCTCCTAAAGGATGTGCCTAAGGCTGTTTTACAGAAAATTTTTTTTTTTTTTTTTTTTTTTTTGAGACGGAGTCTTGCCCTGTCGCCAGGCTGGGGCACAGTGGCACGATCTCAGCTCACTGCAACCTCTGCCTTCCGGGTTCAAGCGATTCCCCTGCCTTACCCTCCTGAGTAGCTGGGACTACTGTTACACGCCACCATGCTCAGCTAATTTTTTGTATTTTAGTAGAGACAGGATTTCACCATGTTGGCCAGGATGGTCTCGATCCACTGGCCTCGGCCTCCCAAAGTGCTGGGATTACAGACGTGAGCCACTGCACCTGGCCAACTTTTTTTTTTTTTTATAAGTAGGAGTACTCGCTAAAACAATAATAAAAAGTATAGTAAATACATAAACCGCAACATAATCATTTATTCTCATTGTCAATTATGCACTGTGCATAATTGTATGTGCTATACTTTTAGATGACTGGTGGCACAGTAGGCTTGTTTACATCAGCATCACCACAAACATGTGAGTTATGTCTGTGCTGTGATGTTATGATGGCTACAATGTCACTAGGTGGCAGGGATTTTTCAGTTGCATTATAATCTTATGGGACCACGGTAGTATATATGTTCCATTGCTGACTGAAATGTTATGTGGAGCATGGCTGTAGCTCCTTGGAGGAGAATTGCTGTGTTGAAGGATATTCATTCATTTGTTCAAAAACTTTTTATTGAGCATTTACTATTTGCTGCCAACTATCTTAGGAACCAGAAATAACAACCGGAATAGTAAGACACACTTGGTACCTGCTCTGGTGAGCTTATATTCCAGGGAGAGAGAAAAGCAAGCACTTGCAGGGAATTCAACATAAAGCAACTTAAAATGGTAAAGAAACATAAAAAGTTGTTCCACCACTCCAGTAGTGAAGGAAATGCAATTAAAATAACAATGAGGTGCCGCTTTACACCCAGTAGACAGACTAAACAAAGAAGTAACAAATACCAAATGCCAGCCACAGTGTGGACGAGAAGGGTGCTCAGGTATCCATCTCCCCGGCTGAAACGTGAAGTGGTGTTACAGCCTTTCAGGAAAGTAATTTGGTCACGTCCATAAAAAATAAAATGCACATATACTTTAACTCAGCACTCCAGGGAATTTATCCCATAGAAACGGTATTTAAGGACATATATTCAACAGTGTTTATTGCAGCTTTGTTCACAGTGGCAAAAAACTGGAAACAAAGAGATCAAAAGATGAATTAGGATACAGCCACATCATGGGAATGTTTATGCATTCAGCATTTCTTCTATGATATTATCCCATATATGTGATGAGAAAAGGAAAATAGCTCAAAGCAGTCTAAGCTATGTGAGGTATGCAGGCCCAGAGAAACCTGAGTATGGGATTTCAGTCAAGCCCCCCACCCCATACCTGGGGGCAGTTGTTTAAAGTCATTTTGTTCATGACTAGCTACCTCGTCATTATCTTTAGGTTTCTGGAATCTGTGGTACAAAGAACGATGCATAGCCCATCAACAGCTTATGTGATTTTATGTAAAGTTTTGGTGAATGTCTTAGGAACTGCCTCTTCTTTCCCTTTATGGCTTTTTTTTTTTTTTTTTTTTTTTTTAAGACTGAGTTTAGCTCTATCGCCCAGGCTAGAGTGCAGTGGCGCGATATCAGCTCACTGCAACCTCCACCTCCCAGGTTCAAGTGATTCTTGTGCCTCAGCCTCCTGAGTAGCTGGGATTACAGGCGCCTGCCACCACGCCCAACTAAGTTTTTGTATTTTTAGTAGAGACAGGGTTTCACCATGTTGGCCAGGCTGGTCTCAAACTCCTGACCTCAAGTGATCCGTCTGCCTTAGCCTCCAAAAGTGCTGGGATTTCAGGTGTGAGCCACCGTGCCAGCCATCTTCTTTCCCTTTAAAAACTCACTTTTGGAGACCAGGCGCAGTGGCTCACACCTGTAATCCCAGCACTTTAGGAGGGCGAGCTGGGTGGATCACCTGAGGTCAGGAGGCCTGACCAACATGGAGAAATCCCATCTCTACTAAGAATACAAAACTAGCCAGGCATGGTGACACTTGCCTGTAATCCCAGCTACTCGGAAGGCTGAGGCAGGAGAATCGCTTGAACCAGGAAGGCAGAGGTTGCAGTGAGCCGAGATTGCTCGATTGCATTCCAGCCTGGGCAATAAGAGGGAAACTCTGTCAAAAAAACAAAAACAAATAAACAAACAAAAACTCTATTTTGGTCTGGGCGCAGTGGTTCACACCTGTAATCCCAGCACTTCGGGAGGCCAAGGTGGGCAGATCACCTGAGGTCAGTAATTCGAGACTAGCCTGGTCAACATGGTGACACCCCCCTTCTCTACTAAAAATACCAAAATTAGCTGGGCTTAGTGGCAGGCACCTGTCGTCCCAGCTACTTGGGAGGCTAAGGCAGGAGAATCGCTTGAACCCAGGAGGCGGTGGTTTCAGTGAGCCGAGATCGTGCCACTACACTCCAGCCTGGGCAACAGAGTGAGACTCCGTCTCGAAAAGAAAAAAGAAAAAAAAAAAAAAACCCTCAATTTGAACTGCTGCTCATGGGAGTGTATAGTAAGGGCAACTTGAATCTACAGTCTCAGGTTGCAATCCTAAAAGGTCTGCCCAAATAAACTCTCTACTTATATTAATTTTGCCTTAGCTTCTTCCTTATATATGCATAAAGAAATCAGGGAAAAATTAGACTCAGGAATATCCTAATGATGGGTGCAGGAAATACTACCCTGAAATATGGCACCTGGGCATTTGCAAAAACAGCGAAAGCTGGAAGATGTGTCTGACCTTTTCCCTCCCTTTTCCCCTGAAGACCGTCATGTGACAGGTATCCTGTCCTGTGCCTGAAGGAGAAGAATGAACACACAGAGAAGAATCTGAACCAACAGGTCTTACTAAGTTTCTCCCAGTGTATTACCGTTAGGTCACATCCCCTTTTTATCCAGCCATGACCGCTCATTCAGCTAATCTAAGTATAAAAAACAGTTTTCCCTGGGTCTTTGAGTTTTCATTTCTGAAGGCTCCTAAGTCAATGTACAAATGCATTTCAATAAATGTGTTATGCTTTTCCTTTCTTAATCCGTTTGTTGTTGTTGTTGTTGTTATAGGGGTCTCAGCCATAAACCTTGCAATGAGTGAGAAACATATATTACTTTTTCTCTCCTATACTAAATCATCTAATAATATGATACATTATTAAGCAAAAATAAATAAGTAAACAAAGTTACAGAGTAATAAAAGTGATATGATTCTCTTTTAGTGGAAAAGAAACCAGCAGACTCATAAATATATGCATAAGTGTGTATGTTTTTATAAGATCAAGGAGAAATATGTGTAGAGACACCTACCACAATATTAATCTAGTTACCATAGGAGATGGGATCCGGTAGATAATTACCTTTTTTCCCCTACACCTTGTATTGTGTTACTGTAAAATATCAAATACAGTTTTAACAATCAGTAGTTTTAATAAAGCATGACAAAGACTACAGGGAAGTTGGAGGGTATTCAGTGAGCTCATAGTAGAAGCCCCCAGCATCCTCTCTCTAATTTCAATCTATATTGGCCAACTGAAGGGCTGGATATAGGCCAGACTCTTGTCCAGGAATAAAGAGGCCATGCATGGGCACAGGTATTACTAGTCATTGTTTTTATGTATTTACTTATTTTGAGACAGAGTTTCACTCTTGTCGCCCAGGCTGGAGTGTAGTGGCGTGATCTCTGCTCACTGCAACCTCCGCCTCCTGGGTTCAAGCGATTCTCCTTCCTTAGCCTCCTGAGTAGCTGGGATTACAGGCGCCTGCCACCATGCTCAGCTAATTTTTTTGTATTTTTAGTAGAGACAGGGTTTCACCATGTTGGCTAGTCTAGTATTGAACCCCTGACCTCAGGTGACCCACCTTCCTCGGCTTCCCAAAGTGCTAGGATTACAGGTGTGAGCCACGGCACCTGGCCTAGTCATTATTTTTAAACTGTGAGATATTATTCACATCTTGCAGTACTCTGTTGGGCTCAGTCTAGTCAATTAAATAATTATAATTTGGCCGGGCAAGGGGCTTACACCTGTAATCCCAGCAGTTTGGGAGGCTGAGGCGAGCGGATCACAAGGTCAAGAGATTGAGACCATCCTGCCCAACATGGTGAAACCCTGTCTCTATTAAAAATATAAAAATTAGCTAGGCATGGTAGCGGGCACCTGTAGTCCCAGCTACTCGGGAGGCTGAGGCAGGAGAATCGCTTGAATCTGGGAGGCGTAGGCTGCAGTGAGCTGAGATCATGCCATTGTACTCCAGCCTGAGCGACAGAGAGAGATGCCATCTCAAAATAATAATAATAATTATAATAATTATAACTGGAGCACAGAATTTAACATAGGTTATATGAACTCCAGAAAAAGGTCAACTTTGAAACTCTGGAACATTCCGCTCTCTGATCTTCAAGTTTTTCATCTGTATGGTGGATACCTTCCCATAATCCACTCATAGAACAGTCAGTAGGATCACATGAGATAAAATCTAGGAAAATGCCTAGCACAAAATTGGCACAAGGCAAACATTTAAAACATAAACAGCAAAGTGAGGCCAGGTATGAGGGCGCTTTGGGAAGTGAGGGGCAGGATACCAAAGCGAGGCCTTACAAAAGTCAGTGCCAGTGTTAGAACCCTCAGGACTTGGCATCCTCATCAGTTCCTGGGTGTGCTTTGTGCATACTAATACTGCAAAAAGTTTAACCCAGTTCAAGAAAATGGTATTCGTCAGATGGCCAGGAGAATGAGGAACTGGAGAAGTGAAGCGCTCGCTCCAAAGGAATGTCTGGCACAGAGTCCTTGTTTCCAGAACTTTCCAGTGCTGGCGGGTGTGAGATTGTGCAGTCACTGAGCACTTTGCCAAGGAGATTCGGTGCTAACTGCTGAACATGAAGGGGAAAGTCCCTTGGTGGGCCGTGTGTGCTGTTAAAGGCAAGTCGCAGAAGAGGGTACAATAAATACCAGTTCCAAAAACACTTTGCAGGCTTTGAGTCTTGGCCAATTACAGAGGCGGAGTGTTTTGGCCCGCTTCAGAGTGTGGGAGAAAAGAGTGAGGAGACAAAGCTCATCTCCTAGCATTCCTTTTATAACATTCTGTGTGCACCAGGGGTCTCATAGCACAAGGTGAAAATATTTGAAAAGAAACGAAAAGAAAAAAAAAAAAAGGACTGGCTTATATTCATGAAGCTGAAGCCTTTGAATATCATCTTTTCCTCCCTGTACCCCACCTTAAACACAGTGAGGGTTCCAGCCTTCTTCGGAGTCCAGCTTTAAGTATGCTGCGCAATTATTTTTGTTGTATGCTTTGACCTTGAGTTAGAGATCTGCTTCCAAACAACTTCCAGTCTCAATTCTTC
This sequence comes from Macaca nemestrina, assembly GCF_043159975.1. Taxonomy (NCBI): domain Eukaryota; kingdom Metazoa; phylum Chordata; class Mammalia; order Primates; family Cercopithecidae; genus Macaca; species Macaca nemestrina. Next base: position 162,750,295 of record NC_092129.1, on the reverse strand, counting down.
CTAGTGACAAAAAGGAGCTACTGAGGTGGATGATGAATGCACTCACAGTTACCCCACTTACGGAAGGGGAACAAGACAGGGGTGCCCTTGGGTCTGCAGGTCGGCCAAGGTGAAGCACAAAGATGTGACTGTGACCAAGCAAATGTAGGCATTTTGTTCTGAGTTTTGTTTTTCCTGGTCAGCCTCTTTTCTTACCCGTCTTTAATCTGCCCCAATGCTTGATGGCATAATTATCTCAAGGTAGGTAATGATGGAAAGCCCAGTAAACAACTGACCTCAAACAAAATCCCCTCCTGTTCTTACATCCTGTGGTCAGCAGAGGTAGCAAGAGATAGTCATTAATTAAACTCTTAATGCTTGCTGTTTCTGTTGGCCACAAACCCACAAAGGCTTTGGTGTAAAAACAGTGGCCACTAATCACAGCTCTCTGTTTCCCTGGGTTTAAGTGAATAAATAGGAAAATTGAAAGTACTGCATATTAAATAGCTTTAAAAAAATCAGCCACGAAATCACTGTAGATAGAAAATCGGCTCTTTGGGGGAACTCTGGGCCTGGGTTCTGCTGCTGCTGCTGAGGGCGAGAGTTTCACCTCTCCACGCCTCCTTTTTCTCATACATAAAATGAGGAGGATGAGTTCAATTTCTATCATTCCTTTTTTTAAAAAAAGGAAAGGCCAGGTGTGGTGGCTCGTGCCTGCAATCCCAGCAGTTTAGGAGGCTGAGGTGGGTGGATCTCCTGAGGTCAGGAGTTCGAGAGCAGCCTGGTCAACATGGCGAAATCCTGTCTCTACTAAAAATACAAAAAAATTAGCTGGGCGTGGTGCCATGCGCCTGTTGTCCCAGCTACTCAGGAGGCTGAGGCAGGAGAATCACTTGAACCGGGGAGGCAGAGGTTGCAGTGAGCCTAGGTCATGCCACTGCACTCCAGCCTGGGCAATAGAGTGAGACTCCATCTCAAAAAAAGGAAGGAAGGAAGGAAGGAAGGAAGGAAGGAAGGGAGGGAGGGAGGGAGGGAGGGAGGGAGGGAGAGAGGGAGGGAGGGGAGAGAGATAGAGAAAGAAAGAAAGAAAGGAAAGAAAAGAAGAAAGAAAGAGAAAGAGAAAGAAAGAAAGAAAAGAAAAGAAAGAAGAAAGAAAGAAAGAAAAGAAAGAAAGAAAGAGAAATCTATGATTCTATGATTCCTCTGCCTCAGGCAAAAGTTTAGGATGACTAGATTTAGTAATATTTGGGACATACTTATTCTAAAAATTGATTCATCATTTATTTGAAATTCAAATTTAACTGGGTGTTCTGTACTGTATCAGGCAAGCCTACAACAGTTAAAATATAGTTGAGAGGCCCAGGCGTGGTGGCTCATGCCTGTAATCCCAGCACTTTGGGAGGCCGAGGCAGCTGGATACCTGAGGTCAGGAGTTCAAGACCAGCCATGGACAACGTGGCAAAACCCCGTCTCTACTAAAAATACAAAAAGTAGCTGGGCGTGGTAGCCCACGCCTGTAATCCTAGCTATTTGAGATGCTGAGACAGGAGAATCACTTGAATCCGGGAGGTGGAGGTTGCAGTGAGCCGAGATCGTGCCACTGCACTCCAGCCTGGTAACAGAGGGAGACTCCATCTCAAAAAAAAAAAAAAAAAAAAAGAAAGTTGAGAGGAGATTAGTTACGCTTGGCTCTGTCCCTTAGCCAAGGAGCAAGCAGGGACAAGGAGAATGGGGCTTCTGCACCCCTGGATCTCTCTGTGTCCTCCCGCAGCGGAGCAGCAAAAGACTCCACCATCCCAGCTTCTCTCTCCCGTTGTTAGATACAGCAAACTAAATCCTCTCCAGCTCTTTCTAGGCAGAAAAGCTCACATTTATATCTGATTTGGCCTCATTTTCCATTAGCGTTTTTTTAAACTCCCTTTCACTACAGAGAGACAGTTCTTTTTCTTTCCCTGTGGAATTAAGTTCTAACATATGACCAAGGAGGTAGATCTCTCCTCAACAGAAAGTCTGAGCGTTGTATACATTGGAATAAAATTAGCTCTGTGAGGGTGACGTATCCAGCACCTCAGTGAAAATAAGAACACTCTGAATCAAAAACCAGGATTGGCCTGAAAAAGGAAAAGGAAGAAAATCACATCTATAAAGCATTTGATAGCTTATACAATTTTTAAGTGAAAAGTTTGGGGGTTTTCTTTGGTTTGGCTTAAGTTTTACAAACAGTCCATCGAAGGAGGTATTATATGAGTTTCATTTTTCAGGTAAGGAACTTGGCTTAGAAATATTAAGTGATTTACCCCACTCTCACAGCTAATAAATAGTGACTTACACCACCCTCCTAACTAGTAAATAGTGGCTTATCCAACTCACTCAGCTAGTAAATAGTGACTTACCCAACTCACCCAGCTGGTCAATGGAAGAACCAGGACTGGAATCCAAGCCCTTAACCAAACTTAGCTTGTTCTTTTCACCCCTGCCGCTGCTGTTTAAGTGCTTTTCTTCCAGGAGGAAGTCACATATATACAGGGTCTCTGTGGGCTTTGATGCTTTCAGCAGAATGGGAGCATGCCTGTCTCCACCATCTCTACTCAGACAGTTGACTTTGTGCATTCTTATTATTTTAGGGCTCTCCAGAAAGCCACAACCCAGAGGCATATGGAACTTGCTGGTAAAAATCAACCAGCGTGATTAGTGTTATTTCAACAGTTGAGGAGACTGCCCTTCCGATTGTCAAAGCTAGAGTCCAGACATTCAGGGAAGCCACTGCTTGAATCCTCTCTCACCAGCGATTAGGCTGTGCTCAGCCCAGGCAGCTCAGGAAATAGTATGAGAAAAACCTGAACTCAGAATACATAGTGAAGGACACATACATTTCCTAGAAATTCTGTGGGGAAAACAGCGCATGCTGTTCTTTCCCTCTTCTGTTGCTGATATGGGGACACACTCTATGAGTGTTTGATCAGTGACTAGTAATAACTCGATGGCCACAGGTCAATTCAGCCCTGTGGTCTCTAGCTAGATAGCCTAGGCTGGCTTACAGGGGTTGTTGGTGCCAGAAGCTAGAAAACTGACCAGGACTCACATTATGTATGTTTCACCATAATGCTCTGAAAATGATCAACCAGTGTGAAGAATCTGACTACTGAATAGCATTGTTGTCTTTTACATGCATAGCCTAAAATGGTTTTCATTTGCATTGAAAAGTGTGTGATACTGATTTTTATCTTAGTTTAATTAAATTTTGTTTTTTGTTTGTTTGTTTTGTTTTTAGACAGAGTCTCACTCTGTCACTCAGGCTGGAGCACAGTGGCACACTCACGGCTCACTGTAGCCTCCACCTCCTGGGTTCAAGCAATCCTCCCACCTCAGCCTCCCTAGTAGCTGGAACCACAGGTGTGCGCCACCACACCCAGCTAAGTTTTGTATTTTTAGTAGAGATGGGGTATCGCCACGTTAGTTTAATTTTTACGTATTTATTTAGCACCTATGAAATAAATTACTCTCATTCCCTGTATCCTGTGTGTCTAATATTGGTATGTGTTCATTTATATTGGTTTATATATGTATACACATTTGGATCACTTGTGGGGAAGAAGAATGCAAACTACTGAATCTACATTGGACAAATGAGAAAATACGTACTAGCTGAGATTATGGGCGATTTTGTTTCTTTCACTCTCGCAAATACCAAATCCATTAAAAAAAATGAAAGAAAAAAAAATCTTTATTGCCCAAACATCCATGTCAAAACAAATCTCCCCAACTGCCTCACAATCTCTTGCTGGCTGTTGACAAACAATGTACGTTAACATAATCGAGATAATTAAGGGCGGTACCAGGTACTGTTACCCTGCAGTCTTCTGCAGTTCAGAGACTTCCAATTTCCGCTCTGTCCTAACAGCCTTAAGCGTGGAGATTAACACCTACAAAGTGTGGTGGCGTGAATAGAGATGAGGGGAGAGAGACAGGCTGCTTCCTTTGATTAAAACATTAGAAGAATAATTATTACAGTAGTGAAATGACCTAAGCTCTCTGTTAAGTTTTTTTTTTTCTCCTCCAGTTCACTATATTATCTCTGAAACTTTTTTTTTATTCTTCCATATGGCAAATTACTGTCATTGGAAATCTTATATACTTCAAGTTGAGAACATTTTGTATGGATTGAGTTAGTGGCCCCCAAGACAGGGTAATTTTCATTGTTGCTGAGGAGAGGAGAATATTACTTCTGGAGACCCAGCAGGCATTTTATTAAACAATTGTACCAGCTGGAAACAAATTATTGCCTTTATTCCAAGCTACCATTTAGGAGTTGGATGCTTTCCTTTCAGTGGGAAGTAAGTGTTTGGACAGCTAGGGTTCGTCAACAGCTAGAGCTCGTCTGTTAGTGGATTTCTTAGCAGGCCAACCTAGATCTAGTCAGGACCAGCTTTGAGGCCATTGGCTGCTGTTTTTACACCAAGGCTGTGATTACATTTAACTTAGAAACTGATTTCACTGTGTCTCCTTTCCCTGTCTAAGGCTCTAAAATATTTATGAAGTCACAGAGGGAGGGAGGCACACATATTGGGCAAGATTCAAATACATTATTAATGCACGCCTACTTCAGCTGTGGTTTCTACAAAACTATTACATATATAGACTAGTGCTATAGCCTCTGGGGCCCACCTCTGGTATGAGGTAAGAGAAGAAGCAGATACTACATTTTTGCGAAGGACAAAGAAATGCTGGTCATTATTTCCAAAGGCTTTGTGATCCAATACTTGGTTCTGTTCAAAAACATGCATCAGCCAAAAGTAGCATAGACAGTGTTATCAGCTAATATCTTCATTCTGTATTTTAGTAGGAAAATTAAGTACATCGGGACAGTGTAATTTGGAAGGGTGGAGATAGCCACATAATTTCCAGGGCAGGGAAAAGAGTGCTCTTTGGTGCATTTTTGGTGGAACTGATCTGTTCTGGCAGTGACTTCTAGCTTCCTTTTTTTTTTTTTTTAAATAGAAAAATACAGCCCAAGACCCTGAAAGTTAAGAATGACTAATGGAAACACTGCCTATTTCTTTCTTATTAGAATTTACTTACTGCTAGCTTCTTGCTGGATACCTGCTTATTAGAAAAATTAAATGCCGGCCAGGCGTGGGGGCTCACGCCTATAATCCCAGCACTTTGAGAGGCCGAGGCAGGTGGATCACGAGGTCAGGAGATGGAGACCATCCTGGCTAATACGGTGAAACTCCGTCTCTACTAAAAATACAAAAAAATTAGCTGGGCGTGGTGGCGGGCACCTGTGGTCCCAGCTACTGGGGAGGCTGAGGCAGGAGAATGGGGTGAACCCGGGAGGCAGAGCTTGTAGGGAGCCGAGATCGCGCCACTGCATTCCAGCCTGGGCAATGGAGCGAGGCTCCATCTCAAAAAAAAAAAAAATTCTGGGGGCGGAGAGGGTCTTTTGGTCGTTTCATTTCTCCAAAATCTGCTGTGCCTTTGACCTGATTAATTAAATTTAAAAAACCCTCCGTGCAATTGTGTGTGTCAGGAACCCAGATAATTTTCTCAACCAAATCATCCTCCTCTATCCTCTTCTAGGTCCATCCTTGCCTTGTAACTTCTCAAAGGAGACAGAAGTCAATTCTTGGTAAACCAGCAGCTTTTTCTAAGATGATAAAACCGAGACAAAACTAAAACTTTGGACTAGATTAAGTGGGAAGGGAGAATAGGAGAACCTTGCACTTTAGATTACAGTTTCAGGAAATTAGCCAGATAGAATCCCCTTCCAGAAGCTCAGAAGCTAGCTACCAGTAGAGGTGTTCCCGCTGTTTTGAGCATAGTGGAAGGATGGAGCTGAGTTTGGTGGCAGTCCCTTAATTCTTTCTCTGTGAAACACAAGCCAAGTCCCTGGTGAGAGATTGTGACCACCTCTGCTATGGTTTGAATGTGTCACTGAAATTTTATGGGTGGAAAAACTTCAACCCCAAATTTATATATTGGTGATATTCAGAGGTGGAACTTTGGGAAAGTTATAAGAGTTCAATAAGATCATCATGATGGGGGACCCATGATGAGACTGATGGCTGTATAAGAAGAAGAGAGAACTGAGCTGGCATGCATGCTCTTGCCCTTGCACCACGTGATGCCCTTTACCATCTGCATTATGATTCAGCTGAAGGCTCTCTTCAGATGCCAGTGCCATGCTTTTGGATTTCCCAGCCTCCAGAACGGCAAGAAATAAACTAGAAAGAAACTTATTTTTTCTTTCCTCTTATTCTTCTTCCTCTTCCTCCTTCTCCTCATCTTCTTCTTCTTCCTCTTCTCTTTCCTCTTCTCCTTCCTTTTCTCCTCCTTCTTGTTTTCCTCCTCCTCCTCTTCCTCCTCCTCCTCTTCCTCCTCCTTTGCTTCCTTCTCCTCCTCCTTCTCTTCTTCTCCTTCTTTTTCCTCTTCTATTTCCTATTCTCCTTCCTCTCCTTTTCCTTCTTCTTTTCCTCTTTCTCTTCCCTCTTCTCCTTCCTCCACTGTTATTTCTCCTTCTCCTCCTCCTTCTTCCTCCTCTTCCTCTTCCTCCTCCTCTTCTTCTTCCTCTTCTTCTTCATCATCATTGTCATCATCATCATCGTTGTCATTGTCATCCTCCCCTTCTTCTTCTTTTTCCAAGACAGTGTCTTACTGTGTCACCCAGGCTGGAGTGCAATCATGGCTCACTGTAGCCTTGAACTTCTGGGCTCAGGAAATCCTCCTGCCTCAGCCTCCTGAGTAGCTGAGATCACAGGTGTGTGCCACTGTCCCCAGCTTATTTTTTAAGTTTTTTGTAGGGAATGGGGTATTGCTATGTTGCCCAGGCTGGTTTCAAACTCCTGAGATCAACTGATCTTCCCACCTTAGCCTCCCAAGCTATTGGGATTACAGGTGTGGCCAATACATTTATTTTCTTTATAAATTACCCAGTCTCAGGTATTCAGCTATAGCAATGGCAAACATAATAAAATAACCTCCTGCTCTATTTAATTTGGCTGATTTATTGGTCCCATGAGGACATTCCCTTCCTCTCTGCCTGCAGTCCCTCCTCCTAAGCAAACAACACTTCCTCAGGAAACCAAGAGAGATGCTTCTTGCCTTTTACAGAAACAAAAGAGGAGTTGACATCAGGTCTGTGTGATAGGGCCGGTGAGATCTTGGTATGTGGAGGAACAGAAATGCAGAAGCTCAATATAAGTGAGCATCTGTATGTGTGGCGGTGTTTGAAATTTAATAAAAAATCCATTTCAACAACTGATTACCTGTGTTTGTTTCATGTGGCTGCTGTAACTGATGACCACTAACTGGTGGCTTAAAACAACAGAAACTTATTCTCACAGCTCTGGAGCTAGAAGATTAAAATCAAAGTGTCAACAGAGCTGTGAAGGCTCCAGGGAAGAACCTGTGCTTGGCTCTTCCAGTTTTTGGTGAATGTTGACATTCTCTGGCTTGTAGCTGTATCACCCCAGTCTCTGCCTCTGTCTTTCTATCACCTTTTTCTCTTTGTGTCTCTATTAAGGATACCTGTCATTGAATTTAGGGCACATCTGGATAATCCAGAACGATCTCCTCCTCTCAAGGTCCTTAACTTAATTGTACATGCAAAGACCCTTTACCCAAATAGGTAACATTCACAGGTTCTGGAGATTAAAACGTGGACATATCTTTTTTGGGGCCACTATTCAGCTCACTACAGTACCCCCACACTGATGTTTGCTCATATAAGAAAGTACTTGGAAGAGATGTACTATTATACATTGGTTGGTTGATCTGCATAAATGTATTTCTTTACTTATATGTTTCAGTTTGTTCCAGAAAGGTTTTTTAAAAATGTTTTTAATTTTTAAAATTATTTCGATAATTTTGGAGGAACAGGTGGTTTTCGGTTACATGGATAAGTTCTTTAGTGGTAATTTCTGAGATTTTGGTGTACTCATCACCTGACCCATGTACACCGTACCCAATGTGTAGTCTTTTATTCCTCACCCTTCTCCCACCCTTTCCCTCAAGTCCCCAGAGTCCATTATATCATTCTTATGCCTTTGCATCCTCATCGCTTAGCTTCTACTTAGAAGTGAAAACATGGAATATTTGATTTTCCATTCTTGAGTTGCTGCAAATGCCGTTATTTTGTTCCTTGCTATAGCTGAGTAGTATTCCATGGTGGATACATACCACATTTTCCCTATTTACTCATTGGTTGATGGGCATTTAGGTTGGTTCCATATTTTTGCAATTGCAAATTGTGCTGCTATAAACGTGCATGTGCAAGTGTCTTTTTTATATAATTACTTATTTTCCTTTGGCTAGATACCCCATAGTGGGATTGCTGGATCAAATGCTAATTCTATTTTCAGTTCTTTAAGAAATCTCCACATTGTTTTTCATAATGGTTGTACTAGTTTTCGTTTCCACCAGCAGTATAAAGTGTTCCCTTTTCACCACATTCAGACCAATATCTTTTTTTTTTTTTTTTTATTATCACCATTCTTGAAGGAGTAAGGTGGTATCTCATTGTGGTTTTAATTTGCATTTCCCTGATAATTAGTGATGTTGAGAATTTTTTTCATGTGTTTCTTGGCCATTTGTATATCTTCTTTTGATAATTGTTTATTAATGTCCTTTGCCCACTTTTTGATGAGATTGTTGTTGTTTTTTTTTTCCTTGCTGATTTGTTTGAGTTCATTGTAGATTCTGGATATTAGTCTTTTGTTGGATGAAAAAGGCTTTAAGATAAATACACAGAACATACATCACTTATGAAGAGAAATGATTTGTCATCTAGTTTAGTATTATTCTTGCAGATACACTCTATGCTTTTTTGGGAATTGTAAGCCCTTATGGGGCTCTCCAAGCACAAAGAGCATCCATTCACAAAAGGAGGGAAAGGATATTTCTGCTATTGTCTTGTCCATATTCTACCAAGAACCTCATCATTTCACTTGTGCCGCATCTCCTGATAAGATTCTCCCACAAGCCCTTTCAAAGACAATGATTCTTTACCGTCTTGCAATTGTAGATACGTGTTTACTGTTTTTTGACTTGTGTTATTTAAAGGCGGTTAAGGGGAGAAAAGTCCTCAATATCCCAGAATACTCACTGGCATGATGGCCACAGATGAAGAGACAGAGGGCCTTAATTGACTATCATACACTACTTTGTCTTACAACAGACAGTGCAGCCAACAAGTTCAAATCGCCATAGTGACGAGGCCTTACAATGAAAGCCGAGTCCCCTCTTCCATGTGCTTCTTCTTCTCCCTGTTCCCTGACGGTCACAAGCCATTCCTGCCTTGTACATCTTCTTCTACTCTGCATGGCACTATTAGTAAACTGAGTCAGGATCCCTCGCAGGGCCCAGCCATATGTTAAATGCAAGCTCCCACAAACATGTAAAGTGTGCCAGTCCTGATTCTTGGGTTTAGTGATAAAGGGCAAGTGGAGTCCTCACTGAGACCTGGAGCCTCCAATCCTGGTTTCATCAGAGAAGCCAGCATTGGGAGTTTCAGAATACTTCTGCCATTATTAAGAATTTGATAATTTTGGCCGGGCGCGGTGGCTCAAGCCTGTAATTCCAGCACGGGCCAAGACGGGCTGATCACGTGGTCAGGAGATTGCGACCATCCTGGCTAAACCGGTGAAACCCCGTCTCTACTAAAAATACAAAAAACAAAAAAAAAACCAAAAAAAAAAAACTAGCCGGGTGCGGTGGCGGGCGCCTGTAGTCCCAGCTACTTGGGAGGCTGAGGCAGGAGAAAGGCGTAAACCCGGGAGGCGGAGCTTGCAGTGAGCTGAGATTCGGCTACTGCACTCCAGCCTGGGCAACAGAGCGAGACTCCGTCTCAAAAAAAAAAAAAAAAAAGATAATTTTGATTCTTATCCTGGCATTGTTCTTTGAGTATCACTTCCTCCAGAATCCTTTTGGAAGATGGAGTGTTTGCAGTAAGAGTTCAGATGTTCCTGGGTTCCCAGTCACGATGCCTTCAAAACACCATCAAAACCTCTCTCAGGAGATACTCGTTTCTTTGATTGGCTCAATGAAATATTTTACTAATTTTAAGTGACATCTTGCATCATAAAAAGGAGTGCTTCTTGAGAAACTGTGAATGCTAAACCAAGCCCTGTGCTGCATCTTCGCCAAGGCCTGTGCCAAGTACTTGAGAGATTGCAAGGGGAAAGAGGTCCAATTATCAACTTGGACTGTGACCAATCAGATCAGCAATTCCTCCTAGGAAGGCAAAAAAAAAAAAAAAAAAAGCAAAGGCAATTATGTTCTGGAATAAGCAAAAAAACATTTCCCATTTCCCTCCGTACTTCTTTCGGTTCTTTTGGTTACCTTGGTCAGATTGAACTTGGGTGTGGGTGTGACGGTCCCTATCTCATTCTGATACAACTCTGGTGGGTCAAGGTGTGATCAAAATCTGTGGTCTGACTTAGGTGGGCTGCCTAAGTACCATAACTTTGGTGGCTTAAAACAGTTGTTCTGGAGACTAAAAGTCTGAAATCAAGATGTTGGTAAAGCAGAGTTGGCAAAGCTCAAAGAGCTAAAAGCAGAACTACCATTCAACCCAGCAATCCCATTACTGGGTATGTATGAGGACCTTAACCTGCCTAGGATCTTGTCTGACATTCTTTCCTGAAGTGCCATTTTCTCTGTAGCTTGTGTTTATGCTTGGTGAAGGGTTTCCCTGTCCTGATCCAAAAAGCACCAGTCCTAAGAGCTTCTTTGACAAGAAGAAGAAAGAGTCTCTAGCATCCCATACATTTGAAAACTCAGAATACTATAATCCTCCCTTGGAGAGTCATAACAAGAATAAAAAGCTTCCTTAACCTTGCTTGATGTGGGTTCCCCAAACTTATTTATAGGAAGAGTCACATTCTGTGAAATATTGGAAAGGTAGAAGACATATTGGACTTTGAAACAAAAGGCCTATGTCTGGTATCTACTCTGTGACTTTCTGACCGTTTGCACCAGATAAGTTATTAGGGAGCCTCAGTTTCCTTATATACAAAATGGGTATACAAAACACTGGCCCTACCTGCATATCATGGTTCTGAGAAACAAAAATGTCTATGAAACCATTTATAAAAATAATAATAGGCTATTCAAAAATATTCTTACGTATGTGTACATCTATAACAGAAGTTGGCCTAACTATAGCCCACAGACTAAATTTGGTTCATTGCCTGATTTTATAAATAAAGTTTCATCGGAACACTGCCATGCTCATTTGTTTACTCATCATCTATGGCTGATGATGAGCTACAATGGCAGAATAGAGTAGCTGAAACAGAGACCATATGGCTCACAAAGTCCAAAATATTTGCTATTTGGTGTTTCACAGAAAAAAAGTGCTGACCCTGATCTATAATAAGAAATGATTTATGTTCAAGGACGCATTGTGTCTGTAGGAGGAGAAATGACATAGATACGGTCAGCTTCACCTGAGGGCAAGCCATGAAGTGGGAACAGGTCCTAGGTTCTTGTCTCAGGAAGCGCAGGTGGCTCTGTATCCCCCACCAGGTAGAGCAGGTGGTAAGGTCTCAAAGCCTAGCAGGACGGTGCTAAAATGTCACGCACAGACTTTCTCCAGATAATAACTTGGGTGACGAACATGCCCGGACACTTACAGAAAATCCTGGAAGGGTGCCCAGGCCACCCCGAGTGGAAGGAGGAGCTCAAGAGTACAGCTTTAGGCCTTTGGAAGGGGGGGAGTGACAGTTTGTCACAAATATATTATTGCAAGTTGCAGCTCAAAGCATAACATTTCTATGAGTTTCTACAAACCTTGGGGACCAGAGACAGGTGTTCACTCTCAAAAGACTAATACAACATTGAAATGTCGTGATGACACTTGCAAACATTTCATCCTTAGGTCCCCCCTGGTGTGGCGGCTGACGTTTATGACCACTGGGTACCCACTTTCAGGGTGGTTCTGCATTCTGAAAATTCATCTCAACAACTTTCTAGAGCTCGGCACCCTAAACTCAGCGGCCTCATGTTCACAGACGAAGAAGCAAAGAGCAAAGCACAGAAACAAGAGATTTCTTCCTGGAAAGAAGAATGTTCCCCACTTAGTAGGTGGATGAGTAGTGGGATAAGAGCCCTAACTCCAGGAGACAGATTATGGTGTATCTCGCTAAGGTCTGTGTTTCAGTCGCTCCACTCATGAGCTGCTAACAGCATCTGGCGTCCATAACCCTTAGTAGAGGAATGTTTGCCAGGCTATTTGTGGAGCATATCTCTGAGTGTGCACTTAAGACACCTCATACATTTCTAGCCTCCCTCCCCACCCAGCCTGGGAGTGGAGGCTGTGATTATGTTTATGACCAGGAACGATGAAATGTTCCGGAGAGTCACCATGACATTTCAATGCTCTGTTAATCTTTTGAGAATTGCTCTTACAAGTGAATACTTAGCTCTGGTCCCTAGGGATTTTAGAAACCCATAGAAACAGAATCTAAATCACAACTTGGGGCTCAGACCGGCTAATTCTCATTCTGCCTGTCCCACCCTGCACATCAGTCAACTTCTCTCAGTAATTTAGAGGCAAAGGGACTTTCCTCCTGCTTGATTTTGAGGTTCCTCTGCAGTCTGGGAGCAGTTTTATTCCCTGGGACTCCCCAGCTTTCACCTGCAGGCAGGTGTCCTTTACTGTCCTATACACAATAGTCCAGCCTCAAACCCTGGTTGTCACTTTACTCCCAGAATTCCCTTCATCTCCCACCTCAACCCCCATCTTCATGAACTGTTCCTGACGTCTCTGAACCCTTTTCTTGAAACTTGCTCCAAATCTAAGCTCCATTCCGCATTTCAGCATTTGATTGCATACTGTTTTTCACAGTGCCCTTTAAAAATTCATATTTCACTGTGTTCTCTCCAGCAAGAACATCAGCTCCTTGAAGGCAGAGACCATGTCTTTCATTTGAAGCCTCACACCAATCTAAAGTAGTCGTTAGCGTGTAGTAGTTTGTTAGTAAATGTTGTTGAAATGAGACTTTTGAAGGTAGGTATTTAGGGGGCTTCTCTCTGCCTGTAACATTTTAAAAATTATGTGTTTCGCAGCAATATAGTGGAAGTTCCAGGTTAAGTGTGTTGGCCATGTTCATTCTAGGACTCAGACATAACTGGTAGGGGCAGGCCTACCAAAATCTGTTAGCATTTGACCCCCACAGTAGCCTTTGGGGGAAGAAAAAGGAAAGGGATGTGATACTGGGATAAGGCTCATGGACCAGTGAGAAATGGAAGGGATATATTGCTTTTTCAGGGCTAAAATAACAAAGTACCATAACTTTGGTGGCTTAAAACAGTTGTTCTGGAGACTAAAAGTCTGAAATCAAGATATTGGTAAAGCAGAGTTGGCAAAGCTCTAAGAGCTAAAAGCAGAACTACCATTCAACCCAGCAATCCCATTACTGGGTATGTACCCAGAGAAATATAAAGTATTCTGCCATAAAGACACATGCACGTGAATGTTCACTGCAGTGCTATTCACCACAGCAAAGACATGGAATCAGCCTAAATGCTCATCAATGACAGACTGGATAAAGAAAATGTGGTACATATACACCATGGAATATTATGCAGCCATAACAAAGAACAAGATCACATCTTTTGTGGGAACATGGATGGAGCCGGAGGTTATCATCCTTAGTAAACTAACGCAGGAGCAGAAACCCAAATACCACATGCTCTTACTTTTAAGTGGGAGCTAAATGTATACATGATAAGAACTTATAAACTCAAAGAAGGGAACACCAGACACTGGGGTCTACTTGAAGGGGGAGGCTGGGGAAAGGGAGAGGATCAGAAAAAATAACTATGGGGTACTGAGCTTAATACCTGGATGATGTAATAATACGTACAACAACCCCCCGTGACACATGTTTATCTGTGTAACAACCCCTCACATGCACCCCCAAACCTAAAATAAAAATTAAAAACAACAAAAAGAGAAAAGCACATTTCTATTTAAAGGAAAACATGTGATTTCATAATGAAATTCAAAAAGACGAATTATTTCATCTCTTTGATTGAAAGATGACTATAGAATGATCTTCACAAATTAGCATGAGCAGATCAGTTACATACAATTTTGCACTTTTAAACTTGAGTCTCTCATGGTGGGTAACTTTCAATTTTTGGATATAAATTTCCCAAAAGTAGAATCTTTGTCTCCTTTTTAAAAGTAATAATAAATATGTTTAGCATTGATGCTATCCTCATCAAGCTACCACTGACTTTCTTCACAGAATTGAAAAAAACTACTTTAAATTTCATGTGGAACCTAAAAAGAGCCCGCAAGGCCAAGGCAATCCTAAGCAAAAAGAGCAAAGCTGGAGGCATCATGCTACCTGACTTCAAACTATACTACAACAAGGCCACAGTAACCAAAACAGCATGGTACTGGTACCAAAACAGATATATAGACCAATGGAACAGAACAGAGGCCTGAGGAGTAACACCACACATCTACAACCATCTGATCTTTGACAAACCTGACAAAAACAAGAAATGGGGAAAGGATTCCCTATTTAATAAATGGTGTTGGGAAAACTGGCTAGCCATATGTAGAAAGCTGAAACTGGATCCCTTCCTTACAACTTATACAAAAATTAACTCAAGATGGATTAAAGACTTAAATGTAAGACCTAAAACCATAAAAGACCTTAGAAGAAAATCTAGGCAATACCATTCAGGACATAGGCATAGGCAAAGACTTTATGACTAAAACACCAAAAGCAATGGCAACAAAAGCCAAAATTGACAAATGGGATCTAATTAAACTAAAGAGCTTCTGCACAGCAAAAGAAACTATCAACAGAATGAACAGGCAACCTACAGAATGGGAGACAATTTTTGCAATCTATCCATCTGACAAAGGGCTAATATCCAGAATCTACAAAGAACTTAAACAAATTTACAAGGAAAAAACAAATAGCCCCATCAGAAAGTAAGCAAAGGGTATGAACAGACACTTCTCAAAAGAAGACATTTATGCAGGCAACAGACATGAAAAAAAGCTCATCATCACTGGTCATTAGAGAAATGCAAATCAAAAACACAATGAGATACCATCTCACACCAGTTAGAATGGTGATCATTAAAAAGTCAGGAAAAAACAGATGCTGGAGAGGATGTGGAGAAATAGGAATGCTTTTACACTGTTGGTCGGAGTGTAAATTAGTTCAACCATTGTGGGAGACAGTGTGTCAATTCCTCAAGGATCTAGAACTAGAAACACCATTTGACCCAGCAATCCCATTACTGGGTATATACCCAAAGGATTATAAATCATGCTACTATAAAGACACATGCACTCGTATGTTTATTGTAGCATTATTCACAATAGCAAAGTCTTGGAACCAACCCAAATGTCCATCAACGATAGACTGGATTAAGAAAGTGTGGCACATATACACTTTATGGAATACTATGCAGCCATAAAAAAGGACGAGTTTATGTCCTTTTCAAAGACATGGATAAAGCTGGAAACCATCATTCTCAGCAAAATATCACAAGGACAGAAAACCAAACACCACATGTTCTCACTCATAAGTGGGAGTTGAGCAAAGAACACATGGACACAGGGAGGGGAACATCATACACTGGGGCCTGTTAAGGGGTGGGAGGCTCCGGGAGGGATAGCGTTAGGAGAAATACCTAATGTAAATGATGAGTTGATGGGCGCAGCAAACCAACATGGCACATGTATACCTATGTAACAAACCTGCACGTTGTGCACACATACCCTAGAACTTAAAGTATAATTTTAAAAAAGCTTATGATATAATGAATTGCTAATACGATTCATGACATTCAATGAATAGTTGAGTTAATGAATTGTTCAAAAATAGTTATTTAACTAATAGTTGTGTCTGGTATATTTTTAAAATAATAATATTTGTTTAAAAAAAAAAAAAAGGAGGGGGAGCGTGGCTGGGCGCGGTGGCTCATGCCTGCAATCCCAGCACTTTGGGAAGCTGAGGCTGACAGATCCCCAGGTCAGGAGTTCGAGATCAGCCTGGCCAACATGGTGAAACCCCGTCTGGACTAAAAATACAAAAAATTAACCAGGCATGGTGATGCACGCCTGTAATTCCAGCTACTCGGGAGGCTGAGGCAGGATAATCGCTTGAACCCGGGAGGCGGAGCTTGAGGTAAGCCGAGATCGCGCCACTGCATTCTAGCCTGCGCGAAAGAGGGAAACTCCGTCTCAAAAAAACAAAAAAGAGAAAAAGATGTTGGCAGAGCTATGTTCCCCCCAAATCCTCTAGAGGAGGATCCTTTTTTGCCTTTTCTAGCTTCTGGTAGCCCCAGGTATTCCTTGGCTTGTGGCAGGGCGATTCCAATCTCCACTTCCGTCTCTAGGTGGCCATCTGCCCTCTGTGTGTCTGCGTCTTCACATGGTATTTTCTCTTATAACGATACCGTTATATTGGATTACCCCTATTGACCTTAATTTGATTGTAGATGCAAAGATCTTATTTCCAAATAAGGTCACATTCACAGATATTGGGAATTAGGATTTCTATGTATCGTTTTAGGGAGCATAATTTAACCAATAATGAAAAGCATCTTCAATGAGAGAGTTACTTGTTATTCTTTAATAACATTCTTAACCAGACTTCAAGGACTGAGCTAAAACTCTTCACAAGTCAGTACAAATGGAAGACCTTTAGAAAACATAGGTTCAGTATACTTTTATTATACAGTTATAGGCTTATAACACTGTCTTGGGGCTGTGAGGGAAGTACAAGCTAGGTTAGAGGGCATTTTCTCTCCTACAGACAGGAACCTGGTGGAACCTGACTGCACGGCGGGTTCTCAGCAGTGAACCAGGCGCCCCTGCCCTTGCCTGGAGCAGGAAGACAGCAGGAAACTAGGCTTTGAGAGGAGAGAAGGAGGCCAAGAGGACTGTCCCTAGGTATCTTGGAGGTAAGTCAGTCCACACCAAAGACTGTGAGGAACATTCCCTTTCCACCTGCTTCAAAACTTCTCTCCCACAAATCCCTATTTCATTTCTGCTGTAGTGTCTTTCTTATTTCCTCACCTTTCTCAGTCCCATGTTGTCTGCACTCCACTTCCTACTCTTTCTTCCCTATTCCAAGAGCTGATCAAGACATTTTATTTAAGATGAAAATAGAAATGATTTTCTCGACTGGGAGCAGTGGCTCATGCCTGTAATCCCAGCACTTTGGGAGGCCAAGGCGGGTGGATCACCTGAGGTCAGGAGTTCGAGACCAGCCTGGCCAACATGGTGACACCCCCATCTCTACTAAAAATACAAAAATTAGCTGTGTGTGGTGGTGCGTGCCTGTAATCCCAGCTACTCAGGAGACTGAGACAAGAGAATCACTTGAACCCAGGAGGCAGAGGTTGCAGTGAGCTGAGATTGTGCCATTGCACTATACCCGGGTGACAAGAGCGAAACTCCATCTCAAAAAAAGAAACAAGTTTTAAAGATAGGTAGATAGATAGATGATTGATAGATAGATGATAGATAGATAGATAGATAGATAGATAGATAGATAGATAGATAGATAGATATTTTACTCCTTGTATTGTTATAGCTCTGTTGACTCTGTCTTTCACTGTGTGCCTCTCAAGGAGGGTATCCTTGTATCTAAAAATGAACAACTATCTATTTTGCTTAGGAACAGAATCACTTGCACGATGCTGTGGTCTCTGCGACTCTGTATTTAGAGCATTTTCTTCTCTGCCCTGCCCAGTGCCATCGAAGGGGTCCACACCCTGGTGGAGCTTCAGGCAGAGAAGTCCAATTCTGGAGTAAGTACAGACAGCCCCTCCCTGCCCTCTCTCTTTCTCTCTCCCGACTACCGGGCAGAGGGTGGAGATTCTCAGATGCTTCTAGGTACCATAAATGCCCTCTGGCTGTAGCAGCTCTGAACCCCTGTTCAGAATTGTATAGATTAGGGCTATGTGCACTTGCCCTCGACTGAGCTGACTTTTAAATATCCCAGCGAGCTCCCTCGTCTCTCTTTTAATTTGGTTATAGGCATCGTCTTATCTGACACAAAATTGAAAATAGAGTATTATCTGCCTCTCGGTTTTGATGGCCTAATTTGGGGTCCTGAGGCCCTACTTTGAGGTCTTGGGGTAAAACCTGGGGTGGAAAGCCGATCCCTGGCATGTGCCAGGACGTGCTCCTGGAGAAGGCTCTGCAAAGGCAAAGTTGCATCTGCAGAAACCACAGCCCTGGTGGATTCTGCAGAGCCAGGCCTCTGGGGATCTTGTGACTGGAAACCCGAGCTTCTGCTGGTCTCACAGGCTTTCTCATAAGGGGCGGAGGGAGCAGGGAAGGAATGAGCTCACCCTTCCTCTCCCTGGGCCGTCTTGGCCCTGCCTGTGCCCTCGCTCACCTCCTTGTCACCCAGGCCCTTGGCAGGCTGGTGTTGTCAGGGTAGGAGGGTGCTGCGGTCCCAAGCCTGCCAGATCCTACTTGTTGCTTTTGCAGAGTGTACAATCAGGGCATCAGGGGGAACTAGACAAACAGAAAGAACAAAGAAAGTCCTGAGATTTGGGCTAGTTTCTAGGAATTGAAAAATCTTTGCTAACGTGAGGGTGTCTATGGATGATATGTTCTTGCATATGTTTGTGCTGATGTATTTACTTATAGAGGCTTAACCATTAAATCATTTTACCCCCTGAGGATGCTCTCAGAGGCAGCAAATCTCTTGGCATGAAATATATCATGGCAATAAAAACTACTCATGACAGGCAGGATGCTGCTGGAGTGTGTAAAATAAATTTTAAAAACTGGGTTAAAACAGTAGGAGGCATGATAGTCTAGCAGAAATAAAAATGACAGTTGGAGACTGTCAAATCTAGATCCTTTTTTCCTGAACAATCAATGAACTATTTTTAGCCTTTATTTTTCTAGTGGGTAAAAATGATGATAACCATGCCCTCTCTCCCAGTTCTTGCCCAGAGCTTCCTCATATTCCTCAAGTCTGGAATCAATAGTGTTAAAAAGAAAGAAGAGGTCATTAGTTGAGAATTGATAAATTGATTCAACAAACTGGGCTAAGAAGAAATGATAGGGCCAGGGGAGGGAGAAGGAGGAAATTTTAGGGAAATAGAGTGTAATTTTGTGGTCTTAAAGTTTCTTGTCATACGAAATTGACTCTGATTTTTAGCCTGATATCAGTTAGTCAAGATTAATAATAATATTGACAATTTGAGTGGCCTGTAATGTACCTGGCAGCATGCTGGAGGCTCTTTCTCATTAACTACTCAGTGATCACACCATCTCCCCAAGAAAGGTGTAACACTCCTTGTATTATAGATGATGGAATGGAGACTCAAAAGACCAGATAACTGCCTCAAAGTCCCATGCTAGTGTGTATTGGAGGTTGGCCAGTGTACCATGCAATGGGTTAGTGGAAATATTGGGTATCTTCAATGTTGATGTTCAAGCCTAGGTGTTCTGTGGGCTGTTCAGCTAGTTTCTTTCTTTCTTTCTTTTAGAGACAAGGTCTTGCTCTGCCACCTAGACTGGAGTGCAGTGGTGCAATAATAGCGCATTGCAACCTCAACTTCCTGAGCTCAAGGGATCCTCCTGCCTCAGCCTCTTAAGTAGCTATGACTATAGGTATGCACCACCATGCCCAGTTACTTAAAAACAAATTATTTTTTTAGAGATGGGGATCTTACTGTGTTGCCCGGCTGGTCTTGAACTGTTGGCCTTAAAGAGTCCACCTGCCTTGGCCTCCCCAAGCACTGGGATTATAGGTGTGAGCCACTGTGCCCAGCCAGCTCAGCTATTTTCTATCATCTATCCCCTTTTCTTCTCCCAAAAAACCCTCCCATGTGCCTTCTATGCTTTCAAATCCTTAGCTACTTACCTAAGTCCATTGACATAGACTCAGAACAGAGACTTGTTGTATGGGCAAATCTGGAGACCAGGAGACTAGGTAAGTGAGGTAGCTGGCCCAATCTGTGGACTTGAGGGCCTTCTGGCTCCTGGATCTTCCTTCCCATACAGAGACAGGTCCCAAAGGGGACGGGAGGGAGGCTGCTCCAGAGGGCAGATCCTGGGGAGTGTGTGTGACCAGGATGGCACCACCTTGGCTTAGTTCTAGGGCCTTACGTTCTCACCAGGGACAGCCTGTGAGGTATACATATGTTAGTTTTAATCTCTCCTGTGAAGTGGTTAGTTTGTGACCCGATCAGAAACACCCTCTACTCCAACCCCGGATTATTGGTTTGCATTTGCAGTCCTCTTGTCGACAGTCCAGACTGAGCTCCTTCAAGGCATCATCTCCTGGCTATCTCCATCAGCAGTACAGGCTTTGTGCTTTAGCGTAAAAGGTGTTAAAAAAATACTTTTCGTTGTTGAGATGAATGGTGTTCAAGATGTGTGGGCTGGCTAGGAATAGTCTACAGGCCCCTCTGCCCTAGCACAAGCAGGCTGTAGGAATGCAGCGATCCTAGTAGCTTACACTCTTTGGAATCTCATTTTGTTTGGCCCTGATTCTGTTACCTGAAACCCACGGGAAAGTAAACTGAATCCTACTGCTAGGATTCGGGAATATATGCTTTAAGTGAGTCTTTTCCAGAAATCTCTTGTTGGGCTGCCTAAAAGGGCAGAGATCTAGGACTTTATCCACCTTCCAGACAACCTGATGTGACTGTGCATGTGGCTGTTTACTAATAAATATTCGCAGAATCAGTCCATGATTTACTTTCATTGTAACATATCCCTAGTGACGAGTGTGTGTGTCCATGTGTATGCATGCAGATACGTGTGTATGTGTGTGTAAGAGGTGACTACGCACATTTCTTCTCAACTCTGCGCTCAGTGACATCATGAGTTAGCTTGAAATAGACAAATGCTACAATCAGAGCTTTTTCTTTGTTTTCCCCCTAGGAAACTTGTCATTAAACATTTACCTGTGCACTGCTGCCTCAAGCCTCTGGAGACTAATTGTGAGTGGACAAATTGTTTTAGGACAGTTTGTAGTATCATTAAAATAAATCAACCTGCTTGTCCCTATCTTTAGTCCATAAGGAGGTTCAAAACCGTTTTCAATTTGTCTTATAAGAACCCTAGGGTTTTTCAATATATATGTATTAATATTTGCAAACAAGATGTAAAAATGATAAAAGGAGGCCGGGCATGGTGGCTCACGCTTGTAATCCCAGCACTTGGGGAGGCCGAGGTGAGAGGATCACCTGAGGCCAGGAATTTGAGGCCAGCCTGACCAACATGGTGAAACCCTGTCTCTACCAAAACATACGAAAATTAGCTGGACGTGGTGGTGCACGCCTGTAGTACTAGCTACTAGGGAGGCTGGGGTGGGAGAATCTCTTGAACCCAGGAGGCAGAGGTTGCAGTGAGCCGAGATTGCGCCATTGCACTCCAGCCTGGGCAACTGAGTGAGACACTGTCTCAAAAACAAACAAACAAAAAAGATAAAAGCACCACACACCTATTATAGACTACTTAGATACTAGAGAGAAGTGAAAATGCCTAAATATATCACCCTTAGTTCTACCAGCCAAAGATAATAATTTTTAAAATAGTATTTTACAAAGTTAAGTTGTATGACCAAGCTTTATTTTTAAGAAAGAAAGCAAAAATAAGGAAGCACTCTCCTTAACTGTGTTGAAATGAGCTTTATGCGTTGTGGAAAACCAAGTGGAAAGAATAATTTTCAGTCTTTCGATCACTTAAGTTAGCCATGATTCCAAAAAGAAAACCTGCTTTTCCACAAACTGAAAACAAGTGCCATTTGCCTCCTTCTTGTCTTGGATTTCAATGTCCCCAAAAGCAGTATTTTCTGTCTTCAGCGTGTTAGCAAGAGTGTCAGGGGTTATGAAATAATAAGCTGAACTGTTCCCCAGATTCTCACAGTTTACTACACATGAGCTTCCTGAGAAAGTCAACTAAAGTAGGTTCAGTCTTTGGAGTCATTTAAATACAAAGGGCTCTTCCAACTGCACAGTGACAAACTCGACAATAACTATTGTCTTCAAGTGTCCACAGAGCTCAGCTGTCAAGGCCTGGTTGATTAAGAAGCACAACTCAGGGCACATTAACTGGAGTGTGTTTGCTTTGGAACTAAGACTATTTTAGAAATAAATTGAGGATCCAGATGTAATGAAAGAAGCAGGGACAAGACTCTCTTTTTTGTGAACAGCACTTGTAACTTGTTCCCCTGCATTTCGACGCTATCACAATGCAGTTTGAGTTGAACGGCCTGCATCTGGTATTGCTTAAGTAATATCAGTGTTTCCCACTGGCTGGCCTTGTAGGGCAAGACAATCCCTCTCCTGAAAGCTCACCCACATAATGTCATGAAAACAGCCCCTGATGACTTATTTAAAGTCATGTCGGCCAGGCGCAGGGGCTCACGCCTATAATTTCAGCACTTTGGGAGGCTGAGGCGGGCGGATCATGAGGTCAAGAGATCGAGACCATCCTGGCTAACACAGTGAAACCCCGTCTCTACTAAAAACACAAAAATTAGCCAGGCATGGTGGCATGTGCCTGTAGTCCCAGTTACTTGGGAGGCTAAGGCAGGAGAATCGCTTGAACCCGGGAGGCGAAGGTTGCAGTGAGCCGAGATTGTGCCACTGCACTCCAGCCTGGCGACAGAGTGAGACTCTGTCTTAAATAAATAAATAAATAAATAAATAAATAAATAAATAAATAAAATGAGTCATGTCAGCGGAGGAGTTTGTACATTCCAGAACTTCAGGATAAGTGCATTGCAGTGTCTATGCAGAATACTGAAGGCCGTTGGAAGTACAATGAATTTGTAATTGAGGCCTTTACCTTTGTGTTGTCTTCCTCTGATAGGGGAAGGAAGGCGAGCATCAATTCATGAGCTACGGCAGAGCCCACATCACAGGGGTCACAAAATACTTTGCTAAAAATGCTTCCATTCACCAAGAGAGAAATCTCATGTAAACTATGGACTTTCGGTGACGGTGATGTGTCAGTGTAGGCTCATCAATTGCAATGAATGTACCAGTTTAGAGGGGATGCAGATAATGACAGAGTCTGTGCATGAGTGGGGGTAGGCACAGAGGGTCTATGAGAAGTCTCTATACCTTCCTCTCGATTTTAACTTTGAACTTTAAACTGCTCTAAAATATAAAGTCTATTTTTTATTTATTTATTTTTTTTGAGACGAAGTCTCGCTCTGTTGCTCAGGCTGGAATGCAGTGGCGTGATCTCGGCTCACTGCAACTTCCACCTCCTGGGTTCAAGTGATTCTCCTGCCTCAGCCTCCCAAGTTGCTGGGACTACAGGCGCCTGCCACCATGCCTGGCTAATTATTTGTATTTTTAGTAGAGATGAGGTTTCACTGTATTAGCCAGGATAGTCTCGAAATCCTGACCTCGTGATCCGCCCATCTTGGCCTCCCAAAGTGTTGGGATTACAGGTGTGAGCCACGGCGACTAGTCATAAAGTCTATTTTAAAAAACACAATAGTCTTTATTTTTCGGAGAAACCATTCCCACTTTGGGCCCATCCCATGCAAGCAGAGCCTGAGTGTGTTTGGGTCTGCTCTGGACATTGAGTCATTAAAGAGTGGAGTTTTCTTTAAAAAGATCAGAAAAAAAAAATAAAGAAAGAGACTCAATTGAAAGCCTTTTTTTCTTTTCTTTTCTTTTTCTTTCTTTTTTTTTTTTTTTTGACAGAGTCTTGCTCTGTCACCCAGGCTGGAGTGCAGTTGCACAATCTTGGCTCACTGCAACCTCGACCTCCTGGGTTCAAGTGATTCTCCTGCCTCAACCTTCCAAATAGCTGGGATTACAGGTGCCCGCCACCACACCTGGCTAGGTTTTTTGTTTTTTGGGGGGTTTTTTTTGTATTTTTAGTAGAGACAGGCTTTCGCCATGTTGCCCACGCTAGTCTTGAACTCCTGACCTCAGGTGATCCGCCCACCTTGGCCTTGCAAAATGCTGGGATTACAGGTGTGAGCCACCACACCCGGCCTGAAAGTCTTTGTTTTCATTAAGCATGGGAACCATTGATTTGTGAAGGTTTCCAGTTAAAAGCGACATGAGAGAAATGAGGCATTTTCGTGATGGTTCCTTTGAGAACATTATTTTCTGAAGATTTAATTCATTCTTTTCAATGTGGTACATACGGGTGGGGATAAAAAGGAGAAAGGAATATAGTTGAAGGCTGTGTGATCTGCCGTGTGACTCCTTCTTGCAAACCACAAATCTCCAGTAAAATCTGTAAAGAAAAAACAAACTGGTCAGATGTCTGCCTCAAGTAGATTTATTAAAGGAATTGGAGAAGGGGCTAAATTTTGTGTTCTGAGGGTCTCTGGGTGTAACAGGGACAACCCCTGAGGGTTTATAAGAGTGAAGGCAGAAGAGAGCTTGAAAGAGAATATGACTGCCAGAGGGAAAATAATTCTATTCATGCTGACTTTCTTAACTGCAATGGTCAATTTTGGGAATATTGTTACAGCCAGGAGGATACCTCTGCTAGATACATTATACCTCTGACCTAGAAATGGCTACATCAACACTAAAAATAGATGGGGGTTTCTTAAACGGGTTTAGTAATAGAATTTGGTTATCACAGAACTTCAACCACCAGACCAGTTTAATCCAAAGTGAGGCCCAGAAGTGGAACAGTGACTAGCAGGATCGCTCCAGTCATGTGGGCAAGTACTCACAATATATTCATCCTAGGAGATTATGACAGAAACAGAGAGATCACCTGGGGACTGATTGTGTTTACTGTGAGAAAATAAATGGAGCCCTACGGGGAGGAAGTCATGGGATCTGCTCAGGACTTTGAACTTGGCCAGAAAATCCTGTTTTTCTCTTGGCGACTGACTTCTCCAAGATGACTTTGAAAGGACACACTACTTTTCAACATATTCATAATCACATGAGGAAGAAGGCAAGACTCTAGTACTTTTGGGTGCTCAAAGACACTTTTGGGAGAAACATTTATATTAACTTTCTCTTCTGGTAGAGAGAAAGATATGGAACAGATCTGAAGATCATCTTTATGTTGGATCCATGGAAACTGGGGGGATAATGGGGTTCTGTGTTCGACCCCCGCTGACTTCAGTAAGGATGGATCATGTTCAACAAACTGGAGACCCAGAGCCAGCAAACAAGACATGGGGTGTACTGAGGGGACTTACATGCAGCGCTGTCCAGTGGCGACGGGCTGGACAGGAGAACTTCAGCCTCTTGTAAAAAACATGCAGTTTGCCAGGCGCGGTGGCTCAAGCCTGTAATCCCAGCACTTTGGGAGGCGAGACGGGCAGATCACGAGGTCAGGAGATCGAGACCATCCTGGCTAACACGGTGAAACCCCATCTCTACTAAAAAAATACAAAAAACTAGCCAGGCAAGGTGGCGGGCGCCTGTAGTCCCAGCTACTCGGGAGGCTGAGGCAGGAGAATGGTGTAAACCCGGGAGGCGGAGCTTGCAGTGAGCTGAGATCTGGCCACTGTACTCCAGCCTGGGCGACAGAGTGAGACTCCGTCTCAAACAAAAAAAAAAACATGCAGTTTGTATAGCATTTTCACTTAGCATCCTCCACCTGGTAACCTTCACTTAACCCAAAACAAAGGGCCTCAATCCCATCTATGGCCCATGTTCCACAGGATGGGCCGGGCGTTCAGATGTTCCTCATAGATAGGGAAAAAAATTTCTGGGTTGACCACTCCCAGGTTGATTCCTTAGCTCATAATTCCGAACACACATTCTTCTTAGACCATAGGGTCACTCTCAAGTTATGCTTAAGTTACATTATTGCTGTCAGGCCACTTGAGGGTATGCTACATCCCAGCATGCCCCTGAGTGGCCCTCACATTCTTATCACACCATTCTTCCACAAGTTCCCTGGGGCCAGGTGTGCAGAGGATCACTGCAGCCAGACACTGCAGCAGCAATACAAACTACAACAACAACAAAGAATAATGACTATAGTAGCAATCATACCATATAGAAAGTTTTTCCAAGCACTTGAGAGTTGATTGAACCACATAGTTATAGGGTTGGATGACAGGGATTCTGTAGTGGAAATATCAGTATTTAGGACCTGTGTAGTATGGGTTACATTGTGAGAGTAATTAGTGATAACATTCACGTTTGTTTGTTTGTTTGTTTGTTTGTTTGTTTTTGAGACAGGGTCTCACTTTGTCACCCAGGTTGGAGTGCAGTGGCACAATCTCGCCTCAATGCAGCTTTGACTTCCTAGGCTCAAGCGATCCTCACCTCAGCCCCCCAAGCAGCCGGGACTACAGGCACATGCCACCATGCCCAGCTAATTTTTTGTAATTTTTGTGGAGATGGGGTTTCGCCATGTTGGCAGGCTGGTCATGAACTCCTGAGCTCAGGTGATCCACCCATCTCAGCCTCCCAAAGTGCTAGGATTACAGGCGTGAGCCACCGTGCCCAGCCCAACATTCAATTTTAATTAATGCATAGGTTCTGCCCTGAGCAGCAGTTAAGATGTCCAGGGCCATGTGATTTTGCAAAGAAGGGTATGTGACCCCCTCCTGTATCTGCACTACCATTGTCTACCCTAGCCCATCATATACAGTGTACCCCCCAGTGGGGTAGCCTTAACTGGCTCCCATACTAGGCAGAAAATATGTCATCACGTCTCATTGATGGTGGGAAACTCGCTGCATGAGGTGCTGTTGTTGCTAAAGGGAAATGGGTGAAGGTCATTACACCAAGTACAGAAGTGGCTCCGGGGACTCACGTTAGCTGCTTGGATGCATCATGGCAGGCCTGCAGTGGAGGAGAGAGGGGCAGCTTTCTGCAGACCCAGCAGACCCCAACAGTCTGTTTTGTTCTGGAGAAAGATCACTATCTGTACCAAGTCGGCAAAGAGGTTTGCTGTGCACCATCTATGGGCAAAAGGTGAGATGTTTAGATGTTTAGTGGGTACAAGAAAGGGCAAGTCGTTTAACAAGACACAGGAAGTTGTGTTATTCTGAGACAGCGCCACCCCTGGCCGTGGCCGGGTGCCTGGTTTATGATACCAAATGGATTGCCCCGCTCTGCCACATGTTGTGGGAGGTCAGAGTAAGACACGGGGGTATCATAATGTTCCGTAATGAGAGGATCATCCCCTTGCACAAAGGGAGGACCAGGATTCATTATTTTAGAAGCATGAGGGCTGGGCACGGTTGCTCACGTCTGTAATCCCAGCACTTTGGGAGGCCGAGGCGGGTGGATCACCTGAGGTCAGGAGTTTAAGACCAGCCTGGACAACATGGTGAAACCCTGTCTCTACTAAAAATACAAAAAATTAGCCGGGCAATAGTGGTGCGTGCTTATAATCCCAGCTACTTGGGAGGCTGAGGCAGGAGAATCACTAGAACCCGAGAGGCAGAGGTTGCAGTGAGCCAAGATTGCTCCACTGCACTCCAGCCTGGGCAACAAAAGTGAAACTCTGTCTCAAAAAATAAATAAACAAACAAATAAGTAAATAAATAAAAGCATGAGGAAGAGTAGGGTGTAAAGTAGGTATGACCTGTATATCCTGTTTCAGGCCCTTCCCCCATGGAGCAGAAAAACCAAACCATCAGGGGACTGGTTTGCCATTTCCAGGGCCATGTAAAGATGTGCTCGCTGGTACACAGGTCCTTTGGCAAGGGCAATAGCAGGTTACCTTGAATCCCAGGTTGGGACAAAAGTATACTGTCCCTTAGCCTGTCTCTCTGGATCATGACGGGGGGATCAGGTCCTTGCATCAGAATAGTGTACAACCTGGAGTGATGAGAACATGCACGCTCATTCAGGGTGTGGACAGCTGCTGGTAAGCAGCATGTCCACAGAGCCAGGAAGTGCGCCTCCTGCCAAAGCTGTTACTTCAACAGTCCATTCATCTGTTCAATCAGCCATGTTGCCATAGGGCGATCTGTAAGTGGAAATGCTGTAAGTGGAAATGCTGATGGCTATCCAGGGCCTCCACCCATTTCTGTACTGTATGTCTGATCATTACAAGCCCTGATCGCTGTCGATATTGGTGGGGACACTGTAGGCTGCACACAGCTGCTATAGTCTTTTCAAGGTGGGTAGCATGCTTGCTAGGATATGCCTTCAGTTGCCCTGTGCAGGCCACTGCACAAGTCAAGGCACAGTGGCAGCCATCGGATAGAAGCAAAGGTCCTATGTAGTCACTTGCCACTGTTACACTAGGCTCCAGCCCCCGACCATCTTTCAGGTATCAGGCAGCCAGGGCCTGGGGCATTCAGGCCAGGTAGGACGTTGCTGACAGACATGTACTATGTCTTTATATCACAGTGGCAGGCCCCAGTTCTTCACTATGGCTCAAAGAGTGCATTGTCCCTGATATCTTGTTTTCTCAGGTAGCCAGTGGGCTACATCTTGTGTGGGGACTTCCTCAAGGAGACAAATGCAGGCAAGCCCATCCACCTGTGGGTTTCCAGGTGGTGTAGGTGGAGTGTGGGCATCCACGTGGTAGGCCGCTATGTGCATCCCAAGATGCAATGGAGAATGTCCTTCCACATGTCAGCACCCCAGAGGGGATGGCCCGTACTGTCCACATCCTGGGCTTCCCACTGTAGTAGCCACATGGTGAGTCCCCTAAAGATGGCCCAACTAGGGGCCGGGCATGGTGGCTTACGCCTGTAATCCCAGCACTTTGGGAGGCCGAGGCGGGTGGATCACGAGGTCAGGAGATCGAGACCATCCCAGCTAACACGGTGAAACCCCGTCTCTACTAAAAATACAAAAAAAATTAGCTGGGCGAGGTGGCGGGCACCTGTAGTCCCAGCTACTCGGGAGTCTGAGGCAGGAGAACGGCGTGAATCCGGGAGGCACAGCTAGTAGTGAGCTGAGATTGCGTCACTGCACTCCAGCCTGGGTGACAGAGTGAGACTCTGTCTCAAAACAAAAAACAACAAGCAAGCAAACAAATAAAAAAGATGGCCCAACTGGACTGAGTGCAGTGGCTCATGCCTGTAATCCCAGCACTTTGGGAGGGTGAGGCAGACAGATCACAAGGTCAGGAGTTCAAGACCAGCCTGGCCAATATGGTGAAACCCCATCTCTACTAAAAATCCAAAAATTAGCGAGGCATGGTGGCGGGCACGTGTAGTCCCAGCTACTTGGGAGGCTGAGGCAGGAGAATCGTTTGAACTGGGGAGGTGGAGCTTGCAGTGAGCTGAGATAGTGCCACTGCACTCCAGCCTGGGTGACAGAGCGAGACTCTGTCTCAGAAAAAAAAAAAAAAAAAAAAGATGGCCCAGCTATGGGTGCACAGGGCTTTTGGATCCGGCTCATGGCGGGGGACTGTCCAGGCAGCGGGCAGCTCAGGCCATTGATTACTATGTCCTTTGCCTATACCAAGCCAGATACTCTCAGTGGACAGCTGGATGGCCACAGCTGTCCAAGTGCAAGGATTCCCTCGTGATGAGCGGTCTGTGTACCAGGCCTGGAAGGAGTTGGGCCATTTTCTTCCTATACGAGGGAGGGAATCTCTATAGGTTCGGCGGCCTCTATCAAAGACTGCCCTTCAGTTGTCACGTAGATGACAGGGCCAAGCACCAAATGGAACTCTGCACTCAAAAGGCTGTTAGTCAATGTGCTCCTCTGTTAAAGGCATGCATGCCATTTGGCCATAGGCTATGTCTGGCCATTCCCAGACTTGGGTTTCTGGAAGGTATCCTTCAGCCAGCCTGCTATGGGGCACCGGGTGTGTACTAGCACAGGGACTGCCTTTAACATCCTGCACTCGTTGTCAGCCATAGAGCATGCAGTACAGAGTTATGGATCCAGATGCTATACCTAATTTCAGCCCCCTGCCACAGTTGGGACCAGAATCCTAAAGGCACATGTTTACGTCTCTGCCTTTGCCCCAGGCCCCACCCAAACCCCTCAGGGTAACTGGCTACAAATTCACGAGGGTGTCCCTGCACTAGAACTACCAAGGCTATTCGTTTTACTGCAAATATGTCTTGTTTCTAGGCCTCATCCTCCCCTCATGGACCAGTACCTATGGTCCCTCTTCTTAATTATGCAGTCTGGGGGCTAAGGATTTGGGCCAAATGGGGAATAAAAGGACACCCATGCCCTGGAAAGCCTGAGAAAGTTTGCAGCTGCTTTGGTAGGGTAGGACGTAGGTAGACCTGCACCTTATCCATAATGGCAGAGGGAACAACTGTAGTCTTAACTGACCAGAGGACACCCAAGTATTTGACTGACAAGCCTGGACCCTGGAGTTTGTCTCTGTGGACTGCTCATCCTCTGTTTGCCAAGTGAGACAGCAAGGTGGTGGCTGCAGTTTGCAAGCTGGAAAAAGACTCAGAAGTTAGCATGAAATCACCAATGTAATTGTAAACATGTACCCCCTCCTGGGCAGTTCATCTACCAAGATCCTCAGCCACTAGACAGGGACAGAGAGTGGGGCTAGGCAAATATTCCTGGGGCAGACAGTAAAAGTCCATTGTTCTCCTTTCCAGGTGAATGCAAATTGGTCTTGACTCTCTGGGGCAATGGGAATGCTGAAGAAAGTGTTGGCTACATTGGTAACAAAATGGTATGTGTCTAGCATCTCTCCTACCCTTATCAGAAGGGAGGCGATATTGGGAACAGCTGCACACATTCAGGGACCACCTTATTTAATTCTCAGTAATCTACTGTCATTCTCCATGTACCATCAGGTTTCTGTATGGGCCATACAGGGCTGTTGCATGGACTGTGTGCTGGCCTTGTGATGCCTTGCTGGGCTAACTCCCCCGTGGTCCTCGTGGCTTCATCCTGCCTCTCTCTCCCCACCAGCAGGCGGTATTGCTCTGGTGCTACTACTCACTGCTTTTGCATTCCCCTCCCCGCCCATCACATGCTTCACCACCCTAACTCTCATTTGGAATTCCCCAGCAGTTGTTTAGAGGGTCAAGCCTGATAAGATATCCATTCCCAAGATATATTCTGGGATGGGAGCTATGTATATCAACAAAGTTTGGTGGCAGTCTCCCAACTTGTAAAACTAGTTCAACCTGTCTGACCTCCAAAGCCTCTCTCCATAACCATCTATTGCTGTCACAGGCCCTTGGAACCAATGGGAGTTGCCATCTATGAGGCTGTATCCAGCTCCAGTATCCACTAGGGCACGCAATCTGTTCAATTAAGTGACCAATATATAATTAGTTCTACTTGTGGCCTCTGGTCCCCCAGATACCCTGGTCACCATTGCTCTTATTGGGATTTCAGGACCTTGGCCTTCATCCTAATCTAAAGGGGCCGGCACTTGCCATTGCTCTGTGGGAGGAAGGGGTAGTGGGCTGAACCTGAGACTCCTCAGTAAAGTGCTGTTCTGGCTTGAGCTTCTGCTGCAGTCCAACCAGAGCAGCAGTAGGCTGTGTATCTGTTTTCACATTAGGTGTCCCTGCCGCTACCAGCTCACCGTGCATTCATCAGCAGGTCACCCAGATAGGCCCCTTGGCTGTCTCTTTTCCTTTTATTTATTTATTTGTTTGTTTATTTATTTATTTATTTTTTGAGACAGAGTCTTGCTCTGTTGCCCAGGCTGGAGTGCAGTGGCGTGATCTCCGGCTCATTGCAAGCTCCGCCTCCTGGGTTCACGCCATTCTCCTGCCTCAGCCTCCTGAGTAGCTGGGACTATAGGTGCCCGCCACCACCCCTGGCTATTTTTTTTTTTTTTTTTTTTTTAGTAGAGACGGGGTTTCACCGTTTTAGTCTGGATGGTCTTGATCTCCTGACCTCGTGATCCGCCTGCCTTGGCCTCTCAAAGTTCTGGGATTACAGGCGTGAGCCACCGCACCTGGTCTCCTTTCCTTTTATGACCAGGTTGGTTACAGCTGTCCAAGTGTCTATATCAAATTCTAACTTGATCTGCCTCCTTTCACTCCCCTTTTAGCCAGGTGACCCATTCCCTGTCCTTCCCTAGGGTATCATTCTCACTACCCATGATAGTAGGCAACTACCTGACCCAGCTGGAAATAGTGAAGAACATCTTTAGCTCAATGCTTCTCAACACTGACTTCAAAGTAGAGTTAAATTAGTTTTTCAATGTAGAGTCCCATGCCCCACCGCCACCCCCAAATTTGAACTTGACTGGTATGGAGAAGAGTTGTGTATTGAATTTGGATGAAAGCATAGCCCAGGTGATTTTAATGTACAGCCAGGGCTGAGAACCACTGCTTATCTGAATCTGTGTCTGGGTTCTGTGAAAGGTTTATCTTATGCTTCTATTGTATTGACTTCTATTGAGCTGACCCTGAATTGACTCTCTTATTTGCCTGGGCTCTGACCTTTGAAAAATTGTCTTCTCTACAGGGACTCCCAACCTACTGCTAACTTAGTCTGCATTCCCCTAGTCTTCCTGAATATGGTTTTTCCTGGAGAAAACTCCTGTCAAGTCAAGAAGTGTTTCAGTAGAACCTTTGCTTCTCGTGACTAGGGCTTAATCTTCTGGTTCTTTCTTTAGTCTCTGGCTTTGAGACACTAAACTAAGAGAACGCATGGCTGTGGAAGCATCTGGGATCACAGCCCCAAGACCATAACAACATGTCTTTGGGGTTCATGCCATTGCCATGACTCCTTGAGCTGGTGATCCAAGAGGGGGCTGGAAGGTGAGTGTGGCTTGGAAGGCCCTCCAGCTCAGCCAGTGCTCTGATTAGAGAACTTTGTACACTTTTGCACACTTTGTACACCTTTGTGTACCTTGTACAAACAAGTATACAGACAGGGTGTGCAGAGTTCACGCTTTGCCTTAGTGAAATGCACTGTGACATGGGGCACATTTTTACTCTGGAATGTTTAGTCTCTAACATGGGACTCCTGGGGGTTGCCTACACTTGTTCATCATTTCATGATTAAGGAAACAAGGACAGTGTGTAGCTTCCAGAATCTAGAAACAAGGTAGAGCTCCCACAAGCTTTCATGGGAGCTCACTTTCCCTACTTTGTGTCTGTTACCCTGAGGCATGGGCTGTTCACTGTCACAGTCAAAACAACAACAACAACAAAACAAAGCGAGAACTTTCCACTTCTCAACAGCTTTGGTTAAAATCCCCAGGAGTCCTGATCTCTTGCAAGTGAGAGAGTAAAGAAAAAGTTTAGAAGTTGCGAACTCTTCCTTTGAAATTCTCATTTGCCTTTCAATGTACTCTTTTGCCTTAAAGAGGAAATCCACCTATATTGCTCAAAGCCAGGGCTGAGGGGAAAAGATTTTCAGGTCTGCAAAGCTAAGTTGGTGTTTTCAGATGATTTTCTCTTCCTTCTTAAATGTTTTTGTGATGTAGAACGATGGCTGTCTAGAGCTCAGATTCTGTGATTTGATGTATTACCCCTGGATTACAACCTGAAATATAGCTTTAAAAACCTAGATACACGTGGCAGTATATGGAAAACACAAACAAAAACCATACAAAATCAACCAACCCACAAACAAAAAGCCAACTCACAAATAGACTTATAAGTGAAGTTGTCCTCAAAAGTTATTGGATTGAATATTTGCTAAGTTAGCTAGAACTATTATTTGAAGTCGTTTTATTCATTAAATGGCACTTTGTTGATTATGCAAAGGACCCATAGAATTTAACAACAGTTTTCCGGCCCCTTTGTGGTACTGGCAGTGGTGCTAATTTTTCAAGAAACTGGAAAAGGGATTTAAAGTGAAATGTGGATTTCGGCTGCCTAGTGAAATTCAATGAAATCAATAGGAAGCTCCCGTATTTGCATTCTTAGGGCTGGAAATAGGAGGTGTCGATGCACATTTCCCAGTAATGCAACTTCAAAACGGGCTTCTTAATGGGAGATAATCAACTGCAATGCAACTTTAATGAACTCTGATGTTGGAATGCAAACCCAATCCAATATCCCATGGAAAATTATTCCAATCAATAGTCTAATTCAAAGCTTTAAGCTTGTAAACAATTACTACACTGACCAAGTCTGCCTTTTCAGATGTTCACCCATGGAGGTGGCCATCCTTCTCAGGGTTACCGCCTCTCGCGGCATGGCATAGTGTTGGCTAACTGCTTCCGCTGTCATCCTTAACAAGAATGCTATTGAGCTTATTAGAAAACTCATCTGAGTTCATGTAAAAGAATAAGAGGGGGAAAGCCCTTCTCAGCCAACCTCAACTCCAGTTTTATTAGGCATTCATCTCTCCATGGAACAGCTCCCTCAGTCCTTCATTCAAGCCTTGGGCAGCCTTTCTTACTTTCCTCGAACCCTAATGAATCTCCTTTGGCCCCTCTGCCTCGGAAAATGGGGCTATTTGCTCTGCATCTACCGTTTCAAGAGGGACTCCCTTCCACGGTTCCGTGGCCTCTTATGCTTCCTTCAGAGGTCCCTGGAGAAAGGGGCCAGCTTCAGAGCACTCTTCCTTATGGTATAAAGCTACTTCCTGCATTCACTTCCCACCACGCCTTTTTAGGCATGTTCTGCCATCAGTGGGTCTCAGATATCTTTCTGGCTCTTTTCTTGATGAAGTTCCTTGGTGCCCAAGTAAAGCAGGCAGTTGAATATGTAGGTCTGGACCTCAGGAGAGACCTCACAGCTGGAGACGTGGGTTTTGATCATCCCCATGGGAGTCACTAATTGACATCATAGCTGAGAGTGAGATTGTCAGCTAAAGAGATGGAAAATAGGAATAAATTTCCACAAGACTCTAAATCCTCTGGAAGGTGTGGACAAGCTCCATGAAGCCTGGTCTGCATGTGGGAGAGAGAGAAGAGAGACAGAGAGAGAGACAGAGAGAGACAGAAAGAGAGAGAGAAAGTATAGCAATTGAGAACCCACACGACGCAGAGAATGCTTAGAAAAAGCACAGGAAAAGAACGTGGTACAGCTTTTCCTTCACTAATGAGGAATACAGGTTATGACGCCTTCTGAAGGGTGTTTTGGAAGCAAACAAGGCCTTCTGTAGCAGTTAATTTATAAAGTTTTATAGACTTCATATTGAACAACTGTACTTAGCATAAATGCATAGAGAGATGAAGACTAGGCAATACCGGCCTTATAACAATAAGGGGTCATTGCAGCTCCGTTGGTGCAGTTTGTGGTTCACAAGCCACATATGATGCATACTCTAGGATCCAGACTTGAGATGAAGAGAGACCTTCCCAAGCCACACTGGTTAATGGTTAGCCCCTCTCGACTCCCAGTTCCTTAGAGAAAAAGAATTGGAGGTATGTGTCAAAACCCACCATGTAGATTTTATAGTTCATTTTGTGTAAGTAATCACAGTATGCATAGTAAATTGAATCTGGGTTGCTAGACCTAACAAATAAAAATATAAAATGCCCAGTGAAATTTGAATTTCAGATAAACATTGAATAATTATTTTAGATGTAAGTACATCCCATGCAATATCCATCTTGTATTTTATCAACGGTCTCAAACTGAATCTATTCTCATTAGAGGGTTATATTCGACGTATTTTTATCCTCATAAGGGCCCAAGGTAAAGACCCTCTATTTTCGTTTGAATTGATTAAGTGTCCTCAATAGCTCCACCACAGATTATTTCTCCAATTTCTGTATACAAAACTCTATACCCCTGTATACCTATGGCTTAAAGGAACACTCTAGATTTTTACCTCCGAAGTCTGCTAGATGCTTCATGTGCTTTTCTTTCTTTTTGTTTTTTTTCTCTTCCCTCCCCCAGTCTCCAACTGCCTTTTCAGACGGTCCCTTGCTTCCCAAGGCGAGCCTCCTTTCATCAGATTTCCTGTTTCACACCCACAGCTGGGAGCCAGCCTTGCCACTTCCAAGATGTAGGTGACTTCAAGGATCATGGCCAAGATAGTGCCCTGAACCCCACTTACTCGGTGAGCAGGACAGATATGATAGATCCTCCCTAACTATTCAAGTCCATATTTCATGCCCACAGCAGTCGAGGTCAGGAGAGAAGCTGCTCTTCCAGAACGCTGTCTCATGAGGGCTGAGTGCTACAAGATTTTTCACAGTGAAGGAGGCTCAGACTCCGCCTGGTGGGTCGTGAAGAGCTAGTGCTTAGTGATCTCGTGGTTAAAGCAGAGGCCTGCACCGCTTGGTGAAACCATTTTACACTATTTTATTTTATAAATACTAGAAAGGAGGGGGTTGCACATTTTTCTCAGGAGCTCTAGACTGAAGCTCCAAGCCTAATTCCAAAGAACCTTTTCATATTTATTCACCCTGAAATAAGAGATTTTAATTTGAGCTGACAATCTGACATTTCATCAGAATTAAAATCATGTAAAATCAATTCATGTTACCAGGATTGTTTATTACAGAGAAGGAATAAAAACACAAAACAAAACAAAAAAAAAATAGCCCAACAGTGGCAGATCTCACTAGTGGTTATATAGAGAAGACACCTTTCTTTGCTACTGAGGTAACAAATCCACCTGGTACCTCTGAAACCTCTCTCCTTGGTCATCTCTATGATGTTATCGCCACATTTATTGTGACCTGGAACCCTTTGAGTACTGTTCCTGGTCCTTAGAGGCACTTTTACCCCTGCCCAGGCTGGCAGTGATAGATGTCATGTCTTATTCAACCAGAGGTTATTTCAACCAGAGGTCTGCTAAACTGTTCTACCAGTTTGGTACCTGGGTATAGTTTCTGCAGTGGCTCAGGATGGGTTAGATCCAGGCAGGATTAGGGCGAG
The DNA here is from genome assembly GCF_043159975.1 of Macaca nemestrina. Lineage (NCBI taxonomy): Eukaryota > Metazoa > Chordata > Mammalia > Primates > Cercopithecidae > Macaca > Macaca nemestrina. Next base: position 162,713,696 of record NC_092129.1, on the reverse strand, counting down.
CTCCAGGAACCACTCCCAGCTAGTTAAAACATTATTTCCATGTGAGCTAATGCCATTCCTACAGCTTTTCATGGAAACAGCTCAGCATTCTCTAGGAACATCTGGAGTGACTCCCCTGCACCCCACCAAGTGTGAACACTGTGGGAGACTTTTACTTCTGGTGACTCTTTGCCCTGTAGATGTGAAGATCGTTGTGACTGCATTTATCCATGTGGACAAATGAGTTCGTACATGTAAAAATCTTTGAGGCTGAGGCCAAACAAGGCCCCTTTCAGAAACGCAGACTTTTCCCACCCTTCATTCCTTGTAGCTCACAGCTATTTTTACAGCAGCGCTAGAGTCTGAAGTTTTGGGAAGAAGCCAAATGTTTTGGGTGTGTCTGTACAAACTCAAAGATCTTTGGAAAAAAGCAGCAAAACAACTTTCTTTCCCCTGGCTTCTAAGCATTTCTGTTAATCTGTATAATCTATGTGAGTCTAACATGAAATTGTTTTACATTTTGGGGGATAGGCCATGTTTTAATATTCTCTGTAATCTTGCTTTTCCATCACTCTTGAGCCTTTTATTCTACTGCCAAATCATTGACCTGTCTAACCTTTGCTGCAGGAATAAACTCTGACCTTCACGGAAATTCTACCACCTCAGTAAAGGAAAACTTTAGCTCCAGCTAAGCCTAGAATCCTGCAATGAAGGGAAGCTGAAATGAGATTTTTATTGGAATAAGGTACACTCTAATGGTTTACTCAAAATCAACATTTAAAATAATTTCTTTTGTTAAAAAAATGTCTCTAGGGTTATTATATTGAAATATGTATCATTAGATAATGTCTGGAATTAGACTATAAAAAGAGTAAAAAAAAAAAATAGTCTGGGCGAGGTGGCTCACATGTGTAATATCAGCACTTTGCGAGGCCAAGGCAGGCGGATCACCTGAGGTCAGGAGTTTGAGACCAGCCTGGCCAACATGGTGAAACCCCATCTCTACTGAAAATACAAAAAATTAGCCAGGTGTGGTCGTGCACACCACCTGGGCGGGACTCCCTGTAGTCCCAGCTACTCGGGAGGCTGAGGCAGGAGAATTGCTTGAACCCAGGAGGCGGAGGTTGCAGTGAGCCGAGATTGAGCCACTGCACTCCAGCTAGGCAACAGAGCAAGACTCTGTCTCAAAATAATAATAATAATAATAATAATAATAAACAACTCAGTGTTTTCTCATAGTGCACAGATCCTAATTTCAAATCTCACAATCTTATAATAATGACTATTATTCTTAATATCACTAATATGAAAAAGCTACTTCATGAGTTAGTCTTTCTCTTCCCTACCTACCCAATTCACTAAATATGCTGTGATAATGCTTTTACAAACGTTTAATTTCATGAGCTATGGAGGCTTTATTAAGACGGGCGTGATTCCAAGTACCATAGAAAAAGGTTTTCTTTTATGGACAGTATCAAGTCCTACTATTATACGTATTTGCCAAAGTGTTATTTGATTTGCAGGGAAGGCTTTACATATCAACTTGATGTCAAAGAGTCATTAGCCGATACAAAAGGTAAAACAGAGTCTCCAGTAGTTAAGTTCCGATTCTGGATCAAGTTCTTGGCTACTGTTAACAGGGTTGCTGGAGCTGTCCCATGGAAGAGCAGAGTGAGGCCATCTTTCCAGCCCCACCGTCTGAGATCTGTGGAATGTGGAGTAGCAATCATTAGCAGCTGGCTGATAAAATGAATTCAGGGTCAACAGGTAAAATACTATTAGCGTCAGCCCCTTCACCCACACATTCTCTTACTGGTGTTTCAGGACCTATCTTCTCTCCATCAAAAGCAGGAGAAGGCTGGGCACAGTGGCTCATGCCTGTAATCCCAGCACTTTGGGAGACTGAGGCTGGCAGATCGCTTGACCTCAGGAGTTTGAGACCAGTCTGGCCCACATGGCGAAACTCTGTATCTACTACAAACACAAGAAATAGCCTGGCGTGGTGGTTGTGTGCCTGTAGTACCAGCTACTCAGGAGGCTGAGGCACGAGAGTCATTTGAACCTGGGAGGCGGAGGTTGCAGTGAGCCGAGATCCTGCCAATGCACTCCAGCCTGGGTGACAAAGTGAGACTCTGCCTCAAAAAAAAAAAAAAAAAAAAGTCTGTTGAGAACCTACTATATGCCGTGAGATATTTCAAAAAGAGGAAGACTGGGTCTGCCTTGCCTTGCTGCCCAGTGTTTCCAGAGAGCTAACACTTTGACACAAACTCCGAGACTGGTCAGAAGATGTCTACCTGCTGACGAGTAGTTCATGATATTTATGCTCTAGGATAGGGCATCATGATGATCACAGTCCCTTGGGGAGTTTGTTAAAAATGCAGACCACTTGTACGTCAGCCCCTGGAAGTTCTGATTTAGTGAGTGTGGCACAGGGCTCGGGAATCTGCATTTTTCACAAGTGCTTGTGGTTTCCGGATGCTACCGATCAAAGCTGTAGCATTTACATTAGCTTTCATCTGTTAAGAAAATATTAGGCCAGAGAGACTGGTCCCAGCTAATAAGATTTGCTCAGAATCCATACACTGTAAGATAGCCCTGAGGATTAATGGACTTAAAAAAATGCATACATACACCCATCTGTATAGACAAATTAAGGTACCTGCATGGATAGTCACCAGTTTGATTTCAGTTTGGAAAATATTAATACCCTTTGGTAAATGTCCCATATGATAATTACTTTTTTTATTATTTTATTTTATTTTTGAGACAGAGTCTCACTCTTTCGCCAAGGCTGGAGTACAGTGGTGCGATCTCAGCTCACTGCAACCTCTGCCTCCCGAGTTCAAGTGATTCTCCTGCCTCAGCCTCCTGAGTAGCTGGGACTACAGGCGCACACCACCACGCCTGGCTAATTTTTGTGTTTTTAGTAGAGATGGTGTTTCACCATGTTGGTGAGGCTGGTCTCGAACTCCTGACCTCGTAATCTGCCCGCCTCGGCCTCCCAAAGTGCTGGGATTACAGGCGTGAGTCACTGCGCCCTGCCATATGATAATTATTTTAATAGGGAAAAAACAGCAGGAAGCTGTTCTCAAACTCTTTCACCTGGATTCTAAAAATCACTCAAGTGTATTGTGAAGACCTGTGACAGAAAGTCTCCATGTTACACATCCATAAGGAGGTTGTATGTGTTTAAGGAAGGGGAGAATAAGAAGAGCTCTGAAGAGTTTAAATTCGGTCATTTGCTTCTCCAACAGTGCGTGAAGTGCAATTGTTCTCACTGAGTGTGGGAGGGTGTTCAGACCCCCGAAAGAGCGGGTAGCGTATTCTTGACACTAACATTTCATTTCCAATGTTTGGCAGTGCTATTTTCAGAGTTTCTAAACTGGCATAGGTTTGAGTTGGCTCCTAGTTAGTGAAGGTGGAATATGTTAATAGATTCAGGTGGTGTGACCTAAAGGCAGGTGACTCTTATATTATAGATAAAACCTCTGACTTTCAAAATGTCTCCACCCTCCCCCCAGCCTTCCACACTCCCTGTAAATTGGCCATAATTTCTTAAGTTCCTATAAGAGAGAACAGTGCCTTCCTCTAACACTCCCTGAGCTGCATCGGCATATGGACCGAAATTCATGCTGGGCGCAGGAAACAGACCTCAGACCTTACCTTAATATTCTTATTCAGTGGTGCTGGGTAAAGCCAGGAATTTGCATTTTAACAAATGCCCAGGAAGTTTCTGATGAGGGTGATGCTTGGACTACATTTTGACACATTCTACATAAAGATATGCATGCCTGAGGTTGGATCCTTTCTTCAGAAGAAGAGGGAACCCTGGGCCCATAAATCATGGTGAAGGCAGAGATATGGAAGCTCAGGGTATAATACCACCTCCTTTGCTGTTTTTCTCAAGATTAGCTTTTGATAATCCTCTATATTAGACAGCTGTTTAAAATACAGAAACAGATGACAAAGAATAGGAAAAGAGCTTCACCTTCTTCAACTCAGTATGGATGAGATCATAGGATGGGACGGCTTTTTATCAGAGGAGCAGGGTTCAAAGGCTTTCTGTTTGTAACTCAGGGAATAAACATTAGCTGCGGTTGGTCTGGAGCATGAAGCACCAGCCACCGGCCAAGCCTCCCAGCTCAGCTGGGGGAATCCACTCTTCTGCCTTCTTTCTTCATCAAGAACATGCACTTTTGGAGTTCTGAGATCCCAAGTGCTCTGCCGTGAGAAAGATGGGGACTGGGCTTGTGACCTTTGACAAGGAAAATGCTTGGCAGGAAATTTACTTTCCATCAGGCTTTCCAGGAGCAGTGAGGGCCTCTGAAGGCCTGAGGGAGTGGAAATGGACTGGTCCTGAGTTAGAAGGGACAGGCCTTCCTGGTCAGGATTGAGGCGCCCAGGAAGAGCTGAAGCTGGATGACCTCAAGAGATGAGCCATCCAGGAGAAGATGCTGGAGACCTTCCATGCAAAGCTGAGAGGTGAGTTCAAGGCAGAGTGGGGGCACAATTGGAGCCCACAGGAGGAGGGCCGTGGGCCCTGGTACAGGAAGCTTCTCTGCTTCTCTCTGGTATCTACATGGGTCACAGGCTGATACTCATAAGAGTCGCTAGTTATGTAGTAAGTCCTCAAGTCAAGCAAAATGAGATATCCCCTGATACATTGACTCCCAACACTTAATCCCAATGATTTCTATGATACATGGACTATATTTGTGCCAATAAGGCTACAGTAACTTAGTTTGCAGGTAAAAATCCCTATTTGTGTACACATAACTTATTTTAGAGCATTCATTTGATTATAAGTTTGAAATCAGGTTTAGGGGCCAATTATGAGAAATGGAAAAAATAAACTTTTATGTTTTCAGACAGGGTCTCACTCTGTCACCCAGGCTGGAGTGTAGTGGTGCGATCATAGCTCATGGCAGCCTTGACCTCCTGGGCTCAAGCAATCCTCCTATGTAGCTAGGACTACAGGTACACACCACCATACCTTGCTAATTTTGAAATTCTTTTGTAGAGGTGGGGGTCTTGCTGTATTGCCAGGCTGGTCTTGAACTCCTGGCCTCAAGCAATCCTCCTGCCTTGGTCTCCTAAAGTGCTCGGATTATAGGCATGAGCCACCATGCCTGGCTTTCTTTTCTTTCTTGATAAAGGCTATTGTGCCTTGGAGTTAACTTTGTTGGTTTAAGAAATAAACAATATGATAGGTGAAAAGAGCTAACTTGTTCTGTAAATAGTAGGCATTGTCTCAGGTGTTGGGAGAAACGGGAATTAAAAGGTGGTAACTTAGAAGATTTAAGAGATCTTCCTAATCTAAATCATTAGTTTCATAGATGAAGATGTGATATTCTAGTGTGGTCAAGTGATTTGCTCAGGTAGAGCAGCCTGTGGAACCCAAGCCTTCAGCTGTGGTCCACTGTTTTACTACTGTTTATATTCCAGGCCATATTGGGCACAGAGTAAATTGTGTCTACACACCAGGACTTCCGCTACCAAAGCCGCAGACTCAGAAATGGTAGATGAGGAGACACAGGAGAGGTCATCAAGGCCTCCGGTCATGCTTTTACAGAGAAGGCAAAGCGGTTTGGAGAAGGGAGGGAAGCGGAAGAAACTACCATCAGGTAGAGCAACTAAGAACAGAACTAGTGTCAACAGGAAGTTGCAACAAAGTGCTGTAGGAAGGAATCACATTCGGGAATTGCAGGAGGTTTTAGGAAGAAATAGCATCACTTGAAAGGACCCTGAAGAAAGAAAGGGATAAAAAAGTCAGATGAGGAAGCAAGGGAAGGGATAAGAGCTCAGAATGCTGTAGAAACGCTTGAGATGTTTGTGGCCTGGTTCGTTGTCACAGATAAAGCTGGGGGCTGGGCATGGGGCTGTTGTATGTCAGGCTCCAGGTGTGTCACAGTGAGACACTGATGTGATTGGACAGGTGAGTGCTATGATCAAGCCCATGTTTTAGGAGGATTCATCTAGAAGCAACAGATAGGATGGATACACGCAGGGCAAGAATGGAGTTTGATTCTTGCCGTAGTAAAGGGAAGTGTGAATGAGGACCTGAACTGGGGCAGTGGCAATAATGACCTTTGGGACACACAAGCTGGAAGTGAAGCTGCATCCAGTCAGGGGACATGGTGAGTTTGGTTTTGGACCTAGTGCATTTGAGATGCTGACAGGCTGTCCCCGTGGGAATGTCCAGCTGGCAGCGGGGAAAATGAGCCTCATGCTAGGAGCACTGGATTAGAGAACAGATCCTAAGGAGCTCCTGTGTTTAAGGCCAGGGGAAGGAGAGGGATGAGGGAAGGAGACAGAAAAGGACACATCCCATGTGTGAGGGAGCACTGAAATACAGCATCACAGAAGCTAAGGGATCAAAGAATTTCAAGGAGGAGGAGGAGGCAGTGTCACCTACTACAGCAAGACCAGGGCTCATGATCCCTGGGGCTAGGGACATTGTTAGTGTCAGCCATACAGGCAGTGTGTGCAGAACAACTCAGACCCTAGGCATTGAAGCAAAGGAGAAATTTAAGCTTAGGCCAAGGGAGTAGTATAGTTGAGGGAATGATTTTAAATATATATATATACACACACACACACACACATATATATATATATTCTTTTTCTTTTCTTTTCTTTTTTTTTTCGAGTTGGAGACTAACTCTTGTCACCCAGGCTGGAGTACAGTGGTGCAATCTCAGCCCACTGGAATGTCCACTTCCCAGGCTCAAGCAATTTTCCTGTCTCAACCTCCCAAGTAGCTGAGATTACAGGCATGCACCATCACGCCCACTTAGTTTTTTTATATTTTTTGTAGAGATGGGGTTTCGCCATGTTGGCCAGGCTGGTCTCGAACTCTTGACCTCATGTGATCCACCTGCCTCGGCCTCCCAAAGTGCTGGGATTACAGGCGTGAGCCACTGCACCCGGCCTTTTAAATATACGTTCATTCATTTATTCATAGACATTAGTGATGGAAAGACATAGCCTGTCTGTCAGTGAGGGATAAGGAGAGAGTGCAGAAACTGAAGATATGAGCCGGCTGTGTCTGTGGAAATGGTTCAAGAACGGTCGAAGAAGGTGGAATAAAGAAAAAACCTTGGCTCAGGAGAGGCCCACTTTTCCTTCAGAGACAAGATGGAAGCTGCTGGTAAAGCTACAGAGGAAGTTAGAAGAAATAAGATGTTGTTGGCCAGGTGCGGTAATCCCAGCCCGTAATCCCAGCACTTTGGGAGGCCGAGGTGCGCAGATTGCTTGAGTCCAGGAGTTCGAGACCAGCCTGGGTGACGTGGCAAAACCCAGTCATACAAATATTAGCCAGGCACGGTGGTGTGCGTCTATGAGTCCCAGCTACTGGGGAGACTGAGGGTGAGTTTGGAGGCAGAGGCTGCAGTGAGCTGAGATTGTGCCACTGCACTCAGGCCTGGGTGACAGAGTGAGACCCTGTCTCAATAAAAATAAAAAATAAAAAGGTGTTGTTTCGTGGGTGCAGAATTTCAGTTTGAAATGATGAGAAGTGGCCAGGCACTGTGGCTCATGCCTGTAATCCCAGCACTTTGGGAGGCTGCGGTGGGTGGATCACCTGAGGTCAAGAGTTTGAGACCAGCCTGGCCAATGTGATGAAACCCCGTCTCTACTAAAAATACAAAAATTAGCCTAGCATGGTGGCGGGCGCCTGTAGTCCCAGCTACTCAGGAGGCTGAGGCAGGAGAATTGCTTGAACCTGGGAGGTGGAGGTTGCAGTAAGCTGAGATCATGCCATTGCACTCCACCCTGGGTGACTAGAGCAAAACTCTGTCTTAAAAAATAAAAAGAAAAAAATGATGAAAAGTTCTGGAAACAGACAGTGGTGGTGGTTATATACCATGTAAATGTCCTCGAGGACATTGAAAGGTACACTTAAAATGGTTCAAATGGCAAATGTTATGATATGTATATTTTAGCACAATAAAAAGAGAGAGAGAGAGAAAGGATGGCCTTAAGTTTTCAGTTAAGTAGAGGGTGAGGGTGAGGGCTGAGAGGTGGGCCCTTTGTGCATGAAGATTCAGTGAGAAGAGCTTTTGAGCACCCGTGTCAGGGAATCCATAGCAAGCCCAGGAGAACTGGGGGCCAGAATGGGCCAGTCGCAGGGTGGAGATAAGTGAGCCTCCTTGCTTGGTAAATCCTAATCCTATCATGACCCTTCTTTACTTAAATCTCATCAATGACTTCTCATTTTTCTGAGGATAAAATTCTAGCTTCTTACCAAGACCTCTCAGGCCAGGCATAAGCGGAGCCCTGCCCTGCCCTCCCACCCTGTCCCATACCACTGTTCCCTGAAAGTCCTTGCTTCAGCCACATGGGCCTTTGTGGGCCTTCAAACGTGTCAGGCGCGTTCCCTCCCCAGGGCTTTTGCAAATGATGCTCCCTCTCATCCTTCTGGCTTCAGCGTGAACGCCCCTCCTGAGCAGTGCCTCCTCAGCCCACTGCTGTTGGAATGGCCTCCCTCTTTCCATCCTCCTTCATCCCAGCATTGGTCCACGTCCTTCACAGCCCTGGTCACATTGTGCAATGGTGTATGTATCTGTGTGTCATCTGTTCAGTGGCTGTCCCTCTACTAGTCTGTAAATGTGATGGATGTAAGGACCTCTGGGTCTGTCCTGACTCGATCTCCAGTGCCCAATAAAGCTTTACAAAACTTAGTAAACATTGGTTGAATGAATGAATAAATGAATGGACCAATCATCTTGACTTTTCATAACCATGTCCAGCAGCCCAGGCATGGGAGAAAAGAAAGCAAATGGTGGTGATAACACCAGACCAGGACTGAGAGTGGGGAGGGTAAGGAATTACCGCTGTAAGGAAGAACCCTGCCAATGAATGACCCATTCTGAAGCCCAGGTTGGCAAGGGCAGTAATTGCGGCCAAGAAGAGGGAGGTGGGCTGGATGAGAGAGGTCATCTCAACAAGTGAAGGAATAGACATTCGTCATGCCCAGGTTTGTAATGAAGTGTTTCAGTATGCATGAATGTGCATGAGAAGTTGTCGGGGGGACTCTCTGGATTCAAATGAAATGGATATATGAACCCACTAAGACCTTGAATAGACTGACTGAGACGAAAGTACCCAATCAAAGAAGAGATGCAAATATGCATGTTTATTTCATATTTATGCTCTGCACAGCAAATTGAGAGTTGTCAGGCCAAGGAGCCCATTAGATTCCTGCTCCAATTTACTCTGTGCCCAATATGGCCTGGAACATAAACAGTAGTAAAGGCAACTATTGAGCACTTGCTCTGAATCAGCGCTCGCACTTCACACATTAGCTCATTTAATCCTCACAATAGCCCTCCAGGGTAAGTAATTTTCTGAAGATCAGAAAACCAGCAAAGTGGTGGAGCCCCCATTAAACCCAGACCTCTCTGCCTGCAGACACTGGGCTTTTCCCATTCAGCTAGATTGTTACCAAGCATATGAGCCTTCACATTCATAGTCGCTGCTATTAAGGAGATAACAATCCTAAAGCAATTGCAGAGGGGATTGAAATTGAAGGTAAACTCTTAGGAGGTTTACAGAACACACATCTTCTATGTGTTCATGTGAGACAAATAGTTGACCCAGCACACAACATTTATTACCAAATTACTTGAATTTGAGCCTAAAATCTTTTCTTTTGCTAAGGAGTCTTTAAAAATATCTTGCCTCGAAATGGATCTTAGAGTAATTCCTTGATTACTTGATTGGAAAACCTGCATGAAAGTACCACGCATGGAGTCCCATTTACAGCCATTCTTTCTCCCCTTTTTGAGCACCAAATGCTATCTTTGGCATTCTGCAGATTGAACATAAGGTGTTGCCTTCGGGGCCATAAAATGAGAGTGACAATTTTCTGCTCCACTTAATGCTATACCCAATTTTAGTTTTCTGTTTGTAAAAAAAAAAAAAAATTATTAGGACCTGTAGTATAGGGAGAAGCCTTTGGGTGGGGTTTTGTTGAAATTTCTGCTTGGTAGCTTGGAAGGAAAAAGGCAGATCAAAGAGAAGTAATGTGAGGAAATGTAAATATGAGGGTTGGTGGTGGTGGTGACCCTGGGGGAAGTGGCTTGGAGAGGATGATGAAATGCCATTCCATCTGACAGCAGATTTCCAAAGAGAAGTATATTTTCACCACTGGCTCACATGTACATAGTTAATGGAATGGATTATTTTTGCAAAAATGAGTTCAGAAAATCTACTTTGATAATTTTCATTCAATCTGCTTTGCTTTCCTGTTGATGTCAATATTTTCCAGCATAGGCAAGTGCTCATAAGACACACAGAGGGTGCAGTCCTAGACAGGAAGCCTTCAAAATCAGTCTCCTTTGTGCAAGGCAGAGACACTTCCATTTGGGATCTGCTAGAATAGTTTTGAATCCTGGCAATAACAATCATGGCCCCAAAAGAAATTAACTTGAACTTCAAGAGATTTCTGTCCCCTTTCCCAACTCTTGCTGAACTGGTTCGTAAATGATCTTATAAGCAATAAAGATATTAATATGGTTAAGGGTTGAATGGAGAATTGCCATTGCATGGCAGGAGTGTTGATGTTATGGCTCCCTGCTTTATTTTTTCTTATTTTCATTTACATCTGTACTGCTCTTGAAGTGACAGCAACATACATTCAACAGATTAGTGTTAAGAATACAAGGCCAGGCACGGTGGCTCATAACTGTAATCCCAGCACTTGGGGAGGCCGGGGCAGGTGGATTGCTTGAGCTCACGAGTTCAAGACCAGCCTGGGCAACATGGCAAAACCCAGTATCTGTGAAAAAACACACAAAAAAAGAGCCGGGCATGGTGATGCATACCTGTGGTCCAAGTTACTCAAGAGGCTGAGGTGGGAGTATCACCTGAGCCCAGAAGGCGGAGGCTACAAGGAGCTGAGATTGTGCCACTGCACGAATAGAAAAGAATACAGTAGAATGGCTTTGCAAGACTCATGGGTTTAAATAATCCCTCTCGTCTTCATCACACCATAGCTGTGTGGGAAGGAAATTAAGCTATTAATAACACAAGATTAGGACAAGACTTACCCAGACAGGAGTGACTGAAAAACAACACATTTTGCTTTTGCTTTTAGTCATAAATAATGAAGATTTCTATGTGTTACTATGAGACTCTCACACCTCCCTGTAAGCATAAAGCTGACCGTGAACAACCTGTGGGAAGCCGCTTGTGGTTTCAGTGGATACCCACATTCTTCTATCCGTGATTTTAAAATACAAAGATGTATTAGTTTGCTAAGGCTGCTGTCATAAAATACCACAAACTGGGTGGCTTCGACAACAGAAATGTATTGTCTCACAGTACTGGAGGCTGGAAGTCTGAGATCAAAGTGTTATGGGATCTGTTCCTTTCAGGGCCGGTGAGGGCGACTGTGTTCCAGGCCTCTGCCCTGGCTTCTGGTGGTTTCTGCCAATTGTTGGTGTTCCTTGGCTGGTAGAGGCATCACCTGGATCCCTGCCTTCATCCTCACAAGATGATCTCCCTGTGTGCCTGAGACTGTATCCAAATTTCCCCTTTGTATAAGGACAGCAGTCAGATTCGCGTAGTGCCTTCCCTGATGACCTCATTCTAACTTGATTTTACCTCCACACCAACTCTGTCTCCAAATAAAGTCACAATTGGGGTGGAGGACACAATTCAAACCACAACAAAAGAGTTGGCCTCTTGATTTAGGAGCTGATGAGCTAGTTTATTGTATAGGCTCTTGATTTCTCCTTTGTATTTTTTTTTTTTTTTTTTCCTGCATAGTTTTGTGTAAGAAGAGTTAGATTAAGAAAAGGGGAAAGATGAAGTCGAAGCCACGGTCTCTCACACTGTTGCACTGAGCTTTGGTATTAAGCCGGGGGGTCAAAATGGGGCTTTTAGTTCATGGTGTGTGCGGATGGCTTCTTGTCACAGTCGTAGACACAGAGTGGTGGCTGCATGAAGTCTAGAATGCCAGACCTAATTACAAATGACAGTGATGAAGTCAGGATTGTGATCCAATTTAAAATGAGGACCCACAACATACAATATATCCTAGTGATGCTCACTGCTGTGTGATTCAATCATTTGACAGCTCCATCCAGTGTGCGGCCATGGCTGGTATTGCTTTAGGCTGTAAGGGTGTGAAGGTGGAGACCTCAGGGGGCCCCCACTCCATGGGGCAAAGCTGGGGCATCCCTGCCCAGAGGCGCAGGGCCCAGCACAGTGCTGATGTACTGTCTGTGCTTACTATAGATTGTGGAACATTGAGCACATGGGGACAGAGCTGACTGGCTTCCTATTAACCAACATTCTTGCTCACGGGTCAGAAGGTGATGTGGCTCTTATAGAAACTCACCCCAGACATCCCCACACCATTATTCCTTCTCACCCATTCTCAAGACCTCACCCGTGTGAGACATGTCTACTTTGCTTCATCTTCCCATCTCAGTAACTTATTTTAAGATAAATCATTTTAGCAGCTTTCTCCTAGGGAAATTATTCTGAAATTTCGAGCAACAGCATTTTTCCAGAACATTCTAAGACTCAGCAGTAACTTTTTAAGGGGGAAGACGTTTAAAAAGAAATTTCATTTTACTAACTGCCACACTGCATAGCTTTTCTAGGGTTGTGGTTAGGATTACGGGAGAGAGGCACCAGAGTGGATTACAACACAGGGCTGACCTTTTACCACCCGGCTGAAGCTCGAAAAACAAAACCAAATCCCATCTTACTAACCATACCTGCGTCTTTTCTGGGAAATACCCCAGAATACAAGAATACAAGTTTGTTTGTTTTTTAAAATGGTTTTCCTTCCCTGGGAGAACAATCCTGAAACTTAAGTCAATAAAGTTCTCATGCTACATAAGCATTTTGCCTTCTCGGGTCAGACTTGAGGGCTTTTTCCCCGCTTCTTCTCGAACATACATCAAGTGCCTTAGATCATGGTGCATCCTAGGCAGGTTACGCAATTTTAATCTCTTAAATATGAAAATAAAAGACATAATCAGAGCAAAAACAGGACATTTTATTTTTAAACCAAAGGAAGCCAAAACAGCAACAGAGAAGAAAGGAAATTAATTAGGACCATCTCTGGGGCCAAGGTGCATTTGCCCTAGTTCTTTTTTTTACTTTTCCCACTGTTTTTCTTCCTCCCCATTCCACAGCACTCAGCATCTTCTATCTTGTCTCCCTTGGTGTAGCTCTAGCGTTCTAATTCTATCCCATCTTCTTCCACTGAAATAATGAAATTTTAAAGACAAAATTAGGTGAATGTCTTTGTAGCAATGTACTTCCCCCTCTGGAGAATAAAAGGGGGCTTTGGAGATATGGCAATGCTTAACTCAGTGAACGAATTGCTTGCTGATGGGGTCAGGTCACGTGGGGCCAAGGTGGCAGAGGTGACTTTGCCTACTGATACTGGCCGTGTTAAGAATAATAGCTAATATATACTCAACATCTATTACCTGGCTTATATGTTAGCTTGTTTCTATTTTATAACAGCCCTGAAATGTAAAATGGTTTTATTTTACAAGAGAGGAACTTGAGGGTAAAACGGAATTAAGTTCGTTGGCAACCTTGTTAGAGTTGGAAAGGGAACCCAGGTCTTTTTGACTGAGACATTCATCATCACCGTATAGCTAGTAATGATGGGAGGAGAACCAAGAGAACAGGGAGGCAGATACCACTTAGTGCACTTGAAACAGAGTTACTTAAGATTCAGAATGTGAACGTGTCAGGGAAAGTCATTATGTCCTAGTGTTTTCCATTCTCCTTTAGCCATGGGTGAGGGTGAATTTAGACATGATTACAGACGAGGCCTGGGGAAAGGTGAAAACCTCAAATCTATCCATGCAATGGAATACCATTCAGCCTTCAAAAAGAAGATCTTGCTGTATGTAGTAATGAGTGAATCTGGAGGGTATTATGCTCAGTGAAATAAACTAGTTACAGAAAGATAAACACTGTGGCCAGGCGCATTGGCTCACACCTGAAATCCTAGCACTCTGGGAGGCCAAGGCGGGTGGATCCCAAGGTCAGGAGTTTGAGACCAGCCTGACCAACATGGTAAAGCCCCGTCTCTAACAAAAATACAAAAAATTAACTGGTTGTGGTGGCAGGCGCCTGTAATCCCAGCTACTAAGGAGGTTGAGGCAGGAGAATTGCTTGAACCCAGGAGGCGGAGGTTGCAGTGAGCCGAGATCACACCACTGCACTCCAGCCTGGGCAACAGAGCGAGACTCCATTTTAAAAAACAAACAAACAAAAAAGAAAAGATAAAAGGAAGATAAACACTGCGTATTCCACCTCTATGAGGTACCTAAAATAGACATACTCATAGAAGCAGAGAGTAGAATGGTGGTTGGGGGGAAGATCGAGATAGGGAGTTGTGAACCAATGTGTATAAAGTTTCAGTTATGCAAAATTAGTAAGTTCTGGAGGTCTACAGTACAACATAGCACCTATAGTTAACAATCCTGTCTTGTACACTTGAAAGTCTGTTAAGAGAGTAGATCTCATCTTAAGTATTCTTACCACAATAATAACACAAAACAAACCCTCAAATGTGCATGAATGTTCCCCAGCAATGAGATGGGATTTAGGAGGCAGGCGGTGGTGGAGAAAGTCAATGATTAGTTGGAGTCTGAGTGAGAGATTAGTGGGCAGAGTGTCAGAGAAGGACACAGGACATGGAGGGGATTGGAGAGAGAGAGTAGCCACAGGGATCTAGGGTTCCGTGCAGGGAGACGACAGAAAACAAGGGCAGTGATGAAGTAACTTGTCTTCTTGTGACTCTCAGCCTCTCCTTCTTGCTGGTTGCCTCCCGCTGACAGCATGTCTTGTACCTCCGCCTGTCATGCCTGATTCCAAGAAGGATAAAGGAAGGTGCCAGCTATGTTTGTCCCTTTCTATCAGGCAAACACTATCAGTGACACCCCTAGCATACTTGTGCTTAGGTCTTATTGGCCAGAACTATGACTCATGGCCACCCAAGGCTAAAAAGGAGGCTAGGAAAACAAGTCAATCAACTGGGATTATACCTACAAGGAAGGAGAGCCTGGTGAGCCAGCAGCTATGTCTGCTGCTGCTGTTGTCCTTATTCACATCTTTGTGTCAACAACTCACTAGATTGCTTTTTACCTGAGACCATCAATGCTATAAGAAAGGAATTTATGGGCTGGGCGAGGTGGCTCACCCCATAATCCCAGCACTTTGGGAGGCCAAGGCAGGTAGATCACGAGGTCAGGAGCTCGAGACCATCTTGGCTAACACGGTGAAACCCCATCTCTACTAAAGATACAAAAAAGTAGCGGGGCGTGGTGCCGCGCACCTGTGGTCCCAGCTGCTTGGGAGGCTGAGGCAGGAGAATGGCTTCAACCTGGGAGGTGGAGGTTGCAGTGAGCCCAGATCGTGCCACTGCACTCCAGCCTGGGCAACAGAGTGAGACTCCATCTCAAAGCAAAACAAAACAAAGCAAACAAACAAACAAAAAAAAAAAACAAAGAAAAATTTATACAGGATGAAGACAGACCTAGTGTGAGCAATGGGAAGGATACTTTTGATGTATGGTGTACTTTGAGTAAACAGGTTTACGAAGAGTTCCAAGTACAGATTGTTGTGTAGACAGAAAATAGCCAAGCCATTGGTAGGCCCAAGTTGGATGTAGGAGCAGGTGAAGAAAGCAGGATGTAATGGCAGTAATGACGATCCAGTTTATTGTGTAATTTTCCCGGGATCAACAACTTCTTTCCTGCACTACTTGCTAAAAATCTCCAACGCCTTTTTTTTGCCATGCAAACTGAACTTCACAGATGCTTACTGTAAAAAAGTACACCCAATGACCTTTTCCAAGAGAATAAGAAAGATGCTAACAACCCGCAGCACTGCTGAGGCCGCAGGTGAAGGATCTAGGGTGCAGGTCACTGATTCTTCTTGGAATCAGCCTGGCCATACCCTGAGCTGTTTGGCCTCAGAGGGGTGGGCCATGGTGACACCCTAGAAGCTGCCTGAACTGGGCTGTAGGCTATTAGTGCCAATCTTGAATTCTTTACCAAGAGCAAGGCCAATCATGAATTAGTTCAGCAGAAGAGCCAAAAGGAGGAAGATCACGAATTATTCCATTTAAATTCTTTTATCTCACTTTTTCCTGGTTAATTTTCCTTTAATTTTATTTCAGAAGTTCCTTTGGCTGTGAAAGCTTGGGTTTTCCCTGCTGTGAGGTCAGGGCCCTAGGCTTTGGAGGGATCATTTACATTCCTAGTCTCTTGATGGGCAGAGCTGCTGTCTGCTCCTAAAGGCAGACAGTGACTCTTTGTGGATGCCGCAGTGGGCAACAGCTCTTTCTGTGACTTGCCAAAGGTCATTGATGGAGCTAGGAAGGAGCCACCATCGTTGGGAATTCAGTTGACCTTGTAGTCACAGGAGGCCCAGAGAAGGGTTTTTTCCCTTCAGTCTAACTTGTGTCACTTCCAGTCAAATATTTGGCATCGAATCACTGGAAGATGATTTTTAAAACTTGCCTTATTTAAAGAGATTCAATTGATTTGTCATGTTAATGCTGTAACTCAAATTCCCAACATGCAAATAAGAGTGATTTATGAAAACACTATCTTCTAAAATTACAACTCCTGAAGATGGGTATATTTTTCTTCTATGGTGTCAAATCACTCCAAACGAGCTCTGATTGCATGAACCATACATTACCCACTGAAAGGCAAACTCTTCACGGCTAGGTTTTTGCACTTGATAATTAGATATTTACACTCTCACCCTTTCTTACTACACCTAAAAACGTTTCTTTAAAAATCAAGTAAAATATTTGTATTTATAGAAAGTCAGATAATGGAAATTGTTCTACTTATTTTAGAATTTTGATATTCTAGTGAGACTAATATGTTAAAACCATTTAGTTTTTTAAAGGCCAAAATATGTTTATCAGGTGCTATGCTAGAGTACTATATTAGGCATTATACAAAACAAAACAAAAAAACAAACAAAACCAAAAACAAAAAATCCCATGGTTTTCTTGGAAGTAGTTTTCAATTTAGGGAATAAATTAGTATTTTTTTTCAAGTCCATAAAATCCATTTCAAAGTGATTTGAAAATTAATTGGCCGGTACAGTGGCTCACACCTGTAACCCCAGTACTTTGGGAGGCCGAGGCGGGCAGATCACATAAGGTCAGGAGTTCAAGACCAGTCTGGCCAACATGGTGAAACTCCGTCTCTACTAAAAATACAAAAATTAGCCAGGCATGCTGGTGGGCACCTGTAATCCCAGCTACTCAGAAGGCTGAGGCAGGAGAATCGCTTGAACCCAGGAGGCAGAGTTTGCAGTGAGCCGAGATCGTGCCATTGCACTCCAGCCTGGGCGACGGGAGCGAAACTTTGTCTCAAGAAAAAAAAATAAAAAAAGAGAGAGAGAAAATAAAATAAAATTAATTGTATCATTGACTGTTTTTAGGTTCATCTTTCCCTCCTCTGTCGTCTCACAGATATTAGTAAGAACTGCTGTTACACTGTGTGCCACACTGAGTTTCAACTATCCCTCTATCTGCTTTGTCTTCTCTCCCAGGCAGTAAGCTGCTAAATTATTTTGGATGAATAAATAAACATCTAGGAATGGGAAAGAGAGCAAAATTGAACAAATAGTAATGAGTTAGAGTAATCCTTTAAAAGGTGGAAATTATTGGAATAGATATGCAGTTTAAATAAGTTGCAGACTAAGATAGCAGCATAAATCATACAGGAATATTTGCATCTTATTCCCCCAAACTTAGTTAGATTGCTTTTATTGGTGGAGGGTAACAAGAGTGGACATAAATGTTTCATTTTTGGATCATCAGAATTTTTTTTTCCATTCAACTCTGAGAGATCCCACTCTCATTCACACCAGTATCATCTCTAGTGGGTCCTATTGTAATAGCCTCATGGTGGGATATTGCTGACTGCTATGGTCTAAAACTTTGCGACCTCCAAAATTCATATATTGAAACCCTAGCCCCCAAGGTGATGGTATTAGGAGATGAGTGTTTTATGAGGTGATTAGATCATGAAGGTAGAGACATCGTGAATAAGATTAGTGCCCTTATAAAAGGGACCCCTGAGAGCCCTCTCACCCCTTCCACCAAGTGAGGACACGGCAAGAAGCTGCTGTCTATGGGCCAGAAAGCGGGCCCTCAGCAGACACTGAATCTGCCTTAATGTTGGACTTCCCAGCCTCCAGAAGCGTGAGAGGCACATTTCTGTTTGTAAGCTACCCAGTCTATGGTATCCTGCTATAGTGGCCCTAGCCGACTAAAACACTCACCCCTCCACTCAATCACTTTCCAGATTATAGGCCTTATTAATGCCACCCTTCACTGAAGACTACCCAATGCCTCATCATCATTGTAAAAGAAAAGAAAACCAAGCATCTCAGTATAACCCCCCTGCCAGGCTCCCCGACACTAACTGCCCATCTATCACCAAGTCAACCACGTAAGCTTCTTGCAGCCCTTGAGCTTGCCCTGTTGTCTCATCCCTCCATGTGGACTATCCTTTCCTCTTTGTAACCCCATCCCCAGCCTTCCACACTCAGCTCAAAGGGTAAGTCCCTGAAGAATCTTCCCTTCCTTTTCTCTCTTCCTTTCTGGATGACTTTATCTGCTTCTATTATAACCTCTCCTACTCCACTGGTGTTATTTTGCTTACATGATTGTCCCCAGTGCACTGGCCGGAACTGGGTCCAGTTCATCTCTGTGTTTCTGAGGATCCAGATGGTGTGTGTTACATTGTCCATGCTTACTTCATATCCATGGGGATGAGTGAGTAAAGGAATAAATGTAGACTTCGATGGAGAGAGAGGATTGCAGGACATTTTTGAATGGTGGGGATGAGAGGTGTCGAATGGTCTTGAATTCCAAAGTGTATGTGAACCTAAGTTCCAAGTACTGTCATTATTTTTAGTGAAGCCCCCTTTCTGGTTCTGGAGCAGTGGTTCACTAAGTGGTGTATAGGTCAGTTTTCACACTGCTGATAAAGACCTACCTGACACTGGGTAATTTATAAAGAAAAAGAGGTTTAACGGACTCACGGTTCCACATGGCTGGGGAGGCCTCACAATCACAGCAGAAGGCAAAAGGTACGTCTTACATGGCTGCAGGCAAAAGAAAGAATGAGAACCAAGCAAAAGGGGTTTCCCCTTATAAAATCATTACATCTCACGAGACTTATTCACTACCAAGAGAACAGTGTGGGGAAACCCACCCCCATGATTCAATTATCACCCACTGGGTCCCTCCCATAACACGTGGGAATTATGGGAGCTACAATTCAAGATGAGATTTGGGTGAGAAAACAGCCAAACCATATCAGTGAACTCCCCAGACCAACAGTGTCAGCATCATCTGGGAATTTATCAGAAATGCAGATTCTCAGGTCCCACTGTAAACCCACTGAGGCAGAAACACTAGGGGTAGAGGAGGAATCTGTGTTTGAACAAGCCCTCCAGGTGATTCCAAGGCAGCTCCAATCTGAGAACCATGGCCTTCAGAAGTAAGAAAGTCAAGCCGGGCATGATGGCTCACACCTGTAATCCCAGCATTTTGGGAGGCTGAGGCAGGTGGATCACCTGAGGTCAGGAGTTCGAGACCAAACTGACCAACATGGTGAAACCCCGTCTCTACTAAAAATACAAAATTAGCTGAGTGTGGTGGCGCATGACTGCAATCCCAGCTACTCAGGAGGCTGATGAAGGAGAATTGCTTGAACACAGGAGGTGGACGTTGCAGTGAACTGAGATCTTGCCATTGCACTCCAGCCTGGGCAACAAGAGTGAAACCCTGTCTCAAGAAGAAAAAAAAAAAAAGAAATAAGAAAGTCAGGATTTCATAATATGCTGGTGTCCTGGCTTGAATTCCGTGCAGATTAATGAGTTTCCACTGGTTCACCTGCATGAGGAAAACTGCTAGTGACTACCTTTCATGTACTAAGTTCCTAAGATCTCCCCATTCAGGTCTACTCTCCTGGGTTTCCCACACCCCTCTGCTTCAAATGGCAGAACAGAGAATTCTAGAGGATAAGATCTAGAGCTTTGATTAATGTGAAAAGAGATAGCTGGAATGAAAAAAAAATGCCTGTTTATGTTGGAACAAGTCTACTAGCCTCTGGGTTTGTCCTGCTTTGTGGAGGAGAAGGAAGGAGACAGCAGCAGGTAACTGACAGATCACAGCCTTGATGGTAGAGATGCCTGTGTTAGAATCCTACCTCTAGTGCTTAGAAGCCGGCAGACTCCTTACCTTTCCTGGGCCCTACTTCGCCAAATGTGGAAAGGGAATAATACTAACCACCCATGGGGGTATCGTGAGGATCAAATGGACACTCCCTTATGTGGGAGCTCAACAAACGCTGACCCCTTCCCTTCCCCCACCACTTGGTAAAAGGCCTGGACTGGGCCAGATTCCCAAGGGGTTTTAAGGGCAGAGCTGAATCAGTCTTTTTTGTGACACCCTGACGCTGGATTCAGCAAATTTTGGTGATAGAAGGACCCTGAGAGAGTTACAAAATACAGGGCATCCAGTTAAGTTTAAATTTCAGATAAACAATGAATAATGTTGTAGTATAAGTGTGTCCTGTGCAATATTTGGGACATACTTATGCAAAAATATTATTCCTTGTTTATCTGAATTTCAAAGTCAACCGGGTGTCCTGTGTTTTTATTTGCTAAATCTGTCAACCTTGGGGTAAAAGCAAGTTCCATGGCACGACTTTTCTTCCCCCTCCCTAATATTTTAATAAAGACCATTTCTGACGGGGTGCAGTGGCTCATGCCTGTAATACCAACACTTTGGGAAGCTGAGGCAGGTGGATCACCTGAGGTCAGGAGTTCAAGATCAGCCTGCCTAACATGGTGAAACCCCGTTTCTACTAAAATTACAAAAAATTAGCTGGGCATGGTGGTGCGCCCCTGTAATCCCAGCTACTCGGGAGGCTGAGGCAGGAGAATCGCTTGAACCTGGGAGGTGGAGGTTGCGGTGAGCCAAGATCGCACCTGCATTGAGCCAAGATCGCACCTGAGACAGAGAGAAACTCCATCTCAAAAAAAAAAAAAAAAAAATTCTGAGCAGAACATGCTGGTCACACCTCATGGGAAAACCTAGCACCAAAGGACCCTGGGTGATGTGGAGTTGGAGGAGAGTCCCATCAAATTGTCTTGGAAATGTGAGAGGAGTAAAAGGAAGGCGGACTGAGGGCTGATGATGATGGTTCCTGTCTCAGACTCTCGCCCCCACCAGCAGAAGGACAGGAAGCCACCTCTTTCCCTAGCTGCCCACCCCAGGCACCTCTGGAGCTACCGTTATGGTCATCTCCCTCCCATTCCTGTGGACTTGCCGCACAACTCAAAGTCAGATAACGTATTTAAAGCAATGAGCATTCTTTTTAGGATTTCATGGCGCTATTTTTATTTCCCAGAGTGGTATCATTCTGGTACAGAGACTTCACTAAATCTAGCAATTGAGTTGGAACTTAAAATATTTGCTTATTTTCACTCCTTTGAAAATGATGAGCAGTTGAATTATTTAAACTAGAAAAAGATGAGGGAGTTAGAAGGGAGGGCTGCCTGCCCCAGGCACAGCCAGGGGAGAGTGCTAAATGTGGTTATCAAGAGATCAAAGAAGCAAGGAGAGACTCCTTTGATCTGATGCTTGTCAGAGTTGCAATTAGATCTTTGAGACGCTGCACTTGGCCTCCCCTCCCTTCTTCAGTATTTCTTCTTTCTTTATGGACACCTGGGAGTGCTAGACCAAGGCAAGGCCCCAGAAAAAGCTGGTGTAGCTATGGGAGATCCAAGTGTGCCCTAGGACATGGGAGGCATAATCTTTCTTGGAGAAAATCCCTTTCATAAACGCCTTTGCTTTTTTTTTTTTTTTTTTTTTAAGATGAAGTCTCTCGTTGCCCAGCCTGGTGTGCAACGGTGCAGTCTCAGCTCACTCCAACCTCTGCCTCCTGGGTGCAAGCAATTCTCCTGCCTCAGCCTCCGAGTAGCTGGGATTACAGGTGCGTGCCACCATGCCCAGCTAATTTTTTGTAGTTTTGTAGAGGGGAATTTTGCCATGTTGGCCAGGCTGATCTTGAACTCCCGACCCCAGGTGATCTGCCCCCTTCAGCCTCCCAAAGTGCTGGGATTACAGGCGCCCTCCACCACGCCCGGCTAACTTTTGTATTTTTAACAGAGATGAGGTTTCACCATGTTGGCCAGGCTGGTCTTGAACTCCTGGCCTCAGTGATCCACCCACTTTGGCCTCCTAAAGTGCTGGGATTACAGGCAGGAGACACTGTGCCCCACCACAGTTGCTTATTTTTAAGGTGAGGGAGAAAGGTGAATGGAGCCCCTCACCCCCTCACCGGTTCTACCTGCAAATGCCTGTTCCAGTGTGGGAGCTGATATGAATCGCACTGTGCTTCCAATGCTTTCCCTTTGATACAAACAGGAAAGGTACCCAGTTGGCTGGGACTAACTTTGGGGTTGTCTGGATTTTCCAAAGGTTTGAGAGTGGGAAACCCAAGAGAGGTCTGTCAAATCTAAGCAAAGTCGGCTTCACATCCAAGCCAAATTCTACCGCTTCTGATTTCTGTGACTCTCTTTGCTAAACAATGTAAGACAACACAATCAAACCTAGAGGTCTTCTCTGCCTTCCTGTTACCCTGAAAAGAGGCTCATGGGGGCCTTTAAGATGTTATTTATGGCAATCCTCTAAGCAGCCTCAGTCTTGTTCTGATGATTGTTTTTACACGATTTATACCTAGTCCAAAGAATTCAAGAATAATGGGTGTATTTCTGCAACTGAGCCAGACATTTCTTCTCTATCAGTCTGTGCATTACACAGAATGTCTTGTGGTTTTCATATTTGTTTCCCTAACGGACAAGATTTGATATATGTGTTTCCTAATCCCGAGTTATTGAAATATTGATTCTCATCCTGACCTGGCCTCCTGGGAACAGAGCCAGCATATCTGCTTCTCTGGGCTCTGAATTTAGGCTATTGCCCTGCTGGCCTAGCCTGTGAACACAAGGATGAGATTAGATTTGCTTGGGGGTGGGAACTGTAAATCCCAGTGAAATAGCTGTCTGGCCTCATTTCTATTTGACAGAATAAGGCAGCCTTTCCCCACATTTTTGGCCAGTGTTATCATGTGTTTACCTTAATATCCTTCTTGCTTTTTTCTTCCTATTTGAATTTAATGTATACAGGCTGTCCAGTGAAAATAAGAAAAGAAATCCTAGCTAAAGATTCATTTGAACTTCTGAATAGGATTGTCTGAAGGATGTAAAATATTTTACAAGGAATTCCAGAAAGATGAATAACTCAGACCATGCCGAAAATGTTACCTGACATGAAAAAATATTAGAGGCCTTTCCTTTACTTTTGTGACCTTTGAATGGAAATGAAAGATAGTTTGGACCCATGCTATCACAACCTGATGCTGGACATAGTATCTGATAGGCTGTAATTCCATCGCCATTTGAAGATGAGGGGTGGGGAATACATGTGACTGTTTATCATACGTCCATTCAGCCTCTTCAGACCATGACAATATTCAGGAAAAAGAACACAGGTGAACCCCAAGGAGATGAATACACCTTTTTATAACATGCTTAATATTCCTTAGAATATTTAGAAGATTGCGTTTCTTCATCCCATTTCTTCCACCATTTCCCCAGTTTGGGCTACCACAATAGTCCCCTGGATCAGGTTGACAACCTCCTAACTGGCCTTTGCCCCACATTTATCCTCCATCCTGTGACCAGACTGAGGTCTTGAAAGCACCTATCTGTGTACAATCCCCTAGCGTTCCCTATCAACCTCAGTCCCAAGTTTCTTATCTAACATATGTGGTCGTCCATGATCTGACCCCCGGCCCTTTGCAGACTTGATTTCCTTCCAATCCCATCTTGAACTTCACCTTCTAGAAACACTGAAATGCTGTTTTCCATGTTTGCCTTTGCTCATGAAGTTCATTTTTCTTGGAGGTCCATTTCTTTCTCTTTTCCTTGACTCTCCTTGTCTGTGACTGGATGTCTCCTCCAGGAGTCCTTCCACAATGGCCTCCTTTCCTGACATTAATGGCCTTTCTTTTGCACTTTCTTAGCAGTACCTGTGTTGGGTTCCATCACTGCCTTAACCACAATTACTGATCCCTCAGCCCATCTATCTCCTTGATGACATTGTAAATTCATTGAGAGGACACACATGCCTTTTCCACATTTGTAACCACAGTGACTGTGACTCACTCAGTGCATAATGCAGAGTATTTTGAACTAAATTCAGGAGAAGATTCTGCAAGTAGAAACAGGAATAATAAAGTCAAAAAGAAATGGGCATTGTTAACATTCTGATTTTGGTAACAACCCTTTAAGGAAAAATTATCATCTCCATTGTATCAATGAGGAAACTCAGAATCACAGTGATTAAGAGTTTGGCCAGGAGTCACAGAAAGCAAATGGAAGAACCCCAACTTGACTGTGAGCACCTCCAGGAAAGGATCAATAAGGATCAATAAATATTTGTTGAATTGAACCGGTTACTAGAATATCAGCAAGCTTTGCTCTGAGTGGGTTCATCATCAAATCACATGTAGAAAGAGGCTCTCTAAAACCCATCTAAATTGTCCTCTTCTTTGTGTAGGGTTATCTTAACAGTACCAGTTTGACATAGTAAAAATTAGTTAATAGTCTCTTGGATTTTAAAAAGTTATTTATTAGTCCACTCAGCACTCAGCAAGTATTTATTGAATACTTATCATATACCAGGCACTGTGCACAGAAGAATGTGATTTAAAGCAAGAAAGCTAGGGCCGGGCGCAGTGGCTCACTCCTGTAATCTCAGGACTTTGGTAGGCCAAGGCGGGCGTATCACGAGGTCAGGAGATCGAGACCATCCTCACTAACACGGTAAAACCCCGTCTCCACTAAAAATACAAATGGCAAATAATCTGCCTAGAAAAATTCCTCTAATAATGTAGAATGTACTAACCATTGACTCACCAGTGAATGAGATATTTTATCACCTGGACTCATGTAAATCATGCACACTGGTGGTACAAATAGCTAAAACCAGAAGCATTTATGAACTACCAAAGAGTTCCTGGATCTTTTGGGTTTGTTAGTTGCAACAGAAAGGACTGTAAGCATAAAAGGAAATTATTGAAACTATATTAGTTGACTCAGAGAACCACTAGGACAGCTGGAGGAGCAGGCTTGGGAATTGGGCAGAAACAAAGGGATACAATGCCTCCGATCCTTGGCTGACATTCATCTGGAGAATAGGCAGTGAGGACACTGCTGTGCTATTGGTTCCCACCAGTCAATGTGTTCTGCCCGGCTGCCGGTGCTGGACTCAGATATTGCTAGTACCACTGCCACCACCAAGAACTACTCTCTGTTCTCACATCTGAATGTCACCAGCCCCTGCTCCTTATGGGTACATGTAATTGGTGAGTGCTGTGCATACAGGCGGCTGTGCCCTGGCTGTATGGGATGCTGGGAATACGGGTACCCCACTCTGTAGCCACTATAGAGGATGAGGGCCCTGCCTCTCCAGAAGACTTATACATAGGGGAATTCGGCATCTGGACAGCCAGAAGCATGGCCAATGTTCATTATAGTCACAACAGATTTTTTTTTTTTTAGTCTTAAGATTGAGCTATCTTGGCTGGGTGCAGTGGCTCACACCTGTAATCCCAGCACTTTGAGAGGCCGAGGTGGGCGGATCACAAGGTCAGGAGACTGAGACCATCCTGGCCAACATGGTGAAACCCCATCTCTACTAAAAACACAAAAATTAGCCAGGCATGGTGACACATGCCTGTAGACCCAGCTACTCAGGAGGCTGAGGCAGGAGAATCACTTGAATCGGGGAGGTGGAGGTTGCAGTGAGCTGAGATTGCACCACTGCACTCCAGCCTGGGTGACAGAGTGAGACTCTGTCACGAAAAAAAAAAAAAAAAAAAAAAAAAATTGAGATATCTTACCAGTGGCCACATCATACAATATGAGAACAAAATAATATTTACCTTTTTCTAACATACTAATTGAATATCTGAACTGCCTTTGGTTGTTAGGTTCACTTCGTTTTACAGAAAGAGTTTCTATAGAACACGTTTTATAGAAATTGTGATCAAAGTTTAACCACATGCCTTTCTTTCTGGAAGTAATAAAAAATGGAAAAAAAATGGAACTATAATGCATTATGACAATATATGTTTTCCTCCCTCCCTCTGTCCCTTCCCCTCCCTCCCTCCCTCCCTCCCTCCCTCCCTCCCTCCCTCCCTCCCTCCCTCCCTCCCTCCCTTCCTTCCTTCCTTCCTTCCTTCCTTCCTTCCTTCCTTCCTTCCTTCCTTCCTTCCTTCCTTCCATAAATGCTTACCAAGTGCCTACCATATGCCGGGTCCTGTGTTTGGTATTAGAAAATCAAAGATAAATAAGAAATACTCTTTACCATCATGCTGTCCTCAATATCATAAGGGAAGACAGACATGGAAGAAATAATTGCCCTGAAATGTTAGCAGTGTCGGGATAGAAACAGGGTTCCATTGGAAAACAAAAACTAGAGTGTTTCTTTTCACCCTGTGGAAACGAAAGGTTAGATAAAGCTTCGTGGAGGAGAT
This sequence comes from Macaca nemestrina, assembly GCF_043159975.1. NCBI lineage: Eukaryota > Metazoa > Chordata > Mammalia > Primates > Cercopithecidae > Macaca > Macaca nemestrina. The sequence continues at coordinate 162,687,081 of NC_092129.1, read as the reverse complement.
GACATTTGAACTGAGACTTCAAAGCCATAAGGTGTCACCAGGCTGAAAGCAGAAGGACGTTTCCAGGGCAGGCAACTCATAATGACAGAGGCATTTGAATCAGAGAAACTTCGTCTTGAATAGGGGCTGAGTAAAATAAGGCTGAGACCTACTGGGCTGCACTCCCAGGAGCTTAGGCATTCTAAGTCACAGGATGAGATCGGAGGTCGGCACAAGATACAAGTCACAAAGACCTTGCTGATAAAACAGCGTGAGGTAAAGAAGCAGCCTAAAACCTACCAAAACCAAGACGGCCATGAAAGTGACCTCTGGTCGTCCTCACTGCTCATTATTTGTTAATTGTAATACATTAGCATGCTGAAAGACACTCCCACCAGTGCCCTGACAGTTTACAAATGCTGTAACAACATCGAGAAGTTACCCTATATGGTCTAACGCGGGGAGGACCCCTCAGGTTCAGGAATTGCCCACCACTTTCCCGGAAAAGTCATGAATAATCCACCCCTTGTTTAGCATATAATCAAGAAATAACTATAAGTATAATTAGTCGAGCAGACCACACCACTGCTCTGCCTATGGAATAGGCATTCTTCTGTTTCTTTACTTTTCTAATAACATTGTTTTCACTTTACCCCGTGGACTCACCCGGAGTCTTTCTTGCGTGACGTCCCCCACTCTCTTGGGGTCTGGGTAGGGACCCCTTTCTGGTAAAAATAATGACAGAATAGGGGCCTAAAAAAGAGGTGATCAGTGAAAGGGTCTCTAAGGGCTTGTGGTGGCTGGGTCATAGAGTCTAGGGAGGACGGTAGAGGAGGGGGCTGGTGAACCCTGAGAAACAAAACCTAACTGAGAGAAGAGAAGACATTGCACTTCAAACTCTAAGAGGCATGGAGTTTATCCGGACAGCAAAGAGAGCTGTAGAAGGCAGTAACATGATCAGATTTAGGTTTTCAAAAGATCACGGTGGCAGTGAGGAAAAAGATTTGGAAGGGGATCAAAAGCCAGTGGACCACCTAGGAGACAATGCAGTCCAGGCAGAAGATGAGAAAATCCTAAAGTACTGCAGGAGCAATGGGAATGGAGAAGAGGAGATAAAATAATTTTTTAGGGTCAGACATGGTGGTTCACGCCTGTAATCCCAACACTTCGGAAGGCCCAAGGCGGGCAGATCACCTGAGGTCAGGAGTTCAAGGCCAGCCTGGCCAATGTGGCAAAACCCCATCTCTCCCAAAAATACAAAAATTAGCTGGGCAAGGTGGCGGACGCCTGTAGTCCCAGATACTCAGGAGACTGAGGCAGGAGAATCACTTGAACCCAGGAGGCAGAGGTTGGAGTGAGCCAAGATCATGCTACTCTGCTCCAGCCTGATGACAGAGGAAAACTCTAACTCAATGATAATAATAATAATAATTTTTTAGGAGCTGGAATTCTGTAGGGCTCTGTATGGCTGAGAAGAAAGGCTGGTGGTGCCATTCCCCAGAGAAGCCTGGAGGAGTAACAGGATCTTGTCTGGGAAGAGGAGGCTGGTTGGGTAGAGACAAACTAACACACTAGGTTTTGACCGTGTTGATTTTGAAGGGCCTGTGGATCACCAGTAGATATGCAGCACTGGTAAAGGAGCAGAGTTCAGGAGAAAGGTCCAGGCTTAGGGTCAAAAATAGAGATTCAGGTCTATAGTTATCTCACCAAGAAACCTCTAGGTTCTCCCAGCAGTGGAGACTAGAAGAAACCTAACAACATATGTCTCTAAGGGTGAAACTGGAAATACAGGCTTAGTCTCTAAATTCCAAAGCAGGAGCTAAATCTCAGACAATTGAAATCTCCTAAATCTCAGACAATTTAAAATTAAAAAAAAATAATATAAAAAGCATTGCATTTAGGAGGAGTTACAAGTTTGGACACTAGAAAAGACACTAGGTTTGCAGTCCTGTCTGTGTCCTTCCATATGAATTCAACCCACCACTTGCTTTGTGATGGGAGATTAATCTGGACTTGATTAGTTTTTCTTTGCAAAATAAGAACTAAATGAATTCTGTGGTCTCTTGTGGGGTCCCACCCTGGCTGCAAATAAAGCCACATCCTTTCATTTTTCAAATTAAACCTGACTTGAACTTCTAGAGATTGTCAGGGTATCAAATCCCTCCCTCTAAATTGCCCAAATTACTCAGTTCTGGTAATAAACACCTTTTGGAGAGAAAATCAATCTGCTAGGTGGATATCTATGACCAGTCTGCTAGGTAGGAGCTGCTCTCACTCTTGTAACAGCCTCACTGCAGACCCACATGGTGACAGTTCGGTGCAGCCTCCTCTCCTGTGATGATGCCACTGCCGGCTTGGATCTTTGCACTGAGTGGTTCTTCAGGGGAGGATGTGATTGGCTCTGAAGGCCCACAGCCCTTGGGTTGCATTTCTTTGCCAGGCCATTTCCCCCAACAACTTGTCAATGCCTGGGCCTAGAGGACTTTGCAGGCCCAGTCACACCCCACACCCAAACCACCTCTGTGCCACTCGGCTGTTGTAGAGTTGGATTACACTTCTTCATACCCTCCTTGACATCATGGTGAGTTCCCCTTTCAGGACACTTCGGGTCTTTTCCTGCCAACAGAACCTAGTCAGTCCACTCCAATCCATCAGTGGAGTAGTTTGTGGACTTACTCATTTACTTTACATTAAAATGATTCTTCCCAGAGCAAGGGACACCTCCAGGAAGACTTGCTATCTGTAGGATAGAGAAGAGGTTGGCACATTTTAAATGGTGACCTTCTTTCATTTTAAAACAAAAGTTAAACAATTCTGATTATTAACAGTAAGAGAAAGTGTCAGAGGCCTTTGAACCACAGCAACTCCATCTTGAATAGGAGCTGGGTGAAATGAGGCTGAGACCTACATACTGGGCTGCATTCGAGATGGGTAAGGCATTCTAAGTCACAGGATGAAATATGAGGTTGGCACAAGATACAGGTCATAAAGACCTTGTTGATAAAATAGATTGCAGTAAAGAAGCTGGCCAAATCCCACCAAAATCAAGAGGGCAACGAGAGTGACTTCTGGCCGTCCTCACTGCGACACTCCCACCAGCGCCATGACAGTTTACAAATGCCATGGCATCGACAGGAAGTCACCCTATGTGGTCTAAAAAGGGGACGTGTGAATAATCCACTCCTTATTTAGTGTTTCATCAAGAAATAGCCATAAAAATGGGCAATCAGCAGCCCTTGGGGCTGTTCTGTCTATGGAGTAGCCATCCTTTTATTCCTTTACTTTCTTAATGAACTTGCTTTCACTTTACTCTATGGACTTGCCCTGAATTCTTTCTTGCACGAGATCCAAGAACCCTCTCTTGGGGTCTGGATCCAGACTCCTTTCCTATAACAAAAGGAGGAGACAAAAGGAAGGATGAGGAAATCTCACTCTGAGAAGCAAAACTTGTGTCAGTCAGCATCCCATTAAGCAGAGGGAGTGACTGGTTGGAAATCATCTGCCAGAGTCCAAGTTTTCAGCTGAGTCTGTGGGAAACTGGTGCAGTATGTGGGTAGGGGGAGTCCATCTTCATGACAGAAAGGATGGGTGCTGGTCACCACCACCCACCCAGCAACCACCTGGCCCCATATGGTGGCCACATGCTGTGAAGGCCTTTCCTGCTTTCTCTCCTCTTGGATATAAAAGTGAGGGCAAACCACGGGCTGCCCAGAGGCCTGGGGGTGAGAGTGTCCATCCTGAGGCATCACAAAAGTGTGGGTGGAGGCTGAGTGATTTTCAAAAAAGAGAAAGGGCAGCTTTGCAAGGCAGTGTGGGGAGAGCAGACTGGGCTGATGCATGAGGCTGCAAAACAACTCAGAAAAACATGTCCATGGCTTGCACAATCGTCCTCTGAATATGTGTCATCAAACACGAGACCATGTTCACCGGGCAATAATGCAGCTGAAATCAGTCATTTAAGGAGTTTCTCACTGTTACTGAGCCCAACATGGTCTTTAACTGTTGTCTACCCCATAACAAAAAAATAAAATAACATAGGAGCCTGAAGTGCAGGAAAATTTTATTTTCTTCTTAATCAGATGAAATGTTGTGAGTACAGAGCCAGAGAATAGGCCTGAATTGAATGTTTTTTGATGCCTTAAATTTAAACAGCTGGGGTTTTTTTTCTTCTTTTTTTCTTTTCTTTTTTACAGTAACTGCACTATCCCATTTAACTTTTGAAATGAAGGATTGGGTTTTCTTGTTTTGGGGAACCTACATTTCATCTTAAAGCTGGAACGCAGCAGCTTTAACTTTTCTCTAAAGATGAGTTCTCTGAGGATCAGGATCCTGTTTTTGCTTCTTGTTCATCTTGTATGTCCGGCAAATCACAGAGACGGAACCCAGCCTACTGACTTCAGCCACACAAACTGGTTTAAGGAGCACAGAATATATACCTGGTAGTTCCAGGACCCTGCATCCCATCGGATGCAAACCTAAGAAAGTGACTTGCTGATCCCTGGTTTTGTAATTAGAGAACAAGCCAAGAGAAAAGGTACACTTTTATAACTAGTGGTTGCTATAATTAAAGTTATTAGTTAAGGAAGAGCTGTTACTTGGGGCAAAACAATCAGAAGGAAATTTTAGCAATTAAGTCAAATTCACTGCGGTGGTGAGTTTTTTTCCTTTCTTTCTGGAAAACAAAACAACCTCGGGCAAGTGTTCTCAAAGAGCATCCTGACTCTGCAGTGGCTGGAGAGCAAACAGTGAACAGTGAACTGTGCTGTTGACTCTATCAGTAGGTTAATTAAGAAAGCTGTTAGTGATGATAAAAAAGCCAGCACATTTTCAGTTCATATTGACAAAATCCATGACATCAGCAGAACTGATGTTTGTTCAATACGAAGAAGACATGCTAGAGGCATTTAGGGGAAAAGGAGGACAAAGGAAGCTTATAGTTCAGTACGAGATGTCCCATATCAATGTTAGCAGAGTTGTTCATTTGAAATTCCATGTGTTGTTTCCTCTGCTCTAAATTACGTAAGCAAGGCCAGGTGCGGTGTCTCACGCCTTTAATCCCAGCACTTTGGGAGGCCAAGGCAGGCGGATCACGAGGTCAGGAGATCGAGACCATCCTGGCTAACACGGTGAAACCTCGTCTCTACTAAGAATATGAAAAAAAAAAAAAAATTAGCCAGGCATGGTGGTGGGCACCTGTAGTCCCAGCTACTCGGGAGGCTGAGGCAGGAGAATGGCATGAACCCTGGAGGCAGAGGTTGTGGTGAGCCGAGATCGTGCCACTGCACTCCAGCCTGGGCAACAGAGCGAGACTCTGTCTCAAAAACAATAAAATAAAATTATGTAAGCAGAGGTGTTTAGGGCCTCAGATTCCATCAGAAAACAAACGAACAAACCTAGTTCTTTCATAATGGGGTAATCACAAAGGAGCACGGATTTAGGAGTTGAGAGACTGGATTCTGGTTCTAGATCTGCATCTAACATGCTGTGTGGTTGGGGACAGCGGATTTGATTCTGTGGGTTTCCATTTCTAGACTCTATGTATCTTTTAAGTACAGTCCAGTCTCAGAAACACAACAAACCTACCTTTCCTATGTAGCATCTTCCTTTGGGGGAAAATACTTCCAAAACTTCAATATGGGATGATAGGAACCTATTGCCCACGGGGCATTACCAGTCCACCTGATCCACCTAATGGGCTCAGCGAGAGGGAGTCCCCCTGTTCCAGCTGCTGCTGGGGTCTGGGCAAAGACTGATGAGGAGTCTGAGAGGAGACAGTGTTGGGGGTCATCCTACATGAGCGAATCCTGAAGGCAGACCTTGTCCAGGACAAGGCTTCTAGTTCCCAGAGAAGCTTTATTTCATCCGCTTGGGGTTTAGTGTTCTGTTTCTCTCTTGTTCCCCACTCCCCTAGTTTGTCCCCTTGGAGCAACCAAGCACACAGTACCTGTGCAATTGCTTAGGGGAAATGCAGAGGAGTGAAGAGTGTTCCTTCTAGACTCTGGGGTGGAACTCCACTTCCTTCTCTTTTTCCTTTTTCTTTTTTTTTTTTTTTTTTTGAGATGGAGTCTTGCTCTATCACCCAGGCTGCAGTGCAGTGGCGCGATCTCGGCTCACTGCAAGCTCCGCCTCCCGGGTTCACGCCATTCTCCTGCCTCAGCCTGCTGAGTAGCTGGGACTACAGGTGCCCACCACCAGGCCTGACTAATTTTTGTATTTTTAGTAGAGGCGGGGTTTCACCATAATGGCCAGGCTGGTCTCGAACTCCTGACCTCAAGTGATCTGCCCACCTTGGCCTCCCAAAGTGTTGGGATTACAGGCGTGAGCCACTGCCCCTGGCCCTCTTTTTCTTTCTTAGGAGGCTACCACTGGTGCACTCCTACTTGGGATCAGCCCAGGGCAGGAGCCACTAGAGAAAAGAGGAAGTGAGGCAGAAGGCACCTCTCACAGGTTGCCTAGGAGGGAAGGGAGATGTAATCAATGCACTCATAATATTTTAACACAATTACTTCTCACCTCATAGATGAGGAAAAATATTGACTCTCAAAGTTGAGAGATTAGATTAAGAAATAAAATACATTTAGATAATCCTACTTCCTCTGATGTATAGGAGTAAGGGTATTGTATGCCTGGACGAAGTAGTGACACGGCATACTGAAAAAGCCCAAAGAAAAGAGAGAGACCCTGTAAGTTACATGAAGGGGCCCCAGGACATCCTTGGGAAAGTCTTTTTTTTTTTTTTTTTGAGACGGAATCTTGCTCTATCACCCAGGCTGGAGTGCTGTGGAGGGATCTCGGCTCACTGAAACCTCCGCCTCCCAGGTTCAAGTGATTCTTCTGCCTCAGCCTCCCAAGTAGCTGGGACTACAGGCACGTGCCACCACGCCTGGCTAATTTTTTGTATTTTTAGTAGAGATGGGGTTTCACCGTGTTAGCCAGGATGGTCTCAATCTCCTGACCTCATGATCTGCCCACTTTGGTCTCCCAGAGTGCTGGGATTACAGGCGTGAGCCACCGCGCCTGGCTGGGAAAGTCTTAATAGCAAGAGAAAATAAGTGGATGGTTATGAACTGGGATGACCAGAGTTGCAGAAATTGGGCTCAGAGAGTGTAGAGAGAAATAGCTTACCCTGGGGGAACTAAATATACCAGGAAGTCCATAAAAGCACAATTCCAGACCTCACCTCTAAGCCAGAGGCACACAAAGGGACTCTTGCCTTTACACAGTGCCAATCTGAGCAGCATGAGACTCTATTGGTTATTTACCTCTAGTCCATCCAGTCACACCTCAGATTTGCTCCACATGCTGTCAAGCTTAGTCAAATTGACCAAAAGCAGGGAAAAGGATGGCAGAAAAGAAGTGCTACCAGAAACAAAGAGAAGGGAAAGCTAGTGAAAATTTGACATCTTATTTTTGACAAGAAGTCATACTACTTTCGGGGACACGTACAATCTTTTCATTTCCATGAGTTCTTTCTCCAAGGCCTCTAGATACTCTGATTACTGTCATTAGACTCCTCAAAATCCTGTATTCTCTTCATGTCTATGGAATAAAGTGCAGACATCTCAGTCTGGCCCTTGCAAAGGTTCCTACTTACCTACATCCACATATGTGTTACACAGACTCAGAAACAGAGCAAGCCTTTGCCTGTGTGTAGAAGGCACATGATGACTGTTGGCCTCCATAGTGGATATTACTGGTTGCTTATCCAGCACTCATCTAGTTTACTTGTTCCTTTCACCTATAAGAATGCTTGTTCAACTACATGCTGAACAAAGGAATTGTTCCTGTAACCTTTCATTGTTCTACATGCACTTATCCTACATGCAGAAATGCATCTTGTTGGGGAAGGGAGGACTCAATTAGTGTAAGAATAATCTAGAACCACTCATCAGTGATTGGTTCAGGCAAGTCCTACAATTCAGCTCTGGCTGATGAAACGTGAGATGTGCTTCTGCAAAAATTTCCTTGCTCTGGAAAGTCACAGGGAGAGGCCAAATCTGTCATTGGATGTTCCATGTTCAGCTGTGAATCCTGGAAGTAAGCCAACCCCAAGGATGGATGAGCAGAGAGATGGGAAAAGCTTGTGTCCTTCGTGGCATTTCCAGCTGCCGAAGCAACTAACTCACAAACCCAGCCTACCTCTGTAGATCCTATTAGAGAATGCCATCAAGTTCCTTGTTTTAAAACAGTTATGTCAGCATTTCAACAACTTTCAGCCAAAAGCATTTCACACAATTCCACGCCACCCTTACTTTCTGTTTTAGCCTATTTCCAGCCTGGATCTTCACATTTCCAGGTCCCCAGCAAACACACCTATGCTTCTCTATAAATGCCTTGATATCTCCCTCCCTCTGACTGGCCATTAAAACCGTGACTATTAAAAACCTCACTAGGGCTGGGCGTGGTGGCTCATGCATGTAATCCCAGCACTTTGGGAGGCTGAAGCAGGGGGATTGCTTGAGTTCAGGAGTTTGAGGCCAGACTGAGCAACATTGCGAAACCCTGTCCCTACAAAACAAAAAAACTAGCCAGGTGTGGTGGTGCACACCTGTGATCCTAGCTACCAGGGAGGCTGAGGTGGGAGGATCACCAGAGCCTGGGAGGTCAAGGCTGCAGTGAGCCATAATCATGCCATTGCACTTCAGCCTGGGCAACAGAGTGAGACCCTGTCTCAAAAAAAAAAAAAAAAAAAGCCTCACTAAAACACCACTACCCCTGATATGGTTTGGATGTTGTCCTCTCTGGATCTCCTGTTGAATTGTAATCCTCAATGTTGGAGGTGGGGCCTGGTGGGAAGTGCTTGGGTCATGAGGGTGGATCCCTCATGGCTTGGTGCTGTCCTTGCAATAGTGTGTAAGTTCTTGAATGATCTGGTTGTTTGAAAGTGTGTGGTGCCTTCCCCACCTTTTTTTTTTTTTTTTTTTTTTTTGAGACAGAGTTTTGCTCTTGTCATCCAGGCTGGAGTGCAATGGCATGATCTCAGCTCACTGCAACCTCCACCTCCCAGGTTCAAGCGATTCTCCTGCCTCAGCCTCCCGCCACCAAAATTAGCATGTGCCACCACGCCCAGCTAATTTTGTATTTTTAATAGAGATGGGGTTTCACCATGTTGGTCAGGCTGGTCTCGAACTCCCCATCTCAGGTGATCCGCCCACCTCGGTCTCCCAAAGTGCTAGGATTACAGGCGTGAGCCACAGTGCCCAGCCCCTTCCCCACTTCTTGCTCCTGCTCTGGCCTTGCGACGTGCCTGCTCCCCCTTTACCTTCCACCATCAGCAAAACTTCCCAGGCCTCCCCAGAAGCCGAGAGGATGCTGGCGCCATGCTTCCCGTACAGCCTGCAGAACCACAAGCCAATTAGATCTCTTTTCTTCATAAATTACCCAGCTTCAGGCATTTATTTATAGCAATACAAGAATGGCCTAACACAACCACTAAGAATTTTTTCCTGATAACCTACTCTCAGCATTCAGCTGCCAGAAAGTTCTCCCATTTTTGAATTCCACAAGCCCTTGACTTGTGTATCTCTTAGGCATTTTAAATATTCTAGTTTGCATCGGTTATTTGTGCGAATGCCATCTCTCTTTTCTAACTGGAAAACATGGGTCATATCATATATATCTTTGTAGTCACTCCCTCTTAGAAGAGAGCCCTGTGTTTAACGCAAAGCACTAGAAATTTGTTGAAGGAAAGCAGATATTACCTGACGGATTTACCCCCCGCAGCCTCTGAGAACTCACCCAGAACTCATTGGTGTAATCATGAAAGTAAGAATACTAATTATGTAGTTGATTCTTAAAATGTCACCTCCACATGAGAAATGTACGAAAGTGAAATTTTAACAATATGGTCCCTCTGGTAGGTTTGATTGAATAAAATGTAATGATAACGATTGAATTACATTGTAAACAATAATATCGGTTGCCTGGTAAAACTCTTTGCATTTAAAATATAAGAGCAAATAATTTAGAGATCCTGGCTGTGGCATTCACTGGAATAAAACAGTCAGATGCCCAAATTCAAAAACAAATTCACAGCAAAATGGGAACAAAAGATAGTGCAGAAATTATGCTCTCAACTCATTTGATGAAATATTGACTGATAGGATTTATAATACTGTGATAAACCTAATGAATTCGGGAATTGCCATTTTGGTATGAGATGAAGTTTATATTTTACACTGTGAAGTGGCATTAGAATTACGACTCTTTACTCTCCAAAATCACAGGTCATGACACTTGCATTTCTCTTTTATGGAGTCTTTTAAACAATGACTTTATTCACTAATCTCTCACCGATGTTTCACTGTAAGGATACAGCCAAAGTTGGAGAGACACTACATCACATTTTATTTTGACTTAAAAGATGTTTATTTTGTTTTGTTTTGTTTTTTTGTTTGAGACTGAGTCTCGCTCTGTCACCCAGGCTGGAGTGCAGTGGCGCAATCTCGGCTCACTGCAACCTCTGCCTCCTGGGCTCAAGCGATTCTCCTGCCTCAGCCTCCCGAGTAGCTGGGATTACAGGCATGCGCTACCACACCCAGTTAATTTTTGTATTTTTAGTAGAGACGAGGCTTCACCATTTTGCCCAGGCTGGCCTCGAGCTCCTGACCTCAGGTGATTCACTTGCTTTGGCCTCCCAAAGTGCTGAGATTACAGGCGTGAGCCACCATGCCCGGCCTTGACTTAAAAGATTTTACACATGCAGAAAATCACAGAGGATAATATTATGGATACTCCATATACCCAGAATCCTGATTCAACATGATAATATTTTGCCACAGTTGTGTTCAATTTTTCTAACAAGATAAAACATTACAGATAAAATCAGTATGTCTCCCTCATCCAACTCCCTTTTCTTCCCTCCCAGAAGCAAGCACTATGCTGAAGTTGACAGATTTCCTGTTCACGTTTCCCTACTTTTGCTACATAAGATGAATCCGTCAAGAACACGTAGCATTGTTTTGAGTGGCATCATACCATACAGTCTGAACTAGTCTACCTGGATTCCCATTCCAGGCCTGTCACTTATTAGATGACCTGGGGCAAATTATCTAACCTCTCCACACTTCAGTGCTCTTGTTTGTAAAATGCTGATAATTATATTTTACTTCACAGAGTTTTTGTGATGATTAAATGAGATAAAATGGAGATGCTGCTTAACACCATGCCTGGTACATAGAAAGAACTGTGTGTTTGCTCTGACGATGATGTTGACGATGATGACGATAACTTCAATTTACACAGATGTCATCATAGCATAATATTCTTTTACAAGTTGCTCTTACGAGATTTATCAGAAGAGCTTCTGTAGATCTAATTCTTTTATTTAATTATCCTCGGTGCACTATTATTTGAATAAGCCAGGCTTTATACACTCCATTCTGCTATTGATTCCCTATGTTGTTTCTGAATTTTAGCTATTAAAAAATAAAAAGACATGCACACATATGTTTATTGCAGCACTATTTACAATAGCAAAGACTTGGAGCCAACCCAAATGCCCATCAATGATACACTGGATAAAGAAAATGTGGCACATATATACCATGGAATACTATGTAGCCATAAAAAAGAATGAGTTCATATCCTTTGCAAGGACATGAATGAAGCTGGAAACCATCATCCTCAGTAAACCAACACAGGAACAGAAAACTACACACTGCATGTTCTCACTCATAAGTAGGAGTTGAACAATGGGAACACATGGACACAGGGAGGCAAACATCACACACCAGGGCCCATTGGGGAGTGAGGGGCAAGGGGAAGGTGAGCATTAGGACAAATACCAAATGCATGTGGGGCTTAAAACCTAGATGACGGGTTGATAGGTGCAGCAAACCACCACGGTACATGTATACCTATGTAACAAAACTGCATGTTCTGCACATGTATCCCAGAACTTACAGAAAAAAAAGAAAAAAAAAAGCGAGAAATTTTTCATCAGGCAAGAAAAAAAAAAAAACAACCTTCAATGGCTATCTTTGTGCATGTTTTTATTGTTTTTACCCACACACTTGAAAAATAATTTAGCTGGGTATAGAATTCTTCACTCCAAGTTATTTTCCTTCATGACTTTAAAGTGGACCTGATTCCTGTTTTTTGTAGGTTTATATGCTTCTTTCTTGAAGATTTCAGGATTTTCTTTGAAGTTTTGCCACAGCATATCTGGTAAGAGGTTGTACTGAAAAAAAAAAGGTATTTCCCTGTTTATCATTCTATACACGCTTTCAGACTGAGAACTAATGTTTTCCTTCAAAATTGAGAAAAAAAATGTCAATTATTTTCTGAAATATTGACTCTCGTTTAATTTTTTTATTCAGTTAATTTAGAAATTCTATGAAAAGGATTTTGTTACTTCTGGATACATTATTTATCCCAATATTTATTTCATTTGTCTCTCTATCCCTTCCTGTGATATTCAGAACACATTTTTATTCAAGCTCAAAATCCACTACTTTGTGATTTGGTTATGTTCATTATGATTTTCTCATGTTTTATTTTTAATTTAGGCAAAATTTATGTAGAATAAAATGTGCAGGCCAGGTGCCGTGACTCACGCCTGTAATTGCAGCACTTTGGGAGGCTGGGGCGGGTGGATTGCCTGAGCTCAGAAGTTTGAGAGAAGCCTGGGCAACACAGTGAAACAACATCTCTACTAAAAATACAAAAAATTAGCCAGGTGTGGTGCCATGTGCCTGTAATCCCAGCTACTTGGGAGGCTGAGACCAGAGAATCGCTTCAGCCTGGGAGGTGGAGGTTGCAGTGAGCCGAGATCACACTACTGCACTCCAGCCACGGTGACAAGGCGAAACTCTTGTCTCAGAAAAAAAAAAAAGTACAACTATTAAGTGTAAATCCAATGACTTTTGATAGGCATAAACAATACCCGAATCAAAAGTTACATTTTCGGCTGGGTGCAGTGGCTCATGCCTGTAATCCCAGAACTTTGGGAGGCTGAGGTGGGCAGATCACTTGAGGTCAGGAGTTCGAGATCAGCCTGACCAACTTGGCGAAACCCGTTTCTACCGAAAGTATAAAACTTAACCCGGCATGGTGGTGGGCACTTGTAATCCCAGCTATTCAGGAGGCTGAGGCGGGAGAATCACCTGAACCCAGGAGACGGAGGTTGCAGTGAGCTGCGCTAAGGTCGGGCCACTGCACTCCAGCCTGGGTGACAGAGTCTTAGGGTCTGGCCCTGACTCTAGAACATGGGGCTTACTCATAAGGCAGGGCTTTTCCAGGGTCTCAATCTAATATCTTATGTTTTTAGCAAGGGTTCTCCACTCTGGATGGGCCATAATCCCAATGCCTCCAAACTCTGCATGATCTCTAATATCTCTGTCCAGCTCTCAGTCTCCCAGCAGCAGGCTTCACACAATCAGGCCCTGTACATGTGCTTCCCAGTTCTTGGCCCAGGATCTGAGGGCCGTCTCCATGAAGATTTCTTGGGGCTCAGCTCTGCAAGGCTCCCCGCCTTTCTGGTGCCATGCCTCCACCAATTCTAGCTGCTTCCAAAATGCTTTTCCAGTAATAGGTGATAATATTGGGCAGCTCCATCTTGTTTCTGATTTTAATAGGAATATCTTTCGTATTTCACTATTTGTTGGTTTCTGATGAATACTTCATCTTGTTTAGAAATTTCCTTCTAGTCTTTTACTTAGAGATTTTACCACAAACACTTACCAAATTATATTAATTGCTCCTTTGTCATATATTGGTATAATCCTATATTTTTCTTCTTAATTTGTTAATGGGATAGATTATGTTGATAAACTTCCTAATGAACAGTGATTCTTCAATTCCTATAATAAATCCTTATTTTATACACCATTAGGTATGCTTTAAAATTTTTCAGGTCCTTAACATTTAAATTACTAAAACAGAATGATAATAAACTTTAAACTATAAGGGCCTTTTTTTAAGAAAAGAAGGAAAAATATTTGCACTAAGCCTATAAAGACAAGTTGATTAATCATAGTGAAAATAAGTTAATTCTGCCTTTGTCTAGTTGTATCTCTGAGACCATTGCAATATTAACCCATTTATGCCAGAGGTTGCACATTTTTTTTTTGTGAAAAATCAGACCTTGAGCAGCAGGATAGAAATAACTCTCACAAGCTTACTTTCCAATAATGGAACACTAGGTTAAAGACTAAGTTGATACTGTGAAGAGTGAAAAGAACTTGGAATCCTAGCTATGCCACTTATGAATGAGTGATCTTGTTTAAGTCACTTACCTTCTCTGAGGTTCAGTTACCATCTCTCTGTAAAATGGGCGTGAACATCACCCATAATCTGCAAGGTAAATGCGAGCATCAAATGTGGTGATGAGTGTTTTGTAAATGGTAGGTTACTGGCCAATGTTAGTGGCTATTCTTTATTACAAGCGGTCCCCAAGGACTACACAGCTGACATGGGATGTTACCTGGTTAGAAATGGGCTGTGGGAAGATTCTCCTTTGATTCTTGTTGTCACTCCTACTACTGGGTTCACTTGTCCTGGCTGCTGGGGAGCGATCCCTGAGGGTCAGATTTTTGTTTGGAGAGCCATGAAAGGAAAAAAGTAATCCACGCTCATTTCCAAGAAGAGAGGGAAAAAAAGGAAAAGGGAAGCAAAAAATTATCTGCTTCTGAGTGGGAAAGGAGGACAGAAATGTAAAGGAAAGTCACAGCTAGAGACAGGGACTGCAGCAAAGGCAGTTTATACCTTGCTAGGTGTACTCTTGCTAGGAAGATTTTACGGTTTTTCCTAAAGAAACAATGGGAAATTTTATTAATACTCCAATTCAACTGCCTTCAAACTTGCATACATTTTCACAGGCAGGCCTGGAAGTGAATGCATTTTGGATTAGAAAAAATTTGCAAAAGATTTTGTAACAAAACTCACCACTCTGTTTCTACCCAGATCCTTTAAATACATCTCACCAGCTAAGGCTTGAAATGCCTAGACCTATGACAGTAATACTTATTAAGGGTTCTATGTGGGAAGGGAGCTGAAGAATGGTCATGAAGCCCCAGGAGACACAGCTGAGGAAAGCAGCTATCTCGTTTCGGAAAGCCATGCAAATGCTTCAGAATGGTCTTTGATGAACAGTCACCAAAGCCCAGTTGATAGACTCAGGGCTGCTCGGATATTAGGCAATATGGATAATGGAGAGTTCCAGGCAATTTCAGAGTTGAAAGTGTCTTAAAGAAAATCCAAGGAAGCTTATTCCTGGCTAGGTAGCCCAAGATTTATAGGTACCCAGACATAGTAATTCAACAAATGCGCATATTTTCCCCTCAACCTGAGGCTCTGAGCAATACAACTACTAAGTATAATGTTAGGAAGGAAGCACATTCACTTGAACTAATTGAACTTATGTTTCAGATAATGGGTCAGCGAAGTTCCCAGAAAAGTTCAGCTTTTCTTCTCATTCCTCTTTCCTCTGAATTTAAATCCTTACTTTTCCTAGGAGTTTCAGTATTCTGGGAGATCTGATTTGCCTAAACTGGAGGCAAAGAAAGACCCTCTGCATTTATAACAAGAGCAGAGCATGTTTAATGGTTCAGTTCGAAAACCCTCAAGACAGCTAAAGGAGAGGTTGGGGTGATAGGCAGCTATGTGTTGGCAGTGTGATACACTTAGGACATGTTCTGCTTTTTATTTGTAATGTTATATGTTTCATTGGTAGCCTGGTTTGTTGTTTTTCAGGAGAATCACTGCAAAGATAAAGATATGCTTTAATGTTGCTATTCTTTTCGCATTTACAATCCAGGGAAGAGGCCTGTCTGCTTTTCCATTTGTCTCCCTTGGGAGACACAAAATTGATTTATGAAGTTGGATTAGCTTGGGTTGATGCAAACAGGTCAGATACTATTCAAAAATAGTGATGGATAAAGGATTAAAAAAAGAAAACAAGATGCCAGGAGAAAAAAAATAAGGGAGAAGTGAAAATAATGATTAATGTTAATGATGCTGTTGTAACTGAGAGTTTTAAAGGCTGCAAAACATTGAGAAATCAAACTAATGACCTGGAAAATAAATTCAGATGAAGAAATATCAGGTTGGAGGATAATCTTGATGGGGTGGAAGTAAGAGAAACAGTGACCTTCCTTTTTCCCCCAACATACAACGTTGCCAAAACTGCTTTGGATGAATAATTTTTAATCCCTTCCACAAGCCATATCTTCATTTCCCCACAACTTGAGGCAGGAACAGCAATTCTTATTTTGTGTGTGGGATGAGAAATTCTTGGAGGGAAATGGCAAATATAATATCTTAATTTCCTCTAGTTCTGATGGCTTTTTGCTTCTGTGGAGAAGCTGACCAAGCCGCCCACTTTGATTGTTTTCTAAAATGTAGGGTTGGTTTCAAACAAAGTTATTAAGAGTCTAAAGACTGGCCGGGCACAGTGGCTCAGGCCTGTAATCCCAGCACTCTGGGAGGCCAAGGTGGGTGGATCACCTGAGGTAAGGTCCTGGTGAAACCCTGTCTCTACTAAAAATACAAAAATTAGCCAGGTGTGGTGGCACACAGCTGTGATCCCAGCTACTCGGAGGCTGAGGCAGGAGAATCGCCTGAACCTGGGAGACAGAAGTTGCAGTGAGCTAAGATCATACCGCTGCACTCCAATCTCAGCGACAGAGTGAGACTTCATCTCAAAAAAAAAAAAAAAAAGAAAAGAAAGAAAAGAAAAATAGTCTAAAGATTATGAGACAAATACTTATCTGGTTGGCTGCAATTATCATATTTAAAACATAAAGTCCCTTGGACTGTTAATAAGTCTTTTCCAGATTGTGCTGAATCAAAGTAATTTTTGAATAGTAAAGAGGAAAGTGTTTGAGAAAGGAAGTGAGACTAAAAAAACATTTTCTTTTCTTCCTGATCCTGCCTGGAAATTTCCAGGATCTGTTCTGTAGTCACAGTCAGTAGTCTGCCCTAATAATAGATAACAGCAATTGAGCATTTACCCTATGCCAGACACTGTTCTAAGTATAAATTCAGTTAGTCTTCAACACAATTGAAGGAGGTAGATATTATTATTGCCTCCATTTTAAAGAGGAGAAAGGCGTGCTGCAGAAGGGATAAGTCGTTGCCTGAGGTCACACAGCTATTACAAGAGAGGCAGGATTCATATCCGAGCTATTCTGGCTCCAGAATCCACACTTTCAACCACAATACTGTGGTTCTGTGTTATATAAAGACACTGAGATTTAAAAAAGAATCTATTTCTGGCCATTTTTGAAAAAATATATTTATTGAACCCAAGAATAGTTATTTTAGCAATAGGAAATCTCTTTTTTGTTACCCATTCATTTCATAAAATGAGTTTAAACACAAAACAGGCCAGAGTCTTTGCACTGCCAAAAAAAACAGTACAATAAGGTGTGGAGAGAGAGGGAGACGCCAATGTTTAGGAAGGACTTTGTCCTACCTCCCTGACTTGAATAGGACTGACTCTGATATATTCCTTTTTAAAAAATATAAAGAGTTCAAGACCAGCCTGACCAACATGGAGAAACCCCATCTCTATTAAAAATACAAAATTAGCTGGGCGTGGTGGCACATGCCTGTAATCCCAGCTGCTTGGGAGGCTGAAGCAGGAGAATCGCTTGAGCTTGGAGGTTGCAGTGAGCTGAGATCGCACCATTGCACTCCAGCCTGGGCAACAAGAGTGAAACTCCGTCTCAAAAAAAAAAAAAAAAAAAAATTATATACATATATATATATATACACAAAATGAAAATAACTGACTTTAAAAATCAATGTAAATGCATTTCCTTTGACATAATGGCTGGTTTAAATTACTCAGCAATAGTGATTAATGCAACAAATGTTTTAACTAGGAGTATGGAAGAAAGGATATCTTCTGAACCACGTAAGTCAGAAGGTGTGAGAAGCTCCTGAGTTACCAGGGACAGAGACACTCTTAGAAGAGAAGAATGGCTGGCTAATCCACCCATCAGAGCCACTGGACGTGTGGTATCTCTTGACATGATGGGCATCTCAGCACCACAGGGATAGAAACAGAATGTGTCTCTGCCACCCAAAGAATAATTTAAGCAGCCTCTCAAAATGGTCAAAGTAGCTATAAATCAGCTAATGTTCCTTGAAGAGTGGTGGGTTCAGTGTTCAGCAAAATAGGTCAAAGTAGAAAAGATTAGCCCACAAAATACAGCAGAGTATCGTACAGAATCAGGAACTCAGAAAAGAGACAAAAGGACAGCCACTTCCTGTCCCAGCTACTTTTACACCTAATGCTGTTTTCTTCCTGCTTCTCAAGGTACAGTGTTGGCCACAAAAGTGGAAGAAATGGTGACTCACACCTGTATTCCCAACACTTTAGGAGGCTGAGGTGGGTGGATCACCTGAGGTCAGGAGTTCAAGACCAGCCTGACCAACATGGTAAAATCCCATCTCCACTAAAAATACAAAATTGCTGGGTGTGGTGGCAGGAACCTGTAATCCCAGCTACTTGGGAGGCTAAGGCAGGAAAATCGCTTGAATCCGGGAGGCAGAGGTTGCAGTGAGCAGAGATTGCATAGTTGCACTCCTGCCTGGGCGACAAGAGTGAAACTCCATCTCCAAAAAAAAAAAAGAGATGGAAAAAAGAGTCCTTGTGATTTGAGAGCTCTGTCGGTGAGGGGAGAGTCACCTCAAGTAATAGGCATAAGGATTCAGAAGAAATAAAAATTAAAAACCATGGCATTCCATAAGAACTCAGCAGCAATAGCTGTATATCTCATACATCATCGCTTAGAGTCAAAAGAAGACATCAGTTTAGACCTATACTTTCCACATTGATACTAAGGAAAAGTAATTTTTTATAGTTTTTAAATAATTTTCTGGCTGTGTGAAAGAAAATTCCTCAAAATTTTGCATGAGAAGATGTGGGTAAAATAACTTCAGAAGTTATCTCTTTTGCAAGGAGACAGTGCCCTTGCAATTTTATTAATTATTTATTATAATATGAGTTAAAACCACGTTTGATGAAAATGCAGCCATAGCAGTGATTATTCCAGTGGATAAAGAATCCAGATTTTGTGCTTGGAGACACAGGCAACGTAGGTATAAAAATCTCCTGGCAGATATTTCTATCTGTGAAATGCGGACAACACTTTTAGGGATTTGCAATAGTGGAGGTTAATGAGATGGAGGCGTTCAACATTCATTCTGCACCTACACAATGCCAGCCTTGACAGCCTATGAGTAGACATTTCAGACCCGTAGGTGCTGCCATGTGCAAGGCATTACTCTCAGTTGTGATTTTTAAATTATGGATTTATGTTGAGCAGTTTTTATTGCAGGCTGCACGTGAAGCCTCCTAGAGGCATTTTACCTCATGCTTTATGGTGTGGCAAAAATGACCATCAACATTATGCAAATCCAAAGAACGATGGAGGTTTGATTAGGTTTCATGTGAGACACGAGATTTCAGGATGATCCACATTTCTAATTTGGTCAATAAAATGCCAATTTACAACTGGGATGAAGAATTTAAATTCTACTAAAGATTGATGTCCTTGTAAGGTATATTCTGTTTATATTTTCCAAAGTCACACACCTTATCACTTTATCATGAAATTAATCAGGGATCATCAGAGGAACAGACCAATGGGATGTACGCACAGAGAGAGAGAGAAAGAAGAGGAAAAATTTATTATGATGAGTTGGCTCACATGATTACGGAGGGTAAAAAGTCCCATGACTTGCGGTTTGTAAACTGGAGACCAAGGGAAGCAGTGGTGTAATTCTAGTCCAAGTCTGAAGACCTGGGAACCAGCGGAACCTAATGTGTGAGCCCTAAGGGCAAGAGAAGGCCAATCTCCCAGCTCAGGCAGGCAGCAAGTAAGAAGGGAATGAATATAACCTTCCTCCACTTGTTGTTCTTTTCTTTTCTTTTCTTTTCTTTTCTTTTCTTTTCTTTTTTTTTTTTGAGACAGTCTTGCTGTGTTGCCCAGGCTGGAGTACAGTGGCGAGATCTCGGCTCACTAAAATTTCCGCCTTCTGAGTTCAAACAATTCTCCTGCCTCAGCCTCCCCAGTGGCTGGGATTACAGGCATGTGCCACCATACCTGGCTAATTTTTGTATTTTTAGTATCGAAAGGGTTTCACCATGTTGTTCAGGCTGGTCTCAAACTCCTGACCCCAAGTGATCTGCCCACCTTGGCCTCCCAAAGTGCTAAGATTACAAGCACGAGCCACCGCACCCAGCCAACCTCCACTTGCTGTTCTCTTCAAGCCTTCAGTGGGCTGGATGATGCCAACCCACACTGGGGAGGGCCATCTACTTTCCTGAGTCCGCTGATTCAAATGCTGACCTCCTCAGTAAATATCCTCACAGAGACACCCAGAAATAATGTTTAATGTGGGCACTCTATGGTCAAGTCAACACATAAAATTAACCATCACAACACCCCTTCATTAAAAGTTAGAACAGAAATCTTTATAAATATCTCATAAAGAGCCAAGTACCTTGACCAATTCCACAGGTAGTGAGAGGTGGAAGCCAAGTTACAGACCCAAAGAACTCTGATCTCAAAGCCACTGCTCTTGGCACAATATCACAATTTAAAGGTTAGCTAATTTAATGTTTTGCCTTTTTTACTTAATATTGTCCCAAAGCACACTAAATGCTGAACTTTCTTCAGGGGAAGTATACTGTTTTATCAAATACCCCAGCCAACAGTATTTTTAAACATTAAAAAATACATATCTTGGCCGGGCGCAGTGGCTCATGCCTCCCAAAGTAATTCCAGCACTTTGGGAGGCCAAGGCGGGCAGATCATGAGGTCAAGAGATCGAAGCCATCCTGGCCACCATGGTGAAACCCCATTTCTACTGAAAATACAAGAATTAGCTGGGCATGGTGGTGTGCGCCTGTAATCCCAGCTATTCGGGAGGCTGAGGTGGGAGAACTGCTTGAACCCGGAAGGTGGAGGTTGCAGTGAGCCAAGATTGCATCATTGCACTCCAGCCTGATGATAGAGTGAGACTTCATCTCCAAAAATACAAAAAACAAAAAACAAACAAACAAAAACATATCTTGTGGAATGCCAGTGTTGGGGGTGAAGGTCGGGGATGCTGGGATGTTTGCCCTATGGCTTCTGGACTCTGTTGGAAGCACATATGTTGGATGCTCTGCATCCGGCTCTCCTCGAGCCTGGTTGGGGTTTTACATAGTTAATGGGAGGGGCCGATGACCACTCCTTTCTTTAGTTCTAGAGAGTCAGAGAACGGTTACATTTTAGTTGGAAGGGAGACAGAATTCCCAGGAGGAATACTTAAGTAACAAGATAAGAGAAAGAGATGGAAATTTATTTCCCGGAGATGACTGAGGAAAGAAAGAGTAATATCGAATCCAGCCAGCATGTTTCAAACGTGTCTTTGCACTAAGATGGGTATATGTGGGTGTATATTGGCTGTTTCTAAGCTTTAGATCTGTAGGGAATGAAAAAACGTAAAATGTCCTCTCTTCCCCCACAAAAGAGTAATTCAACATAATATGATTCAAAGCAGGGTTGAATAATACTAGCACCCAGGTTGTTCTGTGACATGGATTTTATAATTACAGGATTGGAAATCTTCAGTTTTCCCCTAAATGTCCACCCAACCTCCTCTGAGACCTTCCTTTACTGGTGCTCCGTTCTTTCCCAGAAAGCAGATTGGCTGTTTTATTTTTCAAATGCTGTGTTTTCTGTACTCCCTAATTTCTTTCTAGGAATCCATTTCACCCCCCGCCAACAAAGATACAAATGTTCCTTGTCATGCACACACCTCACATGTAGATTTACTCCACAGTTACTGAAACATCAGATTCACTGAACAGTTTTTAAATTAATTTCAAATTCAGTCTCAACCTCTCTGGCAAAGCGAGACCTGCAACTTGGATCACGTGTCTCGAGTAGCCCCCACCTCCCCGCCCAGCAATAAGATCTATTTTCACTGCAGAAGCACATGCATTGCCCCATGCTGACAGTCACTTGTTTTAGCATTGGCTAATCACCAATATGTTCTGTTAAGTGAGATTCATAGATGCTGATTGCATTTATTGCATAAATTACTTCATTATTAAAATCAGGTCATTTGAGCCCCCAAACCATTAACATGAAGACTATTAACATAATTTCATAAGCTGATAAATCAAGCACAGGAAAAGAATTAAAGGGTTCTTAGTGATAAGTGTTTCTTCAGAGATTAAGGAACACAATTTTCTTATGCATATATTAACATTTTATGAGTGGATTCATGCAAGAGCAGTTTTTCCTCTGCATACATGACTCACTTCATCTTCTCCACACTTGGCCTCTGAAGCTAGTTTTCAAAATTAAGGGTTTTTTTTTTCCCTTTCAAATAACTGTAATGCAATTTTTGATTGAACTCATTAGCTTTCTGTGATATGTACTACCTATGAAATTCCTATCTTTTCACATTTCTTAGGCTGCAAAAGCTTTAGGGTGAGGAGAGCGGGGAAGGTAAAGTTGGAAGAAAGAATACCTTAGATTTGTTTTAGATAGTGCAATTTTCATTCTAGGTGAATTTCAAATGTATTCCTAGTCTTAAGAGGTTCTGGTGAAGTTCTAATTATCTCTCTAATTACAACACATACTGAGGTTAAGTGTTCTTATCAAATGGTGCATTAAAAATGGGTTTTATTCCCAGGCTAGATGTAATAGGCTGTGATACTGGCCTGAACACACAGAAATTGGTTCCCTCGTTCATTTCACTTACCAGATTGTGAAAGATTCTGGAGGTCGGAGCCATCATTATCCAGTGCAATGATGTTGCCTAGAAACGAAGATAAGTTCCAATGTAAATTAGACTATAACAACTTTATCCTTTGTGCAATTTGTGTAATGTTTTAGCAAATAGCAAATGATGAATCATAATTGAAGTATGCAGAATGCCATTAGCAGGCATCGTGTTTGATTTTATAGGTGAATTTGGGCGACTGGTGGAGCCGATGGTTCTTTCTAGGAACAAGTGTAGTGACCAAATCAAACTTCGACATTTTCTAGTGACTACGAAGAGTCCCCTGAATAAAGTTCAAACTACCCTGGACTCTCTCATGTGTGCCTGTTTACAACCCTTTGACAGCTTCTTATTGCTCTCAGAATTCAAAACAAAACAAAACGAAATTTCTCAACACAGCTTCCAACCCCCACAATGGTCTAGCCTGACCTTCATGGTCCAGCTTCATCTCACAGCTTTCTTCACTATGCTGCTTGCTTTCAGTTCTTTGTTAATGCCAGTTTCCTTCCCATCACAGGGCTTTCACACAGGCTTCCTTCTCGGATTCTTCAAGTTCTGGGCTACAGGTGCAGAATGTGCAGGTTTGTTACGTAGGTATATACGTGCCATGGTGGTTTGCTGCACACATCAGCCTGTCATCTACATCAGGAATTTCTCCTACTGCTATCCCTCCCCTAGCCCCTCACCCACCGACAGGCCCCGGTGTGTGATGTTCCCCTCCCTGTGTCCATGTGTTCTCATTGTTCAACTCCCACTTATGAATGAGAACATGTGGTGTTTGGTTTTCTGTTCCTATGTTAGTTTGCTAAGAATGAGGGCTTCCAGCTTCATCCATATTCCTGCAAAGGACATGAACTCATTCTTTTTTATGGCTGCATAGTATTCCATGGTGTGTATGTGCTACATTTTCTTTATCCAGTCTATCATTCCTTCTCAGATTCTAATGCTCTTCTCTGCACTTTGAACCCATTAGCTTCTATTTATTCTCCAGATCTCAGCTCAAGAGCCACTTCCTTAAGGAAGCTTTCTCTGATCTCTTTGATTGAGTCAAATCTTTCTTTCTTGGCTGTGATAAGATATCTATATCTATATACCTGTATATAGTTGCAATTGCACATTTTTAGTGTGGTTGTTTTAAAAATTATTAACCAGGTCACAAGGTGAAAAAATCAAAACGAAATAGAAAGATATGCTAAGCCATCTAGCTCTGATTCCTTTTCTTTTACTCCATTACTTCTCCAGTTGGAGGTAAACATTATTAGTTTCTTATTTACCTTTATTTCTTATTTTGCAAGGACAAATGCAAATATTTATATTCTTGTTTTCCTCTTTTTAACACAAAAGATAACATACATAATGCATATTCCATATCAGGCTTTTTTCCTTTTACAATATACTCTGGAGTCTGTTCTATGTCAAGACATAGAGAACCTCTTCCTTCCTTTTTACGGTGGCATGGTATTCTGCTGTGTAACTGTTCTATTCCATGGAACCCATTCCTTAAAGTGACTGTGTTTTCAATCTTTTGCTATTACAAATACTGCTGTGATAATGGCCTCATGTGAGCATTATTTCATGCAAGTGCAGATTATATAGAGAGTAAATAATGTGCAGGATTGGTTTGCTGGGTGAAAGGATAAAAACACCAGTAATTTGGGTAGGTATTGCTGTTACATGTCAATTTTCTTCCCAGAAACCTCTGTGGCCAGTAGTATCTTTGCCTGAGTTCTTGTCCTGCATCCAAGAAGAATGAGGTATGCAGACAAGTGAAGGATGAACAAAATGAAGAGAGCATTATTTAGTGTTTGAACAGCTCAGAGGAGACCCACAGTGGGTAGCTCAGGCAGCTCCTCTCTGTAGGAAGGTCGTCTTGTGGAGTGTTCAGCTCTCAGCAGAGAGGAGGCCCTGGAGAGGGTGGCTTCTCTCCATAGGCAGGTCTTTCAGGCATCTCGGCAGGTCTCCGAAGCTCTCAGCAGAGATGGTAGCTCCTCTCTGCAGCTTGTCATCCTTTCACATCTTTAGCCTCTGGAGCCCTCTGGCACTGCTTCGGCTGAGCCCAGCAGCATTTATGGACCTCAGAGGGGAGGAAGTATGTGCTGATTGGTCCATGGGCGGGCCTGGAGGAGGTACCAAAAGTCCCCACTCTTTTGGCAGGACTGGCAGCCCAGCCCCCAGCCTTATCAGGGACCTGCTCCCTTCCGCCCAGGAATCAATCTGCCTCACGCTGCCATTCATGGTTCTGGAGCTTGGCCCCAACCCCCTCCCAGATTGGAGCAGGTGCTGGGAAGGGAGAGAAGCCAAGTAGCCGGAGCGGACACCCACAAGCCTGCAAGGAATGGGGAGGGGGGGGCCCTTCCTGGGCCCCTGAGTGTGCAGGCTGCAGAGATACCCTGGTCCTGTACCTGGGAGAGCGGCAGCAGCTACACCGGAGGAGCTCCTGCCCTAACTGGGAAGGGGCGAAGCTCCCTCTTGTCCCCGGCTCCTGCCTGCTCCGTGGAGTAAGAGACCCAGGTCTGCAGCCATGGGTCGGGCAACTGCAGCTGCATCCAGTAGGGCAGATCCTGCCTGCTCCCTGACCCCCTCCAAGAACACGGGGAGGCTCAGATCCACAGCCTTAGAGCAGGAGGCCCAGGTCTGCAGCCGGGTTGGGTGGGCTGCAGTGGCACCCGGGGCATTCCTGCCCCAACTCAGAAGAGGTGGGGCTCCCACCGGCTCCACGGAGTGTGCAGCCCCAGCCGTGCCTTTCTGCTGCAGCTGGCATGATGGTAGCGGCTGCTGCCATCATTGCATATCACCCGTCCTGTGGGCTATATCATTTTACATTTCATCAACGAAATAATGTCTGTTTCTCCACAGCCTCACCAGTAATGTCTCACTTTTAGTTGGGAGTTAAGAGATGGTAATGTTGTTTCAATGTGCGTCTTTCTGATTTTGAGTAAGGTTGGATATCTTTTCATGTGTTTAAGGACCATTTTTTTTCCTAAATGAACTGTCTGTTCATGTTCCTTGTCCATTTTCCATGGGATGCCTAATCTTCTTCCAGTTATCTATGTGCATTTTATTAGGGAGATTAGCCATACTTATCTGTGATATATGTTGCAAGTATTTCCCTAAATTTGTTATTTGTCTTCTGACTTTCCACACGGTGTTCTTAGATACTTCATATCTTTTTCCCTGCTAAGACACTAGTATCAGAGGGGGCAGGTCCCACATCTCTTTTGCTGCCATTATGCCCCCAAAGCCATTACGGTTCTCCATCTATAAAAAAAGAAAAAGTGACACTTGTTACAGTTGGTGTCTAAAGCCCTCTTCAGCTCTGAAAATCTATGATGCTGCTTCCCATTCTTATGTTTGGTTTACTCAGGTTTTCTGCCTTCCCCTCCCTCTGTTGCTGAGCTTGGGCATGGGGGTGGCGCTTACACATGGGGCTATGTGGTGGCTACATGAGAAGTGCCCGGAAGGGCTCTCTCCCCTGAGTACCCCACCTCATTGTCATTTGGCGTGTCACTATTAGGGATGCATTCTCTCTTCTCGACCCGCATTGTCTTTATTTAGGTCTTCTCTGCCTCTTGTCTGGATTTGGGCCAGACTCCAAGTTTGTCTTCCTGGGTCCTGTATATTCACCTCCCAGATGACATTTCTTATAGACTAGCCCCACTCAAGGTATTTTTCCCATCTCAGTTTCTTGTATTGCCTATTGCCTTTATTACTAAAGTGCTAGTGCCGTCCATAATAAGTCTCAAACTATACCTTCAAGGAGTGTCCCATTACTCTCCTGGATAGCCTCTGCCCCATCACACAGACTACTCACCATCATCCACCTCTATCCTCAGCTGGTTCTTCTGTCATGCCCATCTTCTATCCAGGTGTATTAGATCATTTTCACATTGCTGATAAAGACATACCTGAGACTGGGAAGAAAAAGAGGTTTAATGGACTTACAGTTCCACATGGCTGGGGAGGCCTCACAATCATGGCGGAAGGCAAGGAGGAGCAGGTCACATCTTACATGGATGGTGGCAGGCAAAGAGAGAGCTTGTGCCGGAAAACTCCTCCTTACATAACCATCAGGTCTTGTTAAACTTATTCTCTATCATGAGAACAACACAGGAAAGACCTGCTTCCATAATTCAATCACCTCCCACTGGGGTTCCTTCCACAACACATGGGAAATGTGGGAGTTACAATTCAAGATGAGATTTGGGTGGGGGCACAGCCAAACTATATCACCAGGCCCAATTCTACCTGAAAAATATTGTCCATTGCTCCCATCTTCCTCCCAAACTGGGATAAGACTCTGCTTTCCAAGGGCCCTTAATCGTTTGAATAAGAGATCATATTGTGTATTTTTTCTTGGAAGATGCATGGCTCCCTATCTACAAGAGTAGAGTTTCTTTGAGGGAAAAAATGTATTCTTTGTAATCTTTATAAGGTTCTGCAAGAAATCCTCCCTGAGGCATTTATTGACTAGAATGAAAGTGACACTCACTCCTGGGAAATTAAATTTTAATTTAATTTGCACAGTACTCCTGGGATGAGTAGCAAGTTAAGTCTTAAGCAGATAGGAGTTAATTAGTTGAGTGATTCATTTTTTTCTTACATGAGTGTGCACTCCTGTGTAGGTGTGAAAACATTAGTGTACACCACTGCGTAGGGGTGTGTGTGTAAACAAATGTGCATGCACCATCACATTCTGGTGGAAGGGGAACAATGTCAAAAAAAAAAAAAGGGAAAATGTGTAGCGGTTAGCTACAAAGGCACTGAAGGAGTGTTTTTACTTTATGGTTTCACCAAAGATTAATTCTGCTCATTCTTGAAATAGCCTACCCCATTATTCTATCAAATTATATATTTTCTGTCTGTTTACTTTTCGTTAAAATTTATCCATGAAAACTTTTTTAGTTAACCCATAACCCTCAGCTACTTTATATCACCCTGATAGGTTAACACAGCTCTGCACAGATGTGTTAAGACATGAATGAAGTAGTTCAATATGATTTGTCTCCTGTTCAGATTGTCCCTCCTGGGATAGTACTTCCTAATTTAATGTTGAAGTTTTTCTATAAAAATTGTTCATAAATATTTGAAAGTGAAAGAATTCTCCCAGATATTTGATCTGGGACAGATCCTAGTGATCTCCCACAACACTCTCATTTAGCTCTGCCCATGACTACCTGGAATGAAGGTTACATTTTTCAAGCTTCACTTGCAGCTAGGAATGTCCAGTGACCAAATTCTGGTCAACGAAATGTAAACAGAAGTGTCACATATAAGTTCTAGAAATCGTCTTTAAAGCAAGAGGGCACCGTGTTTTGGACTCTTTCCTGTTGAGAGGGATACTGACATAACAGATGAAACTCCAGCAGCAATCTTAGCCCATGAGGTAGAAATGTGGTGCTCAAAATGGCAGTACCAGCAAGGTAGAATGGGCCTGAGTTGATGATGACTTTCTGAACATGCCTTCTAGACTTCTTACCTCCAGTTTTCTTTTGCAGGAAAGAGAAATAAGACTTCTATCTTATTTAGGCCTTTGTTGTTTATGGTTTCTTTATTCACAGTTTAACTAAATCCTAATTGAATATAGCTATAGAGAGGGCAGGGCTTGGAGAACTGCAGACAGCCCTCAAATGAGACCCTAAATGATGCTTTGTCTAGAATTTTTAAAAATCCTTAAAAAGGAGAGGAAGAAGATCAAAACTGTATGCTACAAGGCATGTTCCTTGCTCCTTGGTGAGAGCAGGAATGTCAATGCCTTATGTTCTGGAAACGTCACAGTCAGCATTGACGGGCCCCTCAGGCCAGTGTCCGTAAGACACTGGATGGACAGGAAGTACCAGAGGACAACAGTGTGAGCAAGGAAGCCACGAAGTGATAAAGAGGCTGGAATGTAATGAATGCTGGCATTTTAGGCTGTCACTAGCTGGGCTTAAAACATGCGAGACATGGGATGTGGTGGCATGGTGTCTTCATTTCTCAACCATGGAATTAATTTTCATTTATGATAATAAGCATATTAAAATAACTTGGTAGTAATTCCATCCCTTCTTACTTAAACTATTCCCAGTCTGGCATCATTCCACAAAGCAAACTACTCGAGGAAGTTCTTGCCAGGAATGCAGCAACAAGGGCATTACACAAAGGTAGAGAAACCAAGGTCCAGAAAGGAAAGTGATTTGGCCTAAACCGCCCAGCTAGTTAGTTACTATCAGAGCTGGGTGTGAACTCTGGTTTCTTGAGGCTCCTGGGCCAGCCTGTCTTTCCCCAGAATCCCCTTTTATCTGCCCGTAGAATCCACTGTCGATCAGGAAAATTGGTTGTGCTCTGGAAAACTGGGCTGAACTGAAATGAAACATTCATCTTTACCATAAGTTCAAGGGTAATCAAACTCAGAGCTTTCATCTCAAGAGAAAAATTTAGCTTTCAAGATGTTTGCAAAAACAATTAATTCAAGTTGTGTCTTTCTGACAGTAAAAAACAAGGTTTTGCATGAGATAATTTGTGATAAAGCATTTGTGTGCAGAGAAGTGCGGTGCCCACGCAAGAAAATACTCTAGTGTCTTTTTCATGGGGTTCGAAATCGATGGGTGGGCCAATCACAATGCCAGTTACAAAATGGATAATAAAATGAAAAAATAAGTTTGATTAACATTTTCTTTGGTACTAGATGAGTTTCCCAAAGCACAGAGCTCTGCCAACAATAGTATTGCTATTATTTATTATTTATTTATTTATTTTGGAGATTATTCTCACCCTGTCAGCCAGGCTGGAGTGCAATGGCATGATCTCGACTCACTGCACCTTCCACCTCCCAGGTTCAAGCGATTCTCCTGCCTCAGCCTCCGAACTAGTTGGGATTACAGGCCATGCCACCACTCCTGGCTAATTTTTTGTATGTTTGGTAGAGACGGGGTTTCACCATGTTGACCAGACTGGTCTCAAACTCCTGACCTCAGGTGATCCACCTGCCTCAACCTCCCAAAGTGCTGGGATTACAGGCGTGAGCCACCATGCCCGGACAGTATTGCTTTTTTTTTTTTTTTTTGAAACAGAGTCTCCCCCTGTCACCCATGCTGGAGTGCAGTGGCACCATCTTGGCTCACTGCCACCTCTACCTCCTGGGTTCAGGTGATTCTCCTGCCTCAGCCTCCCAAGTAGCTGGGACTACAGGCACCCACCACCACAGTCAGCAAATTTTTGTATTTTTAGTAGAGATGGGGGTTTCACCATATTGGCCAGGCTGGCTTCAAACTCCTGACTTTGTGATCCGCCCACCTCAGCCTCCCAAAGTGCTGGGATTACAGGCGTGAGCCACCACGCCCAGCCCAGTATTGCTATTTTTAAAAAGCCCTCAATACGTTATTTCTTTCTGTTAAATCTTTCAGTATATTGCTTACTCATTACAAATTTCTAACACCTATATTTGTATAAAAGTGCCCAATATAAGCTGGAGATAATGATAAATCCTTACATATTGGGAGATGTGCCTTTTCACAGGCTGTCTTCCCCCACTGCTTTGTGCAAATCACCTATCTTGGAATCTCAAGTTTTTTAACATTGAAAGAAACCTCTTACTTCAATATATAAATAATCCAATCCCCTCATTTACAAATGAGAAAAAATGAGGTCCCAAGAAAGATTGTGCCCAAGGTCACAAAGCTAATAAGTATCTCTTCATTTCCCTTCATGTCTTAGTTATCTCTTCAGTTCCCTTCATGTCTTTGCAGAACAGATCAAAAAGATTTTTCTTCCCCTCTGTTTTCTCACCCACCAAGCAGTCCAGAGGAGGTCCCAAACTTGGAGAGATAAATACGGTACAATCAAGTAGTACCATACACAATGTATCAAAGAACTTCTTTTTTTTCACTCTGAAGGAACAAAGTGTATCATAAACATTCATTCTGAACGGTTTTGTTGTCCACTTTTTATGCATGGGCTGACTGGCTGTTCTTTGCACAGAGATGTGTATGTGAAAATGTCACGTTAACAGTTTATTGGTAGCATTTGGGAGTAGAAGTGGGCCTTGCTAACACAACCAAGCTTCTGTGCACCCTGGGGTAGATGCAGCTGCTGTTCCCAGGTGTCAGTGAAGCCCAAAGCAATTGGAGACATTGGTCTAAGGCTGGAAGAAGGTTTCTGAGAGGAGCCAGCCAACATCCTAATTTGAGGTCTGCTGAGTATCTGTGCTGGCTGTTGGTCTGAGCAAACTGCTGCATGCCTGCAGGCCCCTGATAAACTCAGTATTAGTTCCAACATCTCTTACAGATACCACACAGGACAACCCCAAAAGGGCAGCAAATACTTACCAAAAAAAAAAGCCATGGTTCTAAGAAAAAGAGACTGAAATTATAGCTACCATGCTACCTCTAACTGGGTAATATTCCCCCCATTCACCTGTATTTTCATTTTATTTTTCTTTTCTTTTTTTTTTTTTTTTTTTTTCCCTGAAACGGAGTCTCGCTTGGCCGCCCAGGCTGGAGTGCAGTGGAGCAATCTCGGCTCACTGCAATCTCCGCCTCCGGGGTTCACGCCATTCTCCTGCCTCAGCTTCCTGAGTAGCTGGGACTACAGGCACCCGCCACCACGCCTGGCTAATTTTTTGTATTGTTAGTAGAGAAAGGGTTTCACTGTGTTAGCCAGGGTGGTCTCGATCTCCTGACCTCGTGATCTGCCTGCCTCGACCTCCCAAAGTGCTGGGATTACAGGCGTGAGCCACCACGTCTGGCCCCTGCTTTTTTTTTTTTTTTTTTTTTTTTGCGATGGAGATTACTCTTTTTGCCCAGGCTGGAGTGCAATGGCGCGATCTCGGCTCAGGGCAACCTTTGCTTTCCAGGTTCAAGAGATTCTCCTGCCTCAGCCTCCCAAGTAGCTGGGATTACAGGCATGCATCACCACACCTGGCTAATTTTGTATTTTTAGTAGAGACGGGGTTTCACCATGTTGGTCAGGCTGGTCTCAAATTCCTGACCTCAGGTGATTGATTCACCCACCTCGACCTCTCAAAATGCCGGGATTAGAGGCGTGAGCCACTGCACCCAGTCCCACCTGTATTTTCAAAATAATATTTGGCCAAATTTTTATTCCTTGAATGGAGTTATCAGGAAAAAGTAAAACAATTAATGAAATAGCATGCTTTGTGGGGAGGGAGAAAGATAATCACTTATTAATATAATGAGGAGGTGATAAAATCCACATCTTCTATGCATAATTTATCTGACCTACTACTGACAGCATAACTAGTATATAAAATATCAAAGCTTTTTTTGATGCTTTCCTGGGAATTCACTGTTTTACCTTCGTTGAAACTGATTAGAATATAGTACCTTTTACTGTCCTTTTAGAACATGTAGAATGAGAAGTGGGCTTGCTTTCCTAGTTTCAATTCAGAAAACTACAAGAAGTGTTTATGTAGCACCAGCTCAGTATGCATGACTCTGTGCTTAGAGATGTTGGGATTAAAGCTTGGACTTCCATGGTTCTTGGAGTACATTTTAGGCATCATGTAATTCATAAAAGTGCCCTGGGGAGCACCTACTCAGAACCAGGCAAAGTAGGCTATTTTTACATTACTATTTTGAGATTGCCACTTGGTAACTGTCACCTTTACTTCCTTCATAGAAAATTAAAAAAACAAAAAACTGAACTCTTGTCACTAGTGTTTAATGAAAACTAATAGAAACTGATTTTCATGCAGAACAAAGAATCTAATTGGTTCCACAGTTACATAGTGCTCCTTAGAAACAAACCATAGGGACTTCTAGCTAAACATGGAAAATTAAAAATATCTGTATCAGCCGGGCGTGGTGGCTCACACCTGTAATCCCAGCACTTTGGGAGGCCGAGGCGGGCAGATCACGAGGTCAGGAGATGGAGACCATCCTGGCTAATACGGTGAAACCCCGTCTCTCCTAAAAATACAAAAAAAAAAAAATTAGCTGGGCGAGGTGGTGGGTGCCTGTAGTCCCAGCTACTCGGGAGGCTGAGGCAGGAGAGTGGCATGAACCCAGGAGGCCAAGCTTGCAGTGAGCCGAGATTGCGCCACTGTACTCCAGCCTGGGCTACAGAGCGAGACTCTGTCTGGGGGGGAAAAAATCTGTATCTATATCTATATGTATATTTCCAATCCCTCTCAAAGTCCCCCTAAGATGACAGTCAGTGGTATAGTTTGGATATTTGTCCCCCCAAATCTCATGTTAAAATGCAATCCCCAATTCTGAAGGTGGGGCCTGGTGTTTGGGTCATGGGGATGGATCCCTCCTGGCTGGGTGCAGTCCTTACAATACTGAGTGAGTTCTTGTGAGATCTGGTGGTTTATAAGTATGTGGCACCTCCCCCCTACTCTCTCTGTTGCTCCTGCTCTTGCTGTGCGATATACAGCTCCCCTTTGCTTTCCATCATGATTGTAAGTTTCCTGAGGCCTTCCCAGAAGCTGAGTAGATGACAGCACCATACTTCCTGTAAAACCTGCAGAACCGTGAACCAATCGAATCTCCTTTCTTTATAAATTACTAGTCTCAGGTATGTCTTTATAGCAATGAGAGAACAGCCTAACACAATAATGAGAATGTGAAAATACACTCAACCGGGACTCTAGGAACAAAAGAGGAAATACCAATATTTCAAAAGCTAACTTGCAGCAGGACGGGCAATAACTGACTTGCTAGACAGGAGAAGTAAAGCCAAACATCAGCCTGAACGGAGCCATAGTACCCTGGAGAGTGTCAGCAATAGAGGCACCAGCTGCCTCCGAACCAGTGTGGGCAAGATTGAAAATAGGAGGAGTAGGCGGGGCGCAGTGGCTTAAAATGCCTATAATCCCAGCACTTTGGGAGGCCAAAGCAGGCAGATGACTTGAAGTTAGGAGTTCGAGACCAGGCTGGCCAGGATGGTGAAACCCCGTCTCTACTAAAAATACAAAAATTAACCGGGCGTGGTGGCAGGCACCCGTAATCCCAGCTACTTGGGAGGCTGAGGCAGGAGAATCACTTGAACCTAGGAGGTGAAGTTTGCCATAAGCTGAGATAGCACCACTGCACTTCAGCCTGGGCGACAGAGTGAGACTCTGCCTCAAAAGAAGAAAAGAGGAAGGGAGGAGAAGGGAGGGGAAGGGAGGGGAGGTTAAGAGTCTGTTGACCCTTATATTCTCTATGGTATCCTGCATTGCCAGCTACTATCCCTTCTGCAGTTACCCCAGGACTGGGGAGGTTTATTCTCAAAAGAGGTTGATTGAGAATGTTCTGGACTGGGGAACACTGGGCACAGCTGAGGGCACTGGTGTCACCTGGAAACTAGAGAGACTAAAGGGGCAACTCCAAACCAAATAGTGGCATCACCGGCACCAAATTCCTCTTGCCCCACCGGGAGGTGGAGGTTGCAGTGAGCTGAAATTGCACTGCTGCACTCCAGCCTGGGCAACGAGAGCGAAACTCCATCTTAAAAAAAAAAAAAAAAAAAAAAAAAAAAAAAAAAAAAAAAAAAAGTCAAGTCATGGAATATGGGTGGCTCTTCTTCAAGTCATGGAATATGGGTGGCTTCTTCAGGCTGGAAGAAGGAAGGAAATGGATTCTCCCCTAGAGGCTCCAGAAAGGAATGCAGCCCAGTAAACACCCTAATTTTAGCCCAGCAAGTCTATATCAGACTTCTGATCTCCACGACAGTTGGATAATAAGCTTGTGTTTTAAGCCACCGGGTTTGTGGTGATTTGCTACTGCTGCAAAGGAAAACTAATACAGACACTGGGAGGGACTCTACAAAGTACTTGATCACCCTACAACAAATCTCAGCACTTGCAAATCCCACTTTTTATTCTGGACTACCACAGCTTTTTGGGACAGGCATTCAAAGTGGACAACCAAAGAGCAACAGATATTTGAGGGAAATCTCTAACACAAAAGGTAAAATCCAAAATCAGTAGCCATATCAGAGAGAACAAACCATACAGGGAGCAGGGGAAAAAATGTAAACAACAACAACCCACAAAAACCTTTCAGGCAGGCCGTGTGCGGTGGCTCATGCCTGTAATGCCAGCACTTTGGAGGCTGAGGCGGGTGGCTCACTTGAGGTCAGGAGTTCGAGACCAGCCTGGCCAACATGGCGAAACCCAGTCTCTACTAAAAATACAAAAATTAGCCGGGTGTGGTGGTGCACACCTGTAATCCCAGCTACTTGGTAGGCTGAGGCAGGAGAATCGCTTGAACCTGGGAGGTGGACGTTGCAGTGAGCAGAGATGGCACCACTGCACTCCAGCCTGGGCAACAGAGTGAGACCCTGCCTCAAAAAAACAAAAAAAACAAGCATAAACAAACAAACAAAAACCCCCAAACAAACGAAAAAAAAAAAACCCTTAGAGAGATAAAAGGTATTGCATCTGTTAAGCAAGAACAGATTGCTCTTAAAAAGAAATATTTAGAAGACTTAAAGAGCTCTTGGCCGGGTGTGGTGGCTCACACCTACGAGCCCAGCACTTTGGGAAGCTGAGGCGGGCAAATTGCTTGAGTCCAGGAGTTCGAGACCAGCCTGGGCAACATAGCAAGACTCTCACCTCTACAAAAAGTACCAAAAATGTCAAAAGTGAGGTGGCGCCTGCCTGTAGTCCTAGCCACTCAGGAGGCTGAGGCGGGAGAATCACCTGAGCCCAGGAAGATCGAGGTTGCAGTGAGTCATGATGGCACCACTGCACTCCAGCCTCGGTGATAGAGTGAGACCCTGTCTCAAACAAAGAGAGCTCTTATAATTTAAAAATGTAACAGAATAATTAAATATTAAATAGAAAGGTAGAGGAAAACGTTTTAAAAATTCCCCCAAAGTAAAATAAAACAAAATAAATAGTTTTATAATATGAAAAAAAAGACAATAAAATTAGGGTATTCGTACAGCATATTTAATAGAAATCCCATTTTGAGACCAGCTTGTCTAACATAGTGAAGCCCTGTCTCTACCAAAAATACAAAGTCAGGCCCAGTGGCTCACACCTGTAATCCCAGTATTTTGGGAGGCTAAAGTGGGCAGATCACTTGAGGTCAGGAGTTTTGAGACCAGCCTGGCCAACATGGTGAAACACCATCTCTACTAATAATACAAAAATTAGCCAGGCGTGGTGGCAGATGCCTGTAATCCCAGCTGCTCAGGAAGCTGAAGCAGGAGAATCACTTGAGCCCAGGAGATGGAGGTTGCAGTGAGCTGAGATCGCACCACTGCACTCCAGCCTGGTTGACAGAGTGAGACTCTATCTAAAGAAAACAGAAAAAAGGAGTCCCAGAATAAAGTAGAAAAATTATCAGATTGAGTCAGTGTCCCTACAATATGAATGAATACAAAACCCCTATTAAGACACACCAGCCAGCGTCTTTTTTCAGAAGTCCAATAATAAAGAGATGAAGGATCAGCCCTCAGAGGTCTCAAAAAGAATATTGGAAGGCAGAAGAGCAATGCCTTAAGAACTTTGAAGAAAGTAATTTCCACCGTGGAACCCCCACGCAGGCTGTCAAACAAGTCTGCAAGTGAGAGAAGCATTTTCAGACATTCAAGGTCTCAAAATATTGCCTACTATGCATCTTTCCCAGGAATCTGTTAATACTAGAAGATTCGCTCCTCCAAGATGAGAAAATTCAGAAAGAAGTTGCTATGAGCCAAGAAACACGGCATTCTCAGAGTGATTACTACGTAGCAGGCCCGAAGAACACCCCGTCCGAATTAGGGACAGAGGGCCCCAGAAGGCAGGTATCCAAGAGGGTGACGGTGCAAAGAAACTGATCTTTCATTTGTTGTCCTTGTTCTTAGGAAATGAATCCTTACTGCAGAGTGTGGAGCTGAATTAGTGGTAAGTACCTAACAAAAATTAAGCAA
This sequence comes from Macaca nemestrina, assembly GCF_043159975.1. Classification (NCBI taxonomy): domain Eukaryota; kingdom Metazoa; phylum Chordata; class Mammalia; order Primates; family Cercopithecidae; genus Macaca; species Macaca nemestrina. The sequence continues at coordinate 162,650,526 of NC_092129.1, read as the reverse complement.
ACAACTCAAAACAAGGCAACTATTTGCTCTGAAGATCGCAGCAGAAATCCCTATATAAGAATAAATAATAATCCTAGTTCACTTATGAGGCTTAGTTATAAATAAAGGCCTATCATTTTAATAGGGTAAGTAGGAAATATTGATTTAACTTGAATTGGTGATTCTGATGTTGTAGCTATATAAAGAGAATGGCAGTTATGGGATATGCAGATGAGTGTATCTATTATTTGTGTGATGTGGTAGTTTGCAAAAATGGCCACAATTCTTCTCTTCTCCCTGTATACTTTGTAATGTGACTTTATAGAATCTCCTCCCAAGAGGTAGAGTCTATTCCTTCTCCTGTCAAATGGGACTGGCCTTGGGAGTGAATGCAGTGGATGTACCAGGAAGCCAGTTTGGAGCTTGGCCTTCAAACAGCTTCCCATACTTCCTCTCAGTCTGTTGCAGCCCCACCATCCTCTATGTGAACAAAGTGGCCTGTCCTGCAAGAGGATAAAAGAGCAGGAGGAGTGTGGGAGAGCCATCCCAGCTGAGGCCACTTAAGTCAGCCAGCCCCAGCCAACCCAGTAAGGGACCACAGCTGCATGAACGAGCTTAGCCAAGACCAGAAGGATGGGCCAGCAAAGACCAGAAGGGATGGGCCAGGCCAGCCAAGTTAAAATTGCTGGTCCACAGAGTTTTGAGTAAATAAACGGTTGCTTTCAGCCAGTAAGTTTTGGGGTGATTTGTTACACAGCAAAAACTAATGGATGCTGTGTGCATGTGTATGTGTGTGTAGAAAAGGTGGTAATGCAATAAAGCTAAGTTTTTGTGTTTTGCAATGGAAAATCAATACTTTTTCTTTTTTTTGAGACAAAGTGTCACTCTGTTGCCTAGGCTGAGTGCAATGGTGCTATCTCAGCTCACTGCAACCTCTGCCTCCTGGGTTCAAGCAATTCTCCTGCCTCAGCCTCCCAAGTAGCTAGGATTACAGGCACATGGCTAATTTTTGTATTTTTAGTAGAGACAGGGTTTCACCATGTTGGCCAGGCTGGTCTCAAACTCCTGACGTCAGGTGATCCACCCGCCTTGGCTTCCCAAAGTGCTGGAATTACAGGAATTAGCCACTGCACCTGGCCTACTGTATCTATTTATATCTAAAAAATGATGCCACACAGTAGACACATGTTAGTTAGACACATGGAAACAAAAACAGTGGTGAGATTTTTAAGTAGATAATCCAAGGAGTAGAAACCAAGGGTCAGGAGGGAGTATAGCAGTGGGCTGTAATTTTTCATTATAGGGCTTGTAGAATTGTTTGATTTTTAAAAATTATGTACACATTTCATTTTGATAAAATAGCAAATTAAGTGGAAACCAAATAAATAAATAAATAAACTTTCAAGTGACTCGTAGGCAGCTGGTGCACAGCATCTGCCACCACCAGCAAGAGTCATGTGTTCAACACATGCCCTTGTGGCAAGAGGAATTTCCAGCTGAGACATTGCCATAACCAACTCAGTTTTCCCTTTTGATTAGTATTCAGCCTTCATGCCTGCATGCTTGTGGTTAGCACACGCACTGAAAAAAAGTGCATGGAAAAGTTGGATCCAGAGTCTCAGACACTGCAGGTGTTCTCCGAGTTGTTAGTCTCCATTCTAATAGAGTCCAATAAGGACCACAAACATCAAACATCATGGAGAACTGCCTGCAACCAAAGCCAGGGCATGGAAAGATTGCTCATTAAAAATTATTCTGTGGTTACAGTTTTGAATTGGCGTGGATAAAAAGTGGAGCAGAGGCCGGGCTCAGTGGCTCATGCCTGTAATCCCAGCACTTTGGGAGGCCGAGGCAGGCAGATCACGAGGTCAAGAGATTGAGACCACCCTGGCCAACATGGTGAAACCAGGTCTCTACTAAAAATATAAAAATTAGCTGGGCATGGTGGTGCGCCTGTAATCCCAGCTACTCGGGAGGCTGAGGCAGGGGAATCGCTTGAACCTGGGAGGCAGAGGTTGCAGTGAGCCAAAATCGTGCCACTGCACCAGCCTGGCGACAGAGCGAGACTCTGTCCCAAAAAAAAAAAAAAAAAAAGTGGAGCAGATGGTCATATTCAACATGGTGAAACGCTCTGTGAAAGCAAAACAGAAACCACACACCCGCAATGGCCACCAAAACGGCTGTTGACATACTATCACTCTCTTCTTGATGCTGCTGTCTGTGCTTTAAATGTATTTTCTCTTCAAAATGATCACTTTCAAGTGTGTTTATTAAATTCCGTCTCCCATGTTAGGTTGGCAGGAAGTATGCAGTATTTGGGAAAAGGCACAGGAGGCAAAAATAAGATACTAGATATTAAGGGATGTATTGGATTACTTGGGACAGGCTAGGATATGCCACAATAAAGAAAAACCCCAAACCTCTGTGACTTAACGTTTCCCACTGCATATACAAAGAGGGTCTGCAGAGGGCCTCTGATGATCTAAGTACCTCAAAGTTCTAGGCTGGTGCATGTTGCCATGATCAGTTCCTCTCAGAGTGATGTGCCTCACTTCTGCTCATATTTCACTAGTCAAAGCCATTCATATGGTCATGTCTAAATTCAAAAAGGTGAAAGAAGGCGATGTTACCATGGACCCAGAAAGAGAGCTGGAATACTTGTGAACTCTGGAATACTTGTGGAAGAGTTCAATCCAGTATTCCCTCTGCTCTAAAACATAGCTATATAGCACATAGAATATAAATTAGTTATGTTTATTTTTATCCAAAGTATACTTTTCCTAGATATGTCTTACTCCAGAAAATTATGCTTTAAAGGCAGATGATGAATCTGGCTAGAGGAGGAGGGCCTGGAAGGTTATATGAGGTACTAAAGTTATGTAAAGTGATGTGGTTTCCTTTTTTTCTTCCTGTGGTTGAATGATGTAGCACACTATTTGCAGACCAATCCTGGTCTTCCTTAAGTGGTTTCTATAACAAGATAATTTTCTTTCACCGATCACTAACCAATTTATTTTTGCTTCCAAGTGGAGCCTTATTTGTGCCTGAATTTTGGAGATTGTGAGTTTAAAAGAACACCACCTTCTGCCTGTTTAAGAAATAACCCAAGGTGCCCTGGAAATAAAAAGGCAAATGCATGAATGGAAAAGCTTTATTTAGCTAAATCTCAAAGCAACAGTTGTGCTTTGAGAAGGAGAGGTTAAGGGAAAAGGAGTGGCAGAACTGGACATTCAAAGAAGGATAATTTTCAGAATGGGACAGTGTGGAGTGAAGGAAGAGTAGAGTAGATTTCCATTCCTGGGCACAAAATAAGGAAATGGACTTTTCTGCAGTTATTTGTGAAGAACTTCAGTGATAAGCACTGTGCTTCTCCTTAAAGACTGAAACAGAGAAGTAGCAGTTCCAAATACTTAGCCAAAGTTCCCAAAACCTTTGATCCAACAATTCTAAATACTTAGTGCATCAAATCCAACTATGGTCACAACTCTGTGCTAAAACTCAAGCAACCAGAAAGCTGAAATAATCAGAACTCTTTATTACCTTGGAATAAGAAAAAGCACATGGCAAATAAACCAGTTGAAATTGGGCACACCTTCAAAAGAAAAGCAATTCCCAGGGTGTTACAGGGTTAGGACTGCCTTTGGCCAGTTTCTCAACTTTTTTAAAACACATGGTATGCTCAGTCAGAAGTAAACTTTATTGAGAAGAACTACTGTCTTAACTTTGTTCATTTTGAACTTCAACATCGTTATGATGGAAGGCACCAACTAATCTGAATGATAAATACAAGGCCCTTAACATAGGGCTTAATGAGATTTGTTGTGTATATTTGACGTGACTCCTCAAACTCAGAAATATGTGCCACAAGGTACAAGCCACTGATTAAGTGTCTGAGAGCACCTCAGTTCTTCCTCACTGACATGCTGGTGACACATCATCACCATTAGAGTCCGAAGAAGTGGCCTGAGCTGGTCTGCTACGAATTCTCTTCTCTTCTTCCATGTTCTTTGTTTCATGCCCCATGCCTGGGATGCTTCTGGCCCCAGGACCTTTATAAATAGCAATGTATTGATTATAGATTACTAGATTATATATATTCCTTTATAGAGATATAGACTTGTAGATTATTCACTTATTCAAATTAAGGTCTTTTGAAAATTGTATTAATCAATTTCTCTAGACCAGGGTTTCTCAACATCGGTACTATTGACATTTTCGGTACGCAATTCTTTGTTATGGGAGGAAGGCTGTCCTGTACATTATAAGATGTTTAGTAACATCCCAGGCTTCTACCAACTAGATGCCAATAAACCTCTTCCCTCACTTGTGACTACCAAATGTCCCCTTTGGGGCTAAATTGCCCCCATTCCAGAACAACTAGGCTATCATCGCTGTCCAATGGAAATATAATGCAAGACACAAATTCAAGCCACAGAAGTAATTTTAAATTTTCTAGTGGTTACATTAAACAAAAGTAAAAATAAACTAGCAAGATAAAATTTCATGATATTTGTATTTAACCCAATATCCAAAGTATTATCACTGCAACCAACATATCAACAATATAAGAAATTATTAATGAGATATTTTCCATTCTTTTTTGAGTATTAAATCTTCAAAATCTGGTGTGTATTTTATACTCACAGCTTGTTTCACTTTGGATGAGCTTCACTTCAAAGGCACATGTGGCTATGGCTATTTGTTGGATAGCACAGGTCTGATGAATGTTTTGGATTGCATGTCTCTGCCCCCAGAATCCATATGTTGAAACCCTAATCCCCAGTGGATGACTGGGGCCTCTGGGAGGTAATTAGTTGAGAGGAAGTTTTGAGGGTAGAGCCTCCATGATGAAGTTAGTGTCCTTACAAAAAGAGAGAGACTAGAGCTTGCTCTTTCTGCCATGAGAGGACACAACCATAAGACCACCATCTGCAAACCAGGAAGTGGGCCCTCATCAGACTCTGGATCATCCCTTACCTTGTTCTTGGACTTCCCAGCCTCCAGAATTGTGAGAAATAAATATCTGTCGTTGAAGCCACCCAGTCTATGGCATTCTGTTATAGCAACCTAAACTGACAAAGACAGTGGCTTTGCTTTTCCCCAACATCCCCTGCAAAATTTTCCTGCTTCGCTCATTGAGTTTGGATGCTGAGGTTCTCTGTCTTCTCAGTTAGAGTTCTGGAATGTAAGTTCTAGAAATGCAGGGACCATACCTATCACATTCACAGCTGTAAACGTGCCTCGTACTGTGCCTTACACAGTCAGTGCCCATTGTCGAATGAATATGAGTGCACGCAAGCAGGCATGCATGATGCATTCTCTCTGTCGATAGTGCCCTCCTGCTTACTGTGGTGCTGAAAAGGGCAGATACAGTACAAGTGTTTCTGTTTAGTCACTTCCTGTCAATTATGTGGGAGTACATTTGCACCTAAAGAATTGCACAATGAGAACTAAAGACATGGCTGACCATCTACCATGTTCTTTGATTTATCAATACAATTATATTCAGGATTGTTTACTAAATACATTATGTAAACGGTTATGAGATATTGTAAAATATATATTTGATCTTCAACCCGTTCTGTGGCATACAACTCCTAAAGTCCTTAGATTCTCCAAAGTGGTGTTTTTTTGCATGCTAATGGTGACTGATGGCTGGCAGCCCCTCTTAGCTTCAGGATGGGGGCTGGTCATCAGAAAGACCAAGGCAGGAATTGAGGTTTTGGACTTTCAGTCCCATCTCCTAACCTGTGGGAGGGGAGAGGGGCTGAAGGTCGAGTTGATCATTAGTGATCAAGGGTCTAATCAGCCATGCCTGCATAATGAAGCTTCCATAAAAACTCAGAACAACTGGGTTTGGAGGGCTTCCCAGAGAACCAAACACACTGAAGCACCGCAACCCTCCCCATTCCTCTTCATCCATATAAACTGGTAAATGTGTTTCCCTGAGTTCTGTGAGCTGCTGTAGCAAATGAATCCAATCCAAGGAGGAAGTCGTAGGAACCCCAACTTAAAGCCGGTTGGTCAAAAGTTCTGGAAGCCCAAACCTGTGACAGGTGTCTGAAAGGGGGGACAATCTAAAGGGATTGAGCCCTCAACCTGTGAGATCTGACACTATCTCTGGGTAGATAGTGTTAGAATTAAATTAGACAACACCCAGCTGGTGTAGACTGCAGACTCACTTGATTGCTGGTATGTGGTGAGAACTCTCCCACGCATTTGGTCACGAAGTCTTCTTTGTTGATTGCTGTGGTGTGAGAGCAGGAAAAGGTAGTTTGTGTTTTTTCCACTCACAGGTAAACACGCCAATTATTAATTTATCACAAAGTTGGGTTAATTAAAACATTCTACCAAGCATTCTGAAGAAATCGTTTGTTGTTTTATCGTTTTGTTTCATTTTCTTACATTTTTGGATGAATCCTATTATAACACTAGTTACTAGAATTGTGCACAATGAAGAGGATTTTAAAACCTCTGCAATGGTCATTCTTCCCTATAAAAGCTTTTTTTTTTTTTTTTTTTTTTTTTTCCATCCAAGGCTGCCATTTAAAGAATTAACAGAATAACACAGAATATGAGCTCATGTACCTGGGCCTGTTTCTTCCTTAGTAAGAATTATCACTTCTTCTTTGTGTCTATTCTCCTTTGTGTTGGGTAATTTGTGAATCTTCTTGCCCCGACAGCCACCTCTCGGAATGCCAACAAGCTGATGAGTAAGATACCCCTGGACCAAATTACTTCTCTTTCCTTCTTTCATTCTAAAATACAGTGTTTTGAAATCTTCTAATATCATTTGCTTTACAAACCTGCATACTCATCAAAATCTTCCGGGCAGGGGCTTTTTGAGACTAAAAGGACAGAAAATATAGCAAATGAAAAAAAAGCAAATGAAGAGGTTTACGAGAAGCAGGACACTTCAAACAGGAACTAAAAAGCAATATGGAAGTGTGTCAGGTAGTTAATTAGTAAACATATTATGGGAGGGTTTGTTTGTTCATTTTGGAAAATAAGTCTAACAGGACTCTACCTCCAGAGATTATATTTTATTAGTGTTGGTGTGAGATCCGATTAGCTCCAAATGACCACTGCTTTGTAGCAGCTGATCTTAAATATATTTAACCATGGAGTCTCTTGAAGATGCACTGTGCGATGCAGAAATAGCACAAAAGATCTGTGCAGTGGGTTTTAAGATGAGTGTGAGATAGGAGAGATGGGAAGAAGGTGTCCTGTAGACAAGATTGGCAGGAACAGGGAAGCCCTCATGGGTGATTTTGATGACCAACCACATTGGGAACCAGTGGTTTAACTTCCTGTATGAATTAAAAGATGGAATGTATGATGGGAAGAACTCCTAAGATCCTTTGTTTTTCTCTTGTGAGCCCTTCTCTGGTCTAAATAAAATCTTGTCCAGTGGCAGTGACATCCTGGACACAAATGAGATTTAGCAGAAAGAACTTTGAGCTGAAAGTCAACACAGCTAGATTTGATTGTATCTGTTATTGGCAATCTGTCTTCAGACAAGTCATTTATTCTTGCAATCAGTTTTTCTACCTGCAAAATGGATTTTGTAAGCAATATCTCTTCCTTTATGTCTGTTGCAAAATGTGATTTGAAATGTATTAGGCTGCAGAGGATACATTAATTAAAACTATTATGATTATTTCCTGGCACATGAAACAAAAGAGCAGACTTTTCTTCTCAATATTTTCCCCCAAATATTTTTTTTTTTTTTTTTGCAGGCTTATTGTTCCCATAAGAAATTATCCAAAGTCTTGGTTTGATGGAGACACAGACAAACCATACTACCACAGAGATAGGCTAGAGAGAGACACAAATACACATGGTTTCTCTGTTCTCAAGTACACTCTCAAATCAACATAAAACTAGTTACATAAAATTATTTCTTATTGTTTCTTAGTATATTTTCAAATACCCTTTTTTTATTTGAATGATAATCTTTCCAATTTAATGCATAGAAATGTAAAGCATTTAAGGCATTCTTTGAATATTTTCTAAATGATAGGGCCAATTGCAATGAGATATAAAACAAAACTGTGGTTAATCACTAAGTGTGAAAACATGGCTAGTTTGAATTAATCTACATATGTAAACATAATGTGTATTTTATTCAAATTGCATAAAATTTGATAGGTATTTATTTTATAGTGTGTTTTCATTCTGTTAAAACTCTAATACTTTATGGCTATCAAAATGGCTTCAAACAGTTATTCTTCTGAAGTAATCAGGGTGGTATAACGATAGCTCATGTGGTGAATTTAGTTTCAGGGATAGCCATTCTTTTTTTTTTTTTTTTTTTTTTTTTTTTTTGTTTGAGACGGAGTCTCGCTCTGTCACCCAGGCTGGAGTGCAGTGGCCGGATCTCAGCTCACTGCAAGCTCCGCCTCCCGGGTTCACACCATTCTCCTGCCTCAGCCTCCCGAGTAGCTGGGACTACAGGCGCCTGCCACCTCGCCCGGCTAAGTTTTTGTATTTTTAGTAGAGACGGGGTTTCACTGTGTTACCCAGGATGGTCTCGATCTCCTGACCTCGTGATCCGCCCGTCTCGGCCTCCCAAAGTGCTGGGATTACAGGCTTGAGCCACCGCGCCCTGCCAGCCATTCTTATATAACCCATCAAGTGTATTTAGGGTTCATCTTCAAAGATAAAGAAAAAAACACATACTTAACTTTCTGTGGAAAGTCTTGATAATCTAGAAAGGCAGAAGGTAGGATCAGCCAACCCTGGAGTGTTTTGCTGAGAGGATACTTCTCGATTGGTTTCTTATCTAGCCTGTAAGTGGTGCACATGTGGAAACCATCTCAGATGGGAGCTGGCACCATATGCCTCTTATAAAATACCACCCTCCAAGGCTGTGGAGAACAGTTCTTTATCCCCACTCTCCACCCCATCTCCTGCAACTTCTGTGAAGTCACAGAACTTGGGGAAATAGTGACGCTTCCTGGCCTAGATTTATCACCATCTGGGAAGCAGAATGAGATGCTTGGCGCTGCCACCGCCACTTTCATCTGCCACATTCTCAGGAATTCATCACCCACAGGGTGATTCTAGCCAATGCAAGTCACCTCATCCATTGGAAAGAGGAAGAGAAAGAATGGGGAATGAGTTCTGCCCGAGAACCTCCGGGCTGCTTCTGTTGGCTAGCACAGACCACATTAATGCCTTGGGCTGACTTCCAAGGCCATCTGTAATTTGGCCCCACTCTGCCCATTTCTCTCCCTGGCCAAACTGGCTTCACCAGTGCCTGAACAGACTCATCTCTGTCTGTGACTTCACCGAGATTGTTGCTCTTTCCCGTTAGCTATCAAGGGGCAGCCCAAGTTTCAAATCTCACAGAAGTCTTTCCTGATTCCTCCAGCTTGTGTCTTCTGACCTCACAGTTTTGTCTGTGACAAGTAATTTAAAAGCAATGTATGTGCTGGGATGTATTGTCCCTTGATTATCTCCTGTGTTAAGTTTAGTTCCCCAATTACATTGTAAGTTCCTTAAAGATAGTGTTTGTTACTAATGTCTATTTGTTAAACTCTCCTCACTTTCCCTCTTCTGCAGTGCTGGGCCCTTAATAAATGTTCCAAAATTCAGAGAATCGTAGAATTGGAAGTTTTAAATCCAGCTATTAGCAAAAAAACACTATTGTATTAGAGAGATAACCACTTCCATGGCTTCTTTCTCTCTCCTTCCTTCCTTCCTTCCTTCCTTCCTTCCTTCCTTCCTTCCTTCCTTCCTTCCTTCCTTCCTTCCTTCTTCCCTTCCTTCCTCTCCCCTCCCTCCATCCCTCCCTTCCCCCATCCCTCCCTCCTTTCTTTCCCCTTCCTTCCTCATTCCTTCTACATTTATACAGAAATGAAATCTCTCCACCTATAACTTTTATTAATGTATTCTAGGCTCAGGGGATTTAAAGGTGACTAAGGCTTAGCTCAGTCTTTTGAGAAAAACAAACCAACAAACACAACCTACCATGAAAAGAATTATGCTGGAGGAAGGTTTAAAAGGGCTGAGAGCACGCAACTGAGTGCAGTCCTGTGAGCTCAAAGCAGATCCTTACTAAGGCTTAACTAGTATTGATTCAATCGACAATATCTGCTACAGATTCTTAGGAGGCAAATGACGAAAGTTGACCTAAAATCCCTCAGTAAGTTTGCAAATTATGTACCAGTTGTGTCCTAATAGTTCATTGTTTAGCATATTCCTTGGAGCTTTGGAACATCTTTTTCTAATTCAAACAAAGTTTTGCATAGTGATTATATGTCCTTGGTCTAGCACATAAAAGTCTATTATCTCCATGATGTACCTAAAGTTGAGCATAGTATAATAATAATACTATGGACTCTAACCATATATAAATGGATTTGTTCAGGAAGCCATAGGGTTCCAACCTTGCACGCTGGAACTATGGCACCCTGCACCATCTGACCTGTTTTCTTGTGCTCCCCTCCCCTTGCGATTACAGAGGAAGAAGGGACACGTTTTTTCTCCAATTTCTTCCACATGAATGACATCAGAATAGAAGGTTACTTGCCCTTTCTCCCAGGGTACCAAAGTTTCAAAGAGAAGCCAGGAGAAAATGAGAGAAGACTAAGAGAGCTCTGCATATCACAACCACATTTTCCCATTCGAAAATGAGGATAAGGTATGGAACAAAAAACTTTTGGAGCATTTTCTTGGTAGAAGAGGCGATCTGGTAGATGTCTGTTTGTCACTGACTTCTGGAATTACTAAGACGTTTCATCCCTTCCTGGGTTGTTGTGGGGATAATGCATGTAAAGTATCTACCCGTGCAGTGATGACAATTATGAGTAAAATAAATTTAGTGTTTATTGAGGGTTTACTATTACTATTGCATATTAGAATAGATGGATACTATTCTAAGCTATGTATTACATTATCTTTTTTTTTCTTTTTTTGAGACGGAGTCTCCCTCTGTCACCAGGCTGGAGTGCAGTGGCACGATCTCCACTCACTGCAACCTCCACCTCCTGGGTTCAAGTGATTCTCCTGTCTCAGCCTCCCGAGTAGCTGGGATTACAGGTATATGCCACCATGCCCAGCTAATTTTTTTATTTTTAGTAGAAACAGGGTTTTGCCATGTTGGCCAGGCTGGTCTCAATCTCTTGACCTCGTGATCTGCCCACCTCAGCCTCCGAAAGTGCTGGGATTACAGGCGCGCGTGCCTGGCCTACATTATCATTTTTAATTTTCACAACAACTCAATGTACTATCATGCCCAATTTACAGATGAGAAATTGTAGTATTATGGCCAGTTTACAGATAAGAAATTGAAACTTAGAAGGTTAAGGAAGATCCCCCAGTAAATAAGCAGCAACATTTAGATTGAAAATTGGGCAGTCTGATGCCAGAGCCCAGCACTCTGGTTTTTGCTATTATTGTTTGTAGGGCCAAAAATAACAAAATATTTAAAATAAGGTAACTCATTTTCTTTTCTACCCCACTGGCCTAATAACAACCTTCCAGTCTTTAATGGCGTGGGCTTTAGAAACCAAGACTCCCTTCTTCCTTGATCTCACAGCCCTCTCCTGTTTTGTCATCCTCACAGCAAACACATGGCGATTTGGAGCTTTTGCTCCTGCTCCTCTTTCAAGTTCAATTTCTTTTCTTTTCTTTTCTTTTCTTTTTTTTTTTTTTCTGGAGACCGAGCTTTGCTCTGTTGCCCAGGCTAGAGTGCAATGGCGCGATCTCGGCTCACTGCAACCACTGCCTCCCGGGTTCAAGCGATTCTCCTGCCTCAGCCTCCTGAGTAGCTGGGATTACAGGCACACACCACCATGCCCAGCTAATTTTGTATTTTTAGTAGAGACGGGAGTTTCACCATGTTGGCTAGGCTGGTCTCAAACTCCTGATGTCAGGTAATCTGCCCACCTCTGCCTTCCAAAGTGCTGGGATTACTGGCATGAGCCACCACACCCGGCCTCAAGTTCAATGGTGGATTCATTAGATTATAAAAACTAACCATGGGCTATTCCCAAACACTGTCCTCTAAAGTAAACATTACTCTCCGTTGTAGTAAATATCAGCCTCAGGTACCACCAAAGACTGGTTTCTGGAACAGAGGTAAAGAAGCATCAGGGGCCTTTAGAAAAGGGGCTGAGAGGTGGGTGTTGGTGAAGGTGGGAAGGGAGGCTGCTCTGGGTGGGATGGGACAGAAAGGAATGTCTGGTTTGTCTCCCGCCCTCTCCCGATGACCTGCGCTTTTATCTGTTCTGAGGTCACAGATGAAGCTCTTGCTAAGCCCAGGGTGTGATAAAGGGTCTTGCCTGACTGCAGCAACTGGTGGGAGGAGAGAGCAAGGAGCTAGGGTAGTTGCTCCGGGTCTGATTAAGTCCAGGAAAGATATTACCTGACCCAGTGAATTGCATGTGCCTGCACTGTCTTCCCCTTCACCAAACAAAATGCAAAAGACCAGTTCAACTTAAAAAAAAAAAAGAGAGAGAGAGACAGAATCACTGTAGAAAAATCAGGATGACTGTTAATCTAGATAATACTTTTTCTAATCAATTTTTATCCCATCCAAATAATGGAATCTGTAGTCATCTCAGCTGTCCACTCATCACTTGTGGTTTTTTGTGTTAACTTCAGATTTGAGAGATAATCTTAGATTTAGATTGCCCTAGGTTCATGAATATAAAGTACTTCAGTAAGTCCTTTACGTCTGCTCCAGGCCCAAAACAGAAGGTAGAATAAAACTGGTAAAAAATAAAAATAACAAGGCAGACACACTTTAAGAAGCAGCATTTTAATTCTTCTTTCTTATTCAAAGAAAGTTGAATATATTTCTTCCCCTTCCTCCCTCCCTCCTTTCTTTCCCTCCCTCCCTCTCTCCCTCCCTCCTTGCTTTTTTTCTCCCTTTCTTTCCCCCTACCCCTTACCTTTCTTGGGAGAGTTAGCAATGAGTTTGCCAACTTGTAAAGAAATGAGTTGCCTCAGAACCATCAAACATTATAGCTGATAACTGAGACATGAATGGGGAATTTTATACAGCTAAAAAAGAATTCCATTGAGGGCAAGACAATATTAGAGTGGGAATCCTGAAATGGTCATGGGAATTATGTTCAGGTGACCTCAAACTCACAGAGAACATCTTGCAAAGAAAAAGTGAAGTTGGTGACAGCCTTTTATGTGGCGAGAAAGAGAAAAGGACATTAACCTACTGTAGAAAATCACTCATTCTGGCCAGGTGCGGTAGCTCACACCTATAATCCCAGCACTTTGGGAGGCTGAGGTGGGCAGATCACGAGGTCAGGACTTCAAGACCAGCCTGACCAACATGGTGAAACGCCGTCTCTACTAAAAATATGAAAATTAGCTGGGGGTGGTGGTGCACACCTGTAATCCCAGCTACTCAGGAGACTGAGGCAGGAGAATCGCTTGAACCCAGGAGGCAGAGGTTGCAGTGAGCCAAGATCATGCCATTGCATTCCAGCCTGGGTGACGGAGCAAGACTCTGTCTCAAAAAAGAAAAGAAAAAAGAAAATCACTAATTCCCTAGCTGGCCACCAGGCAGAGTTTTAGGGGACAGGACAACTCAGGAATTATGTTTGGGAATTCCACATCGCATATATAGAGGATGGGGTGAGAGTTTGATGAGGATCTTGGTAAGTGAGAACTAAAGCTATTTTTCCTCTCCCCTAGAAAGGTATGTGAGTGTCAGAGCCAGCTGGATTCCCTTATTCCTGCTTAGAAGCCCTGGTGACTGTGGTGCAGAGCAATCGGAGGTGGTCTAGATTCCCTCATACAAATAGGGCTTATTACTTAGGACCTCAAAAGCCATATCCAAACTGAAAGAGTGAAACCTCTATAATCTCTGGAATGAACACATACATTTTGTTCAGCTTACATTTACTGGCTATTATATGCAATGCATCGTGCTGGGTGCAGAGGCAAATGAAAACTGAGGCTTGTCTTCCTCTTAAGGAAATGCCTCTACAAAGTGTCTCCTGGTTCTTGGCTTGCAAAGTAAATGTGTAGAGCCGCGCTCTGTGAATATGACGGCAGGAGGCAAATCAACAAGGAGGTCAACGCTAAGCCCAAAGGAAACGATCTTCCTATAGGTAAACACCGTGTTTGTAATATGCACAGAATCAAGCACAAGCTGGTGCTTTGCTTCTTAACAAATGGCAGGTAACCTTTAAAAAAAGAAAAGAAAAAAGACAAGTAATGGAGGCAGAATAATACAAAATTTACAATCACAGGGACCACTTTAAAGGAAATTTCCTCCCCAAGTGCCTTGATTTGTGTATTCCACAGCTGCTTTTTCATTGCCCAAAAGGTAATTAAGAGGTGATAATGATATGTATCCTCTCTTATCAAAGTCATTAACACATTATTATTGTTGGTGAGGTGGCTAGCTATTGCTTTGTTGTGGTGATGCTGCTTTGGGTGAAAAGTCTTTTGGTCCACCAGGGATTTCTGCTGTGATGAAGAAATTGCAGTTTGGGGATGAATTAGCAGGTTACATTCTCATGACCCTGGAGTGTCTTATTCCCCTTGCAGGTTTCTGAGAACCCCCAGGGCCATTCTGACTCTCAATTTGACCTACGACTTTCCTCCTTTCCAAACCATTCTCTGTGAATTAGAGATGGACCAGTCTCCTCCGACCCATCAAATTGCATATCTATTGTGCCTGAAGACGTGGCACAAACCCCATATATCTGTGGTACCTTCCCTGTTTGAATTTATTTTTAAGACACGGGGACATGCTCTCTTGCCCAGGCTGGAGTGTATTGGTGCAATCATAGCGCATTGCAGCCTTGAACTCCTGGCCTCAAGCGATTCTCCCACCTCAGCCTCCCAAGTAGCTAGGACTACAGGCACATGCCCAGCTAATTTTTTTATTTTTTCTTTTAGAGACAGTGTCTCACTACGTTGTCCAAGCTGGTCTCAAACTCCTGAACTCAAGCGACCCTCCTGCCTTGGCCTCCCAAAGCCCTGGGATTATAGATATGAACCACCAGGCCCGGCCCTGTTTGTATGTAGACTCAGATAAAGGCACTACGAATTCTCCCGCCACCAGTTGGTTTCCCTGCTTTGGTTAACAAGTGTTACCACGTACAAATATTCACCCACACTGTGATAAACGTTTTGTAATTAATGTCTTCAACATCTTGGGAAAACACGGGAGTATCTACTGAGGAAACATCTTCACACTTTAAATATTTCTACAAATTGGAGAGAAGAAGAGGCAAATGCATACAGATTGATTCTGAAATCTACGCTTTGTTATATTAGGAAACAGTCTGTATTTTTTTTTTTGGTGGGGGGTGGAATTTGTGTTTAAATTGCACGATCCTTGAGGGCAGAAGTGTATCTAATTTGTTAATCATAATCCTCTTTACTAATCCGTTATGGCAGCTTAATGTTTTTAAATAAGTGTAAATTTATCCAAATAAATGTACACATTTTTAAAAGTCAAATCTTACTAAAGGGCTTTAAGAAGTAAAGCAAAACAAAACCAAAACAGAGCAATTCTCCTGGCCCACTCTCTTTACCACCAGTCCTTCTCCCTGGAGGCAGCTACTTTAAATTAATTTTAGCTGTTTCCTCTGGTATTTACCTCCATATTTCTGGGTAATATATATGTCCTCCTAGACCATTATTTAGTGATTATTACAGTTGGTGAAGATTTACATCTCCACAACACTGTTCCCTCTTGTTCCCCTTTTTGGTTAAATCAATATTCAGGGTTAATATTATTATAACTATGTAAATAATGCTCTCTACTGAGCTAACACGACACGATAATTACCTTTCCTTTCTTGTACAGTGTTTTGTTTTTCTTGGAGTTAATGATCACCTTGTTTTTTTCACCAGCTTTTCTTTGCATATAACTATCCCTAAGTCCTGCCACAACTTCCAAGTTTCCCAAAACATTCCACGTAGTAATACGTAACAGATAATCTACCAGTATCTCAAGGCCTCCTTCCTGGGGCCCTTTTCTTTCTTTTTCCAACTTTTGCTGGTTTTTCTTTTGGGCCTCTATACTATTGTCGTCCCAAAGACCTTCTTCTGCCATCATCCTGGCGATTCTCTTCACCTCTCTTGTATTGCAGTCTCTCCTTCCTGGTTTCCGTGTTTTCTTCTTTCTTGCTTTATTCTCTCCTTTTGGTGACACACCCTTCCTGAGAAACGGTGCATGTGAGGTAAATGTACTGAGAACTTTCCTGCCTGAAAATATCTTTATTCTACCCTTGCATTTGTTTGGCAGTTTGGCTAAGAATTGGATTGTTGGTTAAAAATAATTCTCATTCTGAATTTAAAAGCATTGAACTATTATCTTCTAGCTTTCAATGTTTCTGTGTACAAGTCCAATAGCACTCTAATTCTCTGTCATTTTTATGTAAACATTGTGTTTTCCCTGGAGTGCTGAAATTTCAAAATGATGTGTCTTGGTTGGGTCTTTTCTTACTTATTTTTTTGGGCACTCAAATGATCATTTTAATCTAAAGATTCAGACTTTTGGTAATGGCCCCAGTTACTGCCTTCTGTACCTTGGGTGTTGGTCTTGAAGCCTGTTTTGGAGAGAATAAACCACCTGTCTTGGAGGTGGGAGGTGATGATGATGGATGAACCTAAGGAGATAACTGTATTGACTTTCAATCCACCCTTGACTGCATGCCTTCACCTTCTGCAGGCCCCATGCCTCCAATTCCTGAAAATTCCCACAGTTCTGAAGAAAGACTGGCTTGTTTTTTATTGAGTCGCCTCTGTAGGCTCACAGAATCCAGCCTTTTCTGTTCTGCTTAAATCATCACTTCTTCAATAGCTTTCTATCCAGCAGGTATTTGTGGATATTTTTTTCCACTGTTGTCTTTTCTGCCATTCCATTTTTCTTGTGGATTTAAACTTTTATATTATTTTACTGACACTTAAGTGGGTTTCTAAGGAGTGGAGATTAAACATGTGAATGTGTGTGTGTGTGTGTGTGTGTGTGTGTTCAATGTCCTGCATCTAAGGGGCTATAAATTTTGTAATTTGATTGATAATTACTTCTGAGTTATAGCTTATTTCTTAAGGAATATTGATCCTTAACATACTGATAAATAAAGTCAGTGTGGGAATTTATAGGCCATGTTTTCATAGCATTTATTTCAGTGTTGGTAACTCAAAAACTGGGTTTTCCTTTGTAAGTTAAACCAATAATATGTGCGAGTTAGATGTGCTAACCAGGGTCAGGGTTGGTCTTATTCAGTTTTGTGTTGACCATTCTTCTAGGACTTGGTGCAGACCTTTGCAAATAAACTTAAAACAAAAACCCCCAAACCCACAATGGGTTAATAGAGTTAGAGTTTTCTTCTTTTCCTCAATAAATATTTTAATGATCACTTACGATGTGCAATGAACTGCTATATGAGCTGAATATATCATGGTGAACGGAACGGAGTTCCTAGTGTGGAGAGCTTCACAGTTTAGTGAGGGAGACTGACAAGAAAACAGGTAAGGTAGCCGGGCACAGAGGCTCATGCCTATAATCCAAGCACTATGGAAGGCCAAGGCAGGTGGAGTGCTTGAGTCCAGGAGTTCGAGACCAGCCTGGGCAACATGGCGAAACCCCATATCTATAAAAAATACAAATATTAGCTGGGCGTAGTGGCTTGCACCTGTAATCCCAGCTACTCAGGAGGCTAAGGTGGGAGGATTGCTTGAGCCTGGGAGGTTGACGCTGCAGTGAGCCCTGATTGTGCCACTGCATTCCAGCCTCGGTGACAGAGTGAGACCTTGTCTCAAAAAAATAAAAATAAAAAAGGAAAACAGGTAAGGACCATGAGACGTAATTAGTTTTAGTGTAGAAATATGCACCCAAAACAATGGAAGCACTATTCCCCTTTAGGGGAATAAAAATGCCTGTGTCATTTTTCTTGATGCTCTTCATGTAGGAAGCAATGGAATCCCAGGCTCTGGGATATGGGTCCATATAGCTGTATCTTAGCAGACCCTATACCTTACAGAAGACATCATTAGAGAGGGCAAGAAGCACAAAACACACATTTTCTCCTCAGAAGACTCCCCAGTGTTTGCCCTTCAGAATATATGCAGTGTCTGCTGGGTGTAATGGCTCACACCTGCAATCTCAGCACTTTGGGAGGCTGAGGCAGGTGGATCATGAGGTCAGGAGATCAAGACCACCCTGGCTAACACAGTGAAGCCCCATCTCTACTAAAAAAAATTACAAATTTAGCCGGGCGTGGTGGCAGGTTCCTGTAGTCCCAGCTACTCAGGAGGCTGAGGTAGGAGAATCGCTTGAACCCAGGAGGCAGAGGTTGCAGTGAGCTGAGATCGCACCACTGCACTCAAGCCTGGGTGACAGAGTGAGACACTGTCTCAAAAAAAAAAAAAAAGAAAAGAAACAGAGTATATGCAGTGTCATAGGTGGGTTCCAAAGTCGTCGTCAGTGCTGAAAAGAGACCTGAGTAAGCCTTGGAAGTGGTGTTATTATTAAAGCAATCATATTGTTATTATTTGTAAACTTGTCTGTGTAATCTTTGAGGGCAGATTGAAGGTTGCATTCATTTCAGGGAGGCCTCAAGGTGCAGTAGAAAGAGCATGGTCTTTGAGGCCAGGGCAACTGGGTTTGCATTCCCATATTAGCTGTGAGACTTTGGTTAGGTTACTTGATTTTGGGACATCTCAGTGTTCTATTATGTCAGCCTCACTCATAGACTCATTATGTATTGAACGAGCAAAAATAAATAAAGGACCCCAGGACAGTTCTTGATGGGACATAGGTGCAAAATAAACAGTAGATAATTATTTTTTCTTCCTTCAATGGCCAGACCTTGAACCTCTCAAGTGCAGAGACCACACGCTATTTGTCTGTGCAACCCCACCCTTAGTGCAATGTTGGGTATAAAGTTGGCACTTCATGCATATTTATTGAATGAATGAATGAACAAAGGAATGTTTGAATTCTAAGGGTTGAGATATTTTCCTGCTATGTGAATCATTGTTGGCCACTTTCTTCCTTCAGACTGCACTTCCTTAATTATTTGCTGGTACTAATAAACCACCACTCTTTTCTAAGCTCCTGGATTACTAGTGCTGCAAATAGAGCTAAAAAAACACTAACACTTTATTTAAAACACTCAAATAACACTTCAGATCCAGCCATGCTTAGGTACACTGTGGTAAGAATATAAAAAAGGTGCCTCTGAAGGGAAAGAGGCATTATGTCTAAAGCATCAGGTTGTCGCCATTCTGAGTTTAAAAGCCCAT
Organism: Macaca nemestrina; assembly: GCF_043159975.1. Taxonomy (NCBI): domain Eukaryota; kingdom Metazoa; phylum Chordata; class Mammalia; order Primates; family Cercopithecidae; genus Macaca; species Macaca nemestrina. The sequence goes on along the minus strand of NC_092129.1, from coordinate 162,631,305 downwards.
TTGGCAATCACTTCCCTTAGCAGCCCCACAGGCGATAAGGGAGGATTTGGCTGTGAGGCCCTGCAAGGAAAATAAAAAGACAAGAGAAGACAGTGAGTTGAAGAGTTCGTGTGATTTTTCATGTGTTTGTAGCTTCCGCCCACAGAGCTGGAGTGCAGTAATTTCCGGTTGCATCTTCCATTCACTAATACATTTGCGAATGGAGGAGCAATGTTTGTTTAAACTACCTTTCATCGTTATCTGTCTTAAGCAATGATGCTACATCAGTGCTATTTAAAAAAAAAAAAAAAAAAATCCAGCCTCAATGCTGTTCTTACTGCAGCAATCTGAACCGTATCTGCCTCTGCACCCTGTGGGGTCAAAGTCACGTTGGTAGCCAGCACGGCTGACCATCAGAGAATGCCCCAGCCAGCATCATTGGCATCACACAATTTAGAATTTAACACTATATTTTAATACCGTTCTTTCGATCAGGTTTGTCCTCCCAACTATGTTGGAAGTCCTTCGTGTGCTGAGGCCATGCCTCCCTCTTCCCTTGTTTACTCCTGACTGTACTTGGCACAGACCTTGCTCCAAAGGAACCCACAACCAATGACCTCTTCTCTGTTGGTGTTTCCTGAGCTCTCTGCAATACACCTTTTAAACACCTTTTTTTCATTAAACTCTTTTACGAGGACTTCTTTGAGTTTACCTTTTTACGATTCTCCTCTACCTTCAATATTACTGCTAATCATGTCTTTCTGTTCTTTTTTCCCCCTTAGGGTATCTCATCTACTCTGAGGGCTCCAGTTACTGCTTCTATGCTAATGATGACTAATCTGCACACTCATTTCTGTCTCTTAGGAAATTCAAAATTGATATACCTAAAACGCAAACTTACCTTTTTCACATAAATCAGTGTTACTCTCTTTTGGAATTGATCTTATTCTACCTTGCATTTACTTAGTTATTTTAGCATGTTTCTCTTGATTTTAACTCTAAACTGATCTCTCTCTTTAATAATATATAGCTAATTAAACTTATATATGTTAAAAGTTATATATATGTGTATATATATAAAATATATGTATATATTATATATTTTATATAATATAATTTTATATTATATATTTTTATATAATATTGATATATTATATATCGATATATAATATATGATATATATAATATATCAATATTATATAAATAAAATTATATAATATATAGTATATATTTTATTATATTACATAATTATATTATAAATTTTATATATTATATTAATGATTATAATATATATTATAAAAAATATATATATTTTATATATAATACGTAATTTGTATATATTTTATATATTATATATTTTGCAATGTATATAAAATATATATTATATATAAAATATATAATATATTATCTTATATATAACATATATCTTATATGTCATGTATAATATTATTACCTTTACATATTAACTTTTATAATATATAGTTTAATATATAAACATATATGTTTAACTTACGTTTAATATAGATTAACATATATGTTCAACTTATATATGTTTACATATAATATATTACCTTTATATATAAACTTTTATAGTATATACATTTAATATGTATTAACATATATGTTTATATAATATATTTATATATGTTTATATAATATATATTTATATATGTTTATATAATATATTATATTTATATATTTATATATGTTTATATAATATATATTTTATATGTTTATATAATATATTAATATATTATATATTAAATAACATATATAAGTTAAATATATATGTTTATATATTAAATGTGTATATATAAACTTATATATATATATGTTTAATTATCCCTGTAACCCTTTTACCACTTGGCCCATGTAGATGCCTAATGAATGTTTGATGATTTCTGTTGATTCACTGTTACTGACTTTAAATAAGGTCAGCTCTGAAGCAGTGCTTTGAGATGAAGATCCTTCCAATCCCATAGGAAAAATAAAAGAGGTGCAGTGTGTGTTTTCCAAAGAAGATTACAAGGCTTCAGACAAAAGAGATTTAAAATAAAATTTTTAAGTACATAAACACACACACAGCATTTTGAAGTTGTTTTTATAAGGGAAGTCATCACACCATTATAATAGCACATCAGCTTACTTGGGGCATCTAAATTAGCTTAAGGTTGGATTTTTAGGCATCTAGTGCTGAAATTAGAAAAATATTCGAGAATACAAATCCCTGTTATTTCCAAGAGATTCAGATGGTGATTGGTAAAACACAAGGCTAGGAAAAGAGGCTGTCGGCCAGGCACAGTGACTCACGCCTGTAATCCCAGCACTTTGGGAGGCCGAGGTGGGCAGAGGCGGGTGGATTACCTGAGATCGGGAGTTCGAGAGGAGACTGACCAACATGGAGAAGCCCTGTCTCTACTAAAAACACACAATTAGCTGGGCATGGGGGCACATGGCTATAATCCCAGCTACTCGAAAGGCTAAGGCAGGAGAATCACTTGAACCCAGGAGGCAGAGGTTGCGGTGAGCTGAGATCAAGCCATTGCACTCCAGCCTGGTCAACAAGAGCCAGGAGCCAAACTCCGTCTCCAAAAACAAAAGAAAAGAAAAGAAAAGAAAAGAAAGAAAGAAAAGAAAGGAAAAGAAAAGAAAAGAAAAAGAGGTTGTCCTCTAAACCAAGAGTTTTAAGCACATGGTGGACAAGATGCTGGAACAAGTCACTGTTGCAGGACTTTTCCTTAGTTCAGCTAAAGATGGGGTTCTCTGTCCCATGGCCACAAAAATTCAGGCTCCCAGACAATGTGAATGGTGAGTAAGATGGTTTTATTGGGTGAAACAGTAAGAAAAGGGGAAAACAGGGACTCTCCCTAGACCAGAATCACCGCTAGAGCGCTTTGCATCCAGCTGTTGGAATCCCAGTTTCCACACAGGAAGAGGAGGGACCAGGCTCCTCCCTGGTGCAAAGGGCACGAATTTCCTGAGGCTCCACCCTAGTGGGCAGATCAGCTACAGTTTCTCCAGGGATCACCTCCCACCTGGCTGTCTCATCACCTCCACTAGGTGCAGGTAGTGCCCAGCCTACATTAGACCGAGGAAACCCACTGAGTTTGCCATGCCGAAGGCAGGGTTGACTTCTGACGTCATTTACTATTGCACCTGCCCGGGAAATCTCTCGTCTTGCCTGCAGTCATTTACTGTGGTGCTTCAGATTCACCCGTGTTTTGTATGGCCATGCATGCCACCCATGCAAAGACTTGCAAGTGAGGGAAACAGAATCCGCCACTTCAACTCAAAGGAGTCTCTCCGGACCCTTGGCTCTGGTCTCTGTTTACACTGAACCTTAAAATGCTAAATGTGGTGCCTTTGCTCCACTAGACACTTGGGAAGGCGGCTGTGACATTTGCAGTGCAATTCATGTCATGGCAAGAATATTTTAAAACAGTGGTTTACAGTGTTTAAGAAAGCCAGTTAGTCAGCTGGGATTTCTGCTGAAGGTCCTCAGGGAGTAGAGTTAAGAAGAGCTGGCTGCATGTCTGCGTTTTGGGTTTTGAAATACTTTGGTTTCTTGAGCCACACTATCACAGAATTCACTGCATTTTCAAACAACACAGGTAATAAATGACTTCTCCAAGCGTCACTGAAAAGCTTACCTGGATCTCCCTCTCCTTGTTTTGCACGTGGTAATCTGTTGCTTACATTTGAAAGTCTTCTGGAGACTGTTTTTTCATCTAGCTCACTAGAAAAGAGCAGTTTTTTCATGAGTAATTGGGTTGTTGAAGTGCTTATAACTTTTCTTTCAAAAATCTTGGCACCCGGAGTCAATTTACAAATGTATACATTTGACTAGGTTACCTTAGCTTGCACTGTTTATGATGTTGGGCTTTGGTTGAATTCTCAGGCCTATGGCCTGGCGCAGTGGCTCATGCCTGTAGTCCCAGCACTTTGGGAGGCCGAGGTGGGCAGATTGCTTGAGGCCAGGCGTTTGAGACCAGCCTGGCCAACATGGTGAAACCCTGTCTCAACTGAAAATATAAAATTTAGCTGGGCATGGTGGCAGGCGCCTGTAATCCCAGCTACTCAGGAGGCTGAGGCAGGAGAATCACTTGAACCAGGGAGGCGGAGATTGCAGTGAGCCAAGATTGCACCACTGCACTACAACCTGATTGACAGAGTAAGACTCTGTCTGGGGAAAAAAAAAAAAAAAGAATTCTCAGGCCTATACACAAATATTTGCATGCCTCAAGTCTTTTTATTAAACTGGACCTTCATATCTGCAAAATCTCCAGTTAGATCCTATAGTATTTCGTTTTAGTTGGAGAAATTAGAACCAATGAAACTTTACATGCAACCTTGAGATAGAAGTATGTTAAAGAGAAGATCTGAGTCATCTATTAGGCAGTATTTCTGAACGCAGTACTACCTGACAGCAATAATGCCAGATGGCTAAGTAAAAAGGCTGATGGACTTATAGATTTTTTTGAGTTGAGTTAGCACAGGGTGCAGCTCTCTGCTTCTTTGAGACTCACACTGTCTGTAACCAGACATAATTAAAAGATTAAAGAGACATTTAGAAATGTGAAGTTGTTCACTTTTTAATCAGGGAGATTGATTTTCCAATCCCGATGCGAAGGTGGAATTTTAAATAATTTATAGGGTAGAAATCAGTGGCTTGTCACAACTTGGCTAAAAGAATAAAAACTAAGGGAAAAAAAGGAACTTTTTTTAACGTTTATTTTTCTTTTCCCTAAGTGCCTTATAGAAAGAAGCATAAAAAGGAGTGAGCCGTGATTCGGCTGTTATATATGAGATGTTTTCCAGCCTCCGTATCTCTTCTGGAAGAATGAAGATTAGTTCAGTTCCCTCCCATCCTCCTTCCTTTTCTGCCTCTGACTGGAGGTCTGGACATATTCTCTTCACTACTCAGCAACATTTCTCTTTTATCCTACAGATACCAGTCAGGTCCCAATCAGGTTAAAACCAGAGTCTCCGGAACAGGGATCGTGACTACAGCGATGCTTCCATTAGCCAAGAGGGTGCATTCCACAGGCACATGTTATCAGAACCTTCATAATCAGAGTCAGAAATAATATAGGACAGTGAAAGGAGAGTTCTGTGATGCTAGATCAGGGCACTTCTGGTACTAAAAGAAAAGACGTCTTCCAATGTTAAAGTAGGAAAATATAAAATATTTATTTTACATGTGTATATGTATGTCTAGGTGTTCTGGTCCTAAGGGGAAGAATTGATGAATGGATAGATCAGTTGAGTGATTGACAATCAGAAGCCAGAAGAAAGCCTGCAGGGAGAGGATTGCCAGCTAAGGCTATTTTTTAAGGGTAGTGTGGGTTTGGGTTGAGAAAGGACTGAAAACGTTTCTTCCACTCCCAGCTCAGGTTTCCAGTGATTCAGCCAAGTTGGCGGATTGTCCCTAAGTCAGGGAGTGCCTAGGTAAGGACAGCCAACTATGCGGGGTCCCTTCCGAGCATGCACCTATTATCACACCTCTCTCCTTTTCCAAATGAGTTTTCAAAACTAAAGCAGACTTACCTTCAGACAAAGTAATAGGCTGAGTGACATTTCAGGACATGGTCTACCCTCACCCAGGATCTCTTTGCAGCTTTTTAAGTCTAGAGTGGCTTTGCTCAAGTGGAGGGAGGAATAGAGAAACCCTTTTATTCCACAAGTCCCTTATGCGGTTATTGTTGAGTGTGGAGAGTTGTCATTAAAAGTGCATCAATTAGCCAGCCACGGTGGCTCACGCCTGTAATCCCAGCACTCTGGGAGGGCGAGGTGAGTGGATCACTTAAAGTGAGAAGCTTGACACCAGCTTGGCCAATGTGGTGAAACCCCATCTCTACTAAAAAAATAAAATAAAAATACAAAAAAAATTTAGTGTGGTGGTGGGTACCTGTAATCCCAGCTACTTGGGAGGCTAAGGCAGGAGAATCGCTTGAACCCAGGAGGCAGAGGTTGTGGTGAGCCGAGGTTGTGCCACTGTACCCCAGCCTGGGAGACTCCATCGCAAAAGAAAAAAAAAATGCATCAGTCAGTCAACTGAAGTAACTGGCAACCGATGGGAGGTCCTTCTTTACCAGCTGTTAGTCACCTGCTCTTGCTCATGGGGAAGGAGGGAGTGTGATGGAGAAGTAAAGGTGAAGGCTCAAGAACCCACATTGTGGTAGAGGTAAGGTCAGAGGGGATTACCACTCAGCAGAGGGAAGAGAAATATGGAAGGTGCCCGGTTAGAAGAAGGCCTCACATGGCATCTGTCTGCTGTTAATTTGGCTGGGATAATGAGAAGCTGGGAACTAAGACATTTTTGCTCCTCATCAAGACCCATCAATTGAACAGTTTATTTACAGGAGATTTTCTCAGAAAGAACATACTGATTAGGAGTGTCACTTGAACAGGGGCCCAGAGCCTCTTCCTATGAATTGGCTAAGATTCCTAACTGCTCCTTCTGGCTACTGAGGTGGTAGTGAATAGATCAAATGGGGGGCCTGGAAACCAACTCTCCAAGTAGCAAACTGTGGGGCTGGACATCGTCATGGATTTCTGAAGACGAATAACAAACAGAGGCTACATTTCATGTTCATGGTTTATATGCGTGCATTTGTGTTCCAGTGCAAAGCATAAGAGGAAATTATTACATCACACTTCTATCATTTTTGCAAGCCTGGCGACTTGCCTATAACCCTAAAGCAGGGTTTCTCAACTGTGGCACAATTGACTTTGGGGATGGACAATTGGGAAGAGGCTGTCCTGAGCATTATGGGATGTTTAGCAGCATCTCTGACTTCTACACATTAGATGCCAGTAGAACTTCTTCCCTACCCCCACACTTGTGACAATCAAAAAATGTCTCCAGATATTGCCAATAACCTCTGGGAGAGTGGGGTGAAATTGCCTACAGTTGAAAATCACTGTCTTAAAGGAACCTATAATTTGTACTGAGTTAGTAGGCTGATTACAAATCAGGTGGAATCTGTACTTATTTATTAAGCTTTCACATAAATAAATAATAAGACCACATTAGGCATGTGTGTGTGGGTTTAAGCCACGCTGGAATCATTCTCTCATAATTGTTACCCACTCTGGTTGCACCAGTGTTGCAATACAGCCTTTAATAGGACTGTCAGCACACAAAGTCTTGTGTTACCACCTTTATTTCAATTCTCTTCCTCTTTTTCTCTTTCTATAGTGCCCCCTTCCCACACTCTTGGCCACCAAACTGACTTAAATATGGTGCCCCTTTGAAGACTGTTTTCCAGGAGACAATCCTGAATGTAAAGAAATGATGTAATAATGGTAGAGTTTCAGGCAACAGGGCTCTGGCAGTCTGGGAGATATTTCTGCATAGAGACATCTCCACTGTCCTTAAATCATACCAGGGAGAGGCCACCAAATCTTTCTACCTGTGTGGTTGGCTCTGTCAGAGTAGATCCTGTTGTTCATACCCATTAACAACTGGGAATAACAGTCAGAGTTTTTGTTGGTTTTGCTGGGAAACAGGTCTGGCTCTGAAGAGAAGGATCTTGTCTTATAGGAAGTGGAAGCATTTTGCCTCAGGAAAGGAATAAAAGCAATCAATGCTTCTTACAGAGCTTTCTGCTCAAGTAATTTTGGTCAGGTTAAGTGTGTCAGTAAATTGAACAAAATGTTACCATCATAGATTATGAAATGCAGAGTCTAATTTTAATAAGGTTACCAGTAAATGTAGGAGTTCTCGGTCAACAATGAGGAGTCTGGGTGAGTGAGAGCCAAGGAAAAATTAGTAAGACAAACAAACCATAACCTGTAGGGCAACCATAAAGAACTATTTATTTGAAAAATTTATGAGACCAGGCAGCAAAATTTCTCATCTGCATTAGCATAGTTTGCAAATGTATGTTTGATAGTTAACTACATGTTAAAGCAGACCCATGTCCTAAGGAGCTACTAGTACTTCCACCAGCTAGAGGAGGGAATGGGCATTTAGGGCCACTGGTGCCTAGTTTTATCCCAACGTCGAGTTCTATAAAACAATCAGTCCTTTGGGAGGCCGAGGTGGGTGGATCACAAGGTCAGCAGATTGAGACCATCCTGGCTAACACGGTGAAACCCGGTCTCTACTAAAAATACAAAAAATTAGCCGTGCGTGGTGGCGGGCACCTGTAATCCCAGCTACTCGGGAGGCTGAAACAGGAGAATTGCTTGAACCCAGGAGGCGGAGGATGCAGTGAGGCGAGATCGCACCACTGCACTCCTGCCTGGGCAACAGAGTGAGACTCTGTCTCAAAAAAAAAAAATCAGTCCTTTCAGTAGCAAAAGTTGCTCTATCCTTTACTATTCTGCTGGTTGAAAAGAGTGAGAAAGAAACCATCTTATTGGTTAAAAATTCTTATGCTGTTGATGCTGAAAAGATTCTTCAGTTGTCTTACTAAAAATTACAAGTGCCCGTTGAAAATAATAAAACAAAAGGAAACAGGATGGGATAAACTCATAGGCACTCTCTTCTGTGCTTCTAGCTTTCTTGAGCTAGAATATTGTTATTAAGTCCCCAGTTTCCCTGGAATCTACAAGGCAGATGAGGCCATGTAACAAGCAAGCTGTGATCGATAACTGTTCCCCTCTCCCTTCTAAATCAGCTCCTATCTATCTTTGGAGGCTCGCTGTCTTTCCTGTCTGTACATATGCGTTGACTTTCTTGAACCATTTTGAGATGTCTGGTAAAAATTGGATCTGGCATATAAATGTGTGCTGAGCTTCCAAGCTCTGTTATGACTTCTTCCCTCCCCACAAAAAATGATCTGCTTAGCCTAAGACTTGGGGCTGGCTGTCTGGTTTTTAGTTGACTTTCAAACATGGGGTAACTCACACCTAGGTGATCTCATTCTGTTTTATGGCTTAAATATCATCTGTTTCTGATGCCTCCCAAATTTATTTCTCCAGTCCAGACTTCTACCTGAACTCCGGCTTCTCACCACTGGAATGTCTCCTAGGCATCTCAAACCTAACAGGTTCTAAACCTGAATTTCTGAATCCCAACCAGCAAACCTGTTTTTCCTGCAGTATTCCTCATCTTAGCAAATGACAACTTCAAAACCCTTGGTATCATCATCCCATCTCTCATTATCCACATCCAATCCATCAGCAAAGCTGTTGGTTCCACTTTCAAAGATCATCTCTCCAGAATCTAGCCATCTCTTACTGTTTCCATGTCTATACTGGCCAAAAGCACTCTTGTCTCTGAAATGCAACAGCATCTTAACTCACTTTCCTGCCTCCTTATCCATGCCCCTACAGTCAGTTTTCTCAGCACAGAGGCTAGAGGGGTCCCTTTAAAATCACCGCCCTGGGCCAGGCACGGTGGCTCATGCCTGTAATCCCAGCACTTCGGGAGGCCAAGGAGGTCAGGAATTTGAGACCAGCCTGACCAACATGGTGAAACCCCGTTTCTACTAAAAATACAAAAATTAGTTGGGCCTGGTGGTGCATGCCTGTAGACCCAGCTACTCGGGAGGCTGAGGCAGGAGAATCGCTTGAACCCAGGAGGCAGAGGTTGCAGTGAGCCAAGATCACACCACTGCACTTCAGCCTGGGCGACAAAGCAAGACTCCGTCACAAAAATAAATAAATAAATAAAATCACTGCTCTGCACAAAACATCTAGTCTTCACACCTCAGTCAGGTGACAAGGCCACATGCAGTCCCCGCAGTTGCATTTCCTTCCTTTCTCTTTCTTTCTCTTTCTCTCTTTCTTTTACTCTCCCTCTCTCTTTCTCCCTCATGGTATTCCAGGTACACCATTCTCCCTGTTATTCCTTGAGCCCACCAAGAATGTTTCTGTGTCTGGGTCTTTGCAGCTACTATCTTTTCCTGGACTGCTGTTTCTCCAGGCAGCAACTTGGCTGCCTTCCTCACTAACTTTGAGTTTTGGCTCAAATATCAGTTTATTGGTGAGGGAATCCTTGACCCAACTGTATGAGGCTGCACTTGCACCCTTCCTTCCTCACCACAACTCTCTACCCTCCCTCCACAACTCTCTACTGGCCATCCCTATATTATTTTTCTCCATGGCATTTATCACTTGTACACCTTTTTTTTTCTTTTTTCTTTTTTTTTTTTTTTTGAGAGAGTCTTGCTCTGTTGCCCAGGCTGGAGTGCAGTGGCACGATCTCCGCTGCAACCTCTGCCTCCTAGGTACAAGCGATTTTCATGTCTCAGCCTCCCGAGTAGCTGGGATTACAGGCGACCACCACCATGCCTAATTTTTGTATTTTTAGTAGAGACAGGGTTTCACCACATTGGCCAGGCTGGTCTCAAACTTCTGATCTCAAGTGATCCGCCCACCTCAGCCTCCCAAAGTGTTGGGATTACAGGTGTGAGTCACCACGCTGGGCCATGTATACTCTTTTTTTCTTTTTTTGGAGACTGAGTCCACTCTGTCACCAAGGCTGGAGTGCAGTGGCACCATCTCAGCTCACTGCAACCTCCGCCTCTCAGGTTCAAGCAATTCTCCTGTCTCAGTCTCGCGAGTAGCTGGGACTACAGGCACCTGGCACCACACCCGGTTAATTTTTTGTACTTTTAGTAGAGACAGAGTTTCACCTTGTTGGTCAGGCTGGTCTGGAACTCCTGACCTCAGGTGATCCACCTGCCTCGGCTTCCCAAAGTGCTGGGGTTACAGGCGTGAGCCACCATGCATGGCCTACTTATACTCTTATATTTACTTGTTTACCTTGTTTGTCTCTCAATAAAGTGATGTAAAGTTTATGAAGGCAGGACTTTGTTTTGTTCCCTGCTGTATCCCTAGGGCCTGTATCAATGACTACTACATTCTAGGTTCTTAGTACACTTTTGCGGAATGAGTGGCATCTTTAAATTCCATTTCAATGTTACTTTTTGTAGAAAACCTTCCATGATTCTCTAAGTCTGGGTTAAACCCCCTCCCACAGCTGTCTGTGCTTCCCCAGTTGTAAGGTTTCTCACACTGTGATAGTGGCAGGAGGCAGCCAAATGTCTAGGCAGATGGGGCAGGTCCCCAGTGAAACCCACCTCCAAGCAGAAGACAGTTTAAAGCCGGAAAGCCAAGCTACAAGTTAAATTCTTGGACCAGATTGAGAACCCGTCTTCCTGTTTGGTGCACTTCCTTTAATTGATCCCCACCCTTCATCTATTTTACATGTACTTACACTTTCCTAATTGGTTTTCTTTTTTCTTTTCTTTCTTTCTTTTCTTTTTCTTCTTCTTCTTTTTTTTTTTTTTTTTTTTTTGTTGTTGTTTGTTTTTGTTTGTTTGTTTTTGTTTTAAGCAGAGTCTCACTCTGTCGCTCAGGCTGGAGTGCAGTGGCACAATCTTGGCTCACTGCAACCTCTGCTTCCCAGATTCAAGTGATTCTCCTGCCTCAGGCTTCCAAGTAGCTGGGACTACAGGTGCCCACCACCATACCCAGCTAATTGTTGCATTTTTAGTAGACACAGGGATTCACCATATTTGCCAGGCTGGTCTTGAACTCCTGACCTCGTGATCTGCCTACCTCGGCCTCCCAAAGTGCTGGGATTATAGACGTGAGCCACTGCTCCCGGCCTCCTAATTGGTTTTCTACACTGTTGTGCCCACCTTTGAGTGGTATCTTCACTTTAAACTTTTTTGCATACTCACAAACCAATCAACAAGCACTCCCCATCCTGTGCCTATAAGGACCCCAGACTCAGTCGGTAGAGGAGGAGACAGCCTGACTTCAGGGAAGAGACAACCTAACTTTGGGAAAGACAACCTGCTCTTCCCATCCCCTCTCCAGCTCCCCTCTCTGCTGAGGGCTGTTTTCACCGCTCAGTACAATCCTCCACTTTTACCATCCTTCAACTGTCTGCGTGACCTCACTCTTCTTGGACGTTGAATAAGAGCTCAGGATCCACTGAGTGCAGGTATCCAGAAAGGCTGTCGCACCAGCCCTTTGCCCTCACTGGCAGAGGGCAACTGCCACATGCAACAAGGCAAGGGGCCAGCTGAGCTGCTAACACACTGCCATCCCTGCCATCCATGGACAGCAGAACTTAAAGGACACCATAACACTTCCTCTGTGGCTTCGGGGTCCCGGGCACCCTCCCCAAGGCACCGCTGCATTCCCCTCAAGGTGACACACCTGGTCTGGCGGCAGGCCCTGCATAGAGCTTGCTCCTGTGTGAGTACCTGGAGTGGCCAGCGGGGTCCCGCACTCACTCGCTCACGTGCTCCCTCCTGCAAGGAGCTGAGCAAAGTGGGCCAAGTAGAGGGGACATCCCTGCTGCAAGTCTGGCAAAGGGGCCAGATCCCGCATCAATTGCATGATGATTTCATGGGTAATTTGTGAAAACTCCGTAAGGCTGGAGTAAGTTTATCTTTTTCATTGATGAAGTTCCAATAGTTGCAAAGTGGCTGGCATGTTGTTGATACTCAAATATTTGTTAAATTGGATATATGTTATATTCAATTCTATATACATGCATAATATATATAATGCAACTGGGTTATAATTTGTAAATTTTCATGTGCATTGTAATAATCAAGTTCCTTTACAATGAACGCTTAAGATAAGTCCAAATTCTTATTCTGTAAGGGTTTTTTTTTCTTTACATTTTAAAAATTCAGTTAAAATTCACTTAACATAAAATTAACCATATTAAATCCAATGATATTTAGTACATTCACAATGTGGTGCAGTTGTCACCTCTGTCTAGTTTTAAAATACCCCAAAAGAAAACCCCAAACTCATTAAGTAGCCACCCCCATTCTCTCTCACCCCAGCCCCCGGCAGCCATTAATCTGTTTTCAGTCTCTATAGATTTGCCTGTTCTGGACATTTCACATAAATGGACTCATAGAGTAGGTGACCTTTTTGCCAATGAGATTTTAATATATGTAACTTAGAAAGTATTATTACAAGATTTTGTTTTTAATCCTATTGGCATGGGTAGTAATGGGATTGAGCCTATATCACTTTCTCTCAAGTACACATCACTTGAAAAGGCCAAATAAACTAATGTGAAGAACTTTCTTCCAAGTTATCACTGGTATTTTACCAGAAGCCTTTTCTTATGCAATGACCACTCCTTCAAGCCTTCCCTCAACTCCCCCACCAAGTATCTTTCATCCCGTCTCCCCACCTCATAGTTCACCATCTCCTCTCACACCTGTTTCTTGATGCTTGATGGGATCAAAGTATTGGTGATAAAAGACTAAAGCTGAGGGGGCTGATGAAAGTCCATAAAGTCATGAAAGGTAGGGAAAATCTGTGTAAGAACTTGCTCCCCAAATCTCAGAATCTTTTTGAAGCTTAAAGGAGCTAGTTTAAGGGAAAAATAAAAAGAAGTTCTATTTTATGTAGTAGACTGGATACATACAGAACTTGTTACCCTGGTGAAAAGATAAATAGCTTTAGGGTTTAGACAAATATGCAGACAATAAATCAATAACAGCCTGTTGAGAAAGCTACAGAGAGGAGTTAATATCCCCCAGCAATTACCAGCCTTGCACACAAAATGCCCCTGCTTGGAGCAGGGCACTGGGCTGACCAGGCCAAGGGTGGGCCCCAGGGTGATGTTAACAGCAGTCTCCTTAATTGATCTGCTAGACTGTCTCTTCCTCAGCAATCTTCCCGGAATTGCAATCAGCTTCAGCTTTTCAGAGGCTTAATTTTACAACTATAAATGAATTTGCCCTTGGGTTGGGCATTAACGTTTTTCCTGACTCTTAGCTATTTCAGAACTTGGGAGGGTGACAGAGGGAGAGCCATCGAAACCAGTAAGTTATTTTTCTTTGTTGCCAACAATAGATCCAAATTTTATCTTGGAGGAGGCAACAGTCAACCTTTTGCATTACTTTAGGCTTTAGTTAATTGCCAGGGAGCATCTGAGAATTAGCTGGACAGTTTTAAAACGTTATATTTGATTAAACACCTTATGGCAGAAACTCTTTCATTTTATGCTTTGACCTTAGCTTACGTTTTTACTTTTAGATTTTACAGTAATTTATAACTCGGAGAGAAGCACGCACACGATACTAGCTTGATCCTGCGGTACTTAATTCAATCTACTGTAATAGCTCAATGCTACTGTCTGAAACTGATTTAACCCAAAAATATTGCATTGTTTACTGGACTAATGCTAACACATATGGTTTAAACTAAGATACAACAAAGCTCCTCTGAAACAAATAAGTGAACAACAAGCAAATATTGTCTCCTTTTGCCAGTGAAAGCAGATGGCTAGATGGATGGTCCAAAGGTAACACTAATGTGCCGAGTCACAAGTAGAGATCTCTGAAATAGAGAATTAGAAAATCTTACAGGAGGTTTACTTTTGAAATTCAGGGTGTACTGGGTTTCTTTATTTGTTTTTAATTTGGTGAAAGTTAGCGTAAAAGTGAAAATAACATCAAGGTTTCAGGCACCATGGAGAGACTAATCTGGACACAAAAGGCATATTGGCTGGTTAAAATAATAATTGTATTTATTTATTTTTATTTATTTTATTTTATTTTATTTTATTTTATTTTTGAGATGGAATTTCACTCTTGTTGACCAGGCTGGAGTGCAATGGCATGATCTTGGCTCACAGCAACCTTCCCCTCCCGGGTTCCAGCAATTCTCCTGCCTCAGCCTCCTACATAGCTGGGATTACAGGCATGTGGCACCACACCCTGCTAATTTTGTATTTTTAGTAGAGACAGAGTTTCTCCATGTTGGTCAGGCTGGTCTTGAACTCCTAACCTCAGGTGATCCACCTGCTTCGGCCTCCCAAAGTGCTGGGATTATAGGCCTGAGCCACTGTGCCCTGCTTAAAATAATAATTTTATAACAAGGGCTACAACTTGCCTAGCAATGACTGAAACCTAATCAGGTCTTTCCAACTGGAGTAGTTGTTCATCTTCTAGATGATGCAGTTTGGCATAATTCAGAATGAGTAAACTTTCTTAGATGAGGAAAACATAATCAAAAGAAAATGATATAATAGACTAGCCTGCCCTTAGCCAGTATTAATGAACGGGAAAGGTGCATTTACAAGTCAGAAGAGAACACGTTAAGGCCTAGAGATAAGACAGTCACTTGTTTTTTCTTTGTGTGTCTTGTTTCGGGTATGAAATAACTAATCAATTGACATGTATTTATTTAGAATCTACTTCCCATTTAGCCCTGCCCTAGGTATTATTAGGTCTGCAGGAACTTTTCTGATTTAGGATCCTTACATCAGTCATCATCAACACAGCTAACATCTAATAAATACCTACTACCTGTCAGGCATTTTAAATTTATTTCACTGAATATTGACAAATCCCTTGCAAAGGAAATATGATTTTGTCCATTTTGTACATAGGAAAATTCATGTTTAGAGAAATTAAGAAACATGGCCAAAGTCTTTTATCAATAGTAGAGTCAAGATGAAAGTTCAGATGCGACAAAACCCTATCATAGGGTACACTATGCTCAGTGTCTGTGTCTAAGCATATATGTTTATATGAAACATGGGTTGATGAACTCTGGGGCAATTATAGGGATTTCTGTGCCATTTGTCTTAGTAGTCTTCCCTAACTGGAATAAAGACCAAGATGGTAGATCTTCACCATTACATTTGCATCACATTGTTCAGTTAAAGGAAATTCAAATTGGGTGGTCAGAAATTAAACAATCCTCATGGCTCAAACAGTTAACACAACCAACTTTCTCAAAATTAAAACCAAACATTCTGCATTGCCAATATCTATCCATCTTATTAGAATTTACTGACTTTAAAAATGTATGTTAATTTTAGGTTGGCTTTGAATTCATCAGCTAATCACACAAGATTCCATTTTTTGCTTAAATAAACATATGTAACTAGTGACCGATGTTCTTAAAAAAATTTGTTCAGATACTAATTAAATTCCTTCCTTTTGCACTTAACTATGCTCCTGCCTCGGTGTGCAGACCTGCTTCTGTCTAGGTGTGCAGACCTGACTTCTTGACTGCAGGTCTCCAAAAACCAGAATTGGGTGCTCTGAATGTGCTTAAGAGAAAGTCAAATTTGAAACCCATTGTGTTAAAACCGGTTGTAAGAAAAAAAACCAAAAAAAACTACAAAGAACTGTATTTTGGCACTGTAATTACAGAGATGTAGAAAAAATGTGTTTTCTAAAAGAAGCAAAAATAAATAAATAAATAAATAATAAAAATGTATGTTACATCTTGTGATTTTCAGTTCCCAATTATTTTGAGGAAGTTTTAGTTTAAAGCAAAGTGAAATTGCCTTTTTCCATAAAACAACTTAGAGACTTTCTCCATCTACTATTCCAACATAATCATATTATCAGTGTATATGACAAGTTATATTTATTTATTTATTTATTTATTTATTTATTTATTTATTTTGAGATGAAGTCATGCTCTTGTTGCCCAGGCTGGAGTGCAGTGGTGTGATCTCAGCTCACTGCAACCTCCACCTCCAGGGTTCAAGCAATTCTCCTGCCTCAGCCTCCCGAGTAACTGGGATTGCAGGTGCCCGTCACCACGCCCAGCTACTTTTTTTGTATTTTTTCAAGTAGAGATGGGATTTCACCATATCGGTCTCGAACTCCTGACTTCAGGTGATCCACCTGCCTTGGCCTCCCAAAGTGTTGGGATTACAGGCATGAGCTACCACGCCTGGCGTGTGGCAAGTATTTTTAGTCATTTCGAGAGTCATCTTTGGAGCATTAAAGTGATTTTTAATGCTCACATATATTAATGGCAAGGGACAAACCTTTTGTTCCTCTAAAGGCACATCCTAATACATTAAGTAGTTTCCATTTTGTTTTAATCTTGGCTAACATTCAGTTGAGGAACCTCAATATTTTTAGAAGGATAAAATTCATATACTACATAATTCACTCTCTTAAAGTGTACATTTCAGTGGCTTTTAGTATATTCATAAGACTGCACAGCAATCACCATTATCTAATTTCACATTTTCATCATCCTAAAAAGAAATTCCAAACCCAGTAATGATCACTCCATATTTCCTCTCCCCTCAGCCCCTGGTAACCACAATCTACTTACTGTCTCTATAAATTTGACTATTATGGACATTTCATTTAAGTTGAATCAAATAATATATAAAATTTTGCCCGCTTTTTTTCATGTAACATGTTTCCACAGTTCATCCATGGTATAACATGTATTAGTAATTAATTCCTTTGTATGACTGCGTAATATTTCATTGCATGAATATACCATGTTTGGTTTATATAGTTATCAGTTGATGGACATTTGGTTTGTTTCTACTTTCTGGCTAGTATGAATCATACTGCTATGAACACTTATGTATAAGTTTTTGTTCCTGAATGTGAAAAATATGTTTCTAGTCTCTTGAATATATACCTAGGAGTGAAATTCCTGGGTCATATGGTAACACTATGTTTAACTTTTTGAAGAACTACCAAACTGTTTCCTACAGTGGCTGCACCATTTTACATTCCCACCAGTAAGGTATGAGCTTTTAATTTCTCCACATCCTCTCTAACATTTGTTATTATCCCTTTTTATTGTGAAGTGGTATCTCATCATGGTTTTGACTTGCATTTCCCTAATCATATACTATTGACCATCTTTATATGTGCTTGTTGGCCATTGTATATCTCCTTTGGAGAAGTGCCTGTTCAGGTCCTATGACAATTTTGAAAATTAGGTTGTTTACCTTTTTGTTGTTGAGTGTTAAGAGTTTTTAATATATTCTGGCTACTAGACCCTGACTAGTCACATATATGATTTGCAAATGTGTTCTCCTATTCTGCAGATTGTCTTTTCACTTTCTTGGTAGTATCCTTTGAAGCACAAAAGTTTTTGATTTTGATAAAGTCCAACTCATTTTCTTTTGTTTTTATTTTGTGCTTTTTGTACTGTATCTGAGGAACCATTGCTTAATCCTAGGCCAAAAAGATTCACATCTTTGTTTTCTTCTCCAAGTTTTATAGTTTGCGTCTATGTTTAGGTCTTCAATCCATTTTGAGTTAATTTTTGTATATGGTGTGAGGTAGAGTTCCAAATTCATTTTTTCTATTGCTAAAATTAAATATCTTGGTAGAAGAGTACAGTGATTAAAAGATCAAGGTCTAGATCCTCACTGCTGGAGTTTAAATCCTTCCTCTTCAGTTACTAGTTGTGTGATATTAAGGAAGTGCCTTGATTTCCCTATGACTCACCTTTCTCATCTGTAAAAGGGGATATAGTAATACCTACCTCATTAGTAGCACATTAAAATTCAAATCATGGATTTGTCATAAGAACTGAGTCTGTGCATACAAAATGCTGATACATGGTAAGCATTTGTTATTATTTAGCTTTATCTCGGGCTCCATGAACTCCCTTCACATTTAGGATTATCTCATTGTCTTGTCCAAATACATGTTTTTAGTGGTGGGCTGAGTTACTTACCTCCATGTATTATCAAGAATAGGACTTAACAGAATTTAGTATACCTTAAATGTTCCAGAAGAGTTGGATATGAGCTGAGTTTACGGTTGTAGCTTACCATCAAAAGCAGCAAAGTATCTGGAGAAAGGCATTTCCAATCTTTTATAGAGCTTCACACAAATAAAGAGATTAAAGGAAGGCAAATATATTGGTTTACTAGGGCTGCCATGACTAAGTACCACAAACGAAGTGGTTTAATTGATAGAAAATTATTTTCTTATAATTCTAGAGGCTTGAAGTCCAAAATCAAGGTGTCAGAAGGATTGGCTCCCTCTGAGGGCTGTGAGGGGCTCTGGTTTAGTCCTCTCTTCTTGGTTTGTAGATGGCCATCTTCTCCCTGTGTCTCTTTACATCTTTAATAAACCGAATTGTTGCTCTCCAAAATTCATATGTGGAAGCCCTAACCTTCAATGTGATGGTATTTGGAGATAAGGCCTTTGGGAGATGATTAGGTTTACATGAGGTCATGAAGGTGGGACCCTCATGATGGGATTAAGACCCTTGTGATGGGATTGACACCTGAGAGCTTACTTTCTATCTGTGCTACTGAAGACATGGTAAGAAGGCGGCTGCCTGCAAGCCAGGAAGAGAGCCCTCATCAATAAAGGAATCTGCAGGTACCTTGGTATTGGCTTTCCCAGCCTCCAAAACTATGGGAAAAATAGTTTCTGTTGTTTAAGCCACCCAGACTGTGGTCTTTTGTTACAGGGGTCCAATCTGACTAATACAGCATTATCATCCCTTTATGTGTATCTGTTTCTGTGTCCAAATTTCCCCTTTGTATACGGACACCAGTCAGATTGGATTAGGCTCACCCTAATGACCTCATTACAACCTGATTACCTCTGTAAAGATTCTGTCTCCAAATAAGGCCATGTCCTGAGATACTGAGGGATAGGACATAGTATGTCAATATATCTTTTTTCAGGAGGAAGGGGGCAATTCAACCCATAACAGCTAACAAAACAAGCCAAATGTGCATAGCACCCTTGAGAGATACTAAGAGAGTAACAAAGGCAGTGAGAGCGAAAGGGAGCAAGTGGAAGATAGTAAAGACCAAGAAGTGAAGGATGGGAGGAATCAGTGATTTAAGGGGGAAGGTGACATGTTATTTACTCAATAAGATGTTTTAACATGCTTAGGTGAAAGATGGGAGTTTTCCATCTATATAAGAAAAAGACTGTCGTTCACATGGCACATTGTGGTACCAGGGCCAGCTTCATGGGTATGTTACCCGTGTGGTGACACAGGGACTCTTGGGAGTCTTAATAATTTCGTCTTTGAACTTATGTTTTATAAGTGAAGTCTGATGGGACAGTGGAGCATCGTGTGAGTAGAGAAGATATGAGCAATATGGGTGTCCTTAGCCATTCCTCACCATTCACATAAACTGCTTACCATACCCCATGGGCACAAAATTACAGTAGACCCACATGTATGGGAATTTGGCAAGACTCAGCATGAGTAAAAGGTAAACATGTTATGGCTACGACTCAGTCATCACGGGCTCTGAAAGCCCCTACGGACCATCTTTTCCCTTCAAACCAGAACCTGCTTCAAACACAGAAGGAAGGCAAAAGTGTTCAAAGAAGCATGGATGACCATGAAATCCCATTCTATCCTACCCTTTTTACTCATGTTTCGCCCCTGTATTAGCCAACCACATAAGCTGAAAATGACAACATGAAAGGAAAGAGAAAGATAGGCCACCCATAGTTCCCTTCCCTCTCAGACCTTCCTTACTCCTCAGTGAGATAAAGACAGAGAGTGTGAGTGTCAAGAAGTGAAATTTAAACAGGTGTGATCATTTGGGGCAGTGTTTCCACTGTTCTGGCAAGAATACTTATGCATGTACAAGCTATAAAATACTAATTGTGTAATTTCGGTGATTTCACACACAAGTTAAATGCCACTTAAAGTGGTCATTGCGACCAGGCACAGTGGCTCACACCTGTAATCCCAGCACTTTGGGAGGCTGAGGTGGGAGGACCACTTGAGCCCAGGAGGTCAAGACCAGCCTGGGCAACATGGTGAAACCTGACTCAAAAAAATACAAAAAATTAGCCTGGTGTGGTGGGGAATGCTTGTAGTTTCAAGTACTGAGGAGGCTGAAGTGGAAGGATCCCTTGAGCCCAGTAGTTGGAGGCTGCAGTGAGCTGTGATAGCACCACTGCACTCCAGCCTGGGTGACAGAGTGAGACCCTGTCTCAAAACCAAACACACACACAGAGTCATTGCCTCATATAAAGATGAATGGCAAAATTTATGCTAGTCTTTTAAAATGTTTCCTTTACTTGACATTAAATTGAAAATTATAAAAAATATCATGACAATTCAAGCTCACAGAAGAAAAGGAAAGCCTTTATTACACTTTAGTGCCTTTAATGACACTTTTTTCTAGCTTTTTGAACAAAGGGTACCACATTTTCATTTTGTACTGGGTCTTATATATTATTCAGTAAGACTCACAGGTTAGTTCTTCAACGGTATTACATTTTGATGCAAAAGTGAAAGCAATGCTTAACTCTAAAATTGATGTCTTTGTTATGAAATCTAGACGAGTGAAGGCAATGCTCTGGAGAAGGACACATTCTTGTTACCTCTGCATTTCATGTAGGCAAATAACTGCCTTCATAGAGAGTCAGTCCTACTGAGATGAAAGGTCCTTAATTTGGGTACCTTGTAAAAAATATGTAGCAGGAAACTTTCAGTGTGCCTAACAAGAGACTTCCAGGTAATTTAGACTTAACTTGCCTTCTAACGCACACTTAGTGTGCTTAAGAAGAAAGGGCAAGTGTTAGTGCTTCCTGAGATTAGGCTTCAACTAATTAATACACCGTCGCTAACTTCAACTAGGGGAGTAGGCAGGGGGTAAAAGCTGTCGCCTTAGGGAGACGTTTGTCAAATGGAAAATTCAGAAAAAGTCATTCCTTTTGAGCTTGGAGTCATTAACTCCTGTAGTAACCAACTGTGAGAGTACTGTTTGAGCTTGTCTTGAAAATTACTTTAAGAAAGAAAGGACAAGGAGGCTGATGACTGGGTGCTGGTTTATTCACACATCTTCAGCAAGAGGCAGCATATGCGTGTTTCCAACCTGCTTAGAATTCTACTGGTGCTGTCTTCTCACAGAAGAGTTCTCTCTATGTGAGAATCTGCACCTGCTGCAGTGTGGCACGGGCTCCAAAGTTGTGACAACCTCTAAAGTAACTCATTCCTTTTATATTTTTGACCCAGAATAAGTAATATTCAAATATTAGTTCTTATACCCACAATCATTTGAGCAGGACAACTCGAAGGAAACTTTCAGGGCAGGTTCACCATCTAGTACTTTGTTCAAAAGGCGGCAGTTCATCAAAGCACTGTCGGTTCTGGGGGCTCTTATTCATGCTGAAGAACACAGGAAGGGAGAGGGAATTCCAACGATCAAAGTATTGGAGGTGGGTATTAGTTTGCTAAGGCTGCCTTAACAAAGTACTACAAACTGCGTGGCTTAAAAAACAAAGATATTGTTCCACATTTCTGGAGGCTAGATGTCCAAATCAAGGCATGAGCAAGGCTTTTTTTTTTTTTTTTTTTTTTTTTTTTTGAGACAGAGTCTTGCTCTGTTGCTGAGGCTGGAGTGCAGTGGCACAATCTCGGCTCACTGCAATCTCCACCTCCCAGGTTCGGGCGATTCTGCCGCCTCCACCTCCCAAATGGTTGGGATTACAGGCACCTGCCACTACGCTCAGCTAATTTTTGTATTTTTAGTAGAGACAGGGTTTTACCACGTTGGCCAGTCGAGTCTCAAACTCCTGACCTCAAGTGATCCACCCGCCTCGGCGTTTCGAAGGGTTGGTTCCTTCTGAGGGCTTATGTGCATGTCTCTGTGTCCAGATTTCTCCCTTTGAAAGGACACCAGTCAGACTGCATTAGGGTTCACCCTAATGACCGCATTTTAACTTGATTACCTCTGTAAGGAACCTATCTCCAAATAAGGTCACATTCTAAGATATTAGGTAGTAGGACTTCAACATGTGACTGTGGTGGGGGAGGGGGTGTGTGGAATTCATCCTTTAATGGTGGGAGGGGGTGGCATTTAGCAAAAATCCATGTAAAAACCACACACTGACCTGTGGTGGCCTTGCTGATATACTCAGTACAATAACAAATACTTCCAATGTCTCAAAAACAAGCCTTCTAGAAACAGTCAGATTAGGTTCTGACACTAGTCAGAAGGGTATGGAGGCAGAGGAATCTATGAGTAAGATTGGACATTCACAGAGTATTGAATCTTTCAATCACCCACAAGTAAATGAATACATGAGTGAGTGAAGACCATGACCTTTAAGAAATGATTCATCTATTGGTAGAAATTCAGAAAACTGTCCCCAGTCACTCTTGTTGGTTTCACCATTCTTTAATATAATTTATCACTTGCCTAATGCTCAATTTTCCTTCCTAATACACGTATTCTCTTGGTCTTGCTTTGGTTCTCTTGGTTATCTGGTCACTGGGTTTCATATCCACGTAACTAATCTCTCTAACTTTATCCCATACAGTGTATGCAATGATATCTATTGCTTTCTCGATACTTCTGGCTACTTCCAATCACTTGTAGTCCAATTGTGGAGTCATTGCTTAACAGAGAAGTTCACTCTGTTAAGCAGACAGCTCCAGGTCATCTAGAACCTTCCTCCAAAACAGTTTTCCAGCCTCATTTACCATCATTCCATACAAAAAAACTGTCCAACCAGGGCAAATAAGTGACTGTTTTCCAAGTTTCCATTTTTCATGTTATTTTGTCTCCCTGGAATAATGCTGTTTATCTCCATCTCTTCTTCAGCCTCCCCTCCCCATCTCCCACCCAATGCATAAACACAAAACTGGAGTTTCCAAGTTCCAGCTCAAAACACACTGCCCCTGACCTTCCAAAAAGAAACAATTCCACTGGTTTCTTCGGACGGCATTACACATCTCATCTGACCATATTTTCCATTGTGTTCTTAATTATCTGCATGGTAAGACTGTAGTTCTCCTCTCCCCAGAGCCTAACTCGCTGCCTGAAGTAGAGGGGAGTGCTCAATTCAGCGTTTAATGAAGGGGTAAATGAATGAATGGAAGTGAATAATGATAGGAAATATCCAAAACATCAGATAATCCAAAAATAATCTATATGTGACTTTGGAATGTATTTTATACACACTTTCAAAGAACATCAAACACAAAACTTCAAACAAAGTAATGAAGCCAGCCTGTGCAGATCCCAGTTGGGTGGGGTGTCCTGGAAAAAGGGTGGGAATCCTAACAGGAAAGGAGGAACCTCTCATCAGCCAACTACCCTTCCCCAGCCTCCTGGCTTATCTAGAAATCAGAGTGAATCCAAATGGCTTAGAGCTCAAGGGTACAGGGTTGGGTAATTCATACGTGATTGTAATGCCTTTAGAAATATAAGTGCTACATAAATGCTAAACTATAATAACACAAAAATAACCACTTTCTATTATCTTCTTTAGATATGTAAATGCCATACTGTTTTAAATCTAAAGTGGGTTCAAGAAACAGCAATAAGTTTAACACAAATGCACCAAACGATCATGGAAACCCATCCAGTGTTCTAAATGCAATTATTGTGCTGACCAACAACCCAGAAAACAAATTACAGTAGCTAATGACAGGGAACAGGAATCAGAATGTCTTTAGAAAATTACTTGGAAACAACTTTGTCAACAAAGACCACTCAAATATAGCTGTAAACAGCTTAAATAACAGAATAACACAGTGACCTATGCCCCAAGTGACATGAAGAAGATGTAAAACACATTCTGGGTCCCAAATCGCTGTTTTCTAAGTGACTATGTATGCTGTTTTTAACCTCAGTCTTTCTGGGTCATTCTAAATGTGGGAGAGATTCAACTGCCCTTGAACATTCTGCTGTTTAGTAAGTCTTATCCTGGTTCACTCCTATACTCGGGATAAGTCTCCCTTTCTCCTCTCCTTTGCATTTTTTGTTATCTTTGGCATTCGTTTTTGAAAAACATGCGCCTCACTTGGAGCAAATCCATTAAAGCAAACAACCTGAAAACTTTCCAAACAGCCGGGACTGTTGTGATACGCTGGCATCTCTCAGGGCTTGCAGTGCTCCGAGATCCAGGCGGAAGAGTTTCTTGTTAGCTATAATAGCAACTGACATTTACATATCTCCATTTTAATTCCCTGGAGACTGGTATAGCTCAAGCATGCGATAAGCGAGTAGGGGACACCGGGTGTAGAAGGAAAACCAGCGTGGGTGGAGGAGGGTCTGCAAAACGAGGCCAAAGGACACGCTGCAAGCTTTGAGACTGAAATATTGTTCTCACAGTGCTTTATTAGCAACAGAGCAAAATGAGGAATATGTGAGAAGATTGCTTGTATAAATTGCCACTTTTTCCAGAAAAGCTCAAGTATAACTCTTGCATTGCCTGTAATGGAGGAGTGAGCAATCCCTTGTAGTCTGTGGTTTCTTTTTGTTTGTTTGCTTGTGTGTCTGTTTTAAGGCAAAACAAGTACCAAAAATACATTTTGAAAAGAAACCAGATTAAGTGAAATTCTTTCTAAAATGTGTATTCCACATGTTTCTCTGACTAGACAGTGACCCAACTAGGTTAAGTCTTGCCATTGAGGCATCTGATGTCATTATTAGAGCCAACTGCCATGGAAAATGCTGGAATATAATTATGCCTGGAATCCAATATTAACTGATATTCAAAATGTTTTGGTCCACTTGCGGTGGTTTTCCCTACCTCTGGACTTCACTGAGAGACTGGCAAATGTCACTTTGTTTGTTTGTTTGTTTTTGTTTTTGAGACAGAGTCTCTCTCTGTTGCCCAGGCTGGAGTGCAGTGGTGCAATCTCAGCTCACTGCAACTTCCACCTCCCACGTTCAAGCGATGCTCCTGCCTCAGGCTCCCGAGTAGCTGGGACTACAAGCATGTGCCACCTCGCCCGGCTAATTTTTGTATTTTTAGTAGAGACGGGGTTTCACCATGTTGGCCAGGATGGTCTCGATCTCTTGACCTCATGATCCGCCTTCCTCGGCCTCCCAAAGTGCTGGGATTACAGGAGTGAGCCAGCATGCCCGGCTGCAAATGTCACTTTTTGCAACCCCATCCAGTTTTCAATTTCCTGCATCTCACATGCTGTAGCCTAGAAATTCTAGCTTAGAATTGTGGCAAGAACGAGCCTCACTGGCTTTTAGTAAGAGGCTGTGAGTAAAGTGTGTAGGCTTTCACATTTATTTTGCTTGCCAGAATCCTTTTACTTTTTACTTTTACCAGTTTCTTGACCACATTCCAGAGAGATCTGCTGACCAACAAGTAGAATAACACTGAAATTAATAAAAGGTGAATTTTATGGTACAGAAAAATAGAAAGAATGAATAAGACCTAGTATTTGCTAGCACAACAGGGTGACTACAGTAAAAAATAATTTAATGTATATTTTAAAATAACTGAAAGAGTACAACTGGATTGTTTGTAACACAAAGGATAAATACTTGAGGTGATGGATACCCCATTTACCCTAATGTGATTATTATGAATTGCTTACCTGAATCAAAATACCTCATGTAACCCATAAATGTATAAACCCATTATGTACCCACATAAATTAAAAGTTAAAAAAATAGAAGGTGAATTTGTCACATAGAATTTAGACATCTCATAGAGATTTATATGAAATGCTAGGCTTACACATACTTTATCTCAATTCTTTGACTTAAAATTTTATATTTTTCAGGATGATCCCAAATGCTAAAATTATATTTATTTTAAAAATTAGGCCAGGTGTGGTGGCTCACACCTGTAATCCCAGCACTTTGGGAGGCCGAGGTGGGCAGATCACTTGAGGTCAGGAGTTCAAGACCAGCCTGGGCAATATGGCGAAACCACATCTTTACTAAAAATACAAAAAAAAAAATTAGGCTTGGCACACACATGCCTGTAATCCCAGCTACTCGGGAGGCTGAGGTGTGAGAATCGTTTGAACCTGGGAGGCGGAGGTTGCAGTGAGCCGAGATCGTACCATTATACTCCAGCCTGGGAGACACAGCAAGACTCCATCTCAACAAATAATAAGTATTAACTTAATTTCTACATTTACACCTAATAGAATGAATATAATTTTATTTTGGAGAATTTGCTATACAGAGAAAAACAAAAAATAGTAGTCCTTATTACTCTGACACTACCACCCTTTGTACTTTCCTACACTTCTTTCCAAATGCTTCCTAAACATGCATTTGGAAACATGGATTGCTACCATCATCTATATAAGTTTACATCCTGTTTTTGAAATGTACTATATCATAGTTATTCTCCTTATTGCTTTATGTCTTTTTGACTATCCTTCTAATGACTATAGAATATAGCACTGAGTATCTATGTAGTCATTTGCTTAACCATTACTGTACTTCCAGGTTATTTTCAAATTTTTACTATTATAATAACTCTGCAATGAATATCTTCCTGAACATAGCTTTTATTTGTTTGATTGTCTTGGGATTATTTCTTTAGGAGTTCCCCAGGAAAATTCACATAGAAAAAGACTATAATCATTTAGAACCAAGTCTTAAAAAAGGATAATTCTGGATGGATATGGATATATTTATGGTCCATAAGTGTATTTCTTGTTTAGTGGGAAGGAAACAAAGTGGTTATTTTAAACACACACAAAAAATGCTGCTCTGAATTAACAAGCAGGGGAGAGGGGACCACTGGGCAAGGCATGGGATACTATTTTGTTAGGAAAACATCTGGCTTCTCTGATCCCTATGGAACAAAGAAGTCGCAATAAAAATAACTAAATTATTTCATATAACAAACTAGCAGAACATTTTAGTCTTCTCCAGTGGGTGAAGAAATCAAGGAGCCTTGGAATGGAAAGAAGAGAGGTCAGTAGGAGGAGGATTCTCTGGGTCAAAGAAAGAGGAGACTTGTCAACCTGCCAAAGAGAGGGAAACCAGGAAGAAATGCCTGGAGGGTTACAGATAGGCTAGGCACTTTTGCATAGAGATGTCTTCATTTATTTTCAAGTTGCTGCCTATTCTATACCATGATGTGACCGCTTTGGTCCCAAGACTTTAGGGAAAGGTAACTATTCACGAGCGCTTGTGTTAGTGCAACCTGGGGAATAAAGCCTAGAGACTGGTCCTTGGAAGTGGGGGATGGAGAAGAGAGCAGCTTCAGGGAGCAGGAGGCAGAGTTTACTGGACACAGAAGTCAGGGTGACAGACGACAAAGAACAGCAGGAGGTTCCTGAGAATTCTTACAGATACTGGGGAAATGTTAAACCTACCCCATTACAGCATGTGGTAGGGGGGCTCAGATTTACACGGATATTGAATGAAATAAGAACTCAAAGGGTCAGTTCACCTGGATCCCCAGAAAGAAGACTCCATAGTTAAAATTACATGATTAGCTAAGGCCTAGATGTCCTGAACCCACAAATTATAGACTCTCGGATTGAAAGTAAAATGTGAGGGTCGGGCGCGGTGGCTCACGCCTGTAATCCCAGCACTTTGGGAGGCTGAGGCAGGTGGTTCACGAGGTCAGGAGTTCAAGACCAGCCTGGCCAAGATGGTGAAACCCTGTCTCTACTAAAAAAAAAAAAAAAAAAAAAAAAAAAAAAAAAAAAAAATTAGCCGGACGTGGTGGCATGCACCTGTACTACCAGGTACTTAGGAGGCTGAGGCAGAGGATTGCTTAAACCCAGGAGGCAGAGGTTGCAGTGAGCTGAGATCGCATCACTGCACTCCAGCCTGGGTGACAGAGCGACACTTCATCTAAAAAAAAAAAGAAAAAAAAGAAAAAGAAAGTGAAACGTTAACCAGCTATCCCATAAACCCTGGAACTGATATTTCTAAAGCTAAGTCAGTATGTTGTTTTTTCTGCTGCAGGCCTGAATTCGAATTCTGCATAGCCGATGTATTTACTTTTTAAAAATCTGTATTTTTGTTTTTATAAAAGGCACGCAGACCTTGCTTCCGTGAGTCATCTACCTGTAACTAGTGGACAGAGCTGGCTGTCATGCTCATGGAAAGGCTGCTCCTGCTCTCGAGGAAGCTTGGTGAGCAGATGTCAAGTAAATGAGAAGTGGCGTCTACTCTCAGAGTTGACAGCCCAAGTTGAGGATTTGATGTGTAAAAGGATTGTTGTGAGTCCTCAACTATGTGTCTTTGCAAGCCAACAGAATGCTCTGTCACAGGGGGAACATCAGGAAGTCCCGTGACATTAGTCAAGATCATAGACAGCGACTAAGAGCAACTCCTAAAGCAGTTGGCATGCATTCCCAAGAGAAGTGTTGTGCTGGGGAGATGTGTATTATGGCTCTGCTACCATATACTTCTCAAGGACATGTACTGTTTTACAGTGGTAAGAAAGGCTTTGCAATGTGTTAAGCAAGATACCATGAAATGTGTATGTGAATCATTGTTAATATATGGCAGATACAGGAGGAATTCCATATCGTGGTCCCAATGGTAGAAGTTCCCTAACGGTCAGTAACAAAGGGAAAGAGAATATTTATGTAGTTTAGACCCGCCGAGGCATATGAGAGGGTAGTAGTCACTTGAACAAAATTGAGACTCTGCCAGAAAAAAAAATGGGAGATCTGGGATTCCAGACTATTTATAGGATGAGATATATATAAAAAAATAGTTACACTCACAAAGTACCTAGTATGTGGTAGACACTGTACTAGGTACTTAAATATTATTTTAAAATATACAATTATATATAACTACATATTGTAATTCTAAAAATGCAACTCATTCAAGTTCCTGTGCCAGTAAATTACAAATTTGAACTCAATTCTCCCTGAATCCAAAGCTCATGCTTTTTCTATTACATTAATTTTCAACCTTTTTGGGTCATTGGCCCCTTTGAGAGTTTGATAAAAGCCATTGGAAAAAAATGCATGTTACCATAAAAATGCAAATGTGCACACAGATATAAACTTATATAGAATTTCGGGGTGGTCACAGACCTCCCTGGGGCCTCAGTTTATTAATCCTCTATTGCACATACCACGATGCCAAGGAAGGTTGATCGCATTATCCAAGTGTTCTTACAGGTCTTGCAGCCAGATCTGTGTGGAGAAGTGTTTCCTTTAATTAAACCATTAAGTTCCCAGGTCTACCAAACTCACTTCTTGAAAGAAAGTCTTTTTCACTTGATCAAAAAGAACCCTGTTTTCATTCCTTGCATTCAATAGAAGGCTTTTTTTTTTGAGACGGAGTCTAGCTATGTCGCCCAGGCTGGAGTACAGTGGCACGATCTCAGCTCACTGTAACCTCCACCTCCTGGGTTCAAATGATGCTCCTGCCTCAGCTTCCTGAGTAGCTGGGATTATAGGCAGCCACCACCACGCCCAGCCAATTTTTATATTTTTAGTAGAGACGGGGTTTCACCATGTTGGCCAGGCTAGTCTCGAACCCCTGACCTTGTGATCCACCTGCCTCAGCCTCCCAAAGTGCTGGGATTACAGGCATGAGCCACCACACCTGGCCCAACAGAAGACTTTTTAGGCGGGCTTATGCTGTCCACAGAGGCACTCAGCAACGGTTTTCCTTACAGGGAATATCACATGTTTGGATTGGGGTTTACTCGAATCTTAATCTTGTCCAGACAGACACACCTCCCAACTTAGGATCTTCCTTTTTGCCTCCCATCAGCTCTACCTTGGTTCCTTTATTTTACAAGCTTCTCTGCAACTACCTTCTACCTCTCTTTGTGTCTCAAAGACAAAATGTATTGAAAATCTAGGTAAGTGGAACTCTTTTATAAAGCATTTGATTTAAAATGCAATATGCAATTTTTCTTTTTCTTTCTCTTTTTTTTTTTTTTTTTTTTTTGAGACTGAGTCCCACTCTGTTGCCCAGGCTGGAGTATAATGGCGTGATCTCTGCTCACTGCAACCTCTGCCTCCTGGAGTCAAACAGTTTTCCTGCCTCAGCCTCCCGAGTAGCTGGGATTACAGACACCCACCACCATGCCTGGCTCATTTTTTGTATTTTTAGTAGAGACAGGGTTTCACCATGTTGGCTAGGCGCTGACCTCAGGTGATCCACCCGCCTCGGCCTCCCAAAGTGCTGGGATTATAGACGGGAGCCACCGTGTCCAGCCTCAAATGCAATTTTCTTACATGAAACCAAAATATATTAAAAACTGTGTTACACCAGGCGCAGTGGCTCATGTCTGTAATCCCAGCACTTTGGGAGACTGAGGTGGGCAGATCACCTAAAGTCAGGAGTTTGAGACCAGCCTGGCCAACTTGGTCAAACTCCTGTAATCCAGCTACTGGGGAGGCTGAGGCAGGGAGAATTGCTTGAACCAGGGAGGCAGAGGTTGCCGTGAGCCAAGATCACGCCACTGCACTCCAGCCTGGGGGACAAAGCGAGATTCCGTCTAAAAAAAAAATTGTGTTACAATTAAAATGCAGCATAGAACTTAGAAATAATATATAGTTTTCTTTTAGATGCCAGTGACTCCAAAAGGTATTTTAAAAATTTCTATTTGAAATCTTACAATATAAGAATCTAGGTAAATGATTTATAACTGTTGGTACTCATACTGTTGTTAAACAACAACAACAAAAATCTGGCCATTATAGAATGCTCCAGAAATTACAAACATACACAAAGAGGAAAACAAAAATAATCTTCATCCCACCACCCTGAAATAATCTTTGTAACTTTTGTGAATAGGATATTCACTGCTCTTCTCCCTGTGTGTGTGCATGCACACAAAATTGAAATGATTTTAACATGGTGGGCATTTGCATACATTCTCAAAGCAAACTCTGTCTTCATATTTATTGACTTTTTCTTTAAGATACAGATAAAACTGTAATAATGCTAAAAATGCTAAATAATACTACTAAAAATAACTATAGTATTAGATTAGATACTTTAAGATGCCCATAAAAATGATGGTAGTAGACCTGGATAGAAAGGCTTTTTATTATTATTATTATTATTATTATTATTATTATTATTATACTTTAAGTTCTAGGATACATGTGCACAATGTGCAGGTTTGTTACATACGTATACATGTGCCATGTTGGTGTGCTGCACCCATTAACTCGTCATTTACATTAGGTATATTTCCTAATGCTATCCCTGCCCCTCTACCCACAATAGGCCCCGGTATGTGATGTTCCCCTTAGAAAGGCTTTTTCTTTAATTAAAACAATGTAAAAGTGATAACTCCTCCGGTACTGTTTGGACAATGTTTTTCTCTATTTAAATCATGTGACTACACACCCTGGGGGTTTGGAAGAAAACATAAATTTTATGAGAGTCAGGTCACAACGAAAACAAACAAAGAATTCAAGAATAATCTGTCGAGTTTCACACTGTCATGCTCACAACTTCACAGCAAAGCTTTGGGATTAAATTGTGACACATCCAGGCTGAGGATCCAGAGTTCCAAACCCTCCTGCTGTTTTATTTCACTAACGTTTGAAGAATGTTGGTGGTCTTGTAAGAGAACCTGAAGAGAGAGAGGAAATGGTCAATATTAGGGAATAATCTACAGAAAGTAAAACATGATTTCCTTTCTTCTACCGGGAAGTATAGCTGTTCAGCCAAGATGAGGTTTTCTTTGTGCAAGGCTGTTTCCTGGGTGCAAAAAGAAAATATTAAAACTCTTCCTTAAAAAAATTATAGCTTCTATATATGTATAGTTCTACATACTTTACAATATATGTTAATATAGTAGGGCATATACATATTTTATAAACTAATAGGTATATGTATATGGGGAGTTAACTGAACTCATATTCATGTATATTTGGGGATGTGTATACTCAAAAGCCTTTTCAGGAGAGGAGTGCATTATCCAAACAGATCACCGCTTATCTTCCCTCAAAATCCTTTCTTTATTGGAGTCTTGTAAGGGATTTTATTACATGGTGGAGAATCACATCCTCACTGGAAAATGCACTGAAATTGCTTTTTATATGTGTCTTTTTGACAACTGAACTAATTATTGAATGGAGTCTGATAGAGGAAGAGGGCCTGTGTCCCCAGCCCTTTCTCCAGGCTAAGTGAGAACAGATTCCTTCATTTGTTCAGCATTTATCAAGGCCATTCTACATGAGCACCATTGAGTACTGTGAGGGAAACAGAGATGATTAAGTCATGATTCTGATTATCATCAATAATTGAAGGAAAAGTGAAACTCTATACTGGAAATATGGGCTGGGTGCTGGGAAAGTGCTAAGGAGGGAGGACTTAGTTCACACTGGAACTGTCAGGGAGGTTTCCAAACAGGAGATTTCCGTGGGCAATCCTGAGAGCTGGCAGTCCTGGATAAGGAACCAAATAGAGCTATGGAGGTGTGGAAAGTATTCAGTCTGTTGCAAAAAGCAGTGTTCAAATAGGTGGGATTCCAGGCTATTTAGAGTGATAGAAAGAGCCATAGATGGGACTGGAAAGGAGATTATGGAGGTTCTTGAGCATTGTGCTAAAGAGTCCAGATGGTAGCACTGTAAGATGGTTAGCATCATCCTCATTTAAAAAAAAAAAAAAAAAAAAAAAAAGTTTTTTTTATACAAGGTTGCACTCTCTTGCCTAGGTGGGAGTGCAGTGATGCAATCATGGCTTCCTGTAGCCTCAAACTCTTGGACTCAAGGCATCCTCCTGCCTCAGCCTCCCGAGTAGCTGGGACTAGAGGTGAATGCCACCATGCCTGCCTAGCATCCCCATTTTTATACATGAAAAAAACTGAGGCTCAGAGAAGCTCAAAGTCGCAATGCAGGTATACTGCAGAGCTGGCCTCAAATCCAACATTCTTTCCACTTTTAATTTATAACAGAAGTATAAAAAACAAAGATGCAATATAAAATGCTTTTGTGCATTATTGGTTAATTGTCATGTGCATTTAGAAGAGGTAAGCTGAACCAACTGATAAGACTTTACAGCTGTATTATCAGTCCTTTTAAATTAATATGTTTGAAAACCTACTATAGTGCCCACAATTGCAGCTGTTAAAGAGTTAGTGACAGACACTGAAACCAGCGTGGCCTTCACGTCCCCGGTGTCTGAAGCAGTGCCCGAACCACGGCAGGTGCTCCATAAATGCAAAGGAAATAAAACCGATTCCATTTTTATTTTAAAGTCTATTAAATTTGAATTCAATCAAGAAAGTTGATTAGAAGTTGATTACAAGATGCATGCACACAAATACATTTGAAATGAATTTATGTCTCTTAATTATGGATTTGAGATTTTATTTATGAAAACTAGGGTCTCTGAATTTCCATTTGATAGCTACCTAATTTTTGTATTATTGAAAGAGTCCATTGGTGGAAAGTACCCAGGGTTAGGAGCTAGATTTAGGTTTGAATCTTTTTATTTGAGACAGAATCTCACCCTGTTTCCCAGGTTGGTAAGCAGTGGCGTGATCTTGGCTCACTGCAACCTCCGTCTCCCTAGTTCAAGCAATTCTCCTACCTCAGTCTTCCAAGTAGCTGGAATTACAAGAGTGCACCACCACACATGGCTAATTTTTGTATTTTTAGTAGAGGCGAGGTTTCACTATGTTGGCCAGGCTGGTCTCAAACTCCTGACCTCAAGGGATCTGCCTGCCTCGGCCTCCCAAAGTGAGCCACCATGCCCAGCCAAATCCAGGTTTGAATCTTAACTCTACACTTTTTTAAACCTTGGATAAATCTTGATTTAACCTTGGATAACTTCCCTGAGTTTCCATTTCCTCATCTGTAACATGGGAATAGTAACACTACTCCTTTGCAGGATCATTGGAAGTATTAGAAATAAACTCCACATTAAGTCCATATATATAAAGATATGTAAAGATACACAGGTATGCTACATACAAAGTCACGTAGTAGGTACACAATACATTGTGGTCATCATTGTTATTTTCTATTTTAATTTTTTAAAACTCCGTTACACTTCTGACAGATAGTCATTTCGTTGGCTAGCCTTTCTAGCTCATGAAACCCGTGACTATGTTCTATAGCCATATAATTTTCTCAAGCTTTGAACATTAAAATTAAATACAGAATAATCCTGCAGATATGGATATAACTTCAGCTCACCTATTTCCTATCTGTGAAAATATCACAGTTTATTTAATAACTGATGTCAGAATAGGTTTCAAGCAACCTATAGAATAGTAATGAAGCTGGGTTTAAACAAATGTGTCTGTTTATATTTAATTCCCTCCACTTTCTGATAGAATGAACAGTTTTATTAGAAAATAATCAGTGTGTGGATCTCTTTTCTACACATTGTTTCCACCTTAACTACCTAGACCCTCTTAATCTCAATGATTCTCACTGAGTTGGGTTCTTAACAGATAACAATGAATTTTAAGCACAGTGGGTACCGCATTCTTCATTCTGTGGGGAAATTGATTTGATGGAACAATAGATTTTGCGTTCCAATCTGGGGCGGAGTGCAGAATTTACAGAATAAAATAGATAAGTCGGCAAAGTAAACAATATCTTTCGAGGACTTATCATTCCCTCTCCAGAAAGGGCTGGCCGAGTCATTCTTTTGCTATGTATCTTATTTTGTTAGAGATATAAATCTCAGTTATAAAATCACTTGAGGTCAGGCACAGTGGCTCACACCTGTAATCCCAGCACTTTGGGAGGCCAAGGCAGGCGGATCACTAGGTCAAGAGATACAGACCATCCTGGCCAACATAGTGAAACCCCCATCTCTACTAAAAATACAAAAATTAGCTGGGTGTGGTGGCAGGTGCCTGTAGTCCCAGCTACTTGGAAGGCTGAGGCAGGAGAATCGCTTGAACCTGGGAGGCGGAGCTTGTAGTGAGCCAATATTGCACCACTGCACTCCAGCCTGGGCAACAGAGCGAGACTCCATCTCAAAAAAAAAAAAAAAAAAAAATCAGTTGAGGACTGTGCTATGCAACTTTATAAACCACATGCTTGAGAGCTTCACAAAGTTTCCCTAAACTTGGAGCATCCTACTCATCCCCTTTCACTCAGGAATTTTTCATTAGAGGCTTGAGACGTGAGTTAATAGGGTTCATGATCCTCATTCTGTTTTTCCTCTAAGCAGGTCTCCTAAGAGCATTAATTTGCGCATTCTATTTCAATAGAGACTTTAACACAAAAAAAGGTCAAATTATTACCCACATAATTTTTGTCACTTATTAGAGAAGTCTCAGTTGTCAAGTCCCTTTTCACCTGAGAAGTTCATGTGAGATGAGTTCCAACTTCTTTGCAGTGATCCATGCTGATATTCAACATTCTGGAAATACTGCATGCAAATCTCAACCTGTAGGTGAAAGTTACCTTTTAACCTTCAACTCCCGCTTCAATAACGACAAGTTTCAACCTTTTTGGTAACAGACGTTAGTTAAATTCTAACAGTCTAATTTTTTTGTTGTTTGTTTTTGTATCAGCCATACAACATCCCCAAATGGTTTACTTTTCTAACAAAAATGATTTTTTTTTTCTTGGCTGGTTTTTTTTTTTCCTCTCTCTCTCTCTTTTCTATGTTGCTCAGGCTGGTCATGAACTCCTGGCCTCAAGTGATTCCCCTGCCTTCCAAAGTGCCGGGATTACAGGCATGAGCCACCACACCCAGCCTTAAAAAAGAAATTTTTGAAATGGAAATATTCCGTACTGTCATGGGCTTCTATTTGAGGGTAAGAATCCAAAGGTCTTTACAGAGGGTCTCCTGCAGTTTGCTGGACCACAGCCAGTCACTATGGAGGAAGAATAGGGTGGGAGGACTCAGGGTATCCCCACAGGCGCCTTTCCACCCCCCCTCCCAATGGAGCTGACAATCCTAGGTCAAACTGTGGGTCCCGCAAAATTCTACATAAAACCCTGATTAGAGGCCTAGAGAATAAATCCATTGATTTACAAGAGGCTGTCCCTGACCTCATAGGGTGATTCAGAGGGGGCCCAGAGATGTCATTCACATTTAAAGGAAAAACGCAACTTGAGTCTTGCAGCTTGAGTCTCAGGCTGGACTGCACTTATTCAAGTGCCCTCTTGTTCCTTCTCATCATAGTCTCCTCAGATGCCAGGTGCGGGCCTGCAGCCATTTGGTCCAATACTTGCAAGAGTGATCATCTGTATCCTCTTAGTGGTGCCTTCTGCGCCACTCGGGTCTGAAGTTGGAAGGGTGATATTGAGGCAAAACACCAGAGCAGCTTGTCGACTTTGTTTCCACTGGCTTCTCCTCGTGTTTTGGTTGACCTGGTCAACATGACTCCTCCCAGCATTCAGGACTCCATATAGAGTACCACTCAAAACTTGTACATCTTCAGGGAACTTTCATTGCAGGTGATTTTCTACTGAGGGAGAAGGTAGGAGAAGTGTTCAGATGCTCTAAAAATTCAAGTTCCCCAAATGCAAAGGATCTTGCCACATCACGACTTCTTCCTAATGAGCCTCTCTTTGCAGGGGAAAGAATAATTCTGATTTGAATGGCAAAATCTCTCCCTTCCAAGAAGGAAGGCTCCTCAGATGAGATCATTTTACTTCTCTGCTCGACACCTTCTCATCCTTTCACATCTTAGTAAAAACCAGTGATTAAAATGGTGCCATCTCTACATGACAGGGTCTTTTGGCAACTCTCAGGCCTCATGCCTCCTCCTTCTTTCTGACCCCATTCCAGCCTCAGTGGCCTCCTCACGGTCCCTCCAGCATGGTCTGCATGTCCCTGCCTTTGGTCTTTGCACATACTCTGCCCTCTGCCTGAAATGCTGTTCTGTACATCTCTGTAGAGCTCTTTCCATGGCCTCTTCTAGTCTTCACTCAAATCCCACCCTTCCAAGTGACACCTTCCCTGACCGTCCCGTCTAAAATTACACATATAACTCCCATCCTCCCATAACACTCTTCCCATCCTCCTTCTGTGCTTTAGATTTATTCTTAGAACTCATAACTGTCTAATGGGCTATCGTTTAAGCAAAATAAACAGGAGACCATTCGCTGGAGGCTATCTTTGTACTTTGTGTTCCTACATAACAACCGCCCCACCCCCAACTAACTTAGTTTATAAACAAGCTGAAACATAAGTGAATAGTATATATATATATATATAGAGAGAGAGAGAGAGAGAGAGAGAGAGAGAGAAACAAATAGCCAAGTTTCAGCCAATCACAAGCAACCAACTCATCACACCATGACGAAATAAGGCAAACACCTAGCTGTAGCCAACCAGGTGATTGCTCGCTTTGCTTCTGAGTTCAGCTCCTGTTGCTGGGCAGCGCTGTCTGAACTTCTGGCTCTGAGGGCTGCCCAACTTAGGAATCCTTCTTTGCTCAAATAAACTCTTAAATTTATTTGAGAGACAAACTCTGTCTAAAAGTTCTTCTTTAACACTATGTAGTTTGAAAGTGTATCTCATTATCTGTTGGCTTTTTTTTTTTTTTTGAGATGGAGTCTCACTCTGTCACCCAGGCTGGAGTACAGCGGCGCAATATCGGCTCACTACAACCTCTGCCTCCCAGGTTCAAGTAATTCTCCTGCCTCAGCCTCCCAAGTAGCTGAGATTACAGGTGCCCGCCACCACACTCAGCTAATTTTTGTATTTTTAGTAGAGATGAGGTTTCACCATGTTGGCCAGGCTGGTCTGGAACTCCTGACCTCAGGTGATTCACCTGCCTCAGCCTCCCAAAGTTCTGGGATTACAGGCATGAGCCACTGCACCCAGCTTATCTGTTGGCCTTTAAAAATGAAAGCACCACAAGGGCAGGGATTGACATCCTATTTGTTCATTCCTGTATCTGCAGCACTTAGAATGGTGTGTGGCCGGCACGTAGTAGGTGCTCAATGAACATGGATTGAACAATGAATGCGTGAACAAAGAATAAAGTTAGGACCATTTATGGCCTTGTATGTGTGTGTGTGTGTGTGTGTGTGTGTGTGTGTGTGTGTGTGTGTGTGTGTTTGTGTGTGATGGAGTCTCACTCTGTTGCCCAGGCTGGAGCACAGTGGCACAATCTCAGCTCACTGCTACCTCTGCCTCCCAGGTTCAAGTAATTCTCCCACCTCAGCCTCCTGAGTAGCTGGGACTACAGTTGCCACCACCACGCCCAGCTAATTTTTGTATTTTTAGTAGAGACAGGTTTTTACCATGTTGCCCCATCTGGTCTCAAACTTTTGACCTCCAGTGATCTGCCTGCCTTGGCCTCCCAAAGTGCTGGGATTCTAGGCATGAGCTACCATGCCCGGCCTATGGCCATTCTTGACTATCCTCAGCCAGGGGCACACAGCTCATGCTTTCCCAAAGGCCACATGGTTTTCACAGCACCCTGCAGAAGATCAGAGGTGCTGCCCAGACTCTGGTTGCGCTCCTGAGAAACTGAATTTTCTGCATCCTCTTATCATTGGCCACTGACCTGGCTGAGATGCAATCTGTGTTCCTTGGTTTTTCGTATGCATAAACTGAATGTTTGAAGCCTCACCTTCCTTTGGATACAGATGAAATCATATTTAATGAAATATAAATCATAAAAACTCTCAGCCACCCTCCACCCCGCATAATTGCAGGAACTCTAGGCATTCCCCCGCCCCAGTTGATTTTTGTTCATGTTCTTCCCTGCCAAACTCCCTAAGGCCCTTGTCAGTGCCCCTTGAGAAAGGTCCCCACTATGCCTAGCCCCTGAACCACTGGGAGTCTCCTCTGCCCAGCACCAGAGCTCCTTCATGGGCTCTAGAGGCGCGAGGGGAGGAAAGCAGCCAGCTGCTTCTGCTAGTGATACGCTAGCGAGCGGGGCTGAGAAATGCTGGGTGGAGAAAGGCGGGGTCCCTGGCTAGGGCTCCACCCTCAGGCCTATACCCACGGACCTATGTGAGAACAGGCATTTCTGTTTTGCCGCCCAAATATTGCATTTTTCCACCACCCTGGCCCGCCACACCCCTCATCCTGTGTCTGTAAAAACCCCGAAACCCTAGAGGGCACAAACACAAGCAGCTGGACGTTAAGAGGAACACACCAGCAGAGGAAGACACCGGCAGAAGAACACACTGACAGACACCAGCAGACGCCCGCATGTCATCGCCCGCAAAGT
Organism: Macaca nemestrina; assembly: GCF_043159975.1. Lineage (NCBI taxonomy): Eukaryota > Metazoa > Chordata > Mammalia > Primates > Cercopithecidae > Macaca > Macaca nemestrina. Next base: position 162,591,835 of record NC_092129.1, on the reverse strand, counting down.
TCAGCCCAGGGCAGTCAGAGGAGAGCCCGGCCACTGGGCGGCCCAACTCCACGGGAAAACCACCTTCTCACTCCACACCCCTTCTGGCTCCCCCATCCATCTGCAGAGAGCTACTTCCACCGCTCAGTAAAACCTTGCTCTCAGCCCAGCGCGGTGGCTCACGCCTGTAATCCCAGCACTTTGGGAGGCCGAGGCAGGCGCACCACAAGGTCAAGAAATCGAGACCATCCTGGCCAACATGGCGAAACCCCGTCTCTACTAAAAATACACAAATTAGCTGGGCGTGGTGATGCACGCCTGTAGACCCAGCTACTCAGGAGGCTGAGGCAGGAGAATCGCTTGAACATGGGAGGTGAAGGTCGCAGTGAGCCGAGATCGCACCACTGCACTCCAGCCTGGGCGACAGAGCGAGACACTCCGTCTCAAAAAACAAACAAACAAACAAACAAAAACCTTGCACTTATTCTCCAAGCTCACGTGTGATCCGATTTTTCTGGTACACCAAGGCAAGAACCCAGGGATACAGAAAACCCTCTTTCCTTGCTGTAAGGCAGAAGGTGTAATTGAGCTGATTAACACAAGCCGCCTACAGACGGCAAATTTAAAAGAGCACCCTGTAACACACGCCCACTGGAGCTTCAAGAGCTGTAAACATTCACCCCTAGACACTGCCATGGGGTCAGAGCCCACAATCCCCACGACCTGCCTGTCTGCCTGCTCCCCTAGGGGTTTTGAGCAGTCGAGCACCTGAGCCACAGCCCCATCACACCCCCGAGATGGGGACAAGGGAACTTTTCTCGTTTCACTTGGACTCACAAAGTCTTTAGGTGACCACAACTGCTTTTGGGTCTGGGCCCGCACTTTACAATTACACAGTTTATAGGCAAACCCTTGGGCTGGTGGGAGAGTAGAGAACTTGCATTCTCTTATTGCTCCCCTCTTCCCCTTCTCCTTCCAGGTGTCATGCAAAATAATACCCTTTGACTCCAGGACCCAACACAGATATTTCTGGAGTTGTCACCCATGTGCCAGAAGTTCCCAGTCTCTGACCTTATAGGACACCTTGCAATTCATTCTCATTCTATTTAGAGGATCCCTTAGAGTGCTACTCCATTCTTGGTTTCTGGCTCCTAAGTTCACTCACCGTTTATCAGGAGGCAATTCTTATTCACCCCTTACTAACTCTTTGGGAGAGTAAGAATTGCCTTCTGGGAATACAACACCAATTCTCTCAGGGCTTTCTAGGAAAATCTGCTATAGATTTCTGTGTATAAACCCACTTCTTTCTTTCTTTATACATAAGCTCACTGATGGAGCATACACCAGCACACCCCTACTGGATTTAAGGTCACTTCCCTCTTGGAAAATCAGTATTTTTCTTGTATATCACAAATCAAGAATTTCCTGGTAGAGAAAAACATTATCCTAAAGTCATCCTTCTTTGCTTTTTTTTTTTTTTTTTTTTTTTTTTGAGATGGAGTCTCACTCTGTTGCCTAGGCTCGAGTGCAGTGACGCGATCTCGGCTCACTACAACCTCCGCCTCCTGGGTTCAAGCAATTCTCCTGCCTCAGCTTCCGAAGTAGCTGGGACTACAGGTGTGCACCACCACACCCAGCAAATTTTTGTCTTTTTTTTAGTAGAGACAAGGTTTCACTATATATTGGCCAGGCTGGTCTTGAACTCCTGACTTCAGGTGATCTGCTCACCTTGGCCTCCCAAAGTGCTGGGATTATAGGCATGAGCCACCACACCCTACCCTGCTTTACTCTTAAGATTCCAAATTATGACCTTTCCATATTCCTTCCATCCATTTTAGTCCCCTCCCCACACCCTCATAAACCCTCCATTTGTGACACTCTCGGATTGGAAAAACATGAATCTTAACAAAATAATCCCCCGCCTTCCAAAGCAAGTGTGTTGTGTTCAGCATCCTTTAATGATTTGATTGTAGCTTGAAGATGCCTATTAGATGTAAGCAATAGAAGTAGGAGATACTGTTGCGGGAAGTGACCAATGTTTGGTGCCCACCTTAGAATCACGAGAGAGTAGTTCCTGCTCTAATTCCTGAGCAGTGAGCTACACGTAGCTGTCTGTAAGGGTAAGAGGTCTTGAGGCCGCTCCTCCCTGCAACCTGCTTCACCGGGCACCCTGCACGCTGAGCCTCCTGGTCCTTTGCACATTGCTTTGCACACTTATCCTGCCTTGCTGTAGCTTTAGGACAAACAAGTTTGCTGAAGCTTCCACAGTGTGCTTCTCTTTGAAAATGGCTCAAAGCTGAGAAAACATTAAGGATCCACTGTTCTCAGAGGAAGAAAAAGAAAAATATGCAGGGTTTGTCACTGCCAGGAAAAGTGTTCCTAAACTTTCACCCAGAATTATATACTGTGCTTTCATAAAGGCTGTTTCTAAACAGCTCCGGCTGGTTCTCACCCAGTAACAAGACAGCCTGTCATTGAGACTGCAGACCAGTTCTAAACCCCTTCTCCAGGAACCTGCAGGCTGCAGGCCAGTTCCAGTTTAAGCCCTTGGCTAGGTAGTGGCCTGGTCTGCAGCTTCCAGGTTCAATTCAAAGTCCACAGCTTTTAGAAATAAATGTTTCTTGTGTAAAGATTTGGTGTCATAAGGTTGCTGCTTCCAGAATCTGTTTTTACTGAAAATGTGAACTGCTTCTATTATCAAATATCTTTAAAGCCTTGTGACCTGAAACAAAGTATCACAAAGGTTTGAATGTTATAAACCCAAACACAGAAAACGGGCATACTTCAGCATTTTAACACATGAAAATGTCAGTCTGTAGTTAAGGCTCAAATTTTCAATAGCTTCAGTGGCTGACACAGATTCTACTTGGAATCGCTGCTGATTTATTCATCCTGGAATAAATGCAATGCCATTATATCTTGGTGACAACAGAAACAAGCTTTGGCCAGGTCTGTGCATAGTTTAGGGATGAAGAAAATAAGTTTTGAAAGGCAATGGGCATTGCTGATTATAGATTTTTATTAGGAACAGATGTGGGGCTCTGGTTTTTAGTGGTAGACAAACTGTTATTGAAAAAAGTCAGCTGACTAAAAACCATAGTATCTTCTTTTTTAGGAAAGAAAAATATTAACAAATTTAATTCATAATCTTGTTTGGTTGGTTGGTTGGTTTTTTGTTTGAGACAGAGCTTTGTTCTTGTCGCCCAGGCTGGAGTGCAATGGCGTGATCTCGGCTCACCGCAAACTCCGTTCCTGGGTTCAAGCGATTCTCCTGCCTCAGCCTCCTGAGTAGCTGGGATTACAGGCACCCGCCACTATGCCTAACAAATTTTTGTGTTTTTAGTAGAGACGGGTTTCACCATGTTGGCCAGGCTGGTCTCAAACTCCTGACTTCAGGTGATCCACCAGCCTCGGCCTCCCAAAGTGCTGGAATTACAAGCATAAGCCACCATGCATGGCCCATAATCTTTTTCTTTAAGAGATCACCCAATAAGCAAAAAAAATCAGAAAAAAGTTCTGAGATATCTGTTAATGTATATGTGGAATAGTGCATAAACAGCACTATTTTTGTTAACATATCTCCAGGCTAAAGCGGAGTTTTAGGAAGTAATTATAACAACTTCTTTTACCACCGTGCTTAAGCTTCAGATCTCTCCACTTTACATTTGTTTATGGCTGTCCCCGTTGAACAGTTTTCTCCTCTTAGGATGTATTGATTCTAATGCCAAGTTATACACCGTGTGATCATTTTATATATTCCAGGGCTGTCATTTTTCTTTCTTCAAGGAAAGCGTAAACATTTTGGGTCACTTGCTGCCCTATTTTGGGATGGGTCAGCTAAAGGGGAGATTTTAGACATTGTGGATCATTTCCATCTCTCTCTGACACCCCCCTTTGTTTCCAGCCATTTACTGAGATCCCTCCATTTAAGGATACTCCTTGGAAATTTCAAATGACACTTCTAATCATAGACCATTGGCCACAACTTATTCACATGCCCACACCTAGCTTCAAAGGAGGCTGGGAATTGGAGTTATTCAATCCAGAATGGTGCTCATATCAAGCAGCCACGTGGCCAGTTAAAGAATCAGGGCTTCACTTTCTAGAAGAAGGGAAAATGGGCAGTGGGAACAATTGGCGGTCTGTATCACAGGCTTGTACCAAATTACTCTCCTATCAACAGAATACAGCAGCTCCTTCTCCTCCATGTTTTCATTTAAATTTGATGTTGTCAGACACTTTGATTTTTGTCAATCTGATGGACACTCATTCATTTTTTTTTCAAAAAAAGGTATATATCCATATCCTGCTTTCATTCCCTTTGCCTCACAGATAATCATTCTAATATATTTTAATATATCTTTGTGAATATTGTGCATACTGCATTTTTTTTGGTATGCATCCACTGTTTAATTATTTCATAACATGATTGATTCTATATCTTTTTTCAATAAGCACTGTGTTTTTAGCCTCCATCCATGTTGCTATTTGCGCTTCTACCCTTTTGTGGCCAATCACTGCCTAACACTCTGTGGCATTCACCCATGCATTTTACTCTCCCAGTGATGGATGCTCAGGTTGCCTCACTCCCTGACATCCCTTATACCTTACAGCAAACCCATGTGATAAGTCTTATCATTCCAATTGTACAAATGAGAAAACTGAGGTTCAGAGGGGTTAAAGAATTTGCCCCAGGTTCCATTGTTAGGAAGAGAGAAAGAGAGCCAGAAGAAATCCCCTCGTTAGTTGTCGAAGAGGTGATGCGTCTGTGGTATGATATCAGAAGTTCTGGGTAAGCTCCTCTGTCCTGCGTGTCTTCTCCATTTGACTCCAATGATGCCTCCAAGTTAAAAGCAGAAATTATTTTCTTTGACTTAATGATTCCTCTCTGATCAGAATCCAAATAGATCGTAAGCCTCATTGCGTATTTATGCCTTGTGGTTAAATGAGTTTTCAGCCCTTTTCTGGGAGTGTATAGCTCTTGAGGGTTTAGAGGGCAGTGTATCATTTGGGACAGAATTCCACTGTGAGTGTATGAAAACCCAAGTAACAGTGGCTTCAACAAGTGGCTATTCGGTTATACAAGTGGTTCTCAAAGCGTGGTCTCCAACCAGTGGCAGCAGCATCCTCTGGAAATTTGTTAGGAATACAAGGCTCAGGACCCCACCTCAGACCTTTGGAATCAGACACTCTCAAGAAGGGCCCATGAATCTGTGGTTCTATGAGACCCCCAGGTGATTCATGTGCCCACTCCAGTTTGAGAGCTACAGGGTTATCCTCCAGAGCAAAAGATCGGGGGTTAGGCAGTCAGGGCTAGCACCATAGTACCAGCAATGCCAATGAGCATCCAGGCTCTTTCTGCTTCCCTGCTTTGCCATCTTGAACATATGGCTTTCATCTCTGGAAGCAACATGTATTTTATTTTATTTATTTGTTTGTTTTTTTTTTTTTTTTTAAGAAGGAGTCTCACTGTGTCACCCAGGCTGGCATGCAGTGGCCTGATCTCAGCTCAATGCAACCTCTGTCTCCCGGGTTCAAGTGATTCTCCTGCCTCAGCCTCCCGAGTAGCTGGGATTGCAGGAGCATACCACCATGCCCGGCTAAGTTTTGCATTTTTAGTAGAGACAGGGTTTCACCATGTTAGCCAGGCTGGTCTCGAACCCCCTACCTCAGGTGATCCGCCCACCTCGGCCTCCCAAAGTGCTGGGATTACAGGCATGAGCCACCATGGTCAGCCGGAAGATGTATTTTAGATACCTCATCTGCATTCCAGCTAGAAAAAAAGGGAAAATTCAGGGTGCTGCCTATATCAAGAAATCTTTCCCAGAATCCTCTGCTTACGTCTCCCTGAGAGTAAAAGTCACATAGCCATGCCCAGATGCACAGAGTCTGGATAGGAGAGGATGTGTTAACTGTGCACATTGTCATTGTTCTCTTGCCCCCGGACTGGGACTCTGTTAGTGGGAAGAACGGGGGGGATTGATGCCACATGTAAGCAAATCAGCAGGTTCTACTATTTGTACTTAAAAGCAGAGATGGGAGAAGCCACATTAGAGCAGTAAGTAGTCAAGAATGGCTTTAACCTGCTTCATAATTTTTCTGGAGGTTGGCCTTAGTATGAAGATAAGAGATCTGGACTCTTTTCCAGCCTGTACACTTGAAGGAGATTGCTGTTCCACCTGCATGAACAACAGTTGTTTGGATTTGTGGCCAGCAGTTTTCTTTTGTCCTTGGAGATCAAGAGAAGTTCCATAATTCACGTCCACTAAATCTGTAACACTAGCCTCAGCACTGAGACTAGATTCTGTCTTGCAAAAACCACAGAAGTGATTAGCAGAGGGACAGAAACAGATTAAGAAAGGCTTGTTATGCTGAGTTTGTTTACACGAGCTCTCCACCCACAGCCCAGGAGAAGGGATCATCTTTTATTTTTGCCTCTTGGCCTTGAGCCTGTTTTTTTGTTTTTTCTTTGAGTATCTCTGCCTGTTGACTTACTCTCCAACTCAGGGTTTTGTTTTTGTCTTTCACTTATTTTCTAGGTATACTTGGGAATAGGCCTCTGAATGGAACGATAATATGTATTTTTGTCTTAGTCCCCCAAGTACTGTCTTGTGAAAAAGAATAACCAGCCCTGCCCTGTCTTAAGCATTGCAAAGTGCAGGGAGCTGGTTGCCCAGTAGCCCGTGGGCATGCTTGGGCCCTCCAGTCTTCCCTTGAAGGGGCGGGGCCCCTGCAGCTAACAGAAGACCTTTCATGTTTCCTTGCTCCTAGGAGTGGGTTGTGCCCATCAACACTACAGGTGGGTCCTAGGCAAGTGCCAAACAAGCAGCTGCACAGCCAGGGACTTTGAGCTGTTTGCAGCTCCCCTCTCTTTGTGCCCCTGCCAACTCTCACACACCTGGGATTTCACCAGCTGCCTGCCCACTGAGCCCCCTTCCCACCATGTGACCTAATCCTCATTACACCTGCTCCTCTGCAGGGCAGCCAGCCCGTCCCCACCTTGCCTAAATAAGGCCTGGGGAGGTTTGAACAAGAACTATGCTATTCATGCCTGAAACAGCCAACTCCCTCCAGTTTCATGGCAAATTACGAGGGATTGAGGTTTACTGTGAAGAAAGGCTAGACCTGACGATTAATCAGCCTGGTCATATGGGGATCAAATTAAATTGGACCTGAGGCCTCAGCTCCAAAATGGAATCAAATTTTCTCTCTTGGCAGGATACGTGCATTGGACTGAGACTACAAACACAGCCTGTCCATCTTCCTTCTTTGCATACAGATATTGGTTTGTAATTTTAAAACACAGCAAAGAGGTGAGACAAGTACTACAGTTTAAAGTGAATGCAGGGCTTCTATTCAATTCAGCAAAGATTTATTTTGTCCTTTTCCCTGAGAAGTCTCTCAGTTAGGTGTTAGGGGTAAGAAGGCTGCATAATACCAGATCTGCTTCTTCAGGGAGGTCAAAATCCAGTAAAGAAGATAGACATGCTATTAATATAAATTTGACTATTAAGCACAAGAACATACACAAAGCTATAGAAACCATTAATTGTTGTTGGGGATTAGCAATAACTTTTACAGAGAAGGTAACATGTGAGCAGTTTTGAAAGATGTGTGGTAGCTTTGTGCTCTCTCTCTCTTTGGGCAGACACTGTGAAGTGTCCTGCAGTTGCGATATTTTCTTTAATGGTGTCTGACATTGTTTTGCACCATTACTGCCTCTCATATTCTGTGCATGAGTATAGTCCAAGGCTAAAAGCAGTAATCACCTTTGGAAACTGCCAACAAACATGAATAACTCTTCTGGGGCCAACTTTTCTCAAGGAAGTAATAAAAGTACTCTTGTGGCTAATGGCAGTAAGCATGAAAGTCTCTTTCTGGCTCTCTCACTGCCTTGTGACTTTGGACATGAAATACAATGTATCAGTCGGTTGCCTTTACCAACACGAGCTCTTTGTGATGGCGTTAATCAACCAGCAAATGAGTTGTAAGCACTTACCTATGTGCTTGGTGCAATTCGTTGTCACTTTTCTGAGTCACAGAAGTGCAGAAAAGATGAAAACTGGGATAGAAAGGATACCAGTTGCAATGTATAAGCAGCAACTTTGTAATTTTAAAACAGAGTATCAGTTTCAGAAATAACTAGAGTGGCCACTAAAGTATTTATGCAGCTTGAGAATTTTAGAATTCTAATAACTTTTAGTCCTTGCCTCACCTTCTTCACTAGAGATCACCTACTGTGGTAGTCCAGGAGCCTTCAATGCTGTTTGTCGATATTTCCAGTTCTGTTTTTGGAAACACAAGGGATTACATTTCGTCAGCTCCCTGAGTTTAGGCCCAGCCATATGTTTTGCTTTTACCAGTGAAATGTGAGTGGAAATGGCATTTCATATCTGAGTCAAAGCACCTAACTGCAGTGCTCAGTTACACAACCCTCTCTTTTGCCTCAGCATCATGGAAGCCTTTTTTGATAAAGAAGCGCTTTGCTGAACCATCCTAAGGAGGCGAGCTTCCTTAAAAAGTCACGTGGGGCTGTTGCTTAACTAAAAAATGGTAATAACAGTGAATTTTTTGTTTGTTTCTTGGAAAGCCACTGAGATTTAGGGGCTGCTTTTTACTTCAGTATAACCTAGCTTGTCCTTACTAATGCAACAACTGAATAACCATTATTAACTATATTAACATGTAAGAAAATGGAGTAATTCAGAACACACCCACCTTAGGTAGACTGACACACAGAAGTCATCTTAAGTTATTTCTGTGCATACTAAGGCCCTTTATACACAAACCTGCAGCACTAATTCGAATTACCTTTTTTTTTTTTTGAGATAGACTCTCACTCTGTAGACCAGGCTGGAGTGCAGTAGCACAATCTCGGCTCACTACAACGTCCGCCTCCTGAGTTCAAGGGATTCTCCTGCCTCAGCCTTTCTAGTAGCTGGGATTACAGGCACCTGCCACCACACCTACCTAATTTTTGCATTTTTAATGGGTTTCGCCATGTTGGCCAGGCTGGTCTCGAACCCCTGACCCCAAGTGATCCACCTGCCTTGGCCTCCCAAAGTGCTGAGATTACAGGTGTGAGCCACCGTGCCCCGCCTCTCATTTTAATTCTCATATCAACACTATATGATAGGTAGTACTACCCACATTTCACAGGTAAGATTCACAGAGTTCAACTAACTTGCCCAAGACCACATGTAATTGGCCAGTGTGATGGCAAATCCCAGGTTCTCTCCCTTAAACTTGCCGCCTCCCAGGATTGATATGGATGGTTCCCTCCTGGTTCTATTAGTCTGTACATATTCACATGAAGCCAAACCCCACATGGGCCAGGTAATTCGCTTCCCTTTCTTCCTATGTTCTCTAACCTCAGTCTCACTTGAATTCTGTCTGAATCAAGTGTCTGATAGACATTTCCCTTCAGTGTCAAGGAAACCAAATGGAAGAACATGGATGGAATGGGGAAAATCCACCCTGATTTCTGGAGAAAACAAACCACATAATTGGTCAACAAGGGTGATCATTATGTGAAGCACATGCAAAATTTTTATGTCGCACGTACGTTTAACAACAACAACAAAACAGAATTTCAAAAGCTCTCAAAAGGCTATCCACTCTGGTCTTCTAGAAAAGATAGGCCAAGTGCGTTGGCTCACGCCTGTAATCCCAACACTTTGGGAGGCCGAGACAGGCGGATCACGAGCTCAGGAGATCGAGACCAGCCTGGCCAACATGATGAAACCCCATGTCTACTAAAATACAAAAAAAGTTAGCTGGGCATGGTGGCACACGCCTGTAATCCCAGCTACTCAGGAGGCTGAGGCAGGAGAATCACTTGAACCTGGGAGGCAGAGGTTGAAGTGAGCCGAGATCACACCACTGCACTCCAGCCGGGCAACAGAGCAAGACTTCGTCAAAAAAAAAAAAAAAAGAAAGAAAGAAAGAAAAGAAAAGAAAAAGAAAATAAAGGAAAAGAAAATAAAAGATGGTTGTAACCAACCCAGGGCAAGTGTTTATCAGTATCAACTTCCATGGTCTTCAATAAAATTTTCACTATTTCATGCCATAATTTGTTTGGGGGAAACTCCCAAGTTTCCCCATATTTGCATATGGTCTCGCAGTCCAACATCAAGGTTATTATATGCAGGACAGACGGACGCTCTTTCAGGGTTGGGACCCTGGCAATCTTATCAATTGATGGATCTCAGTGCCTCCTTTAATGCTAGGCAGTAAACCCTTAGAGACATTTATTAAACAAATACATAAAGTTAAAGAACTCATGACCACTGACATAGAGTACAAAATAAACACATAAATAAGAATGTGGTTTTACCAAAATGAAAGGAAGACTCACTTTAGCCAATCACATGAATGATTGTCCCTTAAGATCCGGGTTATGCAACCATAAGTAAGTCACATACACGTCTTGTTAAAGTCTAAACTCAAAAATGAAAAATGATTTCTTCCTGCACATTTAAGCTGAAAACCTCCTTAGGGGTTTCTGTTTTATGCACACTAATTTAATATTAATAAGAATTATATTGCTACGCCTAATATATGACTTTGGTGAGGGAGGAAATGTACATTGGGGCTTTTGGACATCTTTGGGGATCTGCTAGCATCTAGACTTGGCTTTCACAAGTGTAAACAAAAGCTCAGTTGAATGAGCAATGGACATGCCTTGCCGAGTTGCTGATTAGCAAAAGGCTATTTGAGGAAACCCACATTCTTCTTTGAAGTGTAATTCACCTTGCTCAATAGCACACGGGACAACTGAAATTTTTGAAGTGACCATTGCTATTAAACTGTTCTGGCTGGGTGTGGTGGCTCACATCTGTTATCCCAGCACTTTGGGAGACCGAGGTGGGTGGATCACTTGAGACCAGGAGTTCCAGACCAGCTTGGTCAACATGGTGAAGTTTCCTCTCTCCCAAAAACACAAAAATTAGCTGGGCATGATGGTGCACACCTGTGGTTGCAGCTACCTGGGAGGCTGAGGTAGGAGAATTGCTTGAACTCAGGAGGTGAAGGTTGCAGTGAGCCAAGATCAGAGCACCACACTCCAGCCTGGGCAACACAGTGAGACCCTGTCTCAAAAAAATAGAATAAAATAAACAGTTCCTAATTCCAATGTATGTGTCATCATTCCACAGTGAAGGTAAGAGAGAAGTCACCAGAATGATTTTATAAAATCTCTCTCTCTACACACACACCCACTCCAAAAGGTAGATATACGAAGGTGTAAAATATATCAAGCATATACAGATGTATAGCACGGTTCTACAAATCTACAATTTGCTATGAACTTGTCTGCTGTCCTTTGAACTATTAAGCCAATTCTGAATCCCGAGTCAATTTCCTTTCCTTCCTGTCGTTGGTTGTTTCAGGGCAAAATTTAAACAAACGCTTTGTCCACTAAAATTATGTCCGGAATTGGTGGGTTCTGGGTCTCGCTGACTTCAAGAAGAAAGCCACAGCCCCTAGCAGTGATTGTCACGGTTCTTAAAAACGGTATGTCTACAGTCTGCTAATGTGTTTGGACTTTCTTCTTTTTGGGGCGTTCATGGTCTCACTGGCTTCAGCAGTAAACCTACAGACCTTCCTGGTGAGTGCTACAGCTCATAAAAGCAGCATGGAACCAAAGACTGAACAGCAAACAGACTCATTGCAAAAACCTTTAGAGTAATAATAATAAAAAAACCACGCCCCACCCACCTCCCACACAGTGAAAGATCACTTGACCACGTTGTTGCTGGCTGGTTCGGGCAGGCTGCTTTTATTACCTTATCTGGCCCCACCCAGATCCTGCTGATTGGTCCATTTTACAGAGAGCTGATTGGTCCATCTTACAGAGAGTTGATTGGTCCATTTCAACAGAGTTCTGATTGGTGCGTTTACAATCCCTGCGCTAGACACAGAGTGCTAGACAGAAAAGTTCTCCAAGTCTCCACTAGGTTAGCTAGATACAGAGTACTGATTGGTGTATTTACAAACCCTGAGCTAGACGCAGAGTGCTGATTGGTGCGTTTACGATCCCTTAGCTAGACATAAAGGTTCTCCGCGTCCTCACTGTACTCAGGAGTCCAGCTGGCTTCACCTAGTGGGTGTGGTACTTGGGGCTGCAGGCGGAGTTGCCAGCCGGTCCCGAGCCGCGCCTGCACTCAGCCCGCACTCAGCCCTTGGGCGGTGGATGGAACTGGGCGCCATGGAGTAGGGGGCAGCGCCCGTCGGGGCGGCTCAGGAGCCCACAGCGGAGGAGGGTGCTCTGAGATGGCGGGCTGCAGGTCCTGAGCCCTGCCCCGCGGGGAGGTGGCTAAGGCCCAGCAAGAATTCCAGCATGGTGCATGCGGGCCGGCAGTGCTGGGGTACCTGGCGCAACCTCCGCAGCTGCTGGCCCGGGTGCTAAGCCCCTCACTGCCCTGGGCCAGCTACGCCAGCCGGCCGCTCCGAGTGAGGGCCCCCACTACTGAGCCCGAGCCCGCGCCCGCGCCCGCGCCCGCGCCCGCGCCCGTGCCCACCCGGAATTCGTGCTGGCCTGTGAGCACTACGCGCAGCCCCGGTTCCCGTCCGCGCCTCTCCCTCCACACCTCCCCACAAGCAGAGGGAGCGGGCCCAGGCCTCATCCAACCCAGAGATGGGCTCCCACACTGCAGTGGCGGGCTGAAGGGCTCCTCAAGCACCGCCAGAGTGGACGCGGAGGCCGAGGAGGTGCTGAGAGGGAGGGCTGCTAGCATATTGTCACCTCTTAGAATCACATGGAGGGAGTATGGTCGAGGTCATGCATAGGTAACCAGGTTGTGAGCTCTTTGCAGTCACCCAGGCTGTTGTGCAGCGGCATGATCATAGCTTACTACAGCCTCGGACTCTTGGCCTCAAGCAATCTTACTGCCTCAGCCTCCCAAAGTGCTGGGATTATAGGCCTGAGCCACTGTACCCGGCCATGACTCATTTTTTAAAAATCCTTTTCGTACCTTGTCTTGCTATAACTAGGTGTCTAGTAAGTGTCTGTCAAGTAGGCTAAGTAAATACTTGTATCCGGTAACAAAGCTGAGATTATACTTGTACAAACTCTACAACCAATATTTTGCTGTCAGCTTTTTGATAATGGGAAAATGTTGGTTTTGCTTTTAGGATTTATTGGGTTTGGTTTCAGACTCATTATAAACAATGCTTCATCTTTAACTTTCAAAGTAATGAGCTACAGTACAAAGCACTTTTCTGAACCGTTTGAGGATACGTTGGCGACCCAATATCCCATCACCCAGAATACTTTAGTGTAGATTTTTCCTACTATGAAGGAACATTCTCCTATTAGACCACAATACAACCATGCAAGTCAGGACATTAACATTGACAGTGTTACCCTCGAATCCTCAGAGCCTATTCAAGTTTCTCCAGTTGTCTTAATAACGTGCCCTATAGCAAAAGGATGCAGTCGAGAATTACACAATGCATTTAGTGAACATGGCTCTTCACTTCTCTTTTGTTAGAAACTGTTCCTCAACCTTTTCTTGGCTTCCATGAGCCTGGCACACTTTTCAAGCGTACCAGAGGCTGACTTGATAGAATGCCTCTCCAATGTGCCCGCTTACAGGTGGTGTTCAGTTCAACTGCTTAAGATAATGTGTGCCAGGCTTCCCCACTGTCAACGTACTGGTTTTTTCCCTTTCTTTTCTTCTTTCTTTCCTTTCTTTTTTCTTTCTTTTTTTTTTTTTTTTTGTTAGAAACAGAGTCTTGCCCTGCCACCCAGGCTGGGGTGCAGTGGTGCCATCATAGCTCACTGCAGCCTTGAACTCCTGGGCTCAAGTGGTCCTCCCACCTAAGCCTCCCATGTAACTTGGACTACATGTGTGCACCACCACGCTAGGCTAATTTTTAAATTTTTTGAAGATACAGTCTTTCTCCATGTTGCTCAGGCTGGTCGTGATCAAACTCCTGGACTCAAGCAATCTGCCCACCTCAGCTTCCCAAAGTGCTAGGATTACAGGTGTGAGCCACCACATGCAGCCCACTTGATCATTTGGAGAGATGTGCTTTCATCAAGCAGAAGTCTAAAATGCTCATTACAATAAATTTGAAGCTAGAAGGTACCTTAAAGATAATCTAATTCAATGATTTTATTTAGGAACTATTTAATTTCTGGGAATAATTTTGCTTATTCTAAATAAATATATGTTGAGTCTTATTTAAAAAAAAAAATTTTGTTGGCCAGGCACAGTGGCTCACACCTGTAATCCCAACACCTTGGGAGGCTGAGGTGGGAAGACTGCTTGAGTTCAGGAGTTTGAGACTGGCCTGGGCAACATAGTGGGGCCCCATCTCTACAAAACTTTAAGAAATTAGCTGGGCATTTCGACCAGGAAGTCGAGGCTGCAGTGAGCCGTGATCATGCCATTGCACTCCAGCCTGGGTGACAGAGTGAGATCCTGTCTCAAAAAAAAAAAAAAGACACACACACACACACCCCCCCCACAAAACTTCTGTGATTATAAAGAAGTTTCTGGAGTTAGAGACTCTGTCTCAAAAAAAAGAATGGAGCAGACTTAGGAATGGGAGGCTGAGAGGAAGCAGACTACGGATAAATGGAGAAAGCAACAAAGCAACCAATCCCTTCATGAGCCTGATTTGATTGGGGCTAAGAGGAATTTGTAAACGTACAGTGAGAGAACATAGCCTGCCTTGGGAAGTTGAATGGATTTATGTCTCTCCAGCCACATGAAATCTTTAGGTGATGTACTTCAGATGTGATCGAGGTCAACTGCAAAGAATAGAAAACCAGCAGATAGTGGCCTAAAGGAATAAGGGTAGATTTTTCTTAGAAGGTTGGAGGTTACTGGTTGCTGGCAGTGGTTCAGTAGCTGAAAGATGAAGGCCAATGTATCTGATTCCCTTGGCCTTTCATGATTCCAAGATGTTGCCGTAGCTTCAGGTGCCACATCTGCATTTGAGACAGGAGGAAAGGAAGAGCAGCATTGCCAGACATATTGGTCCTGTTTCATCAGGAAAACAAAAGGCTTATTCAGAGCCCTTCCTCGCTACCCCTCCCAGTAGGTAGTCATCCACTGAACATCAGTCTGAGGTCTCACATCATCACTTCCTGCTACACTGGAGCCTGGGAAAGTGAGGACTTCACTTTCCCAGTTTCTATAGTAGAAGCAGGAAAGAAAAAAAGCAATTAGGAATGGATGTTGGGCCCATCAGTCTATTTGTCTGCTACAAGAAGACGGATCAGTTATTTTTCATATCTCATTTGGAAGACAAGAGAAGTTTCAGTTGGACACAAGAAAAAAATTCTTAACCCTGAGGTCAGCCTACTATGGCAGACAGTGTAGACAGTGATGCCTCTATCTTTGAAGAGCTTCCAGTTGTGAAAGATCCGTTATGGGTTTTAGAAGATTTAGACATTCAGTTTCATAGATCCTAAAGACTGACCAGACGATTTCATTAGATCTATAATCATTTGATTCACTACTTCAAAGCGATATGTTCCTGACCTCTCAAAGCACTGTGAAATACCAAAAAATACAAGATGGCCGTGCCTCCATCCTTCAGCCCCTCTCCCCCTCTATCCACTTTGTTGGAAAACTTCCAAAGGCACTTTGGTTTAGTGGTTCTAAGCATAATGCTGTTTCTCTTATTCAAAATTGGTTTCAAGTATGTCATGAAAAAATAAAGTACTCGAAAAATGAGGTTTAAGTAAAACATCAGGAAATCAAGATTTGTTTAGTTTATTGAAATGCATTTGGAGAAAGCCAAACATTGATCAATTACTTGACTATGATGGGAGCATTTTACAGGAGAGTCACAAAACTTCCCTAGCCATAATATCATAAAAGGTTGTGTGTTCTGCTTTTTTTTTTAAGTAAATACCCTTGCAAATCACTTGGCAAACCTGTTGAGAGCCCATGGTTTCTTTCTGCTTCACCTCGGTTTTGGCTACACCAGGTTCCCTAATGGCAACAGCTAACCTTTTCCAGACAATCCTTCATGCCGCAGGGGAGGAAAGACAATGCCGCATTGTGAACTCACATGAGGTTTGCAAATGTGGTGCAATTTTGGTATACTAGTGGCCTGAACTTTACAAACCCACCAAAGAGTCCAGCCAGCCTGGACTTGTTAGCCAGAAAGCAAGAGAAAGACTTTTCTTCACCACATTTAAAGAAGATCTAAAAGAGACTTTCTTACCTTTTAGACTTTTTAGCAACTAGAATGAGAACTGAGATTGGTTTCACAATAGCCAAACAAATGATCTCTTTCATACATACTTTTTTTTTTTTTTTTTTGAGACGGAGTCTCGGGGTTTCACCCTGTTGGCCAGGCTAATCTCGAACTCCTGACCTCGTGATCCGCCCGCCTTGGCCTCCCAAAGTGCTGGGATTACAGGTGTGAGCCACCGTGCCCGGCCCTCACACATACTTATTTTTATTACATTCCCACAGTCGTTTAGGGAACTCTATTAGCATCTATTGCCTCTGTAGAGTTTTGATAAGTAAAAGCTCTTGTTTTCACCATGCACCAGGCTCTATGTGAAGTGCACCATAAGTGATCCCTAATTCATTTCATCCATTCAACAGATTTTTTTTTTTTTTTTTTTTTTTTAGGCAGCCTTTGTCACCCAGGCTGGAGTGTAGTGGTGTAATCATAGCTCACTGTAACTGTAAACTCTTGGGTTGAAGCGATCCTCCCATCTCAGCCTCCTGAGTAGCTGAAACTACAGGTACCTGCCACGAAGCCCGGCTATTTTTCTTTTAAATTTTTTAGAGATGGGCTCTTACCATGTTCCCTAGGCTGGTCTCAAACACCTGGCCTCAAGCAAGTCTTCTTCCTTGGCCTCCCAAAGTATTGGGATGACAGGTATGAGACACCACACCCAGTTCCATTCAACAGATTTTTATTGAGCATCTACTTATGAGCTGGTGTTCTGTGTTGAAAATACATGCTATTGCTAACCCTCACCATATTACAAGGGAGTTGTGATTAGCTACATTTAAAAAATTTTTTAAATGAAGCTCCAGGGAGAATAAACAACTTCTCCAGGGCACACAGCGAGTCTGTGGCAAAGCTGGGAGCTGACTGTCGGCTCTGTTCCACTCCATATTCCATGCGCCTTACCCGGTGTCTCACTGCTGGCTTCTTCCTGTCAACCGACTTTATCACAAAGGCCCAGCATTTTGAGACTACAATTCACGAACTTTTTTTTTTTTTTTGAGACAGAGTCTCACTCTATCGCCCAGGCTGGAGAGCAGAGCCTCGATCTCAGCTTACTGCAACCTCTGCCTCCCAGGTTCAAGTGATTGTCTTGTCTCAGCCTCCCAAGTAGCTGGGATTACAGGCACGCACCACCATGCCTGGCTAATTTTTTTGTTTGTTTGTTTTGGGTTTTTTTTTGTATTTTTAGTAGAGACAGGGTTTCACTGTGTTGGCCAGGTTGGTCTCAAACTCCTGATCTCAGGTGATCCGCCCGCCTCAGCCCCCCAAAGTGCTGGGATTACAGGCAAGAGCCACTACGCCAGGCCCATTTCACGAACATTTAAGGTTATTCTGCCAAAACAGGTGACACTCCTGGTACAAAAATTCAAAGGAGGACCTTGCCTTTCAGTGAGGCTGGTATAAAATTTCATTCACTCAGTCCCTCTCCTTCCTCAACTGCTCATCTTCAAAATATGACTTTAGAAGACTTTAGTTCTAGGGATAGCTAATCCATGCTTCTGTTAATCATCTCGGCGGACTAGCCTCAGGTTGGGAATTCAACACATCCTGGCAGGAATATCCTCACAGAAGGGAGGATAAACACCCATCTACAGTCAGGAGTCCCTGTATGTCTGATCTACCTGCCCACCATCAGGACAGCTTTCAGTGGTTTAGCTCTGTATAGTCCAAGTTCAGGGTTGTGAGAAACAAATGAGATAACACACGTCACAGCAGCTTGACAATTGGAAAGTAATATATTTGGGAGGTCGAAGGCGGGCGGATCATGAGGTCAGGAGATTGAGACCATCTTGGCTAACACGGTGAAACACCGTCTCTGCTAAAAATACGAAAACAAAATTAGCCAGGCGTGGTGGCAGTGCCTGTAGTCCCAGGTACTCAGAAGGCTGAGGCAGGAGAATGGCGTGAACCCGGGAGGCAGACCTTGCAGTGAGCCGTGATCACGCCACTGCACTCCAGCCTGGGCGACAGAGCGAGACTCTGACTCAAAAAAAAAAAAAAAAAAAAAAAAAAAAACCACGATGATCCTAGTTTGCAATGCAGAAGGGACTGAACATTCAAGGTGGAGTTGGAGAACCCTTCAGCTCAACTTTACAAAACTTTTCTTTTTTTTTTTCTAGAGTTAGGGTCTTGCTCGTCACCCAGGCTGGAGTGCAGTCGTGTGATCTCAGCTCACTGCAACCTCTGCCTCCCAAGTTTGAACAATTCTCCTGCCTCAGCCCCCCGAGTAGCTGGGATTACAGGAGCTCACCACCATGCCCGGCTAATTTTTGTATTTTTAGTAGAGATGGGGGTTTCACCATGTCGGCCAGGCTGGTCTCAAACTCCTGACCTCAGGTGATCCTCCTGCCTCAGCCTCCCAAAGTGCTGGCATTACAGGCGTGAGCCACTACACCTGGCCTTATAAAACTTTTAATAAAAGGTTATTCAATTATGAGTCTCCAAGGAAGGATAATGAAATGAAGCATCTTCTGTCACCGCCCCTTTCTCACTGGTATCTGGGGCATGAAATTCTGAAGAGCATTCATTCTTCTTGAACGTAAACACAACTGTGGTCAACAGTGGGCCCTCTCTATTCCACCAATCTTCTAAAAACGAAATATGATGATTTAGCAAAGAAAGATGTCTAGTGGAATATCCATCACAGCTTCTTCGTTTTTAGACATGGGATCTCACCCCATTGCCCAAGCTGGTCTCAAACTCCTGAGCTCAAGTGATCCTCCTCCCTCGACCTCCCAAGTAGCTGGGGCTACACACTTGACTCCATCACAGGTTCTGAAAGGAAGGTTTATAGTGTATCAGAGCCTCATGAAGGCAGGCAGCTACTTCCCTTGTGGTTGGTGAACCTCAAATTGCCTCTGTATGGCCATAAGCAAAAATCACAGAGATGGATTTTGATGTGTCTAAAGAGGCAGGCACAGCTGGGCACAGTAGCTCAAGCATATAGTCCCAGCACTTTGGGAGGCCAAGGCAGGCAGATCACTTGGGCTCAGGAGTTCGAGACCAGCCTGGCCAACATGGTGAAGCTCCATCTCTACACACAAAAAAATACAACGAGCCAGGTGTGGTGGCATGTACGTATAGTCCCAGCTACTTTAGAGGCTGAGGTAGGAGGATTTTTTGAGCTCGAGAGGTCAAGGCTGCAGTGAGTTGAGATCACACCACTGCACTCCAGGCTGGGCAACTGAGCAAGATCTTGTCTCAAAAATAAATAAAGACACAGGTACAAAGGAAAGGAAATGAGGAATACTTCTGTTGGTCTAAAGCCCTCTGTAAAAAAGGGTGGTGCGTCTCCCATGTACTGAATCCCAGGGGCAAGGCTCATCACTGGAAGCCCATATTCTGCCTCCTCAAATAACTTCTCCAAAGCCCTGGTCTCCTTTCCTCCTTTCCCTCACCAGCCTACTGCCCGTTTCCAACCAGCTCCTTTGTTTCCAGGTTTTACACTGCCATCTCTAACTTTGTAACTCCTACTTGGAGAGATAAGCCCTTTGTCAAAAGCCGCATAGTGTCTTCCAAAGACTGGTTTACAAAGACGGAGCTGGGTAATGCAAAAAAAAAAAAAAAAAAAAAAAAAGGACTCCCTGCCAGGAGGGGTGTCAAGGCTTCAGTCCCACCTCTGCCTCTTGCATGTTACAGCATCTTGGGCAAAGCCTTTCACTTCCCTGAGCCACCGTTTCCACATCTGGAAAACTGGTAACAATCTCTGCTTTTGTGTTCCGTATAATCAAGTGAGATGTGGCTAGAAATGCTTGGAAATACTCTCTGTAAATCTGAAAGGTTCTGTTTCCCCCTTAATTATCCTATGACACATATAGTCATTCAGTAAATGATTATTGAGTACCGCTGATGGGCCACACTGGGCTGAGCCCTGGGGATACAGCAATAAATATGGCATGTTCCCTGACCTCAGGGAGCTCACCTGGGGGTGGGGGACAGCAGTGTCATGGGCAATTAAAATAAACTCAGCTAAATCTCATCAGTGAACCCAGGAGTGGTGCCCAGCTTGGACCAAAGGGTTTTGCAGGGAGAGGGCTAACAACACAACATTCTCTGGTCAGAGAATAGGAGAATTTGCCAAGAAGAGAAGGTGGTAAAGGTCATTCTAATCAGAAAAGTAGCATGGACTGGTGGGCGCGGTGGCTCACGCCTGTAATCCCAGCACTTTGGGAGGCTGAGACGGGCAGATCACCTGAAGTCAGGAGTTTGAGACCAGCCTGGCCAACATGGTGAAACCTCGTCTCTATTGAAAAAAAATAAATAAAATAAAATAAAATAAAATAAAATAAAATAAAAACATTAACCAGGCATGGTGGCAGGCGCCTGTAATCCCAGCTACTTGGGAGACTGAGGCACAAGAATCACTTGAACCCAGGAGATGGGGGTTGCAGTGAGCCTAGATTGCACCACTTCACTCCAGCCTAGGTAACAGAGAGAGACTCTGACAGAAAGAAAGAAAGAAAGAAAGAAAAGAAAGAAAGAAAGAAAGAAAGAAAGAAAGAAAGAAAGAAAGAAAGAAAGAAAGAAAGAAAGAAAGTAAGAAAGAAAGAAAGAAAGAAAGAAAGAAAGAAAGAAAGAAAGAAAGAAAGAAAGAAAGAAAGAAAGAAAGAAAGAAAAAGAAAGAAAAGCAGCATGTACAAAGGCAGGAAAAAATGGGAGTATGGGAAGTTTAAAGTATGGCAAGTATTTATTTCATTCTAGTGCGGCATAAGCTAAGGAGGCCAGGGAGGTGTGACACTGGAGAGTCAGGCGGGAGGCACATGTTGGGTGCCATGCTGTGTGCTCGTGATTTGTATATAGTGCAAGGGGTACCAGGTATTGTTCTAGTACATTCCATGTATTAACTCCCTTAATTCTCCCAGCAGCCCCATGAAGTGTGTCCTATTATTGCTGCTGACAGAAGAGGAAATGGAAGCGCAGAGAAGTCCAGTAACTTACCCAAGGTCACACAGCTAGAAAGTTTGCCAAGGAGTTGGGTTTTGCCCTAAAACTATTGAGAAGCAACTAAAAGATGTTAAGCAAGTTTAGAGAAGCCTGATCAGACTGACTTCTTCTTCTTCTGGTGCTCTCTGTTTCTAGGCTTTTAGATAATTTCTTGGCAGCCTGCATTAACTAATAAAGTATATGTCACTTTCTCATGTGGAAATTTATATTGTTTGTTTAAATACTTAGTGATTATCTCCTGGGCTTATCAGTGAAGCAATCCAGTAATTGAAGTCTTCGGGAATGGGGTAGATTATAAATGGAAATTTGTACTTAATGGTTGATTATATTTAATGATCAATTAGCTTGGCTAATTTTGCTTTCCTCTTTTCTGTAATAACCTTTTGTCAGGGATAAATAGAACAATCAGTGGATTTGAAAAATACAAAAGCCTATAAATAAGACGCAATATATACCAAAAAGCCTTAAACTATTCAGACTCTTTTTTAGTTCACTTTAGTTCCAGGAATTAAAATAAACTCACCTTAAGTAAATAATCAGGTACACTAAGTTACCCATTCAAGAAGAATGTTATTTAGGTAACAGACATGAATTCCTCCTGATGCTTGGATACCATATAACCTTTCTAAACAAATCAATTCTGGTTTATCACCATCAGCCAGCACTGGTGGGAAGCTCAATCTTTTTTTTTTTTTTTTTTTTTTTTTAGTTTTAGTTTTCCTCTTTTATCCATCCTTTGGAATTGTGGAGAATCCTTGGGCATGTACAATACTGGAATTTAGGAGAGGTGGTTCCTAGTTTCCCTAATGAGGCTTCCACGCATATGGTGATGGGCAACACCACTACTGATGACGTCATGACCCTTAGGTAGAAGTCAGCCACAAAGGCTGGGTGCTAGAGCTCATGCCTGTAATCCCAGAAATTTGGGAGGCTGAAATGGGAGGATAGCTTGAGGCCAGAAGTTTGAGACCAGCCTGGGCAACAAAAATATTAAAAATTAGCCAGGTGTGGTGGTGCATGCCTGTAGTTCCAGCTACTGAAGAAGCTGAGGGAAGAGGCTGGCTTGTGCCCAGGAGTTCGAGACGGTAGTGGGCTGTGATGGCACCACTGCACTCCTGCCTGGGCAAGAGAGAGACCCTGTCTATTAAAAAAAAAGAAGAAGAAAGAGAGAGAGAGAGAAAGAGAAAGAAAGGAGAGGAGAGGAGAGGGGAGGGGAGGGGAGGGGAGGGGAGGGGAAGGGAGGGGAGGGGAGGGGAGGGGAGGGGAGGGGAGGGGATCAACCACAGGGACGCAGGGTAGTTCCCACCATCTCCACAGTTGCTCTTCCAGGGTTCTGCTAGCTTCAGGATGCCACCACCAGCCTTTTAGGAATCCAGCCTTCTTTGCGGTCTTGAAATACTGTGCCCTTTACTTCTAGAAGTTCAAAGCCCCCAGCCCTTTCCTGTCTAGGTAGGACTCCCCAGTATATTGGACTTCCAGTGGACTCACCTTCTTGAGCACACTTTTGAAAACAAGGAACTGTTAACTTGCCCCTAGGACTAAGAGAAACCCAGATTGCTGCAACCCAAAGCCCCACCACATGGGCTCTAGGGAAGGAAAGAAAGACTTCCGTTGTTTTACAGTGAACCTACAGCCTAGAAAGCAGGCACAGTTTATTCTCAATGTATTCTGCTGCATTCAATTTTTAATATATCTTTTGATTACATTCATGATAAATCTAGAAAAACCTTAAATATCCTATTGAGAAGATATACACTGGAATAATATACAGCAACTAAAGAGCTCAATTAAAAAAAAAATTTAGTGATTTGAAAACAGGATCTTGATATTCTCATGTTTTAAAAGTAGGTTGCAAAGCAGGGTATGCAATTTAAGACTAATCTCGGAATTTATTTACACATACACACAATATTGTGTCATAGACAATCAGTGCTTGTCTCAAGAGTTGGGGGACTATGATTGAGGTTTATTTTCCTTTTTAGGCCTCCGTACACTTTTCCAATTTTCCTGATTTCTTCATATACTTGAATTACTTTTGTAATAATACTCCCTGGCACAGTAAGTACAATGGTGCTTGTGTGTGTGTGCACGTGTGCGTGTGTGTGTGTGGCACTGGTCCTTTTCTTGGAGTAGTTACCTCATGTAAATGAAGTACTGACCTGTCTCAACAGACTTTGGATGGGAATAAGAAATTAACTTGAAAAGAGAATAAAATAACAATGTGGAAAGAAAAATACAAAATACAGAAGGTATAAGACAAAAACTTAAATATTTATCAGGATAACAGTACTGTAGTATTTTTTAAATACTTTTTGTTTCTCCTTTAGAGATATAATCAATGATACAAATATGTATTTTGTTTTGGCCAAAATTAGCTCTTGAGCAATGTGTAATTTTCAGTAATAGGCTTAATGTTTGGATATCTGTGTTGAATCGTGGGTCTTTTTTTTTTTTTTCTGAGAAAGAGTCTCACTGTGTCACCCCAGCTGGAGTGCAGTGGCGTGATCTCGGCTCACTGCAACTTCTGCCTCCCGGGTTCAAGCAATCCTCCCTGCTCAGCCTCCTGAGTAGCTGGGATTACAGGCACACGCCACCACACCCAGCTAATTTTTTGGTTTTTTTTTTTTTTTTTTTTTTTTTTTTTTTTTGAGACGGAGTCTCGCTCTGTCGCCCAGACTGGAGTGCAGTGGCGCGATCTCGGCTCACTGCAAGCTCCGCCTCCCGGGTTCACGCCGTTCTCCTGCCTCAGCCTCCGGAGTAGCTGGGACTACAGGCGCCCGCCACCACGCCCGGCTAATTTCTTTTTGTATTTTTAGTAGAGACGGGGTTTCACCGTGTTAGCCAGGATGGTCTCGATCTCCTATCCTCGTGATCCGCCCGCCTCGGCCTCCCAAAGTGCTGGGATTACAGGCTTGAGCCACCGCGCCCGGCCGTTTTTTGGTATTTTTTAATAGAGACGGGGTTTCGCCATGTTGGCCAGGCTGGTCTTGAACTCCCGACCTCAGGTAGTCCGCCCACCTTGGCCTTCCAAACTTCTGGGATTACAGTCCTGAGCCACTGAGCCCCGCCTGAATGGTGGATCTTTTACTAATTTGCTGTGTGACTGAGAACAAATTGATAACCTCTCTGGATTACTTTACTCAAGTAATCTTTACTCAAAGATTACTTTGTCTATCTTTCATTTTTACTTTGTTATTTAACAAATGCTTCCATAGCACCACTATGTGCCAGACACTCTTCTAGGTGTTTTGTAGATATTAATTAAGTTAATCCTCAGTACTACCCTATGGGAAAGGTATCATTCATTATCCTTACTTTATATGTATAAGAAAACTGAGAAACAAAGAAGGGTCAAAAAATCGTCCAAGGTCACACAGATACTAAGCAACAAAATCAGGATTAGAATATTGACTGTCTGGCTTCAGATTCCATCATATTGACCTCTGTATTATGTTATGCTGGACTAAATGACATTTACACGTCAATAATTTATTGTGTGTAAAACACCTGGACAGTCCCAGCCATACTACTTCCCTGTACTTCCAAAATCTCTTTAACTTTTTGTCCCCTGAATTTTCATTTGGAAATCTAATTGAGAAAATTATCAAATGTAGTCACTCATTGGGCCCCACAATTAGTTGAAAGCTAGGGATATTTGCAGACCTTGAAAAACGTGAACTTTAATGGGAGGTCCATTAGGATCAGCAAATTTGGACATAGAAAGAGAGAGTAGTCTGCTAGGATCTATGAGATGACCCTAATTGACGGAGAGCCAACTGAGCTCTGGGGTGATGGCACCTTCTGTTGAGATGATGATGATGATGATGATGATTATAATGACACTAACACATAACAAGTACCAATCAGGTGCTAGAAACTGTGATATATATAGATATAGATATACTTGTTATGTATTAGTGTGCTGTATATATACATATATATACACACACACATACAAACACACAAAATAGTGCACTTTTCCAAAACTTGGCCATATATTCATATATATATATATGTGTGTATGTGTGTGTGTGTCATCTAATACTCACAACAACCTTCTGAAGAAGTGAAGCTTAAAATTTGATTCCATGACTTGCCTGGATAATGTTACTAGTTAAGTTGCAAAACTGAGACTACAATTCAGGTTTGTCTTACTACAGAGCCTAAACTCTTAACCAGTCTGTCATATCCAATTACTACTTAATAAAAATAGGCAAATTGGTAGAATTCCAGCTAAGGTTAGACCCATTGTTATCTATCCAATGAAAACTTTAGGCATGGTGAACTGAATAAAGAAAAATGGCCTGAGAGAGGAGCCACCTGGAAGGTGACTGCCTTGTGTAAGTGGACCAAAACCTAGGGAAGAAGGCTTTGGAAACGTCTGCACCCTGGGGGCCAAGGACCAAGGGCATAAGGTCTTGTAATGGTCCTGAATGGAAGTGCCATGGACCATGGCTAATGACAGGAAGTTGCAGTCTATGAAACTTAGCAGATTTTGGAAGCATAGCCAATGTCCCCATTCTTCAGAGCTAAACAAACTCAAATCTTAGAGAAGCTTGGTATAGGGTTCAGTTAAAAGATGAATGAGTAGGGCAAGGTGAGGAGGCTCACGCCTGTAATCCCAACACTTTGAGAGGCCGAGGCGGGCAGATCACGAAGTCAAGAGATCGAGACCATCCTGGCCAACATGGTGAAACTCTGTCGCTACTAAAAATACAAAAACTAGCTGGGCGTGGTGGTTTGTGCCTGTAGTCTCAAGTACTCGGGAGGCTGAGGCAGGAGGATCGCCTGAACCCAGAAGGCAGAGGTTGCAGTGGGCCGAGATTGCGCCGTTGCACTCCAGCCTGGCGGCAGAGCGAGACTCTATCTCCAAAAAAAAAAAAAAAAAAAGATGAATGAGTAAATCTCATTCACATGACTGGATCCAAGAGATGAATTACTGAAGCGGTCTTGAGAGGACAATTCTCAACTCATTTATGTTTTAATTAAGACCAAGAGAAACTAATCCCTTTAAGAGTTCTTGTGATTATTTAAATCCCTCATCTTTGCATCCATGAAATTGAGTGCAGGAGAATGACTTGAAAAATGAAGAGATTTGTTCCTTTGTTTCTGAGAAGAAAAGGTAGGAGTAGGGAGAAAGTGGAAAAGAGAAAGCTAAGTGGGAAGAGTTGGGGAGGAAAGAAAAGAGGCAGAGAAGAATCCAAGTAGAAGGAAAGCTGGTGATTAGTCAAGAGGCCAATGGGTTACTTCTCATGCACCTGCAGGAGAGAGAAAGGAAAGGTGGTCCAAAAACAAAAATAGACTCTGGGAATTACTTTTGTATGCCTGACACCTCCTCCATCCCAAAATTGATGGTGACTTACCAGTGGTCCCTGGGCATGGTGGGTGAAGGCTGAGATGGGGGACACATAGCAACTGAAGATGGGGAAGGCCCACTTACATCTACCATAGTGGTTTCCCTTTGTCATAAATGAGGACTTGTGACAAATCCTCAAATTTACCTTCCAAGTTAAAATATAGAATCATGAGAGTTTACATCCAGCTATTCATTATGTTAAAGAGATAGTTTATGTCATATAAAATACAACAGTGCATTTTTCCAAAATCAGGTCATCAACATGCACATAGAAATCTTACGTAAAGGTAAGCACTGTAAACAAATGTTGAATTATAGTGAAACACTTCAGCAGGCACATCCTGAGGAGTGAAGTGTACTGATGTCTGCAACTTACTTATAAGTGCATCAAAACAATAAGATGGAGTGATGGGTGAATAGAGGGATGGGTAGTTTGATAGATATGTGACAAAACAAGCACAGTACACTGTTATTCATAGAGTCGAGGTGGTTTGTGTATGGGTGCTCACAATTTTTTAGCTTTTTTGTATGTTCACAAAAATGTATAATAAAATGTTGGGAAAAAATCTTACCAGAGAGAAGAGGTTCTTTTAAAAGACGGCACCCAGACACAACATAACCAATCTTTTTTGATTACGCCATTAAAAATAAAAAGCCTCACTGAATACAGAGTGCTTTCTTTTATCTTAACCTATTTCTTTTGTCTTGCCTGCCTTTTTCTCTTTGGCAGACTAGTGTAACACAAATATTGGTACTTGGTAAAGGCGTGTTTTAGTACTACGCTTAAAACTTAGGAGAAAATATACTATGCTATTGTTCTTGCGGAATATGTTAATGAGAGAAATCCAACTGTGACTGTCAACTAGGAATATCCCATTTGGTTATATGTAAAAATGCATTTTTTCACTATAGCATTTGTTAACTAGTTAATAAATAGCCAAGAAATGTTAATATATTATCTATGAAGAATTTTAGTTTAGTTTAGATTTTTGTTCCCTGCTAGCAATGAGGTAAAATAGAAAATACACTAATATCCAGAAGTGACTGCAATTGTTAGGTGGCACTGTTACTCATTCTATCTTAAAGCATAACACATTTGTGTGGACTCTATGCATGCGTTCCTGTGTGTTTAAATTTTAAATCACTCTTTGTAACTGCAGCTGATGTTCTCGAGCAATTGAGAGTTTTCAGAAGTCAAGAGGAGGAGATAATTTTTTGCCTATGTTTCTCATTCCCACCAAAAACAAAACAAAACAAAACAAAAAACCTTGCAAAATACTGTTAACCCATGATTGCCTAAGATTTCACCTAAATTAACTCATGCTGATATACTTTCATAGTTGATTCTTTATTTTCAAATTACCTGCGAATGTAAAGTGATTCTATGTCTTTTTCACCTATGTTATGCTTATCCAGAGCATTATAAGTAAGATATATCCATAAATAGCAAAAACATTGCCAGTAGTGGATTGAAACTTACCTGATGAATGTGTTTTAAAGTGTTATGTTTATTTATGTTCAATTACTTAAATAAAGTTGAAAAGAAAAATTGATTTCAAAGAAACAATGGAGTTAGGATTTTTAAAGTTAGCAGCTCTATATAATGGATCTTATCTTTTTTATGGCAAAACAAGCGGATTTCAATATCAGGCACTAACATGCAATAGTAAACTCTTGCTTGTATGTTATGTAAAAGACTAATAGTCTGGCACTTGCATTCCTAAAGAAACAAGACATTTTCCAAGACTATAAACTATAAATACCTGAATGATCAAACAATGAGCTTCAAATTACCCATTTTTATCAAGTGAATATAATTAGTTTCTAATGAGACCCAAGAAAGTGACAAAAGTCTGATCTGAAAGTATTCTTAGATGATCTTAGGATTCCTGTATCAAACATCAGACATGTAAACCGATCTGCTCAAACAATGATGACTCTGTTCAAACTTCAACTACTGAACAGCTTTAAAATGCTAGAAATTAAAAACCTTTGCCGAATATCCAGACTATGTTTTAATAATAATAATAAAAACACATTAGCACGTAGGCAGTGTGGGCTTTTGAAAAGTCCTTTGTCACTAAGTCACTCTTTCTTGAAAGATAAGAATAATGGGTTCAGTATTAGAAATGTGAGCTATCTAAAGAAAACAATATAGCAACACACTTGATATCTACTGAATTGCTTGCTATTTTTAAACAAATTATTCCCTAAGTAAAACTGTTTTCCCCTTCTTTTTGAAAAGCATTAAAACCTTGAGTGTATTTAGTTAGATAAAGGGAACAAAAACTATATTTAAATCACTTTTAAAAATACCATGTTTTCATTTGTACTTAGAAAAACACAAGGGGAAAAAGTTGTGAGTTATCTCAAGGGTAGTGAGAATAACAATAAGCATAAAGTAACAATAAGCAGAAAGAAAAGATAACATAAAAAAGCATGTTCTTGCTGAAAGCCCACAATGAAAAACATATTCAATTATACAAATGATGAGAAACACAACTTACCTGCTCTGACAACGGTATTTGTTGGGTCACAGGATAAGGGAAGGGGTAAAGCTGTGATAATGGATTGAGGAACGTATCAGAGTTAAGGATCTCATGCAAAAACCCCAGAACGTTAGAAAGGTGTGTTTCAAACCTACCTTCCTCCCAGATGGTTGTCGTACCTCCGAAGCCCTACCTTAGATAACCACACTTAAATCACTTGACTAGCAGAAACCCACATACTACCTTCATACTATTGAAAGTAAAATTCCAGAAGCCATTGTGCCTATTAATGATTACAGTCTGTTCTCCAGGGAGGATTTATGATCCATGCCACCTTCTCAGGATGGCACAATTACCCTGAGATGAACCGTGCAGCCTGTCCCAAAAAGTTCTCTTTAGTACAGACTTTTACTCCAGAGTGAGCAGGCATAAACATAGCCAAAGTTGTACCGAAGCTTCATTTAATCACTGAATTGAACATGCAAGCTTTTAATAAAAGCTGTATAGAGTTATTACTGATTGTCTCTCCCGAGCTTCTTTGCAATCTGAGAGGCTTCTGACACATCACACCAGGACTAAAGTTCCCGGAAAGGATTTCTAACCTGAAAGAGACAGACAGGCGTTTCAAGGAAGAAACAAACACGTATGCTACATCTCGGCTGCATTTTAAAACTACTCTCCCAGAACAGCATCCTACCTCCCTTTTAGTAAACACATGCTTGTAGACATTAAAGTAAAGTGGGTATATAAATTAACAAATCAATGCTCTTCTGTATCAAAAAACAGTCATCCATGACAGGCTCTCCATTTCCCCAAACACGTTTGGGGTAGAGGCATTGGAAAAAAGCAAAAATGTGAACCAAAGGAAAGAAATATGGTAACCTAGGAGAATATTCTTTGCCAGGCTTTCACAGTTAAGGTAGCAGGATGTGCGTGCACACACACACACACGCGCACACACACACACACACGATGCCACTTTTGTTCCAGCGCGAGATAGCTTCACGGGTGCCGGGCATGGTGACATACAATGGATATCAAAACCACACAGTCAGTCTTAGCAAATTAGGTAAATTAGAGATCATTTGATGGTATTCTATTGTTGCTATTGTAATCACAGTAATTTTCCCTGGTAATGGTGCTTCGTGATGAAGTGCTGTTCTCATAGGATAATTGTGAAAGATACCGAAAGATGCAGGGATGCAGCATCTGGTTTTAAAAGCTCTTCAGATTCAAATTGGCATTTTACTTTATCTTGAAAATTTATTAGAGATTCAGATCATGCCGGTTTAAATGGAAAGGTGAAAGCAGGGTAATTTCAATCTATGAATTATTCAATCTCAGCCTGGCGAAATTGCCATCCATGAACTGATGCTCTGACAGTCCCTTCGCAGACCCTCCATTACGCTTGTCATTTTTATTTCTTTATCTACGATCTCTTCCTCAGTTACCGAGCTTGTCCCTTAGGGCTCAGCTTCACAAACCAAGTATTTCAAATTGGCAATAACCTAAATGTGCCGCTGTTTCGAATCGCTGTCTCCACAGGCTGTCTTTTTTTTGCTTTTTCCAAATCATTAAAAACCACGTCCATGATGATGTTTGCTAGGCTCTTCGATTAGATGAATTAAAACACGCATACACACACACACACACACACACACACACACACACACACAGAGAGAGAGAGAGAGAGAGAGAGGAGGGCATCACTGCGAAGAAGAGTTATGTTCCGCTAACATCACAAGAGAAGAGAAAGTGATGCTTTCTGCTTCCTTCTTTGTTGTCAGCGTGACCCATCCTAGCTGCATAGCATCACGCAGAAAGAAGCCAGAGCTAAAGGCGGCTTGCCTGGCACCCTGATTTCCAGCCAGAGTTGATGAGGACTGCATGGCAGGCAGGCTAATCCAGACAACTGTATACTTAGCGAGCACGATTATTTAGGAAAATCAGAAAAAGCCATTGGATGACCGAAATTAGACTGTCATTCTCCCGGGCTCCACCTGCACACAGACTGCAGTCGCAAGGATTCTCCACTTGATGGCTGGTTGTGTCACTGCTAGTCGACAGCTGTCCCGCATCCAGAGAGGACTGGGAAAGATTTAGATCAGGGAGTCTGGTTTCTCCTTTAAACCGTGCTCTAACTGAGGAGTGGGGATCTGCGCCAGCCCCGTGACCAGCCTTAAACGTGAGCTGGGGAGTCACACAGCATCAGTGCGGTGAGTCGCTCGCACAGGCCCCAGCCAGACAAACCATGGCAAGCATCCTCTCCTTTGTCCTAGCCTTTATTCCTGCAGGTAGAGCAGCGTGGCATAAGAAGCCCCCAAACTATTCACACACATGGTGGGAAACCAGCCGTGCTCCATCAGAAGCAGTTTGGTTACAAGTCTCCGAGCAGTACCTGCTCAGCTGAAAATTCGCGCTGCCAAGTTAGAAGCCATCGTGTACATTCAGGCTGCATCTCTGCTCCTGGCTAAACAAAGGTAAATACTCCTCATGCAAGACACGCTAAGTAGTAGCAGGAGAAGAAAACTTTAAAACTCTGTTGCTTTGTGCCTAGTTGTCTGCCTCTGCTTTGCTGCATTGCGACTGGGAAACTGCAGGAGCTGGAGCTGGCAGTTGCGATAATGCAGAAAGCAGCAGCTCTGACACAGCAGTCAGCTGACTTGCGGGGTGTTATCATTCAATGTCCTCTGCAGAATCAGACCAGTTTCTAAGGTGGCACCAGACAGATGACCTTCAGTGGAAAGAGAGGCTTAAAGAGTGCAGTCTTTCTCCATCCACACCTGGCAGGGACATCTTACGTTGCTTTTCTCTCAGACAGAGTTTTTAACTCACAGCCTTTAGGACTTAACTGTTTCTGTCCTGCTTGCTAAGATGGCAGGTAATTCTTAGGGTGACCACCCCCACGCGAGCACAGGTTAAAGCCATCACTGTCCCTCTCGCTTTGGCTGGTTTCAACGTTGCGAGAATGATTGTGGGAGAATTCCTGCCCACATTTTGGTTTGAAAAGCACACTTCTTTTTTAACAGGTAGAAATGGCCTTAAGCTACTTGTATGCTGTAATGAACTAGTCAATTGTACCTAACGGAATGGCAAGAGCAATAGGGAAAACTGGAAGGTAAATTAGTTCAGCACTAGGCTTAAATCATGGTCCGGTTGCTGTAAGGCAGTGTGCACGCTCTATCGTGAAACGCAGGTTGTACAACCCAATTAATCTGACAATGGAGCAAAAGTCTTGTATGGTATTACCCCAGTGGTCTGAGGAATTGCTAAAATAAGAAGGCAGTCATTACCAGGCATTTGTTTAATGACTGTAATCATACCGAATTAATTTAACTTGCTGCAATGTTTAACAGAAAGTCAATTACATATTTGTGCTAAAAGAATAACAATACTAGTATTTGCATAGCACCTTCCTCTGAGGAGACATCTTCTGAAGATTACCTCATAGCCTCAACATTTACAGAGCACTCAGAATGTGCTAAGTGCTCTGCAGAACCATCCCTGACCAGCCTCTCTGAGGACAGGTGCTTATGTTTCTAAGCGAGAATGATACAAAACATCTTGTATGAAAGCATACAAGGAACGCCACCCTGACCTGTGCTACTCGCTTTTTGAGGAATTTCCATGATTTTTCCCACTTCTGCCATATAAATTGTATTTTTCTGTTTGTATCTCATTTGGTTCTTTTGATATGAATGAACAATGTGAACTTTTGACATGAAAAAGTTTCTAGACAGCAGAGAGTTCAAAACTAGAAGAAAGAGCATCATCCCTATAATGATAGCATTACAAAGAGCATTAAGTGATTTTAAAATAAGGGACCAACTCCACTTTTAGGGTGAGCTGCAGACCCATGCTCAGAAGTGCCAAATACAGGCTTCTATTCTTGCACCTTTTCCAATGCTCATTAGGAGAATCCAATAGTCTCATAAACTTACCTTGCTCACCCCTTTCTAAACCTGCTATGAGGAGATGAGCCCCAAATGATACAAATCACCAGTAAATTTTATTGTAACTCCTTAGAGACACTTCTATTTTTGAAGAAACTAAAGCTTCTGGAAAAGGTGTGGCCATCTAACTGTGAAATTTCAATTATCAATTCTCAAGGTAGGAAATCATTTCTGAGGGGTGAGGAGCTTTTCTAGGGAGGTCACTTCTGCTTCATCATCTGGCAGGTTCAATGCCTATTCTCCCAATGCTAATAGGGAGCATTCGGCCTGGAAGCCCCTATAGCCAATTTGTGCCATGAACGTTGGTGATCAGTCTGGGTCCTTGGGGCAGGAGAGACTCTGACAGCGTCTCACCCTCCTAGAAGGCATCCCATTTTTGCTCGAGAGTTTTTTAAGGTCCTTGCTCACCAAGAAGTAGCTCAAGCTTTGCTACTTTTTGAAAACTCTCCCAGGTGCCATATTCTACCATATACCCAAAATAAAGAATCACTGATGAGGCTGGGCATGGTGGCTCACACCTGTAATCCCAGCACTTTGGGAGGCTGAGGCAGGTAGATCACGAGGTCAGGAGATTGAGACCATCCTGGCTAACACAGTGAAACCCCGTCTCTACTAAAAACAGAAAAAATTAGCCAGGCGTGGTGATGGGCGCCTGTAGTCCCAGCTACTCAGGAGGCTGAGGCGGGAGAATGGCATGAACCCAGGAGGTGGAGCTTGCAGTGAGCCGAGATCACGCCACTGCACTCCAACCTGGGTGACAGAGTGAGACTCCGTCTCAAAAAAAGAAAGAAAAGAACTACTGATGAAATAATGCCACGTGTTATTTTTTTGCACCTGTGAATTTGTGCTTGGAAGTTCAAATACACTGTATGTTATAGCATGAGGATGAAGAAACGAAAATGAGCCCTTAAATTTATCTATTCTTATCTTTACCATTAAAATTCTTTACTAATCAATGGTCCAGCATGGTGGCTCACACCTGTCATCCCAGCACTTTGTGAGGCCAAGTTTGGTGGATCACCTGAGGTCAGGAGTTCAAGACCAGCCTGGCTAACATGGTGAAACCTCTTCTCCACCAAAAATACAAAAATTAGCCAGGCCTGGTGGCAGGCGCCTGTAATCCCAACTACCTAGGAGACTGAGGCAGGAGAATCGCTTGATCCAGGGAGGTAGAGGTTGCCGTGAGCCGAGATCACGCCATTACACTTCAGCCTGGGTGACAAGAGTGAAACTCTGTCTCAAAAAATAATAAAATAAAATTCTGTACTAATCAATAAAAAGAAAATAATTTTAATAGAGAAAACCCATGTAGCTCTGATCGACCCATATGTGGGGACAGTCTAGCCACATGTAGTAGGTACACCCTCCCACAGCCCCTTCTTGTCTTACAGCACTCACTGCCCGCCTGTGTCATAACGTTTTGTTCACCTCGTGTCCTCCTCTGTGAATCTGGGAACTCTTTGAGGATAGGGGCATGACACATTTATCTCACTGGCCCCAGTGCCTTTAGCCTGCCTGGCAAATGGCAGGTCTCCACAGTATTCATTACAGGAATGAGGTGATGTAAAGTCATCTTCCTGCCGGGCGCGGTGTCTCATGCCTGTAATCCCAGCACTTTGGGAGGCCAAGGCAGGCAGATCACCTGAGGTCGGGAGTGTGAGACCAGCCTGACCAACATGGAGAAAACCTGTCTCTACTAAAGTCATCTTCCTGTTAGACAAGAAAGTTTAGAGACATCCAACTGTCCAACATGAGAACATAAAGTTTTTCTTTCATTGTAGATTATCTTGAAATCACATGCTTCCCCATAACGGAAAGAATGTTATTTTTCAACTATAAACATTGACCTAAAGACTATACAGCAAATAATTTAAAAAAAAAAAAAAAAAAAAAAGGAGAGAGGTGGAAAAATGGATAACATGCTTTGTGAAACAAAGTCAATCAAAACTCTATATACCTAATAAATTTCAGTTAATTTTAGATATTTATTCAGAAGAATAAGGTATACATTTTCTTTTCCTTATGTACTTCGAGAGAGAGTCCAGTGAGGAGGGTGGCTCTTAATTCCTTTGCTAGAAATCTCCCCTCTTCAGCACCAAGGAAGGAAAACATTCTCTTCCTAAACCCTCTACTCTGATTTTTTTTTTTTTTTTTTTTTTGCCATACACTCTCTAGCACTCTTGAGAATTCTGTGGATTACTTTTCAATAATACTTCTATATGCATATGCAATACAATAAATAGGATTACACAGGAAACTAATTATATCAAATATCCTCACCTTTGCCTTAGAAAATCAAAATACTTCCAAAGTGAAATCGCAAAGTGACTTTGATTTTCTCTCTTCCAACTATTACCCAATAAGGAAGCAAGTTAAAGAAAAACCTAGACAAGATTAGGGGGTGGGAAGGGGAATAGATAACTATATGTATTGAATTTCATTAAATTTAAGATTAAATGTTTCTTCTTAAAAGTGATCTTTTTAGTTACTAGCAGATTCCCATCTTCACATTTAAAAAGAAATACTATGGGCCCAGCATGGTGGCTCACATCTGTAATCCCAGCACTTTGGGAGGCCAAGGTGGGTGGATCATTTGAGATCAGGAGTTCATGACCAGCCTGGCCAACATGGTGAAACGCTGTCTCTACTAAAAATACAAAAATTAGCCAGGCATAGTGGCTCGCGCCTATAATTCCAGCTACTTGGGAGGCAGAGGCTGGAGAATCACTTGAACCTGGGAGGTGGAGGTTGCAGTGAGCCGAGATCGTGCCACTGCACTGCAGCCTGGGCGACAGAGTCTCCACCTCAAAAAGAAAAAAAAAAAAAAAAACTATGTTGGCTTTCCCTGATTAATTCACAGGACATAAACCCTTCCTCAGGTGCCTTGAAAAAAAATTAAGTAAAAGAAAGTGATTCCTTCACTTTCTTGTTTTGCAATTGAGGAAGGAAATCAAAGCTCAAAATAGTTGAGTCATGCTACAGCATCATGTAAGTAAAGATGCAGGAGAGCCCAAGGCCATATGTCCTAAACCTACATCAGACTCTCTCCATTACATATTAACAGATAGGTGTGTGCTGGAGTCAGGTGGTGAGAGAGACAATTTTTAAATATTCAGGAATTTTGCAACCTGGGTACTAAACCATTAGCAGCTTGAAATCAACCATAGAGGGAGTATTTGCACCACAAAAATTGGCAAACATTACAATTCAAGATTGTTGCTTTTTAAAACAGCTGGGCCATAGTGTTATGGAAAGCGAGACCACTACCCCAGGGAGAGGGAAGTGAAACAGCTGAGGAGAGGTGATGCAGAAGCCCCCTAACTTCCACCCAGCCCAGCCCAGCCAAGCCACAAAAGCACAAAAAGGGAATAACATTATCACCATGGTATCCAAGGTTCAAATATAGTCCTCTGTAAAAGAGAATACAGAGTAAAGTCAGAAACAGTTATTATAGACCCAGAGTTCCTGGTAATAAGTTCTGTAAGTTCAAAGAAAGGGAAGAGCAGGCTGCTCTCCTTGCCCCGTCTCCTTCTGCAGTGTGGGCCTCCTGGCCCAGCCACTTCAGGCTTGCTCATTTTCAGAACTAAAGGTCTACTTCCAAAAATGGCATCAGGCATGACAAATGGCTGGGCTATGGCCCGGGAGACGTCAGCCTTCCAGCTCCTGCAGAAAATGTGTTTGAATCCAAATATTAATTCTGTATAATAGCAGAACTGCAAGAAGAAGAACAGAAACAATTACAATTTGCTGAGTGTCTACAACGTCCTAGGTACATGTAGTATCTTAATCTTCCCAATCATATCAATACATTCAACTATAAGTACATGCATAGGACTTTCTCCTTTTTCCCAAAGTTTTTAAGAAACGATTGACAAATAAAACTTTTGTATATTTAAGGTGTATGATATGATGTTTTGGTTTGGTTTTTTGAGATGGAGTTTCACTCTTGTCATCCAGGCTGGAGTACAATGGTGCAATCTTGGATCGCCGCAACCTCCACCTCCTGGGTTCAAGCGATTCTCCTGCCTCTGCCTCCACGTAGCTGGGATTACAGGTGCCCGCCACCACGCTCAGCTAAGTTTTGTATTTTTAGTAGAGATGGGGTTTCACCATGTTGACCAGGCTGGTCTTGAATTCCTGATCTCGGGTGATCCATCCACCTCAACCTCCAAAGTGCTAGGATTACAGGCATGAGCCACTGTGCCCGGTCCATGAAGTTTTTATATACATATACATTGTAAAATGATTGTCACAATCAATCTAATGTGTATCACATCACATACTTACCATTCATATAGCTTTCTGTAGCCAGAGTTCCAAGTGCTTTACAATTAATAACTCATCTAATCCCTACAACAACCCTGTAAGGGAAATATTACTATTATTCCCATAAGAACTCCAGTATGTAGTTATTATCATGCTCTTTTCAGAAAAAAAAAACAAAAGCATGTGGCGTGCATAATGTTTAAATCACACATCCGGTGAATGCAGGCTGCTGGGTTCAAACCCGGATGTGTCTAATCTAGATTCGAATTCAAATCTTGTCTTCTTAACCGTTAATATTCAAATATGGGCATCTTTCAAATTAGTGTTTAGTTGTGATAGGCTCCAAGGGGATTGGAAGAGCCTAAAGAAAGAAGGAAAAAATACAAATTAGACTCGGAGTCACTCAGGGGAAGGTTTAAAGTCTAAGAGTTGGTGAGTAGAGAGACTCTGTCCCATAAGAATTATCAGAAAATTGGGCTTTTTCATTAAAGTGTTCCTTAATAATATTTGAACTCATTGGTGTGCTGGTAAATTGGGTCTCTGGGGTGGGGGTTGGAGGGAGACCTGGCTTGTAGTGTTTGCCAATTTCTGTGGTGTAAACACTGCCATCATGGCTGATTTCAAGATTGCAACAGCTTAACAACCTGTTTGCAAAATTGCTGGGTATTTAACAATTAGCTCTCATAAGCCAGTAGGAGCTGGCTTCAAGACACCACAATTTGGACTCAAGTAGCAAATTATTCTGCCCCGCTCTAGAAGCTGTATCCTTTTATAATACCTATACATTCAAGGCAGATTAAAGGCGGAGTCTTCTGATGTTTAAAGATTTGAGGTAGTCCTCTGTGTGCTTCCTGCTGTCCCTCCCAAACTGGGTGCTTTTACTTCTTGTATTTAATGGCAATATTTTTAGTTTGTTGTTCTTGATTTTAAAAGGAAGTTCAGATGTTTATGTTTCTCTCCCCATGACCATCAAATAAATCTAACACATGTGGGTAGCTTTGTAAGTGGAGTGGCCTTTGATTAATTGGGTAAAAGGTTTCCTCACCCTTGTGAAGTGGACCACTCTTTAGCAGACCTAAGTTACCTGCAGGTGTATGTTTATGTGTGCACGTGTATACACATGCATGCATCCAACAATATTTACTGCTATCCCTGTATAAGCCAGGGGTGTGTATGAACACATAGCACTCATCATTTTGGATTTGCACCTGTTCCGAAGTGCTTTCCCACAATATTTTGAGACCCCAACATCCACGGAAGTCCCTCGGTAAGTACATGATTACCATGAGGTCATGATATAAATTCAGACCTAACAAATTAAATGGCAAATTAAATACTTTGAGAAACCATGCAACTCTAAGAATAATCACCATTTTCTGTGTAATTTTTTTTTTTTTTTTAGCTCTTTGGGGCTGCGAATTTGTAAAGCACATACAACTAAATGAATAATTATACAGCAAGGGGCTGAAAGGTAACTGCAAAATAATTGCATGCTATATGATCCCTCCATAAAAACATGTTTAATAGAATATTCCCCTAAAGTGGTTCTTTTACCTATGGCACACTTTAAAGTTGTTCTTTTAAAAAAAAAAAATCTGTTTAATACTAAGCTATAACTCCTTTGAAGAATATTTGGTAAAATACACAAAAGTGTAGGCTCTAAGTGTACATTAAAAAGCTAAGTATGAAGCTTGGGTATTTTTCTACATTATGTAAACATTATTAGCTTTTCAAAGTTGATCATCAAATGCGTCTATTTTTGGAAAAATACTTTTTGTTTGATTAACATAGGGCTCTTTCTAGCATCTGGATGTGCTTCCAAAGTGTTTTCCAAGTCCAAGTGTTGCTAACCTCTTATTCCATTTTATTTTATTTATTTGTTTTTATTTTTTTATTTTTTATTTTTTTGAGACAGAGCCTCACTCTGTTCCCCAGGCTGGAGTACAGTGGCATGATCTCGGCTCACTGCAACCTCCGCCTCCTGGGTTCAAGCGATTCTCCTGCCTCAGCCTCCCAAGCAGCTGGGATTACAGGCATGAACCACCACTTCCAGTTAATTTTTGTATTTTCAGTAGAGACGGGGTTTCGCCATGTTGGCCAGGCTGGTCTCAAACTCCTGACCTCCAGTGATTCACCCACCTCGGCCTCCTAACGTGCTGAGATTACAGGTGTGAGTCACCGTGTCCGGCCTATTCCATTTAATTTTAATAGCAAGTTCAATTGCATGTCTTTCTTTTTCTCTCACCCATTCTTGCTCTCTCTCTCTCTCTTCTCACTTCAGGAATTAGAAAATAATGTAGGTCAGAGATAAAACTAAGTAAGTGTGTGTGTGTGTGGCATGGGGAAGAGATCTTTGCGCTAGGAAGTAGTAGACATTGGGCAAAGCGGTTACCTTTCCTATCTTACAAGTTTTAAGCTGGGAATGTAAACATTTTGTGAGTACTGCACACAAAAGCATAATGCATGTGAATGTGCTTTTAAAAGTTTGAAGTGCTGTTTAAAAATACACCTACAAATGTAATTGAATTTTCTAACATTTGGAGTAATTCTATTAATCTAAAATGATGTAGTTGCATACCGCTACTCACTCTCCATCCCCACTGCTCCTGGACCCCACCTCTCATACCATTCATCTCCTCTCTTCAGTGATTTTTTTATTCTCACCATGTTCTGTAAATGGTCAAGAGCCAAAAGCTGCAAAAAGTCAAATAAGTATCTGGTGAAGAAATTATCCTTTGTGCCATAACATGAAACTAAATTAATTACTGTTTCGCTTCTACCTTTAAGAAATCTGAGGATTTTTCATTGAAGAACATTGCTTGCTTCAATGACTGCATACAGAAGTGGCCTAAGAGTTAAAATTACCAAGTATCAGAACTTTCCAACACCACCAGTGTTCTTAATATCTTCTAGATGGTGAAGTTTAGAAATATAATTATATTACATTTGCAGTAGATGCTTAAGGCTTTCCATGCCCTTGTGAAATTACCTGCTTCTAAAGTGTTTTACCAAGCGATTCAGATTTTTTTTCCTGTTCTCAGAGGATGTAGTGCTGGAGAATGACAATCCCAGGACAGATGCAGACTGCCAGTGGATTTTCTTCCTTGGATCCTTCCTGTCACTAATGCTTATTATGCTGATAATTTTTTTTTCCCTTTCAGCTCTGTTGGACTTGAATATGCTGATAATTCAAAATGGAACCAGCCACCTTTCATTCACTTTATCACTCAACACACCACTGTTTCCATGATAAGTTAAATACTGTTATAGCCACCAAAATTATTTCCTAAGTATAAAAAAGCAGAAGCAGTCAGCTTTCTTCTGTTAAGAATAATGTAATGAGAAAACCAGTAGAAAGCCAATAAAACTATACAGAGTTTAGGTTCGCAGTGTCATTGGGAATTAAAAGTTATCTTGATTTAGTAGTAGGAGAGCACATTTGTAAAAACTAGACTTCACAGATTTATGAATGCTTTCTAGATCCACGTCAGATAAATGAGCAGCCCTTAAAATACAATAATACAATCTGTAAACTTCTTTGACTTTTAAAGATAGCTGCCACTGCGGAGGGGCTTGTATTTTGCAGATGCTGGGAAATACAGGAGGTCAGGAGTTCGTGAACAGCTGGCCAACACAGTGAAACCCCATCTCTATTAAAAATACGAAAATTAGCTGGGCGTGGTGGCGCACGCCTATATCCCACCTATTCGGGAAGCTGAGGCAGGAGAGTCGCATGAAGCTGGGAGGCAGAGGTTGCAGTGAGCCGAGATTGCACCATTCTACTCCAGCCTGGGCAACAGAGTGAGGATTTTGCCTCAAAAAAAAAAAAAAAAAAAAACACTATGTAAGCTTTCCCTGATTAATTCACATAACATAA
The DNA here is from genome assembly GCF_043159975.1 of Macaca nemestrina. Classification (NCBI taxonomy): domain Eukaryota; kingdom Metazoa; phylum Chordata; class Mammalia; order Primates; family Cercopithecidae; genus Macaca; species Macaca nemestrina. Next base: position 162,550,759 of record NC_092129.1, on the reverse strand, counting down.
ACCCTTCCTCAGGTGCCTTGAAAAAAAAAAAGTAAATGAAAACAATTGATTCTTTCAACTTTCTTGTTTTGCAGCTGAGGAAGGAAATTGAAGCTCAAAATGGTTGAGTCATGCAACAGCATCATGTAGGTAAAGAGGCAGGAGAGCCCAAGGCCACGTGTCTTGGAAGCTGCAGATGTGGATGGGAAGTAAGGAGGTGGAGACAGCCTAGGTTAAATATTCTTTTAAGAAGTGTGATTAACAAGGATTCATTAGAAGCAGTAGTTTACAAAGTGCACATTTCAACAAATGAAGTTTTGTGGGGGTTATTTATTGGGGTGGAAACTTTCTGAATAAATTTAATTACTGGCCGGGCGCGGTGGCTCACGCCTGTAATCCCAACACTTTGGGAGGCCGAGGCAGGCGGATCACGAGGTCAGGAGATCGAGACCATCCTGGCTAACACGGTGAAACCCCGTCTCTACTAAAAACAGAAAAAATTAGCTGGGCGTGGTGGCAGGCACCTGTAGTCCCAGCTATTCGGAAGGCTGAGGCAGGAGAATGGCGTGAACCCGGGAGGTTGCAGTGAGCCGAGATCACACCACTGCACTCCAGCCTGGGCGCCAGAGCAAAACTCTGTCTCAAAAAAAAAAAAAGAAAAAAAAAATTTAATTGCTGAGGAGAAAAGAATAGGCAGAATGTGATAAATTGAAGATATGGGAGTTTGAAGGGTCAGTTGATGGAGTTCCAGAGGACACATGAGATGGGGCCAAGAGCAGGGTGAGAGAGTTGGCTTTGAGTGTCCTTCTTACCCTCTGAGACTAGGGCAAAGGAGGTATGGATGTAGGAAGGGGACAGTGGTTCCTGTTTGAGTGTGGACTCCAGAGTAAAGAGCAATGTTGCACAGATGTTCTGACCAGAAAAGAGAGACTACCACTTTCTGGACATTGATGTCATAATACTATTAGTGCATCCAAGATTTACTTAGCTTTTTTAGACAATAGATCACCTTTCCTTGGGGAACAATACAATATAGAGGTAAATAGCAAGGACTCTGCCATTAAGTTCAAACCGCTTTCTAGCTGGAGGACTTTGATCAAGCTACTTAAAATTTTCAGTTTTCTAAAAAAATGGGGATAATAATAATGTATCTACCTCAGAGAATTACTGGGAGAATTACATGAAATAACTAACAGTAAACATTCAGGACATTTTTTTTTTTTTTTGAGACAGAGTCTCACTGTGTTGCCCAGGCTAAAGTGCTGTGGCACAATCTCGGCTCACTGCAACCTCTGCCTCCTGGGTTCAAGCAATTCTCCCACCTCAGCCTCCCAAGTAACTGGGACTACAGGCAGGCGCCACCATGCCCAGCTAATTTTTGTATTTTTAGTAGGGATGGGATTTCACTATGTTGGCCAAGCTGGTCTCAAACTCCTAACCTCAAGTGATCCACACTCCTCGGCTTCCCAGAGTGCTGGGATCACAGGTGTGAGCCACCACGCCTGGCAAGAAATGTTAAATATTACTTTGTTGATATTACTCTTCTGGTAAATTAAAATGAATAAGTATTTTTATAGGGTGCTCTTGAGGAACATTTCCCCCATTCTGTGTGTGTCCAGTTACCATTTTAGACTTGGGATAAGACTTTAATTTAACCCTATTGAATTCTGCATGTTAAATTCATTTTATTATTTCACTCTCCTAAGATCCTTTAGAGTGGTGACTCTATCATTCCATGTACTTATTGTCCTCACCAGCCTGTGTAATCTGTGAATCTCTTAAGAGCCCTGTGACAGACACTGCTAACCACATATCTGATACCCATTTTCACTTTCTTCCTTACTTACACATCCCTGACTTAGTTTGACTGTAGCAATGGACCCAATTTAGGTGCTTTAACTCCCAGCATCGCTTGCAGCTAGTGGTGGTCATGTGATACAGTTCTGACCAATGAGATGAAAGCAGAGTCACTGGGTAGGCTTCCAGATCAGTTTATTGAAGGGGCCAGACCCATGAGAATGAAAACCAAATTAGAAAAATGATGGAGAGGGAAAAGAAAAGTAGTCCAGGACACAATGCCACTGTGGGGCTGTAGCATCCACCCTGTGTTGTGCACCTCCAGTCATATAACTCCTGGAGATGTGACAACAACAACTCCTATTTGATGAAGCCTCTGTCACTAGGTTTCTGTCACATTTAGCTAATGCAATTACCAGCTGTTGCAGATGCCATCTATCTATCAAAATATATGGCGGGGTGGGGGTGAGGGATGAAATACTACCTACGAGGTACAGTGCACACTATTCAGATGACAGATATACTAAAAGCCTAGTCTTCACCACTACATAATATAACCATGGGCTCACACCTGTAATCCCAGCACTTTGAGAGGCCGAGATGGGTGGATCACCTGATGTCAGGAGTTCAAGGCCAGCCTGGCCAACACGGCAAAACCCCATCTGTACTAAAAATACAAAAATTAGCCAGGCATGATGGTGCACACCTATAGTCCCAGCTACCTGGGAGGCTGAGGCAGGAGAATAGCTTGAACCTGGGAGGTGGAGGTTGCAGTGAGGTGAGATTGCACCACTGTACTCCAGCCTGGGTGACAGTGACAGAGGGAGACTCTGTCTCAGAAAAAAAAAAAAAAAAAGGGTCCTAGAACTGGGGCTCACCCTCATATTCTCACAGCCAGTGTTAATTGTAGTACTCCACATCATTAGAAATAACTCATACAAACCTCCCTTTTGTATTATACCTTCTCTTCAAGATCTCATTTGACTTTACCCAAATGATATTATTAACCTTTCAAATATCCTTGGGCATTAATAGGAATTAAAGAAAGTTTTTTGTTTCTCAGGTGAATCCACTTTGGCTTTCAGTATCTGAGTGCCCTGCTCATAATCAAAGAACCAGAAGGAGTAAAGAAAATACACTTAAAAGCTTTTGCAACTATAGGGACAACAGACTGGTAAAGGGTCCTAAATTTTCCTCTGGACTCAGACGGGTCACTCTGCCCTCAACCCCATTGTTGGGATCTCACTAAGAATAACTTTTTCCCTGTTAACATTTGTCACTCTTTCTAAACAGAAAACAGTTTGTACATTTCACTTACCACCCAGAAGTAGACAGTCCTGGCACAAACATTTCCTTGATATTTAATAACTCCCCAACTCCCTCCAACTGCTGCAGCTGCTGCACAGCAGACGCAGGGAAAGATTAGATATGGCATTTGCACCTGGCCAGTCATAAACGGCTCCTTGGTTACATGCAAGGTTAACAGGCCCAATTCCCTTCTCTTCTTCCACCCAGAATGCTGCAACATGAAAGAGAGCTGTAATTATTTATAAACAATAAAAACTCCTATGGCGCATATAAAATGAATGGGTTTATTTCCCTACTCAGAGTGTAAGTAGACATTTTCCTGGTTGTTGACATCTTTGGGGCCATGATTAGAAATGCCTCCTCTACCCCTTGTGTTTGAATGTGAGACTCTAGGTCTTTGTATCGGAGTGATAGGGGCGGACTCTTCATATCTATTGTGTGCTGTCTGCTACTTAGCCATTCTAACCTTTGCAAACGAAGACTCCTTCTCTTCGTAACTTTGCCTCGGTACCTTGTGGTACGTCTGCCACTAGCTGGCCTCTCTTCCCCTTGCTCCTGTTTTTCTGACCCAGCAATGATCTGAAGCGGGAGAAACGTAGCTCAGCTCTGGAAATGGGGCGGAGTTGGGGGCATTTTATTGAGTCCTCTCCTTAATCATGATTCAGTGGGTCCTGGTTGGCTCACCAGGTTGGCTCAACACAAGATGAAAATGAGTTTATAGACCTCTACAGTCAGCTGTCATCTGCTTAGCTCCAATGTGGTGATTTGAGAGCAAAGTAGGAAAAAATGCAAAAACTCAAAGACTCCATGTTAGCAGATGACTTGAATGTGCTCCCTTTTTCCACCAACCCTAAAGCTCTACACTTTTGCTACCAGTATGTTACATAAGCATGAGTCACTCTTGGAATTGAATGGCTCCTTTGACCACTTGGAGTTCAGAGGCACACAAGGCACTGTAGTTGAAACGGAAAGCTTGTCACATTGGTGGCACTTTCTACTCACAGTTTCTAGGAGTTTCCAAGCTTTTCAAGTAGGAGAGCCTGTTTTTTTACCCAAAAGTAGTAGTTTTGTTTTAATCTCTGTTGATTGAGAACACCAAAAGTTACCATGAAAGCCGCACATTCTGGATTTATTCATCATTACAAAGCTACTTACACATGAAAAAGAGTAGTACAAATACTGCAATACATTATTCTGTCCTTGATAATCCTTGGTATGGAGATTCCAGGACCCTTTAATGTAACCCAGAGGGTTCCCAGGGATTCAAGGCCCAAATGACAGTCACCCTTTCAAACAAAAAAATGACTCTTGCAGAAAGGATTTAAAGGGAGAGCTGTTAAAATCTTACAAAACTTGCAGATAAGATCCTTTGATACACCATGTTCCAAAGGACAAATGAGAAATCTAGGGAGATAGCTTTTAAATTTCTAGCAATAATTTTAGCATTTAGGCATCTGCTGTTTAGCCAACGTATGAATACTGTATTTTTTAATGGACCAATGTAATTGGATAAAATTCCTAATCAGCTCAAAATTTTTATCTTAAGTGAGTAACCCTTAGTATAATCACTGCATTAGCAATAGTGAACTACACTTGAAAATCTCTATTTAGTGAAACTACATTAAGTAAAATGCAAAAAAAATGATGAGCAATCTAATTTAATTTCTACATTATTAACACATATTGCACTATCATCTATAATTTTAAAATCAAGTTCTCTCTATCTAGACCTGTAAAATCATATTCTTATAATTGGATGTATATTCAAAGTTATTTCTAGCTTTATTTTCCCTTTTGAATTTGGGCAAGCAATAGTTCCTAAAAAAAATCTCCAGTTCACATCTTAAAAACACAATGTAAAATTCTAGGGTAAATTACAGTCTAAATTACAGTCCTTTCTTCTCTAAAAAAATTGGGGGAAAAAAATATACTGTATCTCATTTCCAGTAATCCTCAACTGTTGGTCCTTGACGGCTTGTATTTTCTTGTTGGAGTCTACTCTTGCCATGGGATTATATTTGGTTTGTAATGTTTTCACTGGGTGAGAAGAAATGAGAGGATCAGCCTCACACCTAAGCCAAACTGCTCCCTGGATAATCCTCTCCAGATAGCAAACACCAGGAAAGCAAAGATAAACTTCACATTGGCAACTCCAAGGCTACACATCCCTAGCAGGAATACTTAAAGGCCTCCCTGGGTGCCTACTAACAAAAATGATGTGGTCCACAAGCAGAAAAGATACACATTCCCAAGCAGAGTTTAAAGAAGTTAAATAGTGACCCCCACCAAGCAGGCAGGGGACCTGATAACCTCTCCTAGTCAGGCTGCCCAGAGAGATCTGTGAAAGCCAAAGACCAGACTACTGACATAAATTCGACTGCCCTGACAATATGCAGTTGACCTGCCGACATCTAATGGCTACGCACCTAGGCAGACCTTCCAGAAGGGCAAAAATCAATGCTTCACTCTCACTCCTGTTCCGAGCACAGAGTTGCAGTCTTCACATAGTGTAATACCTCCTTCGTTCACCCCAAAGACTCCAACTCCCTCTTCCCATCCCAAGCCCACTCTTCCTGGATTTGCATCCAGGTGCAAATTCATACATGTGGTGGGAATCCTTCATCCAAATGCAAATCATTTTGCAGGATCAGAATTCTTTTGCTATGGGACTGGAGGGGCCAGCCTCTAGGAAAATTTGCATTTTGACTGCTTATGATAGGCACCACCATGGGTTACAGAAATGAAGGGACAAAGAGATCATTACAAAATCAAATTAACAAACAAATGAGAAACAAATATGCTCTATTAACTGTCTACATTTTGTTTGAACCCGGAAGAGACTAAAATTTAGAATGCTGAAATGCATCCAACTGAAAAGGGGCAAAAAGAATTTTAATGAATTACAACACAACTTGAGATGCAGACTGTATAATTAGAGTCTGAGATTGTAACTCAGTGGAAAGCTGACTTGATTTAGTCCCCTTCAGATGACTTGTGAGAGAAATTGACTGTATTTCAAAGTAAGAGTTCCATAAACATTATACTTTAAGACAGCGTAGGCTGGGTGCAATGGCTCATGCCTATAATCTCAGCACTTTGGGAGGCCAAGGCGGGTGGATCACGAGGTTAGGAGTTCGAGACCAGCCTGACCAACACGATGAAACCCCCATCTCTACTAAAAATACAAAATTAGCCGGGCGTGGTGGTGCACACCTGTAATCCCAGCTACTTGGGAGGTTGAGAAAGGAGAATGGCGTGAACCTGGGAGGCAGAAGTTGCAGTGAGCCAAGATCACGCCATTGCACTCCAGCCTGGGTGACAGAGTGAAACTCCATCTCAACAACAACAAAAAATATAATATAGTTATATAGAATATTCAAGCTAATATTAGAACATTTTAAAAACATTTTCAACCAAATATTTTTAAATGACTTGCTAATATAAGATGTTTCTATGTTATAAACAATGAAACCAGAAATGTTCCCCCAAATTTAGTTCCAAATATTTTTCTTCAAAAATCCCATATTACTTTGTTCTTTAAATCATCCTCCTTAATTCAAATATATTGATACTGAAAAACCAAGATATCTAGAGCCAGTGATGTAGATAAATGTGAGAGCAATGAAAAAGACTGACAGGAAAAATATCACAGCAATTTGTGAGATGCATTTGCAAGTACTTTGACTGTTGAGAACACAAACTTGAGCAGTGAGAACAGAAACTTGGACAATGACCAATGTCATCTACCCTTGATCCTTGAAGTTGATTTGGGTACCTTTTCCTCCACCTACCTCCAAACAGGCATGCAGATTCATATCTTCAAGAGCTTTAGGATTATACATTGACTCTGTGCAGACCTAGGCCACCTCTTTGCACAGGCTAGAAATGGTTCAAAGCTTACCTGGAGATGTATTTCCTGAGTCAGGATTTGCAGAATACAATATAATTATCCTTAGAAACCATGGAGGGCTGGGCATGGTGGCTCATGCCTGTAATCCCAACACTTTGAGAGGCTGAAGTGGGTGGATCACCTGAGGTCAGGAGTTTAAGACCAGCCTGACCAACATGGTGAAACCCTGTGTCTACAGAAAATACAAAAATTAGCTGAGTGTGATGGTGCACGCCTGTAATCCCAGCTACTCATGAGACTGAGGCAGGAGAATCGCTTGAACCTGGGAAGCAGAGGTGGCAGTGAGCGGAGATTGTGCCACTACACTCCAGCCTGGGCAACAGAGTGAGACTCCACCTCAAAAAAAAAAAAAAAAAAAAAAGAAAAAAAGAAAGAAAGAAAGAAAAAGAAAAAGAAAAAAAAAACATGTAGGATGAATGACACCAAATCTATTTTACTTGTTTTTAGGCCTTCCTGAGTATGACTGCGATTGCTCGTGGACAATGTTAGAATTGCTAATGTAGTGTGCCATAACATAACTGCCTGACAGGTCCTCCTTGCCCACTACCTAGACAGAGTCAAGTTATCAAGACAGAGGAATTGCAATAAAGAAAGAGTTATTCACACAGAGCCGACTTTGTGGGAGACTGGAGTTTTATTATTACTCAAATTGGTCTCCCTGAGCATTTGAGCATTTGGGGATCAGGGTTTAATTGAATTCAGGGATCAGGGTATAATTTGGTGGGGCAGGGGTGGGAGGGAGGCAGTGAGTTGGGAGTGCTGATCGGTCAGGTCAGAGATGAACCCACAGGGAGTCGAAGCTGTCCCCTTGCCCTGAGTCAGTTCCTGGGTGGGGGCCACAAGATCAGATGAGCCAGTTTATCCATCTCAGTAGTGCCAGCTGATCCATCAAGCGCAAGGTCTGCAAAATATCCCAAGCACTGCTCTTAGGTTTTACTGTAGTGATGTTATATCCAGGAGCAATTTGGGGAGGGTCAGAACCTTGTAGCCTCCAGATGCATGACTCTTAGACCATAATTTCTAATCTTTTGGCTAATTTGTTAGTCCTACAAAGGCAGTCTAGTCCCCAGGCAAGGGGGAAGGGGGTTTGTTTTGGGAAAGGGCTATTATTGTCTTTGTTTTAAACTATAAACTACAAACTAAGTTCCTCTCAAAGTTGGTTCTACCTACAACCAGGAATGAACAAGGACAGCTTAGAGGTTAGAGGCAAGATGGAGTTGGTTACGTCAGATCTCTTTCACTGTCTCAGCTATAATTTTGCGATGGGGGTTTCAATAAATTCTGTCTTGTCTCTCTAAGTAGACTGTATGTTTCTTTTTTATTTTATTTTATTTTAAGTTCTGGGATACATATGCAGAATGTGCAGGTTTGTTACATATGTATACATGTGCCATGGTGGTTTGCTGCACCTATCAACCCATCGTCTAGGTTTTAAGCCCCGCATGTATTAGGTATTTATCCTAATGCTCTCCCTCCTCTTGCTTCCCACCCCCTGACAGGCCCTGGAGTGTGATATTCCCCTCCCTGTGTCAATGTGTTCTCACTGTTCAATTCCCACTGAGGAGTGAGAACATGCAATGTTTGGTTTTCTGTGCCTGTGTTAGTTTGCTGAGAATGATGGTTTCCAGCTTCATCCATATCCCTGAAAAGGACATGAACTCATTACTTTTTATAGCTGCATAGTATTCCATGGTATATATGTGCCATATTTTCTTTATCCAGCCTATCATTGATGAGCATTTGGGTTGGTTCCAAGTCTTTGCTACTGTAAATAGTGCTGCAATAAATATACATGTGCATGTGTCTTTATAGTAGAATGACATAATCCTTTGAATGTATACTCAGTAATGGATTGCTGGGTCAAATGGTATTTCTGGTTCTAGATCCTTGAGGAATTGCCACACTGTCTTCCATAATGGTTGAACTAATTTACACTCCTACCAACAGTGTAAAAGCGTTTCTATTTCTCCACAGCCTCACCAGCATCTGTTATTTCCTGACTTTATTTATTCATTTATTTATTTATTTTTGAGATAGAGTCTTGCTCTGTTGCCAGGCTGAAGTGCAGTGGCGTGATCTCAGCTCACTGCAACCTCCACCTCCTAGGTTCAAACAAATCCCCTGCCTCAGCCTCCTGAGTAGCTGGGATTACAGGTGCATGCCACCACACCCAGCTAATTTTTTGTATTTTAGTAGAGACAGGGTTTCACCATGTTGGCCAGGATGGTCTCGATCTCCTGACCTCGTGATCTGCCCACCTCAGCCTCTCAAAGTGCTGGGATTACAGGCATGAACCACCGTTCCCGGCCTGTTTCCTGACTTTTTAATAATTACCATTCTAACTGGTGTGAGATGGTATCTCTTAAACAAATTTACAAGAAAAAAAAACCCCATCAAAAAGTGGGCTAAGGATATGAACAGACACTTCTAAAAAGAAGACATTTACTCAGCCAACAAACATATGACCATAAATTTCTTTTTTTTTTTTTTTTTTTTTTTTTTGAGATGGAGTCCGTTTTTTTACCCAGGCTGGAGTGCAGTGGCATGATCTCGGCTCACCACAACCTCTGCCTCCTGGGTTCAAGCGATTCTTCTGCCTCAGCCTCCCCAGTAGCTGGGACTACAGGCATGCACTACCATGCCCAGCTAATTTTTGTATTTTTAGTAGAGAGGGAGTTTCACCATGTTAGCCAGGCTGGTCTCAAACTCTTGACCTTGTGATCCACCTGCCTCAGCTTCCCAAAGTGCTGGGATTACAGGCGTGAGTCACTGCCTGTAAATTTCATGGCCGACAGTAAGTTTCTTCAGGGAGGAAAAGTCTTCCTGCCAGCCCCCTCCCCCAACCAAGTGCCAGGCATCTGACCTTTGAACCATTGACCATAGTTGGAGCTCTAGGCTAGATAGCCTAAGAGACCCTATTTGGTATAATTTAGTGCGATTACTGGCACATAGTGGTTTCTTTCTCTCTCTTTACTGCCTTCCTTTCCCATTTTTCTGAAACCAAAGCAGAAGTGTTCGTGTGCACACTTGAGTGAAGCTCGTCCCGCTCGCACTGGACTGTAATTGTAGAACTCTTTCTTATCACCAAAGACTTGAAAGGCCTATCTTTATAAAAAGAAAGGCCCACCCCTAATTGCTTAACCTTTCTCCATTCTAACAGTAAAACTTCCACTGGTTGATGTCCAAAGAGACAGCAGTTACATTTTTACCAACCGTGGTTTAAATAATGCCCGTCTTGGAGAACATTACATTTTACTTTTTCCCGTTCAGTCCTTCCCATTTTTCCCATTCGATATTCAGGGTCAATATTGAACTCAAAATTCAATTATATACCAAGGTCTACTGGCACTATTTTATGTTGTGGTCTGTTGAGAAAGTACCAAACTTAGTATCAGGCATGTAGTAAGTATTCAATGAAAGTTCTTTACCTTTTCACCCCTTAACCTTAAAGTTACCTGAAGGTTGGAGTAGTGTATACCTTGCATTATCTACTCCACTGAGAAAGCTCAAAGCATTTACACACCATTTTGTAACCACCCAACAGGTTCCTCTTGCCCGCTGCCTAGAGAGAGTTGATTTATCAAGACAGGGGAATTGCAATAGAGAAAGAACTTAATTCACACAGAGCCAGCTGTATGGGAGACCGGAGTTTTTTTATTATTCAGATCAGTCTCCCTGAGAATTCCAGGATTGGAGCTTTTAAGGATAATTTGATGGGTAGGGGCCAGTGAGTCAGGCGTGCTGACTGGTTGGCTCAGGGATGAAATCACAGGGAGTCAAAGCTGTTCTCTTACGCTAAGTCATTTCCTGGGTGGGGGCCACAGGACTGGTTGGCAGGTCCAGTTGGGGCCATCCAGTTGTCAGAAATGCAAAAACCTCCCTGGCACAGTGGCTCACTCCTGTAATCCCAGCACTTTGAGACGGAGAGATCACCTGAGGTCAGGAGTTCAAGATCAGCCTGGGCAACATGGTGAAACCCCAACTCTACTCAAAATTAGTGGGGCATGGTGGCGGGCACCTGTAATCCCAGCTACTCGGGAAGCTGAAGCAGGAGAATCACTCGAACCTGGGAGGTGGAGGTTGCAGTGAGCCAAGATCGCGCCACTGCACTCCAGCCTGGGTGACAAGGGCAAGACTCTGCCTCAAAAAAAAAAAAAAAAAAAAAAGGAAATAAAAGAAATGTAAAAACCTGAAAAGACATGTCAAGAGGCCCATCTTAGGTTCTACAATAGTGATGTTATCTTCAAGAGTAATTGTGGAAGTTGCAAATCTTATGAGCTCTAGAATAATGGCTGGTAATTATTTAGAATTCAAGCCCCTCTCATCCTAAATTGGTGGCCTTTCACTAGTTTTACAAGAACAGCTTGGTTTAGGGGAAAGGCTATTATTTAAACTATAAACTAAATTTCTCCCAAAGTGAGCTTGGCCCATGCCCAGGAATGAGCAAAGACAGCCAGCCTGTGAGGCTAGAGACAAAATGGAGTCAGCCACGTCACATTCCTCTGTCTGAATTTCTTCGGTTATAATTTTTGCAAAATCAGTTTCAACTTGATTGCTGAGCCTCTGTATTTTTTGAATGCTATTAACCCTATTCATAGTTCCTGGTATATAGCATTACTGCTTGCAATCATTCTATGGTTCATTCTACAGATATTTATACAGTGTCTTTTAGGTAGAGTACTGTGTATATTACCATAGTGAGACTGGGAAGCAATGTAGTGTTGTGGTTAAGAAAGCAGGCTCAGGAATAGCCTTGAGCAAGTTACTTAAATGCTGTTCCTCAGTTTCCTCATCTGTAAACTGGGGATAATTATAGTATCTACTTTATGTGAATAAATGGGTTATATTCATATAAAGGAATAAATGGGGTAAATCATGTGAAGTGGTCACAACAGCATCTGCCACACATTAAGCACTTGGTAGATGAAAACTATTTTGATGTATCCAGAAGCTAGTACAAGGGTTCTTAACCAAGGGTCCCTGGATTCCCAAGGTCCACAGATGGATTTCGATTGAGCATCTCAGAACGTCTTGAAATTATTAGCAAAATTTAGAACAATTTATCTAGACTTTATAGTTTATAATATAGAGTTTTCATCAGATTTTCAAAGCTAAGGAGAGGACAAAAACGTCACAATCCACTGAAGTAGGGCAGTAGAGAGACAAGACAGAAGTTTTGCCCTGAATGACTTCACAGTTTAATGGAGGAAATGGACATTTGGTGACAATAAGATGTGATAGCAGTTATACAGAAATGCACTGGGACACACAGAGAAGGGTCTCCTGAAGGAGTGATGCTACAAGCAAGGCTTCCTAGAAGAGGTGGCATTTAAGATAAATCTTAAAAGTATGAATACAAGATAGCCAGATGAAAAAGGGGAGCAAGAATGTTCCAGGCATAATGAGGGTCAGGTGCAAAGGTATGAGCTAGTGTGGGAAGAACAAATTGTTAAATGAGTGGATCAAGAAGAAACTGGAGACAGGGAGGCTAGTAAGGTGGGCAGGGGACTAGTCATGAAGGACTTTCACTGAATGCTATGCTGAAGAGTTTACATGTTATATAGAAGGCCATCATGGTAGACATGGTGCTGACCAATATTTCCAATTCTCCTCCCCACCCTAGATTGAAGATATGTTTCCTTGCCCCATTGCAGCTGGGCAAGACCATGGGAAAGATTCTGACCAATGCACTGTGACTTGAGGCAATGTTCCAGTTTTAGAGCAAAGCCTTCACATGCCAGGGCATGATTCTCTATTGCCACACCAGTCATGGAGGATGATTTGTGTTAAGATGGCTGATGTTTCAACTAAAGTCTCCACCAGTGAGCTATACCCTTTATATGGCAGACTTTGAATGAGTGGAAAACAAACTGTGATTGCCTTTTGCCAGTGAGAATGGGAGGTTGTCTATTACCTCACCATCTCTTGACTTAACTAGTATAGCCATGGAAGGCCATTGAAAATGTTTTCCCTGAATATTACAAACAGGGGTTTGCATCCTATAGAGAAGGTGCTCTTGAGCTATGGAAGGATTCTAATCACGGTCATGATTATGATATTTGTGTTGAAGATTGCTCTGGTAGTAGCAATGTGAACTACACAAGAGGTGAGGAAGTTGGATGCAGTTAGGAGGCTGTTGCATTAGCTGCAAAGTGAAGCCAGCAGGACCTCAATTAAGGCAATAGTCTTGGGTGGGAGATAGTAGGTAAGCTTGGGTCTTTTATTATGCATCAGGGGCTCATGAGTCTGCCAATTCATTATTGCAAATGTGTACTGAAATATATTCCCCAGTCTATATGGAAAGCATATTATTCTTATTTTCCCTGATTACCAACTATGGTCACTGATTTTCATGGTAGAATTAGAAAAATTTATTAAGGAAAAGAAAGGGCAAATCTAAAAGCTAACTTATTTATAAAAAAGCATTTCCAACTCTATTTTAATTTGTTCTGAAACCCAGTTGTAACGAACCTAAGCATTCCTTGTACATGCAACATAAAGGGCACCTATGATTGTTTCAGTGGTGGTGAATAGTTTTACATATTCTGTAGCTAAACATAATCGATTTTGTAGCTTCCTAATGATCTACCCTGAGGAGTTATTATTCCTGATGACAATTAATCAAAATTAAAACTGACTGCATAGAATGAAGCAAATTCAAACATCCAGCCTCAGTTAGGAACACCTGCACATTAAGATTAATCATGGGCCCTGCTAGAGTGTGACAGGTATATCAATATTATAGAGAAAGAGAAAGGTAACATTTTCCAGGAGAGTTCCAAGTGTATTTCCAAGGAGCAAAGGTTCTGAGCCTGAGTCTAGGTTGAACAAAACCACATAAAATCTATATTTGTCCATGACATTGAAATTAAAATTGTTTTCTTCGAAAAAGCATAAGTAGTTGTGACAATTTGTGTTACAAAACCACAGGTACCATTGTAGAGAGCTCAAAGGAATTTAGATCAGTGAAATGTTGACTTTTGTTTTGTTTACCCTGGATAGTATCAGAAGGTAGACAGGAATTTACCTATTAGATATTCTTAAATTTAAAATCAAAATGTACTTTTGTGTTTTTCTCAACTTTCTATTTTATATTTATTACCTTAGTTGTTTTACAAACCATGCCACTGTATAATAGAACTAGAGAGGCAGTGTTACTGAAACATCAGAGGCTCAGTTTAGGTCCTACTGTTGCTGCACAGAAAGCCAAACACCAAGACAATGAGTATTGCCAGGAGGGCTTTCATCAGGTGCCGCAGAAGAGGAGATGGGAGATCAGTCTCAAGTCCATCTTCCTGATTGACTAAAATTAGGAGTTTATAAAGCAGGGAAGAAATGTAACCATGTGAGGGAAAATAGGAATTAGGGATGAGTTAGGAAGAGATGTTGGTCAACAAGAAGAAGGTGGTCAGTTCATTAATCATGATTCATGAGGAGTCTGGTGTTCCATTGACCAGATGCAATGATCTGGTGAGCTTCAGCTCCTTGATACTCTCTGGGAGGCCTGATGGTTGGTTTCCTGAGAAAGGAACTCAGATAAGACAAAAGTAACTTTCTCAAGTTTTTAAACTGGGAGGATCAACTTTTATGTTTATTTAAAGAAACCATAAATATCAGTTTTGTGGGACAATTGGGCTAGTTTCAGTAGCATAGCACAGTGATTAAGTGCACATTCTCTGAAGCCAGGTGAAATTGAATCCTACTTCCACCACTATGAGCTGTGTTACCTTAAACAAGTTACTTCATACCTCTGCGTTTCAGTCTTCTCTGTGAACTGGAGATAACAAAAAGATCTGCCTCTTAGGATTAACAAATAAATGAATTCATATGAAAACAGTTTAGAATAGTACCTGACACATGGTGTGCACTTTATAATTATTTGTTATTATTCTTATTGTAGTTATTTTTTTAATTTTATTTTTATTTCAATAGTTTTGGGGGAACAGGTGGCTTTTGGTTACATGGATATGTTCGTTAGTGGTGATTTCTGAGATTTTGGTGCACCTGTCACCCAAGCAGTGTACATTGTATCCAATGTGTAGTCTTTTATCCTTCACTCCCCTCCAAACCTTCCCCCTGAGTCCCCAAAGTCCATTATATCATTTGTAGTTGTTATTATTATTAAGCAAGTTACTTAAACTTCTCTAGGTCTCCATTTCTTTTTTTGTAAGATAGGGATTATAGTATTGCCTATATTATAAAATTGTTATAAAGACTAAATAAGGCAATATAAGGGTATATTCTCCAACTAACAGATGATACAATAGCAATGATGATGATATCAATTATTGAGTACTTGTTGTGTGCTAAGTTCTTTACATATTCTATCTCAGCTTCATAGAAAGTCTATGAGGTAGGTATCACTTTATTCTTTTAACAGATGAGAGAACTGAGGCATGGAGAGGAAGTAACCTGCCTCTGCTTACACAGCTTAATCATCAGCAGAATCAGGACTCTGGCTTGTCTGTCTCATTCTAAAACTTGTGCTTTTAGGCCAGGTGTGGCAGCTTATGCCTGTAATCCTAGCACTTTGGGAGGCTGAGGTGGAAGGATTGCTTGAACCCAGGAGTTTGAGATCAGCCTGGACAACAAACTGAGACCCCACATATGCAAAAATTTTTTGTTTTAATGAGCCAGGTTCAGTGGCATGTGCCTGTAGTCCCAGCCACTCAGGAGGCTGCAGTGGGAGGATTCCTTGAGTCCAGGAGTTTAAGGTTGCAGTGAGCTCTGATCCCATCATTGTACTCCTCCAGCCTGGTTGGCGGAGCAGAACCTAGTCTCAAAACAAACAAAGAAACAAACAAAACCTAAAACTTGTGCTTTTAACAAGTATCCCATGCTAACAAGAGAAGGAGAGAGAAAAATAAAATGGTTTGTGTCCTGTAGCTGAAATCTTATATTACAAACAATAAAACTTAGAGTCCAAGTTGCCCATTTCTATCTATTTATTTAGAATACAAGTGCAAGTTTTGAATATTCCTCAATGAGTAAAGAAAGTGTCTAGACTAGAGGCATTAGACATGGATAAAGAGAAGTTCTGAAGTTTGAATTTTGTAGAATTGAGTAGGAACAATAATGGTAGCTTTTTTTTTTTTTTTTTTTTTGAGATGGAGTCTCGCTCTGTCACCCAGGCTGGAGTGCAATGGTGTGATCTCTGCTCACTGCAATCTCTGCCTCCCGGATTCAAGCAATTCTCCTGCGTCAGCCTCCCAAGTAGCTGGATTACAGGCGCCTGCCACCACGCCCAGCAAATTTTTGTATTTTTAACAGAGATGGGGTTTCACCATGTTGGTCAGGCTAGTCTTAAACTCCTGATCTCGTGATTGATCTGCCCGCCTCGGCCTCCCAAAGTGTTGGAATTACAGGCGTGAGCCACTAGCGCCCAGCCGATGGTAGCTTTTAAAAAAACACAAACATGCCTAGCTCAGTAGATATTCAATTAATAGAATTCAAGTAATAATAGGCATTAATAAACTGACAAATTCGTTATTGTGAGAGAATAAACAACAAACTATATAAAAAATCAAGAAAATAATCACATGATAGCATTAAAAAATACTTAGGGAAAGATCTGTATAATGAAAACTACAAAACAGTGATGAAAGAAATAGCAGAAAACATAAGTAAATGAAAAGAAATTCCATGTTCCTGGAATGGAAAACTTAATATTGTTGAAATGTCCATACTACCCAAAGCAATCTACAGAATCAATGCAATTCCTATTAAAATTTCAATGACATTTTTCACAGAAATAGAAAAAACAATACTAAAATTGTTATGAAACTACAAAAACCCTGAATAGCCAAGGAAATCTTGAGTAAAAACAACAAAGTTGAATGTATCATACTACCTGATCTCAAAATATATTACAAAACTATAGTAATCAAAACAACATGGTACTAGCATAAAAACAGACATACAAATCAATGGAACAAAAAAAAGAGCCTAGAAATAATTTCATGTATTTATGATCAACTGACCTCCAACAAAGGTGCCAAAAACACACAATGGGGAAAGGACAGTCTCTTCAACAAATGGTATTGGGAAAACTAGATATCCACATTCAGGAGAGTGAAGGTGGACCCTGATCTCATCTCATATACAATAACCACCTCAAAACCAATTAAAGACTTAAACATAAGACTTGGAACTATAAAACTACTATCAGAAAACATAGGAAAAAAGCCTGTTGGAATTGGTCCTGGAAAGGAGTTTTTGGATGTGACCCCAAAAACTCAGGTAATAAAAGCAACAGCAGACAAATGATATTCTATCACATTAGAAAGCTTCTGCACAGCAAAGGAAACAACAGAGTGAAGAGACAACCTATGGAATGGGACAGAATATTTGCAAACCATACATCTGATAAGTGGTTAATATCCAAAATACTTAAGAAACTCAAGAAACTCAATAACAAAAAACAATCTGATTTTAAAATGTCCAAAAAAAGCCTGAATAAACATTTCTCAAAAGCAGACATGCAAGTGGCCAACAGATATATGAAAAAATGCTTGGTCAGGCACAGTGGCTCACACCTGTAATCCCAGCACTTTGGGAGGCCAAGGCAGGCAGATTACCTGAAGTCAGGAGTTTGAGACCAGCCTGGACAACATGGAGAAACCCCATCTCTAATAAAAATACAAAATTAGCCAGGCGTGGTGGCGCATACCTGTAATCCCAGCTACTCGGAAGGCTGAGGCAAGAGAATCGCTTGAACCCTGGGGGATGGAAGTTGTGGTGAGCCAAGATCACACCATTGCACTCCAGCACTCCAGCCTGGGCAACAAGAGCGAAACTCCGTCTCAAAAAATATATATAAATAAATAAAATAAAATGTGATGAGAGTAGATGTTAAATGCTCTTACCACACACACAAAAAAAGTACAAAAGTGCTGGATATGTTAATTAGCTTGATTTAATCATTTCACAATGTATACATATATCAAAACACCATGTTGTATGCCATAAATATATGTAATTTTTATGAGTCAATTTAAAAAAGAGTGAATAGAAAGGATTTTTTAAAGTCCTTAAATGTAAAGAATTTGGAGGTTCTAAGTCATCATCTTGCTCATACTTCTTTTTACACCAAGTAACAGAAATAACTACCTACTAAGGTTTAACAAAATCAGTCCTATGCCCACTTACTACTGTCTGATGAACTCATATCCCCTACTAGGTCACTAGTCATCATTTATAGAAGAAAAGGTCCTTGAATTGGAACACTAGAGTAAACACAGGTCAAACTGACAACGTGTTCATTAGGTATCACAGTATGTTTTCAAACAATCAGAGATTCTGGCCCTCCAGAAACAGGCCAAGATGGGTGAGATGGCATTTATTTATTTATTTTCAAAAGATCTATTGGGTTTCCACTGTGTATCCTCTGTTGAGTTGCAGTCTAGGGACTGAAAAGCAGCCAGTAAAGAGTCAGCCCCATTAGCCAACTATGCTGTGAATGCCTGGAGCATATTCTACGGAGACATCCTGGGAAATGGGATAAAACAACAACTAAGAAGGAAGGGGAGGGGAGGGGAAGGAAGGGGAGGGGAGGGAAAATGGGAAACGAAAGGAGAAAAAAAGAGAAAAACACCATTCCTATTCTTAGAGAGGTTACAGTCTGGTTAGGAATAACTCAGAGTCAAGAATCACCATATATTGGCCAGGCGTGGTGGCTCATGCCTGTAATCCCAGCACTTTGGGAGGCCGAGGCAGGTGGATCATGAGGTCAGGAGATCGAGACCATCCTGGCTAACACGGTGAAACCCCGTCTCTACTAAAAATACAAAAACAAAATTAGCCAGGCGTGGTGGCGGGCTCCTGTAGTCCCAGCTACTCTGGAGGCTGAGGCAGGAGAATGGTGTGAACCCAGGAGGCAGAGTTTGCAGTGAGCTGAGATCGTGCCACTGCACTCCAGCCTGAGCCACAGAGTGAGACTCCGTCTCAAAAAAAAAAAAAAAAAAAAAAAAAAGAATCACCATATAGTGTGCGAGGTGCTCTAAAAGAGAAATGACAAGCTAATTCTTTTGAATAGGTACTTAGAATTGAAAGAAAATTGAGGAAAGCTTCTCCCACGAAGTTACACGTTAATTGAGACCTGAGAAGCCCAGGGTAGTGGTAATATAGTCAAATTTGCATACTTAAATGGTCACTGCCTGGAAAAAGAAAAAAGGTCAAAGGGGAACGAATTGGAGGGAGGCAGGTAGGAGACGGAGCAGTGTTGCAGGCTACAGGTGACGGCAGTGGGAACGTGGCTAGCGGCAGTGGGACTGAAGAGAAGTGGCTAGCTTTTCAAGATCATTATGAGGTAGAATTAATAGAACTTGGTGATTGACTGGAAGAAAGGGAAAGGAAGAGAGTGCAAAGAAGAATGGTGTCTTACTTTGGTCTTCTCCAGGAACAAACCTCAAGGCAAGGATTCAAATGCAAGTAGTTTATCTGTAAAGAATGGGGAATATTGGTAGGAAAGTGAAATGAAGAAGGAAAAGCAGCCAATCAAGGGTTGGCCCCATTAGCCAACTATGCTGTGAATGCCTGGAGCATATTCCATGGGGACATCCTGCGAAATGGGATAAAACAAATGCCTCAGTTGTCCCACCCAAGTGGGTGAGGAGCTGGGGCATTTATAAACCAATTCCCACGAATCACTGGCCAATGGCTTTATTTCCTCGGCATTTCTAGCTTGTTCTGCACAAACCAGAGCAGCCTTTTGCTGCTTTCTAAAAGGTCCTTAGGCAAAAAAGATACCAATACAGGCCATTGGCAACAGGCAGGAATGCAATAGCATGGTTAAGACCCAAAGGACATCTGCCTCAGCTGACACTTGATCTCTGATTTGGGTAAATGAGGTAAGGACTGATTAACTGCATGCAGAAACCCAGGAATTAAAGACAGAAAGGGGCTGAGGAGTAGAGGTTATGCGTTTGAATTTTTTTTTTTTTTTTTTTTTTTGACGGAGTTTTGCTCTTGTTGCCCAGGCTGGCCAGGCTGGTGTGCAGTGGTGCAATCTTGGCTCACTGCAACCTCCGCCTCCCGAGTTCAAACGATTCTCCTGCCTCAGCCTCCCGAGTAGTTGGGACTATGGGCACGTGCCACAATGCCCAGCTAATTTTTGTATTGTCCTTTTTTTTTTTTTTAGTAGAGACGGGGTTTCACCATGTTGGCCAGGATGGTCTCAATCTCTTGACCTCGTGATCTGCCCGCCTCAGCCTCCCAAAGTGCTGGGATTACAGGCGTGAGCCACTGCGCCCGGCCCACGTTTCATTTTTGACATGTTGCATTTGTGGCGCTCATGGGAAACATCTAAGTGGAGTTCTCTAGTAGACACTTGGATATGTGAATGTGAGCCTTTGCAGTGATCTGAGCTAGAGCTATCGACTTGGAAATTGTCAGTGATAAATTCATGGGAGTGACAGAAATCCCATGGGAAACTAGACAGAATGAGGAGCAAAGATAGCCGAAGGGACTGGGCGCAGCAGCTCACACCTGTAATCACGGCATTTTGGGAGGCGGAGGCAGGAGGATCCCTTGAGCCCAGGAGTTCGACACCAGCCTGGGCAACATAGTGGGCCGATCTCTACAAAAACTAAAAAATTAGCCAGGCATGATGGCACATGCTTGTAATCCCAGCTCCTCAGGAGGCTGAGGTAGGAGGATCACCTGAGTCAGGGAAGTCAAGGCTGCAGTTAGCCAAAATCAGGCCACTGCACTCCGGCCAGGGTGACAGACTGAGATCCTGTCTCAAAAAAAAAAAAAAAAAGATAGCCAAAGGCAGAAATCAAAAAACACTAATATTTAAGAAACAGGAGGCCAGGCGCACTGGCTCACACCTATAATCTCAGCACTTTGGGAGGCTGAGGCAGGCAGATCACCTGAGGTCAGGAGTTTAAGACCAGCCTGACCAACATGGTGAAACCCCATCTCCACTAAAAATACAAAAATTAGCTGGGGATGGTGGCAGATGCCTGTAATCCCAGCTACTCGGGAGGCTGAGGCAGGAGAATCAGGGTGACAGCCAAACGCTGTCTTAGAAAAAAGAAAAAAAGAAAAAAAACAGGTCAGTCTCTGTAGCACATGCCTGTAATCCCAGCACATTAGGAGGCCAAGGCAGGCAGATAGCCTGAGGTCAGGAGCTCGAGACCAGCCTGGCCAACATGATGAAACCTTGTCTTTACTAAAAATACAAAAGTTAGCCAGGGGCAGTGGCAGGCGTTTGTAATCCCAGCTACTCGGGAGGCTGAGGCAGGAGATTTGCTTGAACCTGGGCGGCCGAGGTTGCAGTGAGCCGAGATGGCACCATTGCACTCCAGCCTGGGCAATAGAGTGAGACTCTGTCTCAAAAAGAGAAGAAGAAGGAGAAGGAGAAGGAGGAGGAGAAGGAGGAGAAGGAGGAGAAGAAGAAGAAAGAGGAAGAGGAAGAAGAAGAAGAAGGAGGAGGAGGAGGAGGAGGAGGAGGAGGAGGAAGGTACCTGTGTGTTTTCTCCATGTATTTAAGAAGGTACAGGTGTATTTTCCTCATGAATTAAGAGTTGAGGGGAGAAAGATGTGGATGAGAGGAAACTGATGATGTCACAGGTTTAAGGAGCTTATGGATGGAATGAAATGCCCATGCAGAAAACTGAAGAGAAAGCTAACTAGTTAAACAGATTTGATTTCCTCTCACAGCACTCAGCTGCCCAGGTGTGAGCACAGACTAAAGAACTGGACTTATTCAAGGCTGAGTTCCAACAAGTGGGTGAAAGGGAAGGATGGCAGGACAGAAGAGTTGCAAGGAGGTGACTAAAGTTACGACAATGGAAAACCTGTGCAACCCAGGGAAGATTTAAGGCAGGAGGAAGGTGATCGATAGGAGTGATTTATAGGAATGGCTTTCCAGGTTCCAATCAAGAAGTTCTACTTCCAGGGTTTGGAGTAAGGAAAGAGCATGCTAACAGGGGACTATTCACAGTCAGAAACCTACACATTGATGAAAGTTGACATTGACCATCATGGAAGAAGGATAAAGCAGGAGATGACTCCAACACCAAAATGAGGGAAGAAAGCAAGGTAGCCATGGCTGAGATGAGATGTAGCTGGGTCAGAGTCTAACTAAATAGTTAATTCAAGGATCATGGTCTGTCCACCGTGCTGTCCTTCTGTTATGGGTTGAATTGTACCCCAAAAAAAGATATGTTGAAGTCCTAACCTGTAACCTTACTTGGAAATAGAATCTTTGCAGATGTAATCAAGTTATGATAAGGACATTTGGGTGGGCTCTAACCCAATATGACTGCAGTCTTCAAAAGAAGAGAAGGGGCCAGGCGTGGTGACTCACGCCTGTAATCCCAGCACTTTGGGAGGCCGAGGAAGGCGGATCTCCTGAGGTCAGGAGTTTGAGACCAGCCTGGCCAACATGGTGAAACCCCATCTCTACTAAAAATACAACAACAACAAAAAAAATTAGCTGGGCATGGTGGCGGGCGCCTGTAATCCCAGCTACTCAAGAGGCTGAGGCAGGAGAGTTGCTTGAACCTGGGAGGCAGAGGTTGCAGTGAGCCGAAATCGCGCCATTGCACTCCAGCTTGGGTGACAGTGCGAGACTCCGTCTCAAAAACCAGAAGAGAAGGGACACAGATAAAAACACAAGGGAGAATGACATGTGCCAGTGAAGGCAGAGATTGGAGCGATGCATCTATGAGCTTAGGGATGCCGAGGATTGCTGGCAACACCGGAAACTAAGAGAAAGCCATAGAACAGAGTCTTCCCTAAAACCTTCAGAGGGAGCTTGGCCCTGCTGACATCTATATTTCATATTTCTAATGTCCAGAGCCAAACCCGAATAGATTTCTATTGTTTAATGCCACCCAGTTTATGGTCCTTTTTAGGCAGCTCTAGAAAATGAATATACCCTCTATGCTGGTGCATGACTTGGTCTGGATCATGGGTATTTTCTAATGTCATGGGACACCAACAGATGTCAGGCAGGGGTCGAGAGATACTTGTGCACTCCTCCATTTCTAAGTAGAAATTGGACATGTGCATTCATATTAAGCATTGTTTTCAACTATTATCCAGCAATGCCGTAATTGACTGCATTCTTATTACAAAGCAAAGATGTTCCTAGGTAAGGTCACCCAGCAGGAAGAGAACTAAAATTTAGTTCTTAATATTTAGAAGTGTTAGGATATTTTAGATTAGAATAAATCATAGTGCCAGAATATCTGGTGTTTACTATATTTTTACTTTCAAAAAGAAGTCAGTGCACTTTTTCTGGTGACAGGACGTGCCCATTCTGTGTACCAGAGCCTTTTTTTTTTTTTCCACAGCGATGTTGACATACAATGATTTAATGTTCCCATGTCTACTGATTGATTTGGCACAAACAATGAGTCCATGTGCCAATGAATCACACAGATCTACGTGACCCCTTTCACACACACGCAGAACACAGAAAATGTATCATTGTTTTTCTGTGTACAAACACCGAGAACAATCTTTTAATCGATCACTTCATTGATACCCCACACTGTTCCCAAGAAGCTCAAAGTCTGGGCACGTTTCCTAGCCAAAGACTTGATGAAAATTAGAGATGTTCTATGTCCTTGAAATTTTGTTAGGTTTTTACTTTACATAAATTACTTAAAACTTGAAGTAATAAAGAGTTTATATAAATCAGGGAGGTAAACACAACCGCCCTCAGGAGCTGGGCAGGTAATAAAAATAACTTGGCCAGATTATATTCTTGGGACATACTTTGTTTACACATTAAACATGTAGCTTCACTTCCACCAAGAAATGTGTTTTCTCCCACTTTTCTTGAAACACAAGACCCTGTTAAGTCTTTCATTTTCTGATCTTTGTAGAGATGTGGCTATACAATTGTTTCACCATTCTATTAATTCTGAAAAGAGAAACAACAGAGCAAGCACCAGGGTGACAAGAATACAATAAGGAGTGGTAGGAGGTGTCGGCTCCATCCAGGGATTGGGAAGATGTGCCCATCTTGGCACCAGCGGATCTTCCCTAAGTAGGAATGTGGGTTCATAGTTTCTAGATAGCCCAAATTTTTAAAGGGATTTTAATACAAAATCTCCAGATTTTTAAACGTTGGAAACTATTTATTTATTATTACACACGCTAATGGCCAAAACAGCGTGAGGATGAACAAGCATGTCTGAGAGCACATTTAATCAACAGGCTGCTATTTACAACCTTCACTACACACTGCACTTTTTCAAATTGTGGTAAAAATACATAACATAAAATTGACCATTTACTATGATCTGAATATTGGCATCCCCCCAAAATTCATATATTGAAACCTACTCACCAATGTGATGATGTTAGGAAGCGGGGATTTGGGGAGGTGATTAGGTCATGAGGGCTCCACCGTCAAGAATGGGATTTGTTTCTTTATACGAGAAACCCCAGACCATTGCCTTTCCCCTTCCCACCAAGTGAGGACACAGTGAGAAGGCACCATTGAAGAACCTGGAAATAGTCCCTCATCACACACTGAATCTGCTGGCATCTTAATCTTGTACTTCCCAGCCTCCAGAACTGTGAGAAATGAATTTCTGTTATTTCTAAGCCACCCAGTTTATGGTATTTTGTTCGAGCACCCTGTGCAGACTCAGACACCATTTTTACCACTTTTCAGTGTACACTTCAGTGGCATTAAGCACATTTGCAATGCTGTGCAACCATCACCACTGTCCATTTCCAGAATTTTCACATCATCCCAAGCAGAAACTCTGTACTCATTAATTGGTTGTATACTTTCGTAATAAACTTTATTTTTAAAAAAGGCAGCTTTGAAAGGAAAATGGTCCCGAAAGTTATCGGGGTTTTTTTTGTTTTTTGTTTTTTTTTGAGACAGAGTCTCATTCTGTCACTCAGGCTGGAGTGCAGTGGCACGATCTCAGCTCACTGCAACCTCTGCCTTACGGGCTCAAGCGATTTCTCCTGCCTCAGCCTCCCAAGTAGCTGGGACTACAGGTGCCCACCACCACACCCAGCTAATTTTTGTATTTTTAGTAGAGGCGGGGTTTCACCATGTTGGCCAGAATGGTCTCGATCTCTTGACCACGTGATCCACCCACCTCGGCCTCCCAAAGTGCTAGAATTACAGGCATGAACCACCGTGCCCAGCCAAGTTATCATATTTTTTGTAAAAATAATAAAAAACATCTTTAGACCAGTATTAGACCAAGTGACCACCTTCTTCTGAAAGCCGTTTAGGAGCAAATCCTCCACCAGACATAGAAGTCTCTCCAGAAATCCTTTATCTTAACTCAGCTCCAAACAGCTTACTACTACATCCATCATTCCATGTGATACAACCCTGTACCTCATGATGAGCTTGAAAATGCTTGCTCTGTGCTCAGCAAACTCCCCGATATTCTCCATCTCTGCTTCCACGCTCCCTCCACAATTTTGCCTCAGTAAGACCCAAGCACTGTCTGAGAACATCATTTCCCCTGCCTGCCTCTTAAGTGAAGACTGCTTTTTCTCATCTCAGCTTTGGTAGTTGGGTCACTGTTTACCTGCTTTCAGACATTAAACCTGGTTCCTTTTGTCTCTTTTGAGACTCATACCATTCAGCTGAATCACTCTCCTCCTCCTTATTACTGTCATCAGCTGTCACCTCTCTTCATTCATTTGAGATTTCAGCACCTGGTTGGCAATCTTCCAGTCCATCTTACCTCCTGTCATCATTTTAGGCAATGTTAATGTAACTTGAATGACCCAGCCAAAACACTACACTGTTTGTTCATGGAACTCTCCACCTCAGCAGCCTATACAATCACAAATGAGACATCCACTTCTGAAACAAAACTATGTTGTTTTCAGTGAATTCACCAAGCACACCACTCTTCCACCATCTTCCATCTCACTAAGACTTCCAGTGCACAACCCATTGCTCTCTCTCTGTCCATCAGCCCCACTTGCCTTACATGTCTATTGATTTAGGTACTTAGAGTCCCTTGGTAACACTCCTTTGCAAACACTACACTAATTACCTTGCTTCTTTCCCCTCTGTCAAACACACCAAACTCCAACCCTAGATGAATGCAACCATCTGTCTTCTCTGTTCTCACACTAAGCTGGAGAAAACACACGCCTGAACTGATTGATATCATTGAAAAATCAACATCTCCAACCTAAACATTGCCTGGCAACCTAGTTATGTATCTCTAGTAAACTCAGTCAGTCACATTCCTAAATGATTATTTTCTACTTCTCATTCTACTCAAATCTTTCTCTCCCTATCTCTTTAAGAATCCATCACTAAGCTCTATGAATTCTACCTCCAAAATATATCCCCTAACCATTCACTTCCCTCCATTGCTTCCAAAACCACCATCATCTCTAGGCTGGGATACAGTCTTCCAAGGATTCTCCCTACCATATTATTGCCCTTTCCAAGAGTTCTCCACATGGTGACTAGAGCGATGTTTTTTAAATGTTCATCACAGTATGCCATTCACCTATTTAAAATTAACCCATGGATTCCCATTGTATTTAGAAAAAATCTATAATCCTTAATATAACCCAGTCCCCTGGATGGTCTGACTCCATTTTCATCTGTGCTACTTTTTTGCTTGCTCGCTTTATTCTAGCCACAGTGGTTTCATCTGTGCTACTTTTTCTCTTGCTGCTGTATTCTAGCCACAGTGGTTTCAGGTGCCAAGCTTTCCTTTCTCTTCTGCCGTGGCACATTCTCGTCCTTCTGCGAAGTGTACCGTCCCTTACTCCCTATATTTCCCACCAATCTTCACCTAGACAACTTCTATTCATTCTGTAGACCTCATATTTAATGACCCAATCTTAGAGAAGTCTGCTCTGACCAACCCCATCTATAAGTTATGCCTCTCTTCTATTCCTTCTCAGGTGTCAATTTATTTTTCTTTTCTTTTTTTTTTTTTTTTAGATGGAGTCACACTCTGTCGCCCAGGCTGGAGTGCAGTGGCCCGATCTTGGTTCACTGCAACCTTCGCCTCCCAGGTTCAAGCGATTCTCCTGCCTTAGCCTCCTGAGTAGCTGGGACTACAGGCGTGTACCACCATGCCTGGCTAATTTTTTGTATTTTTTGTAGAGATGGGGTTTCACCATGTTAGCCAGGGTGGTCTCGATCTCCTGACCTCATGATCCACCTGTCTTGGCCTCCCAAAGTGCTGAGATTACAGGCGTGAGCCACCATGCCCAGCCTAATTTATTTTTCTTTATAACACATAGCTACTCATTTTCATGCATATTCATTCAATTCCTTTTTTTAAATTTTTAACTTTTGTGGGTACATAGTAAGTGTATATATTTATGGGGCAATGAGATATTTTGATACAGGCATACATGCATAATAATCACATCAGGGTAAATGGGGTATCCATTTCCTCAAGCATTTATCCTTTGTGTTACAAACAATCCAGTTATACTCTTTTAGTTATTTTAAAATGTACAATAAATTATTGTTGACTATAGTCACTCTGTTGTGCTATCAAATACTAGATCTTATTCATTCTCTCTAAATCTATTTATGTACCCATTAACCATCCCCACCTCCAGCCCTGCCCACTGCCCTTCATAGCCTCTGGTAATTCTACTCTCTATCTCCATTAGTTCAATTATTTCAATTTTTAGCTTTCACAAGTAAGTGAGAACGTATGAAATTTGTCTTTCTGTGCCTGGCTTATTTCACTTAACATAATGTCCTCCAGTTCCATCCATATTGGTTGCAAATGACAGGTCCTCATTCTTTTTATGACTGAATAGTACTCCATTGTGTATATATGTACCACATCTTTTTTTTTTTTTTTTTTTTTTTTTTTAAGACGGAGTGTCGCTCTATCTCCCAGGCTGGAGTGCAGTGGCGCGATCTCCGCTCACTGCAAGCTCCACCGCCTCCCGGGTTCACGCCATTCTCCTGCCTCAGCCTCCCTAGAAGCTGGGACTACAGGCGCCCGCCACCAAGCCTGGCTAATTTTTTTGTATTTTTAGTAGAGACGGGGTTTCACCGTGTTCTCCAGAATGGTCTCGATCTCCTGACCTCGTGATCCACCCGCCTCGGCCTCCTAAAGTGCTAGGATTACAGGTATGAGCCACCACGCCCAGCCTTTTTTTTTTTTTTTTTTTTTTTTTTTTTTTTTGAGACGGAGTCTCGCTCTGTCACCAGGCTGGAGTGCAGTGGCGCGATCTCAGCTCACTGCCACTTCCACCTCCTGGGTTCAAGCGATTCTCCTGCCTCAGCCTCCCAAGTAGCTGGAATTATGGACATGCACCACCACGCCCAGCTAATTTTTGCAGTTTTAGTAGAGAAGGGGTTTCATCATGTTGGCAAGGGTGGTCTCGATCTCTTGACCTCATGATCTGCCCGCCTCAGCCTCCCAAAGTGCTGGGATTACAGGCGTAAGCCACCGTGCCCAGCCTGGTTTTGTTTGTTTGTTTTTTAAGATGGAGTTTCACACTTGTTGCCCAGGCTGGAGTGCAATGGTGCGATGTCGTCTCACTGCAACCTCCGCCTCCCAGGTTCAAGCAATTCTCCTGCTTTCAGCCTCCTGAATAGCTGGGATTACAGGCACGTGCCACTACGCCCAGCTAATTTTTGTATTTTTAGTAGAGACAGAGTTTCACCATGTTGGTCAGGCTGGTCTTGAACTCTCGACCTCAGGTGATCTGCCCGCCTTGGCCTCCCAAAGTGCTGGGATTACAGGCGTGAGCCACCGTGCCAGGCCTGTACCACATCTTCTTTATCTATTCATTATTGATGGACACTTACGCTGCTTCCCAATCATGGCTATTGTGAATAGTGCTGCAATAAACATGGGAGTGCAGATATCTCTTTGATATACTGACTTCCTTTCCTGTGAGTATATACCTAGCAGTGGGATTGCTGGATTGTATGGTAAATTTACTTTTAGTTTTTGAAGAGCCTCCAAACTGTTCTCCATAGTAAGTGTACTAATTTACATTCCCATCAACAGTATAAAAGGGTTCCCTTTTCTCCACATCCTCACCAGCATTTGTAATTGCCTGTCTTTTGGATAAAAGCCATTTTAATTGAGATGAGATGATATCTCATTGCAGTTTAGATTTACATTTCTCCAATGATCAGTGATGTTGAGCACCTTTTCATATACCTATGTGCCATTTGTATGTCTTCTTTTGAGACATGTCTATTGAGATCTTTTGCCTATTTTTTAATTGGATTATTAGACTTTTTTCCTATTGAGTTGTTTGAGCTACTTATATATTCTGGCTATTAATCCCTTGTCAGATGGGTAGTTTGTAAACACTTACTCTTATTCTGTAGGTTATCTTCATTTTGTCAATTGTTTCCTTTGCTATACAGAAGCTTTTTAACTTGATGTGATCCCATTTGTTCATTTTTGTTTTGGTTGCCTATACTTGTGGGGTAGTACTCAAGAAATCTTTGCCTAGAGCAATGTCCTGGAAAATTTCCCAAATGTTTTCTTTCAGTAGTTCATAGTTTGAGGTCTTAGATTTAAGCCTTTAACCTATTTTTATTTGACTTTTCTTCATAGTGAAAGAGAGGAATCTAGTTTCATTCTTCTGCATATGGATATCCAGTTTTCCTAGCACCACTTATTGAAGAGACTGTCCTTTCCCTAATATATGTTCTTGGTATCTTTGTTGAAAATGAGTTCACTGTAGATGCATGGATTTATTTCTGAGTTCATTATTCCGTTCTATTGATCTATGTGTCTGTTTTTATGCCAATACTATGCTGTTTTGGTTACTATAGCTCTGTAGTATAATTTGAAATTAGGTAATATGACTCCTCCAGTTTTGTCCTTTTTACTTGGAATGGCCTTGGTTATTCTAAGTTTTTTGTGGTTCCATATAAACTTAAGGGTTATTTTTTCTTTTTCTGTGAAGAATGTTATTGGTATTTTTATGAGGATTGCATTGAAGCTGTAGATTGCTTTGGGTGGTATGGACATTTTAACAATGTTGATTCTTCCAATTCATGAACATAGAATATCTTTCCATTTTTTTGTGTCTTCTTCAATTTCTTTCATCAAGTTTTATAGTTTTTATTGTACAGATCTTTCACTTCTTTCATTAATTCCTAGGTATTTAATTTTATTTGTAACTATTCTAAATGGGATTACTTTCTTGATTTCATTTTCAAATTGTTTGCTGTTGGCATATAGAAACGCACTAAATTTTTTATTTTGATTTTGTATCTTGCAACTTTACTGAATTTATCAGTTATAATAGTTTTTTGGTGGAGTCTTTAGGCTTTTTGAAATATAAGATTATATTATCTGCAAACAAGGATAATTTAACTTCCTCCTTTCCAATTAAGATGCCCTCTATTTCTTTCTCTTCTCTGATTGCTTTAGCTAGGACTTCCAGTACTCTGTTGAATAACAGTGGTGAAAATGGGCATCCTTGTGTTCCAGATCTTAGAGAAAAGGCTTTCAGGCCAGGCACGGTGACTCACGCCTGTAATCCCAGCACTTTGGGATGCCAAAGCAGGCAGATCATGAGGTCAAGAGTTCGAGACCAGCCTGGCCAATATGGGGAAACCCCATCTCTACTAAAAAATACAAAAATTAGCCGAGTGTGGTGGCACATGCCTGTAGTCCCAGCTACTCAGGAGGCTGAGGCAGGAGAATTGTCTGAACCTGGGAGGCGGAGGTTGCAGTGAGCTGAGATCATGCCACTGCACTCCAGTCTGGGTGACAGAGTAAGACTCTGTCTCAAAAAAAAAAAAAAAAGAAAAAAAAAAGGCTTTCAGTTTTTCCCCATTCAGTATGATACTAGCTGTGGGTCTGTCATACATGGCTTTCATTATGTTGAGGTATGTTCTTTCTATACCCAGTTTTTTGAGGGTTTTCTTTTATCACAAAAAGATGTTGAATTTTATCAAATGTTTTTCAGCATCAATTGAAATGATCATTATGTTTTTTGTCCTTCATTCTGCTGATATAATGTATCACATTGATTTATTTGAATATGTTGAAACATTCTTGTGTCCCCGGAATAAATCCCATTTGGTCATGATGAATGATTGTTTTAACATGTTGTTGAATTCGGTTTGCTAGTATTTTGTTGAGGATTTTTGCATCAGTGTTCATCAGGGATCCTGGCCTCTAGTTTTCTTTTATTTGATGTGTCTGTCTGGTTTTGGTATTAGGGTAATACTGGCTTCATAGAATGAGTTTTGAAGTACTTCGTCTGTTCTTTGGAATAGTTTGGGTAGAATTGGCATTCGTTCTTCTTTAAATGTTTTGTAAAATTCACCAGTGAAGCCATCAGGTCCCAGGCTTTTCTTTGCTGGGAGGCTGTTTTGTTTTTTGTTTTTTGTTTTTTTTTTGAGAGAGAGTCTCGCTCTGTCACCCAGGCTGGCGTGCAGTGGCACGATCTCGGCTCACTGCAACCTCTGCCTTCAGGGTTCAAGCAATTCTCCTGCCTCAGTTTCCTGAGTAGCTGAAATTACAGCTAATTTTTTGTATTTTTGTTAGAGACAGTTTCACCATGCTGGCCAGTGTGGTCTCAAACTCCTGACCTCAAGTAATCTGCCTGCCTTGGCCTCCCAAAGTGCTGGGATTACAGGTGTGAGCCACTGTACCTGGGAGATTTTTATTACAGCTTCAAACTCATTACTTGCTATTTGTCTGTTTAGGTTTTGGATTTCTTCATGGTTCAATCTTGGTAGGGTGTATGTCGTTAGGAATTTATCCATTTCTTCTAGATTTTCCAATTTATTGGCATATAGTTGTTACAGTAGCCTCTAATGATCCTTTGAATTTCTGCAGTATTCATTGTAATGTCTTTTCAGCTCTGATTTTAATTATTTTAATTACTTATCTGATTTAATTATTTATTTTTTCCTTAGTCTGGCTAAATGTCAATTGTATTTATCTTTTCAAATAATTTAAAGTTTTATTGATCTTTTGTATTGTTTGTTCTGTTTCAGGTTCATAGATTTCTGCTCTAATTGTTATTATTTCTTTTTTTCTACTAATCTTGGGTTTGGTTTTCTCTTGCTTTTCTAGTTCTTTAAGATGTATTGTTAGGTTGTTTATTTGAAGTTTTTGATGTAGGCCCTTATTGCTATAAACTTTCTTCTTAGTACTGCTTTTGCTCTATCCCAAAGATTTTTATATGCTATATTTTCATTATCATTTGTAAATTTCCTTTTTAATTTTTTCATTGACCCATTGGTCATTCAGGAGCATATTGTTTAATTTCCATGCATATGTATAGCTTCCAAAATTCCTCTTGTTATTGATTTCCAGTTTTATTCCATTGTGATCAGAGAAGAACCTTGATATAATTTCATTTTTTTGAATTTTTAAAGACTTGGTCTATCCTTGAGAATGATCTATGTGCTGAGGAGAAAAATGTGTATTCTATAGCCTTTGAAAGAAATGTTTTGTAAATGTCTGTTAAGTCCATTTGATCTGTAGTGCAGATTAAGTCCATTGTTTCTTTGTTAATTTTTTGTCTGGATGATCTTTCCAATGCTGAAAGTATGGTATTGAAGTTTTCAGCTATTATTGCATTGGAGTCTATCTCTCTTTTTAGCTCTAATAATATTTGCTTTGTATATTTGGGTGCTCCAGTGTTGGGTGTATATATATTTATAATTGTTAGAGTCTCTTGTTGAATTGACCCCTTTATCATTATATAATTCTTTGTGTCTTTTATATAGTTTTTTCTTGGAATCTATTGTGTCTGATATAATTGTAGCTACCTCTGCTCTGCTCTTTTTTTGGTTTCCATTGGCATAGAATATATTTTTCCATCTTTTTATTTTCAGTCTATGTGTCTTTATAGGTGAAGCTTGTTCCTTGTTGGCAACAGATTGTTGGGTGGTGACTTTTGTCCATTTAGATACTCTATGTCTTTTGATTGGAGAGTTAAGTCCATTTACATTCAATGTTGTTTTTTGTTGTTGTTGTTGTTGTTGAGACAGAGTCTCGCTTTGTCGCCCAGACTGGAGTGCAGTGGCCGGATCTCAGCTCACTGCAAGCTCCGCCTCCCGGGTTCACGCCATTCTCCTGCCTCAGCCTCCTGAGTAGCTGGGACTACAGACGCCCGCCACCTCGCCCGGCTAGGTTTTTGTATTTTTTAGTAGAGACGGGGTTTCACCATGTTAGCCAGGATGGTCTCGATCTCCTGACCTTGTGATCCGCCCGTCTCGGCCTCCCAAAGTGCTGGGATTACAGGCTTGAGCCACCACGCCCGGCCTACATTCAATGTTATTACTGATAAGTATAAACTTACTCCTGCCACTCTGTTGTTTTCTGGTTGTTTTGTTGTCTTCTCTTCTCCTTCCTTCCCTTCCTTCCTTCCTTCCTTCTTTCTTTCCCTCCTTCCTTCCTTCCTTCCTTCGTACCTTCCTTCCTTCCTTCCTTCCTGTTTTTCTTTTAGTGAAGGTGATTTTCTGGTGGCATGTTTTAATTTCTTGCTTTTTACTTTTTGTATATCTGTACATTTTTTGATTTGAGGTTACCATAATGCCTGCAAATAATATCTTACAATGCATTATTTTAAATTAATGACAACTTAATACTGATTGCATAAACA
The DNA here is from genome assembly GCF_043159975.1 of Macaca nemestrina. Classification (NCBI taxonomy): domain Eukaryota; kingdom Metazoa; phylum Chordata; class Mammalia; order Primates; family Cercopithecidae; genus Macaca; species Macaca nemestrina. Next base: position 162,517,224 of record NC_092129.1, on the reverse strand, counting down.
AAGAAAAAATTAATTTAAAACTCTATACCTTACCTTCATCCCCCTGCTTTTTTTAACTTCTTGTTTCTATTTATAACTTATAATATCTGTGTCTTGAAAAGTTGTAGTTATTATTTTTGATAGGTTCATCTTTTAGTCATTCTACTCAACCTATGAGTAGTTTACATACCACAATTACAGTGTTACAATATTCTGTGTGTTTCTGTGTACTTACTTCAGGTGATTTCTTACAGTTCATTAACATCCTTCTATTTCAAACTGAAGAACTCCCTTTAGCATTTCTTGTAGGAAAGGTTTGGTGTTGATGAAATCCCTCAGATTTTGCTTTTCAGGGAAAGTCCTTATTTCTCCTTCATGTTTGAAGGATATTTTCATTGGATATACTATTCTAGGTTAAAAGTTTTTTTTCCTTCAGCACTTTAAATATGTCATGCCACTGTCTCTTGGCCTATTAGATTTCCTCTGAAAAGTCTGTTGCCAGATATTTTGGAGCTCCTTTGTATGTCATCTTTCTTTTCTCTTGCTGCTTCTTTATCCCTGACCTTTGAGAGATTGATTATTAAATGTCTCAAGGTAGCCTTATTTAGATTAAATCTCCTTGGTGTTCTATAACCGTCTTGTACTTGAATATTGATATATTTCTCTAAGCTTGGGAAGTTCTCTTTTATCCCTTTGAGTAAATTTTCCCTACTCTGATTTCTCTCTCTACCTCTTCTTTAAGGCCAATAACGCTTAGATTTGCCCTTCTGAGGTTACTTTTTAGATCTTGTAGGTATGCTTCATCCTTTTTTATTTTTTCTTTTGTGTCCTCTGATTGTGTATTTTCAAATAGTCTGTCTTCAAGCTCACTAATTCTTTCTTCTGCCTCATCAATTCTGCTGCTAAGAGACTCTGATGCATTCTTCAGTATGTTAATTGCATTTTTCAGCTGTAGAGTTACCGCTTGATTCTTTTTAATTACTCCAATCTCTTTGTGAAATTTATCTGATAGAATTCTGAATTCCTTCTCTGTATAATGTTGAATTTCAATGAGCTTTCTCAAAACAGCTATTTTGAATTATCAGTCTTAAAGGTTACATATCCCTTGTCTCTCTGGAATTGGTCACTGGTACCTTATTTAGTTCTTTTTGTGAGGTCATGTTTTCCTGGATGGCTTTGTGGCTTGTGAATGTTCATGGGTGTTTGGGCATTGAAGAGTTAGGTATTTATTGTAGTCTTTGCACCCTGGGCTTGTTTGTAGCTGTCCTTCTTGAGTAGGCTTTCCAAGTATTCAAAGGGACTTGGGTGTTGTGATCTAAGTCTTTGGTCACTGCAGCCATATCTGAATTACAGGGTACCCCAAGCTCAGTAACGCTGCAGCTCTTGCAGACTCATAAAGATATCACCTTGGTAATGTTGGGTGAGATCTGGGAGAATTTCCTGAATTACCAGGCAGATACTATTGTTCTCTGCCTTTACTTTCCTTCAGCCAAATGGTCTCTCTCTCTCTCTCTCTCTCTCTCTCTCTCTCTCTCTCTCTCTCTGTGTGTGTGTGTGTGTGTGTGTGTGTGTGTGTGTGTGTGTGCGCTGAGCTGCCTGGAGCTCGGGGAGGGGTGGGCACAAACATCCCTATGGCCACCACCACTGGAACTGTGCTGGGTCAAACCTAAAGCCAGCACAGCACTGGTTCTCACCCAAGACCTGCAGGGACCACTGCCTAGCTACCACTTATGTTCACTCAAGGCCCAAGGGCTCTACAGTGAATCTAGCCAGGCTTGTGTCCTTCCCTTCAGGGCTGCAAGTTCCCTTGGCCCTGGACAGGTCCAGAGATGCCATCCAGGATCCAGGTCCCGAAGCTGGGAAACTTAGGAGTCGACCTGGGGCTCTATTCTACTGCAGCTGGCATCCAAGCCACAAGAGAGAGTCCTTCCCAGTCTTCCCTCCCCTTTCCTCAAGCAGAGGAGTCTCCGTATGGCCACCGCCACACCCAGGCCCACTGTGAGGTATTATCTACAGCTAATATTCACTCAAGGCCCAAGTGCTCTTCCGTCAGCTTGTGGTGAACGCTGCCAAGCCTGGGTCTCCCCCTTCAGGGCAGTGGGCACCCCTCTGGCCCAGAAATGCTATTCAGGAGGCAAGGCCTCGAATCAAGGACCCCAGAAACCTGCTTGGTGTTTTCCTCTACTGTGGTTAAGCCGATACCCAAGCTGCAAGACTAAGTCCCCGTTACTATTCGCTCTCCTTTCCTCAAGCAGAAGGAGTATCTTTCCACAGCCACCATAGCTGAGAATGTGCGGGGTTGTAACTGAAGCCAGCATAGCTCTGAGTCTCACCCAAGGCCTGCGACAAGTACTGCTTGGCTACCACTGCTGATTATTCAGGGCCCAAGGCTCCTTAGGCAGCAGGAGATGAATTCTGCCAGGACTGGGTGCTTTCCTACAAGACACCAGGTTCCTTTCTGGCACAGGGTGTCTCTAGAAATGTCATCTGGGAGCTAGGTCCTGGAATGGGGACCTCGGGATTTTGCCTGATGTCCTATTCTACTGTCGCTGAGCTGGTATCCAAGTTGCAAAACAAAGTACACTTTATTGTCCCCTCTCCTCTCCTCAAGCAGAAGAAAGGGGTCTCTCCAGGCACTGCAAGCTGTGCTGCCTAGGGTCGGGGGAGTGGTGACACAAGCACTCCCTTGACCATCCCAGCTGGTGTCTCACTAAGTTGCATGCCCCCCAAGTCCACTGGCTCAGAGCCCAGCACAGCAACAGGACTTGCCTGGGAATAGCATCCTTGTGGCCTAGACTCCCTTTCAAGTTGATTTAGGATCTGAGTCCTTTAGCCCACAGAGGCAGGGCTTGTGAGAACTCAGGTTGCAACCACTGGGATGGATGATTCACTTCTGGCCAGGGCTCCTCTAGATGTTCCCTCAGTGGACACTGGCTGAGTTTTGCCCATGTTCTTTTCCACTGTGACAGGACAGCACTGAGTTCCAATGCAGAGTCCCATAAAATCATTGTGCTCTCCTGCCCTCAAGTGCACTGATTCTCTGTGTGTGTGTGTATATGTGTGTGTGTGTGTGTGTGTGTGTGTGTGTGTGTGTGTGTGTGTGCTGAGCCGCCTGTGCCATGTGGCCACTGCTGGGGAATGGGGGAGTGGTGGTCTTGGCAATTCAGGACTGTCTTTTTTCTTTTTTTTTGGAGACAGAGTCTCGCTCTGTCACCCAGGGTGGAGTGCAGTGGTGCAGTGGCATGATCTCCGCTCACTGCAACCTCCGCCTCCCGGGTTTAAGTGATTCTCCTGCCTCAGCCTCCTGAGTACCTAGGATTACAGGCGCCTGCCACCACGCCCAGCTAATTTTTTTACTTTTAGTAGATACGGGGTTTCACCATGTCGGCCAGGCTGGTTACGGACTCCTGACTTCAAGTGATCTGCCTGCCTCAGCCTCCAAAAGTACTAGGATTACAGGTGTGAGCAAAGTGCCAAAGTGCTGGGATTGTAGGTGTGAGCCACTGCGCCCCACCAGGACTGTCTTTTCTAACTTCTTTAGTGCCTCTTTCCTTGATATGATGTTAAAACCAGGTACTGTGATCCCTCTCTGACTTTTGGTTCTTTCAAAAGTGCTTTTTTGTGTGGATAGTCGTTCAATTTGGTGTTCCTGCAGGGAGTGTGGGGGAAGGGCATTGCTGGAGGCTTCTATTTGGCCATCTTGCTCCACCTCCCTCTATTCAATTTCTGACTCTCATTAGACAATTCCTTGAAAGCAGGAAGCATGTTTAATTTGGTTTCCACCATACACCAGCTCCTAACACAGTATTTTCTGTATAATAAGTGCCCCAGAAATACTTGTTAAATTAATGCTAAGTGAAAGTTTCATTTCTGATCTAGTGGGGGAGAAGGGAGAAAGTATAGAAAAAAGGGAAAGATGGGAGAGGTATTTTATGACTATTTTGGTATGATTATTGGTACCCCTTTTTGTTTTTACCAAAAGAAAAAACAAAAGCTGGGTGCAGTGGCTCACATCTGTAATCCCAGCACTTTGGGAGGCCGAGGTGGGCAGATCATTTGAAGTCAGGAGTTCAAGACCAGCCTGTGCAACACAGTGAAACCCCATCTCTACTAACAATACAAAAATTATCTGAGCGTGGTGGTGCGTGCCTGTAATCCCAGCTACTCGGGAGGTTGAGGCAAGAGAATCACTTGAACCTGGGAGGTGGAGGTTGCAGGGAGCCAAGATCCAGCCACTGCACTCCAGTCTGGGCAACAGAGTAAGACTCCATCTCAAAAAAAAAACACCAAAGCCACAGCCTACTTTAAGTCCTCCTAAAACAATCACACTGTATTTGCGCTAGAAGAGACCTTACTACAATTACCTCATATTGCAAAAGAAAAGAATAATATTTTATGACTTATTTTAAACAAAGGGTGATATCCTTGCTGATGATTAAAAGCAGGAGGTCAGCAAGCTATTCTTTGCAAGCTAAATGTGGTCTACCACCTATTTTTGAAAATAAAATTTATTGGAACAGAGCCATGCTCATTCATTTATGTATTGTCTATGGCTGCTTGTACATTTTGACAGCAAAGCTGAGTAGTTGTGTTCGAGAATATAGCCTGCAAGCTTAAAATATTTACTATCTAGCCCTTTACAGAAAACATTTGCTGACTCCTGCTTTAAAGTATTGGACAGTAAATTTCCTTTAAATATCTTTGTGTTTTCTGATTTGTTTTTATCTTTTTGCTGAGGCATGCATAAAGGCATAAACACCACTGATCTTTAGTATACTGTTTGATAAATTATTATGTATAAAAACCCCCTTGCATGCATTACTCAGGTAAATATAGACTATTTCAAATATTCTAGAAGTTTGTCTCATGGCCATCCTACACAACCCTTCATCGATAGGTAACCACTACTCTAACTGCTATGACTAACAATTAAATTTGTCTGTTCTTGAACTTCATATAAATGGAATAATACAACACATACTCTTTTTTGTGCTAGCTTCTTTTACCCAATATAATGTCTGTTATTTTATTTCTGTGTAGCATTCCGCTGTATGAAAATACCACAAGATATTTATCCATTATTACCTTAATGGATATTTGGATTATTTCTGTGTTTGAGACATGAACATTTTTTGTTTTTTTTTTGAAACAGGGTCTCACTCTGTCACCAAGACTGGAGGGCAGTGGCGCAATCATGGCTCACTGCAGCCTCAGCTGCCTGGGCTGAAGTGATTGTCCCACCTCAGCCTCCAGAATAGCTGAGACCACAGGTGCCCAACACCATGCCAGGTGAATTTTTTTTTTTTTTCTTTGAGACGTAGTCTCACTCCGTCGCCCAGGCTGGAGTATAGTAGTGCGATCTTGGCTCACTGCAACCTCCGCCCCAGTGAGTTCAAGTGATTCTCCTGCCTCAGGCTCCCAAGAATCTGGGATTACAGGCGCTCGCTACCACGCCCAGCTAATTTTTGTATTTTTAGTAGAGACGAGGTTTCACCATGTTGGCCAGGCTGGTCTCAAACTCCTGACCCCAGGTGATCCACCCGCCTCGGACTCCCAAAGTGCTGGGATTACAGGCGTAAGCTACTGCACCCAGCCAGGCTAATTTTTTAATTGTGTGTAGAGATGAGGTCTCACTATATTGCTTAGGCTGGTCTCAAACTCCTGGGCTCAAGTGATTCTTCCACCTCAACCTCCCAAAGTGCTAGGATTATAGGCATAAGCCACTGTGCCTGGCCAACATTCTTGTATGTGCCTTTTGGTGGATCTATACACTTATTTCTTTTCAGTATATATCTAGGGGTAAGGTTGCTGGACATATTAGCTTAGTAAGTAGCCACAGCTTTCCATAGCAGTTGTATAAATGTACATGACCACCAAATTTGTGAGAATTTCAAATATTCCACATCTGTGCCAACACTTGCTTTTGTTACTCTTTCAATTTTAGCTATTCTTGTGGGTCTACAAGTGGCATATTGATGTGGTTTTATTTTGTATTTCCCTAATACATACATTTTCATATGGTTAATGGCAATTTGTATAGCCTCTTTTTTGAGGTGCCTGTTCAAGTCTTTGCCTCATTTCTTTTAACAGGAAAAATACAAATACTTCATCAGATATATGTATTATGAATATCTTCTGCCAGTATTTGATTTAATGCTTAGTATTCTTTTTTTTTTTTTTTTTTTTTTTTTTTTGAGACAGAGTCTCAGTCTGTTGCTCAGGCTAGAGTGCAGTGGCACGATCTTTACTCACTGCAACCTGTGCCTCCCGGGTTCAAGCGATTCTTGTGTCTCAGCCTTCCAAGTAGCTGGGATTACAGGCATGCACCACCACACCTGACTAATTTTTCTATTTTTTTAGTAGAGATGCAGTTTTGCCATGTTGGCCAGGCTGGTCTTAAACTCCCGACCCCTAGTGATCCACCCACCTTGGCCTCCCAAAGTGCTCAGATTACAGGTGTGAGCCACTGCCCCTGGCCAATGCTTAGTATTTTTGTGTGCCCTATGTAAGAAATCTTTGCCTACTTCAAGATTCATAAAGATATCCTCTTACGTTTTCTCTGCACATTTAGGTTTGTAACATACGATACATTATTTTCTATATATGGCTTGAAATAGAGGTCAAGGTTCATTTTGTTTCTCCATGTGAACGTGAACATACAATCGCCCCTGCACCATTTACTAGTGGAAAAAATAAACCCACTCTCCTTTGCCACAAAATTGCAGTGGTGTCTTGGTTATAAATCAAGTAACTCTCTAAGTGTGAGTCTATTTCTGACTGTCTTTTCTGTTCACTTGGTCTATAATTTGTCTAATCTTATATCAATACCACTCTGTGTTAATTACTATAGCTCTTGAACTCTGGTAGTATATAAATTCTCCATCATTGTTTTTCCTCTTCAGGATTCTTTCGACTATTTTAGGTCCTCTGCATTTCTATTTAATTTTATCATCAGCTTGGTTATTTCTACAAAACAAAACAAAAAACCTAGAATTTTGTTTGGGACTGCATTGAATCTATACATGAGTCTCAGAGGCATACACATGTTTACAAAATTGAGTTTCCCAACCTAAAAACACAGTATACCTCCTAATTCAGGTGTTTTGTTTTGTTTTGTTTTTTGAGACAGAGTCTCTCATTCTGTCACCCAGGCTGGAGTACAGTGGCGTGATCTCAGCTCATTGCAACCTCTGCCTCCCGGATTCAAGCAATTCTCCTGCCTCAGTTTCCTGAGTAGCTGGGATTACAGGTGCCCACCACCAGACCCGGCTAATTTTTATATTTTTAGTAGAGATGGGGTTTTGCCATGTTTGCCAGACTGGTCTCAAACTCCTGACCTCAGGTGATCCACCCACCTTGGCCTCCCAAAGTGCCGGGACTACAGGTGTGAGCCACCGTGCCTGGCCTAATTTAGGTTTTTGTTTGTTTGTTTGTTTGTTTGTTTTTTGAGATGGAGTCTCGCTCTGTCGCCCAGGCTGGAATGCAATGGCGCAGTCTCTGCTCACTGCAACCTCCACCGCCCAGGTTCAAGTGATTCTCCTGCCTCAGCCTCCTGAGTAGCTGGGATTACAGGCGCCTGCCACCAACCCCGCCCAGGTAATTTTTGTATTTTCAGTAGAGACAGGGTTTCACCAGGTTGGCCAGGCTGGTCTTGAACTCCTGACCTCAGGTGATCCACGCGCCTCAGCCTTCCAAAGTGCTGGGATTATAAACGTGAACATGGTGCCTGGCTAATTTAGGTATTTTTAACGTCTCAGAAAAGTTCTGTAGTTTTCAGGACAAAGGCTTTTTACTTCTTTTATTAGATATATTCATATGTATTTTATGATTTTTGGTTCTATTATAAATTTTTTTTTGTACAGTTTGATTTGTTGTTAGTACTTGGACATACAATTGATTTTGCATCCTTAATATGTTGAACTCACTTATTAATGTTAATAGTTTATAGATGGCCGGGCGCAGTGGCTCAATCCTGTAATCCCAGCACTTTGGGAGGCCGAGACGGGCGGATCACGAGGTCAGGAGATCGAGACCATCCTGGCTAACACTGTGAAACTCCGTCTCTACTAAAAAAAAAAAAATACAAAAAACTAGCTGGGTGAGGTGGCGGGCGCCTGTAGTCCCAGCTACATGGGAGGCTGAGGCAGGAGAATGGTGTAAACCTGGGAGGCGGAGCTTGCAGTGAGCTGAGATCCAGCCACTGCACTCCAGCCTGGGCGACAGAGTGAGACTTTGTCTCAAAAAAAAAAAAAATAGTTTATAGATTTTTGGATTTTCTATACAAAAGCAATGTTATTTCTTTTTTCTAATCTTTATATATTTTATTCCTTTCTTCACCCTCTTATATAGGGTAGGGCCTCTAGTACCATAACTGAATAAAAGTGGTGAAAGTGGACAGTGTTGCATTATTTCCCACTTCAACCAAAAAGTATTCAAAATCCCACTATATGTATAATTGTAGGATTATGAGATTGAGAAAGTTCCCTTCTGCCCCTAGTTTGCTGAAAGTTTTTATCCTAAGTGGATGTGAATTTTATCAAATGCTTTCTATGAAGCTATCAAAACGATATGATTTTTCTCCCTTATTCTGTTAATGTGGTATGTTATACCGATTATTTTTAAGTACAATCTAATCTTGCATTCCTGGAGTAAACCCTACTGGGTCATGTATTTTATATATATATATTTATATACTGCTGTTGTTGTTTATTTTATTTTATTTTATTTTACTTTATTTTAGACAGAGTCTTACTCTGTCACCCAGGCTGGAGTGTAGCGGTACAATCTCAGGTCACTGCAACCTTCACCTCCCAGGTTCAAGCAATTCTCCTGCCTCAGTCTCCTGAGTAGCTGGGATGACAAGCGCCCGCCACCACGCCTAGCTAATTTTGTATTTTTAGTACAGACTAGGCTTCACCATGTTGGCCAGGCTGGTCTCTAACTCCTGACCTCAAATGATCTGCCCGCCTCGGTCTTCCAAAGTGCTGGGATTACAGGTGTGAGCCGCCGCGTCCGGCCATACCTTTATATATTATTGGATTTGATGTATTAATATTTTGTTGAAAATTTTTGCCTCTATGTTCATGAGGAATTTTGGAGTGTAATTTTCTCTTCTTATAATTTCCTCATCAGATTTTGGTATCAAAGTTCTGTGGCATCATAAAATAAATTGTAAAGTATCTTCTCTTTCTCTGGTTTTTGAAATTTTTCTTGTAAAATTGGTGTCGTTTTTTCCCTTAAATTTGTGGAAAATTCACAAGGAAAGTCATCTGAGCCTTGTGTTTCCTTGGGGAGAGGGTTTTTACATTCTAGATTTAATTACTTTAACAGATATAGAATCATTCAGATTTTCTTCCTTTTTGTATTAATTTTTGTAAGTTTTGTTTTGCAAGGAATTTTCCCATTTTCTTCAAGTTGTTAATTGATTGGCATACAGCTATTTATTATATTTTTTTCATCTTCTTAATACCAGTATAATCTTTTTCCATTATGCACCTTTTTCCAGTATGCACATTTTCCATTCATGATATTGGTAATTTGTGCTTTATTTTTTTTCTCTTGACCAGTCTTGCTAGGGGTAGTAATCACTTCCAAGAACAAATTTTTATTTTCAGTACATCTGCTTTCTATTTCACTGATGTCTGCACTTTTCTTTATAATCATTCTTCCTTATACTTTCCTTGGGTTTAACTTACTCTTTCTAGTTTCTTCAGTTGGAATCCAAGACATCTTTGATTTTATTTTCTAACACATGCATTTGAAGTTGTAAATTTTCCTGTGAAAGGCCGGGCATGGTGGCTCACGCCTGTCATCCTAGCACTTTAGGAGGCCAGGGTGGGCAGATCACCTGAGGTCAGGCGTTCGAGACCAGCCTGACCAATATGGAGAAACCCCATCTCTACTAAAAATAACAAAATTAGCCGGACATGGTGGCGCATGCCTGTAATCCTAGCTACTCAGGAGGCTGAGGAAGGAGAATCGCTTAAACCCAGGAGGCAGAGGTTGTGGTGAGCCGAGATCACACCATTGCACTCCAGTCTAGACAAGAGGGAAACTTCGTCTCAAAAAAAAAAAATGTCCTGTGAGTGCATCCATTTTGATAGGTCGTATTGTCATTTTCAGTATGTTCAAAATAATAGTTTCTAATGTGATTTCTTGTTTCAAGTGTTGGTTATCTAAAAGTACATTGCTGAGCCAGGCACGGTGGCTCACACCTGTAATCCCAGCACTTTGGCAGGCCAAGACGGGCAGATCACGAGGTCAGGAGATCAAGACCATCCTGGCTAATATGGTGAAACCCGATCTCTACTATAAATACTAAAAATTAGCCAGGTGTGGTGGCGGGTGCCTGTAGTCCCAGCTACTCGGGAGGCTGAGGCAGGAGAATCACTTGAACCCAGGAGGCGGAGGTTGCAGTGAGCAGAGATTGCGCCACTGTACTACAGCCTGAGCAACAGAGTGAGATTCTGTCTCAAAAAACAAAAAACAAAAACAAAACAAAAAAAAACAAAGAAACATTGCTGGTGTGGTGTGGTGGCTCACACCTGTAATTCCAGCACTTTGGGAGGCCAAAGCAGGTGGATCACTTGAGCCCAGGGGTTCAAGACCAGCCTGGGCAACATGGGCAACTCTATCTTTACAAAAAAAAAAAAATACAAAAAATGATTTGGGCGTGGTGGTGTGTGCCTATAGTCCCAGCTACTTGGGAGGCTGAGAGGTAGGAGGATTGCTTGAGCCTGGGAGGTTGCAGCTTTAGTGAGCTCTATTCATGCTACTGCACTCCAGCCTGGGTGACAGGGTGAAATTCTGTCTCAAAAAAAAAAAAAGTATGTTGCTGGCTGGGAGTGGTGGCATGCTCCTATAGTATCACCTACTTGGGAGGCTGAGGCAGGAAGACTGCTTGAGCCCAGGAGTTCAAGGCTGCAATGAGCTATGATTGCACCTGTGAATAGCCACTGCACTCCAGCCTGAGTAACACAGTGATGCTCCATCTCTCAACTTAAATAAACAAAAAAAAAAAGTAAAGTTTGTGCCTTACTTTTCAAACATTTTGAGATATTCTGATTACTTTTTCATTGTTAATTTTCAGTTTAATACCACTGTCAGTAGAGATACACTCTGAAATACCAGTCTTTTAAAATTTACTGAAATTTGATTTAAGACATAAAATTTAATCTCTTTTGATAAAGATTTAAGGACTGTGTATCTGCAGTGTTTGGTATATTGCTGTATCCAAGTTGATTAGGTCAAGTTCATTGACAGTGTTGTTCAAATCTTCTATATCTTTACTGGTGTTTTATTGTTTTGATCTATTAGTTACCATATCAATCCATTTGTGATGCTAAAATAAAATACCTTAGACTGGCTGATTTATAGACAACAGAAGTTTATTTCCACAGTTCTGGAAGCTGGGAAGTCCAATATCAAGGCACCAACAGATTCGATGTCTGACGAAGGCTCATCCTGCTTCATAGATAGTGCTTCTTGTTGCATCCTTGCATGGCAGAAGGGGAAGAAAGGGCAAACAGACTCTCTCAAACCCGTTCACAAGGACACTAATCACATTCATGTGGGCAGAACTTCCATGATCCAGCCAACTTCCAAAGGCTTCACTTCCCAATACCATCACAATGCAAATTAAGTTTCAACATATGGATTTTAGGGAGAAAAATTCAGACCACAACAGAGAGCAGTGTTACAGTACTCCATTTTAATTTGTAGTTGTTTATTTCTCTTCCTAGTTCTGTCATTTGTTCATTTGTTTACTATATTTTAAAGCTACGTTATTAGGTGCGCAAAAATTTTTTATTATCTTCCTCTTGAGCCATTTATTTAACTGTTTCTTTACCTCTAGAAATATTTCTTATCTTAAAGTCACTATAATTATAATATAGACATGTCAGCTTCCTTTTGGTGTTTGTATAGGATACACTTACCTATTTATTTTTATTTTTATTTATTTATTTTTTTTTTGAGACGGAGTCTCGCTCTGTCGCCCAGGCTGGAGTGCAGTGGCCGGATCTCAGCTCACTGCAAGCTCCGCCTCCCGGGTTTACGCCTTTCTCCCACCTCAGCCTCCCGAGTAGCTGGGACTACAGGCTCACGCCACCATACCTGGCTAATTTTTATGTTTTTGTAGAGACAGGGTTTCATACTGTTGCTCAAGCTGGTCTCAAACTCCTAAGCTCAAGTGACTGCCCACCTCGGCCTTCCAAAATGCAAACTATTTATTTTTAACTAGTCTGTATTCTTGTATCTAAAATGTGACTTGTAAACAGCATATAGTTGAGGCTTTCTAAAAGCCAATTTGGCAATCTTAGACTTTTAATAGGAGTGTTTAGTCCATTCATATTTAATGTAGTTACTGATTTGGTTTGCTTATAAGTCTGTAATCTTGCTATTTGCTTTTTATTTGTTCTGCCTATGCTTTGTTCCTTTATTCTGTCTTCCTTGCCTACTTCTAAATTAATCAAATATTTTTAATATTCTATTTTATCTCCTCTATTTTTAGTTACGTTTAAAAGAAGATTTTTTTTTTTTTTTGAGATGAAGTCTCACTCTGTCACCCAGGCTGGAGTGCAATAGCGCAATCTTACCTCACTACAACCTCCACCTCCCAGGTGGAAGTGATTCTCCTGCCTCAGCCTCCCAAGTAACTGGGATTACAGGTGCCTGCCACCATGCCTATCTAATTTTTGTATTTTTAGTAGAGACTGGGTTTCACCATGTTGGTCAGGCTGGTCTCGATCTCCTGACCTCAGGTGATCCACCCACCTCGGCCTCCCAAAATGCTGGGATTACAGACATGGGCCACCATGCCTGGCCTAAATTTTTTTTTTTAATAAACATTTTTTTAATTATTATTATTATTTTTTTCCCCACAAAGTGTCTCACTATGTTGCTTAGGCTGGTCTTGAATCCCTGGGGTCAAGCAATCCTCCTGCCTCGCCCTCCCAAGGTACTGGGATTGCAGGTGTGAGCCACCATGCCCAGCCAGTTATATATTTCTGTATTGTTCTTTTAGTGATTTAATGGCTACCCTAAAAATGTGCAAATGCATACTTGACTTAGTATTGTCTATTTCCCAAACACTACAAGCAACTTACAGCAGTTTAACTCCATTCACATCCTTGCCATTCTTTGTGCTACTGTTGCCATGTATTTTCCTTCTGTGCATAAAGCCCATAAGACATAGTTACCATGGTTGCTTCAAACAGTCAATATCTTTTTATATTTACCCAGGTGTTTATCTCTTCTTATGCTTTTCATTCCTTCCTGTACTTCTGTGCTTCTATTTAATATTATTTTCCTCCAGCCTGAAGAACTTCCTTCAATGTTTCTTAGAGTATGTGTCTGCTAGAAACAAAATCTCTAACTGTAATTTGCTTAATTTTTTTTTCTTTTTAACTTTCTTTCTTTCTTTCTTTCTTTTTTGAAACAGAGTCCCGCTCTGTCCCCTAGGCAGGAGTGCAGCGTCGCCATCTCGGCTCACTGCAACCTCCGCCTCCCAGGTTCAGGTTATTCTCTTGCCTCAGCCTCCCGATTAGCCGGGATTACAGGCACATGCCACCATACCCAGCTAATTTTTATGTATTTTTAGTAGAAACGGGGTCAAATCTTTAAAATTGTCAGTATATTGTCTTTTGATCTCCATAGTTTCTTTTAAAAAGTTAGTCTTAAGTCTTATGTTTTCTTCTTTTAGCATAATCTGTCATCCCCTCCTTTGACAGCTTTAAAGATTTTATCTTTGATGTGGTTTTCAAAGACAGATTTTTTGTTTGCTTGTGTGTTTGCTCGTTTTTAAGCTACTTGGGGCTTACTAAGATTCTTGGACCTATAGATTGATATGTGTCATCAATTTTGTAAAATTCTCAGTAAGCATCTCATCATGTTGCTTCTGACCCACTATCTGTTTTCTCTTTAGAGGACTTCAGTAACACAATATTAAACCATATATCTATATTCCACACACCTTTTCCACTCTGTTTTATTTTCTCCATTTTCTCCCTGTATTTAATTTGAATATTTTCGATTGACTTGTCTTTAGATGTCCTAGTCCTGTCTGCTATGGTTTGAATGTGTTCCCCAAAGTTCATATGTTAAAATTGTAATCCCTAATCCAACAGTGCTGAGAGGTAGACCTCTAAGAGGTGGTTAGGCCATAAAGGGTCTGCCCTCATAAATGGATTAATGTCATTATCATGGGATTGAGTTCGATTTGGCCCTCTCTCACTCTCTCTTGAGTTTTCTTGCCTTTCTGCCTTCCACTACAGGATGACAAAGCAAGAAAGGCTTCACCAGGTGCCAAGACCTTGATGTTGGACTTCCCAGCCTCCAGAGCTGTGAGAAATACGTTTCTTTTCATTATAAATTACCAAGTCTCAGTCAGGCGCAGTGGCTCACACCAGTAATTCCAGCACTTTGGGAGGCCAAGGTGGGTGGATCACTTGAGGTCAGGAGTTCAAAACCAGACGGGTCAACATGGTGAAACCTTGTCTCTACAAAAATACAAAAATTAGCCAGGCATGGCGGTGGGTAATCCCAGCAACTCCAGAGGCTGAAGCGGGAGAATCTCTTGAACCCGGGAGGCAGAGGTTGCCATGAGCCAAGATCACGCCACTGCCCTCCAGCCTGGGCAATAGAGCGAGACTCTGTCTCAAAAATAAATAGATAAATAAATAAATAAAAGTTACCAAGTCTCAGGTGTTCTGTAGTATATTACAAAATGGATTAAGACACTGAGTTTTGCTTTTTTTAGTTTTATGTAAAATCCATTCAATGAGCTCTTACATTAAGATAGTGTATGGCTGGGCAGTGGTTCATGCCTGTAATCCCAACACTGTGTGAGGCCAAGGCAGGCAGATCATTTGAGCTAAGGAGTTCAAGGCCAACCTGACCAACATGGTGAAACCCCATCTCTACTAAAAAACAAGAATTAGTTGGACATCGTAGTGGGTGCCTGTAATCTCAGCTACTCAGGAGGCTGAGGCAGAAGAATCACTTGAACCTGGGAGGCAGAGGTTGCTGGGAGCTGAGATCGTGCCACTGCACTCCAGCCTCAGTGACAAAGAGAGACTGTCAAAAAAAAAAAAAAAGATAGTGTACTTTTCATTTCTAGAATGTCTGTTTGTTCCTTTGTTTTTTTCTTTTCTTTTTTTTTTTTTTTTTTTTTTTTTGAGACGAAATCTTGCTCTGTCGCCCAGGCTGGAGTGCAGTGGCACCATCTCCACTCACTGCAAGCTCTGCTTCCCGGGTTCATGCCATTCTCCTGCCTCAACCTCCTGAGTAGCTGGGACTAAAGGCGTCCGCCACCATGCCCGGCTAATTTTTTGTATTTTTAGTAGAGACAGGGTTTCACCGTGTTAACCAGGATGGTCTCGATCTCCTGACCTAGTGATATACCCACCTCAGCCTCCCAAAGTGCTGGGATTACAGGCATGAGACACTGGACCCGGTTGTTCCTTTGTTAAATAAAGATTCTGATTCTTGGCCGGGCGCGGTGGCTCATGCCTGTAATCCTAGCACCTTGGGAGACTGAGGTGGGAGGATCACCTGAGGTCGGGAGTTCAAGACCAGCCTGACCAACATGGAGAAACCCTGTCTCTACTGAAAAAAAAAAATTCAAAATTAGCCTAGTGTGGTGGTGTGTGCCCGTAATCCCAGCTATTCGGGAGGCTGAGGCAGGAGAATCGCTTGAGCCCGGGAGGCGGAGGTTGCAGTGAGCCGAGATCGCGCCATTGCACTCCAGCCTGGGCAACAAGAGCAAAACTCTATCTCAAAAAAAAAAAAAAGGACTCTGATTCTCTGTTTGAATGTTTCATCTTTTCATTTACTGTTTCCACAATTTCTTCTATGAAAAAAACAATTATAATAAAGTCCATGTCTGCAAACTTTAATATCTGGATGATCTGGAACCTGGAAGCAGGTTATGGCCTGCTTCTATTTTCTACTTTTTCTCTTCATGTATATTTACCTGCTTCTTTGCATATCACATAATATTGTAGGATGAACCTTGTATATAAAATTACTACACACATTGCAATTGTTACTCTTTCTCTACCCAGAGAGAATTTGTAGTTTTGTCTGTTAAGTGGATAAGGTGAAGGACTGATCATTTCAAGCCAATGAGGAATGGCATTAGTTTGGGGCTGGCTTGCACCTTTAGTTAAATGCAGCTTACATGTGTTTTCAACTATCTTAGGGCCAGACCTTCTTATGTTTGTTGCAGATTCCTCCCTCCATGGAACTTTGTCTCCTAAGTACCAAGAGACTTCTGGAGATTTTATTCTGCCATTCTTGCCCAGCCCGTTTTGGGGCATGGCCTACCTGTAATCCATTGATTGGGAGACTGGTAAGTCTCTCTCTATTTCCTCCACCTTGAAAATTCTGTCCTTCAGAGGTATAGGGCTTAGCTCTTTATTTTCTCTTCATCCAGGTTCAAAATCTGGCAAATCTTTTGAAAGGGAGATATTTTGTTTTTCTTGTTTTGTATTTTCTTGCCTTGAGCGTGACTTGGCCTCCAGTTGATTTCTCTCTGATTTGATTTGAGTCTTTGATTTGAGTCTTTGTGGCTCAGCCTACCAGTCTGCTATACTGCCCTAGCCCTCAATGAGTAATCTGTGAGGAAGAGCTATTCATTTGATGATCTTGTAGATTCCAATTTGTCCATGCTGAATCAGATGGCAATAAGAAAATTCTGTTTTTTCCCTTTAGTACAATTGCTTGCTCTGTCTATGAAAGCCTGTGTCCAGACTCAGAAAATGCCCCAGGCAAGACAATGGCCAGCAATCTCGGTTCATATAACAAAGACATTTCTCTCTAGAATTTATTTCTTACAGTCTTATATGCATCTATATATCTTTGATATCTTTAATGTAATTTGTCTTTTTTCTAGTTGTAATTGCCTTCTGTTATTACCACATTGTACTTAGAAGCAGAAGTATTCATATCTAATGACTTTTTGGAATCTTTAAAAAAGAACAGTATCTATAGTTTTCATTTTTGATTATGTCCTTTCCTGATTTTGTTATTAGGGTGATACTGGATTCATAAAATGAATTAGGGAGGATTCCTTCTTTCTCTATCTTGTGGAATAGTATCAACAGGATTGGTACCAATTCTTCTTTGAATGTTTGGTAGAATTCAGCTGTGAATCCATCTGGTTCCGGACTTTTTTTGGTTGGTAATTTTTTTTATTTCCATTGCAGTCTCACTGCTTATTGGACTGATCAGGGTATCTAATTCTTCCTGATTTAGGCTAGGAGGGTTGTATCTTTCCAGGAATTTATCCGTCTCCTCTAGGTTTTCTAGTTTATGTAAGTAAAGGTGTTCATAGTAGCCTTGAATGATCTTTTGTATCTCTGTAGTGTCAGTTGTAATATCTCCCACTTCATTTCTTTTTTTTTTTTTTTTTTGAGACAGAATCTCACTCCGTTGGCCAGTCTGGAGTGCAGTGGTGCAATCTCAGCTCACTCCAACCTCTGCCTCCCAGGTTCAAGCAATTCTCTGGCTTCAGCCTCCTGAGTAGCTGGGATTACAGGCACATGCCACCATGACTGGATAATTTTTGTATTTTTAGTAGAGATGGGGTTTCACCACATTGGCCAGGCTGGTCTCGAACTCCTGACCTCAGGTGATCCTCCTGCCTTGGCCTCCCAAAGCGCTGGGATTACAGGCATGAGCCACCGCACCCGGCCCCATTTAATTTCTAATTGAGTTTATTTGGGTTTTCTCTCTTCTTTTTTGGCTAATCTTGCTAATGGTATATCCATTTAATTATCTTTTCAAAGAACCAGCTTTTTGTTTCATTTATCTTTTGCGTTTTTTGTTTGTTTGTTTGTTTCATTTCATTTGGTTTTGCTCTGATTTTGGTTATTTCCTTTCTTCTGTTAGGTTTGGGTTTGGTTTGTTCTTGTTTCTCTAGTTCCTTGAGGTGTGACCTTAGATTATCTGTCTATGCTCTTCCAGACTTTTTGATGTAGCATTTAGGATTATGAACTTTCCTCTTGGCACCGCTTTTGCTGTTATCTCAGAGGTTTTAATAGATTGTGCTACTATTGTCATTCAGTTAGAAGAATTTTTTAATTTCCTTCTTGATTTCATTTTTGATCCAGTGATCACTCAGCAGCAGGTTACTTAATTTCCATGTATTTGCGTGGTTTTGAAGGTTCCTTTTGGAGTTGATTTCTAGTTTTATTCCACTGTGGTCTGAGAGAGTGCTTGATACTTTGATTTTCTTAAATTTATTGAGGCTTGTTTTGTGGCCTATCATATGATCTGTCTTGGAGAAAGTCCCATGCACTGATGAATAGAATGAATATTCTGCTGTTGTTGGGTAGAATATTCTGTAAATATCTGTTAAGTCCATTTTTCTCAGGGTATAGTTTAAATTCAGTGTTTCCTTGTTGACTTTTTGTCTTGATGACCTGTCTAGTGCTGTCAGTGGAGTACTGAAGTTCCCCACTATTATTGTGTTACTTTCTATCTCATTTCTTAGGCCTACTAGCAATTATTTTATAATCTAGGAGCTCATGTTAGGTGCATATATATTTAGAATTGTGATATTTTCTTCTTGGACAAGACCTTTTATCACTACATAATGTCCCTCATCATCTTTTTAAACTGCTGTTGCTTTCAAATTTGTTTTGGCCGGGTGCAATGGCTCATGCCTGTAATCCCAACACTTTGGGAGGCTGATGTGGGTGAATCACCTGAGGTCAGGAGTTCAAGACCAGCCTGGCCAACATGGGGAAACCCTGTCTCTACTAAAAATACAAAAATTAGCTGGGCGTGGTGGCAGATGCCTGTAATCCCAGCTACTGGGGAGGCTGAGGCAGGAGAATCACTTGAACTTGGGAGGCGGAGGTTGTGGTGAGCTGAGTTCACACCATTGAACTCCAGCCTGGGCGACAGGAGTGAAACTCTGTCTCAAAAAATAATAGTAAACAAAAAAATAAAGTTTGTTTTATCTGATATAAGAATAGGTACTCCACCACTGGGCACAGTGGCTCACGCCTGTAATCCCAGCACTTTGAGAGGCCGAAGCAGGTGAATCATCTGAGGTCAGGAGTTCAAGAGCCAACCTGGCCAACATGGTGAAACCCTGTCTCTACTAAAAATACAAAAATTAGTCGGGTGTGGTGGCAGGTGCCTTAATCCCAGCTACTCAGGAGGCTAAGGCAGGATAATGGCTTGAACACAGGAGGCGGACGTTGAAGTGAGCCAAGATCATGCCACTGCACTCCAGCCTGGGCAACAGAGTGAGACTCCATCTCAAAAAAAAAAAAAAAAAAAAGTACAAGTACTCCTGCTCGCTTTTGGTGTCCATTTGCATGGAATGTCTTTTTCAATGGGTTTATTCAATTTTAGCTAACTCCTATATCCACTATGGGCATTGATGAAAATATTGACTGAATTTTTAATAAAGATCTAGAGTCATTAAGAAAAAGTTACCTTCTTGCATGAACTTATATTTTGGCATCTATCAAATGGCATTGTAATTAATACAACTCTGACCTCTATTACTGCATAACAAACTACCCAAAGCATAGTGATTTAATGCAACTTACTAGTTCTCATAATTCTGGTGGCTGTCAATCTGAGTGATTCTTCTGTTGTACCCATCTGGAATCACTCCTGTGGCTGTAGTCATCTGACAGCTCAACCAAAACTGGAGAGTCCAAGATGGCCTGTCACATGCCTGGGATGCTGGCCTTGGAAGGGCACCTTGGTTTTCCTTATGGAGCCTTCAATCCTCCAGTAAGATAGACTGCTGAAGGTAGTTCACAACATGATATTTTCATGGTCTCACTGGAGTAGGTTCACAACATGATGGTTTCAATGGAGAAACCCCAGTACATGGGCACTTGTGAAGTCTGTTGGTCTCATGCTTGCTAATGCTCCACTTCCTAAAGCAACTCAGTGACCGAATCCAGAATCAGAGAGAAACAGGTCCACATAAAGGCACATGTAATAGGAGGATGATTATAAGAATCTACCACATCCACTATAAATTTAAGAACTCAGAATACAAGTAGCATCCTGATTATTTAGCATTTGCCTGCCACCCATAGTGCATAATTCATGCCTAAGCAGTAGTACTCCCTAGGGAGAATTTTTAAATTTTTGGAAAACATTTTGGGTGTTCTAGTGAAATACAGCCCCATCATGCATATCTGAAGTGTATATTGTCTTATTATAAATTACCTAGTGTGTATTTCTCCTTTAGTATTATAGTCTGAACATTATAGTTTCTTTTTTAATTTTGTGCATAGTAAGTTATATAATCCACAGATTTTATTTCAGGGGAGTAAAGTTATATTACAAAATATTTGTTACAATAAGGCAGTGGTTTGGGTCTGATATTTTGAAATTAATGAGTTAAGTTTGAGTGTTTAAGTACTAGCCTTCAGTTATTTTTGAATCGTGATAGCCGGATAAAGTGTCACTAAATTATTTTTTTAACTTGGAATGTGGGACAGGAAGGATGGGAGTTTCATGCTTCAGAAAGCAGTGAAAAATCACAAAACCTCTGTACTGCCAGACTCAACACTTCTCCAGATCCCCCAAGCTATCTCTATCACCCTTCTTTCACGGCAAATTTGCATATGCATTATTGTTAGAATTTTGAACTTATTTTACAACCATACACACAGAATTCTTTTCTAGCTTGCTGACTAACTGAACAGATGGTGCAGTTCCCGAGACCAGCAGCTGGAGGGGACCCAGGCTGCGCTCGGCACACAGTAGGAGCACCATAAACGTTGATTGACTGAGTTCATTGAGGCGGTTGACGCCAAGCCATCCACTCTCTTATCTTTCTCCAGGCCCACACCCCTGGCCCGAGAGGCGGTAGCTGGGAACAGATGGCGAGTCCCGGTTGCCAGGTGTACTGCACTCCAGGCGCGGTCTGGGGCATCAGGTTCTACGGTCCCTACCCCACCCCACCCCTCCCATCCCTAGGAGTTCCCCCAACGCTGTCTGCGCCAAGTGTGATGTCTGACTACGGCGGTAGCATGGGAGGGGAAGGGCTGGGAGAAAGGAGATCGGTTGCCTGGCAAGGGGGCCCGCGCGTCCTATACTCGCTGCCCGCCACGCACTCGTCCTTCTCCTCCTGACCCGCGTCACTTGGCAGCCAACGCGGTCTCCGTGCCTTCCCACTTCCCCTCTCTGCAATCAAGCGCCTTTCTTCCTCCTCCTCCCCCTCTTTCTGTTATCTGACATTTTGCTCTGCTTCCCTCTGCCCACTCCCCAGCGGGTTTCCCTCCCTGGCAGACGCGCGCGACCCAGCCCGCCCTCGCACAACCTCCAATAGCAGGTCAACTGGCTTGTAACGCTGGCTTAGGGTTGCTCTTGTTTAAGTGTTTTTCCAAAAGCGAAATCACCCGCTTTCCCCTACGGGGCTAAAACTGTAATTGCTACAACGGGTAGTTGGGTTGGGGGTGGGAAGCCCGTGGGGCGTGCCCCACCTAGACAGCCTGCTGGGGCCACTGGGGTGGTTTTGCCGCCCCCAGCCCCCACCCCCGCCACCCCGGGTAGAGTAGGCAGCTCCACCCGGACGCTTGCGCCAGGGCCTGACTGTCGCAGCTGCCAGGGGAAAGGCAGAGACCAGCTGATCCAAGGAGGACAAAGCGAGCCGAGACCTTCCGCAGAGCCTGGCTTCCTCGTTACTGCGCCCAGGGCGCAGCCTCTCCCTGTTAACTACCTGCCATATGTTCCCTTCTCTCAGACCCGAAACCGCCTCCCACAGGTGCTGGGGACCGAATCTGGAGGGTCGGGCGCGCCCCTTGACAAGGGCGCCTGGCACCCTGGGGCGCCTCCATGGCCCTCGCAGACTCAGAGAGCCCCCGCCGTCCAGTCTTTCCTGCACGACCGAGGGATTGAGGGAAGGCGCCAATGCACGCCTGCCCCTCCGTGATCCGCGGAGTAGGGACGCTTGAAGACTGGGGTGCAACCAATTGTCTACTTCCCTCAGCTCTCAGCCCTTTTCCTCCCCCTGCGCGCCGTGCACGCACAGCCTGCTCTGCCCTCCTGAAAGAGACCAGGCAGCCGCGCTCTTAATTGGGCCTCAGCCTGCGGGGTCCAGGGAGGGGATGAAGTGGATGGTTGCCCAAACGGTGTACGAAGGTCGTGTGCCTGCCGAAGAGTGAGTCCCACACGCACAGCGCGCACCGTACCATCCAAGCAAGGCTCACAGAGAGCATTTGGTCGTCCAGAGCAAAGGATGCTGGGCACTCGAGAGAGCAGGGGCCAAGTGGCTGTCAGTTCTGGTCACTGATGGAACTGGATAGCATCTCCAAGGGCCAGGGGATGGTGGTAGGAGGACGGAGGAGCCAAGCGCCCAGGAAACGACCCCCACCCCCTCGACTATCCACGACCGGTTGCAAATTCAAAGGACTGGGAGCCCGCGAGGGTGCGGGAGGTGTCCTCGCTTAGGTTGCGTGTGCGCGCGCGTTTGTGTGTGTGTGTGCGCGCGCGCGCGT
This sequence comes from Macaca nemestrina, assembly GCF_043159975.1. Lineage (NCBI taxonomy): Eukaryota > Metazoa > Chordata > Mammalia > Primates > Cercopithecidae > Macaca > Macaca nemestrina. The sequence goes on along the minus strand of NC_092129.1, from coordinate 162,494,764 downwards.
CTTCAGCTCCTTCCCCGGTCGTAAAACCTAAACGGAAGACGGGTGTTAAAATGCTGCTGACAGGATCGCCTGAAACATGTTTACAGTAGGAAGAACTTTCCTCCAGAAAGCACAGTCTGAGTCGATTCCAATCTATGTCCTCCCTCTAACTGTAAGCGAAAGGAGAGGCTCGGCCGCTGCGGCGGAGCGAGGCTGAGCACCATTAATCCTCGGCGAGCTTAAGCCAGGGAGAGCGCCGTGCCTGCGAGACGGAGTCGCTGCTCTCCGAAAGGCGTTCTGCCTGAAGGAAACCTCTTTTCTCTCTTTTTTTTTTTTTTTTTTGAGTAGGGGGTGGCCTTTGCACTGGCGTCCTTAAGTAAGGCACGCCGTTTCTCTGCAGCCGCTCTCCGAAGCCGGAGAAACTGCATTCACTTTAGCAAGAAGACAGGGAAACGGAAATTGATAATCCCCTCGAGTTGGGTTACCTGATCCAGACAGGAGGCTGGTCTAGGCTTCCCCGGTCACCAGGAGCTCCTGACAAGTGAGCAGGAGGCAGCGGGTGGTTGCCCTAAACTTTGATTTATGAACAAAAAGATCACAATTCATCGACATACCCTATTACTCGTTGAGCATTTAAGCCTCTAACTAAAGAAGGTACAGTGGTAGGGAGTGGTAGGGGTTCGGGAGAGGAGGAAGGGGGAGAAGAAAGAAAACTGACTATCCCCACGATTTCCCACCTCGCCTCGCGGGCGCAGGGAGGCTCAGCGATGCCACCTGGCGGCTGCTTCTCCCCAGATTAGGAGCCGGCTGGCTGCAGACAGGCTCTTCCCGGGTGCCATGCTTCTGCCTCTGGAAGTGAAGCAGAAGCCTGTGTTCATGCTTGCAATCTACGTGGCTCTGCAAACATTCGTCTTCTGCTTGTTTTAATGAGAAAATGGAGAGGAAAGGAATAATGAGTTGGCATTGGCATGAACAGCTTAAGCTGTGTGCTCGTCACTGGTTATGAGAGGAAAATAGTAAAATTGTTAGAAATGCAGGTTTCTTAACTCTTAGCTTATTCTAGCGGTAAAAAAAAATCCTAGGTTTCATTTACCCCAGAATCCTATTTTGATATTTTGCAAATATGAGTTATTTCCATATATTATTTTCCAATGCACGCACCACCACCCCCTCACCCCCATTCCGTGCTGAGCCCAGTTACAATGCAATGTCATCAACCCAAAAGGATGAAGTGCAAGTTATGCTTGTGTATTTGACTGAGAAGTAAATCAGTCTCATATGGAGGCTTCTTTTCCATAAAGTGTGGAACCAAAAATACTGGCACCTTTCAGTTGACAAAGGCCAATGCATCAGATTTCCCAGGGCTTCTTCCTTGTCAGGTAAAGTAACAACTATACAGTTTTTCCTCCTCTTTATTTTATTTGAACTGAATACTTGTCAGGTCTGACTAGCTCCTACAGTCATAGTTTCTGTAACCAAGGCAAGGCAAAATCTTGCAAATCAGTGCAAATCCAGATTTGTTAAACTAATTTCCATTCAGGTCCCTCCCTCCATGCCAAAGGAATATATTAAGCAGTGGAATAGAATCTTATGTCATCTATGCCTCATAATTGTATGGATGTGAGATTTTCTGTTGTGTAGATGTGTGAGAGCAGAAGAAATGCATTAGCAGATATTACACTTACATCTCAAATGGAATTCCATCATTTAAGGGAATAAAATACCTAATTCAAAATTTGAAATGTCTAACATCATTGCTAATAAAGACAGTCTATTATTCTAAACCAGGACTTTTTTTTTCTGCAAAATAATCTTGGCTTTCTCTTCATAGAGCTAAAAGAGTAGCATTAAGAATTACTTCATGTACTGCAAAGCCAGCAGAGGGAACACTGAGTACTGATTTAGTAGGGGCCACCAAATATCTGGTATTTTGGGAACAAAATGTCAGTAATGGAGAACTGATTACAGAGCATATGAAGTTAGGGAATTAGAAGGGAGAAATCTTTTCTCATTATTTGGTACTGAGAGGTCCAATACATTCCAGTGTGCACACACTTACTTGGTCATAAAGGTGACTTTAATAAAAGGGCATTTGTCATATGTTTTCTTACATTGTAAGAGAACTAACTCACTAGAACAGATCTATTTCAGAAGTCTAAGCACTTCTGTAATATATATATATACAGTAATCATCTTATAAAGTCAATGGAAGTTACTGATACCATATTTCATCAAGTCTGAGACGAAATTTTTCTTTTCATTTCAACTCTTCTGAAATAAGGAGACATCCTACATCTAGGGGGATATCACAGTTTCATTGGCAGTTCTTCTTCCTTGGTGGAATGTAATATAATGGTGTGTCTTAAAATTTGTTGGATTTGTTGAAATACATGTAACAAAAGAATGAGGCCAGTGGCTATGTTTTAGTACACCCTTTAAAAAATCCGTGTGTTTTAAGCAGAAATATATGACTGCTTTAATTTCTACTCTTCCCCATCATATTCGATGATGGAAGCATAAATGACTTAGAAATAGAATCAACAATACTGATACTCAACTTGACTGAATTATCAAACTAGCTACACCCTCAAGTCATTAGTTAGTACAAATCCAAAAATAAATATATTCTTGTTTATCCTAGTGAAAACATTGATCTTATAGATAATAGCCCTCTTAAAATAATTTTTTTTTTGTCAGATTGGTAACATTTAAGGATGTGTTTCTATGCACACCAGATAAAATGAAGTTTATAACACAGCAACACTGTTACGCAGAAAAGGTGCCTGTGTGTTTTTGGTTTGGGTTTTTCTTTTTTTAAGGATTTGTTTCTCATTAAAAAAAAAAAAAAAAGTATATAATACAAGTAGCTAATGGTCAAAAATTATTTGCTTTTACCCACAAAAACAGTTTTGCTTGTGGTTGATCCTTACAGAGCCAGTCAGATGGCTACATAGGGTGTTCTTTCCAGTAAAATTCTAAGTCTGACAACCTGGGCCTATTGCCAGCCTACATACTTTATAAGTTTGACAAGATAAATAGAAATTTACTACCCAGCACTAGTTTAATCTGAATCAAAAGCTGACTTAATTATTTTGGATTGATCTTACCTAACCACTTATGGTTGGCCTGAAGAATATTAGTTTCCTATTATAGTGTTAAGGAAAGCTGATTTTTACTACAATTCTAATTTTCAGACGTTGGAAAACAAGTAATTTCTGTGGCCAACATTTATTTTGAATACCTTGGCATCCTTTCTTTGCCACATTCTTCTTAGTATTCTTCATGGAGTTCCTTTCTTTTAAAATCAATGGAATGGCAGGGTTGCCACTATTGTCCTTGTATGGTTCACATCAATGATCTGTTGTTATTATTATTATTATTATTATTATTTGAGACAGAGTCACACTCTATCACCCACTGGAGTGCAGTGGCTCAATCTTAGCTCACTGCAACCTCCTGGGTTCAAGCAATTCTCCCACCTCAGCCTCTCAAGCAACTGGAATTACAGGCACAAGCATCCCGGCCCAGCTAATTTTTTTATTTTTTTATTTTTAGTAGAGACAGGGTTTCACCACGTTGACCAGGCTGGTCTCAAACTCCTGACTTCAAGTGATCCACCCACCTTAGCCTCCCAAAGTGCTGGAATTACAGGTGTGAGCCACCGCGCCTGGCCTGTTATTACTTTTTTACATCAGTGGTTATTCTGTGTTAGTCTCTTGAACAACATGCAGCTTTTACTAGGAGCATGTCTGGTATTTGAATTAGAAAGGAAGGTATTAGTATTCATTGAGGGCTTACAATAGAGCAGGTGCTTCATAGTCACAAATTCTTTGACCCCTCACAACAACCCTCTATGAAGTAGCTCCTCCATATAATAGATGAGGAAAACTGAGACTTCGCCACATCCCCATAGTTACAAACCAGTAAGAAGGATTAGCAGCCAGGTGTACTATGAATCCGGAGGCCCTACTCTCTTCTGCTACCACTTATCACCTCCTTCTACAGTTTCTCTTTGCCTTGGTTTTTCAGTTCCCTTCGATTCAAGTAACAAATAACAAGAGGAAATATATAAGAAGGAAAGGAGGGAGATGGCTTTGGGAGGAGGAGAGGGAAGAGAGTGAAGCAATCTTTAATTCTGAAAACAGGGAAAAAAATATTTAGAAAGTAAAACCGATTTCCATCCTTTACATACGATTATACATCCTATACAAAACTCTGGAAATTTGCCCATTGAGGTAATTATGGAGCACTACCTAATGTGTTTCACGGAAAGCTCCTCTGTTTGGGCTATGCAGGATTTACAGGGAGTTTAAATCATTAAATAACCATAGTTGACCCCTATTTGGTTAAGAGAGTAAGCAATTATTGCAAAGAGGTCTTCCCTGCCTTCCACAAACAGCACAAAAATGGTTCTGAAGGGATTTACACAATACATCAACATCTGTGCTGTACCTAGAGTTGTTAAAATAATTGTGATGACAGGTGTCTAGGTACCACTTTCTTAATGGCTTTCAATATCCATTGATTTATTGTTGTGGCTTTCTCTTCCCCTTTACAGCTTTGGCTTTAAGAAAGAGCTGGGGAACAGATTTTGCACGAGAGGCTGATTCTTTATTCCAATGCTGAAAAGAAGTAATAAAAATAATCACTTGGCTTTTAAGCAGAAAGCTTCCATTTACAGTATTTCACCCTTACCCCGCCCCCTTCCAAGCCCCTTGTTATCTAACATAATGGTTAGAATACATTTCCGTCTCTCCCTTTAATAATTTCATGCATTAACATCCTCTTCACACACTGTACACACACGCACGCCCGCACACACACGCGTGCGCATACACACACACAGCAAAAGGAAAAAAGAGGCAGCAGAAATCTCAGCTGTACTTCTAGCCCTTTTAAAAAGTTTGCTCTGTAAATTGGAATGAGGTCAGATTTGGAGCTTCTCATTGCACGCGGAGATTATTATTGCATCGGGTTCCAAGCCAATGGGAAGCCCGGGGGAGGGGTTTGGCATGAGGAAGCGTTGGTTACAGCAGCTGATTGGCTGCAGCCAAGACTGTGAAAGGATAAAGAGGCGCGAGGCGGAATTGGGGTCTGCTCTAAGCTGCAGCAGGAGAAACTGTGTGTGAGGGGAAGAGGCCTGTTTAGCTGTCGGGTCTCTAGTTCTTGCACGCTCTTTAAGAGTCTGCACTGGAGGAATTCTTGCCATTACCAGCTCCCTTCTTGCAGAAGGGAGGGAGAAACATACATTTATTCATGCCAGTCTGTTGCATGCAGGCTTTTTGGCTTCCTACCTTGCAACAAAATAATTGCACAAACTCCTTAGTGCCGATTCCGCCCACAGACAGTCCTGGAGCCAGAGTCTTTTTTGCTTTGCATTGTAGGAGAGGGACTAAGTGCTAGAGACTATGTCGCTTTCCTGAGCTACCGAGAGCGCTCGTGAACTGGAATCAACTGCTTCAGGGAAAAAGAAAAAAAAAAAAAAAAAGACTTGCCTGGGAGGCCGCGAGAAACTTGTATTGGAAGCTTCAGCAACCAGCATTCGAAAAACTCCTCTCTACTTTAGCACGGTCTCCAGACTCAGCCGAGAGACAGCAAACTGCAGCGCGGTGAGAGAGCGAGAGAGAGGGAGAGACTCTCCAGACTGGGAACTATAACTCCTCTGCGAGAGGCGGAGAACTCCTTCCCCGCATCTTTTGGGGACTTTTCTCTCTTCGCCCACCTCCGCCCCTGCGAGGAGTTGAGGGGCCAGTTCGGCCGCCGCGCGCGTCTTCCCGTTCGGCGTGTGCTCGGCCCGGGAAGCCGGGAGGGCCCGGCGATCGCGCCGCGGCCGCCGCGAGGGTGTGAGCGCGCGTGGGCGCCCGCCAAGCCGGGGCCATGGTGCAGCAAACCAACAATGCCGAGAACACGGAAGCGTTACTGGCCGGCGAGAGCTCGGACTCGGGCGCCGGCCTCGAGCTGGGCATCGCCTCCTCCCCCACGCCCGGCTCCACCGCCTCCACGGGCGGTAAGGCCGACGACCCGAGCTGGTGCAAGACCCCGAGTGGGCACATCAAGCGGCCCATGAACGCCTTCATGGTGTGGTCGCAGATCGAGCGGCGCAAGATCATGGAGCAGTCGCCCGACATGCACAACGCCGAGATCTCCAAGCGGCTGGGCAAACGCTGGAAGCTGCTCAAAGACAGCGACAAGATCCCTTTCATTCGAGAGGCGGAGCGGCTGCGCCTCAAGCACATGGCTGACTACCCCGACTACAAGTACCGGCCCAGGAAGAAGGTGAAATCCGGCAACGCTAACTCCAGCTCCTCGGCCGCCGCCTCCTCCAAGCCAGGGGAGAAGGGAGACAAGGTCGGTGGCAGCGGCGGGGGCGGCCATGGGGGCGGCGGCGGCGGCGGGAGCAGCAACGCGGGGGGAGGAGGCGGCGGTGCGAGTGGCGGCGGCGCCAACTCCAAACCGGCGCAGAAAAAGAGCTGCGGCTCCAAAGTGGCGGGCGGCGCGGGCGGCGGGGTCAGCAAACCGCACGCCAAGCTCATCCTGGCAGGCGGCGGCGGCGGCGGGAAAGCAGCGGCTGCCGCCGCCGCCTCCTCCTTCGCCGCCGAACAGGCGGGGGCCGCCGCCCTGCTGCCCCTGGGCGCCGCCGCCGACCACCACTCGCTGTACAAGGCGCGGACTCCCAGCGCCTCGGCCTCCGCCTCCTCGGCGGCCTCTGCTTCCGCAGCGCTTGCAGCCCCGGGCAAGCACCTGGCGGAGAAGAAGGTGAAGCGCGTCTACCTGTTCGGCGGCCTGGGCACGTCGTCGTCGCCCGTGGGCGGCGTGGGCGCGGGAGCCGACCCCAGCGACCCCCTGGGCTTGTACGAGGAGGAGGGCGCGGGCTGCTCGCCCGACGCGCCGAGCCTGAGCGGCCGCAGCAGCGCCGCCTCGTCCCCCGCCGCCGGGCGCTCGCCCGCCGACCACCGCGGCTACGCCAGCCTGCGCGCCGCCTCGCCCGCCCCGTCCAGCGCGCCCTCGCACGCGTCCTCCTCGGCCTCGTCCCACTCCTCCTCTTCCTCCTCCTCGGGCTCCTCGTCTTCCGACGACGAGTTCGAAGACGACCTGCTCGACCTGAACCCCAGCTCAAACTTTGAGAGCATGTCCCTGGGCAGCTTCAGCTCGTCGTCGGCGCTCGACCGGGACCTGGATTTTAACTTCGAGCCCGGCTCCGGCTCGCACTTCGAGTTCCCGGACTACTGCACGCCCGAGGTGAGCGAGATGATCTCGGGAGACTGGCTCGAGTCCAGCATCTCCAACCTGGTTTTCACCTACTGAAGGGCGCGCAGGCAGTGGGGAGCGCCGGGGGTAGGAGAGGAGAAAAAATAAAAATAAAAAATGAAACGAAAAGGACAGACGAAGAGTTGAAAGAGAAAAGGGAAAAAAGAAAAAAAAATGAGCAGGGCTGGCTTCGACCGCATTCCCGTCGTCGGAAAGCGCGGCGGCGTTTTGGACCCGCGCTCCCATCCCCCACCTTCCCGGGCCGGGGACCCACTATGCCCAGCCGGAGGGACGCGGAGGAGGCAGAGGGTAGACAGGGGCGACCTGTTATTGTTGTTATTGATGTTGTTGTTGATGGCAAAAAAAAAAAAAAAAAAGCGACTTCGAGTTTCCTCCCCTTTGCTTGAAGAGACCCCCCTCCCTTTCCAAAGAGCTTCCGGACTTGTCTGCACCCCCAGCAAGAAACCGAGTTAGTTTTCTAGAGACTGAAGGAATCTCCCCATTCCTGCATCACCACCTTGGTTTTGTTTTATTTTACTTCTTGGTCAAGAAAGGAGGGGATAACCCAGCGCTCCCCTCCCCTCCCCCTTTTTTAAACGCCTGATGAAGACAGAAGGTTCCGGGGTGACGAGTTTGGCCGATGGCAGATGTTTTGAGGGAGCGCCGGGACTGAGAGACTCCACGCAGGCGAATTCCCGTTTGGGGCTTTTTTTTTTTCTCTCTCTTCCTTTTCCCCCTGCCCCGTCTGCAGCCAGAGGAGGAGATGTTGAGGGGAGGAGGCCAGCCAGAGTGACCGGCGCTAGGAAATGACCCGAGAACCCCGTTGGAAGCGCAGCAGCGGGAGCTAGGGGCGGGGGCGGAGAAGGACACGAACTGGAAGGGGGTTCACGGTCAAACTGAAATGGATTTGCGCGTTGGGGAGCAGGCGGCGGCGGCTGCTGGTCCTGCGCCTTCCTTCTACGTGAAATCAGTGAGGTGAGACTTCCCAGACCCCGGAGGCGTGGAGGAGAGGAGACTGTTTGATGTGGTACAGGGGCAGTCAGTGGAAAGCGAGTGGTTTCGGAAAAAAAAAAAAAAAGAAAAAAAGAAAAAAAAAAGGTTTTTTCTTCTCTTAATCGGAATCGTGATGGTGTTGGATTATTTCAATGGTGGGGTTAATATAGCATGTTATCCTGTCTATCTTTTAAAGATTTCTGTATAAGACTGTTGAGCAGTTTTTAAAATAGTGTAGGATAATATAAAAAGCAGATAGATGGCGCTATGTTTGATTCCTACAACGAAATTATCACCAGCTTTTTTTCATTCTTAACTCTCTAAAGGATTCAAACGCAACTCAAATCTGTGCTGGACTTTAAAAAAACAATTCAGGACCAAATTTTTTCTCAGTGTGTGTGTTTATTCCTTATAGGTGTAAATGAGAAGACGTGTTTTTTTCCTTCACCGATGCTCCATCCTCGTATTTCTTTTTCCTTGTAAATGTAATCAGATGCCATTTTATATGTGGACGTATTTATACTGGCCAAACATTTTTTTGCTTTTGTCCCTTTTTTTCTTTCCTTTCTTTTTACTTTATTTCTTTATTCCTTCCTTTTTTTTTCCTTGTTTTCTTTCTTTCTTTTTTTTTTTTTTTTTTTTTTTTTGGTAGTTGTTGTTACCCACGCCATTTTACGTCTCCTTCACTGAAGGGCTAGAGTTTTAACTTTTAATTTTTTATATTTAAATGTAGACTTTTGACACTTTTAAAAAACAAAAAAAAGACAAGAGAGATGAAAACGTTTGATTATTTTCTCAGTGTATTTTTGTAAAAAATATATAAAGGGGGTGTTAATCGGTGTAAATCGCTGTTTGGATTTCCTGATTTTATAACAGGGCGGCTGGTTAATATCTCACACAGTTTAAAAAATCAGCCCCTAATTTCTCCATGTTTACACTTCAATCTGCAGGCTTCTTAAAGTGACAGTATCCCTTAACCTGCCACCAGTGTCCACCCTCCGATCCCTGTCTTGTAAAAAGGGGAGGAGAATTAGCCAAACACTGTAAGCTTTTAAGAAAAAGTTTTAAAAGAAATACTGCTCTGTCCAGAGGCTTTAAAACTGGTGCATTTACAGCAAAAAGGGATTCTGTAGCTTTAACTCGTAAACCACATCTTTTTTGCACTTTTTTTATAAGCAAAAACGTGCCGTTTAAACCACTGGATCTATCTAAATGCCGATTTGAGTTCGCGACACTATGTACTGCGTTTTTCATTCTTGTATTTGACTATTTAATCCTTTCTACTTGTCGCTAAATATAATTGTTTTAGTCTTATGGCATGATGATAGCATATGTGTTCAGGTTTATAGCTGTTGTGTTTAAAAATTGAAAAAAGTGGAAAACATCTTTGTACATTTAAGTCTGTATTATAATAAGCAAAAAGATTGTGTGTATGTATGTTTAATATAACATGACAGGCACTAGGACGTCTGCCTTTTTAAGGCAGTTCCGTTAAGGGTTTTTGTTTTTAAACTTTTTTTTGCCATCCATCCTGTGCAATATGCCGTGTAGAATATTTGTCTTAAAATTCAAGGCCACAAAAACAATGTTTGGGGGAAAAAAAGAAAAAATCATGCCAGCTAATCATGTCAAGTTCACTGCCTGTCAGATTGTTGATATATACCTTCTGTACATAACTTTTTTTGAGAAGGAAATAAAATCAGCTGGAACTGAACCCTAAATCTTGACTTTTGTCGTTATTATGCCCAATGCCTGGGATGGGAAAAGCCCTGCGGTATCTAGACACTACACAATCTGCCTTAGCTTTAAAAAAAATAAGTTATCAGAGGAGTCTTGTCAAATGCTACCTTATTGAGGAATATTAAATGTCTCTTGGCCAGATTTCTCCTGACCCTGAAATGATGGCATCAGCTGAATATGTGTCAACTCAACACATGCTTTCTAGGAATTTTCTGAGTTTACCATATTTAAAAATGCCCTTTGTCTTGGAATCTGAAAAAGAGGGGGAGGGGCAACGTGGACAGAATTCTTCACAGATGAAACTGGCTAGCTGATCTTTTTTTGAACTTGGTGCTCCTGGAGCTGCTTTCTCCTTGATATGCCCATGCTTACCTCTAGCAGTGGCTATAATTGGTTTCCAAGGGTTAAGGACAAATAAGCTGTTAAATTATCAGTAGATTATACAGGATTAGACTTTTACCCATTATGAAATGCTAAAGGTGTATGCAATTTTTTTTTTTCTCAAGCAGAAAGGTTGATGTGGTGCTACGATCTCCATTTTTTGCCATGCCCAACATGGTGTTAATGTAAGAGAACTGCATCAATAAAGATGACCTGGAGAAGCTGGCTCCATATGGGCTCAGAGGAAAGCCCCCTGTCTCTCAAAATAGCACTTTGGCTGCTGGAGATTTGTGCTTTTTCTAAGAATCAGGCAGGAATGTTTAGACTGCAAAGAGAAAAAGTTCTTGGATTTCTTAAGGCCTAATACTCTTGGGTTTGGAACATGCAACTTGCTAAGTGGCACTATTTCCTGTTTATTTTGAGAGTTAACAATTGCTATTAACTAACAAAAGCCATCTTTACTTCCAAATGTGTGTTAAAAATGTGTTTTTTACATGTCTTGAGTTTTTCAGCACTGGAGAGGAGGGGTTAATAAGCAGAAGTGTTTGGAAATAATCCCTTACTCATTTGGATTACTTGTAGATTAGGGAGTATTATGCTGGAAGGTACACCTGGAAAAAGAGAACTTTGAGGACTGGTCTAAAAGGAGGGGGTTTTGTGGTTGTCCAATGGAAAGCAATGATCCATCCCCAAAAACCAATATAACTTGTGTTTCCATTTAATTTATCTCTTAAAGATAGCTACTAGTTTTCAACATTTTTTTCATGTATGGTGCTCATATATTTAGTTTTAATTGCATTTGTGTTCTGCAATTGGAATTCCATTTTTTAAAATGACCCTAGAACAACATGGCATCTAAGTTTCTTCAAAGATCTTTGCAAAAGGAAAAACCCTTCTTTAGAAAAGTGCTTTTAATTTGTGTTCATTGCAGTGATAATATAATTGTTTAGCTTTTTTCAGATCCAAGATATCAATAGCATGACATAAATGCAACCTAAATGATGCGTTTTTAAAATGATGCATCTCTTTTAAAGTATATTTTTATTTCGGAGGATTCTCCTGTTAGAACTTATTTTTCCTTGACTCTCCATGTAAAAGCAGATGCTTTAAATATTTCCTTTAAGAATTTTGATAACATTGGTTTAAAAATAAAAGCTGAAATGTGTGTGTCCTTCCTGGCAGGTGGTAAAGTAAACGTAAGAAGCATTTTTGTACAATGTCTTTTCCTCTGAGTCTGTTTTCATTCATAAGGGAAACTTACGTGTTAGGTGGTAGAAGGCATAATAAACATATGAAACCAAACAGTTTTGATTTAGTATGATTTTTTTACTTTCAGATAATTGGGATCAATAGAAAAGAATAAGTTTCAGATTTTCTTTTAAGAATATCAAGCAATTGCTTCTGGCCCTGTGCTCCATCAGAAATGTGAATCCATGATACTTGCTTAAGCAAGTTTTGTTCATTCCTAGTTGAATCCCTTTAAGTGCCAAGAAAAAAAAAAAAAGCATGTAAGCTCAGAGGGTGGGCCCAGCTCCTGGAAAGGCTTTTGGGGTTTGTTTTTACCCTGCTCTTGGGGTACTAGGGGAGCTAAGGGATTCTGAGGAAAGCAAGAAAGCAAAGGGTTAAATGGACATCAACATTTACCAAGGGTGTCCTGTGTTTGTAGGGTACACATAAATTAGAAGACATGGTCTGGAGAATGCTATGGATCAGAATGCTTAATTATGAATTTAAAACAAATTTAGGGATCCCGAGGAAGTATTTGAAAAGATAGAAATGTTAAAAAAAAAAATTTTTTTTTTTTTAAGAATACAAACCCATCTATCCATTTGGATTTCTCAGAGTGTAAGGTTGGTATGCTTTATTTCTCTTTCTGGTGGTTTTTGTTTTGTGCCTCCTCCTGGCACCCCTCCTATTAAGGCCTACAAAATACCTCTCTAACCCATATTCACTAGGGTTTACCCCTAACCCTCTTTCTGGAGAGAGATATCTCCATACGCATTTTCACTATCATTTGAAAGCTAAAGTGGAGGGGTGGGAAGAAAGCATCGCCAGGCATCTGCATGGTGTTTCAGGCTCTGCCAAGTGTCTATGGCCATTCCCCTTTGCCCAGGATAAAGCACAGAATTCACAGGCTGCTCTTCAAGGCCCCGCATAAAGGGTTTTAGCCCAACTTTCCAGTTCTTCCAATTGCAGTATAACCAAACTGCTCTTTCCTGATAGACTGGAATTCTTGAAGGACAGGAATTAGGCATTGAATACTTCTCGTATTCCCCAGTTTGCTTTCGCTCCTTCTTTTCACATAATAAATGCTAAATTCTTATTTGTTGACTTAACATTTACATGGTTTCCATGGGGCCCTAAGAACTTACAACATGCATTTGCATTTTATGCTGCCTGTGGTTAAGTACCAGCGCTGGATTGCATGAAAACCTGAATTAGAATTCTGCCTCTGAAACCAACAAGCTGGAGGACCTGGGACAGATTTCTCAGCCTCTTTAAGTTTCCGTGTTTTAAATCGTCATACAGAAAGAGGGCTATCTAATGTAGACAGCTGTCCTGAGAACAGAGTGAAGCGGAACTTGTGTGATATGTCGTAATGCCTGGCCTACCCCATGGGCTCCTTGAATGCTAGAACCTGACCTTATGGGTGGTTCTAAAAAGCTAATGTATGTAAAGCCTAACACAGTGCCAGCAACATAGAAGATGCTTTAAATTCTAAAAATAGGGAGCAAAGCAGCGAGGCCGGGGTCCGAACTGGGGTTCTGTGCCCGCTGGGCTGCTGCTCCAGCTGGACTATCGCCATGGAACTCAGCGCCGAATACCTCATGGAGAAGCTGCAGCGGGACCTGACGGCGGAGCATGTGGCAGTGGAGGACACCACCACCCGCAGCCGTTGTGCCTGTAGCTTCCGAGTCCTGGCGGTGTCGGCCAAGTTCGAGCGCAAGTCCCTGCTTCAGAGACACCGGCTGGTGAACGCGTGCCTAGCAGAAGGGCTTCTGCACATCAATACCTTTGAACAGAAAACCCTGATCCCAGAGCAGTGGGCCCGTGAGCGGTAGAAATGAGGGACTGGGACTTGCACAGCCATTAAATTATAAATCTGGAAAAAAAATTCTACAAATAAATCTCCTGAATCAATGTTTCTCACTCCGCTACACGAATCCCCAGCATCAGAATTACCTGGAGATTCTTGTTAAGAGTAGCGATTATACGGATTGCCAGCCACAGTCAGACAGTGGGGATGGGGCCTTAATGAGCACCCCCCCCATAGATTCCCAATGCTCACTGAAGTTTGGAAATCAGTACCCTCACTGTATTTTAGCATATTCTCCCGATAAGTATGCAGGCAAGGGATTATGACACCTTCATTGTTTCAGCATGGAGAAATTGAGTTGAGAATGGCCCAATGGCTGATCTGAGGTCACAAGGTCAGAAGTGCCAGTAAGGGTATTGGAACTCTATCTCCCGAGCCCTAGAATCAGCCTAGAACTTTCGCCTTCTCCATTTCTACCGAAGGCTTGGTCCCTTGGCAAAAATTGGCAGTCCCTGCACTTCCCTTAGCCCTCTGACTCCCTATCCATTTTCTCAAGGATGCCCTTCCACCGTTCTAGTTGAAAGTTTTAAGTTTGGGCCGGGGATGTGGCTCATGCCTGTAATCCTAGTCCCTTGGGAGGCCAAGGTGGGTGGATCACCTGAGGTCAGGAGTTTGAGACCAGCCTGACCAACATGGTGAGATCCCGTCTCCACTAAAAATACAAAAAAATTAGCTGAGTGTAGTGGCACATGCCTTTAATCCCTGCTACCTGGGAGGCTAAGGCAGGAGAATCGCTTGAACCTGGGAGATGAAGTTGCAGTGAGCCAAGATTGCACCATTGCACTCCAGCCAGGGCAACAAGAGCAAAAATCCATCTCAAAAAAAAAAAAAAAGTAAGTTTAAGTAATTAGCCAAGTTATTATGTATATATATTCCAGTTAAACAACTGTGTACTAAAAGATGAACCCAGGGACTGATGTTCGGAAGAAGTATCCAAGGCAGAGAACAGAAATGATATAAATACAGTGCCTGAAACTTCTGCTTTGTTGTTTAAAAGGCAGAGCTTCCAGCAAGTGAGAAAATTGGAAATTATTCAGAGCGCACTCAGCCTTTATAGAGAGGGATATCGTCTACCCATTATATCCTAATGAGATTGACCGTTGGCTACAGTTAACTTGAAGGGTTTTATGGTTTCCTGCATGTGTTGTTTTCCTTCTCTATGTTAAAAAGAAGAAAAAAAAAAAACCTCTCACATCATTAAACGGTACTTCCCAGGGGGCTGTCTGAGTAGGCTGCTGCATTTTGGTTTGGGCCTTAGTTAACAATGGACTTCTATGTGTGTATGTTTGTGAATACAGGTGATAATAAATTTAGCCCATTTTATTTTCTTTTGACAGTTTCAATTCAGGGCAATTGGTTTATGGAGTACCGCCAAACAGGCCTAAGTCAAGTCATGGCAGGAAGTTTCTTGTAGGGCCTACCCTGCAGATTTTTTGTTTAAGGACCAAGTTCTAAGTCATTTGTGCACCAATATACACAGCTGCTTTGCATCATACCTAAGACATTCTAAGGGTATTCCATTTGAGTGTTTTTTTTTTAAGGGTAGGACATTAAGAAACAAATGAAATATCATTTACTTAGCCCACTTGCTGCTTTAGATATTTTTCCAAATACATAATTCTTTGGATTAGTTTTTAAACACATAATAAATGTGCTGTTTCCTGACATAACATGCAGTTGAAAGGCAAGTGAAAACACTGTCTATTATCCTTAGTAGGTAGGCTCTCTCCAGTCAGTGAATGCCCAGCAGTGCAGGGCGATGGTTGGCTAATGCATGCGATGCATGTAACTGCTTTTACAAGAGCTAAGCAGAAGGGTCCTGTTGAACGATCAGTTAGCTCCCCTTGTATGTGTGGTTGTTACATTCTTTCCTACCGGCCCCTGCCCTAACTTCCTCAGATCAACACCTAAAGCCTGTGAAAATAGTCTCTTCTGGAACCCCTGACCTTCAGTCTCTGCCCCTGCTTTCTCCCTTCCCATTCCCACACTTTCTATGTGGGCCTTTTATCTCTCCTGTTTGCCAATTCCCCTTAGAGTTTGAATAATTTATCTGAAGTTCCTGGGAAGTTGTGGGGCTGTCTGTAGTCTCAAAATACACTGCACTTTGTTCCTTCTCTAGGCCGAGGTAGGTCCAAAAGCCTGTCTTTGAAAGAGGTGGTGCTAAGTACATTGGGGGATTTACTAACAATTTTAATTTTTTGGATAAGCACCCAATGAATCCAAAAGCTTGAGGAAAGAAAAAATAAGAGGCAAAAGATGAAGGTGAGTAGTACATTGCAATTCCGATATCTCCCAAAGAATGTCAAGTAAATTAAGGGAACACGGATTAAGATTTCCAGTTCTTATTGTTATAATAATGTATTTTATACATGTCTTTTCAAACACATGAGAGTTTTCCTTGAGTAGTTACTAGAAGTGGAAAGTTGCTGGGTCTTAGTCTTATAGACAAAGGCTTTTGACAGTTTTTGTACCCTGGTGCTGGTTAGGTGTAAAGTGGTTTGAGGAGAGAAAAACTAGTGATATGTCTAAATGAACACAGGTTAAAAAGTAAACCAAACTTTCAAACAATCATTTTAACCCCCAGAGAAGGTGAACAGATTATTTTAATATGTAAGTAGATACATCTGCAAATCATACTGAGATGATTTTTCTATCCCAAGTGTCTGATAACATACATGAATAGAAAAGCGAACAATCACAGTAATAGCCTTGACACTGACATGGTGACAAAGTATGGGGACTTTAGCACTACCGAAATAAACATGAGAACAGCGATCAACTCTCTTTGGTCTTTTTCTTCCATGAGAACTCATCAGGCTGATTCCCATTTCTGCATTACCAGCCTTACTTTTTTTTTTTTCCTTTTGCTAGGCTCTGTGATTGCAAGGAACAGAATCACTCAAGTAACCTGAAATCGTGGGGCTTTATTACAAAGAAACACAAGGCTACAAGGGAACTGAAAATGTCATGGTAGTTCTAGGAGAAATAGCATTCAAGATCCATGGCAGCTCTAGAGAGCAGGTTAAGTGGTTGCCAATTTAGCATCAAGATTGTGCAGATGGCGGGGCGCGGTGGCTCACGCCTGTAATCCCAGCACTTTGGGAGCCCAGGCGGGCGGATCACAAGGTCAGGAGATCGAGACCATCCTGGCCAACACGGTGAAACCCCGTCTCTACTAAAAATACAAAAAATTAGCTGGGCGCGGTGGCAGGCACCTGTAGTCCCAGCTACTGGGGAGGCTGAGGCAGGAGAATGCCGTGAACCTGGGAGGTGGAGCTTGCAGTGAGCCGAGATCGCGCCACTGCACTCCAGCCTGGGCGACCGAGTGAGACTCCGTCTACAAAAAAAAAAAAAAAAAGATTATGCAGATAATTAATATTGCTCAGGTATTCTGTTAGTTTTCCTCTGTGTGTTGATTTTCTCCCAATACCAAATCTTGCTTCTGTTTTCCATATTTTGTCCTTCATATTCCCTTTTAAGACAGCTCTGGGCTGGGCACGGTGGCTCAGGCCTATAATCCCAGCACTTTGGGAGGCCTTGGTGGGTGGATGACTTGAGGTCAGGAGTTCAAGATCAGCCTGGCCAACATGGTGAAAACCCCGTCTCTACTAAAAATACAAAAATTAGCTGGCCATGGTGGCGTAAGCCCGTAGTCCCAGCTACTTGGGAGGCTGAGGCAGGAGAACCACTTGAAGCCGGGAGGCGGAGGTTGCAGTGAGCCAAGATGGTGCCACTGCCCTCTGGCCTGGCGACAGAGCGAGACTTCGTCTCAAAAAAAAAAAAAAAATTTGCTGGGCATGATGGCATGCACCTGTAATCCCAGCTACTCTGGAGGCTGAGGCAGGAGAATCGCTTGAACCCGGGAGGCAGAAGTTGCAGTGAGTTGAGACGGTACCACTGCACTCCAGCCTGAGCGACAGAGCAAGACTCCATCTAAAAAAAAAAAAAGGAAAGAGGCCAGGCGCAGTGGCTCAAGCCTGTAATCCCAGCACTTTGGGAGGCCGAGACGGGCAGATCACGAGGTCAGGAGATAGAGACCATCATGGCTAACACGGTGAAACCCCGTCTCTACTAAAAAATACAAAAAACTACCCGGGCGAGGTGGCAGGTGCCTGTAGTCCCAGCTACTTGGGAGGCTGAGGCAGGAGAATGGCGTAAACCCAGGAGGCGGAGCTTGCAGTGAGCTGAGATCTGGCCACTGCACTCCAGCCTGGGCGACACAGCAAGACTCCATCTCAAAAAAAAAAAAAAAAAAAAGAAAAAGACAACTCTGCAGGGCAGTTATTTCAATTACTTGCCAAGCAATGAACCGGCTGCTTTGGCGTTGTGTGCCTACTTTTGAACAAATCACTTATTAATTGATTATATTCTTCACTCTCCCATCCCTCTTTGTTTTGCTTTTGTTCCTAGGTCTGATGGCTCTCATACGTCCTCTTTATATTTTTTTCTTTGACCTTCATATGCTAAGGGAGGGTAAACCCCAAGGTTCATGGAACATCCACCCTTCCTCCTCCACCATCCACAGTATCCTCATTTCGAACAGACTGACTTGGCTTTTATGTATTTAAGATTCTAACTTTTTCCCTATAGCTCAAATTTTGGCACTCAGGCCTAGATATATAAACAGCAGAGATTAAATACACCACATTCTAAAGGGAAGCCAGGTGAAGGCCTTACCCCAGTAATCCAGAACAGAAAAGATCCTACCATAGTCAATATTCCCCTTCTCAACACTGCTTCTCCAGTCCAAATAAGCACGGGATTGGAAAAAGGAAAGGAAGAGAGTCAAGGAGTCCTGAAACATCCTTGAGGGGAGCCCAGTGCTTCCTTGCCCCATTCCAAAACCAAGTGATGGGAAAGTTCCAAAGGATTCTCCAGGAGAATAATTCATAGAGAGTGGGGTGTCTACGGGAAGGGAAGGCGGGCATTTTATTTGTACTCCGTCATCTGCTTAACCAGCTGAGTTGTTCTACCAGAGAGAGCTGGGGTTGGGAATGTGCAGGTGGGCTGGAGGGGATTGTTGACTATCTGCTTTCTACCATTCGACATAGCAAGGATATGCGTCTCCGTGGGTCAAGTACATGAAAGTAGGAATTGAAGAAGCAAGACGGTTGTGTGGAGTACTGTGGGGAGCGGGAATTAGAGTGGTATAGAAGAATTCAGGCTGGAGTTTTCCAAGGCAAAATGGACTTGGAGAGGACAGAAGGACCCACCTATGTGCCCTTGGGAAAACCAGCATTTAGATGCCCACCTTACAAAAGGCCATCAATGGCCAGTAGGTGTTAGCTGGAGAATCAGCTCACAGCGACAGCCACAGGCCTCTAACGGTGACCGGTTAAGTAGAGGGATACTTGTATTTTTCCCTGTCCTGCATCCTTCCCCCAACAACTAGAGGAGCTAGGCTTTGAAGTAAGAGGAGAGAAAGTATCCTTCTACTCCAAGCAACTCAAGTTGACTCAGAAGTAGAAGATTGATTTAATTACTTATTTCGAGACAGGGCCTCTCTCTCATCCCCAGGCTAGAGTGCAGTGGCATAATTACAACTCATTACAGCCTCAACTTCTTGAACTCAGTCGATCCTCCCACCTCAGCCTCCCAAGTAGCTTGGACTACAGGCATGTGCCAACATGCCTAATTTTTGTATTTTTTGTAGAGAAGGCATCTTGCCATGTTGCCTAGACTGGTCTCGAACTCCTGGGCTCAAGCAGTCCTCCCACCTGGGCCTCCCAAAATGTTGGGAGAATAGGCATGAGCCATTGCGCCAGGCAAGATGAGATTTAAGTCAGGTTTGAGGGTAAATTTTAAAACTGGATTAACATTTAAAAAAATAATTGAAGGAAGCCGGGCGCAGTGGCTCATGCCTGTAATCCCAGCACTTTGGGAGGCTGAGGCGGGTGAATCACCTGAGGTCAGGAGTTCGAGACCAGCCTGACCAACATGGAGAAACCCCGTCTCTACTAAAAATACAAAATTAGCCAGGCATGGTGGCACATGCCTGTAATGCCAGCTACTCAGGAGGCTGAGGCAGGAGAATTGCTTGAACCTGGGAGGCGGAGGTTACAGTGAGCTGAGATCGTGCCATTGCACTCCAGCCTGGGCAACAAGAGTGAAACTCCGTCTCAAAATAATAATAATAATAATAATAATAATAATAATAATAATTGAAGGCCAGGCGCAGCTGCTCATGCCTGTAATCCTAGCACTTTGGGAGGCGGAGGTGGGCGGATCACAAGGTCAAGAGATTAAGACCATCCTGGCCAACATAGTGAAACCCCATCTCTACTGAAAATACAAAAATTAGCTGAGCATGGTGGCACGCGCCTGTAGACCCAGCTACTTGGGAGGCTGAGGCAGGAGAATCGCTTAAACCCTGGAGGCGGAGGTTGCAGTGAGCAGATTGCGCCACTGCGCTCTAGCCTGGTGACAGAGCGAGACTCTGTCTCAAAATAATAATAAAAATAATAAATAAATAAATAAATAATTGAAAGTGACTAGCAAGTTATACACATACCACAACGTTATCAGGTATTCTTTCATTTTGTTTTGTTTTGTTTTCTGTTGTCTCATACCATGATGCTGATCATATAACACTATATTCTACTGTTGCAACTGAGACAGCCAAGTATAAGGAGGTCCCTGGAGAACCTCTGACTGGCCTGCTCACTGAGAGAACAGGGTGGAATCTCTGGAAGTTTTCGCCCTTTTCAGTGGGGGAGGAACCTGGCGTCTCCTGTTCCCGGTGGTTACCTGGAATTCAATCTGTGAGATGCGGGCCTGCTAATAGGAACCTCTCTCGCTTTGCTGAGTTTTTTTTTTTCTTTTCACCTAACAAATTCCATTTTTCTCACCTTTCAAAGTGTCTGCGAGCCTCATCTTTCTTGGTCGCGTGACAAGGACCCCCGTATTTAGCTGAACTAAGGAGAAAGTCCTACAACAAAACATCCATGTGACAAACTGGCAAAAGATATTTTGGGCTAGGTTTAGGTCTGCTTTGTGGGAGTTCAACCTTATCTAGTCATCATAGAGACCAAGATACACTACCCCCTTTCTTTCTCCTTTAGACAGATATGCTCAGAGAAAATCCACACGTAACCACCCAGAGCAGTTCCTCTTTCATCTGTTTTACATAAATGATTCTGCTTTAAAAATGGAGGAAAAAAAAAACCCCACTGCTTTAGGATATGATCATAGAGTCACTGATCACAGAATTTTGAACTTTTTAGATGACAAAGAAAATTTAGGGGCCATTTGGCCTAGCTTCCTGGACTGATCCTACCAAATCCCTCAAACATATTAACATAACATACCCAACATCATAACATAATGTTCAGGCCTGTTCTGCCTTGGATGCTGGTTCATGCTCCAAAATTACCTATTACCAAAATCATTGTAAAAATCCCTGTCCTCTCAATAATAAATACATAATAATCATAATGAAACCCACTGTCTTTTCCTTTAAGACTGCTGTTAGGTAGGTGTTATAACATCAATATGACTGAAACTTTTTGATTAAATGGTCCTCAGTTGAGGACCATTTAATAATTTATTTGAAGTTCTGGGAAGTTGTGGGGCTATCTGTAGTCTCAAAACACATCACACTTTGTTTCCCCCACCCAGGCAGAAGTAGGTCCAGAAGCCTGTCTTTGAAAGAGGCAGTGCTAAATACACTGGGAGATTTACTACCACATAAATGCACATTTTTAAAAAAAAGGAGATTGTAGCTAAGTTCAGATTGTTCCTTTGTAGAAGGATGGGTAGTTTGACAAAATGAAGTGAGAACATTCATTCAGGAAGTGTGGGAGGAGATCAAGAGATCTCCTAGCTGTAGGTTGGTGGTTGGCGGCCATTTCGGTAGGCTAACTGGTAGCAGGCCTTGGGAATCTGCCTGAGGGTCAATGCCTCTAAATTGTTTCCATTTCTCCCAATTAATTATCCTTCTCCACCCAAACCCACCTGTTCTTTAAAAGAGTAGGCGAGTACTCAGGGCAATGTTTGCAGGTTCAAGTACCTATCACTAACACAACTGGCTTTAAGAACTTCTCAATAAACCACAAGCATTTTATGAACAAAACAGCCCCACATATTTAAGGAGTGGATAAATTAAAAATACTTTCATTTCCTCCATGCCCATTTGGAAGAAGACAGACATATGTAAACTAGGGACTGCCAATTGTGTGCCGGTTTCTCTTACGTTTAATAGAGGCCTTAACAACTGTGGAACATTTAAAAATAACACTGACAAAGGATGGTTGAAACTATTCCTTTCTAGTCCTTCCTCACATAAGTACCTGGATCCCACTGTAGATGTTGGACCTGTGCACACTCACTGTGCAGTCAAGGGAGACCCTCAGCATTTTCCACCCCTGGACTCCCGCATGGCTCGGTTCCTAGGGAGGGAGCACTTTTCCTCTATCTCCGTGCCATCTCTGATTCAAGTTGGTCCATCTGGAAGTAATATTATCTGAGCATTATACCCCAAGCCCGGCTCTCCACAAGTGACTGCATGTTTCCTGAAACCAACTACTGGCAGCTGTTACACAAGCATTTTCTGCTTTTTAGATACCTATAATTACACCAATTATGCGAATCATTGATGTTTATAAAGGATTTAAAATTTTACACACCCAGAAATGTCTATCAGAAAGCAGCATCTGAGGCAGAGTGACACCCCACAGAGGGGCCTATTTGGCCATCACAATCGCTGCTGAGAGTCCCTCAAACTGAGCATCAGCAGGGTAGGCAGCTTCTTATGAGCCTATATGTCTTAGGCAAGTTAATCCTGTCACTGGAATACAATTCTGTTTGGTTAAGAACTACAGAACTCAATCTAACTTTTATTTTCAAAGGAAAGAATAATGTGTCCAAGTTAATAAAATTAGGCATTTGACTTTAAACTCTCTGAACTGCAACACGAGGATAAGATGGTTGACATTCCTCTGTTCCAGGCACCTTCTTTATATACAGTGAGACAGGACAAGGACTGTCCCAATAGCACAAAGACTGGACAGCAAAGAGCCGTGCTGGCGGCCGGGCGCGGTGGCTCAAGCCTGTAATCCCAGCACTTTGGGAGGCCGAGACGGGCGGATCACGAGGTCAGGAGATCGAGACCATCCTGGCGAACACGGTGAAACCCTGTCTCTACTAAAAAATACAAAAAACTAGCCGGGCGAGGCGGCGGGCGCCTGTAGTCCCAGCTACTCGGGAGGCTGAAGCAGGAGAATGGCGTAAACCTGGGGGGCGGAGCTTGCAGTGAGCTGAGATCCGGCCACTGCACTCTAGCCCGGGCGACAGAGCCAGACTCCGTCTCAAAAAAAAAAAAAAAAAAAAAAGAGCCGTGCTGGCAGTGCCGGAGAGCGCCATATTAGAGCCTGAAGCAAAAGGAAAACATGGGTAATATTGATCTTCATTTAAAGTTTTCATGCCTTTGTTCATTATGAATATTTTTGCATTGATTTTGACTTTTTAAAATATTGCACTGGCCAGGTGTCGTGGCTCACGCCTGTAATCCCAGCACTTTGGGAGGCCGAGGTCGGTGGATCACCTGAGGTCTGCAGTTCAAGACCAGCCTGGTCAACATGGTGAAACCCCATCTCTACTAAAAATACAAAAATTAGCCAGGCGTGGTGACTTGCCTGTAATCCCAGCTACTCCAGATGCTGAGGCAGGAGAACTGCTTGAACCAGGAGGCAGAGGTTGCAGTGAGCCGAGATCACACCACTGCACACCAGCCTGGGTGATAGAGACTCTGTCTCAAAATATATATATAATATATATCATATATTATATATTATGTATTATATATTAATAATATATAATATATACATATAATATATAATATAAACAATATATTTATATATTATATTATATAGGGCATATGTGATATATTATATGACATATAATATATTGTGTATATATTGCATACTTATATATAGTATAGTATATATAATATATGATATATAGTATGTAGTATATCTGATATATGTATATAGCATATAATATATATTAGATTGTATTATATACTATATTAGAATTATAGTATATATGATATAATATATTAATATACTATAGTATATGATATGATATATTATATTTATATATAGTATATATTAATATATTATTATATATACTATAGTATATATTATATATAATAATTATAATATATTACAATTTAATATTATATATATATATCACTACACATTATTTGTCCCTATTAATGAGGTTTTAATCCCCTTTAAATTTTGTACCTGCTCCAACTCAGGGTTTCCAGTGGTGGGTTTGGTGTGTGATTTGCTGGCTCCAGGACGGTCTATACTTCTGAGTCCTTTTTGTATTTCTCTATTTTACGTATTTGCCTTTTGTCCAGCAGTCAGCTTCGCAGGATTTAACTATTTTTAATTGTGCTCCTGAAACATGAGAACAATTGTCCTTAATTGTTAGTATGCATAAGGATCATCTGGGGTGCTTGTTAAAAATGTAGATTTCCAGTCCTCCTGCCCTGCGATTTGGATTAACTACCCTGAGGTGGAATCAGGATGTCTGAACCTCTGTATGTCAACATTTTTAAGCAAACAAAAATCGTTCTGATGCAGGTGGTTTGCAAACCGCACTTGAGAAATTCATGACAAGTATGTTTAAAAGTCTCTATTTCAGGAATAGTTGTGTTTGGTGAGTTTTGCTGTGTCTCATCAGAGGCAAAAGGGTTACTAGGAAATGGCAACTGACTATGGAGTAGCTACTAAAAATGGGCCATAAAAAAGTTACTCTGCAAGCCAACCCTATAAGGAACAGAGAGCAAGGGCCAGAAACCAGCTCCAGTAGGCTGGTAGCAATCTCCGGCAGGTAGAATTTCCTGATAATTCAGCAGAAGTAAACAAACCAGCACATGTGTAGGCACTTGGTGTCTATAGGCAGCTCACAAATGCAAGGAGGTATTATTATATTTATTCAGTGTTTTTAGAGACACTTAGTGTTCCACAGAACATTGCATTCCTTTACAAATCCTCATTCTGCCAAATTCTCTAAATTTAATAGGATTATCCCCTAATGGAAGGCTTTAACAATATTTCTCAAATTGAAGTTTGAGAACCACCTATTTAGTATGTAATCCACAAAGGATAGGTGACTTTTTCTGAAAATGTTATCTGGAGCTCCCGAAACACTTCTTTGCAGCCTCAGGCACTTGTGGAAACTTGCCAAATTATTTAAATCAAGATGGGAGGAATTTAAAAACAGAAGCTAACACTCAACAGTTCCTCTGGGTGGGTCCCGTGCATTTGCATGGATTATCAACTACAGGTATTTCTCTCAGAATGGACAAGAATCTTAGTTCTTAGTCAACAGGCAAAATTCAAACTCTGTAAGTAGGAACAAAGAACAGAAAGCTTAACCACTACACTGCTCCTAGCAGTGATAGAGGGTGTGCTCCTGTGACCCTAAGCCTCTCCCTTACCAGGGTAACATTCTCAACCAGTTTTATCAATGCTTCTTTACAAGACATTATTCCAGATGACCACCATCTTAGTTCTCTGTTGTGGACTATTTCACATTTGTGAAGGGTCTTTGAAGACCGAAGACCCCATCCCTCAGCATAAAGCTTACATGTGTCTGATCAGCCCCAAACCTTCCTAAAGTCACCCTATCTTCCCAGAGGTTGGTCACACTGCTGCTGCCTCAGAGCATCGCCCTCCACAAAGTAGACTTTTTCTCTTATGTGGCTGCTAAGCTTCAGCGTCCCTATCTGATGCTCATGGAACCCATCATTGATCCCATTTGAATTTTATTTGATCCTGGTTTTAGTTGGTGTACAATTTTTTTGATCTTATTTCTCCAACGGGGCATCCACACTGAGTCTCTCCAATGCATCTCCATGTTGCTGGCCCACACTGGCTTTGGGTGAGGCATGCGCTGTGTTTGGGAATCCTTATTATCTTCCTGGAACAAGATGCAGGACAGCTGGTTAGGTGAGTGCCTCAATGTGCTTCCTTTGAAAGGCAGGAAGCAGAAGAGGGTTTTCCTGTCACTCTGCTGTCTGCTGTGCCGTAGAGAGAGAGCTTCCAGCCCTGGCGATTTCTGCTTTCCTTTTTCAGGGGTTGGAGATCTTGTTAGCCCCCACCCTTTTCTTTTTTGGCAGGCGGGGAGCAGGGAATTCACTGGGCCAGGGATGGGAGGTGTGGGGAAGAGTGGAGAGTGAGCTGAGCCTCATGATTACCAGAAAGGTATTGAAGTATTTTGTATATTTGGAAGGTAACAGGGTGAGTTTAAAAGGCAAATCTAGTTTTTCACCATCCACATTCCCTACACACACACACCCCACACCCAAGCCCTCATGTTGTACTGTTTCTGCCACCGTTTCCCTGCTGTTCTACTGCTAGAAGAGGAAGGTGATATTTTGGAAGACATTTGATCCATCTAATGGAAGAGGAAGAAAACAGATGAGATCAGGGGAATTTCTGAAAAAGAAATTCTGAAACACAAGGGACAAAAGAGTGAGTCATCGAGTCAGCAACAATCATGGGAGACCATCTGGCTCACGGCTTCCCAATTTTGTATTTAGAGATTTTAAAAATGTCTGAATGGCTTGACAGTTACCTGCTCTGCTGCATTCAGGAGGGAGGAAGGGTTATTTACTTATTTACCTCTGACAATGAACATTTGTATAGAGATTGAGGTGGGACATTATATTCTGGGCTAGGTCTCTGAAATGAATCTTTGAAAACAATATATCTGGTTCGTAATGAAAAGGAACAATAAAGTTAAAATAAGGTGGCAAACCTTGGTTCACCTTTTTTCCTGGCTGGCAGATCTTCCTTCCCACTGTTGTGGCTGAAAATTGCAGATGCTCAATTCCCAGACTCCTTCTCTGCCAGGAGCACCCTGTGTCCAAGAAGTTGACCTAAGGACAAGTCTGCTGGGGAGGGGAGGCAGATGTCTCAGAGCGATTTTCCTGCCTGATAACGGGTGAGAGGCCACTGATGAGTGCCTATTCCTGTTTCCTTCCTGCTTAGCATGCAGAGGGTATGATGTTTGGAGCAGCTATGTGGCTGTCCTGTGGCCAGGAGCAAATGCCCAGAGAACCCTGGGAAGGCTGACCCAGGGCCCTGACATGATGAACTATGGAACCAATTCAAGAACAGCACCACCAAACTTCTTATGTGGGGAAAAGAAATTCATATTGACAAAGTCATTTTTAGTCCGGTGGTCTCTTTTTTTTTTTTTTTTTTTTTTTTTGAGATGGAGTCTCACTCTGTTGCCCAGGCTAGAGTGCAGGCTGGAGATCGCGGCTCACTGCAACCTCCGCCTCCTGGTTTCAAGCAATTCTTCTTTCTTAGCCTCCCTGTTAGCTGGGATTACAGGCACCTGCCACCACGCCCGGCTAATTTTTGTACTTTTAGTAGAGACGGGTTTCACCATGTTGGCAAGGCTGGTCCCAAACTCCTGACCTCAAGTGATCTGCCCACCTTGGCCTCCCAAAGTGCTGGGATTACAGGCATTAGCCACCATGCCCAGCCTGGTCTGTTTCTTGAAAATAATTTCTTGCCTGGTAGAGATAGAAAAAACAATTTTTATGCAGGAAGTTATTGAGTGGCTTACTCTGAGCCCAGTGAAATTACTACTAAACTTTATCACCAACATTACCACCACTAATGGTATCAACAGCAACATTTATTAAGCATTTATTGTATACTTGTCCTTTTTATATATATATATATATATTTATAATTTCATTTAATTTCAACCCTATGAGATAGTTATTTATCCCCATTTTATAGATAAGAAAATAAATAACAGAGAGGTTAAGTAATTTGGCCAAGGTAATAGCTGATAAGAAAGAGAAGTGAGGCCAGGTGCTGTGGCTCATGCCTGTAATCCCAACACTTACTTTGGGGGGCCAAAGCAGGTGGATAGCTTGAGCCCAGGAATTTGAGACCAGCCTGGGCAACATGGAGAAACCCCGTCTCTACAAAAAAAAAAAAAAAAAAAAATAGCTGGGCTTGGTGGCTCATGCCTGTGGTCTCAGCTAAGGCAGGAGGATCACTTAAGCCTGAGAGGTCGAGGTTGCAGTGAGCTGAAGTCACACCACTGAACTCCAGCCACGGCAACAGAGCAGGACCCTGTGTAAAACACCAACAACAAAAAAGTGAATGTAGTTCCACAATTTACCATCTTTTCCATAGGCATAAGACAAAAATTTAAAGTACAGCATATGTTTTAAAGTTAATTTTAAAAAAGCAGTTAGTTATAAATGTTGTTCATACATAATAGCATCTACTTAACCATATTTACATTGATCAGTATATCCATTTTTATAATTATTTTGTTTTATTGTTTTTCTTTTCTTTTTTTTTTTTGAGACTGTCTCACTCTGTCGCCCAGGCTGGAGTGCAGTGGCGCAATCTCGGCTCACTGCAAGCCCCGCCTCCCGGGTTCACGCCATTCTCCTGCCTCAGCCTCCTGAGTAACTGGGACTATGGGTGCCCGACGCCACACCCAGCTAATTTTTTGTATTTTTTTTTAGTAGAGACGGGGTTTCACCGTGTTAGCCAGGATGGTCTCGATCTCCTGACCTCATGATCCGCCCGCCTCGGCCTCCCAAAGTGCTGGGATTACAGGCATCAGCCACCGCGCCCGACCTTGTTTTGTTTTTGAGACAGGCTCTCACTCTGTTGTCCAGGCCAGAGTGCAGTGGCACGATCACAGGTCACTGCAGCCCTGACCTCCTGGGCTCAGGCTTTCCTGTCGCCTCAGCCTCCTGAGTAACTGAGACTACAGGGGTGCAACACCATACTCAGCTAATTATTTTTATTTTTATTTTTTGTAGAGGCAAGCCCTCACTATGTTACCCAAACTCCTGGGCTCAGTGATCCTCCCGCTTCAGCCTACCAAAGTGCTGGGATTACAAGCATGAGCCACCGTGCCTGGCCCATTTTTACAATTATTTTGAATAGCAATTTATTAGAATTCATTTAAAATATTTTGAAGGAATAAAAGTTTGTCAAGAATGAAGAACAAAGAATCAAGAATGAAGAACCATCAAAAGACAGTCTTGAAGAACCATCAAATCTCAGATTTAAAAGAGACTTGGAGAATGTCATGTGACTGAAATGTTTTGCTAACATCAGAATTTACCTTAAGTATAATATTCATAGCTACCAGATTAGCAACCCCTATTTGAAAAAAAAGAGAGAAACAGTTCGTGATTTTACTGAATGTATTTGGGTTCCATGTGATTGCTAAATTATTTTCTTAATGATCACAACCCCGTTAAATAGAAATGAAAATATCGGGCTGCGTGCGGTGGCTCACGTCTGTAATCCCAGCACTTTGGGAGGCCGAGGCAGGCAGATCGCCTGAGGTCAGGGGTTTGAGACCAGCCTGGCCAACATGGTGAAACCCTATATTTACTAAAAATACAAAAATTAGCCAGGGCTGGTGTCACACGCCTGCAGTCACAGCTACTTGGGAGGCTGAGGCAGGAGAATCACTTGAACCCGGGAGGCAGAGGTTGCAGTTAGCCAAGATCACTGGATGTTGCACTCTGTTGCCTGGACAACAGAGTGAGACTCTGTCTCTAAAAAAAAGAAAAATGCCAGGCACGGTGGCACACACCTGTAACCCCAGCACTTTGGGAGGCCAAGGCAGGTGGATCACGAGGTCAGGAGATCGAGACCATCCTGGCTAACGCGTTGAAACCCCGTCTCTACTAAAAATACAAAAGATTAGCCGGGCGTGGTGGCGGGCGCCTGTCGTCCCAGCTACTCAGGAGGCTGAGGCAGGAGAATGGCGTGAACCTGGGAGGCAGAGCTTGCAATGAGCCAAGATTGCGCCACTGCACTCCAGCCTGGGCGACAGAGCCGGACCCTGTGTTGGAAAAAACAAACAAACCAGAAATTAAAATCTTGAATTTTTCTGGCACTTAATGTGAAGCACTTTGGTCTGTGGCTAATCTTACTCCTTCCCTTCCCTCGTGGAAAACCAGAATGTTTGCCCTTCTCTGAGATGCCCAGGGGTGATACTTCTGTCATCTCTGGGTATTTCTGCTCGCTGGGATGTATTCCATGGGAACCCAGAGACTCAAACTTGAGGAGACACTGGGATTGAGC
Organism: Macaca nemestrina; assembly: GCF_043159975.1. Classification (NCBI taxonomy): domain Eukaryota; kingdom Metazoa; phylum Chordata; class Mammalia; order Primates; family Cercopithecidae; genus Macaca; species Macaca nemestrina. The sequence continues at coordinate 162,465,226 of NC_092129.1, read as the reverse complement.
TCTCTCCCTCACTATCCCTCACCATTTGGGAACTTTGTTGCTTTCTGGAGTACAGACTCCTGATGAAGATAGAAACAAAATGGAAGGGAAATTGATCTGATTTGTCTCTATGGCCAGCAACGGGCCTATGCCTTTGTTTTTGCGCTCCATTTCTGAACTGCAGACCTTTTTGCTGTCAGGAATTTTGCTTCAGAGGCCTCTGGGGCTAAAACTTTCTGAATCTGCGTCAGGTCACTGGCCTTCTCTCCTCATCTACGGCAATGTGTCTCTGCTTTCATCTTTGGCCGCGGCCCTTTGAAAGTCTAAGAACACCAGAAAGCTTCTCATGCAGTTTTCTCTCGCCTATCTTTGCCTTTTCTTCCTCATGCAAGCTCTAATAATACAATCACAAATGCGCTGGGCGCGGTGGCTCACACCTGTAATCCCAGCACTTCGGAGGTCAAGGCAGGCAGATCACTTGAGGTCAGGAGTTTGACACCAGCCTGGCCAACATGGTGAAACCCCATCTCTACTAAAAATACAAAAAATTAGCCGGGTGTGGTGGCGTGTGCCTGTAATCCCAGCTACTTGGGAGGCTGAGACACAAGAATCACTTGAACCCAGGAGGTAGAGGTTGCAGTGAACTAAGACTGTGTCACTGCACTCCAGCCTGGGTGACAGAGCAAGACTCTGTCTCAACAACAACAACAACAACAACAGCAAAATTAGATAAGTAAACTGAGAAAGAAGAAGCAATCTTTGAAATGATACAGAGTGGTGAAGGACTTTATTACCCTGATTTAGGTAAGTGTATTGATAAATAAACCACATTCCCTGAAAGAAAATTCTGTTAGTCAAAACCTAATATAATATGTTTAAGTATACATTTGGAGTTAATTCTAACCTCCAGCATCAACATTTAAAAAACAATTCTATTAAAATAATCTAAGGTAGGCTGGGCATGGTGGCTCACGCCTGTAATCCCAGCACTTTGGGAGGCTGAGATGGGTGGATCACTTTAGGTCAGGAGTTCAAAACCAGCCTGGCCAACATGGTGATACCCCGTCTCTACCAAAAATATAAAATATTAGCCAGGTGTGGTGGCACATGTCTGTAATCTCAGCTACTCGGGAGGCTGAGGCAGGAGAATCACTTGAACCCAAGAGGCGAAGGTTGCAGTAAGCTGAGATCCGCCACAGCGCTCCAGCCCGGGCGACAGAGCGAGACTCCGTCTCAAAAAAAAAAAAAAAAAAAATTAATAAATAAAAAATAAAATAAAATAAAATAATCTAGGATGTATGTGCATGTGAAAGACAACAGAACAGTTCAGGACTTAGTTTTGAGCTAATCATTGTAGTGCGTCTGCAAATTATCAAATTTTAGAATCATGTTCTTGAATTCTTCTAATCATATTCAATATAAACAAACTGCATTAAGGGGTTTGAATTAACAATAGCTTTTGCATGTAAGCCCAGTTTTAACCCAGTGCCGGAGCAAACCCATCTTACAGATGAGGCTGTTTGTACATGCAAGTTAACTCATTAGGAAAGCTGTAATTAAGAAAAGGGCATGTACAAGTACTTTGCTTGTTTAATTACAAACTAAATGAAAGTGCTTGAGAAAAGTGTAAACTTTACAATTGGCTCAAAGCCTTTAGCAAATGAGAGTTATGGATGATTTCTTTGTTTCATTCAGGAAATTCTATCAGATGAGAACTTTGGTCTGGCTTCCATTCCCACAACTCCACTGACCCAGTTCTCACCAGGTTAGTCAATGTCATTTTTATTGCTAAATCCATCATATGCTAGCTCGTTTTGTTTTGTTTTGTTTTCTTGAGACAGAGTCTCACTCCGTCACCCAGGCTGGAGTGCAATGGCACCATCATAGCTCACTGCAGCCTCAACCTTCCAGGCTCAAGTGAGCCTCCTGCCTCAGCCTCCCAAGTAGCTGGGACCACAGACATGCACCAGTATGTCCAGCTAATTTTTCGACTCTTTTATAGAGATGAGGTCTCACTATGTTGCCCAGGCTGGTCTCTCAAACTTGTGAGCTCAAGCAATCCTCCTGCCTCAGCCTCCTGAAGTGCTGGGATTACAGGTGTGAGCCACCACACCTGGCTCATAGTTTAGTCTTTATCTTACCGACCCTGTCTGAAGAAATGGATACTGCTGATTGTGTCCTCTTTCTTGAAGCTCCCCTTCTGTGGCTTCTGTGACTCCATATTCTCCTGGTTTTCTGTGTCTCTAGTTTGCTTTTCTTGGGCTCTTCTGCTGTTGACCACTCCTTAAATATTGATGGTCTGTGGTTCTCTATTCTTACCCTCCTCCACCTTCTCCAGTGAGTAAGAGCATCGAACTAACGTGCTGTTATTCACTTCCATGGCTTCAAACATGGCACACAAACTGCTGACTCCTGGAATCTGTGTCTAAGTGGCTTTGCCCCTCTCCTGAGCATCAGACCCACTGAACAGCTCCACGTGGATGTCTCACATCAATCTCAAACTCACATGTGTACACATGAACTCCTGGGCTTCCCCTCAGACTGCTCTGTCTCTAACAGTCACTCTTTTTGATGATTGACATTGCTGTCACTCTCTTGTTTTGGTCATTAAAGAGAACCATTCTAGATTCCTTCTTCAGCTCTCCTTCACCCCTAGGTCCTGTGATTCACAGTTATCCCCATTTTACCTTGTCAGTGCCTCTGAATTTTTTTCTCCATCCTTTCTGCCACTACTGTCATCAAGATTTTATTACCATTTTCTAGTCTTAGAAATTGAGGTAGTCTTCTGACTGTCCTTCCTATCTACTCTTGCTCGATGAATGGATTCATCACACAGTTTCCAGCATGATCTACATATTTAATTTTTTTTTTTTTTTGGAGACAGAGTCTCGCTCTGTTGCATAGGCTGGAGTGCAGTGGTGTGATCTTCACTCACTGCAACCTCTGCTTCCCAGGTTCAAGCGAATCTCCTGCCTCAGCCTCCCAAGTAGCTGGAATTACAGGTGTCCGACACCACGCCTGGCTAATTTTTGTATTTTCAGTAGAGACAGGGTTTCTCCATGTTGGCCAGGCCGGTCTCGAACTCCTGACCTCAAGTGATCTGCCCACCTCGGTCTCCCAAAGTGCTGGGATTACAGGCGTGAGCCACTGCGCCTGGCAGATCTACATATTCAAAATACAAATCCGATCATTTCACTTTCCTGGTGGCGATCCTTCAGTGCCTCTGCGTCACCTTCAGGAGGGTTCAAATGCTGTAGCATGGTTTATGGTACCCATGGGAACTGGCCCTGATTTAGACTCCTGGTGTCATTTCTTACCACCTCTCATTCCTCGTTTACTCCCAACCTCTATTTCTTATACTCCAGCAATACTAAAATATTTTCAATTATAAGAATATATTACACTTTCTCATGTATGTGCTCTTGGACCTGCTTTTCTGGCTTTCTGATAGCTTCTTTTTCCTTTTCCTCAGCTGGCCAATAGCATAGACTTCTTTTTTTTTTTTTTTTGAGGCAATCTCCCTCTGTTGCCCAGGCTGCAGTGCAGTGGCACGATCTCAGCTCACTGCAAGCTCCACCTCCCAGGTTCACGCCATTCTCCTACCTCAGCCTCCCGAGTAACTGGGACTACAGGTGTGCATCACCATGCCTGGTTAATTAATTAATTAATTTATTTATTTATTTATTTATTTATTTTTTGAGACAGAGTCTTGCTCCGTCGCCCAGGCTGGAGTGCAGTGGCGCAGTCTCAGCTCACTGCAAGCTCCATCTCCCAGGTTCACACCATTCTCCTGCCTCAGCCTCCCGAGTAGCTGGGACGACAGGTGCCCACCACCACGCCCGGCTAATTGTTTGTATTTTTAGTAGAGACGGGGTTTCACCGTGTTAGCCAGGATGGTCTCAATCTCCTGACCTCGTGATGTGCCCGCCTCGGCCTCCCAAAATGCTGGGATTACAGGTGTGAGCCACCGTGCCTGGCCAATTTTTGTATTTTTAGTAGAGATGGGGTTTCACCATGTTGGCCAGGCTGGTCCTGAACTCCTGACCTTGTGATCAGCGCACGTTGGCCTCCCAAAGTGCTGGGATTACAGGCATGAGCCACTGTGCCTGGCCACAAACCTGTCTTTAAACACCATCCAGTGTTCCTCTAGCTGTTTGCTCTTGCATAAATACTTACACTTCAGAAACTAATTTTTATATCTGTAAAATGAGGACTGTATTCAACTTGGAAAGTGTTGTAAAGGTTAAATAAGTGACTTATAAAATACACCTGTGTATTTAGTAAATATTGTTTATCTTTACTAAATACTGTGTGTTTAGTAAATATTGTTTATCTTTCTCTTCTTGGAGTAACTTAGTAACCTAACAGGTTAGTACATTATATCTTTTTATTTTATTTATTTTTATTTTTTTATTTTTTGAGACGGAGTCTCACTCTGTCGCCCAGGCTGGAGTACAGTGGCACAATCTCAGCTTACTGCAAGCTCCGCCTCCCAGGTTCACACCAATTTCTTGCCTCAGCCTCCCGAGTAGCTGGGACTACAGGCGCCCACCACCACACCCGGCTAATATTTTCGTGTATTTTTTTAGTAGAGACGGGGTTTTACCGTGTTAGTTAGGATGGTCTCAATCTCCTGACCTCATGATCCGCCCACCTTGGCCTTCCAAAGTGCTGGGATTACAAGCGTGAACCACCGCGACCAGCCTATTTTATTTTTATTTATTTATTTTTTTGAGGCAGCATCTCTGTCACTTAGGCTGGAGTGCAGTGGTATGATCATAGCTCATTGCAGCCTTGAACTCCTGGGCTTAAACAATCCTCCTGCCTTAGGACTATAAGTGCATGCCATCATGCCTAGTTAATTTCTAAGTTTTTTTGGTAGGGATGGGGTTTTGCTATGTTGCCCAGGCTGTTCTCAAACTCCTGGCCTGAAGTTATCCTCGTGCTTCAGCCTCCCCAAATGCTGGGGTTACAGGTGTGAGCCATCGCACCTGGCCCAAATATGTCATTTTTAGATGAGGGAAACACATCATTTGGCCTTTGGCTAATATTGATTATAGAGTCTAACAGTTGTTATTCTTTAATTATGGTAACTTTGTAAGTTGTGGAATAAACTCATTTTATAGTAACTCATCTATAAATTTTTGATATCATAGAGAAAATTATAATTTTCCTGATTATCTCTTACAATAAGTAGTCTATTACATTGACTAGTGGCCTAATTCCATTCTCTTCTTGAACGCATTTTTAAGTACACCAAATAATATATAAGTGTGCAGAGTTAAAAATATGTCCAAATGATAATGCATATATTTAAAATTACTGGGTATAAAGTCTTATATTTTATAATTTATTTATTTGCTATTGCAAATGGCATAAAGACGGCTTATAAATCTGGAAAGTGAATCACATTAATATGGGAAACTAGATTAAAAGAGAAACTATAATTCAGATGTTACTAAAATAAGTTTTCAGATAAATAGGCCAAATCTGGGTGGTAAATTGGACAACTGAACATTTTTTAAGTGTTCTGCAAACACCTGAGATGGCTTTTTAAAGTTTTCCTAAAGTCAGCTCTGTTCTTTTCTAGGGTAAATAATTGCTTCACTTGAAAGCCTTGGCAAAGGAAATAAGGCTCCTATCCCCAGTCTCCCTCAGTTTATGAGTTTTTTCACCCACAGATCTCGAGCAGGTTAAACTGGCTACACATTGGCTTCTTTTCACAAGATGTGACTAATTACTTTAAATTGCTCTGGTTTATTAAGTGAAATCCAAAGTCGCTTCTGTGCTCACCTGACATTTAGTTAATGAGCACAGTGCTACCTCCAGGAGATTAATGGAACTTTGATAAAGGAGTAGTTTAATTGGTGAAATAGCATATTTGGATTTCACTGGAGAAAGGGTAAAATAATCCATATATTTGAATGCAGTGATATTTGAATGCAGTTTAATGTAATTACATTGTAATTTTGGTTATTGCCAAAAGATGGTTTGTCATTTGAACTCAGAACTAGAGGTTAACTAATATATGCAATTGAAATATAACAGCAAATATTAATTGAGTACCTACTATATTCAAGCTTCTAGGGTATTACAGGTACAAAGAAACATAGGACTTAATATCTATTATCAAGTTACATAAAGTATAGTAAACCCGTTACTTGGGAACGGTATACATATGCATGATATCATCCTGGAGATTTCCAACCTATTTTGACTTTATATTTTAGTAATCAAGTTGTGGCTATTCTCTATGTGTAGGACATTGTGTTGGTGATCCCAAGAAGTATTAAGCATGATTTATTTCACTGTGAGTTTGTTTAGGGAAATAGGGCATTAAGGTAAAAATAAATAAGTCCAGGCGCAGTGGCTCACATCTGTAATCCCAGCTGTTTGGGAGGCCAAGGCAGGTGGATCACCTGAGGTCTGGAGTTCGAGATCAGCCTGGCCAACATGGTGAAATCCCGTCTTTACTCAAAATACAAAAAATTAGTCAGGCGTGGTGGTGGACGCCTGTAATCCAAGCTACCCAGGAGGTGGAGGTTGTGGTGAGTCGAGATTGCCCCACTACCCTCCAGCCTAGGCAACAGGAGTGAAACTCCATCTCAAAAATAAATAAATAAGTAAAGTAAAAGGCAGCATATGATAAGGCCAAATATTAATAATCTTTTGTATTTGCATAACACTTTTAAAATGCTTTCCTATGTGCCTCCTATTAAAATCACTCATCTTGGTTCTGCTTTCTCCTTCAGCTACACATTGACTTCACCGTTTCCTGTCACTGTGGCTGAGATTGCATGAAAGTCTACTTTATGCTTCTGTCCCACCGCTTCACTGTTCCCCAGCCTCTCGGTCTGCCGTAAGGCAGTCGCACTCCTGCACCCTTCTGAAGCTTTTCTCCCATCAACCAAACTTAATCACCCCTTTCATTTCTCCTACCACTGGATTCGCTCTCATGGCTGACACCAGAAACTATTCTCTCCCGCTCTGACTTCCCTAAAACCACTTTCTGCTGCTTCTCCTCCATCTCCTTCAGGAGGGATGGAAGGAATTACCTAGTGCAGTGTTCCTAGAGCCACAGTTACGCCTCTCGTAGCACAGAGGGGGTGAGATGACCTTTCCTGGTACACAGACCCACACAGAACTGCCTAGAGACGGCTTGAAGGACAAGGGGAAGGAAAGTGGGGGTGATGAGGCGAGAATTTGAGGAGAATAAGGATGGCGCAGAGAAAGGGTGGCGGTTTCTCTAACACCAGGCCTTCAGTGGTGGGTTTTGCATTTGTTCAAACACTGTTCCCAGATTTCCTCCTCTCCAGTTTCTCTGAGAATCTGTTTGCTGAGCATCCCGAGGTTCAGGGTTTGGGGAGAGCCCATGCTGTACAAAGGCTTAATGCTGGGAGTTTAGGATTAAGTGGTTGGGGGAAGACCAGGGAGCTGTCACTTTGGGGTTCAATTCAGCAGCCACCAAAAAAAGAAAAATGGAGTCAAGAGTGGCTTTGAAGTCAGACAGCCTTGGTTTTAAAATGGGATCTGCTGCTTCCTAGGCTGTGAAACCAGAAGAGATTTGCTCATGCCAGAAGCAGGGAGTCTTTTCGGCTTTTTCTCTCTTCTCCTAAATCTTCCCTCACACATCAGCCAGTCTAGTCAACTCTACCCTCAAATCCATCCACTTCTCTATCTCTGCCACTGCCATTCTCCTCCAGGTCACCATTGCTGCTTCTTTTGTTTGTTTGTTTCTTGAGATGGAGTCTCACTCTGTCGCCCAAGGCTGGAGTGCAGTGGCGCGATCTCAGCTCACTGCAACCTCTGGTGCCCGGGTTCAAGCGATTCCTCTGCCTCAGCCTCCTGAGTAGCAGGGATTACAGGCAGGCGCCACCACGCCCAGCTAATTTTTGTATTTTTAATAGAGACGGAGATTCACCATGTTGGCTAGGATGGTCTCCATCTCTTGACCTCGTGATCCACCCACCTAAGCCTCCCAAAGTGCTGGGATTACAGGCGTGAGCCACTGTGCCCGGCCACCATCGCTTCTTGCTGAGCCAACAGACAAGCCCTTGACTTTGTATCTTCTTTCCCTTTTCACACAGTATCCAGAAGGATATTTTTGAAATGAAATCAGATTATGTCATCTCTCTAATTAAAACCCTCCACATGTTTTTCGTTGCAAAGAATAAATTCCAAACTCCTCATCACAGTTACAAGGCCTTATGTGACTATAAAGCTCACTATGGCTCAGTAGATTTCAGCCATACATTCTTTGCTTCCTGGCCATGCCGGTCTTGTTTTTGTCCTAAGGGCTTTTCAGTAGCTGTTTCTTATGTCTGGAATGCCCCTTCCCAGTCTTCACAGGACTGATTGCTCCCCCAGATATCCCAGACAGGACTTCTTTGAGTGACCCCTGCTCCTCTTCATAGCTTATCCCTATTGGAAGTTACCGCCTTTCTTCTCCCTTCTGCCCCAACCGTCACTAGGGCACAAACGACCTGACTGTGTCTATTCTGTTTCTCTTTGTTGTCTCAAAGCCTAGAATGGTGCCTGCGACCCAGTACACAGTCAACAAATATTTGCTTACTGTTGATCGAATGAGATCACTACATCTCTTTGAACACTAGTTTCCACTGAGAGAGAATGAAATAAGACTTCATACATATATGATAAAGCTATGATAGATATGTTTATATATGTATTTCTGTACTATGCATGTATGTATATCTCACTTACACGTTTTATATGGTAAGCTCAGAATCCTAGGAACAGATTCTGAAACTGACATTCATTCCATCAGCAATACTTATTGAAAAAACTTGTAGTTTTTAAAAAAAAATTCATCTGAAGAATTTGTTGAAAACATTTCAAAATTACGAAGAGACCACTTGATAAAAGCTATTTTCTCAAACCAGATGGCAATTATTCAGGGCAAGAAAATTTTGGTAAATCTGGGTTTTACCAAATAACCAGACCCATTTGAAAGATGCAAGATTTCACTTCAGAACCCTATTGGGAAAAATAACATTTGTTGAACAAATGCCTACATAAATTAAATTAGGAATTAATTTTCTTTTTTTTTTTTTTTTTTGAGACGGAGTCTGGCTCCGTCGCCCAGGCTGGAGTGCAGTGGCTGGATCTCAGCTCACTGCAAGCTCCGCCTCCCGGGTTTGCGCCATTCTCCTGCCTCAGCCTCCCGAGTAGCTGGGACTACAGGCGCCCACCACCTCGCCCGGCTAGTTTTTTGTATTTTTTAGTAGAAATGGGGTTTCACTGTGTTAGCCAGGATGGTCTCGATCTCCTGACCTAGTGATCCGCCCGTCTCGGCCTCCCAAAGTGCTGGGATTACAGGCTTGAGCCACCGCGCCCGGCCAGGAATTAATTTTCAATATCCAAACTTTCTTGAGAAGAACATTAAATAACTTTTAGATATTCAGCTCATCTTTGACTTGAACTGAGAAACATTGAGCTAAATATTCATTTTCATTGATAAGAAAGAAAAAAACAGTTATTTGAATACTTTTTGCTGATTTTCAGGTGTGCACTTTTGCAAACCCATTAGATTTGTCATTACTCAAATATTATTTTATTATTTTAAATTAAGTAACATTATCTTATTTTCATGGTATTCTATTTCATAGTAATTTTCTATTTACAACAGCGATGTAGTACTTATGGTGGTGATATAGTATCATTAAAAATATACTTAAGGCTGCGCGCAGTGGTTCACCCCTGTAATCTCAGCACTTTCGGAGGCCGCAGCTGGTGGATCACTTGAGGTCAGGAATTCGAGACCAGCATGACCAACATGGAGAAGCCCCATCTCCACTAAAAATAAAAGTTAGCGCGAGCGTGGTGGTACACATCTGTAATCCCAGCTACTCGAGAGGCTGAGGCAGGAGAATCACTTGAACCCAGGAGGTAGAGTTTGCAGTGAGCCAAGATCGTGCCATTGCACTCCAGCCTGGGCAACAAGAGTGAAACTCTGTCTCAAAAAAAAAAAAAAAAAGTATTTAAATTAAAAAGCAATTTTTGTTTAAAGAAAGTTATTGAATAAATGGTAAAATTGGTATACAGATATGACAAAATCATGAGAGTAGTACGTGACCACTGAAGTTTGAGAGAGAGAGGCCTAAAGTATGTTTTTATCTGTGGTAAAGAACAAGTTTTGTTTTTTAAACTTTCAATCTGTTGCAGGATGCCACTTTTATAAAACACAATGAAATTAATTAGAAGAAAAATAAAAATATTAAACATATTAAAAGGGTCAGCTTACATTTTAATTTATTAGATTCAATATTAAAAAAGTAATTCTGTCAAATTGTTATAAAAGTTTTAAATGCTTACTCTAAATTTTGCAATTGACCTCCCTGCATTCCAGTTAACAGTCAGTCTGCAGATCGGCAGTTGGTCCACAAACCAGACTTTGAGTAACATCGACTTAGAGAAAGCCTAGAGGAAGGGCAGTAGTTACAGCGTGCTAAAGAGAAAGGGTGATTGCAAAGTCTCCTTTTTCAAATTCTCACTTGAGTAGTCACTCCTAACTCCTATTCATACTCTCCTCCCCATTCCTACCACCTGTGGTCAGGTCCACCCCCCACCTTCTTTTTTTTCAAGGCAGAGTCTTCCTCTGTCACCAAGGCTGGAGTGCAGTGGCATGATGTCTGCTCACTGCAACCTCTGCCTCCCAGATTCAAGCGAGTCTCCTGCCACAGCCTCCTGGGTAGCTGGGATTACAGGTGTGCTACCACCCCACCCAGCTAATTTTTGTATTTTTAATAGATACAGGGTTTAATCATGTTGGGCAGGCTGGTCTCGAACTCCTGACCTCAAGTGATCCACCCACCTTGACCTCTCAAAGTGCTAGAATTACAAGCATGAGCCACTGTGCCTGGCCAGGTCCACCATTATTGAGTATAAATGTATTATTATTATTATTATTTTCTATAAGTGTTCTTTCGCTAGGTGTGGTGGCTCACGCCTATAATCCCAGGACTTTGGGAGGCTGAGGTGGGCGGATCACGAGGTCAGGAGTTCCAGACCAGCCTGGCTGATATGGTGAAACCTTGTCTCTACTAAAAATACGAAATTTACCCAGGTGTGGTGGCGCACGCCTGTAATCCCAGCTACTTGGGAGGCTAAGGCAGGAAAATTGCTTGAACGTGGGAGGCGGAGGCTGCAGTGAGCCAAGATCGCGACACTGCATTCCAGCCTGGCGACATAGGAAGACTGTGCCTCAATTAATTAATGAAATTTAATTTAAGTGTTCTTTCTCACCAAGTTGTTAAAGAAATGAGGCCCATAAAGGTTTACGAAGAAATTATCAAATGACTGTTTGTCCTGTATATAGTTCAAAATCTCTTTGAAGATGGATCTGTAAAAGTTTTACTTTTGAATTTAGTACCAGGAAAATATTCTCTTCTGAAAATCAATATGTTTGTAGCCAGGCGTGGTGTCATATGCCTGTAGTCCCAGCTACTAGGGAGGTAGAAGTGGGGGGATCGCTAGAACCCAGGAAGCAGAGGTTGCAGTGAGCCCAGATTGCACCACTGCACTCCAGCCTGGGCAACAGAGGGAGATCTTGTCTCAAAAAAAAAAAAAAAAAGAAAGAAAAGAAAAAACTGTATGTTTTATTTTATTCCTTTGATCAAAAAATGACTGTTATACAACACATCCTGTCATATATCTCATGGTTTGTTTGCATGGAAAATCAGGTATAGGTTTAATGTACAATCACAGAAATTATATTGGTGTTTGATGTGTTGATGTGTTTATATTGCTCTTCTTTTCCATAGGTTTTTAGTTTCCTATTGTATGAGTGCACAAATTGAGAAAAGGAGTAGCCACTGGAAAATCAAGGATATAATTACTTTTAAAATATTTTACTTCAATCTAGGTAACCGAGGCGATCTCTTTCTTCCATTTTATTTTCTTTTTTAAGATGTAGTTTTGCTCCTGTTGCCTAGGCTGGAGTGCAATGGCCAGATCTTGGCTCACTGCAAACTCTGCCTCCCAGTTTCAAGTGATTCTCCTGCCTCAGCCTCCCAAGTAGCTGGTATTACAGGAGCCTGCCACCACACCCGGCTACTTTTTGTATTTTTAGTAGAGACAGGGTTTCACCACGTTGGCCAGGCTGGTCTTGAACTCCTGACATTAGGTGATCTTGGCCTTGGTGTCCCAAAGTCCTGGGATTACAGGCATGAGCCACTGCCCGCGGCTTGTTGCTTAGATTTTAAGAAACAGAATTAATAGACAATGAACCTAAAATAAGCCATTATTCTTCTTATATTTACATATTTCTGATATCTTCTATAATAAAACTTTTGAGTAGATAAAAGTTACAGAGCTAGAGATGTGAGTGCTATTTTTTAAAAAATTGTATCTATTTCATTGGCATGGAATTTAACTTGTTCTCTGAGATTGAAACAGTTAACTCGTGATGGGCTCATGATGCAGCTAGTTCTGCATGTATTTTCTGGTTATTGTTAGTAGATTGTTGGAAGTGGACCTAGATTTGCTCAGGATATGAAGTAGGCATGATTCATCTAGTGATTTTGTAAGGGTTGTCTGCCCTAATTCCGGGAGAGTTGCTGTTGTTTGCCTGCTCCATTAAAGAGGAAGGCAGACATGAAGTGGATTGTATGACACCATGATTACTGGTCTTAGATATGGAGTTGAAACTACAGTGTCAACTCAAGGTCATCCAAGCAACAGTGGTGGGAAATGGGATTTGGAAATACCAGGAAGCAAAGTCCTTGCCTAAAGTTAGTTTAAACCTCTCTTTTTCTAGGTACATGCCTTTTTGGGGGATTTTGTTGTGTTTTCTGAATTTGCCACACATTCTTGTGGGAAGTCCAATATTGTCTTTAAGGTTTTTTTTGTTTTTTTGAGATTGAATCTTGTTCTTGTCACCCAGCCTGGAGTGCAAAGGTGTGATCTCGGCTCACTGCTCTGCCCCCTGGGTTCAAGCAATTCTCTTACCTGGTACCCACCACCATGCCTGGCTAATTTTTGTATGTTTAGTAGAGACAGAGGTTCGCCATGTTGGCTAGGCTGGTCTCGAACTCCTGACCTCAGGTGATCCGCCCGCCTCAGACTCCCAAAGTGCTGAGATTACAGGCGTGAGCCACTGTGCCCGGCCCTTACTTTTTAAATGTTTCCTGGCTGCTGAAGAAGAGTTACCATTCCAGGCCTATCTTTAAGGCGGCCAGGAGTAAGCAGTAAACTGAAGGTGAAGTAGGGTGTCAGGAAGATCGGTGCTGTAAGGTGATATATTCAGTGATAAAGTGTCAAAAACTAGGGACAGATCATGGTTTTGGTGACAATGATTAATTTATTGCAATTTGAATTGATATTTGGATTTGTCATCCATCATGAACATTGATATAGAAATAAACATTGAGATTGTCATTCATGGCTGGGTGCTGTGACTCGTGCCTGTAATCTCAGCACTTTGGGAAGCCGGGTGGGAGGATCACTTCAGCCCAGGAGTTCGAGACCAGCCTGGGCAACATAGCAAAACCTTGTCTACTGAAAATACAAAAAGTTAGCCAGGTGTGATGATACACCCTTGTAGTCCGCTACTTGGGAGACTGAGCTGGGGGGATCACCTGAGCCAAGGAGGGTGAGGCTGCAGTGAGCTGTGATGGCACCATTGCACTCTAGCTCGGGCAACAGAGCAGGACCCTATCTAAAAACAAACGAACAAACAACAAACAACAACAACAAAAAACCAAACAAACAAACATTCTGTAGTAGTGATTGGGGTCTGGGAGTTCTTTAAGTTGCCACTCAGTTGACCTAATGCGGAAGAGATAAGAGAAAAAACAAATTCCTGAAGTACTAATACTTACACTAAAACAAAGTATTGGCTGCTTGATCATATTTAAAAAAAAAAAAAAAAAATAGACAGGCACGGTGGCTCATGCCTGTAATCCCAGCACTTTGGGAGGCCAAGGTGGGTGGATCACAAGGTCAAGAGATTGAGACCATCCTGGCCAACATGGTGAAACCCCGTCTCTACTAAAAATACAAAAATTAGCCGGGTGTGGTGGTAGGCGCCTGTAATCCCACCTACTTGGGAGGCTGAGGCAGAGAGTCGCTTGAACGCAGGAGGCGGAGGTTGCAGTGAGCCAAGATTGCGCCACTGCACTCCAGCCTGGGTACAGAGTGAGACTCCCTCTCAAAAAAAAAAAAAAAAAAAGAAAGAAAGAAAAGAAAACTAAAGACCAGGTGCGGTGGCTTACGCCTGTAATCACAGCACTTTGGGAGACCAAGGCAGGCGGATCACAAGGTAAGAAGTTAGAAATCAGCCTGACCAACATGGTGAAACTCCATCTCTACTAAAAATACAAAAAATTAGCTGGGCACGGTAGCAGGCACCTGTAATTCCAGCTACTTGGGAGACTGAGGCAGAAGAATCACTTGAACTCGGAGGGCGGAGGTTGTAGTGAGCTGAGATCACGCCACTGCACTCCAGCCTGGGCAACAGAGTGAGACTCCGTCTCAAATAAATAAATAAATAAATAAATAAGTAAAATAAGAAAACTAATGCATTTAAGACATTTATATAAAAGTTACTTTAAGGTATTATACGTGAATCCTTGCCTCATGGATTGTCCATTTTTACCGGAAAGAGCCTTAGTACAGAAACTATGACTGAATTAGTGCTTCACCTGTCATAGGATGAAAGAGATAACATCTATTAGCTTCCTTTACTGGAAGAAAACCTTCTCCCACTACATTAGGAATGTTCTGGAATAGAGCTGCAACAGCATACCAGAAAGTCTTGGTCAATAGACTAAACATTCTGTTTTATAATTTTAAAAAATATGATAAAGAGCAATGGGCTTTTGGTGTAGTAATACTGTTCATTGAAAGAAGAAAACTGTAAATTTGGCAAGGCAGTTAAGCAAAATATGAACAGAAGAGTGCATGCTAGTTATATTAGTAAGTGAGCAGATTTCACAAATAATAGGAACATATCTCATGGGAACTAGACTATTTCCCAGATTTTGGCAATAATCTAAAAAGTGATACCTTTAAACATTTTCTTTAACTCACCCTACTTATATTTCCTAAGTCGACTTAAGCTAATGCTTCTACTGTTATAATTTCATTTTAGAGAATTATGTGATTTGGATGCTAAAAATAGCAACAAAATAGTAATAGCTCCTTCTGACCATAATGAGAATTGTTCATAATTTATATTAATATCCTTAAGTTATTCTGTGTTCCAAGATAAAGATATATTCCTTTCAAGCTAAATGGTTACTGTAGCAGTCACTTTTTAAGATAGTTCATTTATATCTTGAGATTACTTGGACTGTGCAGGTATTCTAGTATAAAATATTTAGTCACTGGGAAATTAGAAGTCCCAGAAGAAATTGTTTTCTTCTTTCATATCCCATGTTCTCTGGACAGTTTCCCACTCAGATGAAATATTTCAAAAGCATTAGAGAAAATAAGAGCTTTCTCTATTTTTATTTTATTTTTTATATATGTATATGTATATATACATATACATATATCTATCTATCTATATATTTTTGAGACCGAGTTTCTCTTCATCACCCAGGCTGGAGTGCAATGGTGCAATCTCTGCTCACCGCAACCTCCGTCTCCCGGGATCAAGCGATTCTTCTCCCTCAGCCTCCCATGTAGCTGGGACTACAGGCTCACACCACCACGCCTGAATAATTTTGTATTTTTAGTAGAGACGGGTTTCACCATATCAGGCCAGGCTGGTCTTGAACTCCTGACCTCGTTATTTACCCGCCTCAGCCTCCCAAAGTGCTGGGATTACAGGCGTGAGCCACCGCGCCTGGGCTATTTATTTATTTATTATACAGAGTCTGCTCTGTCGTCCAGGCTAGAGTGCAGTGACATGATCCTGACTTACTGCAGCCTCAACCTCCCAGGCTCAAGTGATCTTCCCACCTCAGCCTCCTGAGTACCTGGGACTACAGGTACATGCCACCGTGCCCAGCTAATTTTTGTATTTTTTTGTATGGATGGGGTTTCACCATGTTGCTCAGACTGGTCTCAAACTCCTGGGCTCAAGTGATCCACCCGCCTAGGCCTCCAAAGTGTTGGCATGAGCCACTGTACCTGGCCCTGGGAATATTTTTAAACACATTTTGAAACTTTGTCTTTTCATGGTGTGGATGAAGCCTAGCAACAGAGGAGAGGAGATAAGCAATTGACCTCACAATCAGTAGGAATCAGACTGCATAAGCTTTTCATATTCATTTTGCAAGTATCTAGTGTTTTTCTAGACAATTTGGTTGCTACATCATCCTGGCTTTCTAGACTCTTAATATCGCCATAAATTTTTTTTTTTTTTTTTTTTTGAGACGGTGTCTTGCTCCGTCACCCAGGCTGGAGTACAGTAGCGCAACATTGGTTCACTGCAACCTCCGCCTCCCAGGTTCAAGAGATTCTTCTGCCTCAGCCTCCCAAGTAGCTGGAACTACAGGCACGCGCCACCATGCCAGGCTAATTTTTTTTGTACTTTTAGTAGAGACAAGTTTTGACCATATTGACCAGGCTGGTCTCAAACTCCTGACCTCCTGATCTGCCTGCCTCGGCCTCCCAAAGTGCTGGGATTACTGGCGTGAACCACCATGCCTGGCAATATCTCCATGAATTTACTTGAACTGCTATTCCATATCTTTTGCTATTATAATGTGCCAAATTTTTGTGACTTATCGGGGCACTTAGGTTATCATGGTCACCTCTAGCTCTGAGCTGTTCTCCTTTTTTTTGTTGAGTTATTTTAGGATTGAGACTGTCCATTTTTATATTTTTCCCACCACTGCATCATGTCGAGCAAGATAGAAAATGCATTCTTCTTTTTTTTTTTGGTAAGCTCCACCAAAAAGATCACTCCCAGAAGTTACCATGTGTAGAAGTCTTTACTAAAGATTTTGGTGACAGCAGAGAGACTTATTCATGGAAGTACAAATCTTTAAATGGAATGTTAAGAACACCTGACCCCAAGATCCTTTCACACATTCTAAATCCGGGCTTTGGCCTCAAGCAATAGAGCTGGTCGTCTCCACTCCCTTCAGTCTCATCTTCTCAGGCACAAATGCTCATTCTTTCCAGCAAAGAGCTGTTGAACTACCTTTTTCTCATTGCGTTGGCCTGAGCCCTAACTTCCCCACTAGTAACTTAGCAAGAGAATTTCCTAAACAAAGACAGTTCCTTCTGCAAAACCACTCATCCTCCTATATTAACAGTAGTGGATGCCAAGATGACATTCCATGCCCCCTGATTTATTTTTCTTTCTTCATTGTTCAGTGCAGAACTTCCAGTACAATGTTGAAAAGAAACGTGAAATCAGTATCTTGTCTTTTTTTCTGACAATCAAGAAGTGTCCAGTATTTCACCATTATGTGTGATATTAGCTATAGTTTTTGTGGGTTTTTGGTTTAAAACTTATATTAAGGAAGGACCAATTCATTCCTAATTTGCTAAATTGTTTTTATCATGCATAGGTCTAAATTTTATTTATTTATTTATTTATTTATTTATTTATTTATTTATTTTTTGACACAGAGTCTCACTCGGTTGCTAGGCTGGAGTCAGTGGCACGATCTCGGCTCACTGCAACCTCCTCCTCCCAGGTTCAAGC
Organism: Macaca nemestrina; assembly: GCF_043159975.1. Classification (NCBI taxonomy): domain Eukaryota; kingdom Metazoa; phylum Chordata; class Mammalia; order Primates; family Cercopithecidae; genus Macaca; species Macaca nemestrina. The sequence continues at coordinate 162,447,624 of NC_092129.1, read as the reverse complement.
GATTCTCCTGCCTCAGCCTTCTGAGTAACTGGGTATACAGGCATGTGCCACCATGCCCAGCTAATTTTTGTATTTTTAGTAGAGACGGGGTTTCACCATGTTGGCCAGGATGGTCTCGATCTCTTGACCTTGTGATCTGCCCACCTCAAGTGTAGAATTTTAGTAAATGTTTTTCTGAAATCACTAGGAAGATCTGATTGTCATTCTCCTTTACCTGCTGTTTTGTTAAATAACTGTAATCATTTTTTTTAATGGTACAGGTATCCTTAGGGTATATCATACCTCTGCATGACTTATTACTTTTTAAAATACGGTGATAAATTAAGTTTTCCATATTTCACAGGGTTTTTGGATCTATGTTAATAAGTGAGATTAAACTACAATTTTTCTTGTTTACATTGTCCTTTATCAACTTTGGTATTAGAGCTGTTTGTCTTTTCCTTTTTTCTTTTTCTTTCTTTCTTTCTTTTTTTTTTTTTTTTGAGACAGTCTCGCTCTGTTGCCCAGGCTGGAGTACAGTGGCGTGATCTCGGCTTACTGCAAGCTCCGCCTCCTGGGTTCACACCATTCTCCTGCCTCAGCCTCCTGAGTAGCTGGGACTACAGGTGCCCACCACCATGCCCGGCTAATTTTGTTTTTGTATTTTTAGTAGAGACGAGGTTTCACCATGTTAGCCAGGATGGTCTTGATCTCCTGACCTCGTGATCTGCTCGCCTCGGCCTCCCAAAGTGCTGGGATTACAGGCATGAGCCAGCGCGCCCGGCCTCCTGTTTTCTTTTCTTTTCTTTTCTTTTTTGAGACAGAGTCTCGCTCTGTCACCCAGGCTAGAGTGCAGTGGTGCGATCTTGGCTCTCTGCAATGTCCACCTCCCAGGTTCAAGTAATTCTCCTGCCTCAGCCTCCCTCAGCCCTATGCCCAGCTAATTTTTGTATTTTTAGTAGAGATGAAGTTTCACCATAGGCTCCTCTTGAACTCGTGACCTTGTGATCAGCCTGCCTCGGCCTCCTGAAGTGCTGGGATTACAGGCAAAAGCCACCATGCCCGGCCATCTTTTCCTTTTTTCTTAGACAGGGTTTTGCCCTGTTGTTCAGGTTGGTGTGTGACAATGGGATCATAGCTAACTCCAGCCTCGAACTTCTGGCCTCAAGCGATCCTCCTGCCTCAGTTTCCCAAGTAGCTGGGATTACCAGCATGAGCCACTGAGCCTGGTCTTTTTTTTTAATTTGGTAAAAACTCACTATAAAGTTGGCTTTGATGCCCTTTGGATAGATTTATGTTTACTGATTATATTTCCTTCCTTCCTTCCTTCCTTCCTTCCTTCCTTCCTTCCTTCCTTCCTTCCTTCCTTCCTTCCTTCCTTCCTTCCTTCCTTTCTCCCTCCCTCCCTCCCTCCCTTCCTTCCTTCCTTCCTTCCCTCCCTCCTTCTTTCCTTCTCTTCTCTTCTGTTCTCTTCTCCTCTGTTCTCTTCTCTTCTCTCTCTTTCTTTCTTTTTCTTTTTTGAGACAGAGTCTTGCTCTGTTGCCCAGGCTGGAGTGCGGTGTCACCATCTCAGTTCACTGGCACCTCCGCCTCCTGAGTTCAAGTGGTTCTCCTGCCTCAGCCTCTGGAGTAGCTGGGATTACAGGCACGCACCAACACGCCCGGCTAATTTTTGTATTTTTAGTAGAAACAGGGTTTCACTATATCTCTCACTTTAAGTCGAAAGCTAGAAATGATTGAGTTTAGTGAGGAAGGCACGTTAAAAACCAAGATGGTCTAAAAATCAGGACTCTTGTGTCAAATAGCCAAGTTGGGAATGCAAAGGAAAGGGTCTGGAAGGAAATTAAAAATGCTACTCTAGTGAACACATGAATGACAAGAAAGCCAAACAGCTTTATTGCTGATATGGAGAAAGTTGCAGTGGTCTGGATAGTAGATCAAACCAGCCACAATATCTCCTTAAGCCAAAACCTAAAGTAGAGCACAGCTTAACTTTCTTCAAGTCTGTGATGGCCCAGAGAGGTGAGGAAGCTGCAGAAGAAAGCTTGAAGTTAGCAGAGATTGGTTCATGAGGTTTAAGGAAGGAAGCCGTCTCTGTAACACAGAAGTGTACAGTGAAGCAGCAAGTACTGATGGAGAAGCTGCAGCAAGTTATCAAAAATCTAGCTAAGATCAGTGATGAAAGTGGCTACACTAAACAACAGCTTTTCAACATAGATCTAACAGTCTTCTATTGGAAAAAGATGCCATGTAGAACTTTTCTAACTAGAGAAGAGAAGTCAATGCCTGACTTCAAAGGATAGACTTACTTTTTTGTTAGAGGCTAATGCAGCTGGTGCATTTAAGTTGAACCTCATTATCATTTACCATTCTAAGAATCCTGGGGTCCTTAAGAATTATGCTAAACCTACTCTGCCCTGTGCTCTATAAATGGTATAACGAAGCCTGGATGACAGCACATTTGTGTACAGTGTGATTTATTGAACATTTTAAGTCCACTGTTGAGAACTACTACTCAGAAAAAAAGATTCCTTTCAAAATATCACTGCTCACTGGCAACACACCTTGAGTGACAACACACCTTGTCACTCAAGAGCTCTGATGGTGATGTACAAGGGGATTAATATTGTTTTCATACCTGCTAATACAATATCAATTCTGCAGCCTATGGATCAAGGAGTAATTTTGACTTTCAAGTCTTATTATTTAAGAAATACATTTCATAACGCTATAGCTGCCATAGATTCCTCTTACAGATATGGGCAAAGTAAATTGAAAACCTTCTGGAAAAGATTTACCATTCTAGATGCCATTAAGAACATTTGCAATTCATAGGAGAAGCTTAAAATATCAACACGAAGGCCGGGCGCGGTGGTAGCTCACGCCTGTAATCCCAGCACTTTGGGAGGCCGAGGTGGGTGGATCATGAGGTCAGGAGATCGAGACCATCCTGGCTAACACAGTGAAACCTCATCTCTACTAAAAATACAAAAAAATTAGCCGGGCGCAGTGGTGGGCTACTCAGGAGGCTGAGGCAGGAGAATGGCGTGAACCCCAGAGGTGGAGCTTTCAGGGAGCCAAGATGGTGCCACTGCGCTCCAGCCTGGGCAACAGCAAGCCTCCGTCTCAAAAAAAAGAAAAAAAAATGAACATGAATAGGAGTTTGGAAGAAGTTGATTCCAGCCTTCTAGGATGGCTTCGAGGGGTTAAGATTTCAATGGAGGGGCCAGTCGTGGTGACTCATGCCTGTATTCCCAGCACTTTGGGAGGCTGAGGTAGGCGGATCACAAGGTCAGGAGACCAGCCTGGCCAACGTGATGAAATCCTGTCTCTACAAAAATACAAAATTAGCTGGATGTGGGGGCGGGCACCTGTAATCCCACCTACTCGGGAGGCTGAGGCAGGAGAATCGTTTGAACCCGGGAGGCGGAGGTTGCAGTGAGCCGAGATTGCGCCATTGCACTCCAGCCTGGGCAACAGAGTGAGGCTCCCTCTCAAAAAGAAAAGAAAAGAAAAGAAAAAAAGGTTTCAATGGAGGAACTTACTACAGATGCGATAGAACTAGCAAGAGAACTAGATTTAGAACTGAAGTCTGAAGATGTGTCTTAATTGCTGCAATCTCATGATTAAACGTGAATGAATGAGGACTTGCTTGTGGATGAGCAAAGAAAGTGGTTGCTTGAAAGGGAATCTACTCCTGGTGCAGATGCCGTGAACATTGTTGAAATGACAAAACAAACTATTTAGAGTAGTACATAAACTGAGTTGATAAACAGCTGTGGGGTTTGAGAGGATTGACGCAAATTTTGAAAGAAGTTCTAATGTGAGTAAAATGTTCACATGCTAGAGAGAAATCTTCGTGAAAGGACGGGCCAATCAATGTGGCAAATTTTATTGTCTTTTTTTTTTTTGAGACAGAGTCTCTCCCTGTTGCCCAGGCTGGAGTGCAGTGGTGTGATCTCGGCTCACTACAACCTCCACCTCCTGGGTTCAAGCAATACTCTGCCTCAACCTCCTTAGTAGAGACGGGGTTTCACCCTGTTGATCAGGCTGGTCTTGAACTCCTGACCTCGTGATCCACCTGCCTCAGCCTCCCAAAGTGCTGGGATTACAGGCATAAGCCACCTCGCCTAGCCTATTGTCTTATTTTAAGAAATTTGCCATAGCCACCTCAACCTTCAGCAATCACTACGCTGATCAGTGAGCAGCCATCCACATGGAGGTCACACCCTCCACCAGCAAAAAGAATATGACTTTCCGAAGGCTCAGATGATCATTAGCAGTTTGTAGCAAAAAAAAAAATTTAAAATTAAGGTATGTACATTTCCTTTAGGCATAATGCAATTGCACACTTAATAGTTATAATGTAAACATAGCATTTATATGCGTTGGGAAACCAAAAAACTGGGACTCACTTTATTGCTGTATTTGCTTTATTGTGGTGGTCTGGAACTAAACCTGTAATTTCTCTGAGGTATGCCAGGATTTTCTCATGATTAAACAAGATACATATATCTACATATAAACTCCTGCCTTTCCTCTTTTTTCCAGCATCAGTGTTGTTGGAGTCTTTCTAGGTTGCTTGTCTTTGTTTTCTGTTTTGTTAATTTCTTTTTTCCCCATGTTAGTAACCAGTTGTTCCTGCACCATTTGTTGTAAAAACTTTTCTTTCCCTATTCAATAGTTTTGATGCCTCAGTTGAAAATCAAATGACTGTATAAGTGTGAGTCTTTTTCTGGGTTTGTGATTCTCTTTCATTGATCTGGTTATGTGTGTTTACATTAATACCGCACTGTTTTGATTATCATAGCTTTAGAGTAAGCTTTGGTATCAGGTAGTGTAAGCCCTACCCTTATATTTAACATTCATATTTTACTAACAGTCTGAAATTGAACTTTAAATCACCTCTGTCCTCCTCCTCCTGAACTATACAAAGCCTGTTAGAAAGTTTTAATTTCAATCTTGTCTCTCAATATTTGGTGTTATGTAGTTTCCCCTTGTTTTTTTACCCCCGAATAATTTTTATTATTGCTTTTGGTTTTATTGTCAATGCTTATTTACATTTCTCAAGGCAGAGCAATTGCTTTGTTTACTCTCGTTAGGCAAGCATCTTTTTTTGTTGCTAAAAACTGGTGAATGGAGATCGGGCTTGGTGGCTTACACCTGTAATCCCAGCACTTTGGGAGGCCCAGGAGGGTGGATCACCTGAGGTCAGACCAGCACGACCAACATGGTGAAACCCCCCGTCTCTACTAAAAACGCAAAAATTAGCTGGATGTGGTGGTGCAAGTTCTGTAATTCCAGCTACTCAGGAGGCTGTGGTAGGAGAATTGCTTGAACCCCGGAGATGGAGGTTGCAGGGAGCCAAGATCATGCCACTACAATCCAGCCTGGGCCACAAGACTGAAACTCTGTCTCAAAACAAAACAAAACAAACAAACAAAAAAAATCGGTGCATGTAGGTGTTTTATATCTTCGTTAGTTTGAAATGTCTTTCTGTTGCCCTCATTCCTAGATGAGAGTTAAACTAGGTTTAGGGTTCTGTTATTTTCCCTGAGCACTTTGATTATGTTATCATATCATCTTTTTGTCTATATTGTTGTTAATGGGAAGTTTGCTGTTCTTATTATCACTGTTTTTGTGTATGCGTGTTATTTCTATTATTCCCTCTGGTCATGTCAATAATTTTCTTTTGTTTTTTCAGTTTCACTGTGTTGTGTCTAGACTTATTTTTATTTATCTTGAAGACTTAATTATTTTGTCTGTTAATTCATGTCTTTCATCAAGACTAAATTCTCAGGGATTTATAACTATATACTCATTTATTTATATAAATGTGGAATCATAAAATTATATATAAAATACATGTATAAATAAATAAGTGGGCCGGGTGTGGTGGCTCACGCCTGTAATCCCAGCACTTTGGGAGGCCGAGGCAGGTGGATCATGAGGTCAGGAGTTCGACACCAGCCTGGCCAAGATGGTGAAACCACGTCTGTACTAAAAATACAAAAATTAGCCTGGCAGGGTGGCCGGCACTTGTAATCCCAGCTACTCAGGAGGCTGAGGCAGAGAATTGCCTGAACCCAGGAAGCGGAGGTTGCAGTGAGCCGAGATCACACCACTGCCCTCCAGCCTGGGAGACAGACCAAGACTCTGTCAAAAAAATAAATAAATAAAATAATAATTAAAAAAAATAAATGTACTCTTTATTTGTATAAATTGCTTCTTCCCTATTTTCCTTCTGAAAAATTATACAATGTATGATTGTCCTTCTCACTCTAGCCTTTAAATCTTTTCATTTCGCTTCCTATTTTTTTTTTTTTAAATGCAGTTTCGCTATTTTGCCCGGTTTGGAGTGCGGTGGCGCGATCTCGGCTCACTGCAACCTCCACCTTCCAGTTTCAAGTGATTCTCCTGACTCAGCCTCCCCAGTAGCTGGAATTACAGGCGCCCACCACCACACCCAGCTAATTTTTGTATTTTTAGTAGAGACGGGGTTTCGCCATGTTGGCCAGGGATGGTCTCAATCTCCTGAGCCCGTGATCTGCCCACTTCGGCCTCTGAAAGTGCTGGGATTGCAGGCGTGAGCCACCGCACTTGGCCTCTCTTCCATATGTTTTAATCCATATCTCTCTCTTTCATTCTGGGATATTTCCTTTGATATTTCTTCTAGTTTATAATTACTGTCGTTAGCTGTGGTCTACTCTGCTCCTTAACTAAATGTAGTGTCAGTGGCCCACACATTTCTCTGGGACGTTTCAGTGTTTTCTGGCTGACTTGCAGCTGCCAGTATTCCACTTTTTTTTTTCCCCCAGAACAGCAAGCTGTAAATATTGGGAAATAAATACCCTTTCTACCAGCTCTCTAACAATGATTCTCGGGAATTATCCCCTACCCCTTTGGGGATAATTCTCAGGCCTATGTTTTGCACCACATCGTGATGGTTTCCCTGTCATTGAGTTTAGTGGACTTCTGTGGAAACTGACTTAACAGCATACCCTTTCAGGGCTGCCTTCCCGTCCTGTAATACTTTTCTACTTGCCTATAGTTCCATGCACTTTGCTAATAAACTGCTAGCTCTTTCATTCTTGTCTGAGAGTCTGCTTCAGGGAGAGCTCAAACTAAGGTACCCATCCATTATTTTTTATTTTTAAAAGTTCAATATGGTTATTTTTCCAATCTATTTTTTTCCATACTCTTCTATTTGCCCTTTATGGTTTTAGTTCTTTTTTTATCATTTTATTTTAGATATGCTGAATTTATAGCCTCTTTTAGACAGCTCGTGTACAACAAGAATGGTACTGTATGTGGGAGTCCACTTTGCCTGGTTTGTGAGCATCTGTAGAGTATTGGTAATTGCTTATGCCAGGTCCCAGAGTTTCCATGGATTTGGCACACATATCCTGTGTGGTACACATATCATTCTCTCCTTGGAATTCCTGCCTTCAACTTTACCATTGAAGGTGCCCAGGTTCTTGGCCTCTTAAAGAACTGGACAAAACGCACAAGTGCCAACGGTGGCTGACGCCTGTAATCTCAGCACTTTGGGAGTCCGAGGCAGGCGGATCACCTGAGGTCGGGAGTCCGAGACCAGCCTGACCAATATGAAGAAACCCTGTCTCTACTAAAAATACAAAAGTAGTCGGGCGTGGTGGCGCATGCCTGTAATCCCAGCTACTCGGGGGGCTGCGGCAGGAGAATTGCTTGAACCCAGGAGGCGGAGGTTGCGGTGAGCCTAGATCACGCCATTGCACTCCAGCCTGGGCAAGAAGAGCGAAACTCCGTCTCAAAAACAAAACAAAACAAAACAGAAAAAACAAAAAACGCACAAGCAAAGCAAGGAAAGAATGACACAACAAAAGCAGAGATTTGTTGTAAATGAAAGTTCATTCCACAGGGTGGGAGTTGACCCGAGCATAGGGGCTCAAGAGCTGCGTTGCAGAATTGTCTGGGGCTTAAATACTCTCTAGATATTTCCCATTGATTACTTGGTGTACACCCTATATAAATGAAGTAGCCGCCTGCAATCAGTCTCATTGGTTGCTGCCCACAACCAGAAGTTGAAGTTACAAGGGCTACACCCAATGCAAACATCTGATTGATTGTGGAAAGCAACCAATCAGAGGCTAAAGTGAAGTTAAAAGTTACACGTCTATGCAAAGGAAGACTTGGCTAGCAATCAGAGGCTGAAGTGAAGTTACAAAGTTACACTCCTGTGCAAACATCTGATTGGTTGCAGAAAGTGGAGTGGGGGGTGTAGCTACTCCAGAAAGCAGAGGGAGTAGCTTCCAGCCCTTTTGTTACTTAGATGTGGAAAGCTGGCGTTTTCCTTTCGATATAATTCTAGGAAGTCAGAATCGGCCTTGGGTTCCCTGCCTTCAGACCCTATTCTCCTACATGTATGGTGCAGTCTTAACATTTTGGTTTCTTTGTGAGAGGTTTATAGATTGGTGAAAAAAAATCTCTGCTGTGTCTCTTAGTGAGCGGGTATTTTTTTTTTTTTTTTTTTTTTTTGAGACGGAGTCTCGCTCTGTCGCCCAGGCTGGAGTGCAGTGGCCGGATCTCAGCTCACTGCAAGCTCCGCCTCCCGGGTTCGGGCCATTCTCCTGTCTCAGCCTCCTGAGTAGCTGGGACTACAGGCGCCCGCCACCTCGCCCGGCTAGTTTTTTGTATTTTTTAGTAGAGACGGGGTTTCACCGTGTTAGCCAGGATGGTCTCGATCTCCTGACCTAGTGATCCGCCCGTCTCGGCCTCCCAAAGTGCTGGGATTACAGGCTTGAGCCACCGCGCCCGGCCAGTGAGCGGGTATTTTTATGGCTCCTCTTTCACAGTACAGGCAGCTCTAGGCAGGGATCTCAGTTGTAGATATAGTATTGCATGGCAAATATTACATCTCCTGTCCTAGCACAGAAAAGTTCCATGAGCTAGGACCCCGATCCGTGTCTGCTGCTCCTTTGAGTCTCTGTGTCCTTAATTTTTAGTAGAAATGGAGTTTCACCATGTTAGCCAGGATGGTCTCGATTTCCTGACCTCGTGATCCGCCCACCTCGGCCTCCCAAAGTGCTGGGATTACAGGCGTGAGCCACCGCGATCGGCCTGCTAATTTTTTTTTTTATTTTTTGTAGAGATGGGTTTTTACCATGTTGCCCAGGCTGGTCTCAAACTAGTGATCCACCCACCTCAGCCTCCTGAAGTGCTGGGATTGCGGGCATGAACCACTGTACCCGGTCTCCAATACTAAATGCTAGTAAGTAGTATTTTTCCTTATACTGGGGTTGTATGTCAAGCATGAGTTATAGAGGCTAACCAGGAGTGGTATGTTATTGGAGTATCTCTGCTCACTTACGAATTTTCTGAGTTCTAACTAATCCACCATCTATTCCTTTTAGTTATAATCAAGAGCCATGTCACAGAAAAGAAAAAGATTGAATAGTACACTCTTCTTTCAGATGATTTTAGTGATCTCAGTACAGAAATGAAAAATAGATGAGAATTCAAGTGAGGTGTATCTAGATTTGAATTCTAGTTTTGTCCCTCACTCTTCCATGAACTTGAGCGAGTTACTTCACTTCTACAGGAAGTGGGCATGACAGATAATGCCTACCTTTCTGGGGCTAATGTATGCATTAAATGAAATTGCTAATATTGAGACAGCATAACTATCTGGCCCGTGATAAGCCCATAATAAATACTTTTCTTCCCTCATTTTACAACATATTTTCTAGTTTCCCTATGCATTTAAATTGTTTTATAAAATTTGTCCAAAATGAGGGTTTTATTCTGAATTTGTTTCAACCAAATGTTTAATAAGGACCTTTCATCAATCAGCACAGGTTATACACGAGTAAATAATACAGATTCTCAAGGAGCTCATAGACTGTGCCTGAAGTTGATTTATGTCTCTATTTAATGTATTAACCTTCATAAATGAACTTGTGTTTCAAGTGAGTTTGTATTGATTTACCCATACTGCTTCCCTTTGTCCTCCATGTGACCCAGGTCACAGGGGCTTCAGAGTGGACAGGACCTAAGTCAAAAGCAGTCTCACTATGGAAAGAGCAAGGCCAAATCCATGAGATTAGTATATTAGCAGGGCATACTAATTGGCCATGCTAAGCTTTAAATTTAGATGCTGTATTCTCACTTACGCCCAAAACATCAAAGCAGGCACTAAATTTTTTTTTTTTTTTTGAGACGGAGCCTCGCTCTGTCCCCCAGGCTGGAGTGCAGTGGCACGATCTTGGCTTACTGCAAGCTCCGCCTCCCGGGTTCATGCCATTCTCCTGCCTCAGCCTCCCGAGTAGCTGGGACTACAGGCGCCCGCCACAGCGCCCGGCTAATTTTTTGTAATTTTAGTAGAGATGGGGTTTCACCGTGGTCTCGATCTCCTGACCTTGTGATCCGCCCGTCTCGGCCTCCCAAAGTGTTGGGATTACAGGCGTGAGCCACCGCACCTGGCCACACACTAAATATTTTTAAAAACTGAGGAGTATCAGAGGGCAAAAATAATACAGTACTTGGATAAAAAGCCACTTTTCATGAAGGGAAAATAAGAAGCATATATAGAAGGGAGTTTAACCTTACGATGGATAAAAAATGCCACTCATGTGACCAAAGACCTTTAAAATAGAGTCTCGTTGGAAATAGAGCCTTCAATGATATAAACTGATTGGGGAGGTTTTTTTTGTTTGTTTGTTTGTTTCTTTGAGATGGAGTTTCGCTTTTGTTGCCCAGGCTGGAGTGCAGTGGCATGATCTCGGTTCACTGTACCCTCCACCTCCGGGGTTCAAATGGTTCTCCTGTCTCAGCCTCCTGAGTAGCTGGGATTACAGGCACATGCCACCATGCCCGGCTAATTTTTTGTATTTTTAGTAGAGACAGGGTTTCACCATGTTGGCCAGACTGGTCTTGAACTCCTGACCTCAGATGATCCACCCACCTTGGCCTCCCAAAGTGCTGGGATTACAGGCATGAGCCACTGTGCCCGGCCTGATTTGGAAGTTATTGTTTAATGGGTATAGAATTTCAGTTTGAGATGATGAAAAAGTTCTGGAAATGGATAGCAGTGATGGTTGCACAACAATGTGAATGTACTTAATGCCACTGCATTATACACTTAAAAAATGGTTAAAATGGCAATGTTTATGTTATGTCTGGTTTATAATTAACAAATAAAAAGCACAATGTAGATACAGCAAAGAAATAGTGGAACTTGGCTGATTGCATCTAGGGGTTCTCTAGGAAACTACCCCACTTCCTTATTTCTGTGGCTAAAATGCTAAGGCACTGTGCTTTTTTTTTTTTTGACTTTTCAACCTACATGTGAATGTGTATTTATGCTTCCTGTGACCCGCTCCACTTACAGAAGTCAGAAGCTTTGTATATAAAGTATTATTATGTAGAGATGATAATAATGTGTTTTCTGACTCACAGCCATTCTCTAATAATCATCTAGCACTTATTTCTCAAAGTGCTTTTTCATCTGTTTTCCCCGTTGAGCTACAGAGCCTGGGAGGCATTACCGTTGTTTCATGGATTTGAGGAAATGTAAACACAGGGAAGTTAGTGCCTCACCACAAGTCTTAGTATAAGCAGGACTGGAACCCGTGATTTCTGGGTCCTGAGTTAACATTCTTTTTTTGTTTGTTTGTTTTTTGAGACCGAGTCTCACTGCATCGCCCAGGCTGGAGCACAGTGGCACGGTCTTGTCTCGCTGCAATCTCTACCTCCCGGGTTCAAGCGATTCTTCTGCCTCAGCCTCCCAAATAGCCGGGATTACAGTCACTCACCACCTGTGAGTGCCTGGTTAACTTTTGCGTTTTTAGAAGAGACAGGGTTTCACCATGTTGACCAGGCTGGTCTCAAACTCCTGATCTCAAGTGATCTGCCTGCCTCGGCCTCCCAAAGTGCTGGGATTGCAGGCATGAGCCACCGCATCGGCTTACACTCTACACCATATAATGTTTGAACTTTTGGCCAGGCGTGGTGGCTCATGCCTGTAATCCCAGCACTTTGGGAGGCCGAGGCGGGCAGATCACTTGAGGTCAAGAGATCAAGACCATCCTGACGGACATGGTGAAACCCTGTCTCTACTAAAAATACAATAACAAACTTAGCCAGGCGTGTTGGCGGACGCCTGTAGTCCCAACTACTCGGGAGGCTGAGGCAGGAGAATAGCATGAACCCGGGAGGAGGTGGAGCTTGCAGTGAACCGAGGTCACGCCGCTGCACTCCAGCCTGGGCAACAGAGCAAGACTCTGTCTCAAAAAAAAAAAAAATGTTTGCACTTTCATGACTGGGCTTGACACTAAAACTTTTGTGTAAAGAGAAAAAACAATCAATTACATGAATGTAAGAAGGAATAATAAGGTACCACCACCACCAAGATAACTGAAGTTTTGACTTGCTGTCCAAATGTTTTGGCATTATGTAGCCATAGCGTGAACATAAAAAGAATTGAATACAAATGTTAAATTGAAATAATTCTAAACCAGGCCATGCTTGTCATTACAGCTAGCAAATACAGGTCAGTTTGAAAAGCTAGGAATCATTGGGTTAATCAGTCATAGCACACCTTTCCTGAAGCTTATCAGCTTATCAGGGCATTCAGTTTCCCTATTTGTAAAAAGAGACTGAAAATTATTTATGCCCTGATTCCTGTGCTACATTTTACGTAAATGTAAAAGATGAAACTGAATTTTTGAGATAACTGCTCTACAGGAACTAAGGGTAGAAAAACTAAATTAATGAAAGGAGAGTTGAGATTAGCACACACAATGTTTACCTTCTCACTTTGAATAGATGCTAGAGACGAGCAGCAAGTCTGGCTTTATGCTTCTGAGGAGTCAAGCAAAGAGGGAACCTGATTAATGGCAAGATTTATCCATAAGATTAAAGCCAAACTATAGGTGAAACACTTTTTGATCCTAAAACCTGTGAAATATTTCTCCTATGGATTCTCATAAAGAGGACATGGTACGATAGAGTGAAAAATGTCCTTGGCAACATCACTACAATAGACACAAAAAGAGCTTTCATGTTTCCAGTTCTTTGATACCCTTCAGTAAAGGCCAATGGTGTAACACCAAGGCACATTCTACAAGGGGTCACTGAGGATCTGTGTTCTGAAGTCCTAATTTCATGTGTGGTAAAAATAATGGGAATATAATAACACTTGAGCTCAAACTCAATTTCAAAACATAGCTAAAATGCTTAAGTGTTTATAGTAAACTTTATCAAATTCCATGTATGCAGACTACATAAATAACGGTGTATGGAGACACAGCAGGGGGTGAGAGAAGAGCAGTTACCTTACCATGACCTTACCATGAAAGCATAACACAATGGGTCGGATGTTCTTCTGAGCAAGTTTCCCTGAGGCAGATACAGTTTAGGGAAAAAGATTACAGTGGGTTGGATGGCAGGAGAATTTGTTGGATAAGTAAGCAGGTGAATGATGAAGGTAATTAGATAATGGATTAATATCAAAGTAGAGGGAAATTTTTAACGTCCTTCCTCAGGGCTCTCACCAGAACTTATTAATCCCTTTATGAAATCAATAACTTGGCTAAAGGTATGGAATTTATGATTGGCAGATTTATCATATTAGATCTAAGTGCCAAAACAAACAAAAAAATTCTCAGCAGATTAGAGTGATGAGATAATGCTATCAAGATCAACATCAACAAAGATGAAAAAAAAGGTCACATGTTTTTGACCTGCTAGAAGGGGAAACACTGTTCTTGGTATTTTTCCCCAGTCTTTCCATGTCATTCTTCAAATTAAACAAACATTGCATTGAATGCCTGTTGTGTGCCAGGCACTATGCTAGGTACTAGAAATACGATGATAAATAAGGCACACACCCTAGCATGGAAGACATATATAGGAAACACCAGACTGTGCATATTAGTTCCTTCTTACATTGCTATAAATAAGTACCTGAGACTGCGTAATTATAAAGAAAAAAGGTTTAATTGACTCACAGTTCCTCAGGCTGTATAGGAAGCATGATGCTGGCATCTGCTTGGCCTTCGGGGAGGTCTCAGGAAACTTGCAATCATGGCAGAGGGTGAAGAGGAAGCAAGCACGTCTTACATGGCCAGAGCAGGAGGGAGACAGGGGCAGCGGTGGTGGGGGCTGGTGGAGGGAGGGCTACATATGTTTTTTTTTTTTTTAGACGGAGTTTGCTCTTGTTGCCCAGGCTGGAGTGCAATGGCGCAATCTCGACTCATCACAACCTCTGCCTCCCGGATTCAAGCGATTCTCCTGCCTCAGCCTCCCAAGTAGCTGGGATTACAGGCATGCACCACCATGCCCGGCTAATTTTGTATTTTTAGTAGAGACGGAGTTTCTTCATGTTGATCAGGCTAGTCTCGAATTCCTGACCTCAGGTGATCCGCACGCCTTGGCCTCCCAAAGTGCTGGGATTATAGGCCCAGCCTGGTGCTACATACTTTTAAACCACCAGATCTCATGATTACTCATACTATCATAAGAATGGCACGAAGGGGATGGTGTAACCAATTCGTGAGAACTCCACCTCCATGATCCAGTCACCCCCCACCAGGCCCCACCTCCAATGCTGGGGATTCCAACCCCACATGAGATTTGGTGGGGACACAGATCCAAACCATATCAGCATGTAAGTGTCATAATGAAGATGAATTAGGTACAATTGTGGCATGGAGTGTGGGGAGAGTTCAGTTCCTTGCAAGCTGAAGATCAGGAAAGGCTCCAATGAGAAGGTGAGCCCAAATTAAAAAATAGACCTTCACTAGGCCTGGGCCTTGGGGAGTGGAGTGGTAACAGACAGAACAACACAGGAGAGGTGTATTCAGGGAGCTATGAGTGACTTTGTTTGGATGGAGATGTTGATGTGTGGGGAGGGGAGATGGTAGGCAATGATGTAGTGAGGGTAGATAAGGCCATTAGAGAGGAAACTGAGTTTGGACTCTGGCAGTGGAGAGAGCCATTGATTTTTATTTATTTTTTCTTACAGACAGGAATAATGTGATCGCAATGGCATTTTTATAAAGGTCACTCTGGAATATTGCTTCCAATGGTTTGGACATGGTGCTAGGGTAATTATGGAGAAGGAAACTAATTTGGAGTCTGCATTAGTCTGCTTGGGCTGTGATAGCAAAATATTGCAGATATAGACTAGGGGGCTTAAACAATGGAATATTAATTTTCTCACAGTTGTGGACGTTCGAAGTCCCAGATCAAGGTCTGGCAAGGTCGGTATGTGGTGAGGGTTCTCTTTCTGGCTTGTAGATGGTCAGCTCCTCACAGTGTCCTCCCATGGCCTTTCATCTGTGCATGCTCATGGAGAAAAAAGAAATGAGAGAGAGAGAGAGAGTTCTGATGTCCCTTCTTATAAGGGCACTAATTCTAGGGGATCAGGGCCCCACCCTTATGACCCCATTCAACCTTAATTACTTCCTTAGAGTTCCTGTTTCCAAATATAGTCACACTAGGGGTTAGGGATTTTGATGGTTAATATTAAGTGTCAACTTGACTGGATTGAAAGATGAAAAGTATTGTTCCTGGGTGTGTTTGTGAGGGTGTTACCAGAGGAGTTTAACATTTGAGTCAATGGACTGGGAGTGGAAGACCCACCCTTAGTGTGGGTGGGCACCATCCAATTGGCACCCAGCACAACTAAAAAAGCAGACAGGAAAAGGTGGAATAAGCTGGCTTGCTGAGTCTTCCAGCTTTCGTCTTTCTCCCATGCTGGATGCTTCCTGTCCTAGAATGTCAGACTCTGAGTTCTTTGGCCTTTGGACTCTTGGACCTACACTAGTGGTTTGCCAGGAGCTCTCTGGTCTTCAGCCACAGACTGAAAGCTGCACTGTCAGCTTCCCTACTTTTGAGGCTTTGGGACTTGGATGGAGCCACTACTGGCTTCCTTTGTCCTTAGCTTGCAGAAGGCCTATTGTGGGACTCCTTCACTCTGTGATGGTGAGTCAATTCTCCTTAATAAAAACCCTTTTGATTCGACTCCAATGAGTGGAGGAACACCAGGGTTCTTTGTCTTGAGTGGGATTAGATAAAATGACACGGATACACATGGAGTGGTTTTAAGGAGCAGAGAGTTTAATAGGCAAGAAGGAAGGGAGAAGATGGAAGAAGCTCCACCATACACAAACAGAGGAAGGGGGGCTCCAAAGCAGAGAGAGGAGACCCTGTGTGCCACGGATACCAGTCAGGTATATGAAGAGGCTGGAGGAGGCAATGTTTGACTTGCATGGGGCTCAGGGGATTGCTTTGACCAGGCATGTCATTCAGGTAGCCAGCGACAAACCCGGCCCTCCCACCCTATTCTGTTAATATGCAAATGCAGGCAGCCATGATGTTTTGCACACGTGGGGAAACCTGGGGGTGGCCATGTTGCCAGGCACATGTCCGGGCAAGGGCAAGGAGGCTGCAAGAATCGCCATGTTTGGGTGGACCCAGTTTCTAATGGCCTACATTTGCATATCAAAGGTTGCTGGCCTGGCTCTAAGAGCCCGGACTTTCCAGCTAGACAAGAAACGTTTCGGGAGCAGCTTTAAAAATGAAAACTTTACAAGGACCCCTTTTCCTCTCTATCTGCCTAAAATAATTTCATAATAACTCCTACCAAGCTTTCATATATACATCTATCCTATTCGTTGTCCTTCTGAAGAACCCTAATACAGGCTTCAACATATGAACTTGGGGGGTACACAAACATTCAGTCCAGAGACCATTACAATTGTTTAGGTAAAAGAGGATGAGGGCCTGAACTAAGTAGTTAGAGGGTAGGTGGGGAAGGATATCAGCGATGCTAAGGAAATGAAATGAAAGGGAGGATTCTTTGCTGATGTAGGCAATGGCCAGGGCAGGGAGGGGAGAGTGGAGAGCACAGGGTAGCTCCCACATTTTTTGTTCTCTTACAGGTTAGATGGTAGTACTGCTAAGAAGAATAAAGATTGTGGGGGAGGGTTTCTGATGTTGGAAAAATGCTGGCCAGGGGAAGTGGCTCACGCCTGTAATCCCAGCACTTTGGGAGGCTGAGGTGGGCGGATCACTTGAGGTCAGGGATTTGAGACCATCCTGGACAACATGGTGAAACCCTTGTCTCTACTAAAAATACAAAAATTAGCCGGCTGTAATCCCAGCTACCTGGTAGGCTGAGGCAATGAGAATTACTTGAAACCAGGAGGCAGAGGTTGCAGTGAGCCGAGATTGCACCATTGCACTCCAGCCTGGGCCTGGGTGACAGAGTGAGACTCTGTCTCAAAAAAAAAAAAAAAAGAAAAGAAAAATCGCTGACAAGATCCGTTTAAGATATGTTAAGTGTGCGATATCTGTGAGACATGTGCTGGAAACATGGAGTGGGTAGTTGCAGTTATAAGTGTTTGTTTCAAGAAAGAATAACTTGGGCTGGAGGTACAGAGACCGGAGTCATCAGCACTCAGGGCCACATTGGATGCAATTGGCTTGGATAGACAGGTGAAGAATAAGAAGAGAAAAGGACCAAGGATTGTTCTTGGAGAGAAACTGTACATTGAGACACCAAAAATTATTGCTAATTGTCTTATTACTTCATTTTAAAGCCGGGAGAGGCTGGGTGTGGTGGCTTACGCCTATAATCCCAGCACTATGGGAGGCCAAGGCGGGCAGATCACTTGAATTCAGGAGTTCAAGACCAGCCTGGCCAACATGGCGAAATCCCATCTCTATTAAAAATACAAAAATTAGTTGGGCGTAGTAGTGCACACTTGTAATCCGAGCTATGTGGGAGGCTGAAGCACGAGAATCACTTGAACCTGGGAGGCAGAGGTTACAGTGGGCTGAGATCACGCCACTGTACTCCAGCCTGGGCGACAGAGCGAGACTACATCTCAACATAAATAAATAAAGGAATAAATCAATAAAGCAAGTTAGGAGAAAAACTATAGAAATACTTTTGGATTAATAATTTGTATTTTTCCATATCAGGCTCTCACCCACATTCTTAACAATTTTGTCTGAGCACATACCCACTTCTGTTGTTGACTCAAAGTGATATTTTTTGCTAATAAATGAGAGAAGCCTCTGGAAGCTGCTGCAACAGGTAAAGGATTATACTTAGCTGCAAATTTAACCTCTGTAATTCCAGCTGCAGAATGAAGTCATTTATTACATGGAAAAATTGCTGGCTCTGAAGGAGAAGACAAATGGTTGCCTCTTTGCCCTAGTTTAAATAGGATGATGGCCCTTGCGTATTCCCCAAAGATGAAGATCTGACCACCTGTGAGCCAGGCTGGGAAGGTCTGTTATCAGAGTCCCTGCCTGTGTTCTGGATTCAGGGGTTTGTTTCTAGCTCTTTTTCTGAGGACTCAGCTTGCCAGCAAATAAAAAGCAAATGTAACAAATAAAGAGAGAAAAAACTACTACAAAACTGAAGGAAACCTCATATGAGATTTACATAAACCAGAAGGAAAAGTAAATATCAAAACTGAGTATATAGAGCAGGCAATAACCCATGCAAATATACAAGATTGCCTATTCCAAATAGGTAGAGAAATTGTGATCAGTGTAATTATTCATACACAGGGCATTACATTAGAAAGCACGGGATAGAAAGCAGGTGGCTGGGGGAAAAGCCACCTTGTTTATCCCTTATGCTTCTCAGTTGTGTCTATGGGTGATAGGCTTCCCAGATTGAGTAAGTCAAAGCTATAATAAAAATGCCTCTCTGAGAAGCTTTTATGCCTAGGATAACCTTGAGCTTTTTGTGTTTTGTTTTAGCCCAGAGGAGAAAGTCTAATAATACCTCTCTCTACAAAACAAAATATTCACCAGTTCTATTCTTGTTTAAGGCTGTTATCATCTCAAACAAGTATTTCTATAGGAAAAATAAAAAGTCATGGCAAAGTTACGTGAATTTTGGAGCACAAATATAATGCAGAATCAAAAGAAAACAGGTAAGAGTATTTCCATTCAATTCTACTGCCTTTGGGGTAAAGAATCTCTAAGTCAGGTATAAGGGATAAATGTTATGCAACAGAAAGCCAGGAGTGGAACCCCCAAATAATGCCATTTAGCATCATTAGAATAGGATCAGGATCTTTTTTTCTCCCAGGAAGTTAAAAATATTTCTCCTGCATAATCATGTTAGCCTGAAGACTGCTT
Source organism: Macaca nemestrina (assembly GCF_043159975.1). NCBI lineage: Eukaryota > Metazoa > Chordata > Mammalia > Primates > Cercopithecidae > Macaca > Macaca nemestrina. The sequence continues at coordinate 162,428,499 of NC_092129.1, read as the reverse complement.
TGTATCTACATAGGGTGATCATCCAAGAACATGAGTTTGTAATCAGAAGCTGTGATGTACTTTTTACTGAAAAAGGTACCACCCATTCATCTAACTAATGCCAAGGTTTTCAGAGAAAGCTCTATAATGGATAGAAAACTGATTCCACATGAAGTGTATATTATAACAGCACAAATGTTAGGAAAGTTATCTGATAGGATCTGGGAGTGCAAAAGCAGGACTGCAAAGGTGCTGGGGAGGAAAGGAAATAAACATCTGTAGGAAGAAATATTTCAATCTATATTTGAAAGATACTGGCCGGGCGTGGTGGCTCAAGCTTGTAATCCCAGCACTTTGCGGGGGCCGAGTTGGGCACATCGCTTGAGCTCAGGAGTTCAAAACCAGCCTGGGCAATATGGTGAAACCCTGTCTCTACAAAAAATACAAAAAAAAAAACCGGCTGGGCATGGTGGCACTCGCCTATAGTCCCAGCTACTCAGGAGGCTGAGGTGGGAGGATTGCTTTAGCCTGGGAGGTCAAGTCTGCAGTGAGCTGAGATCACACCACTACACTCCAGCCTGGGCAACAGAACAAGACCCTGTCTCAAACAAAAAAAAAAAAAAAAAAAAAAAGAAAGAAAAAAAGTAGTGCTGCTGATTCAGAAGTCTAGTTTCTGGTGTAACTTATGTAGATCAGAGGTCTCTTGAGAATTTGTGTAGCTTTTATTTTCAATGCCCATCATCCTTAAGGAAGATCATTTACAGAAGTTCCAGACCTTTATAGCTGAGAATCAAAAGGAAATTTACCATCTACTATCTCACTGCTTTAACTTTCTTTCTAAACGATAGAACTCAATAAATGTCAGCTGTTTTTACTTGTCAGGTTTATCTGGTAAGCACTTTACATTTTGGATGACATTTTATCTTTACAGTCTTTTTTTTTTTTTCTTTACAGTCTTATGATGCAGGTGGTGATATGTTGTTTTACACATGGTAGCAGAGGTTCAAAATGCTGAAGTAGGCCAGGTGCAGTAGCTCACACCTGTAATCTCAACACTTCGGGAGACTGAGGCAGGTGGATCACTTGAGGCCAGGAGTTGGAGACCAGCCTGGCCAACATGGTGAAATCCTGTATCTATAAAAAATACAAAAAAAAAAAAAAATTTGCTGGGTGTGGTGGCACATGCCTGTCATCTCAGCTGCTTGGGAGGCTGAGGCATGAATGAGAATCTCTTGAACCGGGAGGTGGAGGTTGCAGTGAACCGAGATTGCACCACTGCACTCCAGCCTGGGTGACAGAGCAAGACTCTGTCTCATAAAAGAAAAAAAAAAAAAGTAATCTGATCATGAGCACAAAGCAAGCCAGGTTCTGCACACCAAGCAGGTGACTGAAAAATTCACACTCTTAATAAAAAATTCTATCTCCTGAGAGGATAGAGATCTGCAATGTGACCACCAAGGAGGGACACTTAGTCTAACTTGGGGGGTTCTAGAAAGGCTTCCCTTAGGAAATGAGGGCTTAAAAGGATCTGAAAGGTGAATAAGAATTAGAAACAGGAGAAAGGTACGATAAATGTCATCAGAGAGAATAATGTGAGTAAAAGCACGTAGGCCTGCCACAGTATTGCTACAAGCAGTTTAGCATTGTCAGAGTGCAGTGTGAGTCAGAGATTGATGGAAATTAAAGATTGAGGGAGGGGTAAAGAGAAAGCCATAGCAGGAGGGCCTCGGTATGCTATGAAGCTTAGATTTTACCCTAAGAAATGAAAGTAATTAGAATAATATAGTAAAAACAACCAGTGTACAAGGAAAAACCAACAATCTGGACTTAGAAAAAAACAGGATTTCAGTCTTCTAGATACCTTTTGGGAAAGGAAAAAGATGGACTGTTCATTATTCTTAAAAATATTTCTGCAATAAAATGATCATTGCTTGGAACCAAGAAAATGAAAAACATTTCAGAACAGGCAGCTCTCCTCAGTAATGTTTCTGACTGCAGGAAAATTGTTAGGCAAGCCGTGGAGTATTTGAAACTGAATGGTAGCTGTTACTGTATGTCACTTCTAGATTAAGCACTTTAGTTAAGTATCTCATTTAATCCTCATAACAACCCTATGAAGTAGGTAATTACTTCTCAGTTTCAGCAGGTAAATAAAACCAATGACTTGTCTAAAGAAATATAGTTTAAAACAAAGTAGGATGAAGACTTGCTGAGTTCCCAGTGCTAGTCAAAAAAGCCCTGAAAATTGGTAAGCCAACTATAAAGACTAAGGAGAGTTGATTTTCTCTGTGGACAGATACAAAAACGAAATATACCAAAGTCTGAAAAATCCTACCCCTTTCTTTCTTTCTTTTTAATTTTTGTTTTTTGTTTTTATGTTTTTTTTTTTTTTTCAGATGGAGTCTCACTGTTGTCACTCAGACTGGAGTGCAATGGTGTGGTCTCGGCTCACTGCAAACCCCGCCTCCTGGATTCAAGTGATTCTCCTGCGTCAGCCTCCTCAATACCTGGGACTACAGGCGCGTGCCACCACATCCAGCTAATTTTAGTGTTTTTAGTAGAGACAGGGCTTCATTATTTTGGCCAGGCTCGTCTTGAACTCCTGACCTCATGATCTGCTTGCCTCAGCCTCCCAAAGTGCTGGGATTACAGGCATAAGCCACCATGCCCGGCCTGTTTCTTTTTTCTTTTTCTTTCTTTCTTTTTTTTTTTTTTTGAGAAACAATTTCATTCAGTCCTCCAGGCTGTAGTGCAGTAGTGCGATCTCAGCTCACTGCAACCTCCACCTCCTGGGTTCAAGCAATTCTCAGGCCTCAGCCTCCTTAGTAGCTGGGATTACAGGTGCGTGCCACCACGCCCAGATAACTTTTGTATTTATTTATTTTGAGATGGAGTCTTACATTCATTTATTTATTTATTTATTTATTTATTTATTTATTTATTTTGAGACGGAGTCTCACTCTTGCCCAGGCTGGAGTGCAATGGCGCAACCTCGGCTCACTGCAACCTCCGCCTCCCAGGTTCAAGCGATTCTCCTGCCTCAGCCTCCTGAGTAGCTGGGATTGCAGGTGCACACCACCACGCCTGGCTAATTTTTATATTTTTAGTAGAGATGTATATATATTATATTTTTAGTAGAGTATTTTTAGTAAAAATTAAAAATGTTTATATTTTTAATAGAGACTGGTTTTGTCATGTTGGCCAGGATGGTCTTGAACACTTTAGCTCAAGTGATCTGCCTCCTCAGCCTCCCAAAATGCTGGGATTACATGCATGAGCCACCACGCCCGACCTCAGTCCTTTCTTATTAATTGGTTGATAGTCTTTTTTAACAAGATAAACTAATATTTCATAAAGAAAACAATTTACCCTGCACAGTACCGTTAAACTTGAAATCCTAGAGAATACTGTGGGAAGTTCATGTGGGCTTCTGAGTAAACTTTCCAAGATCTAAAACCCATAAGGAAACCATACATGTAACTTGGCAAAGATAAATGACTGAGAGTGTCTGAACAAGTGAGAATCAACCAGGTTAGGCTACGATTACGAACAACCCTAAAATTTCAGTGGTTTGTGATAAGAAAATTTCATTTTTTTGTTCACACTAAATGACCACTGAGGGTTGACTGGTGGGTACTCAGTTTGGTACCCAGGCTAAATCAGCATCCCTATCCAGCACTGTAGCAGATGGAAAAGGGGCATGTCAAAATCATACACCAAAATCTTAAAGTTTCCACCTGGAAGAGACAAACATAGTTCATGCTCGCATTTCATTGGCCAGGACAAATCATGTGGCCACATCTGACCCAGGATAGGCAGGGAATTGCATTCTACCATGTAGCCAGAAAGAGAGAAAAATTTGCTGAATAGCACTGATGACTACTACAGTGATAACTTCAGAAAAACAGAGGTGAAAGCAACCTAAGAAAGAAAATTCTGGAGCTAGGAACAGCATTAAGCACCTATAATTATGTGAACAGTTGATGACCTATTCGTAATGGTGGCTAAGAGGATATTTAATATATCATTTCACATCTATGAAAAAATGTTGCGGCCGGGCGAGGTGGCTCACGCCTGTAATCACAACACTTTGGGAGGCCGAGGCGGGTGGATCACCTGAGGTCAGGAATTCGAGACCAGCCTGACCAACATGGTGAAACCCCATCTCTAATAAAAACACAAAAATTAGCCGGGCGTGGTGCTGCACGCCTGTAATCCCAGCTACTCAGGAGGCTGAGGCAGGAGAATTGCTTGAATCCAGGAGGCGGAGCTTGCAGTGAGCCAAGATGGCGCCACTGCACTCCAGCCTGGGCAACAGAGTAAAAAAAAAAAAAAAAGAAAAAATATTGCATTAAGTAGTTGGCCAATTAATGCTATAAGAAGTTTGCAGAAAGACACTGTGGGATCTCTCACTGGTCATATAGTATGGGAAATGTTTATCATACTTCTTCACTCTCGTGGGGGATTCAATCAAAAGCTATGTTACTTCTGACTAATTTTTTCAGCAGTGTGATTCTAACGGTATTCCTGTTGCATTGCTGATTGCCAGCATTAGACTTATGGAGCTTCTTTCTGTTTATCTAATGACTCTATGTGCAAAACTTTCACATATGACATATGATTCTACTTATTGCTACTTAATATATTTCTTTCATATTAGTATGCTATCTAATTTTAAACTATTACATAGAAAATGAACTAGTTAACTCAAAACATTTCTCATTACTGAAATAACGTCTTTTTTAGAGAAAATCGGATATCGTAACTTCATTCTCCAAATAGAACAGAGTCCTCCCTTTAGAAGGAACATATATAAGAGGTTTCTTAGGTTGTGTTTCCCCAGAAACTGACCCAAAGGGTAGGATTTGAGGGCAAGTATTGTAATCTATTTGGGATGTGATCCTGGAAAGCATTGGTGGGGAAGAGAGTAAGGAATTAAGGAGGGAAACCAGGAAGGAAGGAAGGAAGGATAGCAGGCAGGTAACACTGTTCCCTAAAGGGGAGGTTACTGCTGTGTGTACCTGAACCTCAAAAGTTGGGCACCTTTGGGAGACTAGAGTACAATTTACCGTAGTCCTAAGCTCAGTGGGAAGCTGGAGTATTTTTATGTCAACATCTTTTTTTTTCCTTTTTTTTTTTGAGACGTTGTGTTAGTTTGTTGCCCAGTCTGGAGTGCAGTGGCACTATCTAGGCTCACTGCAATCACCACCTCATGGGTTCAAGCAATTCTCCTGTCTCAGCCTCTTGAGTAGCTGGGTTTACAGGCACATACCACCACGCGCCACTAATTTTTGTATGTTTTAGTAGATACAAGGTTTCACCATGTGGGCCAGGCTGGTCTCAAACTCCTGCCCTCAAATGATCCACCTGCCTTGTAAAGTGTTGGGATTACAGTTGTAAGCCACCATGCCTGGCCTCAAAACCAATCTTTGATTGGTTGAGGGCTGCTCTGAGAGGAATTAACTGCTTGGCTCCTCTGGCTTGCCCCTCTGCACTGGCAAAGTGGGGTCTGGCAGCCAGAGGAAGCCCTTGAATGGGGAAGCAGAGAGGGAAGAGTAAGATGCCATTGGCCTGCCAGTAGGAAGCCCATGACATACTGTTGGAGCCCCAACCCTGTTAGTACAGAAAAGATACCTGGCTTATATGCTCTGCTATATCCATCTTTGAGCCTAGATGATGTTAATTAACTCTTTAAAAAGATATTAAAGCTCTGGTGACATCTGAGAAAAAGATGGTATGCTTTAAAAGGTAGGAGTGTACAGCTCATACATTGTCCCAGCAGCCGGCTTTATTACAGAGATGGAGCTCTGATGGGTGGAAGACCAAGATTCCAGGAAGAAATCAGTTACTTCACCAGCAGGTTGGGAAAGAGAGATACTTCAAACAGCTCTGAGAGCAATATTTCATAAAGACAGGCAGCAGGAAGAAAGCCTTCTTAAGGCCATATTGACTTTTGCACCTAGCAAATGACCCTTATTCTTCATTCCCTGAAAAAAGAGAGAAACAAACAGTAAACATTTTCAAAGGATCGGTAATGCTTTAATAGCTCTGCTTAGTAAGTGGAGTATTGGGTGTTATTTCGAAGTCAAAAACCCTATCTTGGTTGATTTACCCTATAACCTGGATTTTCGAGAGGCAGCAGAATGGAATTGTCTCAAAGTACTGACTTTTCATTATTTTCCACGCAGATCCCTGAGGATAAGAGAAGGAAAGGTTTTGTCTCGGGGAGGGTAGGCTTCTCCTAAAAAGAGAATTCTGGAAGTCAACATAATTAAACAAAGAGGAAAATGTGCCAGACAGGAGTGGGTGGGGGCTGTTTTCTCTTTGTGGTTGGTTGTGGTGCGTTCAAGATTCCTCGCCTAAGATGAGGTTCCTGAGCTTCCAGTAGCCGACTGACTGCCCGAGAGACCCAGGGCTCCGCGAGGCGACGGCGCAGGTGTCGAGGCTCCCTGCAGGTGAGGGGCCGACGCTCCAAGAGGCCCGCCCAGGCGGGCCCTGAGTCCTGCCTCACGGCTGCTCCCTGGGATCCGAGGGCGGAACGGGACGCGCAGGAACCCGGCCCGACGGGCGCGGCTCACACCCGTGCGCTTCCTGCGCCCTGGGCCTCACTTAGCGGCCAGAGCCGCGGCCCTGCGCGTTGCCGGCGGCCGCTTCTTTATCTCTTGGCCACCTCTTTCCTCTGACCCCACTGCCCAGCACTGTACGCGTCCAAACTAAAGAAACATCATTCCCTTAAGGAGCTGGGGAAAGCGCGTGCTCCGCTCGCCCTGGCACCGGGGGTCGCCCAGCTCGCGGGCCGGGACGGGTGGCGCAAGAGGTGGTGCTCCCTGTCCGGGAGGGGACGGGGAAGAGGGCATCTCTGGTCCTGGGATGCAATTGTCCCGGTTTCTCCTTCTGGCCCCCTTCGCCGCGCGCACGAACTCTAGGGGAAGTTGGCTGTAAAGTTTCCGAGAGCGGCGTGGGCTGGTGCGAGTGAAGCGCTGGGCGGGGGAGGCGAGGACAGAAGCTCTCCTCGCGGCGTCTTTGTTCTGCTCTGGAGGAGAGACCTTGGCAAGGAGTCGCCGGGCGGGTGCAGGGACCTACCGCCACGACATTCCGGACCCAGCGGGAGCCCTCCCCTGAATGCCCCTCCCCCCGCAAGCCTACCCAGGACATAGCCCCCAGGTCCCCAAGCTTCCGTCTGCCTCATCCCTCTACCCCCAAACTTCATCAACCCGAAAAGATCCCAAGTCTGGGATGGGGAGAAAGGAAAGAGGGTGGAAGCAAAGGTGCGCGACAGGCTGGATACCAACTAGAGGGTGGGTGTTGGCATGGGAATGTTTTTTTCTTTTGCCCTAGAAATTGCTTCCCCATGCGGGCCCCCACTCTCTCCCATTTCCCCCGCCTCCTTGCTTTCTTTTTCTTCAATTCTAGTGAACCTAGAAGGAAAACGAGTGCTGCTCTGAGTCACTCAGCGAGCCAGTGCTGTGGCCCGAAGTTGGGATCAGGGTCGAGGGGTGGGGGACCATTTGGATGGGATCCCAATTCTAGAGGTTGAGGATGACAGCAAAGGACCTGGGGAAGGGTCAGAAGCTGTCCCTGGTCCGAGACACCTGATTTGTCCGGGACAAGGCAGTGGGGGAGGGGAAGGGAAGAGGGGATGCTCGGCCGGGACGTGTAGCGGCAGGGGGTAGAGGATGAGGAGGCGGTCTGGGACCCCGACCCATATCTTTGGGGTGAGCACGAGGATATGGTGTAGGGAAGAGGACGAGTGAGCAGCGCCTGGCTCTAGGGTCGGAGGGAGCCTGATCGTCCTGAGAGCCTTACCTTCGCAGTTTGAGATTAGGGGAAGTTCGGGGCCTGAGAAGGTGGGCACGATGCTGGAGCTGGGAATCCTTCCTTGGAGCCCCTGGACCGAGTTGCGCTGCGCCTACAGCAACAGGTAGCCCCGAGGGATGGATGGAGGCCCCGGCCGAACCCCGAGCTGGCCTTTGTCCTGCCAATTAGAGGGTTCTCCAGAGGGACAGCGTGGGTGGGGGTAGGTGGGGAAGGGTGGGTGAGGAGAATTTCCTAACACTTGGAGTCCCTTAGAGTTGTTCTGTGTGTTGGGTGGAGGAGGGTGAATCCGAGAGGACGAAGGAGGATGAAGAGCCTATCCTGCGCCCCACCTCTGATTGTGTAAGCGCCTTTATCTAGGGTTGACCCCCTACCCTTTGCATTTTGTCTCTTGGGATGACGAAAAACGGGCAGAAACTCGATGCCCAAGTGAATGGTTCACATTGATTGGCAGGGAAAGTGCAAACAAAGAGGTGCATCTCCGGGAAACAATGATTTTGGAGATCCCCTGCCCACCGCCCCAGACTTGTGCGCGGTGCGGAGGGGGCCAGGGCTGGCATCTCCCGGGAAAAGTTTCGAGCCAGGCAGTGGGAGGAGACGGTCCGGGCAGAGTTGCGATGAACTGGGGACCGAGCAGCCCCAGCTCGCCTCGGAGGTTCCCGAGCCGGGCGGGAGATGCGGGGAGAGGGAGGGGGCGGGGAGGGAGGGGAGGGAGAGAGGAAGAAGGGGTGAGAGGGAGAAACCTGCCGCCGCTCGCCGCCTCTTTGTCTGCTCCGGGACTTGGAACAAAAGGGGGAACTCTGATGAACTCTCTTTCCTCCCCTCTCCCCGGACGCCGGGGTATCTCCCTCTCGCAACTTTGCCGCCGCGACTTTCTCTGCTGTCAGGCCAGGAAAAAGTGTCCAAACGCCTCGCGGACTGCAGCGGGGGAAATGTCCCTTAAAAGTGCGACGAAGTGGGGAAGAAGGTGAGTGGGGACTGTTGTCCTGTTTACCTCTCTCCCCTCAACTCGCCCCGCTCCCCGCCCTTCGGAGGGCAGAGGAGTAGCTCAGTGGCAAAGTTTGGCTGGTAAATTGTACCTCCTTTCCCCATTCCCCTCCCTTTTGTTCTTTAAAGAACTCGCGCAATTGTTTCATTTGTTTATTTTTAATAGGCAAAAGCCAAGTAGGCATTTATCTCATGTGCTTCTTTATATGAGGGGCTGGGGGGATGGGGAGGAGGGTATCAAAAGGGTGGGGTGAGGGAGTATTGCCTCGCTTTCTTCCAGCTGCACTCTTGTAGGGATGAATATGCAGAAATTGAGAGGGGCAAGTCCAGCCTCGTCCCCACCCTAACCCTGACTTTGGTCATGCAAAAGAAAGCGATATGGATATGGGGGTCGTTTGTATAAGTTAGCTGTCTGCAGAGCGCTCTGTAGATACCACGCACAATATAAAAACGGTGCAACAATGGAAGGAAGAAAGGTTTGGGTTGGAGGGGATTGGACCCTTGTGTTAGCGGTCAAGGAGAGGTTTACAACAAACAGATCTAAGAGTTCAGAAAGTTTTCTTCGGGGCTGAGAGGGGTGGAGGAAGCCACAGGTTCCAGACTGTCAGAGATGCAGGGATGGAGGGGATGGGGCCTGGACCACTAGTTAGAGCCATCCCGTTCGCCCCTTTCAATTTCACGATCCACCCGGAATAACCCAGGCTATCCTTGGGATCCGTCCTCACCTCTCTCACTTTCCATCACCCCCGCCCCCAACCCCATTTCAACGTGTTTGAATAGAAAGCAGAACGTGAGCCCCAGAAGCTCCTCTGACCCAGCCTTCCGCCCCGCCTTTTGTGTTTTAACCTTTTGTTTCTATCTGCCACGCCCGCCCAAAAGAGGGATGGCTGTTACTGCTTCTGCGGGGTGAAGAGGCAGCGCAGACCACTCCGTCTTCATAGGCTAAAGAAGACGCCCTAACTTTGTTTCCTAAGTAGCTTAACTTCGGAATGTTTCTAGATTGGGTCATGCTCGAATGAGGGGAACACTCAACACCTAGTAAACATTGCCAGTTTAGGTACAATTTCTCCCATCGCTTTTCCATTTTATACAGGAGTTGTTTATCCCATACTGTCAATTGGTTTGTAGAAAAAGCATTTTGGGGGCCGGGCGCGGTGGCTCACTGTAATCCCAGCACTTTGGGAGGCCGAGACGGGTGGATCTCTTGAGGTCAGGAGTTCGAGACCAGCCTGGCCAACATGGCGAAACCCTTTCTCCGCTAACAATACAAAAATTAGCTGGGCGTAGCGGTGCGTGCCTATAGTCCCGGCTACTTGGGAGGCTGAGGCAGGAGAATCGCTTGAATCCAGGAGGCTGAGGTTGCAATGAGCTGAGATCATGCCATTGCACTCCAGCCTGGGTGACAGAGCCAGGCTCTGTCTCAAAAAAAAAAAAAAAAAAAAAGGAAAAGCATTTTGGAGACTGAAGTTGGGGGTTTGTTGAAAGTGGGCAAATGTATGCGCTATCTGAGGTGATATATAAATATTAGGAATATGCAGAATAGGCTTTTGGAATTCTACATGCAGAATAACCTAAAGATTATTATCTTCAGGCATGTTTTGTGAGATCATTTCTAATGCAAAGATAGTTTATTGCCTTCTCCACTTTCTTCTCTCGTATATTCCCAAGTGCTAGAGGCTTTCCTCACTCCCTTGGACTTACTTTTGACGAGACAAATGAAACATCAAACTGCATGCACTGTCAATAACTTGAGGAAACACCCAAACATTGTCTTTTAGCTTCTTCAACTTTTGATTCTGTATATAGTAGTTACTATTGAAGACTTGTACCTAGAAATGATTCAACTGCTAGAACTACGTAGTTTTGAGTTTTCGTATCAAAGACTGAAATATATTATTGCAACAATTACTTCCTTTTAGAAAGTGAGGAGGCAGAATAACTTGGAAGCTAACTTTAATTAATTTCAATTGTATAGGTGTAATTACTATTATCAGCATCTATAAAGCATCATGCATTTGCTGGAGTACTTCCTAGCACTGACCTCCTTCCTTCTGCGTTGTTCTTACTGGATCTTTCTATCAGCCAACAATATGGAAGTACCAATACAAGGTCAAATCATTCCTGGATTCATCTGGAGTTACTTAACAGTTAAATCATTGGAAGTTTTGGTGATACCTTTTCTATATGGATTACAATTTGATCTCTGGGAATTCTCCACCGTAAAAAAGGTATGTTGCTTTTTAGATACTCTATGAGGACTTCATTTTTGGTCTGGGGTTTATATCTAGAGATTTGACTAGTTATTTTGAGCGGCTGTGTGATCAGAGTGATTTATGACTTTGGACTTCCTTGTTTTAAACTGTTTTCTGTAGATCCTTTCTTATTTAGGATGATGATTTGGGTACTTGTGATGGAATTTTATTAATTTTACCATGTGTTCTTCAAGATCAGCACACATAATGAATGCAGATTATATGGTCACTAAGGAAATTTTGTAATGTTGATGCATCCAGTAGGCAAATATCCTACTTTATGATTGATTTGCTGCTTAAATATCGCAGTAGATATTTGTAAGTTCTGTGTTAGCAGAGCTTATGTGGTTTGCGTTACCATTATTTTTCTTCATTTTGACACTTCATTTTGGTAAACAAAATCCAAAAATGGGCCAAAATAAATGTCTAATGACTGGGAGTCAATATAAAATTGACTCCAAATGAAAACCTTGAGTTTGTAATAAGTTATCTCAAAATGAAAACCTTGAGTTTGTAATAACAGAGCCCGTAAATTTGTTTGATCTTTATGGTGTACATCAAGTTTTTATAGTGGTCATAAGAGTCTTCTATTCCTTCTTTTAAGTCTTACAATTAGTTTTTGTTCACCTCTGTGAGAAAGTAGTTAAAAATTCACATAACTACTGTTGGTAATATAAAAAGTTAATTTTGATACGGTATTTACAATCCTTGTTTAAGTGACTTTGCGATGGAAAGTAAGAACTAACTTTCTGTGGTCTGGTCAAATAAATTAACTGGGAATTGGAAATATTTTTATCTTGTTATGAGTAAAAAAGTAACATTACAATTTGCTTCTTTCTAGTTGTGTAAACATAAATAAGCTACTTAACCTTCCTGGGCTTCTGTTTATTACCAATAAAATGAAGGTTAAGTCAAATAACTTAAAAGATTTTTCAAATCTTTTAAGATTCTATGATTTGTTGCTTGCTTCTATAAATAAGATACATCCTCTCTTGTAAAGTTTCTTTTACATCATTGAACAATAGAGTTAACGGCATAATAAACTTTTTTTTTTTTTTTGAGACGGAGTCTCGCTCTTGTTGCCCAGCCTGAAGTGCAGTGGTGCAATCTCGGCTCACTGCAACCTCTGCCTCCCAGGTTGAAGGAATTCTTCTGCCTCAGCCTCCTGAGTAGCTGGGATTATAGGTGCCCACCACCATGCCTGGCTACTTTTTGTACTTTTAGTAGAAACCGGGTTTTGCCATGTTGGCCAGGCTGGTCTCAAACTCCTGACCTCAGGTGATCTGCCCGCCTCGGCCTCCCAAAGTGCTGGGATTACAGGCGTGAGCCATGTGCCTGGCCTCGGCATGATAAACTTAATGAGAATTAATTACAATTATTTTGTTTGACTGCTTAGCTCAGATAGGATTAGTTCAAGAAACATGCTTTAAAATTTCTGTAAAGTATACTCTCAACTAAGTGTGCTGTATGGAAATTTCAGATTTCCTTAAACGTTCTCAATAAAAGTTTATCTGCTGGAATATTATTTTGGAGGTGGAAAGTACAGTATTATTTCCCGACAAGGGTTTTACCTACAAATATCTGAAGTGAATATGTTTGAATTTGTTATAATGGCCACCCAGAGTTGAGATCAGAGATTTAGAAAGAGACTTTGGAGTAAAACAGACCTGAGTTCGAATCATAGCCTAGGCAATTACTAACTATGATACCTCCTCCAGGTTACTGGATTTTCATGGCTCCTAATATCCTCATTTGCAATGTGTGTATCCTAACACTTATCTCATAGGGTTGTTGTCATGTTTTTTTAAAAAGCATAGATGTAGGAAAAAACAGGGCTAGGCATCTGTAAACGTAATAAAAAGTACTGTTACTTGCTTTCATAATGACTTAGTGATGTTTTAATACTTCAAACTTCCTTTGTTGTCTGCCTTACAAGTTTCAAGCCACATTAACCAAATATTCACTGAAATATTCAAAGTCAATTTGGACAGAACTTTGTATGTGTTTAAATGTTTTTCTGTAAAACTGTATTTAATTCAAATCTTATATCCAGTTGAATGCAGATAAATTTACTCCAACAAGCATTTATTAAGTTGTACTATGCATGAGTATATTTCTGAAGGTCATGGCTCACCTTGGAGTATGTGACCCTTACATTTTCTAACTGAAATATCTGTAGATTGAGATAATAGTGACTTTCTATAATTGGCTTACTGAAATTCTCTATTTTCAGTGCTATCAATGATTTAGATATGGTTTAAAAACTCGTGTTTATTCACTTTTCAGCTAAAATATAAAGTGATGACTCAGTGGTTTCTTGATGTGGAAATCAAGAACTGTAGCACATTTTCTATTACTAATTTTATAGAATGGTCTTTAGTTAAATAAAAAACTTATAGTTAATATAAATAGCACTTAGAAGCATAGCATTTCATTTTGAAATGAAGTCTCAAGTCATGGATTTTCATTTTCTAGGTCTGTAATATAGCAATATGCATTGCCTTCTGAGTGATTATTTAGTTCAAGGAAGAGTATATTCATTTTATCTTTAGGAAGTTTCAGGTAGGAATGTTAAGGTATTACTTCTCATTTGTAATTTACTTGCAGATATTTGCCTAGATATAATAATGTTAAGAATAAAAATATGGAATTAATCAGTATTAAAATAGGAAAAGATCCTTTTTAAAATATGTTTCCGAAACTTTCTGTTTGTTGAAAGCATTCATTTTAATTAGCAGATTATGCATCATCAGTATAGCAACTACTAATATAATACTTTGTAATTACAGCGTTTAAAATAATACATTCATTTAAAAATGTCTATATATTGTCAATGTTTGAAGTGATAACCAAATATACTTAAAAACTTTACTATAGATATCAGATTTTATAGTCTTGGTTATTTAAAACTGCCCATTCACTTGGATCAGTTTGAATTACTGAACCTAGAACAGTCCACCATGGTGTTCACAATAAACTTACACAGAAAGAAAACCTAAATATTCAGCTATGCCTTCTAAAAATAATGAATATAATGCATGCTAAGCATCTCATAAGTAAATCAAAAGCATTTATTTAACTTTCTTTTTTTTTTTTTTGAGACGGAGTTTTGCTTTGTTGCCCAGGCTGGAGTGCAATGGTGCCATCTCGGCTCACCGCAACCTCTGCCTTCCGGGTTCAAGTGATTTTCCTGCCTCAGCCTCCTGAGTAGCTGGGCTTACAGGCATGCACCACCATGCCAGGCTAATTTTTGTGTTTTTAGTGTGTTTCTCCATGTTGGTCAGGCTGGTCTCAAACCCCCTACCTTAGGTGATCCACCCGCCTCGGCCTCCTAAACTGCTGGTATTACAGGCGTGAGCCACTGTGCCCGGCCTTAACTTTGGCTTTTATATTAAGTCAAGGAGGTGCATATTTAGTTGTATTCTGAGAACCATTTCTACTCATTTATTTGCTATAAGTTTCTTTTGGTACTTATTTGTGTTCCCAAATTTACTTTGATTTCTCCTTTGTGGCTTCAAATTTGCTGATTTTTTTTTGAGTTGGAGCCTCACTCTGTTACCCAGGCTGGAGTGCAGTGGCGCAATCTCAGCTCACTGCAACCTCCGCCTCCCAGGTTCAAGCGATTCGCCTGCCTCAGCCTCCCGAGTAGGAGTAGCTAGGACTACAGGTGCCTGCCACCAGGCCTGGCTAATTTTTTTGTATTTTTAGTAGAGATAGGGTTTCACCATATTGGCCAGGCTGGTTTTGAACTCCTGACCTTGTGATCCACCTACCTTGGTCTCCCAGTGTGCTGGGATTACAGGCATGAGCCACCGTGCCCAGCCAAATTTGCTAATTTTAAAATTTCGTCCATTTCTAAGAACTTTGATTATAGTTCTGCCCATTATTGTTAAAGATAAAGGTATTTAGAAGTATGTTTTTTATGAATCTAGAAAGCCTACTTGGTTCATTGTTTTTCTCATTCATTCTTTTAAGTAATACTTATTTAGTACTTTCTTATGCCAGGCATTGTTTTAACCATCAAGGAGACAGAAAAGAACAAAATTAATTCAAGTCCCTGCAGGCTTAGAGCTTTTACTAGTGACGGTAAAATATATGTTTAAAAGGAGCAACTATTACTATTGAGAAGAATAAAGCAGAAAGGAGGAATAAAGAGTAGAAGGGGAGAGAGTTGCAAACTTCAGATGGATAGTGGGGGATGACCTCATGGAGAAGGTGACATGTGAGGATGAATTTGAAGAAAGTGAGGGAATGGCCTACGTGATGCTCAGGAGAAGAGCGTGCAGGCAGAGGAAATGACAAGTGTCTGATGTATTCAGAGAAAGCAAGGAGGGTGCAGTGGCTGGAGTAGAGTGAGCAATGGGGACAGTGGTAGGAGAGGAAAGAGGAATATGGTGGGTAGGTGCCAAGGAGCCTTGAAGGCCATGGTAAAGGCTTAGGATTTTATACCGAGGGATGTGGGATGTTATTGAAACGTTTTAAAGGATGAATGCTCTGCTGTAACAGGATAACTCTGGCTGGTGGGTTGAGACCAGGTGAAAGGAGTGGGCAGGGGCAGAAACAGGGACACCATTTAGGAAGCTGTTTTGGTTATCCCAATGAGAGGTGATATTGACTTGGTAACAGGGTAAAAGTAATATAGAGGTAGTGAAAAGGAGTTGAAGTCTGAATATATTTTGGTATTAAAGTTTTTCTGGTGGGTTGGATGGGAAGTATGAGACAAAGAGAGGAGTGGAGTATGAGTCTGAGATTTTTGTCCTGAACTCCCAGAAGGACCAGATAGCTAATAACTGAGATGAGAATCAGGCTTGGGGCATAGGATACCAGGAGTTCAGTTTGGGTGCAATTAAAAAAATTTTTTTTTTTTTTGAGATGGAATCTCGCTCTGTTGCCCAGGCTGGAGTGCAGTGGCACCATCTTGGTTCACTGCAACCTCTGCCACCCAGATTCCAGTGATTCTCCTGCTTCAGTCTCCTGTGTAGCTGGGATTACAGGCACCTGCCACCAAGCCTGGCTAATTTTTCTTTGTTATTAGAGATGGGGTTTCACCATGTTGAACAGGCTGATCTTGAACTCCTGACCTTAGGTGATCCACCCAACTTGGCCTCCCAAAGTGCTGGGATTACAGGCATGAGCCACCGCACCTGGCCAAAATTAAGATACTTTTTAAGCATTCAGGCAATTTGATAAACAGGTCTGGTTTTCAGAGAAGTGTAGAGACAGATTTGTGAGTTGTAAGAAATTAAGTGCTATTTAAAGCCAGGAGACTGGCTGGAATTACCTAGGAGTGAGTATAGAAAGACAAGAGGTCTAGGTACTGAGCTTTAAGGTCTTCCAGATTTAGAAGTGGGCAGGAAGCAGTAATAATGAAAAGGGAGTTCCGCTGGGGTGAAAGCCCAGGGAAGGAAGTGTTTCCAGGAGGAAGGCAAGACCATCTGTGTCAAGTGTTGCTGAAGGATGAAGATGAGAACTGAGAATAGATCTGTGGGTTTAGGCATTTTGGAGGTCAGTGCTCACTGGGAGTCTTCACTAGAGCCGTTTCAACAGAATGGAGAGATCACATCTTTTTCCTACATCGTGTGGTCCATTAAATACCTTTAAAAAATCCCATCTATTCAAACTAAAATTTGTCAGTACTTTATAATTGATAAAAATACTTTCACATATATTATCTTACTTAAGCCTCATTAGTAGTCTAAGAGAGATGGGATAATATCTGTGTTTACCTCACAGAAGAAGAAATCGAGACTCAGAAGTAACATGACTTATACAGAGTCGCACACATATAAGGTAGAACTGCCTTTTAACTTGAAACCCTTTGCCTTTCACAGTAGGGGAGATAGCAGTAATGAAATCAATTCCAATATTATTTGATAGAGGTGATAATGGTGGTGTATACAAAGCATAGAATTAAAGTAGAGGAGGGAGTGATTGTTTATCGGGTAAGGGAAGACTTTCTTGAGTTGGGATTTAAAAGATACGTAGCATTTTGAGAGACAGTCAAAGAAAGGAACGTTTTAGGCTTGGAAACCGTGGTGTGCAGAAACATGGAGGGATGAAACAATATGGAATCTGTAATGTGTTTGAGATGTTCCAGCCATTTCATACCTACTGACCCTGCAGGGGAGTAGGTGGGAGCTAGGCTGAGTGACAAGTGCTAGTTCACATTACAATTAAAAAAGGGTTTTTTTTTCTTTCTTTCTTTCTTTTTGAGAAAAAAATCTTCTCCTTTCTGCTTTATTCTTCTCAATAGTGTTAATAGTTGCTCCTTTTAAACATATTTTACCGTCCCTAGTAAAAGCTGTAAGCCTGCAGGGACTTGAATTAATTTTGTTCTTTTCTGTCTCCTTGATGGTTAAAACAATGCCTGGCACATGCACACAGAAAGTACCAAATAAGTATTACTTAAAAGAATGAATGAGAAAAAAAATGGACCAAGTAGGATTTCTAGATTCACAATCTAGAATCGAGCCACCTTGCCCGGCCAAATATTTGTCTTTAATACACACACGTGCAAACTCTGTTGCCCAGGCTGGACTGCAGTGGCATGATCTCAGCTCACTGCAACCTCCACCTCCCTGGTTCAAGCGATTCTCCTGCCTTAGCCTCCCAAGTAGCTGGGATTACAGGCGCTTTCCACCATGCCCAGCTAATTTTTCCATTTTTAGTAGAGATGAGGTTTCACTATGTTGGCCAGGCTGGTCTTGAACTCCTGACCTCGTGATCCACCCACCTCGGCCTCCCAAAGTGCTGGGATTACAGGCATGAGCCACCGTGCCCGGCCAGTTTTTGTTTTGTTTTGTTTTGTTTTGTTTTGTTTTGTTTTTTGAGACGGAGTCTCGCTCTGCCACCCAGGCTGGAGTGCAGTGGCCGGATCTCAGCTCACTGCAAGCTCCGCCTCCCGGGTTCACGCCATTCTCCTGCCTCAGCCTCCCGAGTAGTTGGGACTACAGGCGCCTGCCACTGCGCCCGGCTAGTTTTTTGTATTTTTTAGTAGAGACGGGGTTTCACCGTGTTAGCCAGGATGGTCTCGATCTCCTGGCCTCGTGATCCGCCCGTCTCGGCCTCCCAAAGTGCTGGGATTACAAGTTTGAGCCACCACGCCCGGCCTGTTTTGTTTTTTTTTGAGACAGAGTCTCACTCTGTCACCCAGGCTGAAGTGAAATGGTGTGATCTCAGCTCACTGCAACCTCAGCCTCCCAGGTTCAAGCAATTCTCCTGCCTCAGCCTCCTGAATAGCTGGGACTGCAGGCACCCACCACCACGCCCAGCTGGTTTTCTGTATTTTTTATTAGAGATGGTGTTAGCCAGGATGGTCTTGATCTCTTGACCTTGTGATCCGCCTGCCTTGGCCTCCCAAAGTGCTGGGATTATAGGCGTGAGTCACCGCTCCCTGCCACGCCTGGCTAATTTTTGTATTTTTAGTAAAGACAAGGTTTTGCCATGTTGGCCAGGCTGGTCTTGAACCCCTGACCTCAGGTGTTCTGCCTGCCTGGGCCTCCCAAAGGGCTAGGATTACAGGCCTGAGCCACCACTCCCGGCCTAAAATGGAATTTTAACAGCACAATTCTATGTACCATTTTAATGTACCTCAGAGCCCAAAAGTTATAAACCTAATTAGAAATGTTTGAACGTAAGTACATTACCACACATTTTTCTTTTCTTTTTTTTTTTTTTTGAGACAGAGTCTTGCCCAGGCTGTAATGCAGTGGCACGAATCTCGGCTCACTGCAACCTCCATCTCCTGGGCTCAAGAGATTCTCCTGCCTTTTTTTTTTTGTTGTTTTTTTTTTGTTTTATTTTTAGTAGAGACAGGGTTTCACCATGTTGGCCAGGCTGGTCTCAAATTCCTGACCTCAGGTAATCAGCCTACCTCGGCCTCCCAAAGTGCTGGGATTATGGGAGTGAGCCACTGTGCCCAGCCACAGATGCACATTTTCAAAACTCGATTTTTCCTCCAAAATTGTATGTGTGTCTGGATCGTATACCACTGAATAGGGTGACTCCATGTCTAGTTTATATCAATCAGGATGTATTTGGCCTCAAGTAAGAAAATAGTCAACTAACGGTGGCCTAAAAAGTAAGGATTTTTCCTTTCCTCTTCCCTTCCCTTCCCTTCACTCCCCTCCCCTGCCTTCCCCTCCCCTCCCCTCCCCTTCCCTCCCCTTCCCTTCCTTCCTTCCTTCTCTCTCTCTTTCTCTCTCTCTTTCTCTCTTTCATTTGTTCTTTATTTCGTTCTTTTTTTGTTTCACCTCGAAGGAATTCAGAGTAGAGCTGTTCCACGACTGGCTAATTTAGCAGATCAGTAACATCATGGTTCCTGGTCAGCTGGTAACCTGGACCTAGGAAAGAAAGGGTGAATGTTTGTCTTTTTTTTTTGAGTTAGAGTCTTGCTCTGTCCTGCCCAGGCTGGAGTGCAGTGGCATGAACTCAGCTCACTGCAGCCTCCGCCTCCTGGGTTCAAGTAATTTTCTGCCTCAGCCTCCTGAGTAGCTGGGGTTACAGGCACCCGCCACCACGCCCAGCTAATTTTTGTATTTTTAGTAGAGACAGGGTTTCACCATCTTGGCCAGGCTGATCTTGAACTCCTGACCTCGTGATCCACCCGCCTCAGCCTCCCAAAGTGCTGGGATTTCAGGCATGAGCCACCTTAAAGAATATTTGTCTTTAATACACACATGTGCACACACACGCACACGTTTAAGTATACAATTTGATGATTTTTGGTGTGGGGAGACTTACAGAATTGTACTACTTTCACCATTTCCAGAACTTTCTATCATTCCTTAAAGATCCCTTCTGTCCACTGTGATCAATTTCTATTCCCACCCTCTGGTCACAGGAAACCACTAGTTTCTATCTCTATATACATCTACATTTTCAGAACAGTTTATGGAGGTGGAATCTTACCATTAATGGCCTTTTTGTCTGGCTTCTTTTGCTCACCATAAAGTTTATGAGGTCAGTCTGTGTCATAGCATGTATCAGTAGTTTGATCCTTTTCATTGCTGTGTAGTGCTCCGTCATGTGGACACACCACATTTTGCCTGTCTAGTCACCAGGTGATGGATATGTGAGTTGTTTCCATTTTTGTAGCTACTATGAATAATACTTCTATGAGCATATGTGCATAACTGTTTGCATTGGCTGGGCATGGTGGCTCATGCCGGTAATCCTAGCACTTTGGGAGGCTGAGGCTCGTGGATTGCTTGAGCCCAGGAGTTCGAGACCAGCCTGGGCAACATGGTGAAACCTCATCTCTACCAAAAATACAATAAATTAGGTGGATGTGGTGGCACATGCCTGTAGTCCCAGCTATCCAGGAAGCTGCAGTGGGAGTGTTACCAGAGCCCGGGAGGTCAAGGCTGCAGTGAGCTGTGATGACGCCACTGCCCTCCAGCCTGGGCAACAGAATGATACTCTGTCTCAAAAAAAGAAAAAGTCTTTGTGTGGACACCTGTTTTTATTTCTCTTGGGTGTAGATACCTAGGAGTTGAATTGTGGATTGTATGGTAATTTATATTCAACTTCTTCTTTTCTTTTCTTTTCGAGATGGAGTTTCGCTCTTGTTGGCCAGGCTAGAGTGCAATGGTGCCATCTCCGCTCACTGCAACCTCTGCCTCCCGAGTTCAAGCCATTCCCCTGCCTCAGCCTCCCGAGTAGCTGGGATTACAGGCATCCGCCACCACGCCTGGCTCATTTTTTGTATTTTTAGTAGAGACAAGATTTCACTATTTTGGCCAGGCTGATCTTGAACTCCTGACCTCAGGTGATCCGCTCTCCTCAGCCTCCCAAAGTGCTGGGATTACAGGTGTGAGCCACCGCGCCCAGCCACAATCATGATTTTAGAAGTTACAAACTCTAATGGAAACAATCCACTCTGGTGGAAGTTAGGTTATTGAGGTATTCTATGACTAACATATTAGGAGTTTCTGAGGCCAGGCATGGTGGCCCATGTGTGTAATCCCAGCACTTTGGGAAGCTGAGGTGGGAGGATCACTTGAGGCCAGGAGTTCCAGAGCAGCCTGGGCAACCTAGTGATACCCCATCTCTACAAAATAAATAAATAAAAATTAAAAGAGTTTCTGAAACGTAACCTGTCCAAACAAATGGCAAAACAAGCACAGCTTTGGTAAGTGACTCCGTAGGCAGTTGCTAAGCCCCAGCATTCCTTTTCTGTGAGGCAACATGTAATTCTTCCAGCATCCCAGCAACAGTTTTTCATAATCTTGGTTAAGTGTAAGTTAACAGCCACCAAATCCTTGGCTTAAGATGTAGAAAGATATTTAGACAAGGTTAAGTGTTGGGCAACTTGGCAGCAACTTGGCAGCAACTTGAGAAAAATTATTTGGGCTTGGATGGAATAAAAAAAGACTGTATTTTCATAGTCTTACCTTATGCTTGTGTAAATGTATTTTATTGGGAGGTACACATGCATAAGGATAGGTAAATCTACTATGTGGGGGGATATTGATACGCTATCACACCCTCTCGGAAAATCCAGAACATGCGGGTCAACATGTTTATGATAAGTAGAGTTATATGGTCTTAAGCAATTCATGCTTAGAAGTCCCTGAATATCTGAAGCAAAAAGTTGTATAATTGGAATGCATGGATAGAGAATTCCAATAATTTATGCATAGCTTCAGATCGTTGTGGGGGGAAATAGTGTTTGAAATGGATTTCTGTGACACTTCTCTTAAATTAATGGGATGAGTTTCCATTTTTTCTTCAAATTTGAGTCGGTATCGTTACAGACTGTGATAGAACTTTGAAACTGTGGTTTTAATACTAATATTTTGGATTACATAGTGTCTTTTTTTTTTTTTTTTCTTGAGACAAAATCACTATGGCCTAGGCTGGACTGCAGTGGTGCGATTACAGTTCACTGCATCCTCTACTTCCCTGGCTTAGGTGATTCTACCATCTCAGCCTCCTAGAGTAGCTGGGACTACAGGCATACACCACCATGCTCAGCTAATTTTTGTATTTTTTTGTAGAGATGCAGTTTCACCGTGTTGCCCAGGATGGTCGCGCACTCCTAGGCTCAAGCGACAGCAATCTGCTTGCTTCAGCTCTCAAAGTGCTGAGATTACAGGTGTGAGCTACCAAGCCAGGCCATGACTATTTTTTTTTAACCCAAACAACTCCAATAGTTCTCTCATTGTAGACTATTTCATTTTAGAAATAAGAAAAACCAAGAAGAGAAATTTAAGGTTTTTTTTTGAGACAGAGTTTCGCTCTTGTCACCCAGGCTGGAGTACAGTGACACAATCTTGGCTCACTGCAACCTCCGCCTCCTGAGTTCCAGCAATTCTCCTGCCTCGGCCTCCTGAGTAGCTGGGATTACAGGTGCCCACTACCATGGCTGTCTAATTTTTATAATTTTAGTAGAGATAGGGTTTCGCCATGTTGGCCAGGCTAGTCTCGAACTCTGACCTCAGGTGATCCACCCACCTTGGCCTCGCAAAGTGCTGGGATTACAGGTGTGAGCCACCATGTCTGGCCAAGGTTCTTAATTACTGGTGTTACTGAATATGAAGTATACATCTTAAAATTTATAGTTCAGTATTCTATTTCTCAGAGAAGTGGTAGAGAAGTAGTAACCATTACAGAAGTACTTGTGCCGCAGTATCTTATGCATCATCTTATTTGACTCTCATTGGAATTCCATATAATAGCTGTTAGTATCATTCTCATTTTATAGGTGAAGAAATTGGGGTTCAGAGAACTGTCCAGTTCAAGTTATCAAACTAGTAAATTGCACAATGCAACTCTTTTGACTTTGCACTAGATATTACGGATCAGTAACGTAAACCAGGAAGAGAGAATGTTTCCTTGAGTGCTCCCACTCATCCTGATAATTTTTCTAGTTTCACCATGAGACTTACTCTTATTCTGCAAATACTGTGACTATATCTTGAGACCCAAACATTTAATGAGGCTTAAAAAGAGGATGGTCTACTCTGCCGGTGTTTTTAGATTTCGGAGGGAGAGATTGCGTTGCAGCAGCAGTTGAGAAGCCAGCATGGTGGTGAAATTCATCTGTGTTCAAGAGTTTTACTTGTCAGATTTTAATGGATGGCATCATTATCTCTATGGAACTCCCAAAAGATGATACATGGCAATATTCATAGAATCCCCATTCTGCAGCAAAAGAAAAATGATTTTCAGGTCATCCTTTCATCTCCTCTCTTCTTCAAGTCAGATGTCCAAGAAAGTCTGGGCAGACTCATAATTCCTGAATTGAAAACCCTGAATTGAAGATTTCCCTGTGGCTTGCACCGTGCTTTGTCTCTGCATTTAGGCCTCTCTCTCCCTTTCTATATGTATGAGAGAAAAGAAACTCTATGCAATGACGTGCTCTTTATTCATAGCTCTAGCTCTTATTCTGCTCTGTCTACTTTGGTGAGTAACTGCTTTGGACTGTGATGACCCTCTGGGGGCTCTACTTGCTCTTTTCTTTGTTGTTGTTGTTGTTGTTCTAGAGACAGAGTCTTGCTCTGTCACCCAGACTGCATTCTGTCATGAGTGCAGTGGTGCGATCATAACTCACTGCAGCCTCGGACTCCTGGATTCAAGCGATCTTCCCACCTCAGTCTCCTGAGTAGCTGGGACTGAGGTGCATGCCACCATGCCTGGCTAATTATTTTTTATTTTTTGTAGAGACAAGGTCTGGCTGTTTCACTCAGGCTGGTCTGGAACTCCCAAGCTGAAGCAATCCTCCTGTCTTGGCCTCCCAAAGTGTTGGGATTACAGGCGTGAGCTACCACACTCAGCCTCTTGTTGTTATTTTTGACGGGCCTATGCCAGGCCAGAGGTAGGCCTAAGTGATCTGGCTCATGCCTTCCTTCCCACATCCCAGGACTGGGTCCTACTAGCTTTCTGGATCTCACCACTCCAATAGAGGGAACAAGACCCTCTTTTCTAAAAGCCTAGAGCAGGGTGCAGTGGCTCATGCCTGTAATCCTAGCACTTTGGGAGGCCAAGGCAGGTGGATCACCTGAGGTCAGGAGTTCGAGACCAGCCTGGACAACATGGTGAAACCCCGTTTCTACTAAAAATACAAAAATTAGCCAGGCGAGGTGGTGCACACCTGTAATCTCAGCTATTCGGGAGGCTAAGACAGGAGAATTGCTTGAACCCAGGAGACAGAGGTTGCAGTGAGCCAAGATCATGCCGTTGCACTCCAGCCAGGGCGACAAGAGCAAAGATCCATCACCCTCAAAATAAATAAATAAATAAATAAATAAATAAATAAATAAATAAATAAAATAAAAAATAATTTTTAAAAAAAGCCTAGAGCAAAACTGGGCCAACCTGTATGTGCTTTTCTTCTTTCCCTTGGGTTTGAACTCAGCCTGCCTTTCTGTGATGTGGGTTTCTTTTATTGGGAGATTTCTTGAGCCCCTGATTTTCAGTACTGGCCTGGAAGGAAGAGGAGAGCTCAAGCTTTCTTTAATATTCCACACCAGAAGTTTCATAGCCTATGCAAGGCCTGGACCTACACGTGCACAACAACTCCTTGGCGTAAAGAGTGAATCCCGGATATTACAGTGGGTGAACTGAGCTATGAGAATGTGTAACGGGCACCCTTTCACATTCCTTTCATCGGAAGGTAAATACAATTTAAAGGAAAGAAGTCTAAAAACTCAGAACACCCAAAGATGGGCAGTTCTTTGAACTCAGGCTTTGTTTGGTGACTCCCATGAGTCCTGTCCTCATTATATTTAGCCCCCACCTCAAATTGACATTCTGGAAGGCTGTTTCTTCCTGCCTGCCCCTTCCTCCTGGAAATACATCGCACTGCGCTAGCACAGTCAGGATGCCAGTCCGTGATGGCTGATCATTGTAATGCCCATTGGAGGTTGGCATGATTAGTTATGTGACAACCCTGCTGAAATGCCACCTAGTATATTTGGTCTCAGCGATTAAATGCAAAGAGGTGGCAAGGCAACAAAAATTATCAGCTACATTTTCAGCTTCTTTGAGTTTTGCAGATTAGTATAGTTCAAAGAATAGACAAAATTCACTTGTTTTCATTTTGTCTTTAAGATAAATAAATCTTGGTACTTCTGTAATAAGTGTTCAGCATTTATCCCAGTGTGGGAATTTTGGTGAAAGTTCATGAAATGTTTTTCTTCAAAAATTTCCATCAATATCTGCCTGACTCCTCAGCCAAATTCAAAATTCTCACTTTACTGTAATGATGAAGCTGCTATACCTAAATATATTGAATAGGTTTGTAGCCAAATGGCTGTAAGAGAAATAAGCAAAGAATGGCAAGAAGTATCATGGTATTATCCTAATGCCAAGTCCTAGCTCTGTGGTATGACCTCTGGAGTTCCTAGAGTTTGTGTGATCTGAGGCTTCAGAAGCCAGGAATGGGAGTTCGGCAAACCCACACTTGTTAGATCTCCTTTGGAACATGGGAGTCAATCCGGGTGCCTGGAAAATGGGCTCAGAGTCTGAACATGCGATGTCCCCAACACATGATAGCTTTATCTTATTTTCTGCCTCCTTTCTCTGCATCAACTTAGGTTACTATCTACCTATTGATTCTGACTTCGTGCAAATTTTATGACATGGTTCACAGTTTCAAATAGTATGTCTTTTCACATCCCAGCCTTTAGTGTTCCTTGGCCTCAACTCTGCCTGCTCTTACCCTGATACTGCTTCTTGTCTTTGGTTCTTGCCTTCTTTAGACCTTGATTCTCATGGCTGGCCAATTTCAGTGGATCTTGGCCAACCTCAGTGGTCTCAGGTTCTGCCTTTGTTCTTACAGAATAATCTTGGATCCTAACATGTTGCTAAAAATCAAAAGGCAGCCGGTAGATGTCCAAAAGCAGAACTCTCCATTTGCTATCACTTCTGCCCTTCTCCAGGGTGTTGCATTGATTCAAATGCTATAAATCAGGGGTCCCTAACCCCAGGCCATAGACCGGTACTTTCACTTGCTTCCCCACCACTCACCTCCTGCTGTGTGGCCACACAGCAGGGTGAGCAGCAGGCAGGCAAGCCAGCCCAGCTTCATCTGTGTTTATAGCCACTCCCTATCGCTCACATTACCACCTGAACTCCATCTTCTGTCAGATCAGCAGTGGCATTAGATTCTCATAGGAGCATGAACCTTGTAAACTGCACATTCGAGGGATCTAGGTTGTATACTCCTTATGAGAATCTAATGCTTGATGATCTGTCACTGTCTCTCATCACCCCCAGATGGGACCATCTAGTTGTAGGAAAACAAGCTCAGGGCTCCCACTGATTCTACATTATAGTGAACTGTATAATTATTTTGTTATATATTTACAATGTAATAGTAGAAATAAAGAACACAATAAATGTAATGCACTTGAATCATCCTCAAACGATTCCCCCACCTCCCACTGTTCATGGAAAAATTGTCTTCCACGTAACCAGTCCCTGCTGCCAAAAAGGTTGGGGACTGCTGCTATAAATGACATCCTGAAAGTATGGGAGTAGAGCCTCTCAATTATCTAAAAAGTATGAAGCTATGGTGAGAATTTTTTTTTTTTTTTTGAGATGAAGTCTTGCTCTGTTGCCCAGGTTGGAGACAAAATAAAAAATTAGCCAGGCATGG
This sequence comes from Macaca nemestrina, assembly GCF_043159975.1. Taxonomy (NCBI): domain Eukaryota; kingdom Metazoa; phylum Chordata; class Mammalia; order Primates; family Cercopithecidae; genus Macaca; species Macaca nemestrina. The sequence goes on along the minus strand of NC_092129.1, from coordinate 162,401,862 downwards.
TGGCACGTGCCTGTAGTCCCAGCTACTCGGGAGGCTGAGGCAGGAGCATCGCTTGAACCTGGGAGGATGAGGTTGCAGTGAGCCGAGATGGCGCCATCCAGCCTGGGCGACTGAGTGAGACTCCGTCTCAAAAAAAAAAAAAAAAAAAAAAGAAGAAAAGAGGCTTCTGTGTATGAATGAGTTTGGGGAACTCTGCAGACTGTATGCATACCCCTTTTGGAGGTTCACCAGGCCCTCTCGGCCAGCCTATGAGATGTCTGATGGTTAAAGTTTAACTTAAAAAAACACAAAACAAAAAAAACCTTGAATTTGGACTCATTTATTGTATTTGTTTTGGTTTTTAAAGACTCACAGGAGGGCCGGGCGCGGTGGCTCAAGCCTGTAATCCCAGCACTTTGGGAGGCCGAGACGGGCGGATCACGAGGTCAGGAGATCGAGAGCATCCTGGCTAACATGGTGAAACCCCGTCTCTACTAAAATACAAAAAAAATTAGCCGGGCGAGGTGGCGGGCGCCTGTAGTCCCAGCTACTCGGGAGGCTGAGGCAGGAGAATGGCGTAAACCCGGGAGGCGGGGCTTGCAGTGAGCTGAGATCCAGCCACTGCACTCCAGCCTGGGCAACAGAGCCAGACTCCGTCTCAAAAAAAAAAAAAAAAAAAAAAAAAAAAAAGACTCACAGGACACTCATTAACAAAACTCAACAGAACTAATCTTTTGACAAATGTACATTTTGGAAATAGTGTATCCGAAGACACAGTAACTGTGATTTAATGTGCAATCCACTACAAAATAATATTTGAGTTTAAACAGTGGGCTTTTGTCCAGGGAGGAAACGTGAGGAATTTTAGGCACTGTGACGTGTCCTGTAGAGTAATAATTTGGGGCAGCAGAAACCTTTCCGTGTCTCTTTGGTCTTATAAGGTCGTTGCTGACTACAACCATGAAAAGACTGGCTCCAAGCCAAACAAAAACAACAAAATAGCAACAAAAAAACCCTGCGGGCTGGGTGTGGTGGCTCAAGCCTGTAATTCCAGCACTTTAGGAGGCCGAGGCGAGAGGATCATGAGGTTAAGAGATTGAGACCATCCTGGCCAACATGGTGAAATCCCGTCTCCACTAAAAATACAGAAAAAATTAGCCGGGTGTGGTGGCGGGTGCCTGTAGTCCCAGCTATTCAGGAGGCTGAAGCTTGTACCCGGGAGGCGGGTGAGCCGAGATTGCGCCACTACACTCCAGTCTGGTGACAGACTGAGACTCCGTCTCAAAGCAAAACAAAACAAAACAAAACCCTGCCAAGATCATAATGAGGTGGAACAGAAATGGAATGGAGGTTCAGTGAAATAAAGATGATATAAGCAGGAGGCCATTCAAAGTAGCTATAATGATAAATACACTAGGGCTTACAGAAACCCTTCAGAGGCTCATACGATCGTTTGAGAACCTCTGGGAGACAGTAAGCCTCATCAGGTCCCAGGAGAACCATTCCTATTTAGGCAGCATGGATTGTATTCCCTGAACACAAGTGGAAGGATTTTTGATAACATATAGTTTAGCACCTACTTACCCTGTGCTGCTTTGCTTGGTTTTCAGTTTCATGGCTGGGATCCCCCACTCCCCATAGAAGCTCGGGAACTGTGAGCTGGATAAAGGCCTCCTCCCAATAGACCAGGTTCTAATATCTGGAACTTGTGAATGTTGCCATAAAGGAACATGGTCTTTGCAGATGTGATGAAATTAAGGATCTTGATGTGGAGAGGTTATCCTGGGTGACGTGGGATATCCAATCACAAGTATCCTTATAAGAGACAGGCAGGAGATCACCTTCACAGAGCACATGTAAGACAGAGGCACAGATTGGAGTGATGTGGCCACAAGCCAAGGAATGCCAGAGAATGCCAGCAGCCACCAGAAGCTAGAAGAGGCAAGGAACAGATTCTACAAACAGATTCTACCCCTGAGCCTTTGAAGGGAATGTGGCCCTGCAGAGAGCATGAGGGAATAAGTTTCTGTTGTTTTAAGCCGCAGAATTTGTGATAATTTGTCCCAGCAGTCCTAAGAAATTAATACAGACTGTAAACTTTCCGAGAGGTGGGGTGATGTGGTCCTTGTTCTTGTCTTCTGCACAGGATGCATGTTTCTGCACATAACAGGCACTCAAATACCCGAGTGCTTGAACTGACTTGACTTCTTCACTGGTTCAGAAATTCGGTGCCTAAAGATTTGTATTTAAAATTTTATTGGAAGAACAGTGAGACCAGCAAGATCTGAGCATTCATTCGCAAAAAAGGAAATTAATGCCCCTGAGGCTTAGTCCCTTAAGAGTTTATTGCATCTTGAAGCTTGCATTTACACCACGTTTTAATGTAGCAATCTTTTTTTTGCCTTGCTGGAATATTAATAATACCATGAAGAAAACTTCATCTAGCAGGAACAAGAAAAGCAAGTCATTCAAGGCGGTGGTTTGATGTCTTAATTAGATACTACCTCGGTGCTTGCTTTGTCTTCGTTTGCACTGACGGTATCTAACTGACAGTGTTCTGGGATTTCTGGATCAGACACAAAATGTCTTCTGCTCAAATCTTCCATGAAATGTACTTTTGAAACCATGAGCTTGGTTCTTACTCAAGCAGAACTCTTAGTGTATTTGCTGGGACTTCAGCTGAATTGGAATGGAACTGTGAGATCACATTCCTTTGGAAATATAACCAGTTTATTTTTACATATAAGGAAGCCACATAAAAGTATCTAGGATTTTAGCTCAGTAGACTGGTTGGTGATTTGGTGAGAAACATTATTCTTTTCAATATTATGGTTGTTTTATTTATTTATTTATTTAACAGGCATTTTGTTTTTCTTCGGTAGGGAAATAAGTTCTCTTCTCGACCATCTTTCATGTAGGAAGGTCAGTTACATTGCAGTTGCTCCAAGTAGGAGTAAAAATAAACTGCTAGAACGTTTTACCAATATTGTTAAACTAATGGCAAAGGAAAGGGAAGCTACACACAAAATTGTGGTTAGTGTGTTGATGATTTTGTGTTTGTTGCGATCTAGAGCATAGGTAAGGGTTTCTTTACAGGTTTACTGTGATTTTGGTTTTTAAGGAGCAGAGAGTTTAATAGGCAAGAAAAAAGGGGGAAGAAAGAAAGAAGCTCCGCTGTACAGAGACAGAAGGAGCAGGGGATCCAAAGCTGAGAGAGGGAACCCTGTGAAATATATTTTTTAAAGCACTTATATTATTGCCTGATGCCACATAGAAATGTTAATATGCTAGTAGACTTTGTAAGATTTAGTCACTTTCATTGTTTTTAGTAAGAAACTCTAGCAGACATTTACGATATATGGCTAAAGTAAAATCAGTTACTCTCCACCTTGGCTTTGCAGGTGAGTGAGGGTTAGATTTGAAAGAGACCTTCCTCTCACTGAATCGAACTTGTATTTGACCTTATATTCTGATGAAGGTTGAAATTGACATTAGGCAGTTTTGCTTTAAGTCAGTCCACCTCACATACTGAAATAATGAGGTCTTTACCTTGATGTTAGCTCCATCCCCTTCACTCTCTGCCATATTTAAAATGTGCTCCAATGCCATTTGGTTTTTACTATGAATAGTTATACACCCTTATAACCAAAGTATTAAGTGGTATAACTGGGTCATCATCCAAAAGATTCCTTATGAAATTCTCTAGAGACAGGCCCATGTACCAGACATTGTATTATTTTGCCTGGAACATAGCAGTTGCTCAATAAATAATTATTTGTTGCCTGAATGAATTCATGATTGAATTATTGAAATCAACAAGTTTTGATGTCAATGAAGCCTTAACCAGCAATTTGGATGTCCTGGGCTCTCATATCAATCTAGTAACTCATCTTCTGGTGTGCAGAAAAGTGTTCATAAACAGTTTATTCAGTGCTGTCCAAGAGAAATAGAATGTGAGCCACAAATGTGAGCCACAGATGTCATTTTAAGTTTTCCGGTAGCTACATTTAAAACAAAAAGAAACAGGTGAAATTATTTTTAGTAAAATATTTTAAGTCAATATATTGAAAATATAATTTCAACATATAATCAAAATAAATGTATATTTTTATATATACTATATATATTTTATATTTAACAATATATCTCAATTTGGCCCAGCCTCATTTCAAATGCTCAAAATCCACATATGGCTGCCAGTGGCTACCATATTGGGCAGCCTACATTTATACCATCTGGAGGCTCCTATTCTGAGTAATTATTTTTGCTAACTAGATAGAAAACTCAAATTTTACAAGCTATTGAGTGTGATACGTGTTATTCTATCAGTGTGCAACTAAAACAAAAATCACACAATTAAAAAAAATGTTCTTTAGAGATTGTGTAAAAAGTTACTTATCCTTTCTTGAGTCTCAGCTCCCTCTTCTGTAAAATGGGGATACTATTTGTCTCAGGATGTAGAGATAACATTTGCAAAGGGTTTTTTTTTTTTTTTTTGAGATAGTGTCTCACTCTGTCACCCAGGCTGGAGTGCAGTGGTGTGATCTCAGCTCACAGCAACCTTCATCTCCTGGGTTCAAGTGATTCTCCTGCCTCAGCCTCCCAAGTAGCTGGCATTATAGGCATGCACCACCATACACAGCTAACTTTTGTATTTTAGTAGAGACGAAGTTTCACCATGTTGGCCAGACTGGTCTCGAACTCCTGACTTCAAGTGATCCGCCCGCCTCGGCCTCCCAAAGTGCTGGGATTACCGGCATGAGCCACCGCGCCCGGTCCACAAAGGTCTTAACTCTGAAACATTAGGTACTCATTGTTAGCCGTGATTAGTTCTTATTTAGTATTTTCTTCTGCGTGCAAAACCTCAGAGAAAAAAATGAATTATTTATTCCCTATAGATGCTTGTCTTCTTTTCCTAATAGTTGTTCCACAGGCAACTCCTTATTATGGCAAGAATTTCCTGTGATTCTTTGATGAAAATGAGATAATTGAATTTTGTTTAAATTAGTTCAACATGGGCGACTCCAGGTAGCTCCTGCACAGGGGGCCCATGAAGGATGCCAAGAAAATTGAAGAAGGGTTAACTTGGGTTAACTTGTGAGGCATTGAACTGAATTTGGAGACTCTGTTAATGCATTTCGATTAAACTTATATCAACATTAGGCGAAGGTCAGTTATCTAGTGGGGAAAGGTGATCATGGTAGAGAAATGCTTTTAGATATAGCTGGACTTCATTCTGCTTAAGGCCTATCCAACTCTTTTCCGATGTAATAAACTTTGAGAATATGAAATTAGTGACAGGAAAATGTTTTTAGCCATTGTTTATCTTGCTTTGGTTAAGTGAGACAAATAATAAGAAATCATTAGAGCTAAAATTTCTTATAGTATCTTATTTACCAAAGCTCATGTAGACAGGATCAAATACTTGTTTTTTTGTTTTTAGATGATGTTAATATGTTTGGAGTATAGGATTTCCGCTAGCAAGTCCTAAGATTTTTTGCATAACTTAAAGACTTTTTTTTTTTTTTAAACAAGTAGTTGTTGATTTTAATTCTAAACAAGATAATCTTCATGATAAAGAGTGGTGACCAAAGGCTTGTCCTCGGAGACCTACTGTTTCTTTGCTATTACTTTCACTCTCTTCATTGCTTGTGGAAAAACCCTTATCCGGGGAAGAATTAATAACTTCAACAATACTATCAAAGGAGGGCCTAAAATTAAAAAAAAAAAAAGAAACAAAAATATTGTGAAACAACAACAACAATGCTTGGCAAATTTCTGACAGACTTAGGGAGAATATTATGAGTATTGAGGCTGCTGTTGACTAAGGCTCTCCTATTGTTTATTTTAAAAAATCTTCTGTCTAGTAGTGTTAAACCTTGACCCCCACACAGCTGAACTTTGGAAAAGAATTGTTAACTCCTTTGCTGAAAACAAGAGTTCTAGAATGTTTTAACAAATGCAACATACATTTTGCTAAATATTTTATTTTCCAATAAAACGAATAAAGAGAATCGTTTTTTTTTTTTTGCTTTTCATATTTATGTAAATTGAAAAAATACCCCCAAAATACAAAAAACTGTCCCTTGTATTTTTTTACGTTGCACAGTGTGGATAACTGTGTAGTGGAAGTAGACATTCACTTAAGTGGAGAAAATGGAGAATGGACAGTTCATTAAATGGAGGAAAATAAAGCCTTATTTTTTAAATGTTGCTGATAAGATATTTGGGTACTTAATGGTGGTGAATCAAGACCACCCTGAGTACCAGTGGTTTCCCTTTTCTCTGAATGCCTGGTTGTACAAGTCATAGATTTTGCTTGCTTTTGAACAGGGAAAGGTTGGCAAGCCTAATGTGGTTTCTTTGAGATCTGTCTGAGGGGTCCTCTTTGCTGTGGGGGTGAGGGCATTTGACTTCTCCAGTCTTTTCTCGGTGATAGCTCCTCTTAATGGCGATGTTTCAAACTCTTCCTTGAGAGAGAATATATTCCGAATCTGATTTTGCACTGCACTTACTCCCGTGTAGAATGCTCAGGAGAAGGGAACCATCTCTGCAGAACTTCTAGGACAAGTTTTTCTTCTGATGGCATTGAAAAGGATGGATTGGATGGGTGCATATTTTCCCTTCTGTGGAAACGAGAACTCTGTAGGGTTGCTGTGAATCAGGAAATGGTTACAAAGCTACAGATATAATGGCCAGTTTTTAAAAAATGAAGTACCTGTAATTTAAGGGAAAAAGAAGGAAAAGAAAAGAGCTGGAAATAGTAATATTTGCTTTGAAAATAGAAATATGAGCTTGAAAATAGAAATATTTGCTTTTCTGTATTTACATACACATCTAGTTTTTCCTTTATTTTGTGTGTAAAGAAACCTAATAGATGTGACTCGCTTCTTCATCTTGAGATTGTGCTGTTTTTTTTTTTTTGGAGACCGAGTCTTGCTCTGTCGCCAGGCTGGAGTGCAGTGGCGCGATCTCGGCTCACTGCAACCTCCACCTCCCGGGTTCAAGCAATTCTTCTGCCTCAGCCTCACGAGTAGCTGGGACTACAGGTGGATGCCACAAAGCCCAGCTAATTTTTGTATTTTCAGTAGAGACGGGGTTTTACCATGTTGGCCAGGATGATCTTGATCTCTTGACCTCGTAATCCACCGGCCTCGGCCTCCCAAAGTGCTGGGATTACAGGTGTGAGCCACTACGCCCGGCCGATCATGCTTTTTAAACTTTGGTTTCAGCTTTGGTGTGACAGTGCTCGGGAATAGAATAATTTTCCTCCTTGGACTTGAGCTCTGTTAATCATTTGGTACAGATCTCATTGTCAAAAAAGCCAAGAGGCAGGTCTAGTTAATATTTGCAAACCGAGGGAATATTTATTATTATATGAAATATTGTTCCACTGATGGGTTAGTGGAAAATTCTGGGATAAGATCATTTCTTTCATGACTAATGAAGAACTGTATGTATCTTAATTACTTTTCTAGAGGGCTTTTTTTGGTTTTCTGATCATGGATTTGAGATTCAATTTTTATACTAAGTGATGACGATGGTTAATATCAGCTTTTTTTTTTAGCTTAGAGATACTTGGTTTATTAATAAGTTAACAGGGTTTCATTCTCAATAATAGTGTGAATATAGACCCCTGGGCAGCAGACTTTATTGAACCAATAAAACTTTATTTGCTCGCTCTTAAAAGCTCCGTTGGAAAGACCTGAGGGTAGGGTGGACGCAGTTATGTAGCACAGAATTTCTAATACCTTTCTTTGAAATGAAACAAGGGCCAATTTACTTATTGGCTGTGAGCTGTAAAAGCATTTCCATTGATGTTAACATGGCTTGACTCCCTCAGAGTTGGTTCATTCCAGAAATGGTTCTTGGATCTTAAAGAGTGGTTCTTCCCAGCAAAGCTGAGTGACTTGCCCAAGGGCTTGCGATGGAGCCTTGCAGTCAGTGCTCTTACTTGCCTTTATGATTTGAATGATCCCCATCCAGGGGAAAGTGAAATCAGTTTTAAGGAATATTTCAAATTAGCAAAATTGGAATATCCCTGGAAGGCTGGGTTCTACGTCTTATCATGAAGAATTGGTCAGTTACCAACATTTTTGAGTGCCAGAGACTTGCAGTAGGATGTCTTACAAATATTATGTGTATTTTGATAGGCTAAGGTTTTTGTAGCCACCACTGCATGCGGTGTAAACACTCCATGAATTATTAGGTTTTCCTATGTTACGAGAAAGGGGTCCCATTCCAGACCTCGAGAAGGTTCTTGGATCTCTCGCAAGAAATAATTTGAGGTGAATCCATAGAGTAAAGTGAAAGCAAGTTTATTAAGAAAGTAAAGGAACCAGGCTGGTGGCTCACACCTGTAATCCCAGCACTTTGGGAGGCCGAGGCAGGCAGATCACCTGAGGTGAGGAGTTCAAGACCAGCCTGGCCAACATAGTGAAATCCCGTCACTACTAAAAATACAAAAAATTAGTCAGGCTTGGTGGCGCGCACCTGTAATCCCAGCTACTCAGGAGGTTGAGACAGGAGAATCGCTTTAACCTGGGAAGCAGAAGTTGCAGTGAGCCAAGATTGAGCCATTGCACTCCAGCGAAACTCCGTCTCAAAAAACAAAAACGAAATTAGCCGAGCATGGTGGTGTGTGCCTGTAATCCCAGCTACTCAGGAGGCTGAGGCAGGAGAATCACTTGAACCCCAGAGGCGGAGGTTGCAGTGAGCCAAGATCTTGTCACTGCACTCCAGCCTGAGCAGCAAGAGGGAAACTCCATCTCAAAAGAAAAAAAAAAAAAAGGAACAGAAAGGAAAGGAATAAGGCTGGGTGTGGTGGCTCATGCCTGTAATCCCAGCACTTTGGGAGGCCGAAGTGGGCAGATCACTTGAGGTCAGGAGTTCGAGACCAATCTGGCCAACATGGTGAAACCCCATCTCTACTAAAAATACAAAAATCAGCCGGGCGTGGTGGCACATGCCTGTAATCCCACCTACTTGGGAGGCTGAGGCACGAGAATTGCTTGAAGCTGAGAGGCAGAGGTTGCAGTGAGCTGGACCATGTCACTGCACTCCAGCCTGGACAACAGAGCAGACTGTTGTCCAAAACCAAAGCAAAGGAATAAAGAATGGCTACTCTATAGGCAGAGCAGCCCCAAGGGCTGCTGGTTGCCCATTTTTATTGTTACTTCTTGATTATATGCTAAACGAGCAGTAGATTATTCATGAGTTTTCCAGGAAAGGGGTGGGCAATTTCTGGAACTGAGGGTCCCTCTTTTTTTTTTTTTTGAGATAGAGTCTCACCCTATCCCCCAGGCTGGAGTGCAGTGGCGCCAGCTCGACTCACTGAAACCTGTGACTCCCAGGTTCAAGCAGTTCTACTGCCTCAGCCTTCTGAGTAGCTGAGATTACAGGCACGCGCCACCGTGCCTGGCTAATGTTTTGTATTTTGTATTTTTAAAAATTAAAAATTATTTTAAAATTTTTTGTATTTTTAGTAGAGATGGGGTTTCACCATGCTGGCCAGACTGGTCTTAAACTCCTGACCTCCTGATACATCGGCCTTGACCTCCCAAAGTGCTGGGATTACAGGTGTGAGCCACTGCACTGGGGATTCTTTTTTTTTGTTTTTTTGAGAACGGCCTTTTTTTTTTTCTTTGAGACGGAGTCTCGCTCTTGTTGCCCACACTAGAGTATAGTAGCATGATCTCGTCTCACTGTAACCTCCGCCTCCTGGGTTCAAGTGATTCTTCTGCCTCAGCCTCCCGAGTAGCTGGAATTACAGGCACCTGCCACCATGCCTGGCTAAATTTTTTATATTTTTAGTAGAGATAAGATTTCACCATGTTGGCCAGGCTGGTTTCAAACTCCTGGCCTCAAGTGATCTGCCCACCTCAGCCTTCCAAAGCGCTGGGATTACAGATGTGAGCCACTGTGCCCATCCTGTCTGTAAACATTTTTTAAATGCTGCAACACAGAGTCCTCATTTGTCCTTATAATACTCAGTACTGAGCATGTGAACCTGTAAGGGTCTCTTTTTCTCTTTTTAGTTACAGGGCCTGACGTTTCTAGGACTAACCAAGGAAGGTGCAGTTGGTTGTGAATCACTTCTTCCCATGCTGAAATGGCAAGTTTCTGTTTCATAACACTAAAGATGCAGTCCAACAGAGCATCAGTATTTTTTTTTTGCCTCCATTATCTTGCGGAAACAGCATTTGTGTAATAAAAATGAACCTCTACACCTCTTTAAAGTGCTTTGGATTTGGACACATTTATGTTTTATCAAAGGATAATCCTGACAAATTATTGTCAATGATTTCTGGAAGGTCTGCTACAGGTGCAATTGAATTAATTGTATACTGTGCATAGCCCGGTGTATACTTTAGGAAAGATTTACTGCATTTTTTGTGGCAAAAATAGAACCAGAAAACTGGAGATGCCCAGTAAAACCACAGTGGGACCAGGATCTTGACCCTACTGTGCAGATAAATGATGTTCATGAAAGGTTAAGTTAGAGCTCTAATGTTCCTCGTTGCAGCCCTCCACTGCTACCTCTGTCTAAAAGAGAAAATGAAAAGGGGAAAAGTCATAAAGGCAGGGAAAAAACAGGTAACACTAGAGTAGTGACTTTTACCCCCTTTTTCATTGTCTGTTTTTAGTGGGAAGGTGAAACCTCTATTCATTTATCTGCTGGAAAGAAGTCTTCTTTGTGTTTTCATAACAGGCACTTCTACCCATTGTTTCTAGAAGCAGGAGAAACTTTGTACTTCTCTAGTTCGGGGATCGCCCAGATGCAAAAGAGGAAAAAAATGAGAAGTGAGCCTTGAGAGAGGAGTATAAATTAATTTTACAAACAAACAAACAAACAGAGTATTGAGCACATAGCTGCTCGAGATGGCTTGACAAATGAATAAAGTTTTAGGTGCAGCCCTGTGTTAGAGGAGCTTATACTCTGAGACACACACATGACAGACACAACAGCAAATCTTGAACACGTGCACAGAAGTTTCTGAACTTTCCACAGAGAGTGGTTAATTAGTGTGCTAGGGTTGCCATAAGAAAGAACCACAGACTGGGAGGCTTAAACAACAGAAATTGATTTTCTCAGACTGGGCGTGGTGGCCCACACCTGTAATCCTAGCACTTTGGGAGGCCAAGACGGGCAGATCACTTGAGGTCAGGAGTTCGAAACCAACCAGCCTGGCCAACGTGGTGAAACCCCGTCTCTACGAAAAATACACAAAATAAGCCTGGTGTGGTGGTGGACGCCTGTAATCCCAGCTATTTGGAAGCTGAGGCAGGAGAATCTCTTGAACCCGGGAGGCAGAGGTTTCAGTGAGCCGAGATCACGCCACTGCATTCCAGCCTGGGAAACAGAGTGAGACTCCACCTCAAAACAGTTCTGGAGACAGGAAGTCCAAGATGAAGGTGTCAGTAGGGCCATGAGGCAAGGATCTCTCTCAGGCCTCTCTCTCTTTGGCTTGTAAATGGCTATTTTCCTCTCTATGTGTCTGTGTCCAAATTTCCTTTTTTTTTTTTTTTTGAGACGGAGCCTGGCTCTGTTGCCCAGGCTGGAGTGCAGTGGCCGGATCTCAGCTCACTGCAAGCTCCGCCTCCCAGGTTCATGCCATTCTCCTGCCTCAGCCTCCCGAGTAGCTGGGACTACAGGCGCCCGCCACCTCACCCGGCTAGTTTTTTGTATTTTTTTAGTTTCACCGTGTTAGCCAGGATGGTCTCGATCTCCTGACCTCGTGATCCACCCGTCTCGACCTCACAAAGTGCTGGGATTACAGGCTTGAGCCACCGCGCCCGGCCCCAAATTTCCTCTTCTAAAGATCCCTGTTACGTTGGAAGGCCTCATTTTAACTTAATTACTTCTTTACAGTCTCTCCAAATACACTTTCATTCTGAGGTACTGGGAGTTAAGACTTCAACATACGGACTTGGGGACATGTGATTCAGCCCATAAAAAATGGTTACACTTACCCCTTGATACTAACACTCATACCTTTTTTCTCATTTCCCTCAACTATTTTTTTAAGTGCCTAAGAAGCCAGAATTTTCAATGTTTTGATATTTCTCTTGTAGTTTTCTGTTAATTTGCAAATTTGGCAACATCACTTCTTGTTTTCTGGTAGTCTTCATTGGTCTGATATTGAATAGGACAGTGAGTAGAAATAGGAAAAAGAAACCATCTGAAGTAGGAAGTGTGGGGTCGATTCTTATCAACAGCATCATCACCATCAAACATTTACTGAATATCTGCCCTGTCAACCCTTTCAGATGGTTCTGAGGTCAATGGAGTGTCTGCTGAGTAAATAAGTCTTGGGTGAAAAAGAAAGCATAGGAGTATCATCTCTTGGGTATATATTTTTTTCATAAACTTTTTTTGGGTATATATTTTTTTCATAAACTTTTTTTTTTTTTTTCTGATGGTGTCTCACTCTGTCACCTAGGCTGGAGTGCAGTGGCACGATCTCGGCTCACTGCAACTGCTGCCTCCTGGGTTCAAGCGATTCTCCTGCCTCAGCTCCCCGAGTAGCTGGGACCTGCACCACTATGCCCAGCTAATTTTTGTATTTTTAGTACAGATGGGGTTTCACTGTAGTGGCCAGGCTGGTCTTAAACTCGTGACCTCAGGTGATCTGCCTGCCTCGGCCTCCCAAAGTGCTAGGATTAGAGGTGTGAGCCACCGAGTCTGGCCTTTATAAACTTTTAATTATGTATAATATACATAAAAATAAGTACACTAGTCTCAAGTATACCATTCAATGAATTACCATAGAGTCAACCTTTTAGGTTAAGAAGTTGGTAACTCCTATCAAGACTTACCATTATAAATAGAAGTTTGATACTGTTTTCCATTTATGTGAATGGAATTGTTTGCAGTGTTCCGCATTGTATTTGGCCTCTTTGTTCAACATTTTGTTGTGAGATTCAACCATGTTGCCGAGTATAGCAATAGTTTCTTTATTCTTGTTGCTGTACAGTACTTAATTGTTTGAATAGGCCACACTGTATTCATTCTCCTGTTGGTGGACATTTGGATTATGCCTAGTTTTTGACTGTTAGGAATAGTGCTGCTTGAACATTTTTTTTTTAAATTTAAAAATATTTAATTGACAAATACAATTGCATTTATTTAAGGGATTCAGTGTGATCATTTGATACATGCACACGTTATGTCATGATTATAAGCATTCCCTTATACATATCTTTTGTTGAAGATATGTATGCATTTCTATTATGGAGTGGGGCTGTTGGGTTGCAGGTCATATGTTTAACTTTAGTAGATACTTACAGTTTTCAAAAGCACCTGTAACAATTTACACTCTTGTTTTTTTTTTTTTTTTTTGAGATGGAGTCTTGCTCTGTTGCCCAGGCTGGAGTGCAGCAGCACGATCTTGGCTCACTGCAAGCTCCATCTCTCAGGTTCACGCCATTCTTCTGCCTCAGCCTCCCAAGTAGCTGGGACTACAGGGGCCCTCCACCGTGCCTGGCTAATTTTTTTTTGTTGTTGTATTTTTAGTAGAGACGGTGTTTCATTGTGTTAGCCGGGATGGTCTCGATCTCCTGACCTCGTGATCTACCCGCCTTGGCCTCCCAAAGTGCTGGGATTACAGGTGTGAGCCACGTGCCTGACCTCTAGAACTATCTTTACCTGATCTAATCATAGCTATGTAATCATAACTCTGAGTTCTAACAGAGCTGAATTTCTCCATTAAGAACATCTATGCTAATAAAATGATTTGTTATACCCAATAGCTTATGCTGATGATTTATGAAATGTTTTATGCTACTAATAGTTACTTAGCAATTATATTTGGTCTGAATCACTGAGTGAGTTTACTGTATGTTTTCCTCTAGCTTTGTGAACACAATAGTTTAAATCATGTTTTTTTTTGACACTCTATTTGTCTTGAGTCCTTAATGTGTTGTATATTTGTGGCCAGAGAATTCAATCATCAGTAGGTTCATAAAACTCATGTTTTTGTTAAAATGGCCATCTGATACTGTCTCTTACCCGGAAGAGAATACTGCCTTAATTTAAATGTGCCCTGTTGTCACATAGCCCAGGTGTTCAGGTATTACTCTTTGGTACCCTGTATGATGGAACAATAAACACTGTTTTGGAATTGTCTGTTTACTTGTGTATCTTCTAGATTAGATTGTCATCAACTCAAAATCCCTGGCACGTAACATGATGCCCAACAGAAGTGAGATGTTCTGGTCAGTAAATGCCTTTTGAATGAACTAGAATAAGCAAATATTGGCCCGGGTGTGGTGGCTCACGCCTGTAATCCCAGCACTTTGGGAGGCTGAGGCAGGTGGATCACCTGAGGTCAGGAGTTCAAGACCAGGCTGGCCAACCTGGTGAAACCCTGTCTCTACTAAAAATACAAAAATTAGCCAGGCATGGTGGTGGGCACCTGTAATCCCAGCTACTCGGGAGGCTGAGGCAGGAGAATCACTTGAACTCAGGAGGCAGAGGTTGCAGTGAGCCAAGATTGCAATGTTGCACTCCAGCCTGGGTGACAGAGTGAGACTCCATCTCAAAAAAAAAAAAAAAAGAATAAGCAAATGTTAGAATACAAACACACACCATTCATTGTTTGTTTCCACGTGTAATTACCAAGAAATAATAAGGTATCTGGCATAGAGCTAGGTTCTGGCTCCAGGTCATTGTGGCCCAGAACAGACATGGCAACTGCTCCAATAGGCTTTCAGCTGGGGAGTGGGGAACAGACAATAATGAAGGCTTCACACAAAGTAGTGTTCAGTTACAAATTGAGGTAAGTGCTTTGAAGCAAAGGGACATATGGCAAATAAGGCTGACCCAGATTTTGGGGGCTGAAAAGGCTTCCCAGGGAAAGTGGCATTTAAGATAAAACCTGCAAGATGAAGAGGAATTAATGATAGGCAGTATGTAGGGAAGACAGAAAGCATCTCAGGCTGAGGGAACAGTTGTGCAAATGGTCTGTGGTGGGCAGGAACATGGTGGGGGGATCAAAGAGGTTTTCAGAAGACAAACCTGGGAGACAGGTCAGGGTCAGACTATTCATGGCCTAGAAGACCTCATTGAAGATGCCCTGCTTTGTCTTAGGAGCAATGGTTTGCCTTTTAAAAGTTGTATGGAAAGGGCCGGGCATGGTGGCTCTCACCTGTAATCCCAGCACTTTGGGAGGCCGAGGTGGGTGGATCACGAAGTCAGGGGTTCAAGACCAGCCTGACCAACATGGTGAAACCCCGTCTCTACTAAAAATACAAAAATTAGCTGTGTGTGGTGGTGGGCACCTGTACTCCCAGCTACTCAGGTGGCTGAGGCAAGAGAATTGCTTCAACTCAGGAGGCAGAGGTTGCAGTGAGCTGAGATCGCACCACTGCACTCCAGCCTGGGTGATAGAACGAGACTCCGTCTAAAAAAAAAAAAGGTTGTATGGGAAAATACAGGAGTGCTAGGATCAGATTTGCAAATGTAAATAAAGAGAAAGAATAAAATATTTATTCTTGGTTGCCGCATTACTTGTACCCCTAAATAACCAAATAGTATATGAAGCTAAATTTCTCTATAGATGTGTTCCAGGTAATACATGAATAGGAGTGATAGGATACCATCATTCCTCAATCGAAAGTGAATTATATGTTTAGGCAATAATTATCAATAGATGTTAACTTTACAAAAAAAGACAAGCAGACAAGATTCCTGGACATAGATAATACCACCATTTGATAGACTTGTCAAACCTGAATCTGCCCAAGCTTCTAGACCTGACTAGCATATTTTTAGGAAATGTGGGGCCAGGGGAATGTGCTACCCATATCATGGAGATGAATTCAGTACGATCCAAATCCTGGGAAACTCTACAGGACAAACAACTTGGATTATTTCAACAAAGAAATTGTAAGAGGGACAGAAGAGAGATGGAGGGGAACCTATAGATTAAAAGAGAGGTACATAAATGTATGGACCTTATTTGGATTCTGATTTGGACATACTAACTGTAAAAGAAAACAAAACATTTATGAGACACTTGGGGTAATTTGAACACTGGCTGAATATTTGATGATATTAAGGGATTATGTATTATGAATTACTCTTAAGTGTGATAATGTTATTTTGATTATGTTTAAACAACAACCAATAGCTTCCCTATCTTTTAGAGATACTTACTGAAATATTTATGAATAGAATGATGTGATGTCTGGGATTTTCTTCCAAGTTGGTGAATGTTGAAGCTGAGGGATGGGTCAATGAGAGTTCACTTTCTTTTCTTTCTGCTTTTGTTTATGATTGACATATTCCATTATAAAGAGTTTTGAAAAGTTATGGGAAAAAGCAACAAAAGAGATCATCTTTGGTTTGACTTTTCCCCTCACCCCTGAAATCCTCAGTATGTTTCAGTTGAAATTTATCAGCTGGTCACACTTCAATACATTACTATATTAAAGGATTTTAATTTTAATATCTTGATATATTAACATGTTTTAATGCTTATTAGACTGATTGCTTTTTAAAAAATTTTAATACATGTTAATTGTGGAAAATTTGGATATGTAAGAGAAGCCCAGTGAAGACAATTAATAGCACCGATAATCCCACTACTCTAGAGAGAGCTATAGTTAATATTTTTGAGTGTTCAATCTCATCAGGAATATATACATATTAAAACATAATTTTAATTATTAACCAACACATTTTCTGCTATTTTTTAGCAGGTCATTGTGACCATTTTCCCAAGGCATTAGGGGTTCTATTATAAGCAAATTTTAGTGGCTGTTTAGTGTTAACATCAATAGACATCTATGGCAAAATGTACTTAATTCTGTCTTGTTAAACACTAAATTAAAAAAAAAAGGTCTAATGTGGAAATGGTGCTCTAATAAATAGACATAAATATATCTTTTACACATTCTGATTATTTCCTTTGGGTAAATTCCTATAGTTAAATTGCTGGGTCAGTGAGCATGTGTTTTTGTAGTAATTTTATAAACCTTTGAAATGTTGATCCTGATTTGCACTCCTGTAAGCTATCTATGAGCATGCTTATTTATTCTGTGTTCTCATCAACTCTGAATATTATGCATAAAAATGTGGTGGCCAGTTTGTTGATGAAAAATAGTATTAAATAGATTTAATTGGCATTTTTCTGATTACATTTGCCTTTGAACATTTTTTCCTGTTTATTACTCACTGGTTTTCCAATTACCAGACATATCCTTTGTACATTTTTATATTTGTACATTCTTTTTATGCTTAATTGTACATAGTCTTTATATAATAGGGATTGTATCACTTTGTTAATCATGTTGCAAGAATTTACCCTACATGTTTTAAAATTCAGTGTGTGGAATTAAAAAATTACTAATATACACGGGGCGTGGTGGCTCATGCCTGTAAGCCCACCATTTTGAGAGGCCAAGGCGGGTGGATCACTTGAGGTCAGGAGTTCAAGACCAGTCTGGCCAACATGGTGAAACCCCATCTCTACTAAAAATACAAAAATCAGCTGGGCATGATGGTGGATGCCTGTAATCCCAGCTACTCAGGAGGCTGGGGCAGTAGGATCGCTTGAATCTGGGAGGCAGAGGTTGCAGTGAGCCAAGCTCGTGCCATTGTACTCCAGCCGTGGGTGACAGAGTGAGACTCCATCTCTCTCTCTCTCTCTCTCACACACACACACACACACACAAATTTTAATATATAGATTTTTCAAATTTTTATATAGTAAGATTAATTTTGTTCATGCATTCTCTCTTTGGTATTACAAAGTCCTTTTCCATTTCAAAAGTATTGTGTTTGCCTATTTTTAAAAATTGTTTCATTTATTTTACATTTGACTCTTTAATTCACATAGGTCTCATATTGCTATATTGCTTAGACTAGAGAGCTAACATTATTTTTCTAGCAGTGATCAATTATTCAAGAAGTTGAACACTTCTTTGCTCTCTGAGTCAAATTGTTACTTCCTCGCATATATTCAGATATTTTATATGTAGGCTTTCTGTACTCTTTCAATGAACGCCCTGCTTCCTAATCTTGCGCTAGTAGCGGTATTTTAAGCGCTGCAAATTCATGGATAGTTTTAATATATAGTATCATTACTTAAAAAAAAAAAAAAAAACTTTGATTCCATTAAAAAAAATCTTGGCTATTTTTCCCCTTTCAATCTTCCAAATAGCTTTTTTAGTCTTGTTAATCTCATTCTTGTTAAGGTTCAACAAGAATTTTCTTATAATTTTGAAGGAGATGACATTAGACCCATTTGGGAGATTTGATATTTTTACATAATTATTCTCATCCAGTAACAAATAATGTGTCACCCTTTAGTGGTGTTCTTTCATGTTCTTCAGATAAAGTTTTGTATAGACCCTGTGTCAGTCTTGTTAATTACTAGATATTTTATACATAGTGATGTTTTTGTGAATGGGATCACAAACATGCAGCAGTTTTATTGAGATATAATTTACGTACCATGATTTGTGCTTAATTTCAAAGCTAATGTAGCTCTAGGCACAAAGCGTACATACTACCTTAATACCACTTACAGTTTTGTTTCTTCTTTTCTTTTTTTTTTTTTTGGAGACGGAGTCTCACTCTGTCACCCAGGCTGGAGTGCAGTGGGGCGAGCTCAGCTCACTGCAAGCTCCGCCTCCCGGGTTCACGCCATTCTCCTGCCTCAGCCTCCCGAGTAGCTGGGACTATAGGCACCCGCCACCACGCCCGGCTAGTTTTTTTATATTTTTAGAAGAGATGGGCTTTCACAGTGTTAGCCAGGATGGTCTCAGTCTCCTGACCTCGTGATCCACCTGCCTTGGCCTCCCAAAGTGCTGGGATTACAGGCAGGAGCCACCACGCCCGGCCTGTTTCTTCTTTTCAAGGGTGATTCTGACCACCTATTGATGCATATTTTTTTTTTTTCAAGACAGAAAGTAGGATTATCTAATGCGGACATCTCTGAATTAGGCACACAGAAACATAAGCTCTAACTTCATCGTGCTTCGTCATAGCTGAGTGTTTGATTTTAAGCAAATCACTTAACCTCTCTGGACTTTCGGACTTTGTTTTTCTCTAAAGTTCTTTCTAGCTCTGTATTTCTTTCTTTTTTTTCTTTCTTTTTTTTTTTTTTTTTTTTTGAGACGGAGTTTTGCTTTTGTTGCCCAGGCTGGAGTGCAGTGGCTCGATCTCGTTTCACTGTAAACTCCACCATCCGGTTTCAATTGATTCTCTTTCCTCAGCCTCCCGAGTAGCTGGGATTACAGGTGCCTGCCACCACACCTGGCTAATTTTTGTATTTTTAGTAGAGACGGGGTTTCACTATGTTGGCCAAACTGGTCTCGAACTCCTGACCTCGTGATCCACCTACCTTGGCCTCCCAAAGTGCTAGTATTGGTCGGGCGCGGTGGCTCACGCCTGTAATCCCAGGACTTTGGAAGGCTGAGGTGGGCGAATCACGAGGTCAGGAGATCGAGACCATCCTGGCTAACACGCTGAAACCCTGTCTCTACTAAAAATACAAAAAATTAGCCGGGCATGGTGGCGGGTGCCTGTAGTCCCAGCTACTTGGAAGGCTGAGGCAGGAGAATGGCGTGAACCCGGGAGGCAGAGCTTGCAGTGAGCTGAGATCGCACCACTGCACTCCAGCCTGGGAGACAGAGCGAGACTCCATCTAATAAACAAAAAACAAAGTGCTGGGATTATAGGCATAAGCCACCACGCCTGGCCTAGCTCTGTATTTCTAAGTATATAATGGCCCTCAAAATATTTGAGCCTCAGAATTTGTGTTCTAGAGAGAGGGAAATCAGAATTTACATGGTAGCATAGCCAGACACAGTGGCTCACATTTGTAATTCTAGCACTTTGGGAGGACTGCTTGAGCCCAGGAGTTTAAGACCAGCTTTGGCAACATAGTGAGATCCTGTCTCTACAAAAGATTTAAAAATTAGCCAGATGTAGTGGCATGCACCTGTGTTCTCAGTTACTTGGGAGGCTGAGGCAGGAGGATAGCCAGAGCCTGGGAGGTCGAGGT
Organism: Macaca nemestrina; assembly: GCF_043159975.1. Classification (NCBI taxonomy): domain Eukaryota; kingdom Metazoa; phylum Chordata; class Mammalia; order Primates; family Cercopithecidae; genus Macaca; species Macaca nemestrina. The sequence continues at coordinate 162,381,868 of NC_092129.1, read as the reverse complement.
TGCAGTGAGCTATGATCATGCCACTGTGCCCTAGCCTGGGTGACAGCGTGAGATTCTGTCTCAAAAACAAAATAAATAAGTGAATAAATGAGTAAATGGTAGCATAGCAAATGAAATATCATAGCAGTGAAAATTTGAAATATATTTTGTGTTTTATCCTCTGTTAGGTGGTATAGACTCAGTTTGGCATTTTAATTGTTCAGAATATTGACTTTGTGTCCTGAGTCTATCAAGCGTGATTCAGAATAAAGCATGACTTCACTCTGTAAGGATGTGTCACCCCTCTATTTTAGATGTCATTTTAACACTTCTGAGGGGAAGAACACGTTTTTATTTTAAGGTTTATTTTTATAACAAATGACCCAACCATAGTATTTTTGAACCTGGTGGCATTTTAATATTAGCTATTTCCTTCCTATTGATGCAAGAAAAGCATTCACTTAAATCTGAAGTGAAATCTGCAGTGTAATTTGAAACCTGAAATGCTTATTGATTATGGTAAAGTATGGAAAATTAATGACTTTTGGAATCTATGCCACAGTCAAATTGAGCAGAGAATCTTCTCCTGGTAGGGTGCTTGGGATGCTAACTTCTATTAGCTGCTGCTCATTTCTACCACTGAATATCTAGCAACACTGTTCTCAGAAGTAACTGAACTTGCAGAAATAGCTCATGAAGTCATTTTCTATTTAAATAGTCTGCACTTTTTAGAATAAATACTCTTTAACTAGGATGATATTAACGTATGTCTTCGACAGCAACTGCATTGAGAAGACAGACTGCAAAACACTTTTGTCCCCCATCCAAGTATGGGTCTTTTATGACAGATTGTTGTGTATCTGAAGGAGCTATTGTGTCAACAATGAGCATCGTAATTAGTCTAAAAATCTGACTCAATGGAACAAATGCATTTTAATGGCATGCATTTTACTTTAAAAGGATGTACCAAAATAGAGCGAGAGTCTGAAAGCAGAGCATTATTTTATAATGAAAGACTAATATATGGGTAGTTCAAACTAAAGGAAGAGTGTGACTGGGAATGAAAATTGACTTAGGGTAGATAAAATCACTCCCATCAGCAAACCACAAATGCTGGGGGAGAGTTATCTGAAGTGGTACAGGAACGAAAATTAAAGTGGTTACCAACACCCCGGAATGTCCTTTACTGAGATGCTGACCTAAGTGGGCAGATGGCGGCTTCCTGTGGCGCTCGACACAGGCTGGCATTGCAATATCACATTTACCCACTTTACCAAAATGCCATGAAGTTAATGCTGGAATAACCCATTTCTTTTCATGTTTAAATTCTACTTATTAAGTGTGTTGTAATATTGAGGGGGAAAGGAGTACGTTTAGAGATTGAGATAAATTTCTAACATGTTTAGAATAGTGCTTAAGGGTGTATCTTTAGAAATAGGGTCCCAACTTTGCAGTATCAAGGTGGAAGTTATGTAATAATATTTTGTTTGGTATTGACATCACTATACTTCTGTAATTGATTTTTAAAGACTGTGCTTTTTTTTTTTTTTGAGATGGAGTCTCTCTCTGTCACCCAGGCTGGAGTGCAGTGGTGTGATCTTGGCTCATTGCAGCCTCTGCCTCCCAGGTTCAAGCGAGTCTCCCGCCTCAGCCTATTTTTGCATTTTTAGTAGACGGAGTTTCACCATGTTGGCCAGGCTGGTCTCCAGCTCCTGACTTCAGGCGATCCACCCGCCTTGTCTGGGATTACAGGTGTGAGCCACCGTGCCTGGCCTATTTGTATTTTTTGGATGAGAACTTGCAGTTTGTGGAAATATACCATAGTACATTTTCTGCATTTATATTATTCTGTTTACTATGTTGGAAACTGCACATGTGCACTTATATACTAAAAAAATTAGGCATGAGGCTGGGCATGGTGGCTCATGCCTGTAATCCCAGCTCTTTGGGAAGCCGAGGCGGGCAGATCATGAGGTCAGGAATTCGAGACCATCCTGGCTAACATGGTGAAACCCTTCTCTACTAAAAATACAAAAAATTAGCCGGGCATGGTGGCACGTCCCTGTAGTCCCAGCTACTTGGGAGGTTGAGGCAGGAGAACCTCTTGAACCTGGGAGGCGGAGGTTGCAGTGAGCCGAGATCACGCCACTGCACTCCAGCCTGGGCAACAGAGTGAGACTCCATCTCAAAAAAAAAAAAAAAAAATAGGTATGTGATGTCAACCTGGGTTTTTTTTTTAAATTACTGTCTGTGATGATCCATATGTTTTTTGTATTACATCTGCTACTAAAAAGAGCAACAACTCTATTCCATCAAAGTCCTCTTAGGCTGAACCCGTTTGGCCAGATGGAATAGAGAAAACTGTAAGAAGAATGTGAGTATTCCATCGTCGTATAAGACATTTTATTTTCTGGGCAGGATTTCCTGTTGACCCCAAGTCACCATTTACGTCTCTTACCATCTCCTCTTTCCTGCTTTTTCTGCCTGCAATGTTGTTTCAGGTTTGTTTTGCAAATTGCTAACTTCATACATGCATGGTGCAGTTCTTTTTTCTTTCCCTCAGATGCCTCCTTTTGGCTATTGGCAGCCTTGCATAGGGCAAGGATGCCTTTTCAGAAATACTGCGTGATTCACAACTTCTTGGGGTGGAAGTCTGTGAAGAGATAAATAACTATAAGAATAAGAATAAGCACTGCTAATTGAACATGGCTATGGTGGATAGGTGGATTTGGATGCATGCATAGTGGCCTCCTGAGGAAGGTGCCTTACCCTGACATGCAATCCTAGGTGCCCTTTGGCAGGAAGCATCTATGTGGTTTACAAGTTTAATGCAGAACAGGAGCTCCAAGGATCTGGAGCTGAAGGGTGGTAAAGCTAAATGCACATTTCCTAGTTTTCTAGGCTGAGGAGAGTATGATCTTCCTTTGAGAAAGTCATAGGGTGGATAAAATGCTACTTTGCAAGAGGTACATGCTCTTAGAGCACTGCTTTATGCTATCAGTCCAACCATGTTATAAACTATATAAGAAAATGGACTGTATCCTATCTACCTCTGCATTATCTGTGAAACAGTGCCTTCCATTGAAACACAGATAGCTGTGGCTGAATGAATTGAGCAGACATTCAAATGCTTGTTGGATGGGAGGAAAAAATGAAGGAAACATTCCCTCTCCATTCCAAGTTTCCGAACTTTTCATTCATCTGTGTTCTGTTATTTTCTCCTACTGAAAAGAACCATGGAAGGAACAGATGATACAAAGAAGACATTCTTGTCCATTGGCATGTGAGAAAGAAGGGCAGAGGTTAAAGAGGGAACAAGGAGTCAAGCTTTGGGGCTAAAGAGGCATCCTCAGGCTAGTAAGGTGGATGGGGGGCTAGTGGGGAGGGACCATCAGTGTGGGGGCTGCCCTGGGAGGTCATGTCTAGTTCCATGTAAAGCCCCAGAAGTGACCTTCTGGGTCTTTAGCCGTGGAATTCCAGACTATACTGCAGTGAAAAGAAAGACGTCTTTTGTTCTTTGGTTAACAGTACATTCCGGAGTCTAATTTGGAGAGGCCAGATCTGTGAGTGATAACAGGGTCCATTTAAGGAAAAGACATCTTTGTTGAAAATGAAATAGGGCAAGGGTGAAAAGGTGGGGCGAGGCGGATGTCAGTTTTGTGTATTGCAGTATTCCATTATCTAAAACAGTGCCGGCAGATAGTAAGTGCTTAATACCTAGTTGTTGAATGAATGCTTCATGACGATCTTTGAGGTATTATTTGCTATATGAGTTTCAGTTCAGGAATATTTTAAGGGGATTTCAGAGTGCCCTCGGAAGCTGCTGGTAAAGAGGAACTCTAGCAAGGTGACCAGGTTAGACAAAGATAGAAAAAAATGCTTCTGGTCATGGTCACCCTTTCCCAGGCTAAAAGTACCCATTGGCACCAGAAACTCTTTCCTGTATTTTAAAAAATGTTATAGCCTATAACTTTGCACACTAAATTTGGCTGTGTTGACATTGGCATCAGCTAACTCAATCTCTTTTCCTTTTTTTTTTAAATTTATTTTTATTTTTATTTTTTTTTGAGATGGAGTCTTGCTCTGTTACCTAGGCTGAAGTACAATGACATGATCTTGGCTCACTGCAATCTCCTCCCAGGTTCAAACGATTCTCCTGCCTCAGCCTCCTGAGTAGCTGGGGTTACAGGCGTGTGCCACCACGCCTGGCTAATTTTGTATTTTTAGTAGGGACAGGGTTTCACCATGTTGGTCGGCCTGGTCTCAAACTCCTGACCTTGTGATCCGCCCGCCTTGGCACTCTGAAAGTGTTGGGATTACAGGCATGAGTCACCACACCCGGCTTGAAGCTGGGAGACGTAGGCTGCAGTGAGCTGAGATCAATCTCTTTTTCTAAGGCATTGCACACCCACACATGTGTAACCCAGGAGGGTGGCACGGGAAATATTTCCAGCCTGCAGACATCGTAAAGAGAGGAAGTGCTCCTTCAGGAGGACAAATGGAAACATCTGCTGCAGCTTCTTAGTGCTCTCCTGGCTTACCCTTTCAGTTGCTCAACCCTAAATACATTTTCTCAACCATAGACATCAGGGCATGCTATGGGAAAATTATGGGCTGGGCATTTCGCAACCATTTATTCACAATTCACAAATACGGATTGAACCCCAATTGTGTGTTAGTCTCCTGGCTTTGCAGGCCGTGGGTATGAATAAGGCAGCCACCCTCCCTCCTTAGGGCACTCGCAGAATTAACTTATTCTTCTCCAAGAGAAGTAAGCTCATGATAAGAAACCAAATTCATGAATTACTTATTTTTTTGCTAGGCTCTATGCAAAGACACTTTCCATACCTTAATTCACTTAATACTCAGGAAAACCCTGTGAGAAAAATTTTAGAGCTGTGAAAACTCTCAGCCTTTGAGGATTTGGATAACTTGCCCAAGGCCACTTTGAATCTAATAAATGCTCCTTGGTCCAAGCAAGTTGCTTCTCACGATTACACACCCTACACTCCTGTAAGATGCTAATGGAATTGATCCTGCCATGCTCTAGGTGAGCGGAAGAGCTGAAATAGCAGAGTTTAAAATTCTCTAGACCAAAGTCCATCTCTGTTACTGTTTCCCACTGCTTCCTTGAATGGTTGGGTACATACTTGTCTGGGCCACATTGCTTTCTCTTTATATAGGGCTTGTTTGGAAAGATCTTTGTTTTCTTGAGTCCCTGGTTACCATCAGTCATTTTTCATAGAAATACAAATGAATTAGCCTTATGTAAAGGAAGGATTCTTATTTTATTCTCGGAAGAAAACCTTCGAACTTAAATCCAAATTTTCTTTAAATCATTAAAAATGAATGAGATCGTTTTCGTGCCTCCTAAAATATATTGTTTTCCTTTTTAAGAATTTAAATTTGATTTTATTGCATTTCTCTAAAGTAGGTTCTGGCATGAGTAGCTATAAGTGCAATAAATTGTGTGTTTTGACCAACTAATCAAATGGCAAAAGTCACTAGCAGAAAACATATACCAAGAGAATATTTCCTGTCTTCACTACTCTACAGATACCTCTTCCTAAAAAAATTTATTTTACTGTGGTAAGAACACTTAACCTGAAGTCTATCTTTAACAAATTTTTAAGTGGACAGTATGGTATTGTTGACTATAGGTACAATGTTGTCTCGCAGACCCCTAGAACTTATTCATCTTGTTGAACTGAAATTTTATACCTACTGATTAGTAACTCGTCATTCTCCCTTCCTCCCAGACCTACCATTCCAGTCTTTGATTCTATGAATTTGAATATTTTTGGATACCTCATATAAGTGCAATTATGCAATATTTGTCTTTGTGTAACTGGGTATTTCATTGATGTTTACTCATATTGCAGAATTTCCTTCTTTTTAAAGACTGAATAATCCTCTGTGTGTGTGTGTGTGTGTGTGTGTGTGTGTGTTTGTACATCACATTTAAAAAATCTCTTCATCTTTTGATACACATTTAGGTTGTTTCCATATCTTGGCTATTGTGAATAATTTTGCAGTGAAAATGGGAGTTCTAGTATCTCTTTGAGACCTTGATTTCAATTCTTTTGGATAAATACCCAGAAGTAAGGCTGGGTGTGGTGGCTTATGCCTGTGATTAAAGCACTTTGCGATGTCAAGGAGGGAGTATGGCTTGAGGTCAGGGATTTTAGACAATCTAGGCAACATAGCAAGACCCTGCCTCTACCCCAAAAAAAAAAAAAAAATAGCTAGGAGTGGCGATGTGTACCTATAGTCCTAGCTACTCTGGAGGCTAAGGCAGGAGGATCACTGGAGCCCAGGAAATCAAGGGATGGTGCCGCTGCATTCCAGCTGGAGTGACAGAGCAAGACACTATCTTAAAAAGCACAAAAAACAAGCAAGCAAAAAATACCCAAAAGTGGCATTGCTGAATCATATGGTAGTTGTATTTTTAATTTTTTCAGGAATTTCTGTACTGTTTTCTATAATGGCTGTACCATTTTGCGTTCCCACCAGCAGTGGGTTCCAGTTTCTCTACATCCTCGCAAACACTTGCGTTTTGTATTTTTGATAATAGCCATCCTCATATGTATAAGGTGATATCTCATTGTGATTTTGATTTGCGTTTCCTTGATAATTAGTGATGTCAAACTAAAAAGCTTCTGTACTGTAAAGGAAACAATCAATAGTGTGAAAAGGCAACCCATGGAATTGGCAGAAAATATTTGCAAACCATATATCTGATGAGATGTGAATCCCAAAAACATATAAAGAACTCTTACAATGAAATAGCAAAAAGACTAATAACCTGATTAAAAAATGGGCTAAGGACTTGTATAGTATGTCTCTAAAGAAGACACACAGGCTGGGTGTGGTGGCTCACACCTGTAATCCCAGCACTTTGTGAGGCTGAGGCGGGTGGATCACAAGGTCAGGAGTTCAAGACCAGCCTGGCCAATATGGTGAAACCCTGTTACTACTAAAAATACAAAAGTTAGCCAGGTGTGGTGGTGCACACCTGTAGTTCCAGCTTCTGGGAGGCTGAGGCAGGAGAATCACTTGAACCTGGGAGGCAGAGGTTGCAGTGAGCCAAGATTGCGCCATTGCACTCCAGCCTGGGTGACAGAGCGAGACTCTGTCCCAGAAAAAAAAAAAGTCTTTATTACTATTCTTTAGGTGCAAAGTCACAGAATGCAGAGGTGCTTCATTCAAACTCAATTTACACCTGAGTGCCTTCCTCTTGAGGGCATGGCATGTCACAGTTAATATACCCCTCCAAAAACATATGGCTTGATTTAGGTATTGTTAAAATAGCTCCACTGTACACTTTGACTGTGTCACTGGAATTAAAAAGGAAATTGTCTTGCTCACACACAACTGCAAGACAAACAGTTGAGTGTCTGTGTATTATTGTCAAATAGAATGGATATAGCATGTAAGTTTTAGCTGCGATGCACTCTAGAATGAGGAATTCCCCTTACAATTGAAAGGATATGGAGCATTCTTTTGAGGACTGCCTCACATATTTAATATATATCTTGTTTTGTCTGGGGACTGCTGCTCAGGACTCTGCCATCTGTAGTGGGTGGCAACCAAATCTCAGTCCTGAAGAATTCATCTGTTAATTTTCTTTCTTCCTCTGACTTGATGATACCATTGTGGTTACTTCTCCTCCCTCTCCAATCAATAAAATCTCATTTTCCATTATTACATCTTAAGTATATTGCAATTGTTGCAAGCTGTTACATTTTCATTTTGGAAATGTGATGGCTGGAAAGATCACCCATCTGATGATCAAGAAAAAGGAGTAGGAGTCAAGTCCTCCAAATATGGACAGCCATTTGACTTAGTTCTTAGATGGAAGAGCAACTCTACCTGCATACATTTCGCAGTGTTAGCTCACCCAGCCATACCATTTTATAGATGAAGATCCTGGAGCTTGGAGATGAAGTCACCTGTCCACGTGGGGTGGATGTAGCTCCCAGAGCCCGGAGTCCTCACTCCACTCCACCTACTTCTTTTAAGCTTTACATTTGAAAGAATATCAGGATTTTAGAAGTAGTGTCTTACTTCTCTTTGAATATAAGGAAAGAAGTGTTTGACAATTAAAATCACCCAGAATTTTCTTTTCTTTTCTTTTCTTTTTTTGAGACAGACTTTTGCTCTTGTTGCCCAGGCTGGGGTGCAGTGGTATGATTTTGGCTCACCGCAACCTCCGCCTCCCGGGTTCAAGCAATTCTCCTGCCTCAGCCTCCCGGGTAGCTGGGATTACAGGCATGTGCCACCGTGCCTGGCTAATTTTGTATTTTTAGTGGAGACAGGGTTTCTCCGTGTTGGTCAGGCTGGTCTCGAACTCCTGACCTCAGGTGATCGCCCACCTCGGGCTCCCAAAGTGCTGGGATTATAGGCGTGAGACACTGCACCTGGCCCGAAATCACCCAGAATTTTCTGCACCGCTTTTCTTTACCCAAATGTTGGAGTGGCAGGCCTCACACAATGTCTGGAGTCACGTCACAAATTAGTTTTAACAAGTGGAAGAAATCACCCGAAAGGTGGCTTCCTAGAAGTCTCTTTGTGTTCTTGTTTTTCATTCTTTGGTTGTTCTTTAATGGAAAACACTTTTTTGTGTGTGGGGGGGGGGGTTAGGGTGAGGAATGGTTCTAGCTTTTTACCAGTGCATTTCAAATTTAGAAAAAATAGAATCGTTTATGTGTGAAAAGTTGTGTGGGAACCTTTCTTGGAAAGAAATTTAAATGTTTAAGGAATGTGCTCTAAATTGCAGGAAGAGTGTGGACTGGTGGGATTATGCAATGTTGGGACCAGGGTGCAGCTCAATCTAGTCTGGGATTACCCATGGGTGAGCCTGCCATGGGGCTATTCTCTCCACAATGGCTTGGGCCCAGGGGTGTTGGTGGGAGGCTGGGGATGGGGTGTGCTGAACTTCCCCTTACTCCCATCTCCACTGGCTTCTGCCCTGGGGCCAGTGGCAGGCAGTGGTGGTTCTGGTTGGTGAACACATTGGGAGGAAGAGCAGAAATTCAATACTTGGGACACATTTTTTTCAGGGAAGTGTGTCTTTGCAGTTTGAATTAAAAATGCAAAATGAGTGTCCAGGCGCGGGCTTACGCCTGTAATCCCAGCACTTTGGGAGGCTGAGGCGGGCGGATCACCTGAAGTTGGGGGTTCGAGATCAGCCTGACCAACGTGGAGAAACCCCGTCTCTACTAAAAATACAAAATTAGGAGGACATGGTGGTGCATGCCTTAATTCCAGGTACTTGGTAGGCTGAGGCAGGAGAATTGCTTGAATCCGGGAGGCGGAGGTTGCAGTGAGCAGAGATTGCGCCACTGCACTCCAGCCTGGGCAACGAGAGCAAAACTCCATCTAAAAAAAAAAAAAAAATGCAAAATGAGGGGCTGGGTGCGATGGCTCATGCCTGTAATCCCTGCACTTTGGGAGGCTGAGGCAGGCAGATCATTTGAGGTTAGGAGTTTGAGACCAGCCTGACCAACATGGTGAAACCCCAATTCTACTAAAAATTACAAAAAGAAAGAGCCAGGTGCGGTGGCTCATGCCTGTAATCCCAGCACTTTGGGAAGCCGAGGCAGGTGGAACATGAGGTCAGGAGTTCGAGAGCAGCCTCTGGCCAAGATGGTGAAGCCCCGTCTCTACTAAAAATACAAATATTACCTGGCATGGTGGCAGGCACCTGTAATCCCAGCTGCTTGGGAGGCTGAGGTAGAGAATTGCTTGAACCCGGAGGTGGAGGTTGCAGTGAGCCGAGATCGTGCCATTGCACTCCAGCCTGGGCGACAGAGCGAGACTCCGTCTCAAAAAAAAGAAAAAAAAAAAAATTAGCTGGGTGTGGTAGGGGGGCGCCTGTAATCCCAGCTACTAGGGGAGGCTGAGGCAGGAGAATCACCTGAACTCAGGAGGTGGAGGTTGCAGTGAGCTGCGATTGCTCCACTGCACTCCAGCCTGGGCAACAGAATGACAGTTCATCTAAAAAAGAAAAAAAAAACAAAACTGGAAATGAGGGTTTATTTCCCTTTGCCAGGTGCAATATTATATTCCTTTCACAACAAAGTGTCAAGGAAAAGAGTCAAACTCTGTAAAATATTTAAAGAGGTTTATTCTGAGCCACATATGAGTGACCATGGCCCCAGGCACAATCTCAAGAGGCCCTGAAAACTTGCACCCAAGGTGGTTGAGTTACAGTTTGGTTTTATGTTTTAGAGAGACATAAGGTATCAATCAACACATGTGGAGTATACATTGGTTCTGTCTTTAAAGGCAGCATAACTCAACGTGGGGACTTACAGGTCATAGGTGAATTCAAATATTTTCTGATTAGCAGTTGGTTGAAAGAGTTAAGTAATTATCTAAAGACCTGGAGGAGTGTTTGGGTTAAGATAAGGGGTTGTGGAGACCAAGGTTCCTATTACAAAGTGATATAGGTGGCTGCCCTCAGAGACAATAGATGGCAAGTGTTTCCTATTCAGACCTTAAAAGGTGCTAGACTCAGTTAATCTCCTCACTATTGAGAGGGCCTGGAAGAGGGAAGGACCCAGTTGTTAGTAGAAGTTCTTTACAGATGCAATCTTTCCTACACACACACACACACACACACACACACACACACACACACACACACACACACACACACACACACACACACACACACACACACACACACACACACACACACACACACACACACACACACACACACACACACACACACACACACACACACCAGCTTTGTAGGGGCATTTCAAAATATGGCAAGGAAACATTTTTTGGGTGTAAAATATTTTGATTTCCTTCCATATCTATCATGTGATTTTATGCCAGAGTCAGGTTGGGGAGTAAGCCAAGTCATATAGGGTTAAGTAAAACCCATCTGATGAGATTTTATGGTTTGTAGGGTGTGACTCCCCAGGTCCTTTAGATAAGAATTTATCTTATAAATTCTTATAAATATGGGCAAGAGAGGAAAAAGGTCAGTTTAGTTCGCAAAAGAAAAATCCTCAGGTGAAAGTTATGTCCAAAAGGAATGGATTGAACTGATTGTAGTAACAGGGCCAATTTTGCAGGCATCCATTACTTCTTTTCTCTCTCTTCTTTCCCTGCCTCCAGCTCTTTTAAGTCTATTCTCTTTTCTTGAGACATGATCTGGCTCTGCTGCCCAGGCTAAAGTGTAGTGGTACTATCAAGACTCACTGCAGCCTTGAATTCCTGGGTGCAAGCGATCCTCCCCCCTCAGCCTCCTGTGTAGCTGAGACTACAGGTGTGCACTACCACACCTGGCTTCTTCACATCTGTTCTATTAATCCATTGATGTTTGCCTTTATAATATTTGTGTGTGTGTGTGTACCTTTTAATATAAATGATATCAGATGCACCTGTATAAGTTTTCATATGGCTGATGTAACAAAGTAGCACAAATTTGGTGGCTTAACAGAAATGTATTCCTTCCAGTTCTAGAGGGCAGAAGTCCAAAATCAGTGTCACTGGGATGAAAAGGTGTCAGCAGAACTGTGTTCCCAACAAGGGCTCTATTGAAGGATTGGTTCCTTGTCTCTTCCAGCTTCTGGTGGCTGCCAACATTCCTTGGCTTGTGGCTGCAGCACTCCAATCTTCAAGGCCAGTGTCTGTCCATCTCTCTCTCTGCTCTACCTTCACATGGCCTTCTCCTGTGTGTGTTCGTGTCAAATCTCCCTCCCCTCTCTCATAATGACACTTGCGACTGTGTTGAGATACCATCCAGGTGACCCATGATAATTTCCCCATCCAAAGATCCTTAATTTAATCACATCTGCAAAGATCCTTTTTCCAAATAAGGTAGTATTTATAGACCCCAGGGATTAGGACCGGATGCCTTTGGAGCCACTATTCAGTCTCTTATAATACCTATTATGCAACTTGCTTTTCTTGAAGTCCACAATATCTCTTAGAGATTTTTTTTTCCCATGTTGGCTAACATAGACCTTCCTCACTTGAAGTCATTGCTGTAGAGTGTCCCCAGGATGGGTATTTCATATTTTGTTTTCAGTTTATTAAATTGATGAGTGATGTTGTAATTTTTTTTCCATTACAGACATGTGGTAATGATTGGGGAAGGGGCTAAAGTGATATACACTGATTGACAGTACGTGTTACATCTCAGGGGTACGGGATGAGTCCTTCAGAATATTTTCCTGGCCGGGCGTGGTAGCTCACGCACTTTGGGAGGCTGAGGCAGGTGGATCGCCTAAAGTCAGGAGTTCGAGACCAGCCTGGCCAACATGGCAAAACCCCATCTCTACTAAAAATACAAAAATTAGCAGGGTGAGGTGGCAGATGCCAGTAATCCCAGCTACTAAGAAGGCTGAGGCGTGAGAATCTCTTGAACCCAGGAGGCAGAGGTTGCAGTGAGCCGAGATCGTGCCACTGCACTCCAGCCTGGGTGACAGAGCGGAAAAAAAAAAAAGAATTCCTGGCTACTTCCAGAGTTTTCTTGTTGTAATAACTAAACCCCTCTCCTGGTCCTTCCTGGTCATCCTGACCGCTGGTGTTGAAAAGTAGGTGAAATACTCACCAGCTGTCTGGCCTTAGGCATTTACCTCTCTCTCAGTGCCTCGGGTGCTAGGTGCTTAGTCTGTAAAACAGGTATCATCATAGCATCTACCTCCAGGGTTCTCAGGGGTTTGGAGGAGTTAATGTATCTAAAGCATTCAAAACCTGCCAGGCACACAGTGGGTGCTTTACTAGTGTTAGTTTTTGTTGTTACTGTTAACGGCTCCTTTCCCCACCCACACCCAAGGAAAAACTCTCAAATAGCTGGCATGAGTATGGTCATCCACCCCAGCAGCCTGCCTGTCTGTGAGGGCCTCCGCCCTCAGTGAGCGGCTTGGTCCTACTCACCTGGGCTCCTTTCTGCTCCCTTTCCTCCCACTGTTGAGTCTCTCTTCCTTGGGGTTAATCCACCAACCATTTCGCCCTCTTCTGTGTTTGAGCTTCATCCCTACCCACTTTTCTTCTCCCTCTGTTGCTTCCTTCCATTCCTTTTTTCTCTTGAGACAGAGTCTGGCGCCATCTTGGCTCACTGCAACCTCCGCCTCCCAGGTTCAAGCAATTCTCCTGCCTTAGCGTCCCAAGTAGCTGGGACTACAGACGTACACCACCACGCCCTGCTGATTTTTGTATTTTTAGTAGAGACGGGGTTTCACCCTGGTGGCCAGGCTGGTCTCGAACTCCTGACCTCAGGTGATCTGCCCGCCTAGGTCTCCCAAGGCGTGAGCCACTACGCCTGGCCTCTGCTCTCTTTCTTCCACCTTTCTCTTTGACCTTATTCCTCCTGCCACCCCCCGCTTTTATTATTAAAACAGCTTAAACAATGGGATAAAGGTCACATTCTATTGTATTTCTTGAGGGATGACACTTAGCTAGACTGTGTGACTAGAAAGACTGAAAATTTCCAACAGAAGGAATAGCAAGCAGGCTGAGAGGACCAGAAAGGTACTCAACCCTAAAGCTTGTGTAAAGTAGAGTGATAAAAACCCACAAAAATTAAGTTGCCTAGCACAGTTCAGTAGTAGAGAAGGCGGTCTTTATGGAGGGTAAATAGAGGTATTTAGGATAAAAGTCTGAAACACTTAGATTTTGGTTAATGATGTCAAAGAAATGTTCTTAATTTTATGGAAAAACTGTTTTTTAAATCCTAGACAATTCTACCTAATTCTTTTGGTGTGTACATGTATGTGTGTGGGTGTGTACAGACACACCTTCATATTTTAAAATAAATTTACTGTGAACTAGCTAACTTTATTTTATATTTTATTTTATTTTTGAGATGGAGTTTTGCTCCTGTTGCCCGGGCTGGAGTGCAATGGCTCAATCTTGGCTCACTGCAGCCTCTGCCTCCCAGGTTCACGTGATTCTCTTGCCTCAGCCTCCTAAGTAGCTGGGACTACAGGCACCCGCCACCACGCCCAGCTAATTTTTAAAATATTTTTAGTAGAGACAGGGTTTCACCATGTTGGCCAGGCTGGTCTCGAACTCCTGACCTTAGGTGATCTGCCCGCCTCGGCCTCCCAAAGTGCTGGGATTATAGGCGTGAGCCACCGTGTGCGGCCTATTGTTTTTATTTTTTAAGAGAGAGTCTCACTCTGTTGCCCAGGCTGGAGTGCAGGGGCATGATCTCGGCTCACTGCCACCTCCGCCTCTTGGGTTCAAGTCATTCTTGTGCCTCAGCCTCCCTAGTAGCTGGGACTAATTTTTGTATTTTCAGTGGAGACGGGGGTTTCACCATGTTGACCAGGCTGGTCTCGAACTCCTGACCTCAAGTGATTGCCGACCTCGGCTTCTCAAAGTCAAACCTGCTAACTTTAAATCGTGTATATTGTTAGTTTTAGGGAGATGTTTTAATTCCATGTACTTAAATGTTCCTCTGAGACACAGTATATCATTTCTGAATAAGCTCTTTTCTTTTTTCTAATTCACTTTTCTCCAAATTTCCGAAATCTGCTAATAATAGATATAATATACATATATATTATATGTATATAATAATATAATAATAAACAGGGCTCTAGCATTCTGATATGTTTGTTCAAGATCTGGTTCGCAGCTTTTGTAGTCAACTGGTTTTGTGTGACAAAGTTTTGTATGTTTATAAAAGTTTTTAAATCATTTCATAATTGGTGATGTTGTAGAAAAAAACAGGTTCTTGTCACGCGACCCGGAGAAGTTTGACACGCAGACACTTTGAAGGGTGAAGGGGAACGGAATTTATTGGGTGAAAAAAAAACCTCTCAGCAGAGTGAGAGGGGTTCCGGTTAACAGGCCTTCATCTCACAGATTGAATCTCAGGTTCCCACCCAGGAAGAGGAGAGGCCTGTCTCCTTCCCCCTGCAAACAGCCTGAACTTCCTGAGGCTCCACCCCATCCTCCCAGTAGGCAGGCAGGTGGGAGATTCTGGGGGTATGCGGGGAGGAGGGGGTGTGTGGAGGGAGAAGGGGTGTATGGGGGGGCTCCTCCTTCGCAGGTGGGAGATTCCGGGGGGTGGCGGGGGTGGGCTCCTCCTTATACCTTTCTCCTGCATCTATCAGTGAAGGCACTGAGGTTTGCAATTGTATAATATCCAGGTTTGCAATTGTATAATGCAATTGTATAATTGTATAATATCCAGAGTTGAAAATAAAAAACAAAAATATAAAGCCACAGTAGCGCTCCCCCTTTTTTTTTTTTTAATTTTGAGATGGAGTTTCACTCTTGTTGCCCAGGCTGGAGTGCAATGGCACGATGTCGGCTCACTGCAATCTCTGCCTCCAGGGTTCAAGTGATTCTCCTGTCTCAGCCTCCCAAGTAGCTGGAATTACAGGCGCCTGCCACAATGCCCAGCTAATTTTTTGTATTTTTAGTTAGAGACGGGGTTTCAACATGTTGGCCAGGTGGGTCTCGAACTCCTGACCTCAGGTGATCCACCCGCCTCGACCTCCCAAAGTGCTGGGATTACAGGCGTGACCCACCGAACCGGCATCATTCCCTTTTAAAATGCCAGCTAGGTAATAATCTTTTCCTTTCGAATCAAGTGGGGGTTTCTCTAAGAAAGGTAGAGTATTTCTCTGTGAGGCCAGGAGGCTATTGTTGGGTCCAAGAACAAATGCTTAGAGATAAGCTTGTTGGCCTCTCGCCGTGTTGTGGGAGGGTTCAGCGTAGACAAGACATGTGTCTTCCCCTTTTCTGCCACCTTCCTTTTTGCCTACAATGCCCGTTTTTGATATTCAGCTGGTGAGAGTGGATGAATAATTCGTATCATAGTGTCGTCAGCCTCCTCAGAAACCCATAAAGATTTCTTTAAGGATTTGGATCCGGTATCTTTTGGAATTAAGCCCTAAATTATTATGAAGGTGAACCTAGGGTATATGTCTTGCCTGTGGTGTGTGTGCTGCTATCCTTTGAAGCAGAATGATTTGTGGATCATTTTACCAGTCCTTTCTCTTTTTTGGTCAAATGCAGATGGCATGGAGGAAATGGAAAGTTCTAGGCATTTTTACAACCACTACTATATAACTCTTATGAACCGGATAAATTTAGTAGACAAAGTAAGTGGTTAGTTTCTTGGACTTCAGTTTTCTAATCTGTAAAATCAAGAGTTGTATCAAAGTTTCTTTCTGGCTTCAAATTCTGTAATTCTTTCTTTGAGAATTGTGTAGCATGTATAATATTTATGGGAAATAAAGTTTAAGTCACTAAAAAGAGGCAGAAATCAGGTTATCACTCACAGGGCTGTTTTTTCAGCCTAGTCTCTGCCAATCCAAACCTTGTTAAAACTACAATGTGGCAAGAGATGATGTCCTATTATTATTTCTTTCACTCGAGAATGCTTCAGCTATATAGATCTATCAAAGCAGTTGTTACACTGGTGAGTTTCCCCATATCCATCAGAAGAAGAAAATCCATCACGCTTTTGACTACTTTTTCCTCTCCAAGAAAATGATCTTTAAGAGAATGACATGTAATATAGACTTTACTATTCTTAAGGCATTGGAGAAACTGCATCTGAAATAAAATCAATACATGATGCAGTGCTGTATGTACATTTCAAATATTGAATGGCAAAGCATTTTATCAAAGACTTTGGGACTAAATACCCATCCCAGACTTACATAAGGTAGGATAGAATGCAGTAGAGATACGAGTGTACCTCCTGTGTATATAATACCTAGTTGTGGTTCAGTTACTCCGTATATCTCAACTACACTAACAGAAAGAGGTAGACTCATTAGAGCTTAAGAAATGTAGACATTAGGGCTGGTATGTTTAGAAATTTGTTGTTTTTTTTTTTAGAGTTCCATCCCATAATCTCAGTTTAAGTTATAATGATGGTTACCAAGCAACTTAAGAGGAACAAAAGCACAGTCTTAGCCTTTATATTTCTAGCTGAGGAAAGTAGTCGACAAATAAAACAGAATTCTGTCTCAGTTATGCACTGAGTGTGTGACGTGTGACCTTAATCTCTTTTTTTTTTTTTTTTTTTTTTGAGGTGGAGTTTCGCTCTTGTCCCCCTGCTGGAGTGCAGTGGTGTGATCTCAGCTCACTGCAAGCTCTTCCTCCCGGGTTCAAGCAATTCTCCTGCCTCAGCCTCCCAAGTAGCTGGGATTACAGGTGCCCACCATCATGCCTGGCTAATTTTTGTATTTTTAGTAGGAGATGGGGTTTCACCATATTGGCCAGGCTGGTCTTGAACTTCTGACCTCAAGTGATCCGCCTGCTTTGGCCTCCCAAAGTGCTGGGATTACAGACTTGAGCCACCGTGCCGGGCCCCAAATCTCTTAACCTTCCTGGATTTGGTCCTTGAAACCAGTAATTTAAAATTACTGGCTAAATTAATTAAAATTACCGGTTACATTAATTAAAACAAATGACCAATAAATCCAAACAGACACTGAGTCTTTTTGTTGGTGTAAATTCCTTTATACGTTTCATAATGTCTTCTGTGATATTAGTTTACTTTTGGGAATTAAAACCTATACAGAAAACCATCAGTTTCACTAAGATTTTACCATGGAGTTACATATTAGATCATCTTCATTTACTTAATAAAGTGTTAAACACAAAGTTACTTCTACTTTTATTTGGGTTTTCTATGTTTTAAAAATTAAGACTATGTATTCCTTTCCTCACAAAATCCAGCTCTGCGATTCATTAATGTACTCGAATACTTTTTGGTTTTCTATTTACTTTTCAATATGATCTTTAATTTTTCCTTTAATATGATCTATCATTTTATGATATTCCAATGGCCTCTTTTGGGTATAAGGTGGAATCACATTCACAGGTCAGCCTGAGATCCACCGGCTGATAGTCCTGCCCTGGGGCCAGCAGACCCTCAGCCTTCTTTGTAGTTCTTTTTCTTCTTCCTTTTGGGGAAGGATGTTAGAACGGACTGGCTTTGATGTCTGTCAGGCTGTTTCCTGCCCATCTGCCATTGCCCGCTTTCAACTCCCAGGGCCATTGCTCCTCATGGTCTCAGGGTTTACAGCCAACATCACTGGGTTGGCTTCAAACGGGGCTACTCTGGCCAGGCATGGTGTCTCACACCTGTAATCTCAGCACTTTGCGAGGCTGAGGTGGGCGAATCACAAGGTCAAGAGATCAAGACCAACCTGACCAACATGGTGAAACCTTGTCTCTACTAAAAATACAAAAAAATTAGCTGGGTGTGGTGGTGCGTGCCTGTAGTCCCAGCTACTCAGGAGGCTGAGGCAGGAGAATCACTTGAACCCGGGAGGCGGAGGTTGCAGTGAGCCAAGATCGTGCCACTGCACTTGGGCCTGGTGACAGCGAGAGACTCCATCTCAAAAAACAAACAAACAAACAAAAAACAAAAACAAAAACAAAAAACACACACGCACAAAGGGGCTACTCTCCCATTTATCACTGTAGTCCAAGCTTGGACACAGACCCTTCTCATAGTTCCTCAACGATTTCTAAGATAAGGCTATACTTTTGGTGTTTTTTGAGACACAGTCTAGCGCTGTCACCCAGGCTGAGGGGCAGTGGTGTGATCATAGCTCGCTGTAGCCTCTTCCTCCTGCGCTCAAGCCACCCTCCTGCCTCAGCCTCCCTAGTAGCTGGAACTATAGGAGCACTCCACCATGCCAGGCTAATTTTTTTTTTCATTTTTTTGCAAAGACTGGGTCTCACTATGTTGCCCAGGGTAAGTTATAGCATTTAACATAACTTTATTAAAGGTATAAGGTAACAGGAGAGAATTATAGCCTACAGAATAACTTACGACCAGATGTGAGATGATAAGTTTTGGAATTTATAGTTTTGGAATTTATATGCACATCTGCATAGCTTTAATTTTAGATTGACCTGCTCCCAGGCTCTGCCTGCTTTGCATGGAGGTGAAAATACTCCCCACCATGTCCAGACTCCTGAGAATCCAGGCCAAAGCCTCACTTGTCTCAGAGAAAAAAAGGAGAGTTTCTCCTTCAGTCTAAGGCCTTTTTTTCCTTTCAGGATCTACCTCTTTTCAGGATGATCGATGGAAAGAATACTCATTTCCTTTGATGAACATTTCACAGTTTAGGAGTGCTATTAGCTTCATTCATAGCCCTAGCGAGACCTCTGTGTAATACCATGGTCCGTAAGTTTTTAGCTTTGAGTACACATTCTCAAAGTACATAGGCTTTGAGTGATCCACGAAACCCATGAAGCTGTGTGCAGTTTTCTGGCCACATGCCTTTTTCTCGGTAGCAGATCCGTCACCCTCGTCAGGTTAGTAAAATGGTCAGCATCTCCCCAGAAGATTAAGAACCGCTTCAGTAGGTCCAGCAACCAGACATTGGTTCAAGTGTGGATTAGTCATGTAGAGCATCAGGGGTTTCCTCCAGGTAGGGCTTCACTTAGAGTCCCTCCGCCAACAGCAGATAAAGCTGACTTTTCACATCTTTTCTCCACACATTTGTCTCTGCTTCTGATCCACAAATAAGGGGTAAAATGCAGGTATCTCCATAGAGTGGTTTGTAGAAACCATATGGTCCAAATCCATTCTTGGACAAGAAGCATTTCTCCAGAGTTAACAGAGTCTGCAGAGATGTAATTTTGCCTAGGCTTTACAGCTGTGGGTCTTGTAACAATCTTCATTTCATAAGGTCTTTGCATAATTAAACTGCCTATTTGGCCAGTCTTCCTAGGATGAAGAAATTGTCTCTACAAAGTAGTACTCAGTTTCTACAAAGAGTCTATTGCCAAAGGATATCCACCTCGCTGTGGTTTGAACGTACTATCGGGATTTTAGAAATCTTATAGCCAAGATTTAGCTAGGTCTAATTTTTTTTTTTATTTTTTCTTTTACTTCTTTATGTATTTATTTTGAGACAGAGTATCGCTCTGTCGCCCAGACTCACTGCAACCTCCACCTCCCGGGTTTAAGCAATTCTTCTGCTTGGGCCTCCTGAGTAGCTGGGATTACAGGCGCACACCACCACACCTGGCTAATTTTTTTTTTTTTTTTAGTAGAGGCAGAGTTTCACGATGTTGGCCAGGCTGGTCTCAAACTCCTGACCTCAGGTGATCCGCCCACCTTGGCCTCCCAGAGTGCTGGGATTATAGGTGTGAGCTACCTCACCCAACCCTAAGTCTAAATTCTAATAGCCACCTATACTCCCTTCTCTCAGCAGCCTTTGCGAGATGGAAACTTCTTTGAGGTACCTGCCGCAGGACTTGGAGTCTAGGGGAGGGATGATGGCAATGAAAGGTTTCTTTTCTCCTGTCACATCTTGCTCCAGACCTCTTGTGTTGTCTCCTGTTACACTTGGATCTCAGGCATCTATCCGGGGTTGATGTTGGAGTCCCCCAGGTGCCTCATAGGTCCCCTGGACACTGGCAGGGTCACCTTTCTTTTTTGAAATTGCACGGCAGCTTGATGTACATTGTAGTGAATCCAATTTATGATTCCTGGCAATACATTTACTAAGTGCCATTTATCTTTTTGCCTGTGGAACTTATTCACTCTTCTAAGCAATGCCTGGATGTTCATTCCTGTCTGGACCTCAGGTTAGGCATGAGAGTGAGGTAAAGACATTTGCAACAGGGTTGCAACTTTAGAAATTGGGGGCATGACTGGGCACAGTGGCTTATGCCTGTAATCCCAACATTTTGGGAGACCGAGGTGGGAGGATCACCTGAAGTCAGGAGTTCGAGATCAGACTGGTCAACATGTTGAAACCCTGTCTCTACTAAGAATAAAAAAAAAAATTAGCTGGGTATGGTGGTGGGCTCTTGTAATCGCAGATACTCGAGAAGCTGAGGCAGGAGAATCGCTTGAACCCGGGAGGTGGAGGTTGCAGTGAGCTGAGATCGCGCCACTGCACTCCAGCCTGGGCGACAGAGTGAGACTCCGTCTCAAAAAAAAATAAAGTGGCGGGGTGGGGGGACCAAGGCAAATAGTCTTGAGGCCTACTAACATAAAAGAAGAATCAGAATCTTGTGCAGTGGTGCCTGCCTTTACTCCCAGTTACTAGGGAGGCTGAGGTGGGAAAATTGCTTGAGCCCAGGAGTTTGAGGCTGCAGCGTGATATAATTGCCAGTGCACTCCAAGCCTGGGCAATATAACGAGACCTTGTCTTTAAAAAAAAAAGTTCAAGAAGGGCTTTTGACTGGGTCTCGTTTTCTGCCTCTGCTGTCCATTTCTCAGCATATTTTAGTTTGAAATGGGATTGCTTTTTTTTTTTTTGCCTTCATCAGCTGTTTTTCTTACGTGGTTCTCCTTGTTAGAGGTGGATGCTGGGGCTTTGAAAGCAATCTGCTGAGTGGTTTCTAATATTACTGTTAGGCTTGGGAAAAGGAAATCTGAGGGATGTGAATTTGGATCAGTGACCTGGCAGGCTGTCAGTTTTCTCAGGGTGACGTAATTTCTTGCTTAGGTGCCATCAGCGAAGTTTAACAAAGTCCTCTCACTTCCATCCCACATGAAGGAACTCAGGCGGTGATTACAAAATAGTGTTGCTGAATCTCGCCACACATCAGTGCAAGGGTAGAACATGTCTCCAGGTTATGATCATGGCTCCTTCCTCTCTTTGCTCTCCATGATCAGATTTCCCCCTCTATTGCTTTGTTTTGATGGGTATTTTACAGGAACCCGGGAGAGAACAGTGTCAGGCACTGTACTATGGTACCATTTCACCTCCAATTTAGAATATTTTAATAAGTGATTATTTCGCCGGGCGCGGTGGCTCACACCTGTAATCCCAGCACTTTGGGAGGCCGAGGCGGTTGGATCACGAGCTCAGGAGATCGAGACTATCCTGGCTAACACGGTGAAACCCTGTCTCTACTAAAAAAAAAAAAAATACAAAAAATTAACCGGGCGTGGTGGCAGGTGCCTGTAGTCCCTGCCACTCGGGAGGCTGAGGCAGGGGAATGGCATGAACCTGGGAGGTGGAGCTTGCAGTGAGCCGAGATCGCGCCAGTGCACTCCAGCCTGGGCGACAGAGCAAGACTCTGTCTCAGAAAATAAATAAATAAATAAGTGATGATTTTACAAATTTGCAACTTGTGATCATTTATTCATTGATAGAGAATGCTAGCCAATTAAAAATAGCAACTTTGCTAGTGTCTTAGAGTTTGAAATTTCACGTGAAGGAAATGTAAAATTAGGAAGTATGTAATAAATAGTTGAGGATTGGAGGGTCTTTTAGTTTGTCAGCAACTTTTAAGTGTATCAATTATTGTAGAGGATTTGATTGTCCTTTTATGTACTATTAATATTAACTATCCCACCTTAGACTAGATGAAAATAATTGTTTTACAACATTAGTAATACCTTAGTTTCAAACATAGAGGATGTAAAGAAATGTGTTGATAAACCATTTTGTAATTTATTTATTTATTTAATTTTTGAGGCAGAGTTTCGCTCTTGTTGCCTAGGCTGGAGTGCAATGGCGTGATCTAGGCTCACCACAACCTCCGCCCGCCCCCTGGGTTCAAGCGATTCTCCTGCCTCAGCCTCCCGAGTACCTGGGATTACAGGCACGTGCCACCACACCCGGCTAATTTTTGTATTTTTAGTAGAGACAGGGTTTCTCCATGTTGATCAGGCTGGTCTCGAACTCCTGACCTCAGGTGATCTGCCTGCCTCGGCCTCCCAAAGTTCTGGGATCACAGGCGTGAGCCACCGTGCCCGGCACCGTTGTGTAATTTAGACCTTCACTAAGTTATACTGTCTTCCCTCATCTGATTGCCCCGAACTGGTACCATTGTAATCTCTGTTCCAACCACAGAGACAGTTTGCAGAATTTTCAGGGCTGGGCCGCAGTTCTGGCTCAGGTTTCTGTGGATGCTGAGGTTTCCACTGACTTTCAAGATAGCATGGGGGTGGGGGCGTTGTGTCCTACGCTGGGGTCAGAAGCTGAACTTCTGTTGCCTTAGCATTTCGCCAGTGGCACCTGTGCCATGTGTCTTTAGTGTTGGTGCTTTTTCCTGGTATTTGTTTGAGCTGTTAGTGTTCAGCCTTGGTCATTTAGATTCTTCTTATCTCCCTGTTATCATGGTGCTTAGTTTAGTTTTTTTTTTTTTTTGAGATGGAGTCTCACTCGGTCATCCAGGCTGGAGTGCACCCTCAGCTCACTGCAACCTCTGCCTTTTGGGTTCAAGTGATTCTCCTGCCTCAGCCTTCTAAGTAGCTGGGACTACAAGCGTGCACCACTATACCTGGCTAATTTTGGTATTTTTAGTAAAGATGGGGTTTCACCATGTTGGCCAGGCTGGTCTTGAACTCCCGACCTCAAGTGATTCGCCCACTTCAGCCTCCCAAAGTGCTGGGATTACAGGTGTGAGCCACTGTGCCCACCCCTCTTTTTATGAATTTTTTTTTTTTCAAATATGCTTTTCCTCACAACTGCACTTTGTAATGCATAGGGTTAATATATTGTTATTAGACCTCCCAGGCCAAGCTTCGAATAGAGCAAAGAGTCACTGAGAGCTGGACGTGTAGACAGGGGCCTAGAAAGTTTTGGTGATTTGTGCAAGGTAACCCAGTGGGTGGTAACAGAGCTGAGACTGCTGGGATCTCCTTTTCAGTGATGCTTAACCACGTCTCCCTTCTGCTGCCTGTAGCCATTTCTGTGTCTGGACTTGTAATCGCAGGTGGATTCATATGACACCTCTCTAACTGCACCAAGAACAGGAATGTCCACTCTCCTTGAAGGATATGAGTTGTAATGTGGATTCTTGGTCTACTTTGGGGGCTCTTCTTATGTTTAATGCACTTGTTGCAGCATATACTGAGAGTCTGTGAAACGTTTTCAGATGTAAGCTATTGAATCATTTCAAGAATTTGTATTCATTAGTACTCATAGCACAAATGCCATTCCTGTCCCTTAAAGTGTGCAAAGCAGGGGTGTTTGAGGGCTTGGCAACCAACGTATGGGCACCTCTATTTTGAAATCGGTTTTGTTTGCATTTAACAAAGGTTAACAAAAAAGTCCTTTTGGGAAGTTTGGCCAGGGTCCTAGAATTTGTACGTGCCTTTGCAGTGTGCTCATACTCTGTGGGACATCTAGGATCCTCAGCCCCTTGTTCTCTGCTTTTTCAGTTGACCAAGTTAAATATTAAAGGAAGAGGATTTATTTCCTGCTAGCAGGGGATTTTACACTGTAAAAGGCTTTTAAATAATTTTTTAAAGTTGTGATAAAATACACATAACGTAAAATTTACCATTCGAACCATTTTTAAGCATACAGTTCAGTGGCGTTAAGTATATTCACATCATTGTGCAACCATCACCACCATCCATCTCCAGAACGTTTCTCATCTTGCAGGACTGCAACTGGGCATGGTAAAATATTTTGTATGCACAAATAAATCTTTAAAGCTGAAACAGGCCGGGCACAATGGCTCATGCCTGTAATCCCAGCTCTTTGGGAGGCTGAGGCAGGTGAATCACGAAGTCAGGAGTTCGAGAGCAGCCTGACCAATATGGTGAAACCCCATCTCTACTAAAAATACAGAAATTAGCTGGCCGTGGTGGCACACGCCTGTAGTCCCAGCTGTTCGGGAGGCTGAGGCAGGAGAATCGCTTGAACTTGGGAGGTGGAGGTTGCAGTACGCTGAGATCGCACCACTGCACTCCAGCCTGGGCTAGACAGTGAAACTCCATCAAAAAACAAACAAACAAACAAAAAAAGGCTGAAACAATAAAATTCTTATGGTAGAAGGTGCAGTAGTGACATATCTCTAATTCAATTTATATTCTCCATTTCTTTAACATTTCAACATCTTCAAGTAACATTTATATGGTGTTTTCTTATATTCTCATTGAAGATTCAAAACTCATGTGAGGTAGGCATGAATATTCCCATTTTATAAACGAGGAATTTGAAGTAGTAACAGAAAAAAGGTAATGAACAAATCAGGACTCCAGCTTAGTGCTGTGGACTTTAAATCCTTTTCTGTCTCCATTCTACTGTGCTTCAAAAGGCTGTGACTAATGTTTTCTTTATCTATCTTATCTACCTAGCTAGCTGGCTGGCTGGCTATTTAGCTAGCCATGTCTTTATTTTGTGGGGATGGAGCAGGCATTGAGGGAGGATTTCTGGAGTTTTGTTTTAAATTCTGGGTCTTGCCCTGACAGCAGACTGTCGTGTTCCTAACCTTGGGCATCTCATCGGATCAGGGATTATGGTGTTTTGCCTAAACACTTAGTAGATGCAGCAGCTGTCTATTCAAATATTAGTTTAAAAAATGCCTGGAATTGTATTTAAATTGCTTCAATTATTCACTAATTAAATTGCAGATTGTTTCTGCTGGGGATTTTGCACTAGGCTGAGTTTCCTCAATTGTTTGTGTTGGACAATGACAAAATAAATCTTTTGCATTGTAGCTTAGTAAAAAATCCTGCTGAATGGGCTAAATAAGTTCACAATCATCTCATAAGAGACTTATTTTTTAAAACAACAAATTTTTTTTTGGTAAGACCAGGCATGGACAGATACTGGGCTTTTGTTGGTTTTTATTTCTGTACTTTGGTTCTGGTGCTTAAAATACCTGGAGGGGTCGCAGACACAACGGAGGCCCATGTGTTCTATTGAATGTGTCATCTTCCTTGGTCTGCATGGGTTTTACCAACAACTGCACAATGGAATTCAAATATTTTAAAACCACATGTGTGTTTCTCACATGGCTGCTACAATTTAAATCTTTTGTCAGCCTGTTCAAGGGGTTAGATGTAGCAACCAGTTTGCCCTAGGACTTTATCTAGAGTCCTTATAAATGGTCGTCTTGCTATAGCATTTACAAAGCCTTTCTCTATGTGCTGTTTTCATTCACAGGGAGGAGGAAAAAACAAAATTGGGAAAAGGAAAGAACTTAGAAGGGTTCAGTGTCCCTGCAGAGCAGGAGCTTGTAGCAATATGCCCTTGATATTTTTAAATAAAAATGCCTGCTTGCTCTTAAAATGCAAATTGTTTCCATTCCCCTAAAAAAAAAAAAAGCACAATTTCATGCTAATGTTCACCTCTCTATCCACAGATAATTAAGACTTTGCTCTCAGAATAAATAAGTACCTAATACTTATGAGCACTAGCTTTGGGGCAGCCAGTGTCTATGCTAAACCTTTCACATGCATGAGCCTATGTAATGCTCAAAACGTAGTGAGGAAGGTGGTATTCTCCCCATTTTACAGAAAGGAAAAAGAAGTTCAGGGAGGAGGTTAAGAGACCTGCTTGAATGTCTCACTGATAGTAAGTGGCAGATCTGGGATTGGGTCCTTTCTGTGATGTAAGTGTTCAGGGTTTTTAAGAAGCAACGGGTTTTTTTTTTTTTAAGGGTTGTTGCTAATATTAATCATCTTCAGATATGAGAACCAATGTGGAAGCAACTCAGCATATGGATGTTACAGCCAATCTCAGATAAGATGGAAGAGGCAAGTTCTGTTCAACAATGTGCTAACATCGGCAGAGCTGAAGTGGGGAGCTGGAGAGGTACCAAAATATTGGATAGGAAACCGAATGCTTTTTCAAATCAAGTACCTCTGAGTGACCCTAGACAGTTGGTGAGAAAGAGTTTGTCACCAACATAAATAATTGGAAAGAAGTGTTAGATGCGTTTGAAGCAACCCAGAGATTCCCTTGTGAAGCTGTTGAGAAGAGACTAGAGTGTGAAGAAAAGAAGCTTGCTTGGTGTCCAAGATAAAATAAGGGATGGATCTTAGCACTACAGATGGAAACTGCAGCAGCAAATAACAGAACCAGAAGAGATACTTTTTCATGTGGATTCATACAGAAAGGATGTCAGGTAACTAACGATGAAAGCAAATAAATCCCCAGTGGCTATAGTATCAGATAAAAATGCAGGACACATTAAAAATGGGCTCTCTACATACAAATTCCTCTTTTGAGACAATCTACACCATATAAATTTTATTTTATTTTATTTGAGACGGAGTTTCACTCTTGTTGTCCAGGCTGGAGTGCAGTGGCACGTCTCGTCTCACCACAACCTCCGCCTCCCGGGTTCAAGTGATTCTCCTGCCTCAGCCTCCTGAGTAGCTGGGATTACAGGCATGGATCACCAGGCCCGGCTAATTTTTGTATTTTTGGTAGAGACGGGGTTTCTCCATGTTGGTCAGGCTGGTCTCGAACTCCTGATCTCAGGTGATCCGCCCACCTTGGCCTTCCAAAGTGCTGGGATTACAGGTGTGAGCCACCGCGCCCAGCTACCATATAAATTATATTGTAGGTAAAGGTCTGTGGTAGCCTTATATATTCAATTCATTTAAAACAAACCCAAGGACCTCTTTCCACAGATTCTCATACCACATTATTGTTAAGCGTACATTCTCCTTATTAATTTTTGGAATTAAGTGTAGTTATTATGTTCTTAAAGTTGTTTCCCGGCTGGCCGTGGTTGCTCACACCTGTAATCTCAGCACTTTGGGAGGCTGAGGCGGGTATGGATCACTTGAGGTCAGGAGTTTGAGAGCAGCCTGTTCAACACAGTGAAACCTTGTCTCTACTAAAAATACAAAAATTAGCTGGGCGTGGTGGTGGGTGCCTTTAATCCCAGCTACTTGGGAGGCCGAGGCAGGAGAATCACTTGAACCAGGGAGGTGGAGGTTGCAATGAGCTGAGATCACGCCACTGCATTCTAGCCTGGGCGACAGAGCAAGACTCTGTCTCAAAAAAAAAAAAAAAAAAAAAAAAAATTGTTTCCCAGTGTTAGTTTTAGAAGATTATATAGCAGATGCCATGCTGAGGTAGTTCAGGGACCTTTTGTAAGGTAGTGATGAAATTCAGAGCTGGAGGGTGACTTACAGGTCAGTGAGAATAAAATGTTGCTGCTTATTTCTGAATGTCAAGTCACAATGACCTACTTCTTTATTCTTCTTTATTCTTATCTTTTTCATGATTCAAGTTTTCCAGGCATAAAATATTTGGAGGTGTTTTTTTGTCTTTCTTTGCTACTTCTCCTATGGTCATTGTGTTTCTTGCACTGGTCTGGCAAGGTAGACTTTTAAATCATATTTTAAGTTAAAAGATATGGTAAAATATTTTGAAACATTTAACAGGTTTTATTAGACAAATAGAAATTGTGTCACATTTGTGTACAAAAATTTCACTAAAATTAGGATTTCATTTAGATCTGTGTGTTTCTGTGTGTGTGTGTGTGTGTGTGTGTGTCTCACAGCTCCTTCTGAAAATTTCTTGAAAGCAATAGAATGTTACCCCAAAAGGTAAAAAACACACCCATATATTCACTTGCACATTAGATTTTTTTCATAAAATTCCAAATGGTGGATTCATCCTTGAACTCCTGTTTATGAATCATTTGTTCTGAAATATCAGAGGCCATTTTGGATATACTTGGCTTTGGCTATTTGTGTAGTCTCCAGAGAAAGGTGGATGTTTGAAGTTGTATGACTTAGTGGGAAATTTCTACATTTCAAGTGTAAGAGAAAATAAATCCTTTGCAAACCACGGGCCATACCCTGTATAAGGGAGACAGATAACATGAGTTTGAGGGTATTATGGAGATTTTGGATTGGAGGGAAATGGGGCTAGAGAAATATTAGAAAGCATAATTAATGGCTTTAGTGGTTTTTTAAAAACTTGGAACATACAATAACAAATGCAGTGAAGACAAATGGTGGTAAATATTTGCAGTTACACTAGACCTTA
This sequence comes from Macaca nemestrina, assembly GCF_043159975.1. Taxonomy (NCBI): domain Eukaryota; kingdom Metazoa; phylum Chordata; class Mammalia; order Primates; family Cercopithecidae; genus Macaca; species Macaca nemestrina. Next base: position 162,353,219 of record NC_092129.1, on the reverse strand, counting down.
AAGGCAGGGACTGTGTCCTAGTGGTGTGTGATCTGGGAGCTCATACCTGGGAGTCAGTAATTGGTTGTGAGAGTGGAAGAGGCCAGTCCTCATTAGAGACCTGGGAGGAGATGAGTTCTGGGCCAGAGCTTCATCTTGAAGCTTGTTAGTTTTTTTTTTTTTTTTTCTTTTTTGAGATGGAATATCGCTGTTGCCAGGCTGGAGTGCAGTGGTGTGATCTCGGCTCACTGCAATCTCCGCCTCCCAGATTCAAGCAATTCTCTGCCTCAGCCACCTGAGTAGCTGGGATTACAGGCGCCCACCACCACCCCCGGCTAATTTTTGTATTTTTAGTAGAGATGGAGTTTCACCATCTTGGCCAGGCTGGTCTTAAATTCCTGACCTCATGATCCGCCTGCCTCGGCCTCCCAAGGTTCTGGGATTACAGGTGTGATCCACCGCGCCCAGCCGAAGCTTGCTAGATTTAAACTTTCCTCTGCAAGGCACTCAGTCTTAAACCACCTAACGTGATGGGGAAAGCCTGGAAGAGTTGAGAAGTCTCCCTGCCCTCCTTTCTCCTTCGAGGTAGAGGCATCTAACTCCCCAGCTCCTGCATTGTTACTGAGAGACCTGCAGCTAAACAAATGGTGCAAACCTTGGCCTAAAAGGAGCCAAAATTATCACCTTAGACTACATTTACCATCCTACTAGCAATATGTAGTGAAAGACCACCTGCCTTCATCCTCTTGTAAATCCCAAGAGGGTAGAAACAGTAATCCCCTGTTTCTACCACTCACGTGACATGCATTAAGTAATTGCTTTCGTTCCTTTACTAGACTGAAAGGGACCTTCATTTAAGGTCAGGGATCTTTTCTAACACAATTTAGTAGTCCTTGCCTACCATGGAAAGCTACACACGTATTGCTGGTGCTCAACAAATGGTTGCTGAGCAAATGTTAAAAAGGCCAGGTAGGGCGTGCCCCTGAAAATCTCTGAAAATTCTCTTTGGATTGTCTCTAATACTGATCAAGTTGGAAAAATGATTCAATATTATGCGGTCAGAGGCTGAACCATTTCCTTGTCGTTAGGACAATCAGTTTTGTAATTTACCCTTAGTGTACATTGCAAGTAAATTGTAGTACTTGCATTTTTGGTTTCAATGATGTATAGAACCATGGCGAATGGAATTATAGTCAGGTTCTGGTAATTTTAATGTATCGTCTCAGCTGTGGGCAGGGATAAGGTAGGGCCATTCATTAAATAACCATTCATTGATTAACATGTGCTAGGTGTGATTTTATGCATTGAGGAAATAAACAAGAAAAAAATGTGTTTTTTGCTTGTAGGTAATTCTCAGCTTGTTAGGGGAGCTAGATGCATGAGCAGTAGTTACAATCTCTAATGTGTTAAGTGAGAGAGAAGTAAGGAAGGGAGGGACAAAGGAGGAACTGATTGATTTGGCTTGGGTGCAGGGAGAGGGGCCTTAAGTATGAGTTGAGAGTCCAGGAGTTCAAGACCAGCCTCGGAAATACAGTGAGACCCCATTCTCTACAAAATTAATTAATTAATTAGTTAAAAAATTAGCTGGACATGGTGGCATGTGCCTGTAGTCCCAACTACTTGGGAGGTTGAGGCAGAAGGATTGCCTGATCCCGGGGGGTCCAGGTTACAGTGAGCACTGCACTCCAGCCTAGGCAACAGAGTAAGACATTGCCTCAAAAAATTAAAAAGAAAAGAAAAGGAAAAAAAAGTATCAGTAGAGAGTGCTAGGCAATGAGTGCCAATGAGACTGGAGTGGTGACATTCCAAGCATAGAAAAGAGCGTGTGCAGAGCACAGAGGAAGATGTGGAGATCCCTAAGTAGTGTGCCTGGGGCATGAGATACAAAGGCCAGGGAATAACTGGAGATGAGGATGGACAAGGGCGGGGTGGAGACGCTGTAGGTGCTCTTAACCTTCCATAGGGTAGGTTTTTTTTTTTTTTTTTTTTTTTTTTTTTTGTAGGTACCAGGTGTTTTTGAGAGTGAAAGAAGGTTCTAACTACTGGTTTGTTTTGTAGTAAATATCTCAATCCAGATCTCAGGTCTAGCTGAGGGAGGAGCCTTGGGCAAATAGTAAACAGGGACTGGAATTGGCTATAGGAGCTGTGTCATCACCCTTGTTCTTCAAATTATAAAGGAAGCCTAAACACACAAAGTCCAGTGTGGGCCGGGGTGACTGCCAGATGTGCACAGGATCATTATTGTACAAGGTGGCAAGATTCTCTTGGATATTGGTTTATCTATTTGCTTGGAATTAAGAGAAATAGGGTTGAACTTGAAGTTTTTCTCGTTATCGTATTTTGACTTGGAAATCTGAGTCAAACTAATGGTGCAATCTCCTTTCCATGTGGGGCTGATCTCAGAAGAGTAGTGGCTTGTAGTGTAAATAAAATAGGAGTAACAGCAAACGATTAACATACTGAATCCAGGTCACTTAGCACTTAGCACTCAGTGGGGTAAGGACTACTCAGACCCAGCACTCGTATAACCCGTATAACCCGTATAACTGGATTTACATGTTCTGGCCCCCTATTCAATGTCTGACAAGCAGTTTTAATACAAAAAAAAAAACCCAAAAAACTTCATATTTTTATATACCTAGTAGCATTGTTAATCCTGTTTGTTTCTCAATTCAGTAACAAACAGGATAAATAACAAATGTGTGTCAAATACCTTCTATGTGCTAGGTTAAATTTTAGGAAACCTTAAAAAAGGAGACCTTCCTTCCAGCTCATTTCCAGAAGAACACTTGCCAGAGACTTCAGAGTCTGTTTGAGTGAAAACTTTGTCATTAATTAATTTATTTTATTCATTCAATAGAGATTTATTCTGGACACTTACAAAGTACCAGGCACGATGTTAGGCGCTGGCGTTGGGAGTTTGATGCTGAACACTGCAGGCCGCATCCTTGTCTTCATGGAGTTTCCATACTAGGGGGCTATTGACAAATAACAATAGCATTGCAGTGTAGCATGATAAATCATTTGAATGAGTAAATATAAGGTGCCTTGGGAGAGTAAGCAGGGGTTATCTAACCCAGACTTAGAGGAAAGGCTTCTGGGAGAATGTCATGTGTAAGCAGAGACTTGATGAAAACAAGAGTGGGTCAAAGGATGGAAAAGGGGGAGGATGGGTTAGGATTGGGGTGGGAGGCATCTCGAGCATTCACAAGGTCATGTGCCAAAGCCCACTGTGTGCGTGTGGTGGTCGGAGGTGGGAGGTGTTGGGAGGGAATAAAAGCAGTTTAGCTTGGCTGTAGTGTGGAGTGTGAGGTGGAAGCAGAGAAATGGGGCTGGAGCATTGTATAAATCCTGACCATACTTTGAGCTCCGTAAAGGTGTTTGGAATTTATCCTAATTCCAATAGGAGACTGACTTTCCTAGAACGATCTGTGTAGCTGGTGTGTGAAGAATGGAAGGGGTGAGGCAAACTGGAAGACAGGTAGACTAGTTAGGAAGTTTATGCAGTAATCCAGTGGGGAGATAATAGTAGCCCTAATTAGGGGAGTGGCTGTAGGAATGCGGAAAGTGACTGGAGTCCAGAGCCTTTTAGGAGGTGGATTCTAGATAGGACTTGGTGACTGCCTGGAGGTGGGGGTCTTGGGGAACTGGTAAGAAGGGGACGCTGTTCCTTGTGCAAACACGATACTTGTCTCTGGGGGTGGGTATTATTTTCAGTGTAATTCAAAAAAAATATTAAAACTGTTTGATTTAAGAAACCTTTAAATTGTCTGCTAGCTCAGCCAGGATACAGATGCTTTGCAGGGAGGAAAGAAATACATTCAGAAGGGTGAATGCACTCCAATTTTGATTTTTCTCTCTCTCCTTTCAAATTTCAAGGCTGGTTGCATATGCCTTATTAGCTCACGGGAGACTGTGATCCTGTAATCTTTTTTCATTTTCAGAAAACTAGAGATGTTAAACTTCCTTGGAGAAGGTGATTTTTGCAGCCTTTGAATAAAAGCACTTCCAGTTCTACCTTTAGTTGAAAATCAATGGTGTCTAATGTGTAGGAGAAGTCGCCCAAGTCTCTTGTGCCCAGGCCACCAGCACTTATATGTTATACTATCACTTTGAGTCAAATAATCTCCAGTGGTCCCCAACTGCTAAAAATCTCAAGCCCCCATTCTCTTGGATCTTCAATTTTTTCTTTTAAGTTGAGAAAAAAAAATCTCTCCTACAAAAGGACATTTGATTTCTTGCTGAATTAATAAGTTTTTCTCCTTCTTAATGTGTCATCCAGGTCATTAATGGAAAAAGGTAGTCTATGATGCTGCAGAGCTCTGCCCTTTTTATTTTAATGCATTTTAAATACAAAATATCACAATTGTCTGCACTCCAATAAAAGAATGTAGAGCTGGAATTTTAATTTGATTATCATTCCCAATCTTCCCAGGCTTTCGTAGGCAAGTACTTTGTTTGAACAGCTGTACTCCGGTAAATCTCAGTAACAAATGAATCAGAAATGATTTTGTGTAGCAAGTCACAAGAAGGGAACTTCCTTAGAAAGACAGGTCATTAAGAAAATGAAGAAAGAAAAACTAGCAAACATTTGAGAAATTTAGCAGCTTTTTTTAAAAAAATAAAGCAATTTGTTCTAATAATTCTTTCCTAATCATCTTAAAATACGCTGTCATTAACAGCAGAGAAAGCTCTTTATTTCCTTTTGAATTTTAATACCGGGTAGAAATATAATTTACAATGAAAGTCAGCAGGAAAGGAAAAATACTAAAAACTAGGAGGCATAAAAAATGGAAATAGAGTCTTGTAGTCAATTTTCTATCATCTATAATTTTCTATCATCTATATGTGTGTTACCCATATGCTGGAGTGGAGTGTGGGGAGGGGAGAAGGAGGCGCTGTGAAATGTGTCTGCCTCCAATCACAAAAAGATCAAATTAACATGTGAAAAGATATTCCAAGGAGCTGTGGGAGAGAAAGGCTTTTGGCTTTCACCATCTTACCTACTGGATGGGTTTGAAAGCATAAAATAAAGCTAAACTAAATTCAGGGAAACATTGATTCACCCAAGTGAATAAACAACTTACTGCATTTGCTAATCTAATTAATCAAACTCTGCTTCTCCTTTCCAAAGGAGATTCACAGGCAGTAAAATAAATTAAATCAACATTTTTTTCCCCCACTTACTAAAAATAAACTTTCTTTCCCTGGGTAAATCGGTCATTTAAATTCCCAAGGCTGCACTCCCATAGTCCTCTGGCAGGAAGCAATTGTATGGGTATAAAATCATTTCTGTGCAGATTGCAGAGCTCGGGCTCAGCATCATGTCTGAGCTCTGCCACCTAAACTGATGAATAAGATAAATTTTAACTGAAGTTATCTTTAGAAACAAATGGCCTATGGATGATGTTGATTAGCAGATAGAAAAGCCTGTGTGTACATGGATGTTTTATGAAACTTAAAACTATTTTGATGGCAGGAAATAATGATTTTGGAAGAAATCCTGGAAAATTAAGGATATGTAAAGTTTGAAAACAATTGTAATTGTGAAAGTTTAGACACAGAAGTCATAAAAAAATTTCAGTTCAGTAATTTGCAGATCCGTTACTTAATGTTTTCAGTTAATTTTAGATCAGTAGAATAAGATTTAGTTTTAGACTGCATGTATATACATATAGTAATTTTATACATACATACATTTACATAAATACAATATACAAGGAAAAGTGAAGGACAGAGTAAACGGAGAAGAAAATGAATTAAAAGATCATAAAGTGTTGAATGACAGGCTTTATGTAAGTAAGGCAAAAATGTAACATAGGAATATCCTAGATAACAAGTTAAGTGTGAGCTAAGACTGTATCGCTAGGTTTTTCATTTTTTAAAGGCATAATACCAGGATGTGGATTTAGGAGGCCTGCAGTTTAGAATTGAGAAAGAGCTCACTGTTTATATTAAGTTCTACTCACACTTACTGCATTTCCTTGTCTTTGTCATGAATGGGCACCCTTCCAAGGAAGAACCTAAATGGAAAAGCGCTTCCAGCTGAGTTCTTAATGCTACCACCTTCGTCATCTGTCTGGTGCCCTCACCTTGAGGATCAAAGGGTCCCCAAGGATTGCCTTTCCCCGCATTTCCTTCTCGGATGGACTTATTTCCGTTCTTTTTAGTTTTGTTCACCCTAAGATATTGTGCTCAAAACTCATTTACATGCTCAGCTAATCTTAATTAAAATGTAAAGGCAGATCAGGGCACGATCAAATTAAGTCCTGAATATACTTGGATAGTTGGGCATCAGTTTAATGGATTAAACAGTTCTTGGAATTGCTTCTCTTTCTTGACAGTAAGTCTTAGTTTTGCTGTCATTTCATAATAGTCCCTTTTACTTCCACTTTCAAGCTGTGACTGAACATTCTCTTTTAACTTACAGACTCTTGCTATTTGGAAGCCCATGCCCACCTCTGACTTCCACTCAAAATTGCTTTCCTCACAGTCTGACTGCGAGAGTTGTGAAACATTGGGATGTGCTTCTGAGGTGGGCTGTGGAATGCCATGTAAGTTGCTACTATTTTTTCTGAAGGCGATGGGTTTTCGTGCGCAGTAGGGATGGCTTAGGCTTATCTCTGGTGTTTCCCTCTAAAGCTGGTGAATCTCGGTTATTGCTGTTGGGGTTTGTAATGTAGTCCGCGTCTATTAGTGAAGACACAGAGGGCAAAAGAAGCAGTTTCTTTCCTTCCTTCCTTCTTTCTTTTTTTTCTTTCTTTTTCTTCTTTTAGACAGTTTCACTCTTGTTGCCCACGCAGGCTGGAGTACAATGGCACAATCTAGGCTCAACGCAGCCTACGCCTCCCGGGTTCAAGTGATTCTGCTGCCTCAGCCTTCCCAGTAGTTGGGGTTACAGGCATGCGCCACCACGCCTGGCTAATTTTGTATTTTTAGTAGTGATGGGGTTTCTTCATGTTGGTCAGGGTGTTCTTAAACTCCCGATCTCAGGTGATCCGCCCACCTTGGCCTCCCAAAGTGTTGGGATTACAGGTGTGAGCCACTGTGCCTGGCCAGAAGCAGTTTCTTTTGAATATTTATTTATTTATTTATTTGAGACAGGATCTCACTCTGTTGGCCAGGCCTCAGTGCAGACGCTCCATCACGGCTCCCTGCAGCTTCGACCTCCTGGGCTCAAGCAATCCTCCCACCTCAGCCTCCTGAGTAGCTGGGACTGCAGGCGCACACCACTACCCCTGGCTAATTTTTCGGTATTTTTTGTGGAGATAGGATTTCACTGTGTTGCCTAGGCTGGTCTTGAACTCCTAGGCTTAAGTGATCCTCCTGTCTTGGTCTCCCAGAGTGCTTGGATCACAGGTGTGAGCCACCACACCTGGCTTGAATTTGAAATAAAAAACAAAAAACAAAACAAAACAGAGTCTCATTCTGTTGCCTAGGCTGGAGTGCAGTGACACAGTCTTGGCTCACTGCAACCTCTGCCTCCCCAGTTCAAGCGATTCTCCTGCCTCAGCCTCCCGAGTAGCTGGAATTACAGGCGCCTGCCACCACGCCCGGCTAATTTTTGTATTTTTAGTAGAGACAAGGTTCCACCATGTTTGCCAGGCTGGTCTCAAACTCCTGACCGCAGGTGATCTGCCTGCCTCGGCTTCCCAAAGTTCTAGAATTACAGGCGTGAGCCACTGAGCTCGGCCAAATATATATATTTTTTATTTTTATTTTTTGAGATGGAGTCTCGCTCTGTAGCCCAGGCTAGAGGGAAGTGGTGCAATCTCGGCTCACTGCAACCTCCACCTCCCAGGTTCAAGTGATTCACCTGCCTCAGCCTCTGGAGTAGCTGGGATTACGGGTGCCCGCCACCACACCCGGTTAATTTTTTGTATTTTTAGTAGAGATGGGGTTTCACCGTGTTAGCCAGGATGGTCACGATCACCTGACCTCGTGATCCACTCGCCTTGGTCTCCCAAAGTGCTGGGATTACTGGCGTGAGGCACTGCGCCTGGCCAGGGGCCAAATATTTTTATAATAAATCCACCATCTCTATACTGTTCTGTGGTGAAATATGCTGAAGATTAAATGAAATCTTTAAAACTTGGTTATCATGGATTTGGCTGCATAGTTGGCCAAACTAGTTTGTTTTGTTTTCTTTTTTTTTTTGAGACCAAGCCTCGCCCTGTTGCCCAGGCTGGAGTGCAGTGACACGATCTTGGCTCACTGCAACCTCCGCTTCCCGGGTTCAAGCAATTCTTCTGCCTCACCCTCCTGTGTAGCCGGAACCACAGGTGCGTGCCACCACGCCCAGCTAATTTTTGTAGTTTTTAGTAGAGACAGGGTTTCACCATGTTGGCCAGGCTGATCTTGAATTCCTGACCCTTGTGATCCACCCGCCTCGGCCTCCTAAAGTGCTGGGATTACAGGGTGAGCCACCACACCCGGCAACAAGATTGGTTTCTAAGAATTCACTTCGTGATTTGTTTAATTATCTTTAACATTCAAATTGGGGAATGACTTAACTAGATGCAGGCAAAGACAATATCTTGCTTACTATCTCTAAGGTATTGCCACCTAGATACTAGAGATACAAAGATGAGTAAGACAAAGTATGTGTTCTGAAAATGGTGGTTTATCTGTTATTACCATTTATAATACTGCAATATACTTGTTTGTGTCTTCTAGATTGTGAGTTTTTTTGAGGTCAAAACCATGGCATCCAAAAATTCCACATAGAAACTTCCACTAAATAGTTTAGAAATGAAAAGATAAACCATCCCAAAGTACTTTGCATTTGGTCAAATTTAAAAATTTTTTTTGAGACAAGGCCTCGCTCTGTCACCCAGGCTGGACTGCAGTGGCACGGTCATGGCTCATTGCAACCTCTTCCTCCTGGGCTCAAGCGATCCTACCGCCTCAGGGTCCGAGTAGGTAACACCACAGACGTGTATCACCATGCCTGGCTAATTTTTTTAGTTTTTATTTTTTGTAGAGACAGGGTCTCTCTCTGTTGCCCAGGCTGGTCTTGAACTCCTGGGATTAATAGATCCTCCTGCCTTGGCCTTCCAAAGTGCTAGGATTACAGGCATGAGCCACCATGCCCAGTGACATTTCCTAATAGCTATTATCACCATCACAATTACTCCTTACTAATAATACCTAATATATAGAGCTTGCACATCTCCTGGCTCATGTGAGCCTTAAAATTCTATGAGGTATGGAGGGCAGCAGATGCTTCTCTATCTTATTGATTTGGGCAACATGCCCAGATAATGCACCTGATTTTTTTTTTTTTTTTTTTTGAGACGGAGTCTTGCTCTGTCACCCAGGCTGGAGTGCAGTGGCGCGATCTCAGCTCACTGCAAGCTCCGCCTCCCGGGTTCACGCAATTCTCCTGCCTCATTCTCCCAAGTAGCTGGGACTACAGGTGCCTGCCACCATGCCTGGCTAATTTTTTTTTTTTTTTTGTATTTTTGGTAGAGATGAGGTTTCACCATGTTAGCCAGGATGGTCTCGATCTCCTGATCTCGTGATCCACCCGCCTCGGCCTCCCAAAGTGCTGGGATTACAGGCGTGAGCCACTGCACCTGGCCTAATGCATGTAATTTTTCTAAGATTATGGATTTAGTAAGTTTTGCTTAAGTTCTCAGACCTAGGTTTCCTCAGTCCACACCCACTAGGCCGTCCGATAGACTTTTACAGCTGGACTATTACTTGAATACTTGAATAACATGGGAATGTTTCTGTGTGTGTAAGAAAGGATATAAAATTAGCCAGGTGTGGTGGTATGGGCCTGTAGTCCCAGCTACCAGGGAGGCTGAGGTGAGAGGATTGCTTGAGCCCAGGAGGTGGAGGTTGCAATGAGCTGAGATCCCACCACTGAACTCCAGCCTGAGCAACACAGTGAGACCCTGTCTAAAAAAAAAAAAAAAAAGCATATAGGGGAAACATTATCAACATTATCACTATCTTTACATGTGCGGAACCCTACCCAGTAGTTGGGGTATTGGTCTTTCTTACTCTGAAACTTCTCAGGGTTGAATTTCAAATGTGTGTTGCTTATGTCTACTTTTATTTTGGCTTAATAAAGAAATTTTCTTTTCTGACCTGCAGGCCTAGAGGTGAAACATGTGTGACCATGCCCTTGTATGCTGGCCTCTGCCCACCTCTTTGCCTCATTTCATTAAGTTCTCCCCCATGCCATTCACTATGCTCAAGACTGAGTGTTCATCTTTTCCACCACAGGGCCTTTGCACTGCCTGGCCCTCAGCCTACAATACCATTCCCCTTTCCCCACCTTAACACCTCAACCTTGGCTTGGTTGAGTCTTATGCATCCCTTTGGACTTAGCCTAAAGCTTGCTTGCCCAGAGAAGACTTCCCAAAGAGAATGAATATTGTGCGACAACCTCAGTAAATGTTTGAATTAGGGTCCCTAATTGTAAGCCACAGAAATGGACTCTGGTTAAGCAGAAATGGAATTTATTGAGAGGATATGGAGAAGCTTGTGGTTGCCTTGGGAGGGCTGAAGAACTAGGTACATAGCTAAATGTTTCAGAAACAATTTTCAAAACCATGGCAAGGAACTGGCCTAAAGAGGAAACTGTCACCACCTGTGCTGCCCCCTTGAGCCCTGGATTTTTGTGGTTTCTTTCTGTTTTTTTTTTTTTTTTTTTTCTTTTTTAAGATGGAATCTTGCTCTGTCACCTAGGCTGGAGTACAGTGGCGCTACCTCGGCTCACTGCAACCTCTGCCTCCCAGATTCAAGTGATTCTCCTGCCTCAGCCTCCTGAGTAGTTGGGATTACAGGCGCCCACCACCACGCCCAGCTAATGTTTTGTATTTTTAGTAGAAGCAGGGTTTCACCATGTTGGCCAGGCTAGTTTCGAACTCCTGACCACAAGTGATCTGCCCTCCTTCGCGCCGGATGCTGTGGTTTCTAGTGCTGCCCGGAAATCTGCCTGCTCAGAGAAGGCGGCCTTGCAACCATCACTGGTCGCCTAAGCTGGATACCACGACTGCCATCCTTACCTGTAAAACCACGTCAAATCCATCCCGGTATGTATCTTCCTCCTGCAAGTTGCCTGCATGTGAATCCAAGTTGTGCAACAGTGAATCTAATTGGTGGTACTGAAGTCACCCTAGCTGCAAAGGAGACTGGAGAACGAAGTTTTCTGAGTTCTTTAATTGGAAAGTGGGACCTATTAGCTGAAAATTATCCAGCTACACCAAGGGTATTCAAAAGGTGCTAGCCAGGGGGAAAACGTGACAAATGTCTTCTACACTGAGACGCAGGGTTTTAATCCACCTATGAACCAACCATAGCTACCTCACAGGGTTGTTATGAAGATTAAGGTAATTTACATGAAACTGCTTGTTAATGAACAGTACAGAGAGATATAAATATAAAATAATATTTTTTCTCTAATGTAACATATCTTTGACTGAAGCATAAAATCAAGTCCTTAATAAGTTGACAGATCTCCAGCTCACTTTATATGTTTTTAAAATGGTAAGGATATTCTTCTCCCCCAAAAGGTATTTTAAATATTCAAGATAAATTGAAAAAAGAAAAAAAGTACCTCTTCTATCAAAGTGATGCCCTCATAAATTTCTATCATCTCCACATGTTTATTTTGTAGGGGAAATATACAAAACAATGCCAAGCGTAGAAATTGTAGTTTAAAACATGTGAGTGGGTTTTCAGCTACTTTTGACTTGTTTCTGATTTTAAGGCTTTGTTCTAATCTACTTTTTATACTCTGGTTTCAACATGAATACAGCCCTCTTGTTTGAAAACAGACAATGGGCTTATTCAACTCTCAAGGCTCTCTACATTTGGTGTTTTTGTCACGGCCCTTGGTGGCTCTACCAGATACATTATTATCTTGTAAAAAATGTAGATGTAACAGCCGAGTTTTTAGCAAAAGTCATAGCAGTTGTGTAAAAGGGTGTTAGTGTAAATGGTTGTGAGTGTAAATGGTTGTGGCAGTTGCATTAAAGCTAATGCAGTGGGAATTAGTCACGTATTCGCTGAATGTAACCCTGGCCTTTCATGGTAAAGTTCCTCTATAGAAGAGGGGAGGTCGATATCAATGTAATTTCAGAGGAGAAACAGCCATGTGCAGAGTTATTTTCCTATTTGATGGAAATGTTTTCCAGTATAACATTGGACTTTCGAGTTATGCTACTTAACTTTCCTTTCTTGTAAATATTGAATTAAAATAAGATATTGCTAGAAAAAGTAAAACATGACCCAGCATTGCAATGCTGAAAATTGGATTATAATTCTCACATTGTTAGATTTCTGCCATCTTATATTTTATTCAAGAATACAGAGAATTCTAACGTGTTTTCATGCACCTTCTTACTTAAGTAATACTTCATATTACACTGAACTGTCCTGAATTTCCAGAAATCCCATATTGGGTTAAGAGGAATTTCCTTTCAAGATACTCTGTCTCCTCTTCAACATCTTCTCAAACCTTTTCTCCTCACCCACACATACTCACTCATTTACACTTAACCTAAAGAGGACACTGATTTTAGGACACTGGAAATCTGTAATCCTTACATTGTGTTTTAGTAAAAGTCTGAACCTGGAACTCCAGAAGGCCTTAAAAAATAGCACTGTAGTCAATAGAGCTTAGTTGGGGTAAACAGAGCACCCCAGTAAGTAGTACATTTTGGTGATTCAAAATTTATTTTACTTCTGTGATCTGTATAAGTATTTATGTGATCTGTAAATATTTTCCAGCCGTAAAAATTCTAATTTCGTCTCTCAAGATACATAGTGGGCACTTGTGCAACTGTACTCAGGGAGCTGTCTGTTGGTTGGAGAGGGAGATGAAGTAGATTGAGGTGCAAATGGCATGTTTAATACTGAAGCTTTTGCTTTAATTGGTGATGTTGAAAGTCACTTGAAACCAACCCCCCAGTCCTCAAGGGAGTTCTCAGGTTACGTGTGGGTGTACTGTGACTGCCTTTTATTTTATTGACTCACTAAATTCTTAGATTACTCTTTACCATTTGATATTGACAGACCATAAAATCCTTATGGAACCTGCTCAGTAGTGACTTATAAAGAATTATCTTGTTAATAAACAGCATCATTTGGAATTCAAGTTTAATTAAAATGGAAAAGTAAATGATTATGTAAAGATTTTTCCTCATTTAAACTTGTATCCTTTTATTGCCTCTGTCCTTTTCTCTAAATTCAAAGATAGATTCATTTTATACCCATTTTTGCAAGGGGCATTTTTACAGAATCTGTTGTAGGACTTCTTCTCATTAGTTTTTTTAATTATTATTTTTTTAAATTAGAGAAGGAGTTGTGAGGTAGAGTCTGAGAGAGGTAAAAATGAAAAGTCTATGTTATCCAGGGATTTTAGATTTTGGGATGCTGTTTAAAGATAATGATTGTTTATGGACTCTTTAAAGATGTTTTCTCATAAGAGTTGCCAAGTAACAGATTAGTTATCTGAGGGTGGTTTGAAAGATCTTTTGAAATTGCCTGGGTGACAATACTACCTTATGGTACTTATAAAGCTCCTTTGAAGTTGGCTTTTCATATTAGAAAACCAGAAAATATTTTTCTTTTATTAAACGGAAAACAATACGTGGTTCAGAGGTTTAGTAATTTTTTTTTTTTTAGAAAAAAATACATTGTTTATTTTTGTGATTGACTCCAATTTTTTTTTTTTTTTAATATTTCAGCCTTCGTGGGCTGCCGGATATTTCTGAATCAAGGTTCTTAGTATAATACGTTTGCTGCTTTTGTAAACCATATATAGTTATGAGGTACATACTGTTATACCTCAAAATTTGAGGGCCTCTTCTTTTTTCTCTTCTCTTTCAGACACTGTGGTACAAAACCTGCAGCCCCCAAGCTTGGTTGTTAAGAGAATTTTGGATTGAAATAAATCTTGTAGGGCATGCGGCATTCCTGCACAACCTTTGTTATACACAGTCACACTGAAAGAACAGGTTAAATGGAAGGGGCTGTTAAGGGTCAGGGCTAGAAACTCGCAGAGGCAGATATTGCAGTTTGGGTAAGCAGGAGTTTATGAGAGTCCTCTTCAGTCCAAGCTTATCTGAGCTCACAAAGGAGTTTCACGGTCTGTTGCTCTGCAAAAGCTATTTGGGCAGGCACTTTTCTTCCCAACTAGCTTTTAAGTGCTCCTGGGGCCCTCAAGCCTATTCACTTAGGCCTCTCAGATTATGAATACATAAACCTTAATGATTTTGGAGTCCCAAAGGAAGACATATTAACTAGTGCATCATCAAAACATGATTCTGCTAATAGAATGGACAAATACATCGTAGAGCGTCACAAATTCACCCGCTTTCTAGTAGTGACTATAATAATAAGTTTTTGCAACCCGTGAAGAACATTTATTCTGTTCTAGCATTGATAGGATGATTGATATTGATTATAAATTTATATTCAAATAGTGGAACCAGTTGTGTGATAGACGTAACCTCTGAGAGCAGTGGTAATGATTTTCGTTTTTAATGGTTTGATAAAATATACAAGGCATTTGATGAATACACAAGTTGGTTATTTCAAGCATCTTGGAGCTTTGGTCTTCCCATATTCAGTAGTTATGTAGACCATGCAGTCTGTTCCCCCTTTTCAGGTATAATTTGTCTTTCAAAATAAAAATTGTGATTGTAATTGTTATTAACACATTGAGTCTCTTAATAGTCTTTAAATACTTCAATCTTTTCAAGCAATGTTTGGCATAACCTGAATTCCACTTAAAATCTCTCATGAGAGAATAGAAACTGTCATATGAAATTTGTTATAATAGGATTTAACCTATAAAGTTCTAATTCTTTCTTCCCTTCAATTTTTATCTAGTATTTAATTGCCCACTGGATGATTTATTTTAGAATTGGCCTAGTTTTTTTTTTTTTTTTTTTTTTGGCATCAATGCCTGTGGGCAAATGTAAATTTGCAGCTGAATTAGCAAACCGGGGATCTCTGTATAAATTAATAACCACAACAGGGAATCAAGGAACTGTTTGATTTCCCTGTTTTTCTAGATTGACCATGTGTATAAGGTGGTAGAACTAGAATTGGGAGATAAGGGGGGGTTTATGAGGAAATGACTAATTTCAAATTGTCTTATTAATATAAAAGGAATGTACATTTATTGCAGAAAATACAGAAAAGGAAAAAGAAGAAAAGAAAATCCATTATTCTTCCACTCAGAGAAATTATGTGAATGTTTTGATATCTTTTATTTCAATCTTTTACTGTTTTGAAATATTTTATGCATAAAAAGTGTACATACATTTCTGAAATAGACAGCAATAAAATGCCGACCCATGCATCTGCCATCCAGCTGAGAACAGTATCAATTCTGTTTTACCTTTCAGTTTTTCCTCCTCACCTATACCTCAGATACAACTTTTCCCTTTTCAATTAAAGTTAATTTCTCCAAAATAAAATGTTATTTTGATAATTTCAAACATGTTTAGTCTCTTAGCTTTTTTTTTTTTTTTTTTTTGAGACGGAGTCTTGCTCTGTCGCCTAGGCTGGAGTGCAGTGGCCGGATCTCAGCTCACTGCAAGTTCCGCCTCCCGGGTTTACGCCTTTCTCCCGCCTCAGCCTCCCGAGTAGCTGGGACTACAGGCGCCCGCCACTTGGCTGGGCTAGTTTTTTGTATTTTTTGGTAGAGACGGGGTTTCACTGTGTTAGCCAGGATGGTCTTGATCTCCTGACCTCGTGATCCGCCCGTCTCTGCCTCCCAAAGTGCTGGGATTACAGGCTTGAGCCACCGCGCCCAGCCTTCTCTTAGCATATTTTAGGTAAGTCAGCATCCTGACATTTTCGTTTTCCATTTGCTTGTGTTCCTTCATGGTTTCACCATATATGTGTCCCTAACTAATAATTACTTTATTTTGCATGTTTTAAAACTTTAAATACATGAAACTGTATTGTTTCTTCTATTGCCTTTTTAAAAATTAACGTTACATGTTTTGTGATGTGTGCAACTTTATACGTTTATTTTCATTGCTGTGTAGTACTACTGTGTATGAATGTAGCTCCGTTTATCCATTTCCTGTCAGTGGACTTGTGGGTTTTCTTTTGTAGCAGATTCTGTCAATTCCTCACCCATGCATCTTAGATCTTCCTTGATGCACTCATCAACCTCCAGATGCATTATCTGCATCTGTGCCTAAGGGCTCTCCTCTCCATCCCAACTACAGAAAGTCTTGCACATCACAGAAAGCCAGGAGTGCCCCTGGGGGCAGGTCTCAACCAATGACTCTGGGGAGTTGGGGTGTAAATACCACAGCTCCCTTGGATAATTGCAGTTCCCTTAGCCTCTCTATGAGAGGATGCCCCAGTGACTCACAGGAGTTGGTTTAATGGCGCACCCTTTATTGGCTACCTTTTCTTCCCTGTATTACTTCCCCATACCCCTACCAGTTTTTTTGTTTGTTTGTTTATTTTTTTCCTTCTAAATAAACTTCATTTTTCTATTAGGGTCTGCTTCTGAGAGAAGCTAAACTAAGTCAAGTAGTTTGCAGTTTGGGTCATTGCAAATAATACTGCTGTGGACATTCTTGTATCCTGGTACACAGAGCAAGTGTTTTTCTGGGAAATATTCCCAAAGAGAATAACTGGATTACAGGGCATGCATATATTCCACTTTCTGAGTTGGTGCTGGCTTGTTTTTCAAGGTGGTTGGGACAAACATTCATGAGTAATGAGTGAAATATTCCTAACATTCAACATCCTTGCAAACTTACCTTTGGTATTGTGTTTAGCATAGTTTCTTATATAAGATTTTAATTTGCATTCCTGAATACTTAATGAGATTGTGCATCTTTACATATATTATCGGCCATTTGTATGCAAATACATATTTGCATTTGTCACTTCTTCTATGGTCTGTATTTTTGTTTGTTTGTTTGTTTGAGATGAGGTCTCACTATGTTGCCCGGAATGGTCTGTTCTTGGCCTCAAGTGATCCTCCTGCCTTAGCCTTCTTAGTAGCTGGGACTACAGGCATGTGCCATTGTGTCTGGCTGTAATTTGCTTTTTTGTAGGAGCTCTTTATAAATTCTAGATAGTAGCATTTTATATGTCCTTTAGACATTCTGTCCAAGTTTGTGGCTTGTTAGCTCCCTTTCTTTATGGGTCATTCTTAATGAACAAACATTGAAGTCAAAGCACTTAGTCTTTTTTTTTTTTTTTTTTTTTTGAGACGGAGTCTCCTTCTGTTGCCCAGGCTGGAGTGCAATAGTGCGATCTCGGCTCACTGCAACCTCCGCCTCCTGGGTTCAAGTGATTCTCCTGCTCGTGCCTCAGCCTCCTGAGTAGCTGGGATTATAGGCCCCCGTCACTATGTCCAGCTAATTTTTGTATTTTTAGTAGAGACAGGGTTTCACCATGTTAGTCAGGGTGGTCTCGAGCTCCTGACCTCAGGTGATGCATGACCTCAGGTGATGCACCTGCCTCAGCCTCCCAAAGTGTTGGGATTACAGGCGTGAGCCACCACACCCGGCACAGCACTTAGTCTTTCACAATTAAATGTGATGCTACGGTTGCGTTTGAAATCCATTATTTTATTATTTCTTTTCTTTTTGAGAAAATGTTTTGTATTTTTAGTAGAGACAGGGTTTCACCATGTTGGCCAGTCTGGTCTCAAACTCCTGACTTCAGATGATCTACCCGCTTTGGCCTCCCAAAGTCCTGGGATTACAGGTGTGAGCCACCATGCCTAGCCTATTTTATTATTTCTTTTCTCCTCTTTTCCTTCTCCCACACACTCCTCCTCCTCCTGTTGTATTTAATACTTCATACACAGAAGCGGAACTCCAATACATTTACATGTTAGCATTGTTTTGTCATGTGGACAACTAGAGGATTCCTTCCTATATTGGAATTGCCAGCTGTGTAGTAGAT
This sequence comes from Macaca nemestrina, assembly GCF_043159975.1. NCBI lineage: Eukaryota > Metazoa > Chordata > Mammalia > Primates > Cercopithecidae > Macaca > Macaca nemestrina. The sequence goes on along the minus strand of NC_092129.1, from coordinate 162,335,327 downwards.
AACTGGAATAAAGTGTTTCTGATGGAATCGGTTTGGATCACTCATGTAGGAAAAGCATGGGAGTGTGTGTTTGTAATTCTAAACACATTCAGTGGGTGACTTTGTTTGCTAATAAGGTGGTTCTTGAAATGCCACAGAACTGGACAAATATGTTACAAAGTTCCAAATACTTGAAGATGATACCTACTTTTGAGGACCAAGTGAGACAAGTGATGAGTCAGTATATCAAGGCGATAGGGGAACATCTGTGGTAGCTTACTGGGCCCATGATCACATTCTTCTCAGGTCAGAAGTCTCATGCGACAGACCTGAAGCCACGGCTTGCTTCGTTCCTCAGACAAAGGCAAGCTTGCTGCTCAGCTCTCCTACATTAATCTGCCAATAAGTTCAGCAAAACTCACTTGGTTTTTTAAAAAAGTAATTGAACTCACATGAAAGCTTTATCAGTCAACCCTTAAGTCTTGCTGCTTTAAACAGATCAGTGTAAAAGGAGTTTTCTTAATGTTTATAGAATGAGGTTGTGTGAGGTCACTGAAATGGTGTTTGTTTTTCTTGCGGCTATTTCAGTGGCAGTTGTACAAAGCTTGATATGCTTTGTTTGGGAATGTGTGATACTGTAAGCATGCCATTTTTGGTCTGTGCTAACTGAAGCAACATTTTACCCTGTGTGTAGATAGTGTGGTGTATAATCGTTCCTGTGATTTTAATAACAGAATTATAATATGTGAGATCCCAAATGGGTGTTAGACACCATCCAACTTCCTCACTACAGTAAAATATATAGGCAGGAAGAAATTTTAAAAACTCATTTCAATCATGCCAGCTAGGAAATTTTGGTAGATCATGTAAAATAGAGATTCACCCACAAAATGTAATAGTCAAGTTTCAAGAATGAGAATGGCAGACGAAGTTTTAGGAGAATGTCTGTTTCTCAAATGAGGCATTCAGCAGGAAGTAGTGGAAAATTGGTTGGGGGTCATATATCTAAGCTTAGGAGCATTATATGCAATGTTATAATATTCTCAAGGCCAAATCTCATGCATGTCTTCATGCAGCCCCTGTCAGAGACTGCGTTTAAGAAAGAAGATATTTTTTAAAAAAATGGTTAAAATGGTAATTTTTTTTTTGAGACAGAGTCTCAAAGTCTAGGAGTCTCACTCTGTTACCCAGGCTGGAGTGCAGTGGCGTGATCTTGGCTCACTGCAACCTCTGCCTCCGGGGTTCAAGTGATTCTCCTGCCTCAGCCTCCTAAATAGCTGGGATTACAGGCGTGTTCAACCACACCTAGGTAATTCTTGTATTTTTAGTATTGATGGGGTTTCACCATGTTGGTCAGGCTAGTCTTGAACTCCTGACTTCCTAGCCTGCCTGATCCGCCTAGCCTCCCAAAGTGCTGGGATTATAGACGTGAGCCACCATGCCCAGCCAAAATTGTAAATTTTTATGTTATGTATATTTTGCTACAATTAAACAAAAGAAAATGCAAATAAACACAAAACAGGAGGCTGTGGATTTTCACCATTTTTTCTTGTTTTTTTTGGGGGGGTAAAGGGGAAGGCAGTTACCAACCCCTGAGGACAGGGATCACTTTTGAAGGTAGTGCTGAGGGGATCATCAACCAAGTTGTGAAGATCAAAACTGGCCAGCCTGCCGGAGACTACCTAACCCTCTTCCTGTTTCTGCCATATCCAGTGAGGACTTTCTGTTCCCTCTGGCAATGCTACTCTGTGTGACTCATGATTCCACATAGGCTTCAAGGAATGGTCTTTATTCAGTGCCTGTTAGGTATGAAGCAATGTCTTAGAAATTGTATATACATTATCACATTTATGTATCACAGTCATCTGCTGGAGGTGGTATTATCCCTAATTTTTAGGCAAGAAAACTGAGATTCTGAGAGGTAAAGTGTAGTGTCCAAGCTCACACATGTAGCAGTTCAGAGAATTCAAACCCAGATCCCTGTTTTTGAACTCCTTGACCTTGTCTTTATAATGTCATTGCCTCATATTTTGTGTCCACCCAAGCTAAATGGAAGGAAGAATTTAGTACCTTAGACTTGGTATATCGTTTTTCAGGGGAAATAAGTACAAGAAATAGGATTTTGTTTGGCATGGAGTATTTCATTCACATATGAGATTTTTAGTGGGAACTCACTTGGTGTTAGACATTGTTTGTAGGTGTTGGTGAGCCATATCTCTGTGCAAGACAGTTGTAGTTCTTGCTCTCAGGGAATAATAAATTATGCCATAGCTGTATAAACCCACTTCATCTGCATGCAAAAATTTATTTGAAACTGAATTAAGGACAAAAGTGGAGCTTTTAACCATTTCTCTGCTACTTTTGTCACCATCAGCTGTGGTCCGGTTTAGCGGGAGGAAAATACACAAATTCAGTAAAATGTCTTTATTTGAAGAACTCCAAAAATGCAGATATTAAAAATAAATACACTGGGCTGTGTGCGGTGACTCATGCCTGTATTCCCAGTATTTTGGGAGGACGAAGCAGGCGGATCACGAGGTCAGGAGTTTGAGACCAGCCTGGCCAACATGGTAAAACCCCGTCTCTATTAAAAATACAAAAATTAGCCAGGCATGGTGGCGCGCACCTGTAATCCCAGCTACTTGGAAGGCTGGGGCAGGAGAATCGCTTGAACCCGGGAGGCGGAGGTTGCAGTGAGCTGAGATTGTGCCACTGAACTCTAGCCTGGGCAACAGGGTGAGACTCCATCTCAGAAAAAAATAAATAAAAATAAAAATAAATACACTAAGTCTCATGATCTGAGAGAGTTAATGTTCTGCAAAGTTGCTGTGAACACTGAATTAGCAAATACTGAACCACTGCTCCTAGGGAAAGTACAGGGTTAGGTTCCTGAAAGTCTCTGGCTGCAAGATGTTCATCAATCAACACATATGCTTATTTTATGTGTTTTATTTAGCATGTTATTTTATTTAATATACGTTTTATTTGTATTTTAAAATATATTTGCATTTAGATTTGATATATATATTTAATATATGTGTCTATTTAATATATATTATTGGTTCATTAACATTAAACTTATGGCTAATAGTGCAACAACTCATGCCTGAATGAAGCTTACAGAACATATGCCTTTTCTCTGCAATGCACATCACAGACTTCTTGTGCTTAGGAACACTAGATATTAATAGCATTTCAGCCCTCCATTCGGGGGGCATTGCGAACAGTGAAATCACCAACAAAACGCATAAAAATGCAAAAACATGGCATTACAAATGACACTTGTTTACATGATTGAAGCTGAAAGAAGAAGGCAGCGAGTCACCTTGTTCAGCATCCACTGGGAATGTGTGTTAGGCAACTTAGAACTTTCACTGCTCTGTGCATGTTCCTGAAAGCAGGAAAGCACCATACATACTGATTTTGGGGTTACATGTAAATTTCTGCAAGTTAGGTGAATTTGCAAATAACGGAATCTGTAAACAGTAAGGTTTGACTGTATTAATGTCAATAATAAAACATAATAAGAAAATATAAGATATTGCAATACACAGAATTCAAATAGGGCAATGGAAAGGTGCCCGGGGCGGGCACCGGATTGGGAGGTCAGCTGAGGTGTCTCTGAAGAGGTTTCATCTCAACTGAGATCTGGATGACAAGGAGGAGCCTGTCCTGTGAAGATCAAGGGGAAGGGCATTTGAGGTGGGAGTACAGGCAGGGCGAAGGCCCCAAGACAGAATGAGTTTGGTATGAGGAACTCCAAAGAGACCATTGTGGCTGCCAGAAGTGAAGAGCTTTGGAGGCAAGTACAGGCCTGGTCACTAGGGCCTTGTCGGCTGGAGTAGGGGTGAGGATTTGATTCTGTGTGCACTGGGGACACAGAGGGATGATTATGATGGTAGTGCTACTGAAGGTCAGTTTTGGAGTCACCTGTGAAGCTTTGAGGACACACAACAGTCTCCTGGTCACATGAACTGCTTAAAGTATGCCACAGAAAATTTCGTTTTTTCCAATTCTGCCGTTGCACAAGATTTCCTCACCCTGTCATTGCCCTCCCTTGCTTTCCAAGAAACCCCGGCCAGGGAGTCCTTCCCTGATCATCAGAAACACTTGATCCTGACCACTGCTTTGTCCTCTGTTTCCCGAGCATGTCTACTCATTCTACTTGTGCTCAATGAGTGATTCTGGGTAAATTTCTCCGTAAACATTGTGGCATTTTTTTCATTTTCCCTGCCACACTTCCTAAGTGGAGGTGTTGCTTTTTACTTCTTTGCTCTTTTTTGGTGTCCTAGACACAGTAGCCCCTATATGTGTTGAGTGACAGCAAGCTTTCATCTTCTGGTGCTGTAACCTTTCCTTCCTCCTGTGACTATTGTGAATGAGGATGGACTATGAATGGGTGATATCATGAGAGAGAGTCTGCGTTGTATTGTGTTGGCATGGTGGGGGTGCTGAGGAGTAGGAAAGCAGGAAGAGGCAATGTGTACAGGAATAAAAGTTACTTAAATGCTCCAGGTCTGAGTTTTCTTTGTTGATGATTAGCAATATGCCTATGAGGAAACAAAGGGCTAGACGAGAAGAATTTTAAGGTCCTTTTAAATGGTTTTTTTTTTTTTTTTTTTTTTTTGAGTCTCGCTCTTGGCACCCAGGCTGGAGTGCAATGGCGCAATCTTGGCTTACTGCAACCTCTGCCTCCGAGGCGATTCTCTTGCGTGAGCCTCCCGAGTAGCTGCAATTACAGGCGCGTTCCACCACACCCGGCTAATTTTTTTTTTTTGCATTTTTAGTAGAGACAGGGTTTCACCATGTTGACCAGGCTGATCTCGAATTCCTGACTTCAGATGATCCACCCACCTCAGCCTCCCAAAGTGCTGGAATTACAGGCATGAGCCACTGTGCCCAGCCTGGTCCTTGATAATTCTTTTTTTTTTTTTTTTTTTGAGACAGAATCTTGCTCTGTTGCCCAGGCTGGACTGCAGTGGCATGATCTTCGCTTACTGTAAGTTCTGCCTCCCGGGTTCACACCATTCTCCAGCCTCAGCCTCCTGAGTAGCTGGGACTACAGGCGCCCACCACCGCGCCTGGCTAATTTTTTTGTATTTTTTTTGGTAGAGATGGGATTTCACCGTGTTAGCCAGGCTGGTCTCGAACTCCTGACTTCGTGATCCACCCACCTCTGCCTCCCAAAGCGCTAGGATTACAGGCATGAGCCACCATGCCTTGTCCTATATTCCCGTTAATTCCTGTCGAGGTAAGCTTTTATTAAATGGATTTCATTACACCCTTTGCTTCTGGTAAGCAAGGATTGAGGATGACAGAACTTGTAAATTTTTGAGTTTCATAGTACACGGTTTATGTGTTGTATTTGTCAGTTGTCCTTCAGCGTTATTTGGTGACGGTGGGCAAATTAAACTTGCTTTTTTCAATATCCTCTGAATTTTTAATGAGCTACTGTATGTCTTGTCACTTTTTCTGCCCATAGCTGTTGTTTTCAGCATAACTGTGTTCTATAATTCTTTTTTCTCTGCTGAAGTAATTTATTTATTTTACTTTTCAAGATGGCTTCCATTTGTCTGTCATGCAAGTTTTAGATTTTGTACAATATAGAGTGTATAAAACACCTTTTTTTTTTTTTTTAAACTGAAGAGCTGTGGAATCTAGTATACCCAGTGATACAGCTATGACACATTTATCTAAGAAGGAATATGTTACCACAAAGACAGAGTTTCTTTCTTTTGGAGAAGTTTTCAAATCCATCAGTGCTTTAAAAAATCACCATTGTGGTATCCATATGTGAGGGTGAGTGATTTTTTCAGAGAGAAAAAATATGTTCCAAATAGATATCAGTTGATTTCTTTAATCATAAATTTTATATTTTAAGTCTTTGTTTTTTTTTTGAGACAGAGTCTTGCTCTGTCATCCAGGCTACAGTGCAATGGCGTGATCTCGGCTCACCGCAACCTCCTCCTCCCAGGTTCAAGAGATTCTCCTGCCTCAGCCTCCTGAGTAACTGGGATTACAGGCATGCGCCACCACGCCCGGCTAATTTTGTATTTTTAGTAGAGACAGGTTTCTCCATGTTGGTCAGGCTGGTCTCAAACTCTCAGCCTCAGGTGATCTGCCCGCCTCGGCCTCCCAAAGTGCCAGGATTACTGGTGCAAGCCACTGTACCTGGCCTATGAGCCTTTTAAAAAATAAACAAGCTGACTGTTTTTACCAAACACTATGAAAATACATTTATGTCAATTAGGAATTAGAGATTCTTAGACCATAGCTCTGAGAGCATACTAAGTCCTAATGATAAAATTTATTTAAAATATAATTAGGAATAGAGGTGTTTTAAATCACTTCCTTGCTAACTTTTCTTTTTTTTTTTTTAGATAGGGTCTTACTACACTGTTGCCCAGGCTGGATGCAATGGTGCACTCATAGTTAACTACAGCCTCAAATTCCCTGGTTCAAGCAATCTTCCTGCCTCCATCTCCTGAGTGGCTGGGACTACAGGCATGCACCCCATACCCAGCTAATTTTTTTGATTTCTAGTAAAGACAAGATCTTGCTATGTTGCCTAGGTTGGTCTTGAGCTCCTGGGGTCAAGGGATCCTCCTGTCTCTGCCTCGCAAAGAGCTGGGATTACAGGTATGAGCCACCACGCCCGGTACTTCTAGTTTTTGACATCATCAACTATGGTCGAGTTATGCAGGATCAGATAATAGACTAATTTAGCAAATAATCTTTAAAAAAAATTTTTTTTTAGAGAACTCTAAAAATGTAGGTACTTTAAAATATTTTACTCTAGTCAAAATTTTCTCTTTTGGCACAAACACTACGATTTGGTTTTGGAAAACCTTGATTGTTTTGTACCTTGGTTTTCAACTCCAGAAAAAAAAGTCTAGTCCCTGCTAAAACAAGAATGAGCAAGTTGATGAGCTGGGTGTCTTTGTAAACAACTCCACACTTTCAAGATTAAGAAAACAATTGGCTGGGCGCCATGGCTCATGCCTGTAATCCCAGCACTTTGGGAGGCCAAGGCAGGCGGATCACCTGAGGTCTGGAGTTTGAGACCAGCCTGACCAGCATGGAGAAACCCTGTCTCTACTAAAAATACAAAATTAGCTGGGTATGGTGGCACATGCCTGTAATCCCAGCGACTAGGGAGGCTGAGGCAGGAGAATCGCGTGAATCTGGGAGATCTGGGAGGCGGGGGTTGCGGTGAGCCTAGGTTGCGCCATTGTATTCCAGCCTGGGCAACAAGAGCAAAACTCGTCTCAAAAAAAAAAAAAAAGGATTAAGAAAACAGCAGTCTCATTTGCGTGCTGGGCATAGCCTGGGATTGTGGACTAGATAGGAAAGTGTGGCTTTAGCCTTGCCACACTGCCACACACGCTATCTGCTGAACAGAACACAACACAACAGTTTATGTTGAGAAAATGTGAATACACCTCCAGTGACTGGAAATACATCTCAATATACGAGTAATTTTATAAGCACATGCGAAGTTTATTATCTTTATGTGCATGAAAGCTTCTGTTATTATCAGTTTATCAAATATTACATCTTTGACAAGCAAAAATGTGTATACATTTGTCACTATGGTAGTAAGGCATGCAAACTGCACTAGTATGGAGTTGTTTTGTTTTGCTTTTTTAGAAAACTCTGATGGTCAAGGGTGGGTGATTTGCCACCTTATAGCAAATGCAGAAAGAAAAGTCACATGTAGCCTTTAGGAGTTTCAGTTTGGGGATCTAAAGGAGCCTGCTTAAAAGGAGGTTTCATGGAGCTAAATTAATCCTTATTTTTATATTATACACACATATTCATGATAGGAACATGTCTATCTCGGTGACAACATCTTTTGCCACACTTATATTTATATCATATATCCTTCCTGCTGTACCTCCCAGAATGCAACTGTTGACCTCACTCTTTTTTTATTAAATGTTTTAAAATTTAATTTTTACTTTTTTTCCTCTGTGTCTCTAGCCAATGAAAATCAAGCTAATTAACATGAACATTACCTCACATAGTTACTTTTTGGGGAGTAAAAACATTTATTTAAAACGATTTTGCACTTTGGGAGGCCGAGGCGGGCAGATCACGAGGTCAGGAGCTCCAGACCATCCTGGCTAACATGGTGAAATCCCGTCTCTACTAAAAATACAAAAAAATTAGCCGGGCGTGGTGGCACATGCCTGTGGTCCCAGCTACTCCGGAAGCTGCGGCAGGAGAATGGCGTGAACGCGGGAGGCGGAGATTGCACTGAGCCGAGATTGCGCCACTGCGCTCCAGCCTAAATACAAAAACCAAAAAACAAAACAAAAAAAGACTTAAAAAATTTGAATAGCTTTAAGGTACAAGTGGTTTTTGGTTACATGGGTGAACTGTAGAGTGCTGTGGTGAGGTCTGGTCTTTCAGTGCACGCAGGGGGTGAGAACTTTTTTTTTTTTTTTCTTTTTTTTGAGACGGAGTCTCGCTCTGTCGCCCAGGCTGGAGTGCAGTGGTGTGATCTCGGCTCACTGCAAGCTCCGCCTCGCCGGTTCAAGCAATTCTCCTGCCTCAGTCTCCTGAGTAGCTGGGATTATAGGCATGCGTCACCACGCCTGGCTAATTTTTATTTTTATTTTATTTTTTTGAGACCGAGTTTTGCTCTGTCGCCCAGGCTGGAGTGCAGTGATGCGATCTCTGCTCACTGCAAGCTCCGCCTTCCGGGTTCACGCCATTCTCCTGCCTCAACCTCTCGAGTAGCTGGGACTACAGGCGCCCGCCACCATGTCTGGCTGGTTTTTTTTTTTTTTTTTTTTTTTTGGTATTTTTAGTAGAGATGGGGTTTCACCGTGTTAGCCAGGATGGTCTCAATCTCCTGACCTCGTGATCTGCCCGCCTTGGCCTCCCAAAGTGCTGGGATTACAGGCGCGAGCCACTGCACCCGGCCCTTAACCTCACTCTTAAGATTTAGCTAAGATTTCCTCACATCCATAGATTTTGAGATGTTTAAACCCGCCTCCGTCACCAGCCCCTGTCAAGATTACTTTGAATTTCCATTTTTTGTTCTGAGCTCCTTTTCCTACTGAACTTGTAATTGACTTCACATTTCACCCTGCATAGCTGGCTGTTCTCTGCTGGCTTCTGCGTATAAAATCAACTGTGAAACTCAGCCTCGTTTCCATGATTTTCACAGAAAAAAAATCACACAGTGCAAAATAGAAGTTTGATTGAGACTGAGGCACATTAGAATCATAGTAATACCAATAATCAGGTAATTAATTAATTGAAAAAAAAATTTTTTTGAGACACCATCTCACTCTGTCACCCAGGTTGGAGTTCAGTGGCGTGATCATGGTTCACTGCAACCTGTGCCTCCTGGGCTCAAGTAATCCACCTGCCTCAGCCTTCTAAGTAGCTGGGACTACCGGCACACACCACCACGCCTGGCTGATTTTTGTATTTTTTTTGTAGAGACGGGGTTTCGTCTTGTTGCCCAGGCCAGTCTTGAACTCCTGGGCTTAAGTGATCCACCCACCTGGGCCTCCAAAAGTGCTGGCATTACAGCTGTAAGCCACCATGCCCGGCAAATACCAATAATTGAAAACTTCATGGTAAACCTCCCCGCTTTTCAGAGTCTTAGTGGCCTTCTTGCCTCCACAAAACTTGGCTTTGCAAATTGCCTGATCCACTTCTCTCTCCTTTTCCGTCTCATCTCTTTCTCCCCATTCTTATCAAATGTCCGTAGTATTTCCCATAGAGAGGTTTAGCTACAAACATTGTTGTCTCCTTTCTCTGCTGCTTCCCTTTGCCCTCAAATAGCTCTTAAAGGTATTTCCCTGCATAAAGGCAGTTCTCCCCAAGAGAGATTCTGAGACCAGCTATTATAATAATACTTATTTTTCCCACAACAAGTAAACTTGTCATGCAGAATTCTCCCCAGTTCTAAGCTTATTAGCCATCCTCTTTCGTGGCATCTCTGTTAATTTTTTTTGTTTCGTATTACAGCAGGCTTTGATTACTTAGACCATCTGTGCCTGGGAATGGGAGGTCAGGGGTTGAGGCGAAGGCACTGGTACTCGCTGACCCAGCTGCAAAGTAAGAGGGTCGTTCTCGTAGCTTCTCATGCTTTTCTATATGATAGTACATATAAATATTTGTGAGGGACACACACAGGAGTGAATGGATAAGGTTGCATGTGGCCGGAGAGGACTGGCCCAGTGGCTCCTTCCAGCTATTCCTAGGGCTCTGACCACCCAAACTCCATCCATTCAACACAGGATTGAATGGATCAGTATTGAAGCACACCTGGAAACATCTCACAGCCACCTGCTGGGAAAGCTCTGGAATATGATAGCATCATTCAATCCGGGGAAAACCAAAGCAGCTCCTCATCCATTTTGGTCAGAACTCTCTTTGGGACGTGTTATGATACTGTAGAGTGACAGATATATCTATACATATCTCTGTATCATCTTTCCACATTGCCAACTATGGAACCCTAAAAACAACAAAACCCAAAGCCTACCCTTCAATATTAGTATTACTGGACTATATTTGATTAAGTCACATTTCTAAATGTATTAAGATGCAACATATAACTATTTTATATATTTATTTTTATTTTAACATTCTAGTCATTGCTCCTTTTAATTAGTTGGGCGATTCAAGGGGGCTTTGGAACATCTGTGGGAAAATCACCTTAACACATGGGTGGTTAATTCCCGTTCTCATTTTCAAATGGCATGGTGTGCCATCATTTTTTTTTTCATTCATTCATTCATTCATTCATTCATTCATTCAGGATGTTTTGGCTGAATGCCTGCTATGTGGTAAGGAGAGAAAGGAAAAAGCAAGTCATAATTGCTCCATCCAGGAACAGTGCAACCCGGAGTCGAATGGGGAGACAACTCTTGGATATTTGAAGTATTAGAGTTAAGAATAAAAGAGTTTAGGATTCAGGGCCAAAATAATAAGTAACAGTTAATTCGAGAGGAATTCCTCAAAAGGGGTGCTCAGGGTGAGGAGGCACTTTTAGGGAGTAAGGTATAACTTAGGTTCATCCTGGAATGATGAGTAGGAATCAGAGTAGCTAGAAGTGAGGTAGCATTAATACAGTGAATTCTGGCAGAATGCTGCAGTTTCGTATAAGAAAAGACTTGTTTTAAATAAAGTACTTCCCAGAAGATAGGAGAACATTAGAAGTAAGGTTTTTCTTTCCTTTTTTTCCCCCAAGATAGATTCCCACTCTGTCACCCAGGCTGTAGTGCAGTGGCATGATCTGGGCTCGCTGCAACCTCCACCTCCCAGATTCAAGCAATTCTCATGCTTCAGTCTCCCACCTCTGCTGGGACTGCAGGTGCCACCACCAGTGGCTTTTTTTTTTTTTTTTTTTTTTTTTTTAGATGGAGTCTTGCTCTGTTGACCAGGCTGGAGTGCAATGGCAGGATCTCGGCTCACTGTAACCTCCGCCTCCCAAGTTCAGGTGATTCTCATGCCTCAGCCTCCCAAGTAACTGGGACTACAGGTGCATGCCACCATGCCTAGCTAATTTTTGTATTTTTAGTAGAGACAGGGTTTTGCCATGTTGGCCATTCTGGTCTTGAATTCCTGACCTCAGGTGATCTGCCCGCTTCGGCCTCCCAAAGTAATGGAATTCAGGCATGAGCCACCTCACCTGGCCTAATTTTTGTATTTTTAGTAGAGACAGGGATTCCCCATGTTGACCAGGCTGGTCTTGAACTCCTGACCTCAAGTGATCCACCCACCTCAGCCTCCAAAGTGCTAGGATTACAGTCATGAGCCACTGCACCTGGCCCATGATTCTTTTTTTGAAGTAAAATTACACATTTTATATATATACATATATGTTTAATTAGAGAAAGAAGAAGGAATGATCAATGATGTTGGTATAATTCTAGTGTAAAACGATCCAGCATAATTTATTCACTAAATATTGGCAAAGGATTACATATTAGCTTTTCAGATGGGTAGTTATTGTTCCAATAATGAAGAATAAGTGTCTCAAAATTGTTGCCTACTAAGAGAGCAAAAATAGGAATAATATGATTTTTTTTTTTTCTTTGGAAATGGAGGCTCACTCTGTTGCCCAGGCTGGAGTGCTGTGGCATCATCTCGGCTCACAGCAACCTCAGCCTCCCTGGCTCAAATGATTCTCCTGTCTCAGCTTCCAGAGTAGCTGGGATTACAGGTGCCCACCATCACGCCGGCTAATTTTTGTACATTTATTGGAGACAAGATTTCACCCTGTTGGCCAGGCTGGTCTTGAACTCCTGACCTCAGGTGATCTGCCTACCTCAGCCTCCCACGGTGTTAGGATTACAGGCATGAGCCATCTCGCACAGCAATAATAAGCATTTTTAAGACCTTGTAAATATTTTATTTGTTTTAGTCAATACCTTTATTGAAAAGAAACACTTTTTCTACTTTTGTGACAATTTATCGTGTTAGATGTGCAAGTCTGATGGATGACAGGAGAAGTAAAGGTTGTTCATTTCCCTTGTAACCCCACCTCAGATTTTCTTTTTCTCCTTAAAATTACTTTAGGGGCCTGCAATAGAAATGACATAGGAGGCCAGGTGTGGTGGCTCATGCCTGTAATTCCAGCACTTTGGGAGGCTGAGGTGGACAGATTCCTTGAGCCCACGAGTTTGAGACCAGCCTGGGTAACATGGTGAAACCCTATCTGTCCAAAAAAAAAAAAAAAAACAAACAAAAAAAATTAGCTGGGTGTGGTGCACACCTATAGTCCAGCTGTTTGGGAGGTCTCAAACAGCTGGGAGGATTGCTTGATCCCAGGAGGCAGAGGTTACAGTGAGCTGAGATGACACCACTGCACTCCAGCCTGGGTGACAGAGCCAGACCCTGTCCCTCCCTCTAAAACAAGAAAGAAATGACATGAAACTGTGAATTTTGGATTTCTAGGGGGTGAGGACCATTTAAAATTCCTAGAAAGAAGTATGACTAAATTCTTGTTGGTTCTTTCGTGAATATGCTAGTGAATAAATTCTTCTCATGAATTTTGAAAATTAGTTTGTATGGGAAAGTTGCCCAAGAATTATAGTGTCTCAGGGCCAGAAAGGGGAAAAAAAGGAAAAAAGAAACAGCTATTCTATTTTTATCATTTTAATCAGTAGAGTAAGTCAAAAATGGGGAAGATTCTTCTGTCAGTTGTCAAGAAGGGGTCTGTCACACCTGCTAAGCAGGTTAAGCTTGTTTTTGAAAGCTTGCAATGCAATTTGCAGTAATTTTTTTCTCCTGCTACTGACCAGATCCAAAACTTTATGTTGTTTACACCAGAACCAGTTATTCAATTTATGAAGCAGTTGATTAAAACATTTACTACTCATTCATTATTCATTCATTCATTCATCCCATAAGAGTTATATGCCTGTTTACCAGTAAGGCATCATGGTTGTGTATGTAAGGGTGGCTATACCTTCACGGAGGAAAAGGTATAGCAAATATGGTGGTGAATAAATATCCCTGCGTGTAGGGTTCAATTGTGAAAATAAAGCATTACATAAACAAATATAACCATTATTAATTAGTTACCTTCCATTAGCTAGCTTGGATTTCATTTGGCAGATAATGGGGTTGGTATGATTTGCGCCATGTCACTTCTCTGTGACATCACTGGCAACAGACTGTTGTGTGTCTTTCCATACCTCCCTTCTTATATTCATAAACACATATATTTGTTTACTTTAACAAAATGGGATCATAGTATACTGTGCTTTAGATTATTCTGCCACTTGCCTTTTCCCCCTCCACATGTCCATAGGCTGTAATCATCCTTTCAAGCCAAAACATCTGAATCTTTGTCGTTATGAATGGCAGCATTCATATTTGATGAAACCAGAATTGATATGTCATCATATCTTTAAGGAGTTTCCTTTTATTTAAATTAATTATTAATAACTTTATTAGAGACAAGCTCTTGCTCTGTTGCTCAGGCTGGAATGCAGTGGCACAATCATAACTCCCTGTAACTTTGAACTCCTGGGCTCAAGTGATTCTCCCGTCTCAGCCTCCCAAAGTGTTGGGATTACAGGTGAGAGCCACCAAGCCTGGCCAATTTCTAAAAAAAAAATTTTGTAGAGATCAGTTCTCAGTATGTTGCCCAAGCTGAGAGTTTCTGTTTTAAGAATGCAGCAAAACTGATTAGTTCTCATAATTGAATTGAAGCTACAGAAGGCATTTAATAATTCGATTTATATATTTAAAGAATTCCACCATCCTTTAAGGGGTCTTGTGTGTACAAATTAGTAGATATGACATGTAACATTTTTCTTTCTTTTTATCTTTTTTGTTTTGTGTTTGTTTTTTGAGATGAAGTCTCGCTCTGTCTCCAGGCTGGAGTGCGGTAGCGCCATCTCGGCTCACCGCAACCTTCGCCTCCCAGGTTTGAGCAATCTTCCTGCCTCAGTCTCCCAAGTAGCTGGGACTACAGACACACACCACCACGCCTAGCTAATTTTTTGTATTTTTAGTAGAGACGGGGTTTCACCATGTTAGCCAGGATGGTCTCAATCTCTTGACTGCGTGATCCGCCCACCTCGGCCTCCCAAAATGTTGGGATTACAGGCTTGAGCCACCGCACCAGGCCAACATTTTTCAAATAGAAAATCTGAAGCTAAAATCACCCCTAAAGGACAAATAACAGGACTACAAACAGCGATAAGACAAGGAATTCTATGGGCGGTACTTAAGTCTACTGCAGCTTGGGCTGGATATTCTCCTTAAGGAGGAACCTGTCTTTGATTGTTCCATTGCCCTTCAACTCTGAGCATATTCAGTCATTGCAGAGCTTTTGCTCAGTAGCCACTCTCTGTATTCACAGAGGGGCCACCTCCCTCCCTACCCTGCATCTCAGAGCACCTTGCGTGTGCTTGGGTGTCCTGGAGAGCTGAGGAAGCCTGCTCACTAGGGCATCTTCTGCTCTTGCTGTTTTATTGTAAGCAAGAAGGGAGCCATTCTTCTGTAAGGTTGGTGTACGATGTGGTCCTGTTTTCAGGGAATATTCAATCCTTGCTTTCTTCTGCTATTTGATAGAAGACCTTGGTGTTTTGGTCTGCCTTAATATAGTTATACTAATTTTTAGGCCAAGCATGGTGGCTCATGCCTGTAATCTCAGCACTTTGGGAGGCCAAGGTGGGTGGATCACTTGAGGTCGGGAGTTTGAGACCAGCCTGGCCAACATGATGAAACCCTGTCTGTACTAAAAATACAAAAAATTAGCCAGGCGTGGTGGTGCACATCTGTAATCCTAGCTACTCGGGAGGCTGAGGCAGGAGAATCACTTGAAACCAGGAGGTGGAGGTTGCAGTGAGCCAGGATCATGCCACTGCACTCCAGCCTGGGTGACAGAGCAAGACTCTGTCTCATAAAATATATATATATATATAATATATATATATATACACACACACACACACACACGCGCGCACACACACACATATTCATACTAAATTTTAAAAATTTAACCTATATGGATCAAAAGTTTCAAATTCATCTGTTCAAGTCTGTGTAAACATCATATGTAAAAGTAATCTGAAGATTGTTTTTTGTGCAACACGAATAATGTATATTTATTTTCAGTCTCAAAGTTGAAATGAATGAGAAATGTTAAAATAAAAGGAATTGATTAGGTGATCAAATGTAAGCATTGACAAATATGAAAAGTATATATCATCTAATTAGTAGTTTATGAAAGTGAGGCACTTTTATAATCAAATAAATAAAACCTTCCAGAGAGATACAGAATTATTCTGACCTGAATTATTTTAATGGGAAAGAGTTCTTTTTTAAAAACATTTCAGGTAAAGTTTGATAATGTTGTCTTAAGTCCACTTGGCTTCATTTCGTTGGGCAGCATTGGAAAGGACAGTGCAGCCTTATACACATGACTCTCAGTTCTTTAAAAAAAAAGTAAAATGGGTATATTAGAAGATAACAATTTAATGTATCTTAAGTAGAGGATCTTGAGAAAGCTATAAAGTGCTTACCTAAACTGAGACATTACCACCGATTTGTAGCTGAGTCATTTAGAATAGACTTTATTTGTAAATGTAAAATGATATCGGCACCAAGATATGGTTGTGAAATAAGAAGTCGCCAGAAAATAACGAAAAATTATGAACCGTGCCCACAGATAAGAGTCAGCAAAAACAGATTGTGGAAAGACAAGAAGACAGAGCGTATCCTGGTCATGGTACCGAGTGGAGAAAATCTGAGAATTGTGCGCACTTGAAAACTCTGCAGCCCTATTGAAAACATTTCTTGTAATATTATCTTATAGTACTTACATCTACCTGCACACTGTCTCAAAATAACTTGAGTGTCACAATAATTTTGGTTGAGCTCAGCAATGTTCTTTTATCTTTCTGAGCCATATTCATTTCGCAGGGATGATTACAGAATTGGTTAATTTGAAAGAGTTGTAGTGTAAATATTGTGACTCATGAAATGTTTTTAGTACTTGTTTTAGACTTTCATTTCCTTTGGTCATGCTCTTGTGGGAGATTTAAGCAGTAATAGCATTTTCATTTTTTTCCTGCATTCCTTACCCATGAGAAGGTAATCTTTAATACACTGTTTTTATTTAGTAGGTTCTGATGTTTTAAAGAAATTGGTTTTTCATTCATTGATAATTTATTGAACACCTACTAAGTGCCCAGCACAGAATCAGATGTTAATGTGACACCATTTTCTTTTTTTTCAAATGGTCTGATTTGATTTTGTAAAAAATGGATATTAATGTACACTAGAATGGAGGTTTTTGTTTGCCAGTTATTTGTTGCTATATAAATGTGGGTGAAACAATTGGTTTTTCTTGTCCTCATACCACCAGCCCTTCAGACTTTTAAAGGAATTACTGTTGACTTAAAATTAATAGATTTTTCAGTACTGGCCAAACTCATGGATTTGTGGTGCTTCAGAGTAATACTGGCTTCTAATGAACAGAATAGATTTGCATGGAAATGCCAGTTTCAGGGATAGAATTAGAGTTGGGATTTATTTTTTCCCTGAAGATCTGCTTTGAAAATTTGCCCCAGGTCATCTCTGTCCTTGTCCTAGGGTCACTCCAGAATTACCACTTTTTTCCTGCTTGGGATTCATAAAGGTAAGAAGGACAAACTTAGTCTGTTTTCTAGTGGATTTTTTTAAACCCTATCTTTTATTTTCCATGTAAAATCGCTTTTCCCTCTTATTCTAACTACCTTGCATAGACAGGGCAGGTAGAGTGAATGTCAGATGAATGAAGGTAGCACTGAAGTCCTTCCTTAGTCTGTTCATAGCTGCATGATTTTTTTTTTTTTTGCATGAAATCCAGAGTTCGTATTAGCTGCTCAACTTTCAACCTTTAATGGAGAAGCCAGTCTTTATTCTTCAGTGGTATGATCTGTCAATTAAGTTTGTATTACGCATTCTGTCCCAAAATTTCCTCTCTCTTAGCTTCTCCCTAGTCCCAGAGATCAGTTTCTCTGCATGTGTCAAACTTCCTTTTCTCTCCTCATATTTCATTCTTCCAGGATCTGTAATCTGTCCAAGTTCTCATAGCTCACTTAAAAATGGATGGAGTCCAGAGGGATCAGTGCCGACTTTTCATTAATCTATTAGAGCTTCACATTTACTGGCTTGCACCAAAAGATGTGGGAGAGGAGGAAAATGAGTAAGATCTCACCTCCTGGAAAGGAGGGTGCGACTGCTTTTTCAGTGGTAGAGTTGCTCCCTTAAAGCTGACTCTCTCCCAGGTGAATTCTGAGCTGAGTGTTACAGAGATAAGTCAGCTTGAATCTGGAGGAGTGAGAGAGTTTCGCTAGGGCCCTGTGACAGCTTTGTGGTCAGGAAAGAATACGTAAATTCACTGAATTCCCAGGCATTTCGGTCCTAGAGGAGAAGGATTAGGGGAATCCAAGAGTCCTGACCTTACTGTGAGACTGAATTATAACTAGAGCCCATTTTAACTAACACAGCTTGAGTTTCATATTTGAAATAATGCTTAAATCAAAATACTCTCCACTCTTCCCATATACTGATGGGAAATTTATTAAATGTTAAAGTCTAATCTGAAAGCAAACACAGCTTTAAATAAAACTATGCAACATCATTTAGTAGTGTTTATAACTTGAGTGATGAGTGTCTGGGCTCAATAACCCAGCTAGGAGAAGGAATTCCGTGGCCCTCCTTCCCAATCCAGACCTGTCTGGAAGCAGTTATTTGTACTAAGTTTTCAGTCTGAAAGTCTGTGTCATTGTTTAGACTCTTGGTGAATAAACAGACAGAGCAATAAACTTCCTCTTCAGGTGAGGTTTATATCTTTTAAACTAGACTGTAGCCTCTAAGCCATGGCTTTCCTGTAGAGAGGCTGCGTTATTCAGTTCTGCAGATGTGTTTGGGAGGCTTTATCATGTGGCCAGCCTGCACTGTGTTCTTTTAGGCGTAATGATAATTGCAAAGAAACATGGCTCCTAACGAAGTTGCAGTCATTTTTGGGAAAAGTGAGTCTGACACACATGAATTAAGATACCTACTTAAGAAAATCTTAAAATATATATCATCGAGGGCCGGGCGCAATGGCTTGTGCCTGTAATCCCAGCACTTTGGGAGGCCGAGACGGGCGGATCACGAGGTCAGGAGATCGAGACCATCCTGGCCAACATGGTGAAACCCTGTCTCTACTAAAAATACAAAAATACCAAAAAAAAAAAAAAAAAATTAGCCGGGCGTGGTGGCTGGCTCCTGTAGTCCCAGCTACTCAGGAGACTGAAGCAGGAGAATGGCGTGAACCCAGGAGGTGGAGCTTGCAGTGAGCCGAGATCACGCCACTGCACTCCAGCCTGGGTGGCAGAGTGAGCCTCCGTCTCAAAAAATAAAAATAAAAAATAAAAATTATATATATATATATATATATATATTCCTCATCAAATGTCATCAGTTCAAGCAGATATGCACTTTGTAGTCAGGAAGAGGAAAAGTGAATGTTGGTTTTAGTTTTGGGGGGAAGTTTGCTGAAATAAATTGGATTTAAGATGATCTGTGCAGGCCAGACGCCGTGGCTCATGGCTGTAATCCCAGCACTTTGGGAGGCTGAGGCGGGTGGATCACAAGGTCAGGAGATCCACACCGTCCTGGCTAACACAGTGAAACCCCGTCTCTACTAAAAATACAAAAAAAAAAAAAAAAATAGCTGGGCGTGGTGGTGGGCGCCTGTAGTCCCAGTTACTCAGGAGGCTGAGGCAGGAGAATGGCGTGAACCCAGGAGGCAGAGCTTGCAGTGAGCCGAGATTGCACCACTGTACTCCAGCCTGGGCGACAGAGGAGACTCCATCTTAAAAAAAAAAAAAAAAGATGATCTGTGCAGAATGTGTTCACTTTTGGGTGCCAGATTTTAATAAAGTTAGCATGGAGCTTCGTATTTGGGTATCAGGCATTACTTACAGCTAAATATCAATCCCTACAACCAAAGGCTAGGGCTCAGACCTAGGATCCTCAGGCTGGTCCGGCCTTCCTAAAGCCCTTGTTTATTTCCCCAATATGCTGTACAAATGGTATTACTTACTCTATGTGCATGACATGAATAATAGTTAAGTAGCACTGAATTAGAGGTATTTCTTTGGAAGGCAAAGGGTCTAGAAACCAGGTCTCTTGAGGAATAGTTGAAGGGCCTTGGCATATGAGCTTAGAGCCGAAAAGATTAAGGACAAACAAAATAGTTATTTTCAAACATTGCAAAGACATTTTGTTACAGAACAAGTTTATTTGTTCCACATCAATTTAAGATGCAGCATGGGGCCTGTTGGGTAGATGTACAAGTGAGCATACAAAAATCCAGCTCAAATAAGAGATTTCTCACGATTAAAATGCTTGACAGAGCGCTGTTTTTCAGAGCAGTGCCTTCTTCATTTCTAAAAGTGTTAAAGAGAAGTTGGATGTCCTTGCAGCCGGCTGTGTGGCTAGGGTGGCCGGGATACACTAAGTATCTGTTTAGGGATCCCAGGCAAGTAGAAATTATGGAGGCTTTCTAGAAAAAGACAACTACAGCGTGAACAGACACACCAGGGGAACAATGAGAACAGGAGATGTTCGTGTGCCAGGAATGTGTGGAGGAAATGACATGAGCATGAGATTGATGATTGAGAACTTTAAATATTCTGATAGGCAGTGGGGAACCATCTTGTTTCCAGTCCTGGGGAAGGATATGATAAAACCAATGTCTGAGAAAGCTTTGCTTTCTGTGTTGTGCCAGAGGAATGTAGGAGAGAGGGAAAGAGATATATGCCATGCAGGGAGATCGCTTTGGGAGCTTTCCCCAATTATACTATTTCTTAACTGTGCTGTGAGTCGGTGGAGAGGGGAGTAATGGAAACAGAGACGGAACATAATCAGAATTTAATGGAAGAGCTAATATGGGTTTCCTTGAAAATTGCCCTGAAATAGAACTCTCCAAATTATTAATTGAAAGTGATGTGGTCAGTTTGTTAGATCAGCAGATCACAATCAGGTATTTGCATCTTGGTGCACCATTCAAGCTGACCGGTGACCTGAGACAAGTCATTAAAATTCCTTATATTCTAATTCCCTAGCGGTATTATCCCAGCATGAGAGAATGTTTGCAAAACATTCTGAGTCTTAGATGAAAGCTACCTTGTTATAATAATAATATACTATAATTATTCTGGTTATTGGTGTTATTGTTCTCAACACTGATGCAATTTAATATTTCCTACCTTAGGGATATTTTTGTCTACAGCAGAATTCTGAAAGTGGCTTTCCGAGGAGATGTTTTTTGAAAGACTGGGAAATCTTTCAACTATTTGTTTTAATAATAGTTCATCATCAAGGAAATGTGAAAAATATGTAATATTCAGGATTATCACTCCTATTTTCATCTCAGTCTAATATCTAGGATATATTGAAAATACTTTTGTCTCACCTACTTACAGGCAGCTAGAATGGTTTAGATTGGTGCTTTCCTGGGGTACTGATTTTTTTTTTTTTCCTGTGGAATTCTCTGAACAGGGCTTTCCTCAAAAGAATACATTAAGACTGTCAGAATGATTCTTTTCAGCAGATTAAGCCTTGCAGATGCCCTTTGTTGAAGGAAAAATGCATTATTCTAAAAGTCCTTCTGATCTTCAGGAAAACTGAAAATATCAAATATTCTTCTACCATTTGAACTTCCCTACAAGAAAATCCCAGATATTTTTATTTTCCAGTCTACAATAATCCAGAGCTTATAGTATTTTAAGATGAGGATATAGACATGTTTTGAAGAAAAATTAACTTTTTACATATTCATTTACTGAAAAGAAGACACCCTTCCCCCCACCCTGGAAAGACAAATCATAGTGCTTCGTTTTTATTTTTTCTTTTCCCATTTCTTGCACCTGGACATTTCCCTGGATGAAGTGATGTGTACGGCATAATTATCCTGGGACATAATTGCTTCATGTGTGTCAGCAAGACATGGTTCAGATATTTATTGAGCTCTGGTTGTCTGTGTCCTAAATAAGACCGTGCTATTTCAGGGTTGCAAAAACAACTCCGATGCACTGGAAAAAGAAGAAAGGAGGACGTTCCTCAAAAAGAGTTGGTTTCATGGTTTAGAAATCCATTTATTGCTTGCACCGACAGGCTATGCTTGAGTGTGCGAAGGCTCACTTTGATTTATAGGGGCTTATAAAATGCTCTGCTCTTTGTACCCAAAGCCACAGACCTGCTGTGAATAGGCCACGGACCCTGAGTTTTTCTGGTGGTCAAATTTATAAAACCAAACAATAATCTCTTTGGGAAGCTCCTCAAAGGCGAGCCTGAGTCTGTTAACTTCAGTCTGTACAATGTCTAGCGTAGGGCCACATGTTGACGAGTCCTCATAAATGTCCTTGTTGCTGTTGATGAAGGAAGGATGGAAACTGGGAATAGCACGTGGGGCACAGGGGCTTGTTTTCCATGACAGATAGGAGGAGAGCTCATACATGGGGAGGGAGAAGATAGATGGGGGAGTCAAGGACATATTTTGGTGGATGCTACTGCTATTCTTTAAGAAAAAGGAAAAATAGCTCCAATTATCTTCCAGTAGTGTCATGGCCCTCTGCTAGGAAGCGGGTTTATGATTTGAAGGTGTCTGAGACGTTCACTGTGATTATAGTACAAAGGGTCATTTGCACTCTATGATGCAATGGTGGCGGAATTCTGTCTCAACTTTGCGGTCGGCCACTCTGATTAATTTTTTTTGAGACGGAGTCTTGCTCTGTCACCAGGCTGCAGTGCAGTGGCGCCATCTCGCTCACTGCAACCTCCGACTCCCTGGTTCAAGCGATTCTCCTGCCTCAGCCTCCCGAGTAGCTGGGATTACAGGCGCGTCCTACCACGCCCAGCTTTTTTTTTTTTTTTTGTATTTTTAATAGAGATGGGGTTTGAACATGTTGGCCAGGATGGTCTTGATCTCCTGACCTCGTGATCCGCCCTCCTCCACCTCCCAAAGTGCTAGGATTACAGGCATGCACCACGACACCTGGCTTACTCTGACTCATCTTTTATTTCAGTCCTTTCCCCTTCCCTTCCTATCTCATTCTCTACTTCCTTTCCTCCCACTTTTCTTTCTTCCTTCCTCAACTACTTGTTTAGAACATGTTTCTCTTCGAGGCTATAAAGATCCCATTTCCTTCCCATAGCTGAAGACCATTCAGGGAAGGTGGAAGTACATGCCTGTAATCTCCACTATCTCCACTACTTAGGAGGCAGAGGCAGAAGGATCACTTGAGCTCAGGAATTTCAGTCCAGCTGGGCACCATAGCAAGCCTCTGTCTCAAAAAGAAAGCATTTTCATATACGAGTAAAGTTGAGGCTTGCTTATGTCCAGAGGGGGAAAGGTTACAAATTTTCAAATATACCTGTTGCATTTTCTTACGCAGAAAGTGGGATAACATATAAATAGAACATCTTGTCTGTAGGATGAATGTAACCTTAAGAAGTATTGCAGTGTGTTATTATGGCTTAAAATGTATTTAAGACCTCTATGTTGAGAAAATTTCTGTTTTGGGCAAAAGATAGAGAATGGAACCAGTATGCAGTAGTTATCTTGTTGGGGGAGTCTTGAAGTAGCAAAGAAAATGAAGTATTTCTTTCAAGTAGAATTTTGCAACCGAACTGAAATTCCACTTTGCACAAATGTGCCTGCGAAAAGTTACAGCAATTTAGGATTGAAAAACCTGTATGTTGCTAAATTCATAGTTAACCTAATTTTAGTTTTTGTAGAAAAGATGATTTATAATAGGAAGAAATGATAATACTTTTTAAGGAGTTTTCTTTTTTTCTTTTCTTTCTTTCTTTTTTTTTTTTAAAGAGACAGGATCAGCCAGGTGAGGTGGCACATGCCTGTAATCCCAGCTACTTGGGAGGCTGAGGCATGAGAATCCCTTAAACCTGGGAGGCAGTGGTTGCAATGATCTGAGATCACGACACTGCACTCCAGCCTGGGCAATAGAGTGAGACTCTGTCTCCAAAAAAAAAAAAAAAAAAAAAAAGAGAAAGAAAAAAGAAAAATGATGAGATCTCACCATGTTGCCTAGGCTGGTCTTGAACTCCTGGCCTTAAGCAATCCTCCCACCGTGCCCTCTCAAAGTGCTGGGATTATAGGCATGAGCCACTGTACCTGGACTAAAAAAAAATTTTCATGCAAAAATTATGTGATTTTTGGTTATCTTTGTTGTAAAAACAGTTTTTTCTTTTTTATTTGCTTCATAGAGCTCCATTCAGTGAGAAGTTTTTATTCTGTGTATTAATCAGCACACACTTTCCATGCACATCTTCTTCTAAAGTGAAGCCCCCAACCTGAAATTCGTCCCTGTCTCCAGTCTAATCTTTATCAGGGCGATTTTGACTTCATCCTACCCTCTGGATGGCAGTGCGGCCACAGGTGGAAACTGTCAGTCACTCTTTGAAGCTTCCTCGCGTCCATAGGCCTTGGTGCCGGGCCCATTTGTTCTCAGCAGCAGGTTGTGCCCTTTGCATCTGAATTTTTTTCTTTTTTTGAGACGGAGTCTCGATCTGTCGCCCAGGCTGGAATGCAGTGGTGTGATCTCGGCTCACTGCAACCTCCACCTCTTGGGTTCAAGCAATTCTCCTGCCTCAGCCTCCTGAGTAGCTGAAATTACGGGCGCCTGTCACCACACCCAGGTAATTTTTTGTATTTTTAGTAGAGACATTTTAGTAGAGTATTTTAGTTGGCCAGGCTAGTCTCAAACTCCTGACCCCAGGTGATCCTCCCGCCTTGGCCTCCCAAAGTGCTGGGATTACAGGTGTGAGACACCACGCCCAGCCTACTTTATTTTTATTTTTATTTATTTTTGAGACAGAGTCTTACTCTGTCGCCTGGGCTGGAGTGCAGTGGCAGGATCCTGACTCACAGCAACCTCCGCCCTCAGGATTCTCATGATTCTCTTGCCTCAGCCTCCTGAGTAGCTGGGATTACAGGCGTCCACCACCACGCCCGGCTAATTTTTGTAATTTTAGTAGAGGTGGGGTTTCACCATGTTGGCCAGGCTGGTCTCGAAGGCCTGACCTCGTGATCCACCTGCCTCGGCCTCCTAAAGTGTTGGGATTACAGGAGTGAGTCTGCGCCCGGTTGCCCAGCTCATTTTTTTTTTTTTTTTTTTTTGTATTTTTAGTAGAGATGGGGTTTTGCCATGTTGGCCAGGCTGGTCTCGAACTCCTGACCTCAAGTGATACACCCACCTCGGCCTCCCAAAGTGCTAGGATTACAGACATGAGCCACCGCACCCGGCCTTGAGTGTTACTTTAAATCTAATATTGTTGTATTGGGGTAGAGGTAGAGAAACCATTGCCTGTAGTAACTTAGTAACAATGGGTCTATATTAGTAGAGTTCTGATCTGGGAAGAGGATATCAATTATTTACTTAATAGATAATCATTTACCACCTATTTTGTGTCAGATACAGTTCCAGGTCCTGGGAATTATAGAAGTCAAGAAAACAGAGTCAGGACCCTAAAGAAGCATACATTTTGGCAAGAGAGTGTGGCAATAATCATAATAAAAAAAGATATAATTTAATGTTAGGTAACAATAAATGCTATAAAGAAATAAAGCATAGCATGGAGATAAAGAATTTGCTGCAAGAGCTGTTTTAGGTGGGGCAGCCAGGGACGACTTCTGAAGAAGGGACACTTGAACCGTCATCACAGTCATCTAGATAGATCAGAGTCATCTAGATAGATCCTGTGCAACAGGGGAAGGCCTCCTCGTATTGCCTCTTAGCTCATGGAGGATCCTGATGCAGGTGAAAAGTCTATGGAATCTTACTGGGGAAAGGACGGTAATTAGCACAGTGCTATGGCAATTTGTTTTGTATGTACTATCTTCAACTGCTGGGAACTTCCTTTCCATAGTCCATCTCTAGCCATCTCCAGTCCCAACAATCCTACAGTCTACATTTGCTGTTTGGTATATTCCCCAGATCACGTTTTCAGTCACTTTATTTTTTTAATGTATTTATTTATTTTTTGAGACAGAGTTTTTCTCTTGTTGCCTAGGCTGGAGTGCAATGGTACTCTCTCGGCTCACTGCAACCTCTGCCTTTGAGGTTCAAGCGATTCTCCTGCCTCAGCCTCCCAAGTAGCTGGGATTACAGGCGCCCGCCACCACGCCCGGCTAGTTTTTGTATTTTTAGTAGAGATGGGGTTTCATCATATTGGGCAGGCTGGTCTCGAACTCCTGACATCAGGTGATCTGCCTGCCTCTGCCTCCCAAAGTGCGGAGATTACAGGTGTGAGCCACCATGCCCGGCCATTTCAGTCACTTTAAAAGTTCTAAGAGGTATGGAGAGAGAGGGGCATTTTTGAACATGGTGCCGCACAGGTATAGAATGTGTCCTGGTGCTGTTCCCTGTCAGTCATGTGGCTCTGTAGGGAGACATTCTGGGAAATTCTTCCTGTGCTCCAGGTCCTAGCTTGGAGCCTCCCTCCATCTGAGAGGTTTGCAACATTTCCTGAACCTTAGAGAGTAAAGGGAAATGTGCTCCTATATCCAAAACTTCCAAATGTAAGTGTTTGCCAAGTGCTTTGCAATCTGCCTTTCCATAATTTCTCTCATTATCTCTGTGATGGGATTTATCATGCTGGTACTGCACTTTACTGAGTAAATGTAGGGACAGATGGAGGTGGCAGACTGGAGGAGAAGAGCAAGAGATGACATTGAGCCGGGAGCTCTTCATAGGAATGGTCCGTCTGTGGGCTTCCTGGGGGGTGAGGAGGGGGGACAAATATGTGATTGGCACATGATATTGCCATTCAGTAACACCTGTGGCACGAATAAGCTACCTAGGGTGAAGGTGAGCTGCTATTTCGAAGTTTTGAATAAATTATATTTTAAAGTAATGAAGAGATCCTGGCACTGAGGAGGTTGAAATCCTTTTGCATGGTAGATTTTCTGGATCTGAATTTTATAAGGATTTTTTTTTTAAATGGCATTGAAAGATTTTTAGTAGATGAAGAAAGCATGCGTAGTAAGGTAGCTGTTATATGGTGGGTCAGTACACTATCCCCTAGGGTTTGAATTGCTGTTAAGTTTTAGATGTTGTAACTGACTGCTGGTTGGTCTGTTCCTATTTTTTGTTGCTGTTGTTCATCCATCCAACCATGCGTCTCTGCATCCATCTATCCATCCATCCATCCATCCATCCATCCATCCATCCATCCATCTCTCCACCCATCAATCCATCCACTGATTTCTTTTTTTTTTTTTTTTTGAGACAGAGTCTTGCTCTGTTGCCCAGGCTGGAGTGCAGTGGAGCGATCTCAGCTCACTGCAAGCTCCACCTCCCGGGTTCATGCCATTCTCCTGTCTCAGCCTCCCGAGTAGCTGGGACTACAGGTGCCTGCCACCATGCCCGGCTAATTTTTTTGTATTTTTAGTAGTGACAAGGTTTCACCGTGTTTGCCAGGATGGTCTCGATCTCCTGACCTTGTGATCCACCCTCCTCCGCCTCCTAAAGTGCTGGGATTATAGGCGTGAGCCACCACGCCTGGTGCCGTCCACTCATTTCTGTTACTTACTAGTAGTGTGATTATTGTCTTCATCCCACTTAGACTCAGTTTTCTTTATCTACAGAATGGTGAGTTTTGTCTAGGTTATTGAAAGGGCCTGTTAATTCTAGAATCCTAAGATGCTTACCATTTGATTAGTTTGTGCAAGACAATTGGAAAGAATACAAACATGAATTGAACATAGGTTCTGCCTTCCAAAAGCACACAGTCTGGTAGGTGTGCTGATGTAGAAACATGGCAAAAATGTGAGTAGAGAATGACCAAGTACCAAACACAGCTGCGGTTCATGTGTGTGATGGGAATTTCAATAAATTCAAGACATTTGGCTGCAGATGTTAAGGAAGGCTTCCGACGGAAGGTGGCATATATGTTTGAGTAGAGCAAACTGACATTTACTAACGTCTTCAGTTGATTAGCATCCTCATTTCATTTAATGTTCACAGTAGTGGATGTTATTCACTTTACTATCCCCATTTAGCGGATGAAGAAACTGAAAACTGAGGCAGGAAAGGAGATTAAGTAACTGGCCCAAAGCCACCCAGCTGTATTGTGGCAGAGTTGTGATCAAGAGGATGTCCGTCAAGCCCCTTTCATCCTTTTGTCTTAAAAAATCGAGTCAGTAGAGAGATGGGGACTGCAGGATTCCTCCCTCCCCTCCCCTCCCCTCTTTGTTTTGAGACAGGGTCTTGCTCTGTCCCCCAGGCTGGAGTGCAGTGCCGCGATCTCAGCTCACTGTAACCTCCACCTCCTGAACTCAAGTGATCCTCCTACCTCAGCCTCCTGAGTACCAGGGATCACAGGTGTGCACCACCACGCCCAGCTAGTTTTTGTATTTTTTTGTGGAGATGGAGTTTTGCCATGTTGTCCAGGCTGGTTTCGAACTCCTGAGCTCAAGCGATCCTCCTGCCTTGCCTCCCAAAGTGCTGGGATTACAGGCGTGAGCCACTGCACTTGGCCCAGGATATTTCAGGCGAAGAAGACCATCAGTGCCCTGGCACAACGAGGTGGAAGTGCCTTGTGTACCTGAGAAACAGCACGGACTTCAGTGGCGCTGGAGCACAGTGTCCCTTAATGGCAGCAGTAGAAACCCAGCCTGGGATGACAGCTTGGGATTCGAGGAGGCTTTTTATTGTCTGGCCACAGGGTCTGGTCTTTATTTGGCCCAAGTGGACATTTTATGCAGAGTGGAGACATGATCAGAGGAGTACATTTCAGGATGTTTATGACTCTAAGACCTTCTTATGATTCCAACATCCTTTCATGCTCCTAAGCTCTTCCATGTGATGCTGAGGAAACTCCCCTGCCCAGATGTCTCCTGCAGCCCCAGCCCTTGAGCATTTTCATCTCCAGGTTTCTGTGTTAAGGAACTCAGGGCCCCGGCTTCCCATCCTACCATTCTGAACATCAGCACCTTAAAAAGAACCCTGCTCAATTCTTGGGATTCTGAGAAAAAAAACTCCTTCACCTTCCGCTTTCTGCTCTTTTCTAGATTTTAACCTAATTTCTGCTATTTCAGAATGTTTTCTGTTCAATAAATGAATAATTAGATCTTCTTGGGCTTTGTCAGTGAAAAATATACCATAATATTTAGATTAAAAGAGTGTAATGACTACACTAGCAAAATACACCCCGGTTACATGATGAATTCTTCCTTTTCATTTTTATTTGTGGTATCCTGGGGTGGCCTACTGGAGAAAAAAATACTATTTGATTCTCCCTGGGTGGTCAGACAGGACTTGTAAAGACTCTTGTTTGTTTTGTGTTGAGGCTTCAAAGACACGCAGGCTTTTCTACATAAAGATGTTCTAAGAAAATAGGGATTTTTTTTGAAGTTGCTGTGTATAAAGGGAAATTCAGAGCAACCATCTTCCCTTACAACTACCAGCTAATGCGATTAGAGGGTCTCTTTTCACCAGGCATCTTTGTTGTTACCATCTCTCGTCATTACCACCGGTCTTACGGGGAGGTGTATGCTTACAAAAACCACCTCCACCTGGCTTTATTTTTGGCACGATCACACAAACATGTACTTTAATTTTAAATATTATATGTATTGTCACATTTAGATTTTTTAAAAAAAAAAAACACTAAGAAATCTGAGTGGGGTGTGTGTGTGTGTGTGTGTGGTTCAGGATGCACTGGAGGTGTGTGCTGCCACAACAAATTTCAGGCCACGTGTTCTGCAGATTCCAATTAGCAAGGCCCTCCTGCTGTGGTGTGGGAGAAAAGTTTGGAGTGGGGTTAGGGCTGGCTAAGTGTAGGAGGCTTTTTAATGCAGTCTTTGCAGAACTCCCTCATTAGCACCTCGAGGTCAGTGGGAAGTGGTATACAGAGCACAGTTGGCATTTTCTGCTGTGCATGGTGTGTGTCAGCCATGTTATTTACCCATGCTTATTTTCTCCATTTCCTAAAATTAATTGTACTCAATGGGGGGATGGGTTGATAATGCTGAATTATTTTAAGCCTGGAGGGAGCTCAGCAGCTGTGTCCTAGATCAGACCACTGATCTATCTAATAGGTTGTCTTGCTACCTGATCCACTGGACAAATGTGTTTCGCCAATTAGACGAATCCCTATATGGAGAGAAAAATGACCTTGAGCCCCAGAGAGCCAGACAGTTGCTTCATGCAATGTCTTCACCTACTGAAGCTGCTTCATCGCCTTGGCCGAATAGGAATGTAGTATATTTCTAACCTCTAGACAATTAAATTTCTCCTTTAAAAAGTAGCCACTCTATGTGAAATAGTCAAATCTGTCCTGACTTGCCAAGACACTTGCTTTTGGAATCGGGTGCTTTTGGATGTAGCCTCTAAAAATGTTAAAGAAGAGCAAATCTTGGAAGCTTCCTTCTTGTGTCAAGGCATAACCTGCTGAGGTCCAGGCTGCAGTGACCCATGAACATGCCACTGCCCTCCAGCCTGGGTGACAGGGTGAGACCCTGTCTCAAAAATAAAGACATAACCCCTTGCTATAAAAAATATATACGTGTGTGTGTGTGTTTAAGAGGAGTATCAGAGAAAGAAAGATAAATTTTTAAGTAAAAGGAAATATTATAAGCTAATTTTGTTGGGTATTCTTCTGGGCAATTAATTTATCATCAAATACATGTCCACAAAATGCCAGATTTCTTTAAAAGATAAGCCTGGGCACAGAAAACAAACTTGATGTATGATAGAATCTTGCACTTGTTTTTAAGTCTTGGAGTTAAAGTTTACTGTGGTTTTGGTGTGACTCTACCAGCAACAGGATGGCACTCAGTAGAGGGTCCATGGTATAGTGGGAAAAACCTCCTGGGGGGTCAACCAGGTCCAGATTTTGATCTGTGGCTCTGCTGCTGCTAGCTCTGTGACCTTAGGCAAGTTACCGCACACACTCGGCCCCAGTCTCTTTGTAGTCGTCTGTTGCTATTGATACTAGCTTTACAAAATCGTTTCAAAGGTTAAATGAAGTAAACTATGTAAAATAAATATCTAGGGCTGGGCACAGTGGCTCAAGCCTGTAATCCCAACACTTTGGGAGGCAGAGGTGGGTGGATCACCTGAGGTCGGGAGTTCGAGACCACCCTGACCAACATGGAGAAACCCCGTCTCTATTGAAAATACAAATTAGCCTGGCGTGGTGGCACATGCCTGTAATCCCAGCCACTCAGGAGGATGAGGCAGGAGAGTCGCCTGAACCTGGGAGGTGGAGGTTGCAGTGAGCTGAGATTGCGCCATTGTGCTCCAGCCTGGGCAACAAGAACGAAACTTCCATCTAAAAAATAAAATGAAATAAAATAAATAGAATCTAGCTTATAGATTTATGTTAGCTCATTTTCTTTTCTTCTCATTACATCCAAGGACTAGTAATTTTCCAAGGTTAGTAATGTTCCATTAATTTTGGGAGTCACTCTGGAGAATCCTATAAATTTTCCAGATACTGAAATCTGAGCCTAGAAAGGCTTAATGACTCTCTTGCAATGCCTTAGGAGTAGCAGAGTTGGTGCCCAAATCGTGCCTCACTGAATGCTTCCAGTGTTACTGCTGGTGTGAGGAGGACATAGCATTCTGCACTGAGTCCCTGGCATGGCTCTAGAACAGTCAAGTGCAGTGACAGTCTTAAGCATAGAAAACACTCGACTTTCCAGATCTTCTTTGAGGAACCTTCAAAATACACAGAAATGTGTAGTGAAACCTTACCCTACTGTGTCTGCTGTCAGTTTACTTTTACAACTTTTGACTCAGTTTCCCTTTCTCTCCTAGTACCCTCAGGTGACTGCAGATGTGTTAACCAGCATGTTCGCGTAGGAGATTTCTGGATGGGGAAGATTTCCAGGTAAAGGACCACCCTGATTCCCTTCGTGGCTATAGCCTGCTGCCTGCCCTTCCCTGGGCGGCCCCAGGCTTCCTGACAGCCACCGCTGCCTTCCTCCTTCTCCTTTTTTGCATTGATTGATTGATTGATTCCTTATCTATGCTATTTTTCTATCTTTTTTGGTATTATTTTTAAGTATTCATATGTGTACACTGTTAATGATATAAAACACCCATGGAGTGGTAAGCCCTAACTTCAGGATAAAGCTTACACTCTGAGGAGGGGACTGGGACACTTGGCCAATGTCAGTTCTGTCTCCAATGTTTTGAACGTTTTTTTCCCCAATAAGTATCTCTCTTAAAAAAAAGAATTTCTTTTGTTTTCTTTCTTTTTTTTTTGAGATGGAATTTTGCTTTTGTTGCCCAGGCTGGAGTGCAATGGTGCAATCTCGGCTCACCGCAACCTCTGTCTCCCGGGTTCAAGCAATTCTCCTGCCTCAGCCTCCCGAGTAGCTGGGATTACAGGCATGTACCACCATGCCTGGCTAATTTTGTATTTTTAGTAGAGACGGGGTTTCTTTCGTGTTGAGGCTGGTCTCGAACTCCTGAGCTCAGGTGATTTGCCCGCTTAGCCTCCCAAAGTGCTGGGATTATAGGCATGAGCCACCGTACTCGGCCTTTTTTTTTTTTTTTAAAGACAGAGTCTTGCTCTGTTGCCCAGGCTGGAGTGCAGTGGTGCGATCTTAGCTCACTGCAACCTCAATCTCCCGCGTAGCTGGGATTATAGTTACACACCACCATGCCCTGCTAATTTTTGTATTTTTAGTAGAGTCAGGATTTCACCATGTTGGCCAGGCTGGTCTTGAACTCCTGTCCTCAGGTGACCTGGCAGCCTCAGCCTCCCAAAGTGCTTGGGATTCCAGGTGTGAGCCACCATGCCAGGCCAGAACTCCTTATTTTTGTTTTAAATATAACTACAGTACCACTTTTGCACTTAAAACAGTAGTTAAGGCTGGGTGCGGTAGCTCACTGAAATCCCAGCACTTTAGGAGGCCAAAGTGGAAAGATCGCTTGAGCCCAGGAGTTTGAGAACCAGCCTGGGCAACACAGCGAGAACCCCATCTCTACAAATATATATATATATATATGGATATATTATAGATATCTATCTATCTATATGTATAATATATCTATCTATATATAATATCTATCTATCTATCTATCTATCTATCTATCTATCTATCTATCCATCTATCTATCTATCTATAAAGATTTACATTTCTTTTGTAGCCAGGCATGGTGGCAAATGGCTGTAGTTCCAGCCGCTTGGTAGGCTGAGGCAGGATCACTTGAGCTCAGGAATTTGAGGCCGTAGTGAGTTGTGATTATGCCACTGCACTCTAGCCTGGACGACAGAGCAAGACCCTGTCTCAAAAAACAAAACAAAGAACAATAGCAACAACAACAACAAAATTACCAAGAGCTCCCCCCAGCCAAAACAAAAAACATCCTCAAACAGTAGTTAAGTCCTTCATATCAAATATCCAACTAGTGTTCAATATTCCAATTATAATTGGAATATAATTATACAGAGAGATTCTAACAAAAACAGATTGGTTTGGCATTTCAAATGTCCGAAGATGCCAGAAGTTTAATCTAGAGCAGTGGTTCTCAAAATTTGGTCCTAAGACCAGCAGCATCAGCATCACTTGCTAACTCGTAAGAGATGGAAATAATTAGACCCTACAGCTGACTGAATCAGTGGTTCTGGGAGTGTAGTGTTTTAACAAGCCTTCCAGGTGATTCCAATGCATAGTAGAGTTAAAGGAACACTGGTCTAAAGGAAACCAAAATTTTATGCTCTTTACACGCCCTATTTTGCATTTGTCTTTGTGTTTAACATCACAGCATATCCTGAGATGATGTGCTTACACACTTGGGTCACCAAGATGGGGTCCAGCTTTCTATTGCCTTCTGGGGCCTGTGCCAAGCCACCTTCCATTTCTAGCTGTGGAGGGCAGCACACACAGACTGCTGCTGCATTAGGAAGTGCGTTGGAGACCAGGGAATGGAAGTGGTGATCATGATTTTCTGGAGCAGTGAAATTAGAGATCTGGGTGTATTTGATAGGGAAATCAGCTTCTTTTTAAATAAGCATACTTATAAAGTTGTGGTCCTCAACTGCTGGCAGCACAGTCAAATCACTCAGGAGGGCTTTGAAAGATGCTGGTAGCCTGGCCTGACGCCAAGAAATTCTGGTTTCACTTGGGTTGTGGGTGGGGTTAGGGGGTCATCCCAGCAACAGCGAGACTTAAAGGTGCTTCAGGTGATTCTAATTACAGTCATGGTCCAAAACCACTGGCAAAGACTTGTGTTTGGTTTGGGATTTCAGTTGGGAAACTAAGTTTAAAATATCCTGCAAGAATGCACTCGGGGGTCTTACCCTTCAAACAAGTAAGTGCTTTGCAAACTCTGGTTCTTAAACCATTAGCGACCTGGTTTGGGGGAGTTTTTTTCTGCCATCTCTAGCTCTTTTTGTCTGTTGTTCTGAGCTTCTGCTGACTCTTTCTGCAGTATTTCTGGCCCGTTTTTGTCTAGGTAAGGAGATTTGAATGTCGTTTGTCTACTCACCTGTAGGTGTCTTGGGCAGAATATGCATTTTTAAAAGCACACAAATGACACCCTCTTTCACCTTCATTTTCTTTCCTGTAAATGGCTATAGCTCCAGGAAATGAACTCGAGAGACTGATACTACATTTTGCAGTGCGAGGCTTTTTAATTTTTCTAAGACTATCAATGAGACCAGAGCCTTCCTTGCAGTCTCTGAAATTATGGAAAGGAAAGGTTGGGCTGTATTTGTTGGTTGAGTGTTGAAATAGTCCATGGAAAAAGGAAAGGGAAACAAGTCCTACTACTGATTTTCTTGGCAGGGTTTATCACCTTTCCGTCCCAAGTTTCTGGCAAGTGTGATTAGAAATTGACTTGCAGGATTTGCTCACACTGGCTTCCCAAGACAGTTTTTGCTTGCATGCTGCTGACTAGCAGTAGTTAATTTGCTATCTTTCACATGTGTTATCCAAAAATCACAGAACTCATTAGAAATGAACAGCATGGACCAGGCATGGTGGCTCATGCCTGTAATCCCAGCACTTTGGGTGGCGAGGAGGGTGGATCTTGAGGTCAGGAGTTCAAGACTAGCCTGGCCAAGATGGTGAATCCCTGTCTCTACTAAAAATACAAAAATTAGCCGGGTGTGGTGGCGGGCATCTGTAATCTCAGCTGCTTGGGAGGCTGAGGCAGAGAGTTGCTTTAACCCAAGAGGCGGAGGTTGCAGTGAGCCGAGATCACGCCACTGCACTCCAGCCTGGGCAACAGAGCGAGACTCTGTCTCAAAAAAAAAAGAAAAATGAAATAAACAGTGTGAACTTGGCTGGTCATATTTGGAGGATTAGCCAGATGTAAATCTGAGTTGCACTTGGGAGGTTTCGTGGGCTTCAGTTAAAAATAAATAGAATCCCAGCCTTGAGTAGAAGCAGATTTTTTGTAAAAAGTGAAATATCTTACTGGAAAACAAATCTTATTTTTCCAATAGAAAATATGGGGAAGAAGTAAGCTTTTTTTGGTGCCAATGTTTATTTTATTTTGTACCCTTCTTGCTGATGGCAGATGTGGCAGAAATAAATACCCAATTTCATTTTCCAAAATCGGAAAAATTTAACCAATTCAATAATTTATTGATTTTTAATTTATAGCAGAGGTTTGAAACCTGATTGGTTAAACTATTTAATGTGGTCTTAGGAAAATAAACATACGTTTATGTATGTCCCAAACCATTTTGTGGAATAATCACCACACAATGGGTTATTGAAGTCGTGTGTTGGCCTTGAGGTTCTCTAATTCTTAGGACTTTTGAAAAGTGTTTCTCACTAAGAGAAATTGAAAAAGCTATTTTTCATGTGATTGCAATATATGATTTGTGTGATTGGAAAATTCCTTTTATCTGTTGATACGCAGACTCCCTGTGGCAATACCAAATATTCGTATGTCACCTGTTTCCTTTTTTTTTTTTTTTTTTTTGAGGCGTAGTCTTGCTCTGTCACCCAGGCTGGCACCATCTCGCCTCACTGTAACCTCTGCTTTCTGGGTTCAAGCGATTCTTCTGCCTCAGCCTCCCGAGTAGCTGGGACTACAGGCGCGAGCCACCATGCTTGGCTAATTTTTGTATTTTTAGTAGAGATGGGGTGCCACCATATTGGCCAGGCTGGTCTTGAGCTCCTAGACCTCGTGATCCACCCAGCCTCGGCCTCCCAAAGTGCTGGGATTACAGGCGTGAGCCACCGTACCCGGCCATATGTCACCCGTTTCTAATCCCAACAAAACCTGTACTCAGAATGAAATTAAAAACAAAACAAAACAAAACAAAAAACCCTTACCTTTGAAGAACCAAAAAAGGAATTCAAATTTTATTGAAACTTTTTGTGTTTATCCTTTTAGATCACACTAAATCAGATGAGTACACAAATGCCAAGGAATTGATTCTTGAAAGTAGAGACGATGTTTCATGCAGACACATGAGTTAAAGATGTGCTAGAACTTCCCATGAGCTGATTTTGATCATTCTTTGTTCTAGCATCCCCAAAGCTTAGCTTAACACTTAATTATATATCATACTACCTTCTCTCTCTCTCTCTCTCTCTCTCTCTCTCTCTGTGTATGTATTATTTTCCACCAAAATGGCTATTTGTAACCTGCCATAGTAAAAGATCTGCTTATTCAAGACCAGGACAAGACTTTCCTTTATCTTGTCTTTCTGCCCATTGCACCATTCATTTTTCTCTTCTTCTTCAGCAGTGAGATGACATTTATGATGCATCGTCCTACCATTCTCGGGATAAAGATAATTTGCCTGGTTAGCTTTTATTTAGTGATTCAAGAGAAATAGATGATCAGATCTGGCAGCAGACTGACTTTTCACGATTCATTGCTGAAGGCTTTATTCTATTTATTCTTTATTCTGTGAAGACCTCTGTTGCTGAAGGTATGAAGGATGTGGTGGTAATGGAAAATATTTTACTGATTGATTGATTTATTTTTAATTTTTTGAGACTTTATTTTTAATTTTTTGAGTCTCGCTCTGTTGTCCAAGTTGGAGTGCAGTGGCACAATCTCAGCTCACTGCAACCTCTACCTCCTGGGTTTCCTTGGTTTAAGCGATTCTCCTGCCTCAGGCACCTGAATAGCTGGGACTACAGGAGTCCACCACCATGCCTGGCTAATTTTGTATTTTTAGTAGACAGGGTTTCATCATATTAGCCAGGCTGGTCTTGAACTCCTGACCTTGTGATTCGCCCACCTCGGTCGGCCTCCCAAAGTGCTGGGATTACAGGTGTGAGCCACCGCACCTGGCACTGATCTTTATTGCTGAAGAGCTTTTCTCCCCTTGCAGGATCTTTGGTGTCAAGATACTATAAAATTCCAGTAAATATGACTGCAAGGAAGGGTAAAGAGAAAGAAAGAGGGACAAAATAAAGTACCAGAAGCAACTAGTCCTTTCCATATTCATGTCATGTCCATAAGATCCAAGAAACGGATATTGAAGTGGAAGAACCAGACTTTCTCTTCATTCCTATGATCTAATTAAATGCATTTTCACTTAAAAAAGGATAACAGTATTAGGTCTTAATGGGATTAACCTAACTGAAATTTATTTGGCTTTGCCTTGACAGTAAAGATTATGAAGGATCCACCTTTCATTTTGTGATGGTAGCTTCAGATCTGTAATTTTTGCTACATTCCATTCCTGTTGCTGTTCTACTTAAAGTATCAGTTATCGGCTGGGCGCGGTGGCTCACGCCTGTAATCCCAGCACTTTGGGAGGCCGAAGCAGGTGGATCACCTGAGATCAGGAGTTCGAGACCAGCCTGGCCAAGATGGTGAAACCCCATCTCTACTAAAAATACAAAAATTAGCTGGGCGTGGTGGCAGGCACCTGTAATCTCATCTACTCGGGAGGCTGAGGCAGGAGAATTGCTTGAACCCGGGAGGCAGAGGTTGCAGGGAGCCGAGATCACACCATTGCACTCCAGCCTAGGGAACAAGAGCAAGACTTTGTCTCAAGAAAAAAAAGAAAAAAAAAAATCAGTTATCAAACAAAACTTGTGTTTTGTATGGCCGAGACTTAGAATAGACTAGAGTTTGAGTATTTTTCTTTTTAGGTTTTTGAGATGATTAACTCTTACTGTTTTTATACTGAAATGAAGTCTGTTTAGTTAAAATAAAGAGGAACCTTTTATTTTCTGTGTTTCTTGGCTTCTTTCTTTCTTTCTTTCTTTTTTTTCAGTGTCTTAGGGTTTCTCTTGCTTAGAATTATCTAGATGAACTGTTTCTGAGTTCAGCTTCAGACTAGAGTATTTTTTCCCTTTAACTTTTTGAGGTGATTATCTCTTACTCTGTTTTTATACTGACGTGAATCTCTGTAGTTAAAATAAAGAGGAATCTCTCTTTTATTTTCTGTGTTTCTTGGTTTCTTGTGTGTGTGTGGGTTTTTTTTTTTTTTTGTCAGTTTCTTAGGGTTTCTCTTGCTTGAAATTGTCTTGATGAAATGTTTCTGAGTCCGACTTCATTGATAACTACGTACTCCTCCTTTTCCTTTGTATGTGTTACAGGATTTCAGTAATATATACTTTTTATTGTGGTGAAATATACATAATATAAAATTATCATTTAAGCCATTTTTAAATGTACACTTCAGTGGCATTAAATACACTCATAATGTTGTGTGCAATTGTTGCCACTATTATCTTTTGAAAGTTTTCATCTTCCCTCTCACTCGTAAGTGGGAGTTGATCAATGAGAACACATGGACACAGGGAGGGGAACATCACACTCCGGCGCCTGTTTGGTGGGCGGGGGTGGGGGGTAGGGGAGGGATAGCGTTAGGATAAATATCTAATGTAGATGACGGGTTGATGGGTACAGCAAACCACCGTGGCACGTGTATTCCTATGTAACAAACCTACATGTTCTGCACATGTACCCCAGAACTTAAAGTATAAAAAAAAAAATAAATTTTTCTTTCTCCCAACCTGAAACTTTGTGCCCATTAAACACTAACTCTTCATTCTTCCCTCCCCGCAGCCCCTGGCCACCACCATTCCACTTTCTGTGTAT
This sequence comes from Macaca nemestrina, assembly GCF_043159975.1. Classification (NCBI taxonomy): domain Eukaryota; kingdom Metazoa; phylum Chordata; class Mammalia; order Primates; family Cercopithecidae; genus Macaca; species Macaca nemestrina. The sequence continues at coordinate 162,296,814 of NC_092129.1, read as the reverse complement.
GAATTTGACTACTCTAGGTACCTCATGTAAGTGGAATCATGCAGTATTTTTCCTTTTGTGACCGATTTTTTTCACTTAGCATAATGTCTTCAAAATTCATCCATGTTTCGGCATGTGTCAGAATTTCCTCACTTTGTAAGGCTGAAGAATACGCCATGGTATGGATATCTCACGTTTTGTTTATTCATTCATTTGTCAATGGACCGTTGGGTTCTTCCACCTTTTGGCCATTGTGAATACTGCTATGAACATGGGTATGTAAATATCTATTCAAGTCCCCATGAAAACTGTCTTTGTGATTAATTATTATTATTTTTTGAGACAGAGTTTTGCTCTTGTTGCCCAGGCTGGAGTGCAAGGGCACAGTCTCGGCTCACTGCAACCTCTGCCTCCTGGGTTCAAGTGATTCTCCTGGCTCAGCCTCCCAAGTAGCTGGGATTACAGGTGTGTGCCACCACACCTGGCTAATTTTGTATATTTTGTAATAGATACGAGGTTTCACCATGTTGGTCAGACTGGTCTCGAACTCCTGACCTCAAGTGATCCACCTGCCTCGGCCTCCCAAAGTGCTGAGATTACAGGTGTGAGCCACTGTGCCCAGCTGTCTTTGTGATTAATTAAAACACCCTGATGCTGATTTAGATACGGATTTAGCAACTTTAAATATTACGATATTAATAATAGCCATTAATTAATAATAAAGCTTTTTATGTAGAGTGATTGGAATGAGTTTGTCAGGTATGAGTTATAAAGGCCTCCAGAAGCATATAGGGAAGGTAAACATATGGCAATGAGAACCCTTTTATAAACACACCTGGCTGGATACCATGACCTGCTTAAGATCTGTGTTTTGGAATCGTCATTGAAAAGAAATGTAGCTGGGCATGATGGCTCATGCCTGTAATCCCAGCACTTTGGGAGGCCGAGGCGGACAGATCACTTGAGGCCAGGAATTCAGGACCAGCCTGACCAACATGGTAAAACCCCGTCTTTACTAAAAATACAAAAATTAGCTGGACGTGGTGGCGGGCACCTGTAATCCCAGCTACTCAGGAGGCTGAGGCAGGAGAATCACTTAAACCTGGGAAGCGGAGGTTGCAGTGAGCTGAGATCACGCCACTGCACTTCAGCCTGGGCAAGAGAGTGAGACTCTGTCTAAAAAAAAAAAAGAAAAAGAAAAGTTGCTGCATGACAGCCTGACATCTGGGAAAGTTAAACTATAAAATGACTTGCAAAATTAACATCCTCTGGTTAACCAAAATCCTCAAAGCAGAGGGCAATCCGATGTTTGGGATGTGAGTCCCATTCTCTAGAGGGTCAGGCTTACCGCTCGGAAAGCAGATTAATACTGCTAGCACACACCACCTAAAGATACGCTTCCCATCCTTACATTGTTGATGTTTTCAATGTTTCATCTATCTGTTGTATTCTTTCAAATTCCTTAAGCTTAACCATAGACAAGCTCCTTCTTGGAGTTAACACTATTTATCAAGTATATACCGTATGACCAAGCTATATATTACTGCTGGCTGATGTTTCTTCATACTTGGCCCATGTTAGGCACTGCCCTAAGCCCTTTACATGTGTTGTTAGTTATTTAATTATTCCAACATCTCCATGTGTTTGATACCAGCAAAACTTCATTTTACAAATGATGAAAACGAGACACAGAGAAGTTATCTTGTTCAAGGACACAGGAATTGGCAAAGCCAGAACTTGACTCCAGGAGTCTGACTTCAGACCATGTATCTTTTTCTTTTCTTGTTTTATTTTTCTTAGAGACAGGGTCTCGCTCTGTTGCCCAGTCTGGAGTACAGAGCAATCTTGGCTCACTGTAGCCTCAAACTTCTGGGCTCAAAACTTCCTCTTGCCTCAGCCTCCTGAGTAGGTGTGTGCCACTACACCTAGCTAATTTTTGTTTAAATAATTTTTTTGTAGACATGGGGTCTTGCTATGTTGTCCAGGCTGGCCTTGAACTCCTGACCTTGAGGAGTCATCCTGCCTTGGCCTCCCACAGTACTGGAATTATAGGCACAAGCCACCACACACGGCCCCCATGTACCTTTGACTTCTATGCCATGCTGACCTGCATTTTACTGTTGATCAAACTGGTGAAACTTATGAAAATGCTCTCTAGAGGATGAATTCTTTTTTTTCTTTTCTTTTCCTTTCTTTCTTTCTTTTTCTTTCTTTTCTTTCTCTCTTTCCTTCCTTCCTTCCTTCTTTTTCCTTCCTTCCTTCCTTCCTTCCTTCCTTCCTTCTTTCTTCTTCTTCTTCTTCTTTTTTTTTTTTTTTTTTTTGAGACAGACTCTCACTCTGTCACCCAGGCTGGAGAGCAGTGGCATGATGTTGGCCCACTGCAAACTTTGCCTCCTGGGTTCAAGTGATTCTTCTGCCTCAGCCTCCTGAGTAGCGAGATTACAGCTGTGTGTCAACACACCTGGCTAATTTTTTATGTATTTTTAGTAGAGACGGGGTTTCACCATTTTGGCCAGGCTGATCTCGAACTCCTAACCTCAAATGATCTGCCTGCCTTGGCCTCCTAAAGTGCCGGGATAACAGGCATGAGCCACCGTGCCTGGCCTCTAGAGGACAACTCTTTTTAAGGTAAATAACAGAACTTTTAAAGTCAGGAGGTCTCTGTGTCTGTCTAGGCACCCATGCTGTATTAAGTGGTGACAAAGTAGTTTGGAAGTTTAGCACCAAAGGACTAAGGTTTCTTGGGAACACAGTGCACTTTATTCCACCTTTTAAGGTAAACATACTTCAAAGAAAAGGACATTTTAAAAAACCTTGCTGAAGAGTTTTTAAGGAATGTAATATATTTTTTAAAAAGGTATTATCACTTCTTTATTAATTCATATTTGGCAAAGAACTTTCTAGAAGTATTAGGAATCAGCCTCACTCAGAAATTTGATGTTAAAGGTTTGTAAAGAATATCTACTTATGCCCATTCATAATTAATAGAGATTCTTCTTTTTCTTTTAAGGTTAAAAATTTTTTCTTTTTAGTTATTTCAGCTTTATTCAGGTTGAATACAGGTGTTCCAGCCAAATAAAGTAAGGTAAGAGGGGTGAGAGGGTTTCAGGCAGAGAAAAAAACATGTAAAAGGACACGAAGTTGTAGCATGGTCTGGCCAGCAAACTTTAAATAGGAGGGGAGTCCATTATAATGGAAGGAGCAGGGGCTTAGGAAAAGGTTTAAAAAATTAATTATTCTTGAGTCTTGGTTTTACCCTCTGTGAAAGGAGATAATTGTTGCTCTTTTGAGGACTAGAAATATTTTTTTGTTTGTTTGTTTGTTTGTTTGTTTTGAGACAAGGTCTCACTCTGGTCACCCAGGTTGGAGTGCAGTGGCGCGATCACAGCTCACTACAGCCTCAAACTCCCAGGCTGACAGAATCCTCTCCCCTCAGCTTCCCTAGTAACGAGGACTACAGGCATATGCCACCATGCTCAGCTAATTCTTAAAATTTTTTTGTAGAGATGGTGTCTTGGCTATGTTACTCCTGCCTTATGCAGTCCTCTCACTTCGGCTTCCCACAGTATTAGGATTATATCAGTACAGGTGTGAGCCACTGTGCCTGGCCACAAATAATGTATTTAAATTGTTCAGTAATGGACCTGACACCCAGGTTTCCACATTGATATTATCATTATGTTGTTATCAGTTTTTTTCTTTTTGTCTTTTCATTTGTTTTTCTGAAAAATATTACATTACATGGTTCAAAACCCAAAAAGTGTAACATTCTCTCTTTCGTCTTTGTGCCTCATCTGTTAAGTCCCTTCTTCCTGGTCCCTGCAGGTAACCACTGTCCTGTTTCTAATGTAGCCTGCATTGTCCCCTGATGCTCTGTGGGAATATGAGTATCTCTTCTGTATTTCCTGCTTTTACACAAAAGGTAGCATATTATACACATGCTTCAACATCTTCCTTTTGGTTTTCACTTAAGTATACATTTTAGAAATCTTTCCATGTCACTTTATAAGAGGCTTCCTCTTATAAGCCATATATATTATTTTTTTTTGGACAGAGTCTCGCCTGTTGCCCAGGCTGGAGTGCAGTGGCGCGATCTCGGCTCACTGCAACATCCGCCTTCCAGGTTCAAGTGATTGTCCTACCTCAGCCTCCTAAGTAGGTGGGATTACAGGTGCTGCCACTGCGCCCACCTAATTTATTTTTATATTTTAAGATTCAGGTGGCCAGGCACGGTGGCTCACGCTGTAATCCCAGCACTTTGGGAGGCCGAGGTGGGCGGATCGCCTGAGGTCAGGAGTTTAAGACCAGCCTGGCCAAGGTGGTGAAATCCCGTCTCTACCAAAATAAAATAAAATAAAATAATTAGCCAGGCATGGTGGCTGACACTTGTAATCCCAGCTACTTGGTAGGCAGAGGCAGGAGAATTTCTTGAACCTGGGAGGCTGAGGTTGCAGTGAACTGAGATCGTGTCATTGCACTTCAGCCTGGGAGACAAGAGCAAAACTTGGTCTCAAAAAGAAAAAAGAAAAAAGAAAAAAAGACTCATGGGTAATTGCAGTATAGTCCAGAGAGTTCCCATGTGCCTTCACTAAGCATCCGCTAATGTAATACCTTACATAACCTTAGTACATAGTCAAAACTAGGAAGTTGACATTGGCATAATGCCATTAACTCAGGTAAGAGACCTTATTTAGATTTAACTGATTTTTACATGCGTTCTTTTTTTGGAAGGGGGTGTACGTTTTTCTACAAAATTCTGTTATCCTTGTAGATTCAAGTAGCCATCACTATAATTGGGATACAGGAACTGTTCCAGCATAGAAAACCCAGCCAAATATCTTACCTTCCTAGGTGCAAGAATCCTATTTCCAACTTTTAAAATTCCCTTAGGGGCCTGAGTACTTAATGGGTGCTTAATAACAACTAGTTGAAACACTAAGTAAAAAACAAAATAGAACTCACAGCTGAAAAACAGATGAATCAAGATAATTTAGAAAATAATAAAAAAGTTAAGACTACTTTCTTAATATGAGCTATTCAGGGTGACTAAGTGATGATTTATAATTTCTCTTCATGGAGTCAGAACACTTAAAAGTGCTAATGATCTGAAATAAAGCTTCTCTAAAACATAACTTTATTTTTCAAAGCAATTCTACTATTTATAATATTATGTTGGTATGATGAAGTTTGTTATCCCTAGTTGACAGAATAGGACACTGAGACTAAGAGAGGAAAGCAAGGTCAGGCATGGTGGCTCACACCTGTAATCCCAGTACTTTGGGAGGCTGAGGTGGGCGGATCACCTGAGGTCAGGAGTTCGAGACCAGCCTGGCCAACATGGTGAAATCCCCATCTCTATTAAAAAATAAAACAAAACAACAATAAAAAAAGTACAAAAATTAAATTAACCGGGCACGGTGGCAGGTGCCTATAATTCCAGCTACTTAGGAGGGTGACGCAGGAGAATCGCTTGAACCCAAGAGGTGGAGGTTGCAGTGAGCCAAGGTCGCACCACTGCACTCCAGCCTGGGTGACAGAGTGAGACTCTGTCTAAAATAAATAATAATAATAAAATAATAAAAAGTAATAAAGAGAAGAAAGAAAGCTAACAGTGAGTACCAAAGATGGCTATTTCAGTAGGTTCTTCTAACAGCCGTATGAGGTGGACGTCGTTATTTCCATTTCAAAGAAGAGAATGTGGATCCTCTGAGGTCCAGTAACTTGCCTGTGGTCAGTTTATGTCAGAGACAAGATTCCAAATCCCGCATTCTCACCCTCACTCCACAATGAATGTTTTCCTCAAGAATAAAAGTCAAATAATTCAGGCCAGGCATAGTGGCTTATGTCTGTAATCTCAGCACTTCAGAAGGCTGAGGCAGGAGGATTGCTTGAGCCCAGGTATTCAAGACCAGCCTGGGCAATAGAGTGAGATCTTGTCTCCACAAAAAATAAGACAAGTTAGTGGAGTGTGGTGGCACATGCCTGTAGTCCCAGCTACTCCGGACACAGGAGGATTGATTGAGCCTGGGAGGTAGAGGCCGCAGTGAGCGGTGATCACACGCCACTGCACTTCAGCCCAGGTGACAGAGAGAGACCCTGTCTTCAAAAATAAAGACAGAGTCTTTAAATAAGTAAGTTACATAAGAATTCAGGTTGCTTGTCTCTGCCCCCTGTTTTTAAAAAAGTGTCGGTGGTAGTGGTATCTTAGTACATTACCTTCTTATAAAGGATAACGTACTATAATAGTTAATATAAGTGGTTGAGGGCTTTGAAGTTAGCCAGACTTCTCTCCAAGTACCAGCTCAGCCACCCTCTAGTTTTGTGGACTCTGGATGTGTTGCTTTATTTATTGAAGCCTCGTGGACTCATCTATAAAATAGACAACCTGGTTGTTCTCCATCAGGTTGAGGGAATTCAATGGAATGAAACCTGGAAAGCACTTAGCAGAGTGCCTGGTACATACCAGTCATTCAATAAACAGCAGCTGTTAGTGTATGTGAATCTATGAACTTCCCACTTCTGAGATCAAAATATAAGCAAATAAATACTTAGATTGTGTTATGTGCAAAGCCACATACTATTGTTGGAATTAATGGAGGGACACAGTGATTTATTTTTTTTGGACTTAAAAATACTTGTCAAAATTTAGAATGCCATCTTTTCTATAAATTTTTTAAATTCATCAGTTAAGTTACTATATTTTCAAATTGAAAGGGTGCCACTTTTTGTTTTTTTCAAAGTTCCTGATTTTGGGTTTAAATGAGTGGATTTTCCAAAAATGAAGGATTTGAATTAGATCTTACTGAGGTGCTGGCAACCCCATCTCTATTTTATTTACCTGGACATATTCATTACCTGAGAAATGGTCAGGTGGAGAGGCAGCTGATATGGATTTGTGTGTGTGTGGTGGGAGTGGGGGTGCTTGCTGCATACAGCTTTCGTTAATATTAAAAGATAACTGCGTACACTCAACAGGCATTGCGATTACAGTCACATTCTCCTGTCATCCAGGGAATGGCGCTCGGCTCTGCCTAGCACGATGTTTGTTTGTTCAGGGCGAGACTAATGGTTGAGGTATTTGTGAGAAGCATTTGTATCACAGTGACAGACTGCAGGGCGCTCTTTCCTGTGTTACAGATTCCTAGGAAATTGGATAGGACCTCCCATGCCTTCCCTCAACACAAGCCTGTGACATACATGAGAATAGCGGTGGGGGTGGGGTGGAGAGCCAGGGACCCTGTGGAAGTGAGCTGCATATCCCATATGGCCTGGAACATCCAGCCTGCACGTAGAAATATAGAGCATCCTTGGCACTGCATGGAAAATGGACTGATACTCTCTTGAGGGCCTCTTGGAAATCTCAAAGTAAGTGAAGAAAGAGGAAGAAAGATAGCTTTGCTTGACAGTTCTCATCAGAAGCCTAAATGATATAATGTCATGCTGAAAGTTGGAGGCTGGATTGGTGAGGTTGGAGTCAGATGGGGGTAGGATAGTGGTTCTCAACTCTAGATGAAAATTATAACCTCCTGGAGGCCCATTGAAGGGTGTTGTCTTTAACCTCCCAGGTGATTCTCCTGTACATCTGGGATTAAGAGCCACTGAGATCCACACCCTGATGATAAAGCAAAGCAAAACACCAATGAGGGCAAATAAAAATCCGGAAACAACCCACAATGGATGAATAGGTCCCGTATTTCCTAATGAGGCCACTGGCCTTCCCAGTTGGCTGAAATTTCTCTCTTCACATTCTGAAAATGGATCCACTGGGCAAATATCCTGTTGATAGCTAAGTCCACCCAACTGCATTTTCTAGTGTGTGGGATATGGCTACTCTGCTTGCTCCAGAGTGAGAAGCAGGAAGTTCCCTTTGGAATCATTATTTAAAGGCTCCCTGGGACCTCAGGCTTTAAACAGAAATATATGGTGCATTCTAAGGGGTATTGTGTTTAACTATTAATAATTGTTCCTTTCATATGAGAGATATTACTGTGTAGGGTGGCCAAAACTCTGAGAAAACCATGTGTTTCATATTTACCATGAATAAGTCTTTCCCTCTCAAAAATCATAATTTGGGAATCATTCTTTTCCTGTGAACACTGGAAAGTTTTTTTTTTCCTCTCTTTTTCTTCTGTTCTTTTAATAGGAACTGTAATAAAAGTTCCCATTGGGGAAAGCTTTCATTTTGACGTGATGCAGTCAGTGGCTGTCTCTCTAGGAAGGCCCTGGAAAATGCATTGCTGCATTTTTCTCTGTTGCACGTGTCTTTTCCCCCCTTAGCTTCCTGTCCAAGCACGATGTCACCCACATGTCATCCGTACATCCCAGGTCCCTTTGCAAATGGAAACTACGGAAGAAACAAAAATTGGTTGGGTGCATAAAATCTATTTCAGGAACATCCTAAAGGGTGTATCTTAGAAGCACTAAATTCCAAAGGATTTGCTGACATTTATTGTTCTGCTTCAAATTATTAAATGTCTTTCTGATCATATGATGCCATGTTTTGCATAGTGTGACATATCTGTCCTCTTTTAAATGCATAGGAATCTACAACAATCTCATTTTACTGGTGGGTTTGCTGAAGCTTTATCACAAGACAGTCAGAATGATTGATGAGTGTTCTTCAGGTACGGAAATGCTGCCAACCTGTTTTGTATTTTGTCTTACTAAGAGTTTTGCTCCTTAATTTTCTATTTCAGTTATTTCAGTTACGAATAATCCCTTTTCATGCTAGTAGACATAATCACATTATAAGGGATTTAAAATTTGTAATTTCCCAGTAGTATTTCTTACAGCGTAAGCATTTTTGGTTCATGTATGATGCTTCTCCTTTTATTTTTTAACATGAGGAGATATCATAGGCCAATGTTAAGATTTCCTAATTTTAATGTTAAGAGCTACGCACATATTCTGGGAAAGTAGAGAAGTTAAAGAGTGACCAGACTTTATCTGAAATGGTAGGAATAGGAGACACGCTGTTCCATGATGTACCTTGACACGGTTTTTAAAAAGCAACATTTGAATTATGCCTGAGAATCTAGAGTTTGGTTAAAAGGAGATCTAGTAAGCCAATATTCATTTCTGCCTCTCCCCCTAGATTCCTCCAATCATGTTTGTTTCTGCATCTTTTTTTTTTTTTTGAGATGGAGTCTCGCCGTGTCACCCAGGCTGCAGTTCAGTGGTACGAACTCGGCTCACTGCAAGCTCCGCCTCCTGGGTTCATGCCATTCTCCTGCCTCAGCCTCCCGAGTAGCTGGGACTACAGGCACCTGCCACCATGCCCGGCTACTTTTTTTGTGTTTTAGTAGAGACGGGGTTTCACCGTGTTAGCCAGGATGGTCTCGATCTCCTGACCTCGTGATCCACCTGCCTTGGTCTCCCAAAGTGCTGGGATTACAGGCGTGAGCCACCACGCCTGGCCCTGTTTCTGTGTCTTCTTAAATTTAGAGACAGTTAGCTCTGTGTGTGTGTGTGTGTGTGTGTGTGTGTGTGTGTGTGTGTGCGCGCGCGTGCGTGATGGAGTCTCACTAGGTTGCCCAGGCTGGAGTGCAGTGCCTATTCACAGGTGTGATTATGGCACTCTACAACCTTGACCTTCTGGCTTCGAGTGATCTTTCCTCCTCAGCCTCCTGAGTAGCTGGGATTACCAGTGTGTGCTACCATGCTCAGCAGTTTTTAAATTTTTTTTTGGTAGCTATTTTTTTTTTTTTTGAGACAGAGTCTTACTGTGTTGCCCAGGCTGGAGTGCAGTGGCATGATCTTGGCTCACTGCAACCTCCCAGGTTTAAATGATTCTCCTGTCTCAGCCTCCCAAGTAGCTGGGACTATAGGTGCCTGCCACCATGCCTGGCTAATTTTTTCTTTTTTTGTATTTTTAGTAGAGATGGGGTTTCGCTATGTTGGCCAGGCTGGTCTTGAACTTCTGACCTCAGGTGATCCGCCTGCCTCGGCCTCCCAAAGTGCTGGGATTACAGGCATGAGCCACTGCGCCTGGCCTTGGTAGCCATTCTTGTAAAGCACTACATATCTGTCTCTGACTGAACAGGCTCAGAGATGTAGATAAGTTGGCCTCATAGAAACCTATTTTCAAGTTCTTCATGTCAGAAGCCCAAGGGAGTAGAGGACAGCGATATATCTGGAAAGTGAAAACATGTAGCTGTATTTTTTTGGCCAACATAAAACTACATTTGAATATAGTAAATTCTCAGATAACTGTGAGCCATGGCCAACCAAAAGCACAGCATATACAAGGAGCATGTGCCAGGTAGACCTTGAATGATCACGTTTAACTTTGTATCTCTAGAACTTGTGTTTCATTTTATTTTTCCCTCCCAAAGGTTTTTTTTTTTTTTTTGAGACAGAGTTTTGCTCTTGTCACCCAGGCTGGAGTACAGTGGTACAACCTCGGCTCACTGTAATGTCCACTTCCCAGGTTCGAGTGATTCTCCTGCCTCAGCCTCCCAAGTAGCTAGAATTACAGGCATGTGCCACCACACTTGGCTATTTTTTTTTTTATTTTTAGTAAAGACAGAGTTTCACCATGTTGGCCAGGTTGGTCTCGAACTCCTAACCTCAGTTGATCCACCTGCCTCGGACTCCCAAAGTGCTGGAATTACAGGCGTAAGCCACTGTGCCCAGCCCCTCCCATAGTATTTTGAGTGGAACATTGCTCATAGAAGAAGTCATATCCTTTTTGGAGTTAGGATGTACATTTCATTCGGTCCTTCCACATACTTAAAAGGTTCTCCGCATGCTGGTAGAATATGTGGTATTGCTCAGTTGATGAATTATATGATTGTGGCAGTTTGAATATATAGATATTATAGATGTTGTAAATAGTTTTGTTGTCAGATAGGCAGAGTGAGCTAACTATTTTAAACTAGCAAGAATATTAACTTTAACAGGAGGTTTCTGATTGGTGGCTAAGGCTGTTACAGCTATGTCAGTAATTTTTAGGAAAGATAAGCTGAAAGTATTACTCGTTTATATTTATAAATCTAATCCTATGCATAAGCAATGTTGAGCATTGCAAGCATTAATCCCGTGGTACTTGGTGTATAAAGGCCATGTGGAGCTAGACCTGGAAACACACTGTGTACTCATGTCCTATTGAATCTGTGGGTATTTTTCCGCCTTTGGGAGTTCATTTTTCCTGGTGGTTCTGGGGGCTCACTGAGATGTAAGAGTTTTAGATTCTGGTTTCTTCGCCGAAAGACAGCAGAGTTCAAATTAGGCTCATGGACATTCTTGCCTAGTTGCCAATAATTCCTTACACAGTAATGATGGAGGTGAAAGAACACCGAGCAAGCCAAGGGCAGGGAGGGGAAGAGAGGAATCTGTAAGAATTCAGATGGGCTTTCAAGGCAATTAATGTCGATACATTTCCTGTTTCCCACAAGTCGGTTAAGTTCTAGCATCAAACCTAAAAATAATTGGTTTTCTTCCTGGAATGGACCATTTGGCTGACAAGCCTTACCTCAGCTATTAAATCCCACTGCCTAAGCCTTAGATTGGGAATTTAAAGTCCATATCGATGGGCGCTTCCAACTCTTATTTGATTCTTGCCTGCTCTAACACTCCTTTTATGCTTAAATAGCCCTGGAAATGGGGAAGGAAAAGTCAGAAGGAAGAAAATCAGATTTCCAACTTAGATTTCCCTGATTCAGAATTAGGAATTGATTTAATGGGATCTTACCTTCTTTTCTCTTAATTTGAAGAGAAACAGGGTTGTGTATGGGAGTTGTAAACAAAAAAGAACAGTGGAACCTACATTGTAGCAAGGATATGTGACACCTATTTGAGACTAGATGTGTTTTAGAAGTACAATTTTGGCTGTGCATGGTGGCTCACACCCGTAATCACAACACTTTGGGAGACTGACGTGGGCGAATCATGAAGTCAGGAGTTCGAGACCAGCCTGGCCAACATGATGAAACCCTGTCTCTACTAAAAATACAAAAATTAGCTGGGTATAGTGGCGGGTGCCTGTAATCCAAGCTACTTGGGAGGCTGAGGTAGGAGAATCATTTGAACCCAGGAGGCGGAGGTTGCAGTGACCTGAGATTGCACCACTGCACTCCAGCCCAGGAGAGAGAGTAAGACTCCGTACCCACCTCCCCGAAAAAAAGTACAGTTTTTGGCCGGGCGAGGTGGCTTACGCCTGTAATCCCAGCACTCTGGGCTGATCACCTGACGTTGGGAGTTCGAGACCAGACTGACCAAGGTGGAGAAACCCCATCTCTACTAAAAATACAAAATTAGCCTGGCGTAGTGGCGCATACCTGTAATCCCAGCTACTCAGGAGGTTGAGGCAGGAGAATCGCTCTAACCCGGGAGGTGGAGGTTGCAGTGAGCTGAGATCGTGCCATTGCACTCCAGCCTGGGCAATAAGAGTAAAACTCAGTCTGAAAAAAAAGAAAAGTACAATTTTTATACCAATGATCATTACGGGTATTTTTTTTTTTTTTTTTTTTTTTAAGACGGAGTTTCGCTCTTGTTGCCCAGACTGGAGTATAATGGCATGATCTCAGCTCATTGCAACTTCTGCCTCCCAGGTTCAAGTGATTCTCTTTCCTCAGCCTCCCGAGTAGCTAGGATTACAGGCATGCACCACCACGCCCGGCTAATTTTGTATTTTTTAGTAGAGATGGGGTTTTTCCATGTTGGTCAGGCTGGTTGCAAACTCTTGACCTCAGGTGATCTGCCCGCCTAGGCCTCCCAGAGTGCTGGGATTACAGGTGTGAGCCACTGCGCCTGGCCTTTTTAAAAAAACTTTTTTTTAGATGGAGTTTCAGTCTTGTTGCCCAGGAGTTGTACCTGGAGTGTAGTGGCACCATCTCAGCTCACTGCAACCTCCACCTCCTGGGTTCAAATGATTCTCCTGTTTCAGCCTCCCGAGTAGCTGGGATTACAGGAGCATGCCACCACATCCAGCTAATTTTTGTATTTTTAGTAGAGACGGGGTTTCATTATATTGGACAGGCTGGTCTTGAACTCCTGACCTCAGGTGATCCACATGCCTCGGCCTCCCAAAGATTACAGGTGTGAGCCACCACGCCCAGCCACTTTTATCTTTTTACCTGGCGAAAACTGTAAACAACTTTTGGCATTCTACACCTTTCAAAACATTTCAACTTTTTTTTTTTTTTTTTTTTTAAATTTAAATCACGGAATTCAGATGGGCCTTCAAGGCAATTAATGTGAGTTAGGTCATATTGAACTTGCGTTTAGAGATATGTAAGGACTTCGATTAGTGCCCATCTTGTGCCAGCTTATATTTCCAGTTTAGAATTGGCAAAGGACAACATGTTATAGCACTGGTCTTAGATGAATGCTACGTAAAACCTGAATTTATTTATTTTTCACGATTAACTGAACTGTGACATCAGTATCAATTCACATTCTTTGGTGACAGTTTAGTCATTTGAGAAAGGGTTTGAGAGGCTTTTTAGAAGAAAAATTCATGCACCTGCAGAGTCTCCTCTAACACAGAACCACCTCACATTGAGTTTTGAAGCTAAATGATCATTCCGCAGTAATTACAGTTAAGACCAGTATATTACAAAAAATCAGTTTACCAAAAAGAACTTTAAAGACCACGAAGAACTAGGCCAGGCGCAGTGGCTCACACCTGTAATCCCAGCACTGTGGGAGGCCGAGGCGGGTGGATCACCTGAGGTCAGGAGTTCGAGACCAGCCTGACCAACATGGTGAAACCCCGTCTCTACTAAAAATACAAAATTAGCTGGGCGTGGTGGTGCATGCCCGTAATCCCAGCTACTTGGGAGGCTGAGGCTGGAGAACAGCTTGAATCTGGGAGTTGGAGATGGAGGTTGCAGTAAGCCAAGATCATGCCATTGCACACCAGCCTGGGCAATAAGAGTGAAACTCCATTTAAAAAAAAAAAAAGGCCAGCTGGGGACTGAGGAGCAATTTGGGGTTATGTTGATCTCCTTGGGCTGGCAGAGTCTCTGGGCAACAGAGTTCATGCAGCTGGATCAAGGTTGCACCCTGTAGTTTCTCTTTCCACTTGGACAGAAATGGAGGTGTTGGGCCTATAATCTGGTCCTTGCCCAAAGCCAAGTTAGTGTTATGCAGTATTTCTGTTTTGAACACATTTGTCCTTATTTTCCCTTTTCTCTTCTTGCCCACTCGTAGGGAAAAAAATAATCAGAGGTACTTGCTTGGGTGGAGCCACTCTTTGATTGCAATGCCCCAGGGTTTTCTAGGTTAACAAATTGGAGCTTTCCAGCCGGCTGAGTAGGGGTGGGCTACAGCTGCTCTACCCCGACTTCTCATATTCCTTTCCTTCCTTCCCACTCCAGAGAAAGCAGAGGTCCGGTTGTTGAGTTTGGAGGACATGCTGTTTTGGGGAGCCCAGGGACTGTTGACCACAGCTGTGTCTTTTTGTGGAGAGGAGTTTCAGCATATTCTTGGAAGGTGTGGGATGCAAAATATACACCTTTTAGTTGAGTACTTTTGTAACATAGCCCTGTGTGCCTTAGAGCTCAGAAACACTGGGGAAGGAGGATGGGGTAGATGGATGTGAGGGTGAGGATGGATGGGGAGGAGGCGCAAATCTCTTGGGCTCCATCAGAGCAGGAATCAACATCCCAGGAAGCAGAGACAAACCCTTTGGCTTCTGTCCTTGTGCTCTATGGGTGAATCAGAAAGGACCGTGGTCAGTTATGTGGGAGTGCAGAAAGCCAGCCAGCCAGCACGATTCGCCTTGGGATGACTTTTCATGCTGCCGCCTCCTGCTTCTCTGCTGGGGGTGTGGAAGAAACAGTGTGGGATGTGGGCGGTTTTCTGCTGCAGTTTATTGAACAAACAGCTGCCCTCCTCCATTTCTCTCCCTCCCTTACCCCCAGCCCGCCCCATCCTTCTTGCTGGGGCAGGATATAACCAGGCTGTAAACTTTGGCAGTGGGGGAAGCTTGCTAATACTTTCTGAAACAGCAACTTTTTTTTTTTTTTTTTTTTGGCATGGAACTGTTAGTTCAAAGCTGGAAACAGAGTAAATAAAATCTGATCTAGTCATTCTAGAAATGATTTGTATCAGTCCAGAAAACGGCCAGAGTCCAGTAGTTTGAATCTAAAAGAGCTGAACTAAGATAAGGTAAGGAGCCAGTTTTGTAACCTGGCAACCACATGCCCCAACTTGAAAGCCTGTTTGCTGCTCTTCTTTTATTATCATAACCTCTTGAACAGAATACGCCATTTGAAAAGACAGTAAACGCTTCTCAGCGGATAAGTTTATGACCTAGTTTTTGACCAAGAGCCCTTATGGGATTGAACGGCACGGGGAAGAGCAAAGGACCTTGGACACCATTGGCCAGAAGTTCTGTGCAAACCAGGAGCTCGGGGCTCATTAGAAGCCCGAGACATTAAGCAGCAGCTGTTTTATGGTGTGAACTTTTGCACAGAGGATTTCAAGAGGCTAATTCTCCTCGGAAGTCTGTTTGCAAACTGGTTCTTTCTTGGCTGTTGCTTCATCCTTCTTCAGAGGCCTATTTTCGCTCAGAGCGTGAGCATTTCATGCCAAACCCAGCTATGACCTTGTGGCTGCTGAGCTGCCCGCATGGCCTGACCCCACAGGTCTTGGGAGGGTGTGCGCGGCAGAGCTAAACCAGGAGGGAGAGTCTATCTCAGCTCTGCCGGCTCTGGGGCTGGTCGTACCCTGCAGACTTGGAGTTGAGGACTAGAAACACAGGGGGATGTTACAGAAGGAGCATGTTCCTTTAGCCACTTTCCTCTTTCATAAACTGGATGCTGGGCCCTCCATCCCCTCTCCAGCTTTTTTCGTGAACTCTTGCACCCACTCTCAGCCTTCCCCTCTGCACTTTTATTAAATCAACTTGATTTCTTGTTCCACTTAACATGGGAAGGTATGTTTTTCAAGGAGAAGTATGAGAAATGAAAATGTATCCAGCGTTTACTAATGGTGGTATAGGCCTTAGAATATGGTTAACAAAATTTCTTCCTCCTTTCTTTTCTCTTCCTTCTCTCTTTCCTTCCTTTGAAATTGTTTTTCTTTTTATCCTCCCACTAGTATTTGCTTTTCCAGCAAAACTACTCAACAAAGCATACTTAGATATGTTTTAGAAAGAAAAATCATTCTCTCTAAAGAGCACTGTTAAAGGCATGATGCAGTCTGGGGTCCATGAGAATATAAAACACAGAATTTCAAGGGCCAAAGTTAACATTAATTATCCATTAACATTATTAATATTAGTAATAAAACTTACTGAAATGATTGGGTCTCATTTTTATATTTCACATTTCTTTTTTAGGAATGTACATCTTATATACCACAAAAGATATACCTATTTCTGTTCTTTTATCATTAATAGACACATGAAATCTATATGCAAAAAGATTTTTAAATGGGGGGAGGCAACATTCCTATCTCTATCTAATAGAGAAAGAATTATATACATGAAAGTGCATGAGAAAATAATATGCAACATTACAACTGCTTAGGCAGTGTTTTACATTTACATTTAAATTTAATTTACATTGGAAAATATGAAAGGAAAATACAAGATTGCATGTGCAATATTATCTATGCAAAAGTACACTGTCAAGTGTTTAGAAGGAACCATGCCAGAGAGTTTATAGTAGTTGAATATGGATTATGGATTATGAACAGTTATTTTTATTTTTAATTTTTTGGGGGATGGAATCTTGCTCTGTCACCCAGGCTAGAGTGCGGTGGTGCGATCTCAGCTCGCAACCTCTGCCTCCTGGGTTCAAGCAATTCTCCTGCCTCAGTCTCCCGAGTAGCTGGGATTACAGGTGCCTACCACCACACCCAGATACTTTTTGTATTTTTAGTAGAGATGGAATTTCACCATATTGGCCAGGCTGGTCTCAAACTCCTGACCTCAGGTGATCCGCCCGCCTCGGCCTCCCAAAGTGCTAGGACTACAGGCATGAGCTGCAGCGCCAGATTATGAGCATTTAAAATTATTTTCTTTTCACATTCTCTTTCCTCAGTTTTCCACAATGAGTAAGCAAATCTTATATAATTAGAACATCTAACCTTTATTAAAATACTTTAATAAGGATGAGAATGTCTTTCTCTCTGCTCTACTTATTTTTGTGACATGGTTCATATTAATATAGGAATTACAAAACTTCAAAAAGTTATTCTTGTTCTAGGTCTGTTCATATTTGCAAGGCTTTCAATTTTATTTATAACTCATCCCACTTGGGGCCCGCCTGGGGGCTGTGGGTTTCCTCCCAGAGAGCTCTACTAAGAGAACAGGGCATTTCTTGCCTACTGTGGTAGGCTCCTTCATCTTCTCCTTTTTAAATAATTATTTTGCTGGGTGCAGTGGCTCACACCTGTAGTTTCAGCACTTTGGGAGGCTGAGGTGGGAGAATGGCTTGAGCCCAGGAGTTCTGGACCGGCCTGTGCAACATGGTGAGACCTTGTCTCTATTAAAACTTTTAAAATGGCCGGGCACAGTGGCTCACACCTGTAATCCCAGCCAGCACTTTGGGAGGCCAAGGCAGGCAGATGACCTGAGGTTAGGAGTTCGAGACCAGCCTGACCAACATGGAGAAACCCCGTCTCTACTAAAAATGCAAAATTAGCACGGCATGGTGGCGCATGCCTGTCATCCTAGCTACTCAGGAGGCTGAGGCAGGAGAATTGCTTGAACGCAGGAGGCAGAGGTTGCAGT
Organism: Macaca nemestrina; assembly: GCF_043159975.1. Classification (NCBI taxonomy): domain Eukaryota; kingdom Metazoa; phylum Chordata; class Mammalia; order Primates; family Cercopithecidae; genus Macaca; species Macaca nemestrina. The sequence goes on along the minus strand of NC_092129.1, from coordinate 162,279,149 downwards.
GAGCTGAGATCATGCCATTGCACTCCAGCCTGGGCAACAAGAGTGAAATTGCATCTCAAAAAAGAAAAAAAGGAAAAAAATAAATTAGTTGAGCCTGGTGGCACGTGCCTCTAGTTGCGCCTACTCAGGAGGCTGAGGTGGGAACGTTCCTTGAGTCCAGGAGGTTGAGGCTACAGCGAGCCATGCTCACACTATTGCACTCCAGCCTGGGCGACAGGCAGACCCTGTCTCAAAAAATATAAATAAATAAACAAACAAACAAACGAATCTCCTCATTGCTCAGTGATTCTTTTTCTTTGGCGTAAAGGACATGCTCTTTTACCCTGCTCACATTATGTTTCTGGTTTTTTTCCTTCTGGGATTTTGCCCTCACCGCCATTGTGGTGTTGCTGCCTGTGTTCCTTTTTCCACCACTGAGGAGATGATCCCTGAATTACTTTATTGAGGATGACTCACAATCAGGGAGCAACAGGTTGCCAATAAAGTTAATAGTGCTTCTTAGGGACCCCATTTGTGGCAATAAAATTTGCAACTAGGCAGGAGAAATTTCAATTTGCAAAACAGTGTTTTTAATTGTTCAGCGATGTCTTTAAAATATGGCAAATTAAAGTCATTTATGAACTGCTGAGATTTTTCTTACCAAAAAAGGTGCTGCCTAGAAAGCATTTTTCAGCAGCGATGCTCAGTTGTTGGCTTAAACATTTGCAGTCTGAAATGATGAAACTGTCCTTGACACATAGTACAGAGGGACATGTTTCTTCCATATCTTGGTTGGGAGAACCTTTGAACTAGAAATGGTACCACCCAGGTTGGTGAATTGAGTAGATCCTTTAGGTACTGATGCATTTTAGCCCTGGATCCACCTTTTTATGTGCTACGTAATGGAAATGAAATGAAAACTATTTGAGTTAACTTTTCCTTGCTGCCCCCACTTTTATTTATTTATTTATTTTTTTGTTTTTTGAGACAGAGTCTCACACTGTCACCCAGGCTGGAGTGCAGTGGCGCAATCACAGCTTACTGTAGTCTCAGCCGCCTCGCTCAGACAATGCTCCCCACTTTTTTTTTTTTTTTTTTTTTTTAGATGGAGTCTTACTTTGTCCCCCAGGCTGGAGTGCAGTGGCACGATCTCAGCTCACCGCAACCTCCACCTCCCAGGTTCAAGCGATTCTCCTGCTTCAGCCTCCCGAGTAGCTGGGATTACAGGTGCCTGCCACCATGCCCGGCTAATTTTTGTATTTTTAGTAGAGATGGGGTTTCACCATTTTGGCCAGGCTGGTCTTGAACTCCTGACCTTGTGATCCTCCCGCCTCGGCCTCCAAAGTGCTGGGATTACAGGTGTGAGCCACTGTGCCCAGCCTTTTTTTTTTTTTTTTTTTTTTTTAATTCTAAAAGCACACATATTAGAAATTAGAATCTTATGATGGATGGACATCTCTCCCCTTTTTCCTGTTTTCCCAGTTTTCAATGGTTAGGGGGAAAACAGTCCCCAGAGTTTTTATGGTTTCTCAATTGATAACATGTGGTGGGATAGCATATAATGTGTCATGTATATATTTCTGTTTCTTGCCTATGCTTGCATTTCTTATTTTCTTCCTGTTCTGTCTTGATGTTTCCCTCCATCTCCTGCTCTATCCCTAAGTCCTTTCCAAGGTGCGTGTCAATAAATATCTGAAATTAGTGCCTATTTGTGATGTCTTTCATTTTGTGTCATGCTTTATAAGTTCAAAATTCTGTAACAGTGACCATCAGTTGTTACTCTTGAACATATCAGTTATTTCCAAAGTATTCTTTGTTAGTGGATAATCAGAGAATGTCTGGGACTGAATGAAGATATTCTGGGTAGAATCTGTAGTACTTTATACTTAAAAGGGAATTGTAGGAACACTGAATTACTAACTAGATGAATAGCATAGCAAACCATCCACTGAAACCTGACAAAAGTAGCTCATTTGGGGAGTGAGTTTTGGAGAGTCACTCTGCCTCTGTTCTGTAGATTGTGGCAGATAAACATGATATAGTATATACATTGTGTGTGTGTGTGTGTGTGTGTGTGTGTAGGTGTAATACTATCTGTTTGAAATGACAATGTAAAACAAGCAGGAGACCTTTTAAGACCAACAAGGAGCTTCCTTTATCACTAGTGATTCTCGCGTAGAAATAGAGCTTAGAGAATCTACGATGAAAACACTGACCCAAGTTCACACTCTAAAGTCAGACTTCCAAAGTTCAGCCCTTGTCCTTGTGAACCACTTAACCTTTCTGTACTTTCATTGCCTTGTCTGTACAATGGGAATGCGGCACAGGTAATTGTAAATTCTCTACTCTGAATGTCATCTGGGTAAGTCCCGCCTGACTGAACTTGTGGATCTTAAAGCTGACCTGTTCCACTGCAGGAAGACCTCAGAGACCATTCCCCGTACAGATTTTGGCCTTGCCACCGTCTGTCTTGGGCAAGTCATTTTAACCTCTCTGACTTCAGTGACTTCCGTTGTGAAATGAGATGATGGTGCCATGTGATCTTTTCCATTACACCTCAGGCCAAACGATAGGTCCAGGCGTAAGGCCTGCTTTTTTTTTTTGAGACGGAGTCTTGTCCTGTCACTCAGGCTGGAGTGCAGTGATGCAATCTCGGCTCACTGCAGCCTCAGCCTCCCAGGTTCAAGCAGTTCTTCTGCCTCAGCACCCAGAGTAACTGGGATGACAGGCGCCTGCCACCACACCTGGCTAATTTTTTTTTGTATCTTTAGTAGAAACAAGTTTCACCATGTTGGCCAGGCTGGTCTCGAACTCCTGACCTCGTGATCCACCGCCTTGGCCTCCCAAAGTGCTGGGATTACAGGTGTGAGCCACTGCCTGGCTTTCTACATGAATAGCCCTGTTGAACGAGTGAGAGAAGGGACAGGGACACATTGGGCATCTGCACTGTGTGGGATGTTAGGTGGTTGGCCTTCACACTGCTACCAACTAGACAGGGGTGGGCAGTACACTCACTTCCTTGATTCCAATCACCTTCATCCTTTTTACATCCTACCTACGTGATTTTATTACTTGCCAAAAGCAGAGGACATTTCTGGAAGAAAAATAATCCATTGTGGCCGGGCGTGGTGGCTCACGCCTGTAACCCCAGGACTTTGGGAGGCTGAGGCAGGCGGATCACAAGGTCAGGAGATCAAGACCAGCCTGGCTAATGCAGTGAAACCCCATCTCTACTAAAAATACAAAGAAATTAGCTGGGCGTGGTGGCGGGTGCCTGTAGTCCCAGGTACTCGGGAGGCTGAGGCAGGAGAATTGCATGAACCCAGGAGGTAGAGCTGGCAGTGAGCCGAGATCGCGCCACTGCACTCCAGCCTGGGCGACAGAGTGAGACTGAGTCTTGAAAAAAGAAAAAAAATCCATTGTAACATAAAAACAACACCCCGGGGGCTATTTGTTCTTGTTTTCCAGCAGGAAAACCTTGCCCGCTTCCCTGCTCATTCTCACTCCAGTCCTTGAACCTTTTCTTTCCTTAAGACTTTTTCCCAGGTCGGACTTAATGATAGACTCCAGGGTTGGCATGGTTTTGGTTGGGCCTGCATATTCCAGTAAGGCAGAGAACAATGCTCCATCTGTCCCGGCTTCCTGAGGCTGAGGGGCAACCCTCTAGCAGTGCACCTTGTGTCTGAGCTGTTTGTTGAGCTATACTTAATCTTTTTTTTTTTTTTTTTTTTTTTGTGAGAGTCACCCAGGCAGGAGTGCAATGGTGCATTCTCGGCTCACTGCAACCTCAGCCTCCATAGTTCAAGCGATTCTCCTGCCTTAGCCTCCTGAGTAGCTGCCACCACGGCCGGCTAATTTTTGTATTTTTTGTAGAGACGGGGTTCATCATGTTGGGTAGGCGGGTGTCCAACTCCTGACCTCAGGTGATTCACCCACCTCGGCCTCCCAAAGTGCTGGGATTACGGGCGTGAGGCACCATGCCTGACTGCTATACTTAATTTTTAAGGAAAGTAATTGTTCATAAACACACAGAAAAGAGCAAAAAAAATCTATTTCTTTTCTACCAAGTGGGTCTTGATCTTTCCATTCACGTCTTTCTCATGCAATACCTTAACTTGCCAGTAACGAGATAAACAGCTTCAGTGGGGAGGGAGATTTCCTCAGTCCACCTAAATTCAATCAGGTTTTCTAACTTAAAGAATTGAAAAGCTCTATTGTGGTTTTTGGGAAGGAATTACGATGATATAATTTATGTTCAGAATCTTTTTTGAATCAATTCTTTTTTTTTTTTTTTTTTTTTTTTTTTTTTTGAGATGGAGTCTTGCTCTATCACCCAGGCTGGAGTACAACAGCACTATCTCGGCTCACTGCCACCTCCACCTGCTGGGTTCAAGTGATTCCCACGCCTAAGCCTCCTGAGTAACTGGGATTACAAGCACTTGCCATCATGCCTGGCCAATTTTTGTATTTTTAGTAGAGATGGGGTTTCTCCGTGTTGGCCAGGCTGGTCTGAAACTCCTGACCTCAAGTGATCCACCTGCCTCAGCCTCCCAAAGTGCTGGGATTACAGGTGTGAGCCACCGTGCCTGGCCTTGAATCAATTCTTTATCTGAGTGCTAGTCTCCCTTTGAAAAGAAGATTCTGTTTTTTTCTCATTTTTTTTCTCTAGCACCTCAGAACTGTAGCATGTGCTGAATTGATGCTCAAGACATAATTAATGGGTTAATGGATAAATGAACATCTCCCTAAACCTTGTCTCCCCCTCTGTTTTATTATACTCTTGGCCAGTGCAATTGTTCTTGAAAATCTCTGCTAAGGCCAAGTGACTCGGTTTGCGATCTTTTGCACACAATGTATTGGTTTTCAGTTTTTACTTTGCACCAAGTCTTCTCTCTATCCAGGTTGTCCTCCTTCCCCCATTTAGTGTTTCACATTTGCAATCATTGACAAAATCTAGCCCCATACTCAAACCTTCTTGTAGTCCTCAGCGAGTGGCCCTGTCCACCTCGAGCTCCTCGTCACTTGGCAGCTCTCCATTTTCACCATCATCAGCAGACACTGGACTGACTTGCTGTGTTTGGAGCACCTAGAAGCTGACGTTTTATCCTTGGAAACGGAGTATTCTTTATTGTGATGGAGGATTCAGGAGTATAAAATTTGAGTGTGTGATGGAAGGGACAGTTCATCTTCTGGGACAGAATACCCGGGGCAGACAGCTCCTGGAAAGTTGGGGCGGTGCTGGTGGCAGTCTGACACTGTGCCGGCATTGATGGGTTCACATGTACCTGAGATTAAGCATCTTTCAACATGACTCTTTCACAGGCCTTCTCCTTTCTCTGACACCAGTCATTAAGAGATTAGATTTCTTGAAATATCAGCAGTTGTTGGCCCCCTTGCTGAATAAAGCTCGGTAGCCTAGGGAGGAAGGGATTTCTGAATAGATTTTCAGCCCTGAAAAAATGCTGAGTTTTAAAAATAAACATTCATGGTGTAATGTAGTCTTTTACCTCCTCTGAACGGGCATATGCTTTTCAAAAATGTAGTTACAGTCAAGGGCATTTAGAGGTGTTTGTCAAGAGGAGGGGGAGAGAGAGAAAGAAAGAGAGAGGAAGAAAGATTCTTTTGTTTCTGCTCCTAGTTTGTGGCCATGACACAGTGTGATTTGAATACTCCAATTCTTATCATATATAAACATTGTATTGGGAAGGAATGGCTCAAATTGCTTCAAGATTTACACAGGGTTTTTTCTTTTTGTTTTGTTTTTGTTTTTTTTTTTTTGAGGCAGAGTTTCGCTCTTGTTGCCCAGGCTGGAGTGCAATGGCGCGATCTTGGCTCACTGCAACCTCTGCCTCGCAGGTTCAAGCGATTCTCCTGCCCCAGCCTCCCGAGTAGCTGGATTATAGGCGCGTGCCACCATGCCTGGCTGATTTTTGTATTTTTGGTAGAGACAGGGTTTCACCATATTGGCCAGGCTGGTCTCAAACTCCTAACTTTGTGATCCACCTGCCTCGGCCTCCCAAAGTGCTGGGATTACAGGTGTGAACCACCGTGCTCGGCCAGTTTTTGTTTTTTAAACCAATGTTTATACAAGAAGAGTTTGGAACTTATTCATGAATAAAGTCATTCTTTGACCTGTTGTGTAGCAATAAGGAGTGCTGGATTTTATGGAAGATGGCTTGTGGTACTGAAGTATCAGAAGAAGGAATGAATAAGGGTGAAGATTCAAACTGGTAGTAACATCTGGAAGCAAACTAGGAGAAAATAACTTTATTTCACAAAGGGAAGGATGTGTATTGATGAGAGGGCTGTAGCCACCAGTCTGAGAATACTTTAAAACAAAAACAGAGATAGAGCCTGGCACGAGCAGTTTAGGATCAAAATGAACAGTAGGCCCTAGAAATTTGTAACATTGATGTTATCTTCTCTGTGAATCGTTGGTGGGGTCAAGAAATAATTTTCATCAGTGTCTTGACTTGTCTGGCCAATTAAGCGGACGTGTCTCTGCAGTATAAGCCCATTAAGCTGAAAAGGTTGGGCCTACTGGGTATAATTGTAATTAAGAACAGCCCATCATCTCTCTTTTAATTTTACCAAAATAAATGCATATGCTAAGTAGAATAAAGTCATGGTTAAGAAAAGAAAAATGTTACATCCGTATCAGTATGTGGATTTCATAGGATTTTTTTTTCCTTTTTCTGTGGGACCTGAGACTCATTTGAAGTAACCTTGGCAGAAGGACCTCAGTGAGTCAGACTAGAAAGGATGTTTTGGGCTGAAATATAAAAAGCACATGTAATAATTAATGTAACAGCAGCTACAAGTGCCTGAGGTCAGTAGTTGCTACATCTATATTGCATGTAAACAAAGTATTAGTCAAAATTACTTTAAGAGAGCCCTAATTACATCTGTTTTAATTTAATTTAGTTTGATTTAATGATACTTTTTATATGAATTTGCTTCATGGTTACTCTGTTGAATTTCCTTTCCCTGAGAAGAACCCATAAGAGATTTTTTTTCGCCAGACGATTTAGTTTGGTGACTTTGGATATAGCCAAAGCATCGTATCTTACGGCACAGCATCTTCAAGTGAAAGAATGTAACACATATAAAGTCAGTAATTTAAGCTGAATTAAAATTTTGTTTAGTTTTTAAAATATGAGATTTACATACAATGAAGTACAAATATCTTAATGGTGTATTTGTGTGTATGTGTGTGTGTGTGTGTGTGTGTTTTGTTTGTTTTTGAGATGGAGTTTTGCTCTTGTTGCCCAGGCTGGAGTACAATGGCATGATCTCGGCTCACTGCAGCCTCCTCCTGGGTTCAAGCAATTATTCTCCTGCCTCAGTCTCCTGAGTAGCTGGGATTACAGGCGCCCATCACCACGCCTGGCTAATTTTTTGTGTTTTTCGTAGAGACGGGGTGTCACGATGTTGGTCAGGCTGGTCTCAAACCCCTGACCTCAGGTGATCCACCTGCCTTGGCTCCCAAAGTGCTGGGATTACGGGCGTGAGCTACCACCCCAGCCAGTGCATTCCTTGAGTTTTGACACATTCACATACTCGTGTCCCTGGGACTCCTATCATAATATGGAACATTGCTATCACCCAGCTAGTTTTTTCATGCTCCATCCCATCAACCACTGCCTTACTACCTCCACAGGCAACCTGTTTTGTGATGTTCTGTTTTGTTTTGTTTTTTCCTCATCGTCCATTCGATTTGCCTGTTCTAGGGTTTCATGCAAATGAAGTCTCATAATCCATACTCTTTTGTCTAAGGCTTCTTTCATGTGTCAGCTTAAATTTAATAGTTTTTCACAATGTATGTAATGGAAGCTACATTATAAGAAGTGGTGTAGAAGAAAGAGTGGTCCTGTTTCAAAGAAGAAAGAAGATAACATTCTTGTTATTTTGAAATAGCTAAAGTTGCAAATGTTTTTTATTGATCTATTTGCTAGTTAAAATTTTAATTGTGATAATTGTAGATTTACATCAGTTGAAGAAACACTGTAGCTTTACCTGGTCTCCCCTAGTGATAACATTTAGCAAAACTGTAGTACAATATCATAACTAGGATATTGATATTGATGTAATCTACCAATCTTACTCAGATTTCCATAGTTTTACCTGTACTCATTTGCATGTGTGTGTGTATATTCAGTTGTGTGCAGTTTTATCACATATATAGGTTTGTGTATCTACCACCACAGTAAAGATGCTGAACTGTTACAGCATGGATCCCTCATTGTTTTTTTGTAGCTGTACCCATTTTCTTCTCACCAGTCTCCTATCCTTATCCCTTGGAAACTACTTATTGTGTCTCCATTTCTAATAAATTTCATATACGTAAATAGAATCATATAGTTCATAATCTTTTGGAATTGGCCTTTTTTCTTTTTTTTTTTTGAGACGGAGTCTTGTTCTATCGCCCAGACTGGTGTTCAGTGGTGCGATCTTGGCCCACTGCAACCTTGGCCCCGTGCCAGGCTCAAGCGATTCTCCTGTCTCAGCCTCCTGAGTAGCTGGGACTATGGGCACCCACCGCCACACCTGGCTAATTTTTTTTTTTTTTTTTTTGTATTTGTGGTAAAGATGGGGTTTTGCCATGATGGCCAGGCTGGTCTCAGACTCCTGATCTCAGATGATCCATCCACCTTGGCCTTCCAAAATGTTAGGATTACAGGTGTGAGCCACCACACCCGGCCTATTTTTTATTTTAACCATTCTGATAGATGTGAAGGAATATCTTATTGTAGATTTAATTGGTGTTTCCCTGAGAGCTAATGACATTGAACATCTTTTCTTGGCCATCCATATATCATCTTTGGTGAAGTGGCTGTTCATGTCTTTTCCCCATTTTCTAATTGAATTTTTAAAAATCTATGTTTAAAAGAAAGATTATGCAAAGCACAACCCAAGTAGCTATCGATAACATTTGAGAAGAGCATCTCAAAAAAGATCTCACCAGACTTGAGAGATACTATTAGATAAATAAATTGAGCCAATTGATGGGTGTAGGTAGCTGTCCTGCAACAAATGGGTAAAAAGAGGAAGTGTCAACTTTTTGTGGATCCCACAGTTGTCAGTAGCTTGGGCTTCCAGGTGCTCCCACTTTCCCAGGTTCTGTGCTCTTCCTCTCTTCTACCCTAGACCTTCTATTCTTTCCATTCCTTTTCTTTTCCAAGACAGTTTCACTTTTGTTTCCCAACATGGAGTACAATGGTGTGATCTCAGCTCACTGCAACCTCTGCCTCCGGGGTTCAGGCGATTCTCCTGCTTCAGCCTCACAAGTAGCTGGGATTACAGGCGTGCACCACCACACCCGGCTAATTTTTACATCTTTAATAGAGATGGGGTTTCACCATGTTGGTCAGGCTTGTCTTGAACTCCTGAACTCAGGTGATCCACCTGCCCCAGCCTCCCAAAGTGCTGGGATTACAGGCATGAGCCATCGTGCCCGGCTCCATTCCTTTTCTCTACGACAAACCTGCGTGGCGACAGGTCCACTCCCTTGACTAGTTTAATTCTGAAGCATATTGATGAATTCCTCAAACAGATCTTGTAGACCAAATTATTCTATTTTTCTGTAGAGTCTGGGGATTTGAGATCATCTATCTGCACAGTTTTGTAGTGTTTGCTTCCATCACTCTAAGAGTAAGACAATATGTCAGAGTTATCTTGATGGAGGGATAAGAGAGAAACAGTTTGGAGACAGAGCAGAAAACCTTTCAAGTGTACTTGGTAATGAGTTTACTGCAGACTGACATATATAGGGGACATCAGGACTTTTCTTTAGATGATGCATTTCTGTCCAAGTAATAGAGTGCACAGGAGCCCAAGGCTTAAAGACAAAATAACCAGAATTTGTGTCCTTGTTCTGCCTTTACTTAGTGACATTGGGCAGATTACCTAACCTCTCTGAGCCTCCACTTAATTATTTGTTAAAATGTAGTGATACCACCCACCACAGTGGGTTATTGCAAAGATCAAATGGGATAATGTAATGCACTTGTCAGTGATAAAGCTCTATACAAATGTAGAGAGTATGTTCATAAGAATTATATTCCTGCTTCCCACAACAGAAGCAAACACAACATGGAAGAGAAACAGGCATTTTCATAGAATGAGGTCAAATGATCACTTTAAGTTTCTTGAAGGAGAGGAAAACCCCGAAGCATTATTGTTTTCTTAGATGTGATTTTAATTTTGTTTGGTAGGCAATACACTGCTGAAATAATTAACCAGCAATAATTGCTCTTCAGTTAGGCTCTAATATGGCCACTGAGCAGAGCATCTAAGAGACTTAAAATTGAGTTGCTTTAGATGTATTCCATTCTTACCCATTTAAATTATAGTTTTAAAGATGGGTTATGAATTGACTTGCCAGTCAAAGCCTTGCTTGGGGTCGTATTTCTCTGCACTTTCATCTTTAATCATCAGCTAGATTAGTCTTCTGGTTGAGTATAGAAGCTAGAGAGACCTAGGTTTATACAAGGAGTGCTGTTAACTGTGTGTGACCTTGGATCAAAGATTGGATTCCTCTCTTTATCAGTAATATGGGTTCAAGTGAAATTGTTAATTTACTACCTACACTGTCAAATTATTTGGATATCTGCCTTTAAATAGTAATGTTACAATATACAATACACACTGGAGAGTTGGTTTCCTTGTCTGTAAATTGAGATTTCACAGAAAAGGTTGATTGAAGGTCTGATCAGGGGTGAAATTATTTTGTTCTAAAATGTATCATTGGTAGCAAGCAGTTTAGGATTGGATGAAATCAAAAGCCAGTTTGCATGTGTGCAGTTCTATACCCCAGGTGTTAGTTTGGGCAATGTACTTTTGTGACTTAGGATAATTATAACGTCTCAAGGCTACTGTGAAGATCAGATGATACTAATTGTATGAGAAAATGCTTTGGAAATTGTAATGTTCTATGCAAACTTTCTTGTCAGTTGTATAGACCATAGTGGAGGAGGTGGTGGTAGTAGAAAGGAAAGGATGTGTTTGTCAAGCTTGAAAACTTGTGTTTAGGAATATTTTCAGCTAGTTACTGGACAGTGCTGGAAAAAAAGATTTCTTAAAAATTTCGGAAATGTTTAAGCGGTGTGAGCGGTGGCTCACACCTGTAATCCCAGCACTTTGGGAGACCGAGGCAGGCAGATCACGAGGTTAGATCGAGACCATCCTGGCTAACACCATGAAATCCCATCTCTACTAAAAAATATAAAAAATTAGCCAGGTGTGATGGTGCATGCCTGTAATCCCAGCTATTTGGGAGACTGAGGCAGGAGAATTGCTTGAACCTGGGAAGCAGAGGTTGCAGTGAGCTGAGATCACACCACTGCACTCCAGCCTGGGTGACAGAGCGAGACTCCGTCTCAAAAAAAAAAAAAAAAAAAAATTCCTTCTGGACTCCATGGATCTCATACTACTCCACTCTTGGAACACGCAGCCATGAGTTGAATCACTGTCTACTTTACATTTTAGCGGTTCAGTTTTATGTGGTGAAATTTACAAAATTGTCTCTTAAATCTGGGAGAGCCAATGCAATGACTTCAGATAGCACAATGGGGAGAATCTTAATGGAAACCCAGCCAATGATTAGATTAGGTGACAGGAAGGGGGTCAAATGGATTATGGAAAAATGAGGAAGGAAGTGAGTTGAGTCATTATGCTTTTAGTTACAGTATATTTTTACAGTTGATTCTGTGGGTGGTATGTTGTTTAATTCATTACAGCTTTCAAGGACCAATTTTAGATTAAAAGCATGAATGATTGAAGCTCTAACCAAACTCTAATCCTAGATACTAGAAAGTGATGACTTTTTAATGTCTTTTAATCTGAAATAGATTATGGCTTTTCTGTAGCTTTGGACTGTTCAAATGTTTATTTCCTTTAACATACCAACGGCTTACTTCACCCTCTTTGCAAACTTCTAAAGGGGTTGCTTCCTGTCCTTTAATATAGGATATTGACTTTTTAAAGAATGTGCATGTTTTAAAGGGACTTGCATTAGAAATTTGATGTCTGAAGCTTGTCACTCTTTTATTAAGAATTTAAACATTGTGGCCGGGCGTGGTGGCTCAAGCCTGTAATCCCAGCACTTTGGGAGGCTGAGACGGGCGGATCGCGAGGTCAGGAGATCGAGACCATCCTGGCTAACACGGTGAAACCCCGTCTCTACTAAAAATACAAAAACTAGCCGGGCGAGGTGGCGGGCGCCTGTAGTCCCAGCTACTCCAGAGGCTGAGACAGGAGAATGGCGTAAACCCGGGAGGCGGAGCTTGCAGTGAGCTGAGATCCGGCCACTGCACTCCAGCCCAGGTGACAGAGCAAGACTCCGTCTCAAAAAAAACAAAAAAGGAATTTAAATATTGTATCTGATTGCAATTACAATGCATAACCTTTGTAAAACCTTATTACTAATGTTTATCTTACTTGCATCCGATGATATGTCAATTACTATATTCAGTCATTGCCCTGAAAAATAACTCTAAGGAATTTATTAAATGGTACTTTTTCCTTGATTTCCACGTTGCCCCTTTTGTGGCTGATTTCATGTAGCCCTTTACCTGGAAGTCAGGCTTGGGACTGATCTTGGCCGGCTCTTGTGAGTGGGGCCAGGTGAAGGGCACATTCCTCTTTCTTTTCCTCTGCTTGCTCGGTGGCTTCTGGAGCAGGTTAGCCTCACAAGTTTCTTCTGTTCTTGCTCTAAAATTCATGGAGGTTCATTAATTCCCATGTGTTTAAGCAGCCTGCAGCTCTTTAGACTGCGTGGTGGCAGTGCGTGGTGGCACTTTGAGAGTGAATGGCACCACTCCGACGCGTGGTGGCAACTTTGAGAGTGAAGTTAATATTATTCTCATTTTTCGATTTAGTCTATAATTTGACTTTAAGTCTTCGGAGTAGATTTCTCTGTCCACCCTATTTAAAATAGCAATATTGTCCCTCCAATACTTTGTCGTTCTCTATCCCTTTTACCCTGCCTTGTTTTTCTTTGGCGTGCTTAAATGTATCTGATGTTACACTAAATATTTGTTTGCTGACTGGTTTACTGTTGGCCGGTCTCCTAGAATGTAAACATTGTAGGTAACGACGGCTTTGTCTGTTCATTCAGAAGAGCACTCTGCCTGGTAAATACACAAGTATTTGTTGGATTAATTAATTAATTAAATGTAATGCCATGAAACACACCAGTCCAGGAGATAGATTCCCCTAAGGTTAAGCTTATTTCAAATTCTAAGGTTGGTATCTTTGAAGCCTTGCTCCTTTCTCTCCGGCCTCAGTAACACTATCTTTTGTTGCATGAGAAAAAAAACTCCTGAAGAACATTATTTTGGGAGGAAGAGAGGCAAATGAATATGGGTGTCAGGTTATCAAGTAAATATTGGAACAATTTATAGCCTATGATTGGGAATGTTTATTTTGCTTAAATGTATATTTGGTCTGACCTTGCAGTTAGAGTTACTTAGGAAGTTGCCTAAATGTTAATGAATGTTTATGATGTGGACTATAGGCTGAAAGCACTTAAAATATAAATATTTAAGCCGTATGTTAAAAAATAACCAGAGCATTTGCAGCTATTTGGGATGGTGGAGGGAAATTGCCTGATTTATTGATAGAGCTGGGAATTTGGAGTCCTGGGTTCTAGTTCCATTCCTGCTTTTGGCAGCACTTCACAAAATGTCTGTGTTTAATAAATGTCTAATAGGGCAGTATTAATCCTTTTAAAATAATATCTTTATGCCACTTAGACTTTTTTTGTGCTCCAATTTCTCCAGCTTTTTTTTTTTTTTGAGATGGAGTCTTGCTCTATTGCCCAGGCTAGAGTGCAGTGATGGGATCTCGGCTTACTGCAAGCTCTGCCTCCCAGGTTCAAGCAATTCTCCTGCCTCAGCTTCCCAAGTAGCTGGGATTACAGGCGCCCGCCACCACGCCCGGCTAATTTTTGCATTTTTAGTAGAGACAGAGTTTCACCATGTTGGCCAGGCTGGTCTCAAACCCCTGACCTCCAATGATCCACCTGCCTTGGCCTCCCAAAGTGCTGGGATTACAGGCATGAGCCACCTCGCCTGGCCCGTTTCTCCAGCTTTATTGATATTTTGTTAGCCTATTCCTCAGGGTTTTCTTTAAAAAAAAAGCCAAAAGTTTCCCACTGTGTGTGTGTGTGCGTGTGTGTGTGCGTGTGTGTGTGTGCGTGCGTGCGCGTGTGTGTGCGCGTGTGCGTGCGTGTGTGTGCATGCGTGTGTGTGCGTGTGTGCGTGCGTGTGTGTGTGTGTGTGTATTTGCAGGGGGTTTGATTCCATCTTCTCATTAGTGCCTCATTAATACATTTTTCTGCCTCACATTTGTTTCAGCTTCACCTGAAAAAACAAACTAATGTCGTACTTAAAATATAGTATAACTGTGCCTCATGTAGTAAACATAATTTATAAAGAACCGAACTAGATGAATTTTGATGGGGAAAGGGGAATGTTGTTTCCAACGAAAGTAACCGAAGATGAGAGCTTTGTTCTCCCAAGCACAGAGGCTGGAGCTGGATAAATCTTGAAAGAAAGCAAGTAGGCACAAACCAGGTGCCTATTGAAAGAGGTCCTTTTACCACCATTAGTGTTATCAGGGCTTTTATGTCAAACTTCTGTCTCTGCTGTGCTGGGTGAATTTTTAACCGAACAGGCTTTACAATTGGAGCAATGGAATAGACTATAAACAACGGCTAAAACCACTTCAGAATTCCTAAGGCCTGACTCAGCCCCACCTCTCACTTGGCTCTTTCCATGCACTCATCTCTCTGCTGGGCTTTCTCGAGGTGTGGTCCTGGGACCACTGGCATCCGATCACTTGTGGCACTTGTTAAAGCTGCTAATTCCTGGCTTCAACTGTAGACCTGCTGAATCAGAAACTGTTGGGGAAGAGTCTTGAAATCTTCATTTTTAACAAGCACCTATCAGGTGATTCTTAGGCACATTAAAATTTGAGAGCCGGTGACATAGTCCCAGATTAGTACTGTCACATCTCTTAAGGTGACACTTTATTTTTATTTTTTAACTTTTATTTTTATTTATTTATTTATTTATTTATTTGAGACCGAGTCATACTCTGTCTCCAAGGCTGGAGTGCAGTGGTGCCACCTCGGCTCACTGCAACCTGAGGCGATTCTCCTGCCTCGGCTCCTTGAGTAGCTGGAACTACAGGCATGCGCCACCTTGCCTGGCTAATTTTTGTATTTTTAGAGAGACAGGGTTTCGCCATATTGGTCAGGCTTGTCTCAAACTACTGACCTCAGGTGATCTGCCTGCCTTGGCCTCCCAAAGTGCTGGGATTACAAGTGTGAGCCACTGTACCCAGCTGGCACTTGATTTTATATCTTTTTCTGGACTGTGCCATGCCATGAGTGGAGGGGAGAAAACTGAAATATGGAGAAAGATCTTTGTTCTCCTCTAGTTCCAGTTCCTTAATAAAGTTCATAGGAAGAACAGAGAGCCCATACACTCACTTCTTCAATGTGCCTGCTCTTTAGCGGGATATTCTGTGTCTACTAGATTTTAACATACTGATTTACATAAGCAAGGAACACTTGGACAGATCATTGAAAAAATGTGTGAGCTTAGCAAGAGCACACACACCACTGATGTGCATCACCCTTGGGTGAGGATGTTATCTGGCTGACCAAGCGAGATGCGTTTAATATGCAGGGTGGGTTGGGGCTAACATTTCAGTGTTGAGTGACATTCAGGACTTGTTAATGTGATTGACTGATGTGGAATCTTCTCCCACACAGTATATGGTGGGTCTTAGGAGAGAGTTGGATAAAAATAGTGTGCTAAAGGTTCAAAAATGGAATGTATGTGGTCAAACCTTTGTGATAGTTGTTTGTGAAGACTGTAAGGGTTGGAGTTTCCTGATGTGTGAAATGCAGCCCTACTAATGTAAGGGTATAGTCTGCCACAGTTTTTCAGAGGTGGGCTCAGGGAGGGTGCTTTCAAACTGTTTCAAACAGTAAGGAATTCTGGAGCTTTCAACTAGTCATGGAAAAATTGAGTTTTGTTGTACACTGAGCACCTGTGATGAGAGGGGAAAAGGCAGTTTCATTGGTTTACTTAAGTCGGCAGAGAAGGCTGCTGTGCACAGCTTCCATTGCATCATTCAAAAAGAGAGTTTGTGTGGGAACTTTGCAAGTCAGTTTCCCTGTATGAAGTGATGGAGAGAGTGATTAAGAAACTGAACTTTCTCTGTGTTCTTGCCCTTAACCATCGCCAGTTTGTGGGAGATTAAGAAGTTGATTCATTTTATGGAGAATTAATTTATTTTGATATAGCCAGATGGACGGGTCATGAAAATTTGTTGACATACTTTTCTAAACTGCTACATTAGATCAAATATTCTAAAAAAAAAAAAAAAAAAAAAAGAAAGGGTTTGAAGAGACCCAGTGACTTACAAGGTATGCTTTTATCACTGATGTGAGAAGACATGTGAACACATTGAACTTAAAACAGCAAACCCAGAGCATGGCTCAGCTGCTTGGAGACCAGTGGGGCAGAGGCAGCTGGGCTTGTACATTACGCATGTAGGAGCTGGGGGCTGTGCTCAGTCCTCATCTCAGAACCCACCCACGACATGTGGATGCAGGGAAGTCTCACAATTTTAGAAAAGATTCACAGTTTTTCTTGGGCCCAATCCTGACTTAAATTCCTATAGCTGCTTTTAGAATACACACCTCTTTGCATTCCTGTTCAAAATTTGGATTCTCTACCTATTTTGTAGGCTTGTGGGAAGGATTAAACCAGACAGTATTTATGAAGTTCCCATCCACTTACTGATGCACAATAAATTCTTGGCAAAATGAGTCCCCTCCCCACCATGAAAAAATAAAATGTATTGATGGAGGGAAAGGAATTAGTTCAGAGATGTAAAGCACCGGTGCTGTCAGCAGCTTTCTCAGGCTTTTTCCTTCCAGCAGTTTTCACCCGAGACAACCCCAAAGTGTCCTTTTACATTTTAGTAGGACATGCAGTTGTGAGGGAGAGTCAGGTTTTCCTCGTTTACGCTTCCATAGTTTTTACCCTGCAGACCCTGAATATTTTTGCCCTTAGAACGTAAAAAGGAGAGAGAATGAAGCAGCCCATCATCACTAAGGGATAGAACCTTTACCTGTTGTTCCCATGACAGTATAACAATACACAGGATCCACATGTGACAAGAGTCTTTTTATCCCTTGTAAACCAAGAAACAAAAAATCGTCTTATAAGCTGAGACATTTTAAGAGAACAGGCCCATGGTGTTTTCACCCCCTTGCTCTGCTGTTTTTTGGTTTTTGTTTCTAGGACGGGTAAAGAAGCAGGTTATAGAGGTTTCCTGGAACACCTGTGTGAGGATCTCCCTGGGTGCTGGGTGTTGGAGAGCTAGCGCTACACAGCCTGTTGGTGGGAAGAGTGAACAGACGGTTGGTTGCATGTTGATAGGAGCTGTGGACGCTCTAGTAAATACAGAGCTCTCCTTAGGGGGAAAATGCTTTAGCTTTAGATGTTTTGACTTTAGCTTTTATTGCTGGGGTTTCAGACTTTTAGAGAGGCACAGCTTGACTAAGATTAGCTAAAGCAGCATCTTAATTGAACAAGTAACAGCTATTGGGACAACCAGATATAATTAACTTTGATGTTTTAGAATTCCTTTTCCATTCTTCGATTGGTTCGCTTGTGTTTTGATCCCTAATGATGTGTGCACAATTAATTACACTAGAAGAGAAATGTCTTGTGTTTATATTCAATATTACCAGATTATTCTTTCTGTCGAGGGCCAGGACATTTTCACCTCATGGAAGGATGGATTGGTAAGGAACAGGCTGTACTCTGCTAAGTATGTTTTCAGTAACAGATAGTAACATCACAAATTCAGGGTCAGAATAAACTATCACAGACTAGACAAATATCTGTGATGTTAGGAAATGGAGTAGAGTATGGAGATGGACTCATAAGATCATTAGTAGTGAAAATGAACTTATATCAGTCTTGAAGCAAACTCACTACCTCCTTATCTGTATATAGTTTTGCGTGTGATATTCCTGACTTGGGGAATAGTTGGAGATTTACCAGGTTTTCGTATTATTGTAACTTCCTTCTAATCTCTTTATTTCTATAAATTTGGAGATGATATAAAAATATGGCCTATTACTAAGAAATCAGAAGTTATGTATTGTGCCTTTCTAGTCACTTGCTATTTGTGTCTTCTGGGCAAGTCATTTAAATTTCCTGAACCTCAGTTTTCTCATCTGTAAAGGGGATGTGCCTACCTGGTAAATTGCTGTGGGATCAAATGAGATAAATGTGTGTGCAAATGCCTTTGACACTTGGAAGTTCTTTATAAATAGAATTCTATTATGCACAGAGAGTGAACGGGCAGTCTAGAATAAGTGAAGAGGATATCTGCTGCCTTTTCAAAGTCTAACCACTTATCCCCCAAATAAGTACTCGCAAAGGAATGTTTCCTCTTCCAGGCATGCGCCCCTCATATCAGTCTTCCTTTACTCATCCTATCACTGCTTCTATTATTTTGGAACCTTAGGACATTAGGTGACAGACACTGTTTTATGGAGCATACTGAAGAACTGTTTGAAAAGTATTGGCCGGGTGTGGTGGTTCACGCCTGTAATCCCAGCACTTTGGGACACTGAGGCGGGCAGATCAGTTCAGGTCAGGAGTTTGAGACCAGCCTGGACAACATGGCAAAACCCCATCTCTACTAAAAATACAAAAATTAGCTGGGCGTGGTGGCAGGCGCCTGTAATCCCAGCTACTTGGGGGGCTGAGCCAGGAGAATTGCTTGAGCCCAGGAAGTGGAGGTTGTGGTGATCCAAGATCGTATCACTGCGCTCCAACCTGGGCAAAAGAGCAACACTGTCTCAAAAAGAAAAAGAAAAGAAAGGAAAATTATTGTGGGCTCAAATAAGACTGGGTCAGTTAGTAGAAGCAAATAGAACTCCCCTTTCCTCCCCTCCCCTCCCCTCCCCTCCCCTCCCCTCCCCTCCCCTCTCCTCTCCTCCCCTCCCCTGTCCTATCTCTCTCTCTTCCTTTCCTCTTCCTTCTTTTTTATTTCTCTCTCTCCCTTTCCTCTTCCTTCTTTTTTATTGAGACAGGGTCTTGCTCTGTCACCCAGGCTGTAGTGCAGGGATGTGATCTCTGCTCACTGCAGCCTTGACCTCCCAGGCTCAACTGATCATCACACCTCAGCCTCCTGAGTAGCTGGGCCCACAGGTGCAAACCACCATGTCCAACTAATTTTTTGTATTATTTGTAGAGATGAGGTCTTGCCGTGTTGCTCGGGCTGGTCTCAAACTCCTGGGCTTAAGCAGTCTTCCTGCCTTGGCCTCTCAAAGTGGTGGGATTATAGGTGTGAGCCACTGTGCCCACCCCCTTTTTTCTTTTCTTTGTTTTTCTGTCTTCCTTTTCCGCCACTTTTTTCCAGCATATATATTAAAATTTTGTGTATCAGCCCAGATTTTTAGATCCAATTGTGGGTACAAGAATTTGGATCCATTTTATCCAGAAAATGATATTTTACATTGTATTTTCAAGATAGATGAGCTGGTTTATAAACATGTTTCTAATTTTTTTTTTTTTTTTTTTTTTTTGCCTTTGAAGCTTAAGAAGTTGAATAAATATCACTATGCTTATTCTGACCTTGCACCCATTATGTATGTTGGAATCAGGTCCTCCTGCAGTTTTATTTTCATTTTTATACCTTTTTGATCATCATCACACTGCGAGTTAGTTTAGGAAGGTGATTTGAAGCAATTGCTTCTGTTGAGTTTGCTTGATGATCTTCCTTGCAGACACGTCCATTTACTTATCATGTAAAAATTAATTTACCTATCATACATAACGACACAATCCTTGCCGTAAGTGCATGCTAAGTATGAGATTAGCATGCTGGCATTTAGAAACGTTCCTCCCCCTTGTTCCTTTAAATGTATTTTGTTGTTTTGCTCTGTGTGACATCAAATTTATACTTGTCCTTTTCTTTTAAAGACAAGTTGTAGGAAGGAAAAGACAAGATCATAACATTAAGATTGAATGTGTTTCTCAATCTTCGCATCCTTACATAGTTTCTTTGATGTATTCGAGTTTGCTATAAAATGTGAGGGGAGGAAGAAGGGCAACCAGTGATAATCAAAGGGGAAGAAAGATCAGGGTAGGACTCGGTGACATTTGAGGGTAAGTTTGGGAGCTGTTGCAAGAGTTATTGCTGCCTGTGACTATTTGGCCTGGCTACATGTCAGAGCCATTAACTTCAGAATAACAGAGCCTTTAAGAGAATGTACTCTTTTAGAAAACTCCTCGTTAATTTAATTTATGGAAGGGGAGGGGAGTTGAGGACCAGGGAGCTGGAAGCATGGGGTTTCACCAGTGCCTAGAGTTTCAGTTAAAAAAGAAACAAAAAAAGGTACAAAAGCTGAGAATGCTGGATTATATGAAAGATTTTTAAAAATCCCCTGCTCTGTCTCTGGTGGCCTTGGAGCCTGTCCTGCTTGAGAAGGAATTGCCTCCTCAGTGATGGCTTTTGGAGCTCTACCCTAACATGGATCCCAGCTGGGAAATCTTCAGCTCTAATTAAGCTTGGCTTGTTTTGATTCTCTTCCAGCCTTGTGGTTGAATAGCTTTGTGTATGTAGCCTTTTGCTAACAACTTTTCCCACAGTCAGGAAAACCTATGTCTTCAGTGTCAATCATTACCTGGAAGTCTTTGGCTGCCATCTCACAGGAAGTGGCTAACTTGTGTACATGACTCTCCCTCTTGCCCCCTGGCCTCCCCCAACAGATTTCACGGTATTTTGGGAGTGGATGGAACAAAGCTATCATTACTCATAGAAGAACGGGAAAAGACAGTGTTGTCTGGGTCCATGGAGCCACAAGAACACACCAGGATTGATCATTCCTCTTTCTCTTAATTGTCTTTTGCCTTGCCCTCCCCTGCTAGGATAGAAGAGGTGGGATAAGATGGATGGGGATGGAATTTATTAAATAGATTATTCAAAAATACTTGTTAAACCTGGCCAGGCGCGGTGGCTCACGCCTGTAATCCCAGCACTTTGGGAGGCCGAGGAAGGCGGATCATGAGGTCAGGAGATCGAGACCATCCTGGCTAACATGGTGAAACGCTGTCTCTACTAAAAATACAAAAAAATTAGCCAGGTGTGGTGGTGGGCACCTGTAGTCCCAGCTACTCAGGAGGCTGAGGCGGGAGAATGGTGTGAACCCAGGAGGCAGAGCTTGCAGTGAGTGGAGATCACGCCACTGTACTCCAGCCTGGGTGACAGAGCTAGACTCCATCTCAAAAAAAACCAAAAAAAAAAAACAAAAACGAAAACAAAAAAACCCAACTTTTTAAGCTTATCTACTGTTTGCCATATCCTAAGACCCAAAGGAGGGAAGAATGCCATCATGCCAAGTCATGGGATGGCAGTGATGGTATTGCTATGGTGCTGTGTACACAAGACCATGAGAGTAAGAGGAAGGAGCCTAGTGTGTGGCCTCAGAGGGTCAAGGGAAATTCAGGAAGTGGCATTTGGCTAAGAATTATAGAGTCAATACACATTTGCAAGGTTTTAAAATGAAAATGGAGGCTGGGTGTGGTGGCTCACGCTTGTAGTCCCACCACTTTTTGAGGCCGAGGCGGGCGGATCACCTGAGGTCAGGAGTTCGAGACCAGCCTGGCCAACATAGTGAAACCTTGTCTCTACTAAAAATACAAAAATTAGCTGGGCATGGTGACACGTATCTGTAATCCCAGTTACTTGGGAGGCTGAGGCAGGAGAATCACTTGGACCCAGGAGGTGGAGGTTGCAGTGAGCCAAGATTGCACCACTGCCTAGGTGACAGAGCGAGACTCTGTCTTAAAAAAAAAAATTAAAATTGTTCATATGATTGGGCTGGACGCTAGACTGTTTGGGAGATGAAGTTATATGCTCTGGGGGTGTATTGGAAACTCATGCAGTACTTTCTTTGGTCACAGTGATTGGAGGGCACTTCTGGCATTGAATGAGCAAAGCCCATGCAGCGGGTACGATGCAATTCACAAGATAGTCCTGCACATGAAGAACTGTCCTGTGTTTAACATGATTATTCTCAAGCATCTCAACAGACATTTATGTAAAGTTAATGACAGAACCTGTCTATAAGTGTTTGAGCTAGAACCTAACTTTGTTTTACATATAGGTACAAAGTATTCGTTGCCAGGCTTAATGCACACTGAATTTTCCAGGAATAAAACTACTTTGTCAATTGGGGGAAGATTACACATCGTTTTATGTGGATCTTTACTAAATACTGTTCACAGTTTAGAGAAATTGTGTCAGCCGTGGCCACACCACTTTAGAAATTTGAATGATCAATAAACATACCGCGTGGATCTGTGTTTGGAGCTGTTGTATTCACGGTGATTCCATGCACACAGCTACTTCATGATGTCTTCTCCTGCAGTTTTATGCCAATATGTAAAAACGACAAGTTATTATCAATTCCATTCCCCCCTTTTTCTTCTATATTTCAGATATTATATTGATTTATTTTTAGAAATTATTATGCAGGTAGGTTATATACTACTTATGATTTTTATTTCAAGACAGAAAAGAGTGTTATTAGAAGGGACTTGGGATTGATAGGCTTGAAAACCCCCGCCTAGATCTTGAAGTACCTTGTATACTATTAAAAGGAGCTATGTATTTTATAGTCCTTGAAGTATGCCCTTCAAACTGTCTACGTAAGAATCACCTAGAGAGCATTTTCAAACTTCAGCGTCCTGGGCCCCATTTTAGAACTACTGAATTCCTTGTGGGAGACTTGAATTTATCTTATGTCAGTCACCCTCTCCCCAAGCTACACGTGACTTTTTTTTTCCTTTTTCTTTTTTTTTGAGACGCAGTCTTGCTGTATCGCCCAGGCTGGAGTGCAGTGCCGTGATCTTGGCTCACTGTATCCTCTGCCTCCCGGGTTCAAGCAATTCTCCTGCTTCAGCCTCCCAAGTAGCTGGGATTACAGGTGCCTGCCACTATGCCCAGATAATTGTTTTATATTTTTAGTAGAGAGGGGGTTTCACCATGTTGGCCAGGCAGGTCTCAAACTCATGACCTCAGGTGAGCTGCCCACCTCGGCCTCCCAAAGTGCTGGGATTACAGGTGTTAGCTACCATGCCTGGCCCCCAACTTGCACATGACTCTTATCCCACTAACATTTGAGAATGCACTGCTATAGAATTTCTCTAAATTTAAGAATTTAGAGAAATGGAGGGACATAAACAGGTTTTGGGGTTAAAAATAATACTCTGGGTTGGGTGTGGTGGCTTACACCTGTAATCCCAGCACTTTGGGAGGCTGAGGTGGGCAGATCACCTGAGGTCAGGAGTTTGAGACCAGCCTGGCCAACATAGTGAAGCCGTGTCTCTACTAAAAATACAAAAATTAGCCAGGCGTGGTGGTGGGCATCCATAATCCCAGCTACTTGGGAGGCTGAGGCCGGAGAATTGCGGAACCTAGGAGGCAGAAATTGCAGTAAGCCGAGATCTCTCCACTGCACTCCAGCCTGGGTGACAGAGTGAGACTCTGTATCAAACAAACAAACAAAAACCCCAAAACTAAACTCTCATAGGACTTTAATGGCAGATTGAAGGAGCTTGAGACTGACAGCTGAGAACCACTGAAGTTTCTATTGTAATGTTCTAGTTAAAAAATTTTGATGAAATACAGCATGGTATGTGGTAGACATGGGTGAGAGGAGTTATTATGAAGTGAAATGATACAATGAGTGATAGCATTGGGGGAATTAAAGAGAATAAAGGGAGATTAAAGATAACAAAAGATGGTTTTTGCTAGGTAAATGGTGTTATCATTTATCAAGTTGGGGATTTCAGTGGGGTGGGTGGCTAGGCTGTGGCTTCTGGTTTGGGCATGCTGACATTTGGTTTCCTGTCATGCCTGTCAGTGGAGATTGGGTATATACAGATATGATTTAATTTAGGAGAACCATCTCCTAGAGATGAGCATTAGGGAATTATTCACATATGGATGGTAGTTGAAGCCGTTCAAGTGGTAGAGATTGTTGCCCAGGGAGTACACAGAATTTCCACATACAGGATGATATATATGTGGGCTGCTTCTCCGTGTTTCTAAGTGAGTTTTACTCCCATAATATTCAGGGCTCCTTTAAGGTATGATAGTTTTAATTATTGAAGATAATGTTAGTTACGTTGTAGCTCCATATCTTTGCTGAATAAGCTTAATTGGGGTGTGGTGTGGGAAACCCATACACTTTCAGACATATAGCATGCCTCTTGCTTTTTTTTGTTTGGAGACAGAGTCTTGCTCTGTTGCTCAGGCTGGAATGCAGTGGTGTGATCTTGGCTCACTCCAGCCTCCACCTCCAAGCTATTCTTCCTGCTGCAGCCTCCTGAGTAGCTAGGATTATAGGCGTCCACCATCACCCGGCTAATTTTTGTATTTTTTGGTAGAGATGGGGTTTCACCATGTTGGCCAGGTTGGTCTTGAACTCCTGACCTCAGGTGATCTGCCCACCTTGGCCTCTCAAGGTGTTGGAATTACAGGTGTGAGCCATGGCACCTGGCCAACATCCCTCTTGTTTTGTTGCTTAGTCCAGCCTTGGGACCAAAGCTGTGCCTGAAAAAGACTAATGATATAGTTTATGATACGGTAAAAAAGGTTATAGTGAAAACAGCTGCCAGTCTACAAAATTAGTGTGGTTTATAGAAATTGGATCTTTGAGAGCTATTGATTATTAAGACCCCAAAACAACTGGTTTTTACTTGCCTCTGCATTTTTTTTCCTTAAAGAATACACATACCCTAGTCTTTGAAGGGTATAATTTATTTGGGTTGGGGTATCTTCTCTAAGGAGATTCTAGTTTTGTTGTCTAATAGTCATTTTCCATGCAGTTCCTTCCTTTCCACGCATTCACATTTAAATTGACAGAAACATGTAAAATTTAACACAAATAGACTGATGTTTTTGTTTGGCCATTGACCTCTGAGTGTCAAATATCACAGGTTTTTTCTGTTTTTGTCTTTCTCTTTCTTTCATTATGACAAGTGGCACTATCAAGTTTTTTCATACATGAATGCTTGGTATTTCTTTCCTTCCTCTGATAATTTAGAAACAAGTCTGGCAAGTGCTTTTTAGAACTTTTCGTAGTCAATACTGAATGCCTTTAGTTAGAAGCCTACGATTCCAGCCCTCCCTATGGTTTTCACTCTTGGCGATTTCACTTTAATGGTTTAAAATCACAAAGTTCTAGGCTCTGGGGACTGACTTCATAGGGGAGAGTCTACGTATTTAAAAGCATTTTTGCAGTGCCAGCTGTGGCTAATGTTGTGTCAGCATTTCCATCATCGTAATTCCCAACATTCGAGGGTTTATAACGAGACTGTTAAATTTCACCACAAACTGAAGCTTGGTATGCAAGAATTGAGCCTGAAGCAAACTTTTTCATTTAAAAAAATGTAGTTTCTCTATAAAGCCACTAATAAAGAAGCAAAGCTAGTGATTATTGTTGTTACAGTACCCAAACTGCTTGGTTTACTTAATACTTCAGGGACATTAGACTTTAATATAAGGCAATCACTCCAGGAGTTTGGAGAAAAAACAGAGTATGAATGTGAGTGATATTTAATTTCGGAGGGTGTCTGTTTGAACATTAGAAAACATTTTCTTCTCAATTTCAGGATAATTTTCTAGCCTTGTTTATCTAAATGTCCTGCGGGGAAGCAAAAATGTTTGGGGCTCATGATAATGAACTCAATATAAATATGCAAATGCTTAAAACCTCAAGCAGGTCCCTTTCCTCCAACCTCAGAGCAAGAGAAATGATAGGCATATCCATGAGGGTGCAGTACAGCATGGGACTGGCCATCGAGCTGCTGCAATCTTCATTTAATAATGTTCTTTCATTCCTGTGTAACGTTGATCCTCAAGGACCACTGTAGGGAGAGCAGATACCTAGAGAATTTTTTTTTTTTCCTTGCAGTAATGATGATTGATTTCTGCAGATACATCCCCATTCTCTGGCTCCGACCTCCCTTGTGACTGGCAGGAAGCATATGCAAGATGCTAATTTGAGTTAAGCACAAAATCTACGGCCTTGCAACAGAAACAGCATGATTCACATATGGATGAACCCATGGCTCTGGCTTCTTTAGTACTCCATACTTAAATCACCTAAATGACTTAGCCCACAGGTTAATGGAATGAAAGCTAAAGATAACCTTGTGAGGGTCAAGTTGGCCAACCTTGTCCTCCCTTTACAGTGTTCAGAGATATTCATTCTATTGTTCTTCCCCTTTTTACCTCATATTGGCTCTTTTCGCCATATTCTCTCCATTTTCATCACCTCTTCTGGGTGTATTTTCCCTTCCCTTCCCTTCCCTCCCCTTCCCCTTCCCCTTCCCCTTCCTTTCTTAAGAGGTGAGGTCTCACTCTGTCACCCAGGCTGGAGTGCAGTGGTGTGATATCAGCTTACAGCAGACTCCAGGGCTCAAGTAATCCTCCCACTTAAGCCTCCCGACTAGCTGGGACCACCACAGGTGCACCCCACCACTCCTGGCTAATTTTTTTTATTTTTGGTAGAGAGAGGGTTTCACCATGTTGCCCACACTGGTCTTGAACTCCTGAGCTCAAGTGATTTGCCCACCTTGGCCTCCCAAAGTGCTGAGATTACAGGCGTGAGCCACCGCGCCAAGCCTCCTGGGTGTATTTTCTTCCCTCCCTTCTTCCTTAATCCAAATAGTCCAGACTGAGGAACTGTTTGTGGAGATTCTGCTAGGTATTAAGTGAAAAGCTCAGCTTTCTTTTTTGTTTTGTTTTGTTTTGTTTTTTGAGACGGAGCCTGGCCTTGTTGCCCAGGCTGGAGTGCAGTGGCGCAATCTCGGCTCACTGCAAGTTCCGCCTCCCAGGTTCAGGCCATTCTCCTGTCTCAGCCTCCTGAGTAGCTGGGACTACAGGTGCCCGCCACCACACCCGGCTAATTTTGTTTTTATATTTTTAGTAGGGACAGGGTTTCACCGTGTTAGATAGGATGGTCTCGATCTCCTGACCTCGTGATCCGCCTGCCTCGGCCTCCCAAAGTGCTGGGATTACAGGCGTGAGCCACCACGCCCGGTCTGAAAAGCTCAGCTTTCACATACATGCACTACAACATTTGAGTGGATGGGTGCAGATTGATAGATATTGAAGTAATATATCATTTATATAAACACGTGTGTGCATACATACACATATATAATATATATGCCTGTATATATATATACATTTGTAATCTGACTACAGACATCCTCAGCAACAATAACAGTTATGCTGCTTAGGTTACGGAGTTGCAAACACCTATAATGAATTAGAAAAAGGTGTTCCTGGCTGGGCGCGGTGGCTCACGCCTGTAATCCCAGCACTCTGGGAGGCCGAGGCGGGCGGATCACGAGGTCAGGAGATTGAGACCATCCTGGCTAACACGGTGAAACCCTGTCTCTACTAAAAAAATACAAAAAAATTAGCCGGGCATGGTGGCGGGCGCCTGTAGTCCCAGCTACTTGGGAGGCTGAGGCAGGAGAATGGCGGGAACCCGGGAGGGGGAGCTTTCAGTGAGCCGAGATCTGGCCACTGCAGTCCAGCCTGGGCGACAGAGCGAGATTCCGTCTCAAAAAATAAAAAGAAAAAATAAAAAGAAAACGGTGTCCCTTTTGGCTTCAGGGCATGTGGTTTGGCAAGCAGATGAGGGCTGGCTGTGTGTCCCCACTCACGCCCTGGTTTGGGCATGATTGTGTAGGGGACATCTTGCCCAGCCCTATGAGCAGCCCTGAGAATGTCACTGATGAGCATTAATATTTCTTTCAATGTATGAGGTTTTCTTCCGTTACTCAAA
This sequence comes from Macaca nemestrina, assembly GCF_043159975.1. Classification (NCBI taxonomy): domain Eukaryota; kingdom Metazoa; phylum Chordata; class Mammalia; order Primates; family Cercopithecidae; genus Macaca; species Macaca nemestrina. Next base: position 162,251,257 of record NC_092129.1, on the reverse strand, counting down.
ATGTGACCCCGATTTTAAGGAAACCGTCACTAATACTCAATGGATAACGAAGTATTGTTAATATAATGCAAGCTTCTTTTATTTTATCTTAATTTACTTTATTTTTGAGATGGGTCTCTGTTGCCCAAGCTGGAGTGTAGCGGTGCTCAAAGCTCACTGCAACCTCCAGCTCCTGGGCTCAAGTGATTCTCCTGCCTCAGCCTCCTGAGTAGATGGGACTACAGTTGTGCACCACCAGGCCTAGCTAATTATTTATTTATTTATTTTTAATTTTTATAGAGACGGGGTCTTGCTGTGTTGCCGAGGCGAATCTGGAGCTCTTGGTCTTAAGTGATCCTTCCACCTTGGCCTCCCAAAGTGCTGGGATTACAGGCGTAAACCACTGCATCTAGCTTCTTTCACTTTATATCTGAGAATGTATTAATATCTGAATTTTTAGACTATTAGAAGAGGCAAATGGTTAGAGGAATTGTTTGTGCAGACAACTGGCTGTTCGTGTTACAGTGTGATGATTTGTGGGCAAATATTAGCCAGGCCTCTGAGTGTGACCTGGGGTTATTTTTCTCCCCATCAGCAATTCAGAAGGTAACTTTCAAACACAGATATCTTTTTTTGTACTGAACAATTAAGTTGTATGAATGCCCTGACCAGGTCTCTTAGATTCCTACAGTTTGATGGTTGTCAGTTGGGATTATATGCATGGATAAATAAGTATTTTAGTAATTCTTGTTTTTATGAAATTCACATCCTAGGCTGGGCTCTGTGGCTCAGGCCTGTAATCCCAGCACTTTGGGAGACCGAGGTGAATGGATCACCTGAGGTCAGGAGTTTGAGACCAGCCTGGCCAACATGGTGAAAGCCCTTCTCTACTAAAAACACAAAAATCAGCCAGGTGTGGTGGCGTGCACTTGTAATCCCAGCTACTTGGGAGGCTGAGGAGAATTGCTTGAACCCGGGAGGCAGAGGTTGCCGTGAGCAAGATCACGCCATTGCACTCTAGCCTGGGTGACAAGAGTGAAACTGTCTCTGAAAAAAAAAAAGAAAGAAAAAAAAGAAAAGAAAGAAATTCATATCCTAGTCTTTTCTAAGTTTAGTGGCGTAACTATAATTAGAGAGAATGTGAGAACCAAAGAGCCCAGATAACAGGGAAACCAGGCTGGCTTTAGGACATTAAATGTATGGACCACTATGTGCATTTTAGGAAATCAATGGGCTTTTTAACCTGCCTTCACCAGGCCGGTTGTTTTCCATATTGACTTTTTTTTTTTTTTTAAACCATTTTATTGAGAACAAAATGTTTTATGTGTTTCATGTACAACTTGATGAATTTGGGGAGAAGTGTATAGCCTTGATAATCAAGACTATAAACTTAACACTTTCAGAATTTTTCTCTGCTACTTTTATTGATTTATTTTAAAATTTCTTTTCCTTTCCTTTTTTTTTTTTTTTTTAGGCAGAGTCTTGCTGTGTCACGCAGACTGGAGTGCAATGGCACGATCTTGGCTCACTACAATTATTTTTAAATTTCTAAAATTTTTTTTTTTGTGGTAAGAACATTTAATGTAAGTTCTATTTTCTTAGCAAAATGTTAGGTATAATAAAACATTATTGTTAACTAGAGGCCCTATTTTGTCCAGAATTTATTCATCTTGCATATAAACACTTTGTACCCTTTGAATCCCTCCTCACCATTTCTCCCTCCTCCAGCCACTATTCTGGAAACCACCTTTCCACTCTTTGGTTCTATGACTTTGAATATTTTGGATTCCTCGTAAAAATGGGTTCATGCAATATTTGTCTTTCTGTGTCTGGCTTGTTTCACTTAGCGTAATGTCTTCTAGGTCCATCCATGTTGTTGCAAATGTCAGACAATCCTTCTTATATATATTCCATTCATACTCATTTATTTCTGTCTTCCTCCCGTGTGTGAAAAAGATAATCCATGATGCTGACATAATGATGTCCTCCTTTAATCTCAACCATATTGATGTAGATGTTCTCTGCTGACACATACGGGTAACTGGTGCTACAAGAGAGAGAATATGAATCTGTTGCTGCCATTATGAGACCTTATTTTTACATGGAAACGAAATCATATTGAGTGAGATGCAAACTGCTTAGATGAAATGTTTATAAGAACCAATTTAAGTCATTATAAACAGAATGAATAACTTGATTATCTCGGAGCATATTGTTTCAGAATAAGAAGTTAACTCTAGAGTTCTGTGTCTTTTTCCTTTGAAAATGATAAAGTAGTTCCTCAGCTCTGTGATTCACTTCCTGTTTTGGGGGACAGGATGTTGGATAAATGGTAAGGCCCAGACATGTCTACTCTTCTAGCTTTGCAAATGGGTCAAGTTTCCATTGTTTATTCAAGGAACAGGGATAAAGTTGCCTCTTGTCAAAAACTAGAGGAAACTTCTTAGAACAGAAGGCCATGCTTTAGGGATGTTTTAATCCATATATTCTTTTTATTCTCTGGCCTTGGATTTACTCTTTTTATAATTTTGTCTTTTGGTTTGTCTTCTCTATGTCTTCTTTCTGTAATGACGACTAGCAGTTGATCATGTGTTGTCTATAAGAAGACGAGTGATTCATAGTAGCTTAAATATGCATCTCCCTATTCCCTCCCTAACAAAATTTTGGAGGCACGCAAAAATGAGTCTTTTAAATGAGATTTAAAACTTGTCAGGCCAGATGTGGTGGCTCATGCCTGTAATCCCAGCACTTTGGGAGGCCGAGGCGGGTGGATCCCTTGAGGTCAGGAGTTTGAGACCAGCCTGGCCAACATGGTGAAACCCCGTCTCCACTAAAAATACAAAAATTAGCTGGGCGTGGTGGCTCATGCCTGTAGTCCCAGCTACTCAGGCAGCTGAGGCAGGAGAATCGCTTGAACCTGGGAGGTAGAGGTTGCAGTGAGCCGAGATCACACCACTGCACGCTAGTCTAGGTGACAGAGAGAGACTCCGTCTGAAACAAAACAAAATAAAACAAATTTTCTTTTCTAAAGTCTCAAAGCTTTTTTCATTTCCATTGTACACTTCAAATGAACAATGAAATTAATACTAGCATTTGATTTGACTATTGATTTGTCACAAATCATACTTCTTTTTTGGTGGTGAGGATTATAGGAAATTTTGCTTGGGGTGGGGGCAGGTAAAGAAAGACAGTTGTTCTTTATGATATTGTTCTCATATGCATACTTTTATTTTTTTCTTTGCTTGTTTTTTTTTTTTTTTTTTTTTTTTTTTCATTGAGATGCAGCCTTGCTCTGTTGCCAAGACTGGAATGCAGTGGTGTAATCTCGGCTCACTGCAATCTCTGACTCTTAGGTTCAGGTTTTTCTCCTGCCTCAGCCTCCTGAGTAGCTGGGATTACAGGTGTGCACCACCATGCCCAGCTAATTTTTGTATTTTTAGTAGAGATGGGGTTTCACTGTGTTGGCCAGGCTGGTCGCAAACTCTTAACTTCAAGGGATCAGTCCACCTCAGCCTCCGAAAGTGCTGAGATTACAGGCATGAGCCACCATGCCTGGCCATACTTTTCTTTCCTAAATTTTCCTTCATGAATTTCAGAGGTATACAGGATGCTTCTGCATTCTTCACAAGGGATTACATAAAAAGAAAACACAACATTGGATTAGCCGGGTGCGGTGGCTCACGCCTGTAATCCCAGCACTTTGGGAGGCTGAGGTGGGTGGATCACAAGGTCAGGAGATTGAGACCAACCTGGCTAACACAGTGAAATCCTGTCTCTACTAAAAATACAAAAAATTAGCCGGGCGTGGTGGTGGGCGCCTGTAGTCCCAGCTACTGGGGAGGCTGAGTCAGGAGAATGGCATTAACCCAGGAGGCGGAGCTTGCAGTGAGCTGAGATCATGCCACTGCACTCCAGCCTGGGTGACAGAGCGAGACTCTGTCTCAAAAAAAAAAAAAAAAAACCATTGGATTGATCTGAATGAAAAAACAAAAACCTGAGTGAGATGAAAAAGAGTAAAGAAGATACTATGCAAGATAGCTTACATACCAACGCTTGGTATTACAGGTTTAGCATCCCAAAGTGGAAAATCTAAAATGTAAAATGCTTCCAAAATCCAAAACTTTTTGAGCCCTGACGTGATGCTCAAAGGAAATGCTCATGGGAGCATTGGTTTTTTTGTTTGTTTGTTTTTTGTTTGTGAGATGGAGTTTTACTCTTGTCACCCAGGCTGGCTTGCAATGGCATGATCTTGGCTCACTACAACCTCCGCTTCCTGGGTTCAAGCGATTCTCCTGCCTCAGCCTCCCGAGTAGCTGAGATTACAGGTGCCCGCCACCACGCCCATCTAAATTTTTTGTATTTTTAGTGGAGATGGGGTTTTGCCCTGTTGGCCAGGCTGGTCTCGAACTCCTGACCTCAGGGGATCCACCCGCCTCAGCCTCCCAAAGTGGTGGGAGGCCACTGCGCCCGGCCTTGTGGAAGCATTTTGGATATCAAATTTTCTGACTTGGAATCCTCATCTAGTAAATATATAATGCAAATATTACCAAATCTGAAAAAATCCAAAATCTGAAACACTTCTACTACCAAGCATTTCAGATAAGGGATCCTCGACCTGTATTGAAGAAAGAGAATTCATAACAAAGATGGCAAAGGAAGCAAATCCTATGATACCTAAACAGAGACAGTGAGGGATTTCTGTACTTTTTCTAAATAATAGAATCTTAGCCCTGATTCACGTGTGTCTACTGGGTCCCATCACTAGTCAGTTACTCTCTAAATAGCCTTGTGATTTATGATATAGTGTAAGTGGAATCAGAATTGGAGTCTAGATTCTCCATGCCATTTCTGGCTTTTCTGAGTGTGGGTGTGGTGTAAATATGTAGGTTGGATGGGAGCTGAAGATTCTAAGAAACGTAAACAACAGCCCTGTCTTTGAAGAACTGGAGGAAGGATCAGGGTTATGAGGATGAAACATGGAGTAAGGGGTATGATTATAATGAGTGAAAGACATCTCTGGCTGGGCGTGGTGGCTCACGCCTGCAATCCCAGCACTTTGGGAGGCTGAGGTGGGCGGATCACGAGGTCAGGAGATTGAGACCATCCTGGCTAACAGAGTGAAACCCCGTCTCTACTAAAAATACAAAAAAGTGGTGGCGGGCGCCTGCAGTCCCAGCTACTTGGGAGGCTGAGGCAGGAGAATGGTGTGAACCTGGGAGGTGGAGCTTGCAGTGAGCTGAGATCACGCCACTGTACTGCAGCCTGGGCGACAGACCGAGACTCCACCTCAAAAAAAAAAAAAAAAAAAAGAAATCTCTTTGATGAGTGGTATTCCACACGGTGGGTCTCACACCTGACCATACTTCATCACACCTTTGTTTGCACATAGATGACATTATTGGCAAATCTAGGTCTCTGGATGCTTCCCAACACTGGCGCCCTGAGCTGAGGCTAATTCCGTCACTGTGATTAGCTGTGTGTGATAACTTATCTATGACAATTAAAAAAAAAAAAAAAATCCATGATTGGCTTTTTGCTATTGCCAGCCAGCCACTGTCTGCAGTTGTTACTTGGCTTGTGCGGAGGGAATATAAAATTTAAAATTGTTCTAAAGTAAACTTAATTAGGGAGGGAAATTTGTAGCCAACTTACCACCCTCATATAATGCAACCAAAACCAAATGTAAATGATTTTTGGATGATCCAAATTAGTTCTCCCTTCTGCCAGCTCGCATGGAGCACCAAGATTAGAGAGTAATAAGAGGGCCTTCTAATAGGTAGGTTTTGGAACGGATTTCGTTTGCATTAGGAAAGAGCATTGGGAAGAGTGCCCTTTAGAAACATTTGCCCACATATTTATTTTTGGATTTATGGTACCAGCATACTGCATTTTAATTTGTTCCTTTTTGTTGAGTACTCAGATTTTTATGTCTGGCTTTTTATTTTGTCTTGTGAATTTGTATAACTTTCAAAATGACAACACCCATTGCTTAGCATATGGGACAAAAGAAACTCTTTTTTTTCCCTCCCCTCTTATGCCTTTTTAAAATAAGACATCTAACAAAGAAACAATTTTTTCCCTCCATCTCCTAAGCCCCAGATGACCTAAGGATTTAGAGGTCTGAGGTCAGATTTCTTTCTTCTTTGCTTCACACACAACTGTCTCTTCTTTATATTGTGATCTTTCTGATTTGTATGGGGACTCGGCAGGTAGAGGAATGTGTTTGTGTGGGTTGTGTGTAAAATATGTACACTTTCCTATGCGGCGGGGGAATCTTTATGCCTTGGCTCAGATGGGTATATATGAAAGAAATTAGGTGATTCTAATTATATAGCCCCCAAACAGTAAGGATCCCAATTCTGCTCCTTCCCTCTTTGAATCTATTTAATAGTTTACCTTTGAACCAAGTTAATTAAGAAAAGGAACAGGCCACAGTTTTTTCATTTGGCTGTTTTTGGCATCCAGGAAAGTATGGGGTGGGGAGCTCATCAGAGGCAAACCAAAGGAAGCTTGTAGACATTGAACTTGCTCTGAATAGATTATTAATTTTCTTCTCTTTATACGTTGTTAAATCTGTAGAAAAGGAACATCAGCTGAAGATCTGTCACTCTGGCTCCAGGCCAGCATGCCAAATTCTGTCATCTTTGCAGCATGGCCAAGCATCTTTATTACATGTTATAATTCTGGTTTTTGAGCTTGATCCAGAGATCCTGCTACAGCATCAGATGGTTTGGGATGTGGAAAAAGAAAAGGGCTATATTCATCTGTAGATGAGGTTTGGGGAGAATTGTAAGAGCCAGAAATGTGGAGTCGTTGTCTAGGGCAGGGACTCTTCGTGGATGCTACAGACACCTCCTTTGTGCCGCCTCAAATTTGAAATACGTTATTATTTTCTGTTCAATACAGATCGTTGATATCAAACCAAAAATAAATGTGGGCCCTACTCCTGCTCTGGCCATTACGTCTCGCAGCAGCCCGGTAATTAGCACCAGCCTTGAGAACAGAGTGCCATCATCGATGTGACAGTTTCATCCCTATTGTCCTGTTCCTGGGGTGCATTGGTGACCCTTGACCTTTATTGGTCTAGGAGTGGGAAACTGAACTTAAGAACTGTTGGGGCTGCACTGGCCTCGGATTAACCTGGGCAAGGTTAACTTTCTCACTCCCTTCTTCAAAAGTGCTTTAGAGGGTGAGGAAGTACTAGGAGTAAATAATAATTTTTAAAAATTGTTGGGAGGGGAGAAACAATTGCATCCATTTCCTGAGTACAGACACCCCTAGCCTGCCTTTTGCAAATAATCTCCCTTTTGTCTGCTCTTAGCGGTTTTGCAGATGAAGTCTTGGCTTTGGCTTGTCAATGAGGACAAGCTTCTGAAAACAGAAGCTCCAGAATGCCTTCAGCGGCTTTGCAGGAAGCGGTGACACAAAGTTCCAGCCAGTCTCCCCCTCCTTCCACTTATTGTTTCAGAATTGTCAGAAAACAGGCTGGGATGAGGAGGAAGAGCTACTGTGAGGCTTTTTTTTTTTTTGTTAGTTTGGCTGCTGAATGAAAGCAAGCACTTTATTTAGAAGTGAGTAGGGAGGGAAATGCAGCTTAGGGTTGACACCCTTCTGGTGCTTATCCATAAATATGAAATGGTGTTAGAACACCAGACACCAAAGAGCTTTCTGATTGGCTGTTGGTGATGTCATCATGTCATTAATACTGTGCTCAGAAAATAAACTGATCCGCCTGTCTTCTTTCTTTCTTTCTTTCTTTCTTTCTTTCTAGCTGAAATGTATGAAATCTATTTTTGTAATCTAACATGAGGTGCTTCAGTCAGGACATTTTGAAAGAATTATTATGTTTCTCATGTGTTCAGAGTCACTTTGGTGTTCACTTGAGCAAAGCAATAGTCACCCACAAGTATTCAGCCTATCTTGTCTTATTGCTTAAAAGTAAAGGCAGATGCTATTCAACACCTGGGTACCAACAGTTGACATTTACCCACATTAAGTGCTAAGGCTGTAGATGAGGATTTCTTCCTGTTGGCCTTTAAACATCCTAGTAAGCCCAGGGCCAATGCTGGCACATGGAAGGTGAGGGATGTGGTTGGGTAATAAGGAGTGCTTTCTTTTTTATTTTCTTATAAACTAATTTTGTTTCTCTACCTGTGATAACTCTGCAGTCCAATTTAAACCTGCCTGCTTTTCCACTGAATGCATCCTCATCTGATCTGTTAGCCTTATAATTGTGTTTCAGCAGGAGGAACACACTTGTGGCATGTCCAAGGTGTGTGTCTGTGTGTGTGTGTGTGTGTGTGTGTGTGAAAAATCCAATAGCATTCTTGATATGCAGGAGTGAAATTCTCAGGAGGAAAGCCACTGCCAAGCAACACTCTAACCTCTGCATTGATTTTGGACGCCTAGAGGTCTGGAAGGTTTGACAATTCTCCATTCCTACTGTTTCACTCTGATCCAAGAAGGAATACTGTTTCGATTAATCATTGGGAAGCATTTCGGATAGATATAGCTCTTCGCGTTTTCTTTAAATTAAATATAGAACTGTCCTTTTGAGGGAAAGCCGTGATTCTTTATTTTTAGAAAGTTTGGCTGGAATAACCTTCCCTTTTCTTGTAATATTTAACTTTGCTTGTGAATAACCTTAATAATGCACTTCCTTGCATGCCAATGTACTCTCGGGTAGAATCTCCTAATAACATGTACAAATGTTATGTAAATCCCCCCTCCCCCAGAAGATGTTTATTGAGTGAAAATGCCTCTAAGACTTTATTCCATTACTGTCAAAATGTCCAAGGTTATTTTACGCATGCTGTGGACGTATTATTTGGATTAGCAAAATGTCTAGCCAGCAGGTGTAACTGATTTCTGCCGTGCAACTGTAATCTCTTGTTACAGGGAGAGAGTGCATTCCTTTTCAAGTTTTCCCTCATTTTTTTGCAAAGTTATAAACCACAGATTTAGCAATCATTGGGGTCAAAGGGAAAAGGGAAAGACAATGAGCCCCATTCATCCTTATGAGCCCTCATGAGTATAGAGATAGTGTATTTTCCAGGTTAGAGCCCCATCTCTGACAGGCTTTAATTATCTATGAGCTGAAACAAGAAACAATATAAACATGCAAAAGCATTTCAGGAACAGGTTTTTGAAGGAGATGAATCACCCAAGTTGGGGTCCCACTCAGCCCTTTTGCAAGGGGCCAGCTCCCTCTACTCGGCCTGCCACTTGATCACGTGACAGCTGTTTGCAGACTAAAGGAAAGAAACAATCATTCACTAGCAGGAAACCTAATCCCGGGCAGGTGCAGTTTGAGTAACGACTCTAGGCCTGAAGGTCAGAATGGCTGCAAAGACCTAAGCTTTTGCAGATGGTCTGAGTGGGAGGCGCCAGGTTCAATAACCCTTCTGTAGCCCCCAGGTTGGTCCTTCCTCCGGGAGGGTGCTCCCACTTCTCCAGATACTGCTGAACTTTTGAACCCAAGTACAGTACACTATTTAGGATGTTTGTCATTTATAGCTTTTAGATAAAGCAGTAGCGGATTTTAAGGAAACAGTAGACAGATCCATTTTCCTTTTCCTCTAGTGATGTTAGTGATCTAATTAGAAGTCAGTGTTTTAGCAGCTTCCTCTCTATGTGCTTTGGGTTCTTTTTTTCTAAGAGACGCCTATGGACATGAACAAAAGCCGGATGTTGCACTAAGGCTTCTGAACAAGTGCTCTGCATTAGATACGTCTGGAGTTTACACACCATGCTTTCCTCTGTGCAGACCAAATGAGATCCTGCCGGGTGTTACGACTCCCTGTGTCCATTGTCAAAGCTGTATTTTCACTGCCTTGAAAACTACCCTTCTGCCACTTTATATCCATTACTAATGGCCACTTTTTTATTTATATTGCTTGGAACTAATTGAGATTCCAGGTGCACAAGCATGTCACATGCAAGGGCTTGGGTACTTGGGAAAGTGTAACAATAGTTCAGGAAGAGGTGATCAGCTGCCACCCTTTCTGGGGTGAGGAAACCTCCAAAAAACCAAACAGCAAGTATCAAGTACATAAATTTGAAGGGAGAATATATGAGTCTGGCGTCCTCTCAGTTGCAACCTGATTTATTGAACAAAATGGTGATTGGGGGAAAGTATAGAATATTTGCTTAAAGGAATCCACTTCTCTGAATAGCTCCCTCGTTTCTGTGGCTTGGAGACTGAGACTTAGAATTCCACAATTATACTGTATAGATGAGCCTTGTTCTATATTTGGGATGTAATCTCCACACTCAGGAGCTACATATGGCCGTGAGCACCCACTTAAGAGCTAAAAATGTAAGTTACCGCCTACTTTGTCCTGAATTGGAATCATACATAATTGCTCTATGCTTTAAAAAATCTTCCTTTGAGGAAAGAGTTCAAGATCAAATTGTTAGTGGGCAATCTTATATGAAGCCAAGTATCACTTAGCTATTGAAAGAAGCTACATAAATACTTGTTGTTGAACACATAAAATAAATGAAGGAAGAATTCACACCTTTCATTACTTAATCAGAAGGTAACATGGTGAGTCAGGAAGCTGTAGGCTCATCTAAGAAGTAAATACCCATCATTAAATGGGCAGAGATCTGGAAGCAGGAACTGATAGGGTGGGCTCCTAGAACTAATGAAAATGGAAAGGATGGAAAGTCCAGTGATTTCTAAATTTGATCATCAGAGTCAGCTTGTGAGCTCTTAAAAATAGGCCGGGTACAGTGGCTTATGCTTATAATCCCAGCATTCTGGGAGGCTGAGGTGTGCGGATTGCTTGAGCTCAGAAGTTCAAGACCAGCCTGGGCAACATGGCAAAACCCTGTCCCAACACGGAATACAAAAATTAGTTAGGCGTGGTGGTGTGCACCTGTAGTCCCAGCTACTTGGGAGGCTGAGGTGGGAGGATTGCTTGAGCTCAGGGAGGTAGAGGCTGCAGTGAGCTTTGATTTGATTGAGTCACTGCACTCCAGCCTGGGTGACACAGCGAGACCCTGTCTCAAAATAAAACAAAATAAAATAAAATAAAAATAAAAATAAAAAAGTTGGTACAGTGACTTATGCTTGTAATCCCAGCACTTTTGGAAGCCATGATAGGAGGATGCTTGAGGCCAGGCATTCGAGACCAGCCTGGGCAACATAGTGTGACCCCATCTCTGCAAAAAAATTAAAAAAAAAAAAACAAGTTAGCTAAATGTGGTGATGTGCACCTGTAATCCTAGCTATTCGGGAGGTTGAGGTGGGAGGATCACTTGAGTCCAGAAATTTGAGGCTGCAGTGAACGAGACCTTGACTCTAAAAAGCAAATAAACAACCAAAAAATCCTAAAAGACAAAATAAAAACAAATAAAACATCTATTCCCTGACCTAGACTCCAAAATCTCTTAATGCCCAGCCTTTGTCCACAGATCAGAAATGCTGGGGATGAGAAGGGGATGTGGAGGTCAAGAAGGTGATTCAGGGAGGGCATGAACCAAGGAGGTGACCAGGCTTTGCCAGCACAGAGCAAAGGAAATACACTATTTTGGGGGTTTGTTTTTAAATGGATTCCGCAAACATTTTTTTGAGCACAATACATTGCATCACATTTTGTGATGGAAGTATACAAAACTTTTTTTCTGCTGACAGGCCCACAGACAGATTTACCTTGAGCAGAATGACAGCTCCACTTGTTCAGTGCATTGTGGCCCTCTGAGTATCATTAGTAGAGGAACGTAAAGGAGGGAGGAATAACAGCCAGGTTTGTAGAAGCCTTTGAGGTGATCTTTAAACTGGTGTACTGAAGGGTGGGTAGGGTTTTTCTAGGAGTAGGAAGGCCAGAGGGGAGATTAAGAAGATTAAAAACAAAGTATAAAGACAAGGAAGGAAGAAAGAACAAGGTGTGTTTACAGAGTGGTGAAGAAGGCAAAGGATGATTGGAGGTGTGAGCTGAACCTGTGGCCAGTGCCTTCCTTTGCAAGACTAAGGTATCTGGAGTTCACAGTATGGTTGATCTTGAACAACATGCGTTTGAATGGCAAAGGCCCACTTACAGGCAGATTTTCTTCCTCTTCTGCCACCCCTGAGAAAGCAAGAGCACTTCTTTCTCTTCCACCTTCTCTGCCTACTCAGTGTGAGGATTCTAAGTTTCAGTCTCCAAAGATGAAGACCTTAATAATGATGCCCTTTCACTTAAAGAGTAGTAAATATACTCTTTCTTCCTTATGATTTTCTTTTCTCTAGCTTACTTTATTGTAAGAAATAGTCTGTAATACATATGAAATACAAAATATGAGTGTATCGACTATTTTATTGGCAAGGCTTCTGGTCAACAGAAGTTAAGTTTCTGGGGAGTCACAGTTATATGTGGGTTTTGACTGTGCAACATGATCAGTGCCTGTCACCCCCACATTGTTTTTTGTTTGTTTGTTTTTGAGACAGAGTTTCGCTCTTGTCACCCAGGCTGGAGTGCCATGGCACAATCTGTGTTCACTGCAACCTCTGCCTCCTGGATTCAAATAATTCTCCTGCCTTAGCCTCCTGAGTAGCTGGGATTACAGGCGCCTGCCACCACTCCTGGCTAATTTTTGTATTTGTAGTAGAGACAAGGTTTCGCCATGTTGACCAGGCTGGTCTCGAACTCCTGACTTCAGGCGATCCACCTGCCTCCGCCTCCCTAAGTGCTGGGATTACAGGTGTGAGCCGCTGCACCTGGCCTACCCCTACATTGTTTAAGGATCAATTGTATAACCAGCCCTGTTCCCCTCACAAGGACAAGATGAGATGCTTTTAGGATGTTAGCCTTACCGCTCTGGAGTGTAAAAGAAGCTGGGCGGGGTGGGGGTTGCCTCAGGCATAAGCTGTGGATAGGGAGAGGCACGGTGGGTTTTGTCTCTGAACAGAATACAAGCCCTCTGAGGGTGAGCAACTTAACTTCCAAAGATTATTCTCATCTCTGCAACATGCAGTAGGCGCTAATACCATTCTTTGGTTAATTAAAAGATGTTTAATATATGCCTCATTAAGCAGAATAATCAGTATCTCTGAGATGCTTATGTGCTTTATTTTTCTCCTTTTAATAAAAACAAAAATTAGAGGGATAAGAAATAATGAGGGGCAATCTGTTAGTTCTCACTTCATCTTTTTCTCCCTTGATGATTCTCTTCCAGTTTTTTTTTCATAGCTCACATAGCTCACTTTCTCCCTTGACCTAGTCCTCCACTGATAACATCAAAGTTAGCACAGCTTGCAGACCTAAGTGGGTTTAGAACACAGCTCTCAAGATGGAGCCACGAGGATATAGGAACTGGATTTTAAGCATCTGTGATCTCTGCCCACCTCCTCTTTAACACATGAGACCCCTCGCAGTCTAAGATGTAGAATTGTCCATATCTGTAGACTCGAAGTGCTGTGGCTGAGGACTTTCTTTGTGCTTATTTTTATGGCTGGTTTATTTGCATCTTTGCAGAATATTCACAAATTAGAAAAGAATTTTTTTTTTTTTCTTTTAAGGATACCAAATCCAGGTGGGAAGTAATGATCTTGGTGAATTCTAGCACTTGTCAATTTGAAAATGTTCAGGGAAAACAAATGAAAGAGAAAGGATGAATTTGTTTGTATGCTATCATTCACTAATTCAAAGCTGCAGACATTTCTCTCTTACTGTACTTTTGAAGTCAAGGATTGGAACTGAATAATAGACAACCTTCCAACATAAAACATTATCAAGCTTGAGGGATTTTATTGGGGTTTTTGATATTTCCTTGTTTTCTAGTTTCCCTTTGTCTTTGATCAACTTATTCCTATGATAAGAATTTGGTCATGTTACTGCTTTTCTCTTTCCCCTAAGCTTGTCTTGTGTCATGGGAATTATTTCTCTCCTTTTTTCTTTTCTCAGTAATTTCGTTGATTGCAAATAAATAAACTAAGTATTTATCTAGACTTAGTTTAAATATACCAGCCAGTTGGAAGTCTGCTTTTATTTTTCCTTCAAGTATTTTCAGTTTTCTATTTAAATGTGTTCATAGTAAAGAATTTTAAATTCTGAATTATGTAAAACCCATTCATCCTGAATATTGGGCTAAGGCTTATCTTTGGTTTGTAAACCTTTCTCAGTGCTGCAAATTAGGAGCTAAATAATACTGTCCTAGTGATGGTGGTGGTGGTAGTGGTGCTGGTGTGTTAAAAATCCTGGAGTATAAACTGTTTTCAAGTGTCCTCAAGTACTTCAGAAGTCTCCATTTTTATAGTAGCACTTGATATGGTAATTATATATGATTCTCTTGTGTTCATTAAAATAGGAGCCTAGGGCTTCTCAGACAATTTGTTAGCTTCCCATAGGTTGCAAGTAATAAAATTGCTTTGCTCTAAAAATCTGTAATTCAGTGCTTTCACTAATTCAGATGGGCTTTCTCTCCATTCTTTTTCCTGGTAGATAATGAGAAGATTTTTTTTTCTCATCCCTCTGAGAATATGAGGGTAGTCCAGCCATGTTGGGAAAGAGAAGATATGGGTTATCTTGGAAGGTGAATGTGGCTATTTTTATTGCTTTGGTCTTAAAGGACCTGTAATTTCAAAAGCATGATAATTCCTTCCCTCTTAGTTTCTTCAGTTAACTCCTAGGCCCATATTTCCAGAAAGGATGTATATTTTTTTCCTGAAACCAAAATAAAAGCTTCTATCATCTCAATAAGGCAGCTTTTTAAAATGTGGAAAAAAAAGTTTAAGAACAAATCCAACTAATAGCCTAAAGGCAGAACCAACTAAGAAGTCCATACTTAGATAAATGGATAAACAAAATATTGTAGATACACACAATGGAAGATTATTCAGCTTTAAAAGATGGAAATTACAACACATGCTACAACATGGATGGATCTGAGGACACTGTGCTAACTCAAATAAGCCAGACACAGAGGGTTAGATACGGTGTGATCTCAAAAATATGAAATATTCCGAATAGGCAAATTCATAGAAATGGAAAGTAGCTTAGAGCTTGCCTGGAGGCAGGGGTGGAGGAATAGAGTTACTGTTTAATGGGTGCGGAGTTTGTTTTGCAAATTCAAGAGTTCTGTGGCAGGCTGCTGGTGATAGAAAAACAATGTGAACAAATGTGCTTAATGCCACTGAAGTGTACCCTTAAAAATGGCTAAAATACAGGCTTGGTGGCGTGCGCCTTAATCCCATCTACTGGTGGCATGCGCCTTAATCCCATCTATTAGGGAGGCTGAGGCAGGAGAATCGCTTGAACCTGGGAGGTGGAGGTTGCAGTGAGCTGAGATTGCGCCACCGCACTACAGCGGGAGACTCTGTCTCAAAAAAAAAAAAAAAAAAAAAAAAAAAAAAAAACAGGCTAAAATGGTAAATTTTATGATATAGATAAACACCCACAATTAATTTTTTTTTTTTTTTTTTTTTTTTTTTGAGACGGAGTCTTGCTCTGTCACCAGGCTGGAGTGCAGTGGCTCAATCTCAGCTCACCGCAACCTCCGCCTCCCGGGTTCAAGCGATTCTCCTGCCTCATCCTCCTGAGTAGCTGGGATTACAGGCATGCGCCACCATGCCTGGCTAATTTTTGTATTTTTAGTAGAGATGGGGTTTCACTATGTTGGTCAGGCTGGTCTCGAACTCCTGACCTCGTGATCCGCCCGCCTCAGCCTCCCAAAGTGCTGGGATTACAGGTGTGAGCCACTGCGCCTGGCACACAATTAAAATTTTAAAGAAATTTTCAGTGGTCCTAAAACAAAAAGAAGAGAACAAAATGAGTGCTACTTAATATGGGGCCAGCACAGTGGCTCACACCAATAATCCCAGTGCTTTGGGAGGCTGAGGCTGGAGGATTGCTTGAGGCCAGGAGTTCCAGACCAGCCTGGGCAACATAGCAAGATCCCATCTCTACCAAAAAAATAAAAATTGGCCAAGGTGGTGGCATGAACCTGTAGTCCCAGCTACTTAAGGAGGCTGAGGCAGGAGGCTTGCTTGAGCCCAGGAGTTTTAGGCTGCAGTGAGCTATTATTTCTTCACTGCACTCTAGTCTGGGTGACAGAGTGAGACCCTGTCTCTAAAAAAAGAAAAATATAAGTAAATAAATAAAGTGAGTATGCATGTCTGAGATTTGTTTACCTGAATGTTCTGATTTAATGGGTCTGGCATGGGGCCTGAGAGTCTGCCTTGCTCACGGGCTTCACCTAAATCCCAATTTCGGAGGTCCTGGGAAGCCTTTGGATGGTTCTGCTTTCTTCACTGCTAATTTAGGATCCGCGCTAAATCATGCTAGTTACTTACCATGAATCAGCTTTTTGGCTTTCATGATATTGTTGCTGCTGTCATCTCAGTCTTCTTGTCCTTGTAGATTTCTACATTCTGAGAAACTCCTTTAGTTTTATTTTAGTGGAGTATTTTGATGGGGCGAAATAAAGGGAACTGAGGTAGCACTCATCTTTAAAAGGAAGTTCCCAATTCTGTTTTCACTTTTTTTCTGGCTTAAGTGCTCATTGTTGGGGGAGGGGAGAACACTGACTAATTTAGCAGAATCATCAGCATGTGTCAACATTCCCCTCTGACCTCAAGTTTATTTGAATCAATGTTGATGGAGCGCTAAGTATGTGCTGGGCATTGTGCTTGTCCTTGATAGTTGGTAGATGTGGTCCCTGCTTTAAGGAAACTAGTACTATATGCTTTAGCCCAAAGATGGAGGGCGGGGCACATAGATGACACAGTCTTCATGGAGCATGTTCTTATAGTCTGTTATATGTCACAGTTGTGAAAGCTGCTTCCTTAAACCCCACCCCCACTGTCCCACTCGGCAATTTCATTCTTATCCCCAGATTGTTCTCCTTTATCTGTTTTTATGATTTCCACCCCGTTGCTAGCCTGATTAAAGTGGAAAGTTTTAAGCCATAGACCATGCTTGTTTCTGTGAAAGGTCTTTCTAAATTGTGTCCATGCCACTACATCATTCTTACTTCAGACAGAATAATTGCTTTCTAGTTTGGCAGAGTTAGGGAAAATATGAACATGCCCTTTTTAGCATTGTGTGGAAGAAGAATTCTAACATGGCCCCCATGATTCACTCCCAGACCTGTATTGCATACACACCCTGAGTAATCCCTGGAACTGTGACTGTGATGAATTTACTCCCTTGACTAGTTATGTTCTATAGTATAATTGACCTTACGATCGGGAGATTATCCAGGTGAGTCTGACTTAATCACACCAGCCCTCTAAAAGCAGAGAGTTTTGTCTTGCTGCTTGAGGAAAGAGAAGCTGGAGATTCTTAGCATGAGGGAGATTCAAATGCACCTTTGTGAGCTTGAAGACGGAGGGGGCTGTGTGGCAAGGAATGCCGGCAGCCCCAAGGAGCTGACAGCCAGCAAGTAAGTGGGGATGTCAGTCCTACAACTACAAGGAACTGGAGTCTATTAATGACAAGAATGAGCTTTTAAGGGGCTTTTTTCCTCTAGAGGCTTTAGATGAGAACTCAATCCAACACGTAGATTTCAGTTAGATGCTGTTGCCTAAGCCACTAAGTTTGTGGTAATTTGTTATGTATCAATAAAGAACTAATACACATACTAGTGTGCAAATGCATTTGAAAAAGAGTCTACAAGTGCTTTCAAAGAAGAGTGTATAGGCCGGGCGCGGTGGCTCAAGCCTGTAATCCCAGCACTTTGGGAGGCCGAGACGGGCGGATCACGAGGTCAGGAGATCGAGACCATCCTGGCGAACACGGTGAAACCCCGTCTCTACTAAAAAATACAAAAAACTAGCCGGGCGAGGTGGGGGGTGCCTGTAGTCCCAGCTACTTGGAGGCTGAGGCAGGAGAATGGCGTAACCCCGGGAGGCGGAGCTTGCAGTGAGCCAAGGTCCGGCCACTGCACTCTAGCCTGGGCGACAGAGTGAGACTCCGTCTCAAAAAAAAATAAAAATAAAAGAAGAGTGTATAAGGCTTCCAGTGAAAGACCAAGCTAATGCTGCTTAGCCAGCTGGGCAAAGAAAGTCTAGCTACCTTACACATAATAGGAATTTAAAATATCACTGACATATAGGAAATATCAAACCATGGAGAGGGTATAGATTTAGAGAGAAGAAATATGAGCAAGTCTTGGCTCTCTTACTTTCTAGGCAGGGGAGGCCACTCACTCCTTTGAATCTCACCTATAAAATGAAGGGATTGACCAGATGTATCTCATCACAATGTAACCGTTGGTTTTATTTAGCAAGAAATGTACTCAACTCATTTCCATAACTTTCTTTGATTTAGCCTAGCCCTGACCCAGTGGGTATAGAATAAGCGTTGTTTGATGGATGTCTTTTTTGGGTAGTTTTTTAAAAAGCAGCTTAAAATTTTATGGGTTTTTAAAGATCAGTCCAAAATATTCCTGTCTCAGTACAATAATCTGATATTTGCATCAAAAAGCTACATCAAAATATACTACTTGGGGCCGAGGCAGGTGGATCACTTGAGGTCAGGAGTTCGTGACCCCAGCCTGGCCAACATGGTGAAACCCCGTCTCTATTAAAATTACTAAAATGCCGGCACAGTGGCTCATGCCTATAATTCTAGCACTTTGGGAGACTGAGGCAGGAGGATTACCTGAGGTCAGGAGTTCAAGACCAGCCTGGCCAACATGGTGAAACCCTGTCTCTACTAAAAAAAAAAAAAAAAAAATACAAAAAATTAGCCTGGTTCAGTGGCGTGCGCCTATAATCACAGCTACTTGGGAGGCTGAGGCAGGAGAATCACTTGAACCTAGGAGGTGGAGGTTGCAGCGAGCCAAGATCGTGCCACTGCATTCCAGCCTGGTCGACAAGAGCTTAACTCTATCTCAAGAAAACAAAAACAAAAACAAAAAAAGACAACATGCACCAAGAAATTGATCTTTAAAATCTGTTTTTGAAACTCAGGGCGGTTCTGACTAGAAGTGTTTCTCTGCCCGGAACACCTGCTCATCAGAACTCATTCTGAGTGTGCTTCTGCAGCGCTTTAGGGGTGGGCACATAGCCCGTTCTTGTGCATCACTGTGCGTGAGCCTGGTCTGTTGAACTTAGAATTATGTGTAAAAATCTGTCTATGTGTCTAAGTACTGGTGTTTTCAAAGAGGTGGTTGCATGGAGCATCTGTGTTGCTAGTCTTTTTCCTAGGAAATGATTCTTCTCTGAGCTTAAGGATCTCGTTCACATTGCAAAATAAAAATCTGTGGAAAATTAAGGACACTCAAGTTGTAATATTTCAGGGATATAATGATATTTCAATGAGAAAATGCTAATTATGGAGAGCTTTCCTTCCCCCAGCACCTGGAGCTTCTTAACCTGCTACCAACTAGCTGTGGATTTTCATAAATTGGACTATAAGAGGAGAAAAAAATCCCTCAGCAACTCAGCCACCAGGAAGATGATGGAAAGTGCCTGTCAGTCGCTTAAAAGCAAGAAAAGGAATACCTCAGCCGCCTCCCAAGATGCACGAAGCCTCCAGGAATATCAGCCAACCTGGGCTTTCTGCATGGAAAACAAAGCTGCCTAAATGTGTATGTTTTAAAACTCTAACTTCTGAGTTGCTCTCCTGGATATTTTCAAACATATCTTAAAAAGGCAGGTGGACTCAGTGGCTCACACCTGTAATTTCAACACTTTGGGAGGCTGAGGTGGGAGGATCGCTTGAAGCTAGGCGCTCGAGGTGCGGTGAACTATCATTGCACTTCGGCACTCCAGCCTGGGCGACAGAGTGAGATCCTGATTCTAAAAAAAAGCAAAAACCAAAAAAAGGCCAGAGGCAGAAATACCTCACTGTTGTGGTTCATGATTCTATCACAGACATTAATGAAGCCTTCTATCCACCCAAGGGGCACACCACTGTTTCCGCCTCCATCACTTGTAATTTGGCCCCAACGTTGCCAGCCCTCACTTGACATCTGGCTTGTGAGGATGACTTCTGTGGAGCTAGCTATTGTTTCTTCTGTCATTTTTAAACAATACTAGAGGACAGTGGGGAGGGGAGAGGGAATCACAGCTCCCACACAAGCAGATGCCTATTTGAGAGTGTGCAAAAGCAGTGTGACATTCTGGAAATAGTAGTCTCATTTCACTTCCTTGCCCATTCTTCACCATCAGTACAAATGACGTATTTTCTGACACTGGTTCAGGGTTTAAAACCTCAGGCTTTCAGAGTCTGCCCACATTTTTGAGAATTCCGTCTTAATGAATGTATGCCATGAAAAGCATTAACCATTACTTTCATTCTGTTCTGGTGAAACCACCCAGTGCTCTGCGCTTGTACAAAATCCTTTGGACTTTTAGTTGGGCGATAACTTTGCAAGTGGTTAAGCACTGTACAAATTAAACTTCAGTCATTCATCAATGTTATTGAACACTTATATCTTCCCTTAATTTCCTTACTCTTCATATCTATGTTTTATGAAATTGAGGGCAGCACAGGTTAGCAAAAGTGGTTTGATCTTAGAATGCTTTTGTATTAATTCTGTGCAGAGTTTCTGGTAATTCACTCTCGCCATCTTAGCTGTGTAATACCACAATTCCATAGATGGTGGTTGGACACCATGGGCTTAGGCACCACCTCCTCTCACTTCTGTTTGATGTTTTCAAGTGAAGTTAATTTACAGTAGGATATAGAAAGGGTAATGATTTGGGCAGAGAACTTGCTTTCCCTCTACCATATGATTATGATTTTGACTCCACTTTTTGTGTTGTGTGTGTGTGTGTGTGTGTGTGTGTGAGACGCAGTCTCTGTCACCCTCATTGGAGTGTGGTGGCGTGATCTCGGCTCACTGCAACTCCACCTCCCAGGTTCAAGCGATTCTCCTGCCTCAGCTTCCCTAATAGCTGAGACTACAGGTTATGTGCCACCACACCTGGCTAATTATGTAGTTTTAGTAAAGACAGGGTTTCACCATGTTGGCCAGGCTGGTCTCGAACTCCTGACCTCAAGTGATTCACCCACCTCAACCTCCCAAAATGCTGGGATTACGTGCCCGGCTTGATTTTGACTCTGTTGAAGTCGAAGACAAATGATCCAGCAGAGATATTATAAGGTCTTATCCTGATTCTCAAATTGTGTGGAAGACAAATATGACTTAAAAATGACATTAACACAAAAGAGTAAGTAGAGGCTGAGAAATGGGATTGGATGAGGCATGTACTCCATGTGGAATGCCTATTCAGTTAATCGAAGGGTGAAAATCTTGTTTGTAAAACAAAGTGCTATAAAAATGGATACCTGGAGACCATATCCTGCTTCTCCCCCACAACTTTCAAATATTAATCTGAAAGGGAGAAATGAATGACCCAAAGGGGTCTTGAGGTAGAGAACCATGCTCTAGCTGTTTCTTGTTGGGCATGTGTGCATCTCAGCAGGAGGATGAATGGTGTCCTTCACCTATACAAGATTTTTAAGTTCCGGCCCGGCACAGTGGCTCATGCCTGTAATCCCAGCATTTTGGGAGGCCGAGGTGGGTGGATCACATGAAGTCAGGAGTTGGGGACCAGCCTGGACAACATGGTGAAACCCTGTCTCTACTAAAAATACAAAAATTATCCAGGCACAATGGCAGGCACCTATAGTCCTAGCTACTCAGGAGGCTGAGGCAGGAGAATCGCTTGAACCTGGGAGGCAGAAGTTGTAGTGAGCTGAGGATTGCACCATCACACTCCAGCCTGGGCGACAGAGTGAGACTCCATCTCAAAAAAAATAAAAGATTTTTAAGTTCCTAGGCTGCTGCATGAGGTCTGAAGCCTCAAATGATGCAGCTAATGAATGAGTCAACATGTTCCTTTTCTTCCCCTTATAAAAGGAGTAATACATTTAAAATGTAGAGGCTGGTTGCCAGCAGTGGCTTAGGTCTGTGAGGTCGAGGCTGATGAAGTGTACATATGTTGATTAAGTTTCAATCCTCTGCCTCCAGAAGGGCCTCGTCCCTCAGCCCAATGTCATGGATGGCATCTCCATGGCCTCTTCTGCCTGGATGGAGGTCCCAGGATCTCCATGCTGCCAGCTCCTATCCCTTGGCCATATATGGGGGCTCCCTTTGACATCTTCAGAGAATCCTGAGAACTTCTCCTGCAGCCTCCCTCTCCCAGTCTATCTTAGTCTGTTCCTGCTGCTGCAACAGGAAACCTCAGACTAGGTAATTTATAAACAACAGACGTTTATTTCTCATCATTCTAGAGGCAGGGAAGTCCAAGATCAAGGCATCAGCAAATTCACTGTCTGTTGAGGACTCAGCCTCTGCTTCTAAAATGGTGCCTTGTTGCTGTGTCCTTGCATGTTGAAGGCAGAAGGGCAGAAGCAGATGATTGTGTTGGCTGTGTCCTCACATGGTGGAAGAGGTGGAAGAGGGAGGCAGCTCTCTGAAGCCTTTTTTTTTTTTTTTTTTTTTTGGAGACAGAGTTTCGCTCTCGTTGCCCAGGCTGGAGTGCAATGGCACGATCTTGGCTCACCGCAACCTCCACATCCTGGGTTCAAGTGATTCTCCTCCCTCAGCTTCCTGAGTAGCTGGGATTACAGGTGCCCACTACCACACCTGGCTAATTTTGTATTTTTTTAGTAGAGACAGGGTTTCTCCATATTGTTAAGGTTGGTCTTGAACTCCCGACCTCAGGTAATCTGTCTGCCTCAGCCTCCCAAAGTGTTGGGAGGCGTGAGCCACCATGCCTGGCCTGGAGCCTCTTTTATAAGGCCATTAATCCCATTAATGATGATGGCACCTTCATGGCCTATTACCTAACAAGGGTCTTGCCTCTTAATACGTTACATCACCTTGGGGGTTAATTTCCAGCACGTGAATTTTGGAGGAAGACATACGTCCAAACCATAGCACTATCTCATTTTGCTTTGAGTCTCTCTTTGCTTCTGGCCAAGGCATTTCAGTTTCTTCTCTCTTGCTTCAGAGATGAATAGTCTTCTTGGGCCCAGAGCTGCAGTGGTCTCCCTTTTCCTGTGGTGCCTTGTTTTTTTTTTTTTTTTTTTTCTGGAGACAGAATTTCACTCGTGTTGCCCAGGCCGGAGTGCAATGGCGTGATCTTGGCTCACTGCAACCCCCGCCTCCCGGGTTTGAGCGATTCCTCTGCCTCAGCCTCCCGAATAGATGGGATTACAGGTGCCCACCACCACACCCGGCTAATTTTTTGTTATTTTTAGTAGAAACAGGGTTTCACCATGTTAGCCAGGCTGGTCTTGAACTCCTGACTTCAGATGATCTGCCCGCCTCGGCCACCTAAAGTGCTGGGATTACAGATGTGAGCTACCATACCCAACTGGTGCCTTGTTTTTTTGTTTTTAAATAGCTCAGGTCTTATTTTGCCCCTTTCTCTCCTCCTCCCCACTTTCCATCTCTTACTGCCCATGATCAGGTAGCAGGAAAGGTGGGTGCTTTCATGTGGATTGTCAGGTTGGTGAACTCTTGGGAGTCAAGTCAAGGCCTTGTCTAACTCATCTTCCCTCCTCTTAATTTCCTTGTTTTCGACTGGGCATAGTGGCTCATGCCTGTAATCCCAGCACTTTGGGAGGCTGAGGCAGGTGGATCACAAAGTCAGGAGTTTGAGACCAGCCTGGCCAACATGGTGAAACCCCGTCTCTACTAAAAAAACCCCAAAATTAGCTGGGCATGGTTGCATGCGCCAGTAATCCCAGCTGCTTGGGAGACTGAGGCAGGAGAATCACTTGAACCTGGGAGGCGGAGGTTGTAGTGAGCCGAGATTGTGCCAGTGCACTCCATCCTGGGCAACAGAGCAAGACTCCATCTCAAAAAAAAAAAAAAAAAAATTCCTTGTTTTCTTGCATCAAAATTTAAGAACACAAACTGTAAAATGTGAAAGGTCTGTGGGACAGTAGGGGTAAATTTCCGCTAAAGTAGAAGTCAGAAGCCTGGCCTTGAGTGCCCTCTGCTATTTTCTAGTTGGAAAACCTTTGACAAGTGAGTTAACCTTTTTTGAGCTTCAATTTCCTCATTTTAAAAATAGACGTCATATTGATCTTATCTATAGGGCCACTAAAAAGATCAACTGAGATAAGGTATACCTAAGAACTTTTCAAAGTGGCTGAGCATGGTAGTTCAAGTCTACAATCCCAAAATTTGGGAAGCCAAGGCGGGTGGATTGCCTGCACGCAGGAGTTCGATACCAGCCTGGACAACATTGTAAAACTCTGTCTCTACACAAAATACAAAAGTTAGCTGGGCCTGGTGGTGCACGCTTGTAGTCCTAGCTATTTGGGAGGGTGAAGGCGGGAGGATCACCTGAGCATAGGAGGTTACGGCTGCAGTGAGCTGTGATTGCACCACTGCATTCCAGCCTGGGTGTTAGCAAGACCCTGTCTCAAAAAAAGAAAAAGAAAAAAATTATACATAAATGAAAACAAAAGAAGAGAAAGCTTTGCAAGTTCTAAAAAGAGCGAGTAACCTGTTTCAGGCAATATGCTAAGCACGTAGGAGAACAGTGAAAACAGTGCAGGAGGCCGGGTGTGGTGGTTCACGCCTGTAATCCCAGCACTTTGGGTGGCCGAGGCGGGGGATCACTTGAGGTCAGGAGTTCGAGACCAGCCTGGCCAACATAGTGAAACCCCCATCTCTACTCAAAATACAAAATTAGCTGGGTGTGGTAGTGCATGCCTGTAATCCTGCCTATAATTTTAGTTATTTGGGAGGTTGAGGTGGGGGAATCGCTTGAACTCAGGAGTTGGAGGTAGCACCATTGCACTCCAACATGAGCAATAAGAGAGAAACGACGTCTTAAAAAAAAAAAAAAAGTGCAGGATTAAAAGTGGGAAGACCGGTTTGAATCCCAAACGTGGCATTTCCTAGCTGTGTGCTGTGTGACTTTGGTAAATTACTTAATCACTTAGAAGTTTATTTTCATCATTTCTAAAATAGGGACAATAACATGAGGCAAAATGTAATGCTATTGCTAGATATCAAAAATTACCATGTGTTGTACAAATGTTAGCTGTTTCACTGTTATTCTCCAAAATTATTTAGTGTAGTGATATAGAGAATAATTTTTGGATATATTTAAAAGTACCATACTGTTTGAATCCTGGGAAATGAAGGAGTATTTCTTGCAACCTCTTTTGGAATCTAGACATTAATGTAAGGAGACTGGCCAAGTTTCTTTATCTTCCACATAAAATAAAGTTCACTTGATTAAGTGTATTATTTTATCTTTTTTTTTCCCCCAGGATCTTGAGATACAGGAAAAGTTTTCTATCTCATATTTAGCAAACCTAATTCGCTACCTGTGGTACAACTTTTAAACCCTTTAGTATTTTAATGTTTACATTTTTAAAAGGGAGGTAAAAAAATTTGTCTTACTAGGTGGGGTGGCTGTAAAGGCAAATTGAGATAAGTTAAGGATAGATTTTGGAAACTTGAAAGTTAACATATTTTATTGCCATCTTTTCAATATATTTTGTAACAAATATAAAACTTTTGTCCAAACGTACTTTGTTTAGGACAGGCTTAAAAATACTAAAAAACTAAAATGAATTAGGTTCTTTCATTATTTAACATTATTTCAATTTAAAGGTTTGTTTCATTAAAGTAGCCTTGACTTTCACAGTTCAAAATAATGTTAATATAAAATACAGTTGAAATAATCTTTCTAAATAACGGAAATAGAAGTTTTAATATTGAAATTTTATATATCGAATAACCTATTAGTAAAATTTATAATGTTTCAACCAGAAACAGAGAAATCAACAATAACATGCATTTTTTTTTTTTTTTTTGAGACAAAGTTTCGTTCCATCACCCAGGCTGGAGTGCAGTGATGGGATCTCAGCTCGCTGCAACCTCCACCTCCTGGGTTCAAGCGATTCTATTGCCTCAGCCTCCTGAGTAGCTGAGACTACAGGCGCCCGACACCACGCCTGACAAATTGTTGTATTTTTAGTAGAGACAGGGTTTCATCATATTGGCCAGGCTGGTCTTGAGTTCCTGACCTCATGATCCACCTGCCTTGGCCTTCCAAGGTGCTGGGATTACAGGCGTGAGCCACATGCCTGACCAAAACCACGCAATTTTAAGGAGTACTCAGACACGTCAGTGTATCACACATCAAACAGATACCAAATAAGAATGCTAAGGATTTGATCAATGTAATTAATAAGTAGAATTAAGAGCTACATTTTATTTTGTATGCCACTGAGAATGGAACCTTTCAAATGCACAAGATTTATTTCCAAGAGTTCATCATGTCTTTATTTCCATTAGTTTTAAATGTCTGGGTAAATTGGTGATTCTTTACCATTAAGTTTATAATAGTTGAGTTCTACTCTTCTAAACTTCTCTTCTTAGAATAGGTGTGTAGGGCTCTGGCTGAAACAAGTGGCTTTGAACAGCTGGATGTGGTGACTCATGCCTGTAATCCCAGGACTTCGGGAACCCGAGATGAGCGGATCACTTGACGTCAAGAGTCCGAGACCAGCCTGGCCAACATGGAGAAACCCTGTGTCTACTAAAAATACAAAATTTACCAAGGTGTGGTGGCAGGCACCTGTAATCCCAGCTACTAGGGAGGCTGAGGCAAGAGAAT
Organism: Macaca nemestrina; assembly: GCF_043159975.1. NCBI lineage: Eukaryota > Metazoa > Chordata > Mammalia > Primates > Cercopithecidae > Macaca > Macaca nemestrina. The sequence continues at coordinate 162,224,745 of NC_092129.1, read as the reverse complement.
CACATGAACCCGGTAGGCGGAGGTTGCAGTGAACCAAGATCAAGCCACTGCACTCCAGCCTGGGCAACAGAGCAAGACTCTGTCTCAAATAAATGAATGAATGAATGAATGAACGAAAACAAGAGGATTTGAACACTTCTTCAGTCTAATGAGACTGAACTTTTGCCACCCCTACCCCCACCCCCAGCCTTTTCTAGTCTGCATAGAACTTTGGGGAAGGGTTGAGGAGGAGAAAGTCTCTTCAGCTTTATAGAGGACATGGGAGAGACCATTCCAAGAGACACTTGCCATGAGGATTGGGGTGCCTGCAGGAAGGCAGCATTAGCATTGGATTTTCTGCCGGGTGCGGTGGCTCATGCCTGTTATCCCAGCACTTTGGGAGGCCGAGGCGGGCGGATCACAAGGTCAGGAGATCGAGACCATCCTGGTGAACACGGTGAAACCCCATTTCTACTAAAAATACAAAAAAAAAAAAAAATTAGCCGGGCATGGTGGCGGACTACAGGGTCGCAGCTATTCGAGAGGCTGAGGCAGGAGAATGGTGTGAACCCGGGAGGCGGAGCTTGCAGTGAACCGAGATCGCACCACTGCACTCCATCCAGCCTGGGTGACAGAGCCAGACTTTGTCTCAAAAAAAAAAAAAAAAAAAAAAAAAAGCATTGGATTTTCTGGTTGAGTGACTGCTCAGGCTGACTTGCCAACCTGCCCCTATGCCTCTCTGGGTTGGGAGAAGAGAATGAAGAACAGCCAATGGAGCAGCCCACATATCTCCCTTTTAGTTTGGCAAGGATATGCATGGTCTCTAAGGGTGAAGTGGACACTGGGAATGGCAATTGGTCCTGAGCCATCTTGCTGGAACTGTTCCTAAGTGACTGGCTTTTGGTAATGGGAACCAAGGCAGTGAGGGGCTACCATAAGACCCTCAGAGGAATTCACATCCCACCCGGCATTATCCAGAGACGCAATCGTGGCCACTTATGCAGGGAGACATTTGCCTTTCTCTCCCTACCAGTTCTTCGTGGGAGGAGGATACACTGGAGGCAGGGGAACGAGAAAGAAATGTGTAAAAGGTTATAACCCAGCCCTTCCTGTTTAGAGTCCAAGTAACAGCTGTGCCTGACCAAGGCAGGAACTTACAGAAAACCAAAATTGAATTTGAGAATAAAAATGTAAATTGATCAGGCTGGGCATGGTGGCTCACGCCTGTAATCCCAGCACTTTGGGAGGCTAAGGCAGGTGGATCACCTGAGTTCGGGAATTTGAGACCATCCTGACCAACATGGAGAAACCATGTTGCTAGTAAAAATACAAAATTAGCCGGGCGTGGTGGCGCATGTCTGCTGAGATCATGCCATTGCACTCCAGCCTGGGTGACAAGAGCGAAACTCCATCTCAAAAAAAAGGAAATTGATCAGGAATATAATGACCAAAAGTATGACCCCTAAATTATGAGATCTGCCTAAGGTGTCATTACAGATGGGAAAGGGGTTTATAAATAGCAATTTGGGGCCAAGCACTGTGGCTCATGCCTGCAATCCCAGCACTTTGGGAGGCCGAGGTGGGTGGATCACCTGAAGTTGGGAGTTCGAGACCAGCATGGTGAGACCCTGTCTCTACTGAAAATACAAAAATTAGCCAGGTGTGGTGGCAGGTGCCTGTAATCTCAGTTACTCGGGAGGCTGAGGCAGGAGAATTGCCTGAACTAGAGAGGTGGAGGTTGCAGTGAGCTGTCATTCCATTACACTCCAGCCTGGCCAACAAGAGCAAAACTAAAAAAAAAAAAAAAAAAAAAAAAAAGTAGTCATTTGGGGGCGGGGCTTTCTGGCTCACACCTGTAATCCCAGCACTTTGGAAGGCCGAGATGGACAGATCGCTGGAGTCTAGGAGTTCGAGATCAGCCTGCACAATATAGAGAAACCCTGTCTCTACAAAAAATACAAAATTTAGCTGGACATGGTGGTGCATGCCTGTAGTCCCAGCTACTTGGGAGGCTGAGGCAGAAGAATTGCTTGAGCCTGAGGGGTGGAGGTTGCAGTGAGCCAAGATCACACCACAGCATTCCAGCCTGGATGGCACAGTGAGACCTTGTCTCAAGAAAAGATAGCCTTGATGTGATTAAAGTAAGACCATTTCATGTTAATTGCCCACTGAGAGGATAACACTCAAGTGAACCCAGTTTCAGATTCTCCTTTTTACCTCATTATGATATCAGATATTCATCCTCTATCCAAATTCATCCCAGAAGAGTTGGTATTAAGTACTTAGCTTCTAGGAGCTTTGTTATTAGGCCTGGAGCCCTTGATATTATGTATGGTGTGAAGTGTATGTAAAGATGAAAAGATGACTCAAGGCAGTAGGTGTTTGCTTAAGTGAATTATTTGTGATAATTGCATGGCCTCTGTACACAAATGGAAATATCTTCATTTTAAAAATTGGGTTTGCATTGTCAACAGTGTGTGGGACAGCTCCTGAGACACCTAAAAAATATATGATAGACAAAGGAACACTGAGAGATGCTTATAACTACTGAGTTGAAGGAGCCATCCTCCAAGTAGAAGACTGTAAGCGTTATGATACCGTGTCAACACAGCTTAATAAAATGCTACTTTACAAAGGGAGAAATAGATACAAAATATCATTCCTAATGTTTTCCAGAAAGTCAGTGAATGAACTGAGAAGTGGATCCAGGATTTCCTGTATCAGCACCATAGGTTTTATCATTTATATAATCCTTTTTTCTGTCACTGTCAAGATTTTAAAGGGGGATTATGGTTTGATTTAAAGAGAGTAGGCAATTCAGGCATACCACACAAAGCTGTTAAATCTCAGAGGCTTGAGATTTCTTGGCTCCTTTTAAGTTTTGGAAGCAGAGCACTCCTAGGGAATGCTATTCGGAATTGGCTTCATGGAGAAAATGTAGCTTTTGGGCAGTTAGCTTTTGAAGCTGAGAGAGGATAATAGGTTGGTGAACAAGAGGCGAAAGTTGCTTCAGGTTTGAAAAATAAAGGAGTGAGGAGGCTATAGTCTCGTGAAGACTCTCATTGTAATAGTTCTTTGCAGGACCAAGTGGTTCTCCAGATCCAGCTCAATTTTCCCGAGTGCATTTTCTGAGTTGTGATAAAGCCCAGGTACCCTCTCACGGAGTGACAATTTCTTTGTGCCCAATTGCTAGGGCTGTGCTATCATCTTGGCCAACTGCCCATTTCCTTTGGGTCTGAAAGAACAGTTCAATTTAAATTGGATTGTATAGATTTAGGACTTGGAGAAAAGAAAAGTATCTGGAGTGACTTTTTGTTTGTTTGTTTGTTTTTGAGACGGAGTCTCGCTCTGTCACCCAGGCTGGAGTGCAATGGCACGATCTCAGCTCACTGCAACCTCTGCCTCCTGGGTTCAAGCAGTTCTCCTGCCTCAGCCTCCAAATAGCTGGGACTATAGGCGCATGCCACCACGCCTGGCTAATTTTTTTGTATTTTTAGTAGAGATGGGGTTTCGCCATGTTGGCAAGGATGGTCTCGATCTCTTGACCTTGTAATCTGCCTGCCTTGGCCTCTCAAAGTGCTGGGATTACAGGCGTGAGCCACTGCGCCTGGCCAACTTTTTTTCTTTTTCTACCTCCTACTATGAGAGATCCCATCTTTGATGGATGACTCAGAATTCAAATTACACCTAGAAGCAAACATATCAGGCTTGAGGGTAGAGAGGGAGAAAAGAACAACTGTCCCATCTGTGTTTCATCCTGAGTGGGAGGTTCAAATCTAGGTATTGGCAGAATGAGATAAAGGAAGGAGAGATTGAGAAAGAGTGGAAGTGGGATGGAAAGTTATTAAGGGAAGGCATTCCGGGACAGTCTTCACCCACTCAAGAGATTACAGGATGCCATGGAAGAACTGAACCACCTCTGCAGGCTGCACCTCAGGCCCTGTGCAGACTAATGTTTTTATTGCTTAACAGGTATTGAGTCACCTTGTTAAATGCCATCCCTAATATAGAGATGGGCTTATTCCTTGCCCCAAAGCTATTGGGAGCCTAGTTAGGAAGACAGGTCACACACACAGGTCCCAACACCACACAAGAATGGTGCTCCTGTCATTCTCTTAAGTGGTTTGCCAGGTGGAATGAAGTTATCTTGCTGGGAGTCCTCTGCCAGAGAGTTCAATCTGATGAGAAATTTGAAATTTGATGCAACTACATTGCATCAATAGTAAGGGTTTTGGGAAGCGTTCACTTTGCTACATGTTGAGAGAGACTTGATTCTTGGCACCGAGGAAGAGAGCTAATGGCCCTCACCCTGCACGTGCTTGAGTGTGAAGTGGTTGAAACAGAATTTTCTTTTTTTGCGTTTTAATTTTAGATGATATTTTGATAGGGTCATAAGAATAGTGCTTCCTACCTAGGCCCATTGCTAATACCACTGTATTAAGTCTTCTTAGAAGCCCACGAACGTGCCTGCTAAAAACTCCTGGGGGCTCCCTGTGCTAGACATAGGGGGACATATAAATGGTTTTGAATTTCAGTTTCTGTGTCAGTGAGAATTCTGTGCCAGAAAAGAGCATCTGCTCTTTATTTTACAGATGAGGAAATTTAGTCCCAGAGAGAGTGTGATTTGCCCCCTCCCTTGAGATTAGCCGACAGAGTCAATAAGAAAAATCTAGGTCTTCTGATTCAGTCCAGTGCCTTTCTCTGTATGTCACACTGTTTCCCTCATTATCTTGAGATTTGCTGGAGCCACAGGACTACATAATGGTTGTGCATATGTGGATTTGAGTGCCACAGTTGAATTAACTCATGTCAATCTCAGTCCCAAGTCTGTTCCCACAACACGTGGTAAATCGTCACTCCTTGTGGTCTCAGAATTGGGTGCCTGGAGGATATCATAATCACCCGGAATAGTTTTTTCTGTCGCTGCCTGGTGCACACATCTCCTCTGCCTTGACTTGTCTGAAGTCTTTTCCTCTTTGAGGCAGGGACTGAAGGGGTGGAGCCCAGCTGTTCAAGTGCAAAGGCATGCAGCCTTAAGCTGAGCCTAATTTCAGCCCATTGAGTAGTACTAATTTTGACTCAATATATTTTTGAAAAACCAGGCCATACGGATTTTTTTTTTTTTTTTGAGACACAGTCTCACTCTGCTGCCCAGGCTGAAGTGCAGTGGCATGATCTTTGCTCACTGCAACTTCCGCCTCCCAGATTTGAGCGATTCTCCTGCCTCAGCCTCTCAAGTAGCTGGGATTACAGGCACGTGCCACCACACCCAGATAATTTTTATGTTTTAGTAGAGGTGGGGTTTCACCATGTTGGCCAGGCTGGTCTCGAACTCCTGACTTCAGGTGATGTTCCTGTCTCAGCCTCCCAAAGTGCTGGGATTACAAGAGTGAGCCACCGTGCCCAGCCCAGGGTATAGTTTTAAGGCAAACGTAGTTCTGTTTTAAGAACGCTGGTTTGAGGTGCACTGAGATTTAGCAGGGAAGGGTATTTATTACCGTGGACCTGGTGATGAGGACTCCATTGTGCCTTCTCTGAGCTAGAACTTCTCTTTTGAATTGGCTTCATGCTTCAAACTCATGACCTCTCTTACGTTATTGGTTGGCAGGTTTTGTGCAATGGATTTTATCAGTAAGGAACTACATTTAAATCTTGCAGTTAGATAATGTGATTACTTAAGGGGACTTTCACTGTTTTAGGCTGGGACTCCAATCAAATAAATCCCAGGCCCTGCCCAATCCGTGTGCTCAAAATTTTCGAGTTTTCGGTTGTGATGGGTCACCCTTTGTATATTCTTACTGTAGTGCACAATGCAAAATGTATCAAGATAATTGGATTTAGGTGTTCACAGTGCTATTATGGAACATTACTCCTTTTAGTGTGACACGCATTAGGCTCTGTCACTTGTGTCATGCTAGCCTGATTAGCACCTCTTCCTAGGGCTGTACCCTGACTTTTTTTTTTTTTTTTTTTGAGATGGAGTCTCACTGTGTCACTCAGGCTGGAGTGCAGTGGTGCGATCTTGGTTCATTGCAACCTCTGCCTCCTGGGCTCAAGCAGTTCTCCTGCCTCAGCCTCCCTAGTAGCTGGGATCACAGCCACCATGCCTGGCTAATTTTTGTATTTTTAGTAGAGACAGGGTATCACCATGTTGGCCAGCCTGGTCTTGAACTACTGACCTCAAGTGATCTGCCCACCTTGGCCTCCCAAAGTGCTGGGATTACAGGTGTGAGTCACTGCACCCGCCCCCCTGACTCATTTTTAGAGAAGAAATGTTCTGTTTTCTAGAAGCATTTTCTAACGTCTCAAGGGGGCAACCAAAGTTTACTTTCGTTGTTCTTCTGTACGTGTGCCTGGTTTCCTGAAGTCCTTTGCTTGGGAACAACTCACTCAGTGAGACTGCCTGGGGTATTGTAGCCTCAGGTGTTGGTGTTGTAGGGTTTTCTGTGCTTGCCCTTCTGCCACAACCTCTGCAGTTTCTCATTTCCTGCTCTGCTCCCTGAGTCCCAGGTACTGGTTGCTCATTTGGCTTTATTGCCTATCAGAGGCATGGGCAGGTGGCATTGCAACACCTCTGCCTTTGTTTCTTCCTTCTTCCCACGAGGGCTGGGAGAACAGGAGGGAGAGGAGGCAAAGGGGAGCACGGGTGCTGATTGCCCATTAATTTAAACACAGGAGAAGGGTAACTGGAAACAGGCTTCCTTTCTGACCCTACAAAGCCTCTTTTCTCCTCTTTTCTGCTGTAGGCCCTTCATTCCTCTTTCTTGCTTAGGTTCTATATCTTATGGGATTTCTTACTTTAGGTATATAGGGACTCTCTAAAAATGTTTCTATAGGGTGGTCTGGAAACCTAATCGCTGTTTATGATATTGTTTCTTTGTGAAGCTGTCTTATGAGATCTAGATAAATTGCAAACACTCCTTAGGAATATGAACCATCTGCACGTTTTGGTAAGTAAACATATCCTTTGTTTTTGAGTCTTTTTAAATTTGTCTGCACTTCATTTTGGAGTCTAGAGTTGTGACATGTAGTTTTAAAGATATCAGAGGGCACAAAGTGTATTCTTTCCTGGCATTAACTCTCATTTGCCACCTCCCCGCGCTTCTAAGATCTCTACATTTTCCTTTCCGTGGGTATCTTTCAGAGGATCATGTTCTGGTCTTTGGATAATTCTGCTTTTGGAATACAGCATGTGGCTGGGGACTTGCTTTAAAGTGCTATGCAGAGTTTTCTCCTTTTAGAATGCATTTTTTTTTCCCCTTGGTTGACTTCACTAGATACTGCAAACCCAAGAAGAGTCCCATGGTTGCAGATCTGGTATCGATTATCATTAATTCTTCTCTTTATGACTCTGACACTTAAATACACATTTAGAAACAAACCAAATAAACATTAAATGGCATAACTAGATTTTGGACTTGGGTGGTCCAGTGAGTTTCAACATGTGCTTAGTTTAGAAAGGTGGTTATAAAAACACTCCATTTAACTACCCCATTAAATGATTGGAATATATTTTTAAAAATTTTTAAATGCATGAGTTCAGATATTTTTAAAAAGAAACTTGGAATTATTTATAATGTATTCTCGTACAAATTAGCTGAAAAGGGAAAGTACATTTTGCTTATATGGGTGCTTAGTCTCTGTGTTTCAGTTTGGCTGGTTGATGGATTGGTCTCTAGCCGTGTGGCTTTGGTGAAGTCACTCAAGTCTCTGAGCTTTGGTCTCTTCAGTTGTGACAGAGAGTATTTCCCAGTTGATTCCCAGGCTCTCTCCCACTTTGGAAATGCTCGAACTCTGCAATTCTGTGAATTTAAAATTTGATATTTAAAATAATCATGTGAAGCAGAAGATATACTTACTTACTCAGCCATGGAAGTGGGGAGATGGCAAGTTCTGGAATGATCAAAAAAGGTTTAGGAATAGTGTATAATCCTGAACCTTGTCTACAAAGTCAATCCTTCTTTGTTACCGTGTTTATTGAACTGTACGTATGGTTGGGACAATAGATGGGGCATCTGGAAAAAAATATTAAAAAAAAAAAGTATGGGCAGAGACGATGCCTCAGGACCTTAAATGTGTTGTCATACAGTGTTCAGTGATAGTGCTGTTAAATGCAGTGCTCTATGATTCAGCCCTATTAGAAGCATTTTGGATTTGGCCCAATGGTGTTTTGGTGGTTTTTGGATTATGTGTTAGGAGTCAGAGCGTCTAGAGTAGTTCTTGGCATTGGATCATCATGGCGGACAGGAAGCAGGACTAGATTGCAGCTCCAGACAGAGCAGCTTGCGGAAGCTCGCATTGTGAATTTTAGCTCCAGATAGACTGCAAGAAAAAACCAGCCATCCTGAGAGGACCCACAGACCCTCTGAAGGAAGTGGACTGCTCCTGCAGGAGTCAGGAGACACCCTAAATACTGTGAGTGCCCTAACTGTGGAAGTGGGAAAGGGAGACCCTCCTCTCCCAAACACACCCCCACTGGAGCTGAAGGTCTGTTTGTGGGAGAAGTTTCTGACTTTACCTGGAGCTGAGTCAATTTAGAGAGCCGAGTGAAATACAGGGGTAGAGGAAGCAGCAGAAGGGCCCTGGGAGCTCGCTGTGTCCCTTAGCAGGCCATTCCTGCCTGGCACCACAGAGATCCATTGGGAAGGTGACCAGAGGAGGAGCAGGTAAAACTCCACTGGGAGAAGGAACTCTCTAGCCAAACTTTGTAACAATTTGAACAGGACAAGAAGCCTCCTGGTCAGAACTTGGGGGAGAGTGCAAATCTAGTGTATAGACACCACAGGCTGGGGAAGAACCAAGCCTTTTTCTTTTGCAGCTGGGAGGCAGGTAGCCCAGGGCAAGTTTTCAAGCCCGTCGTGCCCTGTACATGGAAACAGACTTGGGGCTATTGGCAGGGGGCGTGATGGGAGTGAGACTGGCCCTTCAGTTTGCGGGGGAGCTGGGTAAGGCCTGTGACTGCCGGCTTTCCCCCACATTCCTGACAACCAGCATGACTCAGCAGAGGGAGCCATAATCCTCCTAGGTACACAACTCCAGTGACCTGGGAATCTCATCCCCATCCCCCACAGCAGCCACAGTAAGACCTGCACATGGAGAGAGTGAGCTCAAACACACCTAGCCCCACCCCTACCTGATGGTCTTTCCCTGCTCACCTTGGTAGCAGAAGACAAAGGACATATAATATTGGGAGTTCTGGGGCCAGTCTCTCTCTACACAACTATAGCTGATGCTGTCTGGAAAATGCCACCTGCTAGCTGGAGGCCAACCAGCAAAAAAACAGAGCATTAAACCACCAAAGCTAAGGACCCCCACAGAGTCCATTGTACACCCCTGCCACTTCCACTGGAACAGGTGCTGGTATCCACGGCTGAGAGACCCATAGACGGTTCACATCACAGGACTCTGTGCAGACAATCCCTAGTACCAGCCCAGAGTCAGGTAGACTTGCTGGGTGGCTAGACCCAGAAGAGAGACAACAATCACTGCAGTGTGGCTCACATGAAGCCACATCCCTAGGAAAAGAGGGAGAGTACTACATCAAGGGAACACTCCGTGGGACAAAAGAATCTGAACAACAGCCTTCAGCCCTAGACCCTCCCTCTGACAGAGCCTACTCAAATTAGAAGGAATGAGAAAGCTAAACTTGGTAATATAATCAAACAAAGCTCTTCAACACCCTCAAAAAAATCACACTAGTTCACCAGCCATGGATCCAAACCAAGAAGAAATCCCTAATTTACCTGAAAAAGAATTCAGGACGTTAGTTATTAAGCTAATCAGGGAGGGGCTAGAGAAAGGTGAAGTCCAATAAATGGAAATCCAAAAAATGATACAAGTGAAGGGAGAAATATTCAAGGAAATATATAGCTTAAAGAAAAAAACAATAAAAAATTCAGGAAACTTTGGACACACTTTTAGAAATGTGAAATGCTGTGGAAAATCTCAGCAATAGAATTGAACTAGTAAAAAAAAGAAATTCAGGACTCCAAGACAAGGTCTTCGAATTAACACAATCCAACAAAGACAAAGAAAAAAGAATAAGAAAATAGGAATAAAGTATCCAAGAAGTCTGGGATTATGTTAAATGACTAAACTTAAGAATAATCAATGTTCCTAAGGAAGAAGATAATTCTAAAAGCTTGGAAAACATATTTAGGGGAATAATTGAGGAAAACTTCCCTGGCCTTGCTAGAGACCTAGACATCCAAATACAAGAAGCAAAAAGAACACCTGGAAAATTTGTTGCAAAAAGATCACCGCCTAGGCACATTGTCATCAGATTATCTAAAGTTAAGACAAAGAAAAGAATCTTAAGAGCTGTGAGACAGATGTACCAGGTAACCTATGAAGGAAAACCTATCAGATTAACAGCAGATTTCTCAGCAGAAACCCTACAAGCTAGAAGGGACTGGGGCCCCATCTTCAACCTCCTCAAACAAAAAATTACCAGCCAAGAATTTTGTATCCAGTGAAACTTAGCATCATATATGAAGGAAAGATATAATTGTTTTCAGACAAACAAATGCTAAGAGAATTCGCCATTACCAAGCCACAACTAAAAGAGCTGCTAAAAGGAGCTCTAAATCTTGAAACAAATCCTGGAAACATATCAAAACAGAACCACCTTAAAGCGTAAATCACACAGGACCTATAAAACAAAAATACATGTAAAAAAGTAAAAACAAAGAACAAAATAGCCAAGTACACAGGCAACAAAAACATAATGAATGCAAGGGCACCCCACATTTAAATACTAACATTGAATGTAAATGGCCTAAATGCTCCACTTAAAAGATACAGAACCCCAGAATAGATAAGAACTCACCAGCCAACTTTCTGCTGAGTTCAGGAGATTCACCCAACACATAAGGACTCATATAAACTTAAAGTAAAGGGGTGGAAAAAGGCATGTCATGCAAATGTACACCAAAAGTGAGCAGGGATAGCTATTTTTACATCAGACAAAACAAATTTTAAAGCAACAGCAGTTAAAAGAGACAAAGAGGGATGTTATATAATGATAAAAGGCCTTGTCCAACAGGAAAATATCACAATCCTAAACATATATGCACCTAATACTGGAGTTTCCAAATTTATAAAACAATTACTGAGACCTAAGAAATGAGATAGACAGCAACACGGTAATAGTGGGGGACTTCAATATTCCAAGGATAGCACTAAACAAATCATCAAGACAAAGTCAACAAGGAAACAGTGGATTTAAACTATACCTTGGAACAAATGGACTTAACAGATATTTACAGAACATTTCATCTGGCAACCACAGAATACACATTTTGTTCAACAACGCATGGGACTTTCTCCAAGACAGATCATATGATAGGCCACAAAACAAGCCTCAATACATTTAAGAAAATTGAAATTATATCAAGCACTCTCTCAGACCACAGTGGAATAAAACTGGAAAATCAACTCCAAAAGGAACCTTCAAAACCATGCAAATACATGGAAATTAAATAACCTGCTCCTGAATGAGCATTGGGTCAAAAATGAAATCAAGATGGAAATTTAAAAAATCTTCGAACTGAATGACAGTAATGACACAACCTATCAAAACCTCTGGGATATAGCAAAGGCAGTGCTAAGAGGAAAGTTCATAGGCCTAAGTGCCACACCAAAAAGACTGAAAGAGTACCAACTGACATTCTAAGGTCACACCTCAAGCAACTAGAGAAACAAGAACAAACCAAACCCAAACCCAGCAGAAGAAAAGAAATTACCAAGATCAGAGCAGAACTAAATGAAATTGAAACAAACAAACAAAAAAAATGCAAAAGATAAATAAAACAAAAAGCTGGTTCTTTAAAAAGATAAATAAAATTGATAGAATAGCAAGATTAACCAAGAATAGAGAAAATCCAAATAACTACACTGAGAAACAAAACAGGAGATATTACAACTGACACCGCTGAAATACGAAAGATCGTTCAAAGCTCCTATGAACACCTTTACGCACATAAACTAGAAAACCTAGAAGAGGTGGACAAATTCCTGGAAAAATACAACCCTCCTGGCTTACATCAGAAAGAATTAGATACCCTGAACAGACCAATAACAAGCAGCGAGACTGAAATGGTAATTAAAAGATTACCAAAAAAAAAAAAGTCCAGGACCAGATAGATTCACAGCAGAATGCTACCAGACATTCAAAGAAGAACTGGTACCCATCCTTTTGACACTATTCCACAAGATAGAGAAAGAAGGAACCCTCCCTAACTCATTTTATGAAGCTAACATCACCCTAATACCAAAACCGGGAAAGGTCGTAACCGTAAAAGAAAACTGCAGACCGATATCCTTGATGAACATTGATGTTAAAATTCTTAACAAAATACTAGCTAACCGAATCCAACAACATATCAAAAAGATAATCCACCATGATCCAAGTGGGTTTCATACCAGGGATACAGGGAAGGTATACATCTGCAAGTCAATAAATGAGATACACCACATAAACCGAATTAAAAACAATCACGCGATCATCTCGATAGATGCAGAAAAAGCATTAGACAAAATCCAGCATCCTTTATGATTAAAACTCTCAGGCCAAGCATGGTGGCTCACGCATGTAATCCCAGCACTTTGGGAGGCCAAGGCAGGTAGATCACCATGTCAGGCGTTCAAGACTGGTCTAGCCAACATAGTGAAACCCCATCTCTGGTAAAAAGACAAAAAAATTAGCCGGGTGTGGTGGCGTGTGCCTGTAATCCCAGCTACTCGGGAAGCTGAGGCAGGGGAATCGTGTGAACCCAGGAGGCAGAGGTTGCAGTGAGCCAAGATTGCACCATTGCACTCCAGCACAGGTGACAGTGCGAGATTCCCTATCAAACAAACAAACAAAAAACTCTCAGCAAAATCGCCCGTACAAGGGACATACTTTAATGTAATAAAAGCCATCGTGACAAACCAATAGCCAGCATAATACTGAATGGGGAAGAGTTGAAAGCATTCCCTCTGAGAACTGGAACAAGGCAAGAATGCCCACTCTCACCACTTCTCTTCAACGTAGTACTGGAAGTCCTGGCCAGAGCAATCAGAAAACAGAAATAAAGGGTATCCAAATTGGTGAAGAGGAAGTCAAACTGTCACTGTTTGCTGACGATATGATCATACCTTGAAAACCCTAAGGACTCCTCTGGAAAGCTCCTAAAACTGATAAAAGGATTCAGCAAGGCCTGGCGCGGTGGTTCACGCCTGTAATCCCAGCACTTTGGGAGGCCGAGGCAGGTGGATCATGAGGTCAAGAGATTGAGACCATCCTGGCCAACATGGTGAAACCCTGTCTCTACCCAAAATGTAAAAATTAGCTGGGCATGGTGGCATGCGCCTGTAGTCCCAGCTGCTCAGGAGGCTAAGGCAGGAAAATCACTTGAACCTGGGATGCGGAGTTTGCATGAGCCTAAATTGCGCCACTGCACTTCAGCCTGGCGTCAGAGTAAGACTCCGTCTAAGAAAAAAAAGCAGCAAAGTTTCCAGATACAGGATTAATGTGCACACATCAGTAGCTCTTCTATACACCAACAGTGACCAAGCAGAGAATAAAATCAAGAACTCAATCCCTTTTACAATAGCTGCAACAAAACAAAACAAAACTTAGGAATATACCTAACCAAGGAGTTGAAAGACCTGTACAAGGAAAACTACAGAACACTGCTGAAAGAAATCATACACAACACAAACAAATGGAAACACATCCCATGCTCATGGATGGATAGAATCAATACTGTGAAATGACCATATTGCCAAAAGCAATCTGCAAATTCAATGCAATCTCTGTCAAAATACCACCATCATTCTTCACAGAATTAGAAAAAACAATTCTAAAATTCATATGGAACCAAATAAGAGTGCACACAGCCAAAGCAACACTAAGCAAAAAGAACAAATCTGGGCTGGGTGCTTACGCCTGTAATCCTACCTCTTTGGGAGGCTGAGGCAGTTGGAACACTAGAGGTCAGAAGTTCAAGACCAGCCTGGCCACCATGGCGAAACCCCCATCACTACTAAAAATACAAAAATTAGCTGGGCGTGGTGGCGGGCGCCTGTAATCCCAGCTACTTGGGAAACTGAGGCAGGAGAATTGCTTGAACCCAGGAGGTGTAGGTTGCAGTGATCAGAGATCGCACCACTGTACTCCAGCCTGGGTGACAGAGTGAAACTCCATCTCAAAAACAAAAAACAAATGACAGAACAAAACAAAACAAAAAAACAAGAACAAATCTGGAGGCATCATACTACCTGATTTCAAACTATACTATAAGGCCATAGTCACTAAAACAACAACATGGTACTGGTATAAAAATAGGCACATAGACCAATGGAACAAAATAGAGAACCCGGAAATAAACACAAATACTTTACAGCCAACTGATCTTTGACAAAGCAAACAAAAACATAAAGTGGAGAAAGGGCACCCTTTTCAACAAATGGTGCTGGCATAATTGGCTAGCCACATGTAGGAGAAGAAACTGGATCCTCATCTCTCACCCTATACAAAAATCAGCTCAAGATGGATTAAGAACTTAAACCTAAGACCTGAAACTATAAAAATTCTAGAAGATAACATTGGAAAAACCCTTCTAGATGTTGGCTGAGGCAAGGATTTCATGACCAAGAACCCAAAAGCAAATGCAATAAAAACAAAGATAAATAGCTGGGACCTAATTAAATGAAAGAGCTTTTGCATGGCAAAAGGAACAGTCAGCAGAGTAAACAGACAACCCACAAAGTGGGAGAAAATCTTCACAATCTATACATCTGACAAAAAGCTAATATCCAGAATCTACAATGAACTCAAACAAATCAGTAAGAAGAAAACAAACAATACCATAAAAAAGTGGGCTAAGGACATGAATAGACAACTCTCAAAAGAAGATATATAAATGGCCAACAAACATGAAAAAATGCTAAACGTCACTAATGATCAGGGAAATGCAAATCAAAACCACAATGGATACCACCTTACTCCTGCAAGAATGGCCATAATCAAAACAAACAAACAAACAAACAAAAAACAAAAACAGCAGATGTTGGCATGGATGCGGTGAACAGGGAATACTTCTACACTGCTGTTGGGAATGTAAACTAATACAGCCACTATGGAAAACAGTGTGGAGATTCCTTAAATAACTAAAAGTAGAGCTACCATTTGATCCAGCAGTCCCACTACTGGGTATCTACCAAGAGGAAAAGAAGTCATTATTTGAAAAAGATACTTGCACACACATGTTTCTAATGGCACAATTCATAATAGGAAAATCATGGAACCAACCCAAACACCCATCAATCAATGAGTGAATAAAGAAACTGTGGTATATATATACAATGGAATGCTATGCAGCCATTAAAAAGGAATGAACTAATAGCATTTGCAGTGACCTAGATGAGACTGGAGACTATTATTCTAAGGGAAGTAACTCAGGAATGGAAAACCAAACATCTTATGTTCTCACTGATATGTGGGAGTTAAACCATGAAGAACATAAAGGCATAAAAATGATACAAAGGTCTTTGGGGAATTGGGGGGAAGAGTGGGAGGAGGGTGAGAGATAAAAGACTAAAAATATGGTGCAGTGTATACTGCTTGGGTGATACGTGCATCAAAATCTCACAAATCACCACTAAAGAACTTACTCATGTAACCAAATAATACCTGTACCCCATTAACTTATGGGAAAAAAAACAGAGTAATTCTTTTACTCCTTATAAGTTGACATTTTGCATGTAACTCCCCAGGAGAGAGAGAGTACTTCTTCTTTTCATTTTTGTTTCTCTTTTATGTCTTTACATGATTGTCTTTGTTCTCTTTCTCTATGATCCATTCTATCTTTTTTTTGGTTTGTTTTTTGAGAAGGAGTCTTGCTGTGTTGTCTAGGCTGAAGTGCAATGGTGCAATCTCGGCTCACTGCAACCTCTGCCTCCTAGGTTCAAGCAATTCTTCTGCCTCAGCCTCCCAAGTAGCTGGGATTATAGATGTCCATCACCATGTCCAGCTAATTTTTTGTACTTTTTTTTTTGTTTTTAATTTCTTCAAGAGATGGAGTTTCACTCTTGTTGCCCAGGCTGGGGTGCAATGGTGTGATCTTGGCTCACTACAAACTCTGCCTCCTGGGTTCAAGCGATTCTCCTGCCTCAGCCTCCCCAGTAGCTGGGATAACAGGTATGTGCCACCATACCTGGGTAATTTTGTATTTTTAGAAGAGATGGGGTTTCTCCATGTTGGTCAGGATGCTCTTGAACTCCTGACCTCAGGTGATCTGCCCACCTCAACCTCCCGAAATGCTGGGATTACAATAGGTGTGAGCCACCACACCCGACCTTTTTCATATTTTTAGTAGACACAGGGTTTCACCATGTTGGCCAGGCTGGTCTCGAACTCCTGGCCTGAAGTGATCTGCTCATCTTGAACTCCCAAAGTGCTGGGATTACAGGTGTAAGCCACTGTGCCTGGCCAATCCATTGTCTCTTGTGATCCATTTCCCACAGCAAAGAGGTTTTTGGAGGTGATTAGTTGTCCTAGGTTACTTCCATTGAGGGTTCTTAACTGGTTTCCTTGAGTAAGAATTATAGATTAGGTGGTGATCTCATGAAACCATTGTAGAGGGGGTGGTTATACAGTGAACAAATATGTTAAATGTTAAATAAACTTGGCACTTTAACTTAGGTGTTCTCAAAATCAGATCTTGACTGTTATTTAAGTCTGGTTCCTGCAAGCAGAGCCTGGGGCAAGCCATTTGGATTTGTCACAGAGGTAGCCTTTGGGCAGATGCTAATGGCACATGAAGAAAGAGTGACCACAGTGTTTTATGTAGGTTCCTTTGATCATTCTTAACTGGTTTTTTAATATTATACCAACATTTAATCAGAAACCAACATAATTCTCAGTACTCTAACTCTGGGAATCATCTCTATATTCCAGCCCTAAAACCTACAGTGGAAGATTGGCTGTTTTGCCAGTATCTCATGTAAGAAACTCTTCCTTGAGAAAAACTATAGCAGTGAAGCCTTAGGATTTCTTCCTGTTTATCCCAGGATGCTGAGGGAATTCGGGAATAATATCTTTCAGTATCTCAGAACCCTACACAGTGCCTCTTTTCTTAGTGTAGTCTTTCAGTTGGATTGGGTTTCTGAGGCCCCTGTAGGAATCTTCCTTTGGAGTCTTTATAAACCAGATAGCATCTAATTGATGAGAGAAGCCAGAGAATACGGTAAACCTTGTCCCTTCTGTCTTACTGTACTATATCCATCTATACCGATTTTTTAGGTTTAAGTTGTTTTAAACTCTAAATGTAGAGTAAACATTAAAGTGTGTGTTTTACTGTTCACACTTAGCAATGGTAAATTGTTAAGAGAATAAAAAAACATAAGCAACACATAAACCCTACCTTTTAGTAATAGGCTGGTAAAGTGTCATTAAATCCTTAGAAATCAGACAGACATGGGCAAAATTCAAGATATTGTGAGTACCTTGTTAGGATAATCGTAGTAGGGACTTCTGTCTGCCTATATCTATCCTGATTTTCTTTTTTCTTTTTCTTTCCTTTTTTTTTTTTTTTTTGAGACAGAGTCTCGCTCAGTCTCCCAGTCTGTAGTGCAGTGGCACCATCTTGGCTCACTGCAACCTCTGCCTCCCAGGTTCAAGTGATTCTGCCTCAGCCTCCCTAGTAGCTGGGATCACAGGCATGCACCACCAAGCCTGGCTAATTTTTTTTGTATTTTTAGTACAGACATGGTTTCACCGTGTTGGCCAGGCTGGTCTCAAACGCTTGGCCTCAAGTGATCCACCCGCCTTGGCCTCCCAAAGTTTTAGGATTACAGGTGTGAGCCACCATACCCAGCCCTGATTTTCTCTTTGTGGATGGTTGGGCTGTTTAAGAAACACGGGTTTTTTTTTTTACTGTCTCCACTTAGAACCTTGTTGTTTAGGTCTTTTTCTATGAGTTCCATAGGCATATTTTTGCCATGATACTTGCTTGGACTTGATATTTCTAGGCTTCTCGAGGATTTATCATTCTATCATCTAGGCATCCTGCCTTCTGATCATTCTCCTTGCTGCTTCCATGCTGGAAGTGATGCTAGAGGCACAGGTCTGTGCAATTATTTCTACACCATAGGTGCACGGGGTGCTTAATGGCAGAGCCTGTATTTGTCAGTTGGTGGTTTAGACAAGTTACAGGTAAAACACTATGAAAGCCTGTGTCTAGATTCTTATCTCTCTTTCTCTAGCGGAATCAAACAGACAGAAATGAAGTTGAATGCTGGGAAGTCTTTGTTTAAAAAAGTAGATGTTGTTGTCTAGAATCACAGAGACACTCAGAAGGAATTGGGACTGGATGTGGAGGAAAGACATCATAAAACTTTACATTAAAAGCCAAAGGTGTGAAGTTAGGTCTAGTCAAAAGTGTTAATTCTGAAAGACCAACACACATCATCCTGGACTGTGAAGGTGTGCCTTCTGTAAGTTAAATGGAATGAGATCTTCTTCAGTGCACCTGATGTCTTGGGAAGGGTGAGTTGAGGCATGGTAGATGTGAAACATGATCTCATTATAAATGTTCCCGTTTGTTTTATGTGTTCAGTTTGTTTTGTGCTATCTAGATAGGAAATCTAAAGGCTGAGAAACTGTCTGCTGTAGACATGGCAGTGATTCTTTGATACGAAATAGTTGGAGGGGATCCGAGTGATTGCGTGACTTATTTTTAGACAATACAGGGACTCCTTTGCAAAGGGAGGAGTTGGGAAGAATAGACATGTTAGGAACCAAGTTAGCCTGGAGTTTTCTCTGGTTGCCTGAAGCTCGAAAAAAATTGGAAGAAGAAATTACTCAATGAGAACTCACACAAACCTGCTTCTCCAATTATGCCTGAGTGGCCATGTCAGATCTGTGAACCTCTCAGCTTGCTTCTTAACAAACCCATCGTTTTACAAGGAAGATGATCTGGGTTAGAGGAATTACTAATTATGTTTCAGCTCACAAATTCCTCTTTACTATCACCCCTTTAGCCCCATGTAAACTCTGTTAGGGTTTGGTTAAGTGTAGAAACTGATATCTAAGCAAGAGTAAGAAGATGAAGTCACTTATCTCGAAATTTCTTTAAACCTTTAATTATTGTAAACAAAAGATCTGGTCTCTTTGGAGCTGGTAGTAATGTCTTAGTTTTGTGGCTGTTAGTTTTTCGACTCTATCAGATTGAGTCATTGTTTGACTTGAAGATCTAGAATAACATATCATCTATAAAGAAATGATTACAGTAATTGATCTTGATACTGCCTCCTCCTAATTGTATTTATATAATTATCTAAAAGGGTTTTTAATAGAATTACTGCAACAAGCCTGAAAAAGTCTGTGCTAAGTGGTAGCACCTTGAAACAGGATCATTATGATCCCGCCTTCAAGGGGCTTTTGGATTTATCTAGCCTGCTATATGGCTGAGTACTAGACTCAGTTACCCCATTCCTCAGCAAAAGAAACTACAGAAGTTTGAGGGAATATCAAACTCTTGGCGCACAATTTACATTTAGTAAACACTTGATAGGCAGTTGGTAGTGGGTGGCAGCATTTGCAGATGAATTCTGAAGTAGATGGTGAATGATGCTGAGATTTTATTTACCAGTCCCGGCTGACACTGCCTGGGCTCACATGATAAGATCCTGGTAGGATAGCATTTATTCTTCTTTTGCAGACTCAGCTAAGAGGACTTTGCAGTTGAGTCTGAATCTTGATCCATGTAGTCCATCCCCAGTGGTGCTATTTAGAAGGCCTTTTGTTGTCTGAGGGAAGTTGTCTTCCTGGCCTTACTACCGAATCTTGGCAAAGGATCAATGGGTAAGCCCCATCCTCCTAAGATCTCATATAACATAACTGGTATCAGGACACTGATTACATGCAAGCAGTTCCCACACGAAGAGCTTTAAAATTGAGATTTTTCTTTGAAATTTAAAAGAAGGTGGAATAAAAATGTGCTTGCTTTCCAACATAGATCGATTAGCTGGCACGGAGAGAACACTGGCCTTTGAAATCTATAGGCATCCTGTTGCAGGCCTGACCCAGCTGACCCTGGGAGATTAGTAATGGTCTGTGCAGCCTGCTCTGTCAGCAAGTCTGGCAGGGCGTGCACAGATGGTGCCAGTTGGAGAAAATCACTGCCGAACAGTGCACTAAAGCCTCCGCCTTGGCCATTCTGCCTCGGAGGAGGAGCCGAGAGTGAGACTGGGTGGTTTACAGACATGTTCCTGCCAAATGCCTTGGAAGAGACCTCAGAGGATGCCAGTCCGGGTTTAGGATGCATTTGCTGATTATTACTTAAGTAATGTTTTCTTGTCATAGCTTAGGCCTTCCTGAGTTGTTGGGCATCTGGGATTTTTACAGGGTCTGTGGCCTTGGGGTTGTTCTGAAAGGGAATTTGAAATGAGAACTGATCTCATTCCAAACAGTCAAGCATAATGCAATACTTGTTTTCCTAGAGTCAATCAGCCTAGGGAAAATGCGAGTAGGCTGGAGTGGGGAGGAGGAGGAGTTTGAGAGTTTGAGTAATCAACTTAACCCGGGGTAAAAAGAATTTTATTATAGAAAGCAGCACACATGACCTCTGTCCTTCCAGCTGCCACCAGTTTCTGGGTTGTCGAGTGATACCCTGAAAGTTTACAGTCAACACTCCTCGTGTGGGGTCAGTCCTAGAAATGGTGACGCTGCTCTCCAAAGATAGGAAAGAAAAGGACCTCATTCCATTGAGCTATTGACTGAAATATTTTCTCAACAAAGTTGAACTGAGCTGAAACTGTAAGCCTGTTCTTCCTAATTAGACATTTTATTCTTTGAAAATTCTACTTGGAGTTGCGTTGAAAAGTCAAAGTTAAGGAAATGCATCTTTCTAAAATACTTCCATCTGAGCTGTACTTCAACAGTTTGAGGACAGGCTGAAAATATATTAATGTTGAATGAAAGATGTGAGGGTGTCTGGGTGTCTGTAATTACAGAGGGTAACTGGATCAGTGAGTGGACTTTTCCCATTCCCACCTTTTTTGGTATTCTTCCTACTACAACTTTGTCTTTTAAGTCTCCAGGTTAGTTCTGGCATTGTAGCTCGTTACTGTTTAACAGACTTGTTTCATTCCTTTTGTGTTGTTTTATGAAATGTGGTGGTGTTTCATTCTGGAAGAATTTTCCTTGGAGATGCTGCTGCTGTGAAATGTGAACTTCTCTTTTAGGTTCTTGAATGACTGTCCCCTACCCAAAGATACAAAGAAACCAATCCTGTTCAATGCACTCTAGTGCTTTTGAAATTGGGGTATGGGAACATGCCCTGGAGGAAGAGCTGAGAGAATGAACAGGGCATTTGCCAACCTCACACAGTGAGTGCAGACTGACACGTACAGCAATACTTGCTGGAATCTGGAAGAGAGAGATAGAAAGCATACTTAAATCAGACAGAAGTCTATCTTTTCTTGTTTAATAGAGCGTAGCTCAGGCATGATAGCTTTATCGACAAGATGGGAGGCCGAAGAAAGGAGAGAAGTCAAGGATGACTCAAAATGTGAGTTAGGAGAAAGCAGTGGGTACTGAAATACTTTGGCAAGAGGAAGATGAGGAGTTCGGTTTTAAGTAGTTCGTTTTTGAAATGTCCATTAGGTCTTTGGATATCCGGGTCTGGGTTTGATCAGAGAAGTCTGAGATGGAGATAGTAATTTGGGAGTTGCTGACACACAGCTGGTGATGAAGCCACAAGTGAGTAAGGTAGCACAGAGAACGAAGAGAAATGGGAGTGGATGAAATTCAGTATAGAACTAAAAGAACACTGTGATTTCTCTCCTGCGCTGGTATTTGAACAATGATATGTATTTGCCTAGTAGAAGACAAATAACAAAAACGACTTGGTGATCGTGTGTGGATCACGCTTGTTATATCTTTGATAGGGAAATTCAAAATGGTCTTTGAAAATGTAGAAATAAATTCTTGAGAATGACCCTGAAGTAGATTTTTGGAGTGCTTTGGTCCGTTTCACAGATGCTTTACCATTTGAAGTAGATGCCAAAACAAACGAGAAGATAGATAGCTCAGGGTTTGTAGTACATGAAGCCAGCATCTGCTAGTTTATTTAGTAGCAGGAGCAGGAAGAGCAGAGGGAGAAGAGTGCAGCAGCCGCCAAGAATAAAACCTGGTCAAGAGGCCACATCAGCCCAGCTTGGCAGACAGGCCTGGTGGCTTTGGTAATTATACTGGTGCCTGCTGTATGTGGGCCTTTTCCACTGAGTTTAAAAAAGGCTTTCCTCTAACTACCAGGTCTCCCAGCAGTTGGGCCACTTTTGCCCTTGGTGGTTTTTCCCTGTGGAATCTTTGTCGTGTCTGTGCTCCGTGGCTGTGTTTGCTGACTCCAGGGTAATACCCTTGGCCCTGCTGTTTCATGTGGCTCCTGCCTGTCTCCCCCTCCTGACTGAGCTCATAGAAGGTTTGTGAGGACATGCCCTTCGGGAAGAGCCCAGGAGAAACCACATGACTGTATGGCTAGACCAGCACACGTGGACTTTACCGAAGCCTTGTCTTTTTCTTTTTCTCCACCTCCCTCCCTTTTTAATCTGTTAGTACTTTTGACATAAATAATATGTAACTGACTCAGATCTATAGAAATATCATGGTGATGAGGGACCATTAGCACTGAGACTTCCTTTGGGTTAATAATTTCATTATGGGTAGAACTCCCTTTTGACACTCACTTTTTTTTTTTTTAAATTTTTTTTTTGAGATGGAGTTTTGCTCTTGTTGTTCGGGCTGGAGTGCAATGGCACAATCTTGGCTCACTGCAACTTCCACCTCCTGGGTTCAAGCGATTCTTCTGCCTCAGCCTCCCAAGTGGCTAGGCTAATTTTTTGTATTTAGTAGAGACAGGATTTCCCATGTTGGTCACGCTGGTCTCGAACTCCTGACCTCAGATAATCCACCCGACTTGGCCTCCCAAAGTGTTGGAATTACAGGCATGAGTCATTGCACCCGGCCTTGACACCCACATTTGCCACCAATTCTATTTTAAGTATTCTAACTCTGATAATGATATAGGAAGAAAACATACTTTAAAACTGTAGGGAAATCAATCCCAAAAAGAATTCCATGCTTCTTCCTATGTATACTTCCACTATCTGTAGTCCCAAAGTACATCTCCAAGAGGCATTTTTGTTTCTGTCCACCTTGGGGGTGTTGCTCGTATCACTTTATGGGAGGAGAGATCCATAGGTACCAGTTAATAATGTATTTTGGGCCTCTTGTTATTTGTATGATTCTTCAGAAGGGGTCATAGAGTACATTGAGACCAGGGTATCCTAAATACGTGCAGTTGGAAACACTTCTGGCATTTGTTGAAGTTTTTGTTGTTGTTGTTTTAAAACTCCACGCTGCTATTCTTAAGTTTGTTTTCTCTTTTTGCTCCCATCAGTGTTTTCTTTTTTAAAATATTCATCCACAGTCTCCTTTATATAAATATCAGATAGTAATAAATAGTTAGGTTTAGTCTCTCTTTTCTTCCCCCTGCCTGTCATGTACTAACTACTATGCTGCCTCCTGGACTCAAAGACGAGTAAGAAATGGTCTCTGTCCCAAGGAACTTAGAGTCCAGTGGTGGTGGTTGCAGGGGGTTGGTGGGGGTGGGTGGACATAAATAGGTGCTTTTAGTGCAGTATGATATGGGCTATGGGAGTATAACTAAGCCATTCTTGGCAGGGACTGAAATCAGGGGCCACTTTTGAGAAAATGCTCTGGCTGGATCTTAAGGAATGGCCTGGAGTTAATCTTTTTTTTTTTTTTTTTTAAGACGGAGTCTCACTCGGTCGCCCAGGCTGGAGTGCAGTGGTGCGATCTTGGCTCACTGCAAGCTCCACCTCCCGGGTTCACGCCATTCTCCTGCCTCAGTGTCCTGAGTAGCTGGGACTACAGGTGCCCGCCACCCACCTGGCTACTTTTTTGTATTTTTAGTACAGACAGGGTTTCACTGTGTTAGCCAGGATGGAGTTAATCTTATCTAGGAAATAGGGCTTGTTTCCTAGCCAGAGGGGTGATCTGGGACTTGACCATCATGCGGTAGGGCGATAGCTACAATAGTTTGGTATTGCTGGGTTATAAGGGGGTAGGGGTCAAGTGCTGGAAGACAAGGCTGCAGAGCAAAGCCAAGATCAGGTCTTAGACTAAGCGTCATGTATGTAGCTGGCAACGTGTATTCAACAGTAGACTCCTTTTCCAGCTATGTGGAGTCTGGAAGGAATTGGAGAGTGGGAAGAGATGTGCAGTAGGGAATCCAGTTAAGTGGTTATTGCCAAATGGATGAAAGATGAGGGCCTGCTGGGTGTCATGGCTCACACCTGTGATCCCAGCACTTTGGGAGGCCGAGGCGAGTGGGTCACCGGAGGTCAGGAGTTGGGGACTAGCCTGACCAACATGGCAAAACCCCATCTCTACTAAATTAGCTGGGCGTGGTGGCACATGCCTGTAATCCCAGCTACTTGGGAGGCTGAGGCAGGAGAATTGCTTGAACCCAGGAGGCGGAGGTTGCAGTGAGCCAAGGTTGCGCCATTGCACTCCAGCCTGGGCGACAGAGTGAGACTCCGTTTCAAAAAAAAAAAAAAGAATCCGGGCGCCTGTAATCCCAGCACTTTGGGAGGCCGAGGCAGGTGGATCATCTGAGGTTGGGAGTTTGAGACCAGCCTGACCAACATGGAGAACCCCTGTCTATACTAAAAATACATTAGCCGGGCATGGTGGCGGGCCCCTGTAATCCCAGCTACTCGGGAAGCTGAGACAGGAGAATCGCTTGAACCCAAGAGGCAGAGGTTGCGGTGAGCCAAGATTGTGCCATCGCACTGCAGCCTGGACAACAAGAGTGAAAACTCCGTCTAAAAAAAAAAAAAAAAGGTGAAGGTCTGAATGGAGGCAGGTGTAGGCAGTGGGGATAGTCAGGAGGAGACGGATATGAGGAATATTTGGAGATTAACTCACAGGACTTTGTAATGGTTGTGATGTGGCAGTTATGGTGTAGTGTGTGTAGGGGGTGGTAGCAGGTGAGGGTTAGGGCTCTTAATTTTCTAGCTGAAATGATTAGATAAACGTTACCAGCTAGGATTGGAAACAAGGGAGGAAGGGGGTTAGGAGGTAGGGATACCGATTGCGAGTTTGTTCCATTAACACATTTCTTAAACATTTCTTCAACTCTTAAACTGCACCTATGGTCATGTTTTACTTCTCCCTCATAAAAGTTAAGGTGGCCGGGCATGGTGGTGCTAACACTTGTAATCCCAACACTTTGGGAGGCCGAGGTGGGCGGATCACTCGAGACCAGCCTGGCCAACACGGAGAAACCCCATTTCTACTAAAAATACAAAAAATCAGGTGGGCGTGGTGGGGTGCGCCTGTAGTTCCAGCTACTCAGGAGGCTGAGGCAGGAGAATCGCATGAACCTGGAAGGCAGAGGTTGCAGTGAGCCGAGATCACACCATTGCACTCCAGCCTGGGTGACAGAGCAAGACTCTGTCTCAAAAACACACACACACACACACACAAAAACCAGTTACGGTATATGAAGGTATATGTTCAGGCTAGGCAGTAGCTATTTTGAAAACTCAGGACTAAAGGAATTCCTGGGAGTATGTATAGGATGATTAGAGTTGCAGTGTCCATTGTCATGCAGTAGGATATCTTGGAGAGGTAGGTACACAATGGTGAGCCATCAGCAGGCAGCATTTCCAGCAGCTGGAGGAATAAGGGTCTTGGTCCTAAGTGGTTATCTGGATGGTGAACAACCGCTGCCTCTACACGTGGCCTGCAAGACTGTATATAGCTTGCCTTCTTACTATACCACCTCTGGGATATCATTCCTACTCTTTTCCTCTTTGCTTACTTTACTGTAGCCAGGTTGTCTTTTTTTGCAAATATTGTTTGAACATGTACAAGCAAACATGCTTTAGTTTCAGGCTTCTGTACTTGCTATCTGATTGTCTAGCGTTTTCCTTCCTTTCTGTTCAAATGCCACCTTTAATAGAGGCCTCACTGAGTGATTAAATATAATACACCCTGCCTTCAAACTCTCTCTATTCCTTTATCCTGCTTTTCTTCATGAAACGCATCCCTCTGACGTTGCATAAACATTTAGTTGGGTTTTTGCCTATGTTGCTGGTGGGAATGTGAACTGTGGGAGGGTAGGGACTGCACACCATTAGTGTATTATTTGATTGTGTATCTTCAGGGGTTTTGAAAGTTGTTCTTGGAGAAGGTATCCTGTAAAGTTGTGCTTTGCTTTAGAAAAAGTTAACATAGAAAGATATTCTTTTATTTTTATTTTGAGACAGAGTCTCACTTTGTTGCCCAGGCTGGAGTGCAGTGGTGTGATCTCAGCTCACAGAAACCTCCACCTCCCGGGTTCACATGATTCTCATGCCTCAGCCTCTCCAGTAGCTGGGATTACAGGCATGTGCCACCATGCCTGGCTAATTTTTGTGTTTTTAGTAGAGATGGGGTTTGGCCATGTTGGCCAAGCTGGTCTTGAACTCCTGGCTTCAAGAGAGCCGCCCGCATTGTCCTCCCAAAGTGCTGGGATTACAGGCATGAGCCACTGCACCCAGCCCAAAGATTTAAGATTGCTAGTGAATGGCCGGGCGCGGTGGCTTACACCTGTAATACCAGTACTTTGGGAGGCCGAGGCGGGTGGATCACGAGATCAGGAGATCGAGACCATCCTGGCTAACACGGTGAAACCCCATCCCTACTAAAACCACAAAAAATTAGCCGGGTGTGGTGGTGGGCGTCTGTAGTCCCAGCTACTCAGGAGGCTGAGGCAGGAGAATGGCGTGAACCCGGGAGGCGGAAGTTGCAGTGAGCCTAGATCACGCCACTGCACTCCAGCCTGGGCGACAGAGTGAGACTCTGTCTCCAAAAAAAAAAAAAAAAGATTGCTAGTGTAATATAAACGAAGGTAGTAGTTGATATTATGTACTGCTTATTGTGGGACTGTTAGATTGGTGTCTTCACCCAGAGCATTTTGCATGTAACGAGATTTACAGCAAAGACCATCTATGTATCTGTGTTTTCAGCACTGCGTCTATTGTGAAAAATAATGTAAATGAATTGAAATGAATTGGACCTTTTAAGGGTGTGCTGGTTTGCCATTACAATATACTCTTATCATTGGACAAACTTCAATTGAAATAAATATGTATTTATCTGAAGGCAGAAATTATGCTTTATCATTAATAATTCAGAAGAGTTTTCAGTTAAGCATTAACAACATCATTGCCTTTGGCTGTGATCTGACTGCTTGAACTCATAGTAGTGTCAAATTGTTTTCCTCAATGAAGATAAAATTAAACTCTGGATAACCAGAACTCAGAAATCTCAACTCTTTAATCAGCATATGCTCCTTTGAGCATATCTCTTATAAGAAAGAGATATGTAATTGTAAAACTTATCAAGGATTTAACATTTTTGAAGTGTTCTTTCCTGGAGTTATCCTGGGATCTGTATCCATTTGGCCCAGTGTCCTATGACAGCATCATCTGTAGGACATTAAATATTCTGGTTCCAAACATGACCTTGCAGAATTTGAAAATCCCTTGTCATCAAAGAAATATTAAATTATGTTCATTACATGCAAACATGGACTAATTAATGTATATCCTAAAGATGTCAGCGAAAACTATAGAAAGGCTTCCTTTCATTGGGTGGGAGATTTAATTGGCTGATCTATACTGTCCCTGCTAATGCTGAGATTCTCTGATTCCCTCACCTCTTACCCCACTCAGAAGGCTCACAGTATAAATGGGTTTCTGGTTAACTTTTAGTGAATCAGTAGTTCGATTTATCAAAACACCTCATTCAGTCGAGGTGTCCAAGTAATATGTTTAGTGCATGTACTTTTCTCAGAAGAATCTTCATAAAATATAGTGATTGTAGACAAGAGAATGAGTCTTTTTGATTTCCTAGAGCAATAGTGGATGCTTCTCCACATTGCAAGTCAACATAGTGTGATTCTTTAGGCTCCCAGTGGTGTCGAAGTTACTTTTGTTACTTGGCATGCTTCCTTTATTGCATGTGTGTGTGTGTGTGTGTGTGTGTGTGTGTGTGTAAAAACCAATAACAGTGGTGTTACTTTTGGAGATTTTTATCTACATGTATTTTTTACTCTATTAATTTTGCTATGGAAGTAATGTGTTTCCATCTAACATACATCTTGTAGGCCAGTATCACTCTCAGTACTTCACATTTACCCCTAATTTTTTTTTGTTAAAGGCATGTTTCCACCTCAGACGCTAATTATTAAAATCACATGATTTGCCAGATAAACATAACCAAGTAGTGTCATTTGAGCAACAAATCAATGAGCAAATATTGATGCAACACACATTCCACATGAGCATGACACCATCTGGGGTTCTGTACATGATTTGTAAAGGAAGACACAGAGTGTCTCTGCCTTTAAATGGCTCAAAGTCAAATTAGTGGGAGACTATGGAGAAAATGCAGAAAATCTTAATGAAAACTCTTAAACCAATTTTCACAGTTGCTAACATAGCAGTGTGGTCATTCACTGAGTATTTGCTGAGTGCCCTGCTACAAGTTGGAAGGCGTACTGAGGGCTGGGGGTGCTTGGGGATGTGACGCAGTCCTGGTCCTCTGGGAGTTTACAGAATGGAGTTTACCATCTTTGACCGCACAGTTAGTAAGATGAAATGATCATCTTTAGTAATCCATAAATGTGAATACAGTAATTATGTTGATTACTCCTAGGTAAATTGTCTGGACGGTCTAATATCTGACTATTGTAGAAAGAGTAGTTTTCATTGCTAGGTACTGGTGAATTTGCTTGTGGATCTCTAAATTGTAGTGTGTGTGTATGAGAGAGAGAGAGACAGAGAGAAAGAGAGAGTGAGAGAGCGAGCGAGAATGTCTCTAGTAAATCATGTTGGATTTGGGAGTTCTGTATATTTCCAATTCTATTTTCAGCCTATATCTTTTCTTGTAGATGGTATAATGCAGTTAGAGCATGACTGCTGACTTTGTAGTTCATAGTTCTAGTTTTAAGTTTGACTTTGCAACTTACCAGCTGCATGCAATTAGGCAAATAACATAAAGTCCTCGAGCCTGCACTTAGGCATCTATAAAGAAAACATAATAAGAAACCCTCACCTAACTATGCCACCTGTTATATGAGGGCTCAAATGAGACAATAAAAATAAAATGAGAGGCTGGGTGCGGTGGCTCACGCCTGTAATCCCAGCACTTTGGGAGGCCAAGGCTGGTGGATCACGAGGTCAGGAGATCGAGACCATCCGGGCTAACACGGTAAAACCCTGTCTCTACTAAAAACACAAAAACAAAATTAGCTGGGCATGGTGGCGGGCGCCTGTAGTCCCAACTACTAGGGAGGCTGAGGCGGGAGAATGGCGTGAACCCAGGAGGCGGAGCTTGCAGTGAGCCGAGATCGCGCCACTGCACTCCAGCCTGGCCGACAGAGCGAGACTCTGTCTCTAAAATAAAATAAAATAAAATAAAATAAAATAAAATAAAATAAGGGCCGGGAGCAATGGCTCATGCCTGTAATCCCAGCACTTTTGGAGGCCAAGGCGGGGTGGATCACTTGAAGCCAGGAGTTCGAGACCAGCCTGGGCAACACAATGAAACCTCGTCTCTATTAAAAATACAAAAATTAGCTGGGTGTGGTGGTGGGTGCCTGTAATCCCAGGTACTCAGGAGGCTGAGGCATGAGAATTGCTTGAACCCAGGAAGCAGAGGTTGCAGTGAGCCGAGAACACACCACTGTTCTCCAGCCTGGGCAATAGAGCGAGACCCTGTCTCCAAAAAAATAAATAAATAAATAAAATAAAAAAGTGAAATGAAAGGATTTAGAAAATTATAAATACTCTACGGAAATAGTAATGAGTGGTGCTGAAAGACTGGTTCTCATTAAATACCTCTTCTGTGAAAGAGGTGTTTCTATGAAACATGGTTTTCAGTGTTTGAAGATAATTTAGGCTGCATCCAAGGGTAAGTTATAGTTTGTGGGCTTAATAGTAGTATGATGGAAATGTAAGGGTTCTGGCTCGTCCTTTGACATTTATCATTGATAAAGGGAAATCCATGTGTCAAGTGATAATTCTAGGACTCTAAATTTCACTTGCAAATCAGGCTTAGACTTAACTTTCACAATTTGAAAGAATTATGTAAAGGCTGGCCATGTGCGTGTTTTCTTTTTGTTTCACTGAGTAAAGTTTCCAGCCCATCAAGAAGATGTTGTTGGCGCTCTAATGTTCATTCATTTTTGTAGACACCACTTGAATGGAAGCTCATGTTCATGCTGCCATATGTTTTGTTCACTGCTGTAACCCCAATGCCTAGATAAAGGCCTGGTCACGAACAGATGCCCAATGGATTTTTCTTAAATTAATGACCGTGTTGAGGGACTGTTGTGCTTTAGGCACTCTGCAAGGCATTTGGAAATATTGGAAAAGTACATTAAGGGTATGTGACCTGAAGAACCCCAAAATTGAGCAGGGAGAAAAAAAATAAACAGCAAATGACAATTGTTTAACAAGTGAGGAGTTGTGGGGACCTGGATGTGGGGAAGGATTGCAGTCAGGAAGACTTCCTGGAGGTGGTGGTGACAATTATGTTCCATGTAATCTGTTCTTCTTCGAAGGGCATTGGGGACAGTGGGAGTGCTTAGCTCTCTTCACAGGCAATAAGAGAGTTCTTTGTCTGGAGGAAATTTAGGAACAATAGACCCCGCATGATGGTTCATGCCTGTAATCCCAGCACTTTTGGCAGCCAAGGTGGGTGGATCACGAAGTCAGGAGTTCGAGACCAACCTGACCAACCCTGTCTCTATTAAAAATACAAAAATTAGCCGGGCATGATGGTGCGTGCCTGTAGTCCCAGCTACTGAGGAGGCTGAGGCAGGAGAATTGCTTGAACACCGCAGGCAGAGGTTGCAGTGAGCCTGAGATCACGCTCCAGCCTGGGTGACAGAGCGAGACTCAGTCTGAAATAAAAAAAAGAACAGTAATAAAATTGACTATTAAAGTCAGTCTATGCTTTTATTATCCCTATGCAGGGGATAATTCTGAAGTAAGACCGTGATAAAACACTCCTGGCTGGGCGCGGTAGCTCATGCCTGCAATTCCAGCACTTTGGGAGGCTGAGGCGGGTGGATCGCCTGAGGTAAGGCGTTCGAGACCAGCCTGGCCAACATGGTGAAACCCCATCTCTACTAAAAATACAAAAATTAGCCGGGCATGGTGGCAGGCATCTGTAATCCCAGCTACTTGGAAGGCTGAGGCAGGAGAATCGTTTGAACCTGGGATGCAGAGGTTGCAGTGAGCTGAGATTGTGCCATTGCACTCCGGCGACAAGAGCTAGACTTCGTCTCAAAAAAAAAAAAATAAAATAAAATAAAACACTCCTTTCCCCAATCCCTTTGAGATACTTGCAGAGGCAATCATCTCTTTGAAAGTAGAGACTTTGCAGGCACAGTGGCTCATGCCTGTAATCTCAGCACTTTGGGAGGCTGAGGTGGGTGAATCACAAGGTCAGGAGTTTGAGACCAGCCTGGCCAACATGGTGAAACCCCATCTCTACTAAAAATACAAAAAATTAGGCCGGGCGTGGTGGCAGGTGCCTGTAATCCCAGCACTTTGGGAGGCTGAGGCAGGCAGATCACTTGAGGTCAGGAGTGCATGACCAGCCTGGCCCACATGGTAAAACCCCATCTCTAATAAATAAATAAATAAATAAATAAATAATTAGCCAGGTGTAGTGGCGGGTGGCTGTAATCCCAGCTACTCAGGAGGCTGAGGCAGGAGAATTGCTTGATCCCAGGAGGTGGAGGCTGGAGTGAGCTGAGATGGTACTACTGCACTCCAGCCCAGGCGACAGAGTGAGACTCTTGTCTCAAAAAGAAAAAGAAAAAAAAAAAAAAAAAGGCCCAGTGCAGTGGCTCACAGTGGTAATCCCAGCATTTTGGGAGGCCGAGGTGGGTGGATCACCTGAGGTCAGGAGTTCAAGACCAGCCTGACCAACATGGAGAAACCCCGTCTCTACTGAGAATACAAAATTAGCCAGGCGTGGTGGCACATGCCTGTAATCCCAGCTACTTGGGAGGCTGAGGCAGGAGAATCGCTTGAACCCAGGAGGTCGAGGTTGCGGTGAGATCATACCACTGCACTCCAGCCTGGGCAATAAGAGCGAAACTCCATCTCAAAAACAAACAAACAAACAAACAAACAAACAAAAAAACAAATGGTAGAGCCTTCTGGCTTGGTAATAATTTTACAGATGTGTTAGATGTGTTGTATTAAACAAAACGAAACACTGAAACAACCTTAACTGTGAATACACATACAATCCAAGATAACCCCAAGAAAAAAGAAAATATGTTTTTTGTAACTCTCAGAAGTTTAGAAAAGCTTTTCTTTTCTCATTCTTTCAAAGCAAGATGATCTTTTTAAACATCTGCTGCATCTTAAAATTGATACTTTCTTGGGTCAGTCTCATGTACCATCACACTTCTATTATCAAAGAATGACCTTTCATTTGTTGAAAGATAATTTTTGTGAAAAATTGATGTTGAATTCTACCATGTGCCTTTTCAGTGTCCTAGTCTGATCTACCAGGGGATTATTGTTATATAGTTCTTTTATTCCTAGACTTAAACAAAACAAAAACCTTTCTTGTACCAGCCAACTGTGTCCCAAAATTTATAGCTCAGTGCTCATCATTCTCTGTTGAAATTTTATCTTCTCAGTGTTGTGCAATATTTTGGATGTTGTCCATATTATAGGCTAGTCAGGATCTGCCACCTTGCTATTTTTCAGGTATGTAGAAGGAGGTGGAAAATTAGTCTTAATACCTAAATCAAACAAAAAGTCAGTTTATGAAAGTTCTGAATTCCTTAGGATAAATTTTTGTTCTTTGAAGGCTATGACTTACCAAATGGTACCTAATGCTGTGTGGATAGCCATGCTCACCAAAGTAGCTTATTTACCCGGCAGGATTGAGACCATTGATTTTTGTAGAGTAAGTCATAACAGCTTATTAACATTCCATTATGCTGAGCATAGAACTAATAGGAGAACATCTATGAGGTCAGGGATCAGAAGTAGACTTCAGAACGTATTATTCAAAAAAAAGGATGCGATGGAGAACATTTACAGAGGCCTGTGGGTAAAGCAAAGTCTTCAAGGGAAGATAACAAAGGATGAAACAATGGTGTTGTGTAACTTTCTAGTGAGTGAGATTTTGTGAATGTAATCTATAGCCAACTTAATTTACTCATCAAAATTTAGCTGACTCCAACATGCAGACACCTTTTGAGCTTCCTCTAATTTTCTTTTACTAGGATTTTACATATTTAGCTCAACTAATTGAATCAGAAGATGCAGGAACATTGTTGGAATGTTTGAATCTCATTTAATGCTTCATATTGGGATGAGGCACTCTGAAGGCAGAAAGGCCAGTTGGGACACAACTGCTCGGGAGGGGCAGGAGGCTGTGGCCATTCCTATAAGACAGTTCAGGGCCGTTCGAAGCCAGGGAGACCTGACAGGGATCTGAGAATTACACAGTAAGTGTGAAATGGAACAATTTTTCTACTGTTTTAGCTATTATCCAGAGCCCATGTTAGACCCTTAACTGGCCTTGGAGTGAACTTGCCATTTGAATAATTTGGGAGCTTTAGGCAGTAAAAACTGGAAGAATATACCTGGAAAAGCAGGTTTGAATGCGAGGATTTAGTTATATTAAGATTAAATTGAGGCCGGTTGCAGTGGCTCACACCTGTAATCTCAGCACTTTGGGAGGCGGAGGTGGGTGGATCCCTTGAGGTCAGGATTTTGAGACCAACTTGACCAACAGGGCAAAACTCTGTCTCTACTAAAAATACAAAAATTAGCCAAGCATGTCGGTGTACGCCTGTAAGCCCAGCTACTTGGGAGGCTGAGGCAGGAGAATCACTCGAACCCGGGAGGCGGAGGTTGCAGTGAGCCAAGATGGGGCCATTGCACTCCAGCCTAGGCAACAAGAGTGAGGTTTACACTGTGGTAGGCATTGAGAGGTGTAAAGTAAATAAAATAGAACCCTCACTTTCAAGTGACAGCTCTAGAGAGCCTATATCCAGAAGGCTCTAGAACCTGCAAACTTCAAAAGAACCCTGGCAATGCGTGAAATAAGTTTACAGTAAATATTACTTAATTGCTCATTTAGTCATCAAATAGCCATCGTTTGGGTGGAAATTGGGGAAGAAAATGTGTTGCTTAAGAACATGATAAGGAAGGAGTGGTCAGACAAATAGAAGGATTACTGGGAAGAATTGTGTCCAGAAAACAGAGGGAAGAGATAATTTCCAAAAGGAAAGGGTGGGTCAGCTGTATCACATGCCACAGAGAAGCCAAGTGAAGATAAGCTTACAAAAGTGAGTAGCAGTGATGCGGAGGTAATTGGTGACCTTTAGGAGAACTGATTAGTGGGAGTGGTATGGAGGAAAGCCTGTTTGCAGGAAGTTAAGGAGTAAAGCTGACTCTTCTAAGACTCTTTAGAAAGAGAAGAGGCATGTATGAGATAAAGGAGGGCAAAATATGGGACAAATTCCCTCAGTTTGTAATTGTGTGATTTTGCAAAACTTACTTACTCCATGCCTCAATTTCCTTGTCTGTAAACCGATGGATGATACTAGTAGCTCTTATTTGAGAGAAGCAAATAAATTAACACCGTTCTATGCAGTAGATTCTTATTAGATTGATATCTTAAAAGAAGTACAGTAAAAATGCAATTGTAATGTAAAGAGCAATTCCAGTTTTTTTGCTTGCAAGTATTTCTCTTTTTTATTTTTAATTGTTATTAAAAAACAATGTGAAACTTACTATCTTTACTATTTCTAAGTACACTATTCAGCAGTGTTAAGTATATTCACATCGTCATGCAACCAATCTCCAGAACCTTTCATCTTGCAAAACTGAAATTCTATACCCACTAACCAACAACTCACCATTTCCCGCTCCCCTCAGCTCCTGGCAACCACCATGCTCCTTTCTGTCTCTGAGTTTCAGTACTCCGTATACTTCCTGTGATGGAATCACACCATATTTGTTTTTGTGTAACTGGCTTATTTCACTTAGCATGATGTCTTCCAGGTTCACCCATGTTGTAGCCTGCATCAGACTTCTTTTCTTTTTAAAGGCGGAATAATATTCCATTGTATGTATATGTCACATTTTGTTTTTCCATTCGTCCAACGATTGACATTTAGGCAGCTTCCACCTTTTGGCTATTGTGACTAATGCTCTGTGAAGAAGGGTGTATAAATAACTATTTCTCTTTTTTAAACTAGTGATGT
Organism: Macaca nemestrina; assembly: GCF_043159975.1. Lineage (NCBI taxonomy): Eukaryota > Metazoa > Chordata > Mammalia > Primates > Cercopithecidae > Macaca > Macaca nemestrina. The sequence continues at coordinate 162,189,388 of NC_092129.1, read as the reverse complement.
TTACTCGTCTGCATGTGTGTGAGTCATGGCTGGTTTAAGGCCAGCACAAGAATGGATCTTGCAGGGGAGATGGAAGCTCTCAGGAGAGATCTACAAGACCACAGGTTGGAGACAGAGCTCAGAGACAGAAAAGCATTTTTTCCTTTAGAACATAGAAGTGCCATTCACAAGAGTACTGTGCTCCTGGCAGTATTTTCCAACAGAGAAGGGAAAGTCCTGTCTTCAGTTCATTTTTAAATTTAAGTTGCTAGAGGACCTCAGGTGTGTCTCTCAGTGTGTTGGGATATCAAAACATTTTGCTTTACTGTGCAATTTATTTTTCCTTGTGTTGTGTAGAGCGATGATAATGAGGGGCAGGAAGCCTCTATATAGCTGAAGAGCCCACTACAGAAGTCCTGCTGTGAGTTAACTGCAAAGGTTAGATGAAGCTAGGAACTGAGAGTGGGCCCCATCCCCTGCTGTGGCTGGTTAATTCCTGGTGTTTCGGGCAGTTGTCCTATTTAATTCTTACTCCTTTTCCCAGTAGGAAATGACATCAGGCTGGGCGTCATGGCTCACACCTGTAATCCCAGCACTTTGGGAGGCCAAGGCGGGAGGATCACCTGAGGTCAGGCATTCAAGACCAGCCTGGCCAGCATTTGAAACCCCATCTCTACTAAAAATAGAAAAGTTAGCCAGGCGTAGTGGCAGGTGCCTGTAATCCCACCTACTTGGGAAGCTGAGGAAGGAGAATCGCTTGAACCCAGGAGGTGGAGGTTGCAGTCAGCTGAGATCGTGCCATTGCACTCCAGCCTGGGTGACAGAGCGAGACTGTTTCAAAAAAAAAAAAAAAAAAAAAAAAAAAAAAACCATTAAAGAAATGACATCAGAAGAGCAAAAATTAATGCTGTGTCTTGTGGTTGTCTTTATTCAATTTTGAAAAATGTAGCTGTTCCTAAACCTACTGGGGAAAGAACTACATTTATTGCTGGGCACAATGGCTTATGGCTGTAATCTTAGCACTTTGAGAGGCTGAGGCAGGCAGATAACTTGAGGTCAGGAGTTTGAGACCAGCCTGGCCAACATGGTGAAACCCCGTCACTACTAAAAATACAAAAATTAGCTGGGCGTGGTGGTACAAGCCTGTAACCCCAGCTACATGACAGGCTGAGAGGTAGAAGAATCACTTGAACCTGGGAGGCGGAGGTTGTAGTGGCCAAGATTGTACCACTGCCCTCCAACCTCAGCAAAAGAGTGAGACCCTGTCAAGAAAGAAACTATATTTATTCTGCCAGTCTCTAGAGAGAGAAGTTCTTTTTTTTTTGAGACGGAGTCTCTCTCTGTTACGCAGGCTGGAGTGCAGTGGTGTGATATCCGCTCAGTGCAAGCTCTGCCTTCTGGGTTCATGCCATTCTCCTGCCTCAGCCTCCGGAGTAGCTGGGACTACAGGCACCCGCCACCATGCTCAGCTAATTTTTTTGTATTTTTAGTAGAGACAGAGTTTCACCGTGTTAGCCAGGATGGTCTCCATCTCCTGACCTCGTGATCCGCCCACCTCAGCCTCCCAAAGTGCTGGGATTACAGGCGTGAGCCACAGCGCCTGACCAGAGAGAAGTCCTTTGCCTGATAAAAGGGAGAACTGGGCTGGGTGCGGTGGCTCACGCCTGTAATCCCAGTACTTTGGGAGGCGGAGGTGGGTGGATCACAAGGTCAGGAGATTGAGACCATCCTGGCCAACATGGTGAAACCCTGTCGTCTACCCAAAATACAAAAATTAGCTGGGCGTAGTGGTGCGTGCCTGTAATCCCAGCCATTCGAGAGGCTGAGGCAGTAGAATCGCCAGGGAAGTGGAGGTTGCAGTGAGCTGAAATCGCACCACTGCACTCCAGCCTGATGACAGAGTGAGACTCTGTCTCAAAAAAAAAAAAAAAAAAGGTAGAACCGTATTACCCAGTAGAGTTGATGTTCCAGAAGTTTCTTCAGACCAGAGCAGAGTTCATAACTTACCTACGAGGGAGCATGGTAATGTCACAATTTACTCTTCAACTCTCTCAAGGTTTATTTTTATGTTTCTTAAGACAGTCTCTCTGTTGCCCAGGCTGGAGTGCTGTGGCACAATCATAGCTCACTGTAGCCCCAAATTCCTGGGTCCAGGGGGTCCTCCCGCCCCAGCTTCCTCAGTAGCTGGGACCACGGTTGCATGCCACTAAGCCCAGCTAATTTATTTTTATTTTCAGTAGAGATGAGGTCTCATTATGTACCCCAGGCTGGTCTTGAACCCCTGGCCTCAAGTGATCCTCCTGCTTCAGCCGCTTTCCAAAGTGCTGGGATTATAGGCATGAGCCATAGTGTCCATCTTCTCTTTAGGTTTTATGAACAAATTAGCTTTGATTTCTCCTAGGTGTCTCGATATTGAATAAGCTAATGCAGAACTGTGTGCACAGTAGACTGGGACTGCCATTTCTAGACGAAAACAAAGGAGGGGGAAAGGAGAATTTTTTTTTTATTTTTGGGACGGAGCTTTGCTCTGTCTCCCAGGCTGGAGTGCAGTGGTGCCATCTCAGCTCACTGCAAGCTCCGCCTCCCGGGTTCACGCCATTCTCCCGCCTCAGCCTCCCCAGCAGCTTGGACTATAGGTCCCCGCCACCACTCCTGGCTAATTTTTTTGTATTTTTTGTAGAGACAGGGTTTCACTGTGCTAGCCAGGATTGCTTCGATCTCCTGACCTCATGATCCGCCCTCCTCGGCCTCCAAAAGTGCTGGGATTACAGGCGTGAGCCATTGCGCCCCGCAGGAGAATAGATTTTTACAGCCACCTTTTTCTATAGCCTACTTAGTGATCATAATGGATTCCACCCTCTGGAACTAGATGCTAGTCTATGGCCCTCTCCCTCATTCAAATGTTTTGGGAACACCTCCCATGTTCTGCTGCTTCCACCCAAGATTCTCAGGGTCACCTCCAACTCTTTCAGATCTCCTTCCCTGGTTGTCTTCGGCCGTATGCCTCATCCCAACTCCTTTGAACATTTTTTTTACCCAGTTCCTGGTTCCTTTAGATGCAGGAACAGTAACAGCCTGCTGAGTTATGTGAAGGATGTTGGGTATCACTGCCACCAGCCTTTCTAAAGCTCCCGCTCTTCACATTCTCTGTCCCAGAAGGGACTCTCAATGCTGAAGGTAAATCGCTTCGTGTGAGAATGGGGGCCTCTTGTTTGGGAGAGTCTGCTTGGCCTTTGAACACAGAAGCATAAACTTCAAAACATTACTTAGGCTTCTCAGTTAAAATGGGGCAGGATTCTGCTAATGTATTGTCTTGCCTTTTACCATTTTATTTATTTATTTATTTATTTAATTCTATTTTGTTTTTTTGAGATGGAGTCTTGCTCTACTGCCTAAGCTGGAGTGCAGTGGTATGATCTGGGCTCACTGCAGCCTCCACCTCCCGGGTTCAAGTGATTCTTCTGCCTCAGCCTCCCAAGTAGCTGGGACTACAGGCATGCGCCACCATGCCTGGCTAATTTTTGTATTTTTAGTAGAGACAGGGTTTCACCATGTTGGCCAGGCTGGTCTCGAACTCTTGATCTCATGATCTGCCTCCCTCGGCCTCCCAAAGTGTTGGGATCACAGGCCTGAGCCACCGCGCCTGACCTATTTTATTTTATTTTCGAGACAGAGTCTCACTCACTTACCTAGGCTGGAGCTCAGTAGCATGATCTCGGCTCACTGCAACCTCTGCCTCCCGGGTTCCAGTGATTCTTGTGCCTCAGCCTCCCCAGCAGCCGGGATTACAGGTGCCCACTACCATGTCTGGCTAATTTTTGTATTTTTAGTAAAACAGGGTTTCACTATGTTAGCCAGGCTGGTCTTGAACTCCTGACCTCAGGTGATCTGCCCACCTTGGCCTTCCAAAGTGCTGGGATTATAGGCGTGAGCCACTGCACCCTGCTGCCATTTTATATTAAAATGTTAAATGCTCTTTGGACACGTAGCAAGATGGAGGCCAGGTCTGAACTTACGCTCAACCTATTCTTCCAGTTCTGACTGAATGTCATCACACTCAAAAGGCAAGTATTTTTTTGTCTTGGTAGGTTTTTAAATGTTGGTTTAAAAACCTAAATAGAACTGACTTTTTCAGAATAATAACTTGTGAGAAACAACTGGTCCTGGTGGATAAAGCCTAGACTCAGAATCAATAGACCAGGATTGTTTTTCCCCTTGTTCAAATATCTGTGCGGTCTCTGAAGTAAACAGAGCAACACTTTCCCTAAATGTAAATATTTTCGGCAGATGGGGATTTTTAAAAGCTTGTGGCTCGCCTGGGCAAAGAATTTTTATTTCTTCTTTCTGAAATTTTATGAAAGAATGGGAGAAAAGAATAGGAAAAAAACCCAAAACATATCCAGAGCAATTAGAAAGAAGAAGATCCCAGTGATTATAGGCAGGGGAAGGGGGCATTGGGGGCTGACAGGTACCCAGGGCATGGAGGGAGAGAAGATAGAATTCCAGATAAGACCAGGAAGCAAGACTTTGCTTCTTCAGCCAGTGTGTGTTGGTTTTACTTGACTGGCAGTGCAGATTATGAAAAAACAAACCTTGAGATACTGGAAACCAGATCCCAACCTTTTCTTGTTTTTTTCTTTCTTCTGTTTTGTTTTTTTGTCTTTTGAGACGGAGTTTCCCTCTTGTTGCCCAGGCTGGAGTGCAATGGCGCAATCTCGGCTCACCGTAACCCCTGCCTCCTGGGTTCAAGTGATTCTCCTGCCTCGGCCTCCCTAGTAGCTGAGATTACAGGGATGTGCCACCACGCCTGGCTGATTTTGTATTTTTAGTAGAGATGGGGTTTCTCCATGTTGTTCAGGCTGGTCTCGAACTCTTGACCTCCGGTGATCCGCCTGCCTTGGCTTCCCAAAGTGCTGGGATTACAGGCATGAGCCACCATGCCTGGCAATCCCAACATTTTCTACTTCAAAATGGACTCAAGTTCTGTCTGGTCTGGCAGATTTTCCCTGGACTTTTATCTCTTGTTTCCTCCATCTTCCCACTGCATTTGGTGGCCCAGTTCACACTGATTACAAACTTTTCTCCCTAAATAGAACTTTTCCTCTGCTTGCCTCTCCTACCACAGTTTATCTGTTCAATTGATTTTGTCCTTTGAGCCTTGGCCAATAGATTTATGCTAAAGGTTTAATAGCTACGTATTTTATCAAGGGGCTTTGATACCTAAGAGACCAAGCTATGGTGGGGATTTGAGTCTTTAGACAAGCAGACTTACTGAAATACATTCAGTAGTAAGAATTGTTTTTTTTTTTGTTTGTTTTTTTCTTTTTTGAGACAGAGTCTTCGCTCTGTTGCTCAGGCTGGAGTGCAATGGCAGGATCTTGGCTCACTGCAAGCTCCGCCTCCTGGGTTCACCCCATTCTTCTGCCTCAGCCTCCCGAGTAGCTGGCACTACAGGCCCCCACCACCACGCCCAGCAAGTTTTTTTGTATTTTTTAGTAGAGATGGGGTTTCACCGTATTAGCCAGGATGGCCTTGATTTCCGGACCTCGTGATCCACCTGCCTTGCCTCCCAAAGTTCTGGGATTACAGGCGTGACTCACCGTACCTGGCCTCAGAATTGTTTTAAAAATGCAGAGTTTTCTATGACTCAACTTTAGAGGTTTTCATTAAATATTAGAGCGGGAAAGGGCCAATACTGGTCACATTCTAACGAAGTTTTTTTATGAATTGATACATATCTAATTTGTTGATACCTCTTAAAGTGAGAGAAGGTAAAGAAAGCTCCTGAGATTGTGCTTGTCTTGATCCAGAAAGTCTTGGCACACTGACTTGCTAAGATGAATGAGTTTGGCATTTGGCTATAATCTGAGAATGTTCCGAATTTAGTAGATTGGGGGTTGTTTGTGTTCCCAGGTTAATTGCTTATTTAGCTGGCATTCATTTGGGTCCGCTAGTCCATTTGTTAATTCTGAAAGTTGTTGGACATTTGTTTAATGAAAACAAATATATTTGGAGAAATCCAGCTTCCCACGTAGCCACATTAGTAGGAATTAAGTAGGTACAAAGTAATAGTTTAAGAAATGATAGTCTTTTGTATGGCAATATAAAAGCAAAATGTCTTTTAGAAGGAACAATTCAAATTAATTGATTAATTTGTAAAGTCTGTTACTCTCTTTTGGCCAAATACTTGTGTATCTCTGAGAATATAAATGAGGTAAAGAGGTAATTAAGACATTTATTTAATATTTGTGTGACAACTGTGGAAGATATGTAATTGTTATTTTCCTATTGATCATAAAATAAGAGAGATTTGAAAACATTTTGATTAGAATCACTTAGACTTTTCTGTCCCTCTATGAAGTGTACCAGATTGAGGCATTTTCCTAGTAAATACATGAAGTCTTATTTAATTAATTATTATGCTTGAAGACAATACTAAAACTGTTTCTCATGGTGTTTCTGGCCTTCAGTAATTTAAGGTTTTTATTTTGATTATGTGGTTTTTGTTTTCAGAGACTATATTTAGCATCTAGAAGCATATCAAGCTCATCACAAAAATGTATACAAAACAGCAGCTTAATTTAACTTGAGATTCACTATTGGCCCCTTTACCTAAAGCACCTGATTTTTGAGTACCAGTTGTGACCATCTATTGACACATGCCAGGAGTATATGCTAGTTTTTGTAACAAGAGGATAAATAAAAGGGCTCTTAGAATTATTAGACAATATTTGCTTTTTGACTTTTTCCAGAGAAAAATGAAGACAAGACTTTGTTCTGTTTCATCAAGTCCTTGACGCCTCCTCCCAGCTGGTCAGGTTCTTTTTATGTGGCATTTAAACCTTGAGTTGTTGTGAGTCAACAAATGGACAACAGCAAATGTTCAGCCATCTTATTGGTGTTAAGCCTAGCAAATAGGCAAAGTATATGAATACACCAAATGCATAAACAAGTTTTCCTGAGCCAAGGATTCCAAATAAGCCCAGCAGCTGCCAATTATGTCCTTAAGAATAGAAGTGCCCCTCCTCATCCTCTAATCTGTTATTGCCCCAGGTTGGGAAATGTCAGCTGTAAGATTTATAGATTTAGGGCTCTGGTATAACAAGTTGCCTCTTAGAACTTTTCAGCTCTGAGAGCTTCTTCTTAGCCAGCTAAACAGAGATATAGAAACATATTTTTGGTTTCCATATATAGTTCTTGAGTCATTTACAACATCAATGGTGGGCTTAAATATATATATATATATACACACACACACACACACACACACATTATAACATAAATTACACATACATACACATTATAACATAAATTACACATACACACACACACATCTCTATCTGTATCTCCCTAAGACATTGATACAAATACTCATCAGTAAACCATGATAATTTTCAGAAGAGGCTGCCTTTGACTGGTATACTCATATTGGTACCTGGAACACAAAACTCCTAGAGGTACACTAGTTTTATAGTCTGAGCTTATTAAGCAATACCCTTAAGGGTAATGAAAATCAGTTCCTCCTCTGCTCCCTAATAACATCAGTCCTTTTTGTATCTGTACGATTTTTCTCTTATTGTTCTCCTCCAAATTTCCCCCTTAAAATTGTGGCATTGGAAATAATGGTTTTATGTTTTGGGGGACTGTTACTTTCTAATTGAAATTGAATATCTATGGGTCACTATTCAGTGCTGAACTTGATATTAGAAACATTTCCTGGTAAATCAATAAAACCAGCTTTATGTTTCCCTACAGATAATCAAGTGGCAGGTAGAAGGGACATCTGACCTAGTTGCTCCTCTAACTGCTTTTGATCAAAAGAAATTGGTAAACCACTCAGTCTATAAATCTTTTTTTCTGTGATTCTGTAGTGTCAGGACAGCATTTCCATGGGTACTTTACTTATACGGAGAAACAAAACCTAAATCTCGAACCGCCATTTATAAAACCCACAAACTCCTGGGCTGTCATTTGGGTTGCAGACTTGAAGCTCCCTTTCTGGTTGTGTTCTCTGGAGTGGGTGAATGCCTGTCTGATGGGGATGCATTTTAAAGGCAAGACAGATTTAAGGGTATAATTTAGTGACATTTTGCTGACTGCATTTCTCTCTATATGCATGTCTCTTCATATATTTCACTATCTTACCAATACTCAGTTACCTCAGCCTACTTGAGGCAGGCTCCACAATTTTGGGACTGTTTCTTATATACATAATGACTCAATAAAGGTGTCTCATTACAACATTAGTCATTCTGTTAACTTGTGCTATTTTTTGACTGTGTATATAAATCGGTGTATATTTAACAAGTGAGCTGACCAAATGCCATTAAATGAGTTGTCCTTATTTTGGTTTTTTTCCTGCTCCAATTTTAAGTTTTCAAAGAAATCCAGCATGTAACTACCACTTTTAAGTCTCCACTTTTTAATTTTGAATACCAAATATGGCAGAGTTATTCAGGTGGCCAAGTAGACTTTTTCTGACCTTGAATGTGGTTTACTGGTATTACACTTAAAAAAAAAAAAAAAAAGACAAAAAGTGGATGTCAGTATTTGCTGTTTTAGGATAGCATAAGACTTTTAGATTTCCCAAAGATCATTTTAAAAGTCTGATATGAAGCTGTCTGACATCTACATTTTTAGCATCGTCCCCGTATTCGTATTTAAGGCGTCATCCCCGTATTCGTATTTAAGGCGTCATCCCCATATTCGTATTTAAGTGACCCTGGAACACAATGCAGAGAGATAGGTCACTGTGGTTTAATCTTTGGACACTTCATATCTGACAGACACCAGCCTCTGTGGTTTATTTTATATTGTTCCTTAAAACTAGAAATAAAATTCTCTTAAACCTGATGATAGGGGAATGTTTACTAAGATAGTTTTCCTTCCATTTGCACAGTTTTAAAGCTGGAGCTAAAACATAACACATGGGATTAAAAAAAAAAAATCTGTCATCCAAAAAGTAATTCATGGCACTGTTAAGGTTGAAGTAACCTCAGGGCCTCATGTTCTGTGGTGGAATGTGCATCAAGGTGTATTCCTTTTATTAGGAACATATTATATCCATGTACTTTAATATGAATGGCAGATATCAATTAGCAGAGGCTTATTGGGGAAAAAGAATAATTTTTGTGTGTGCCTGTACATTTAGGCGAAGGCATTATGAGTTGTAGGTTTCCATAGCACAACCCAAAATTCAAAGGAGATGCCTTTTAAAAAATATAGTGGTGATGGAGTCTGGGTAAGAAAATCCTGTGTTGAAAGTTGAGCAGACCACAGTCATTTATATGCAGTCAAAGAGCTTTTGGTACTGCAATGTAGGGCATATAATCTTATTACAAAGCCCTTTAAAATCAATTAAAAAAAAATGAAAACATCCTTAAAAATGTGGTAGCATTGAGTTCATTTTCTTTTTTTTTAAATCTATTTTCAATTACATTATTCCATTTACATGTACCACAATGGCTTTTATTTAAAAGATACTTCTCTTCTATGTATATATTCACAGCTGTCAGAAATATGTGTCATTCTTTGTCTTACAAATCCCTGTTCTCAGCCATTTCAGAGCCTAATCCTTGAGTCGGCCATTTTGCTGAAAGGCAGTTAAAGAAACAGACTGTCAGCCAGGTCTGGTTCTTGCTGAAGAAGCGTCATTTCTGTACCCAATGTGAGCTTTAGTTCCAGATTTTTGAATGATGTAAAAATTAAGGTCAGGGAATCAAATATAAAAAATACATCTTGCAGGCAGAGACCTCATTAGCATCCACTTATCAGTCTCCCAAATCTAGGAGCTGGGAGACCATCGTACTGTTATCCTGCTGATATTGAGTTGATAGCAAGTTTAATGGAACAGGCTGGCAGTTGTGAAGGGCAGCTGATAATGATGGTGCAAGCTCAACGAAAAAGTTGAGTAAAATCTGCAGGAGGTGTTTTCTATCATTTGGCCTTGTTCTGTTGGCTGTTGGCATTTGCTTGGCAAGAGGGAAGTGTTCTTATCTCCCCAGCTAGAGAGATTTTAAATATGCTTAAAAATACCGAGTGTGGGCTTCTGTTACTGCCTCTTCTTAACAAGACCAGTGGAAGCAGGGCAATTGTGTATTGAATAGGAAAATCCACTCAAACTGATAACATTCAGGTAAACCTGAAAACAGTTTGCATTTTCTGGTAATTAAATTAAAAGAAGGCGGTTGACTATCAGAAGACCTTTTTCCTCATGTAGTAAATGAGCACATAATCTTACAAAATGAGGTAACCTCAAATATGTTTTTCTTCCGGATTAATGATATGTTTTGATTTTTAAACTTCTATGTAAAGTTTGATGAGTGCTTTTATATAATTAGGTAGCATCTTAAAACATATGATAGGCCATGTTTCTGCCTTGCAGAGTTTATGAGAGGAAAGTTGGCCAAACAACAGGGCTAATTTTACTAATTAAAGTCGTGCTGCCCAAGTGGGTTAACATGATATAGATGTTTGGTTTTAATAGAGCTTGGAAAGGGTACTGAGTCCTAAAATGTTCTGTTTGGAAAGCTTTGGTCTATAAAATTTGCCTTTAACACGGCTGATGACCCTTAATTAGAATGATAAACTGTACTTGCTGGTGTGATGTCTTTTTGAGAAGAAGCAATACCGGTGTGCCTAAGTGTCGTTGTTTTTAGTGTATTAAGATACCTTTTTTCTGGGCATGGCATTTCTGAGTACCTGTCTTCTCTGCTCTGTTTCAGGTGTGAATCATGGCAATACAGTGAAAGACGGTGATTTACTGCTTTTGAGGGCATGCATGGATATGATTAACGGATGGAAGTGCAGGACTCCAAGATTTACTTCTTTCCCTTTCCAGCAGAGTTACCTGAGAGGAGTGAGTAATGGGATAATTTGTAATACCACAGGCCCCTTTTCAGGAGACCAGTAATCAAAACAGGAAGATGAAATTGACAAGATTTCAACTGGAAGAATACAACTTTTGATACTTTCTGGGTATACCTCTTAATTGCAAGCAGGAGAGTCTTCAGAGTTGTCCTGTTTTTGTTTTTTTTTCCCATGGAGATTTCCTCCCTCCCTCCCTCCCTCTCTTTCGTTTTTTTGTTTGAGGCGGAGTTTCGCTGTTGTTACCCGGGCTGGAGTGCAGTGGCACGATCTCGGCTCACGGCAACCTCTGCCACCCCACCCCCCGGGTTCAACCGATTCTCCTGCCTCAGCTTCCCAAGTAGCTGGATTATAGGCGCCCGCCACCATGCCTGGCTAATTTTTGTATTTTTAGTAGAGATGGGGTTTTACTATGTTGGCCAGGCTGGTCTCGAACTCCTGACTTCAGGTGATCCACCCACCTCAGCCTCCCAAAGTGCTGGGATTACAGGAGTGAGACACCATGGCTGGCAAATGTGAGCCACCACACCCAGTGGAGATTGTCATTAAAAATGTTAGTATGTCAGTCCTGGTTACATCATGCAGACACCCTGCTAAATTTTATACATCTTTCCTCCATGCTTTCTGCTGTTGATATTCTTATATTGAGACATCAGAGAAACTTAGTGGCCTATTTGTAGAACTCAGTTTCTTTTTACAAAGTTAAAGAATTATCAAGAATTGGGAGTGGGCTGGGGGCAGTGGCTCAATGCCTAGAATCCCAGCACTTTGGATGGCCGAGGCGGGTGGATCAAGAGGTCAAGAGATCGAGACCATCCTGGCCAACATGGTGAAACTCTGTCTTTACTAAAAATACAAAAGTTAGCTGGGCGTGGTGGCATGCACATGTAGTCCCAGTTACTTGGAAGGCTGAAGCAGGAGAATCACTTGAACCCAGGAGGCAGAGGTTGCAGTGAGCTGAGATTGCACCACCGCACTCCAGTCTGGGTGACACAGCAAGACTCTGCCTCAAAAAAAAAAAAAAAAGAATTAGGAGTGTTGGCTGGGTGCAGTGGTGTCTCACACTTGTAATCCTAGCACTCTGGGATGCTGAGGCAGGTGGATCACTTGAGCCCAGGAGTTTGAGACCAGCCTGTGCAGCCTAATGAGACCTCGCCTCTGCAAATAATAAAAAAATTAGTTGGATGTGGTGATGCGTGCCTGTGGTTCCAGGTTCTCTGTAGGGTGGGGTGGGAGGATCACTTGAGCTTGGGAGGTCGAGGCTGCAGTGAGCCAAGATTGCACTCCAGTCTGGGTGACAAAGTGAGACACTGTCTCAAAAAAAAAAAAAAAAAAAAGTGTGATGATAAATACAGCAACATTTTTAGGGTGGGGTGGAATGTACACAAAACGACTAGCCTGTGTTCATACTTAAAAAAAGTAACAAAGAACAAGAACTTCATACTTGAAAAAATAAAAAAAGGACAAGAATCTGAATGCTGTATCTGGCATTTAGTGTATCATCATCACTTCGGAATTGCATGCTGTGCAGAGCTTTCCTGTTGCGCCGAATGTGACGGGATCTTCCGACTTGTTATTGTTGGTGACGTTAGATTCATGAAAACTGAGTAGCACCCATGATACTTTTATGTTACAAATATTAATTTCAGCTTTGACTTTGGTGGTGGCAGTAGACTTCTCATATTAGAGATTACGATAAAATGTAAATAGTTCCAAGCTCTTCCTCCTCTCCCATCTGTGCCAGGTGACTAAAACATTCCCATAAATAACTGGTACCCTTTTAATGGGACCTTTGGGTTCATGAGAGGTAAATATTGATGACCTTGACATTTTTTCATATGTGCACAGTTCAGGAGACACAATATCTCTGGATAACTAAAAGCAGGTAAACAAGGAGCCAGACAGCCATGGGCTCCCACTGATCCTCGTAATTCACAGGGGTCCTGGCCTTGCTTCTGGACTTTGTGCTGGAAGTATATCCCATAGGCAAAGGAATCTATTAAGTTTAGGTCTAGGTCCTCTAGGTATTTCTGTAGGCAAATCCCACTGGACTGGATCTGTGTTGGTCTGGCATTTTAAGAAGATGTTTTTTAAGGCAAATATATGAGTCTCCTCCCCTACCCCTGTGAAATTAAGGACTCTAGTACTACTACCAGGGTAATGTTGTATAGTAGCTAAGTGCTTGAGAGTCGAATTCCCAGGTTTAAATCCCAGTTCTGTTGCCACTAGTGATGTGACCTTAACTAAATTATTTAACCTCTTTCTGCTTTAATTTCCTCAGCTAGAAGATGAGGATAATAATAATACTTATTTTTTTTAAAGAATTAAATGAGAGCTATCCAATTGTGATTAGCATGTTAGTAAAGATTTCTGAAATATTATTCATTAACCAGCTTTCAGGTATCCTGTGCTCATAGAGACTAAGCTACAAAGCTGATGAGATCTACAGCTTAAGAAAATTTTCTGTTTGGAGTATACACTCAGTTATATGAAAATCGCGTATGGAAAAAGATGAGAATGTAGCACTGACTTTGCAAAACGTTTTAGCAAGTTTTATTTCGCTACTTGTCTTAAAAGTAATTTTTCTGGTTTTATGTAATGTGTGTAGTAGAAATGGGAATATTAGAATACTTACTTCATTGTATTGTCAAGCATTATTGGTAGCCCTAATTTATATATCCATTGTGCTGCAGTTTTAGTTGTAGAACTACCATCTGCAGGGATTATTATGGCACTTGAGGGGATGGAATTACTGCACACTGTTCTGGGTACTTTTTTCACTAAGAAGTATGGGCACCATGAGATAGTACTTACCCATCTGTCTGTTGAAGCATTTGTATGTGTATTACCTGAGCACTTAGGCACACCACCGAGGGGGGATTTAAAATGGAAGGGAAAAAGGAAAAATTGAAAATAAAATAACATGATGGAAATAACAGATGCCTCTTTGCAAAGAATACCTAAACTACTCTTAAAAGCAGACTTAATAGCCAGTACAAAACCATTCACTATTGTCTTTAAGAGACAAAGCTCAATCCACAAAGTTGAAAGTGAAGTGTGAATCTCGAAATTTTCCAGAAGAGTCAAGCAATACAGACTTCTAGGTCTCAAAATCAAGGGAGAAAAAGAGTCAGTTTTACAAAGTAACTTCTTTGATTGATTGTGAGCTGTCAGTGTTTGACGGGTAGATCCTGAAACATTGAGTGATTACATTCTTCAATGCTGGGCGGCCATATTGGTGGCCTCTGCTGTTCTGAGCTTCTAAATTTGTGTATTGACACATGGGAATTCACTAAATGAGCAGCAGAGAGCAGAATGGAACATTTTGGCGTCAGCTTGAAATTTCCCAAAGAGAACCAGTGGAAAGATGTTGAAATCAATTGAAATATTATTTATTGATTGCTTATGTTTTATAGCACCTAATAAATTGTCCAATCCCTTAAAAACACTCCATCTGCCTAATTCTCCATTTCCAGTTACAGCAGATACAAGGATACAAAGATGCTCTGTACTGATAGAGAGGGATGATTTCAGGTTTTCTTCACACCACTGGGCTCCCTGACAGCTATTCTTTGTGCTTGCACACATTCAAACAATTTTCAATTTCAGTTGTGGACGAGAGAAGTGTTTTTCTCCCACATTCAGTTGTCTTGGTATTTTTTACCCAGGCAGCTCCCCCTACCCTCCAACACATGTGCTTCCTTAGAACTTCTTCATCCATATGCTAAGAGTGGGGTGTGGATTCTCAGCATTCTGTGCTTCACCGCACACCTGGAAACCTATGGGCTAATGACCCTTGTGAGAATTTGGGTGGTAAGGAGGCTGCAGAGATCAACTTCCGGTTGTAGATGTAGAAACTGAGGCCTGGAGAGGTGAAGAAAGTCAACTGAGATCATTCAGCCAACAAATATCAGGACGGCACCTCTAACGTCAGTGTAATTTCAGCTTTTCCACTAAGGCCTACTGGGAGGAGTGCAGTGGTATGTTCCGGGCTGAGTCTTGGTTAAGGGATTGCAGTGGACTGACTGAGGAGTGAAAGCAAAAGAATATAATGGCCGGGTGGGTGGCGCCTGTAATCCCAGCACTTTGGGGAGGCTGAGGTGGGCGGATCACCTGAGGTCAAGAGTTTGAGACCAGCCTGGCTAACATGGCAAAACCCCGTCTCTACTAAAAATAAAAAAATTAGCTGGGTGTGATGGCACATGCCTGTAAACCCAGCTACTTGGGAGGCTGAGGCAGGAGAATCGCTTGAACTTGGGAGGCAGAGATTGTGGTGAGCCGAGATGGAGCCATTGCACTCCAGCCTGGGCGACAGAGTGAGACTCTGTCTGAAATTAAAAAAAAAAAAAAAGAACACCGAATCAGGGTTTGGGTCAGAGTTTGTCTAAGGTTGTATTAGAGGCATATCTTTTGGTCAGGAAGCATGAATATTCTCTCTCTGATATAAGCGAAAAGGAAGAGATTAAAGGCATGATGAAAATCAGGTCTTTTTTAATAGGTGTTTACTTTTTATGGAAACCATGGAACAATGAATATTTATTCATCATCAGGTAATTTGGGGTAATGGAGTATAGACAATTTCTGGTTTTACCTTCTTGCCTCTTTGGGTCCGTGCTGCCTTTTGTTTTGCTTAAAATGGACTAAAAGAGAAAGCAACTGAAACACTTTCCAGATCTGATAACTTCCGAGATCTCAAGTGAAACCTCTGGCTCGGGTCCTAGGGTGAGGTCACACAGTCTAATATTAGTCGGATTTATGTTGGTGTGTCAACCAAAATGCAGAGCAGCCCACTGCCGTAATTCTTGACAGCCATTTATCAGGTAGGTAGGAATGGCACTTGGGTCAGTTGTATGCTGTGTATTGCCACCCAGAAGCATAGCCCATCCATGGCCATAGGCATGTCTTCTCTTTTTAGTTGATTTTTTTTTTTGAGACGGAGTCTCGCTCTGTCGCCTAGGCTGGAGTGCAGTGGCCGGATCTCAGCTCACTGCAAGCTCCGCTTCCCGGGTTTACGCCATTCTCCTGTCTCAGCCTCCCGAGTAGCTGGGACTACAGGCACCCGCCACCTCGCCCGGCTAGTTTTTCGTATTTTTTAGTAGAGACGGGGTTTCACCGTGTTAGCCAGGATGATTTCAATCTCCTGACCTCGTGATCCGCCCGTCTTGGCCTCCCAAAGTGCTGGGATTACAGGCTTGAGCCACTGCGCCCGGCCAAGTTGATCGTTTTAAGTTAACGTGGAAAATGTGCCTTTGGTTGTACCTGGTATTATGCCTTTGGCCTTATCTTTCCTCACTCATACTCTTGAATTCAGATCAGTCTGCACACGTCTGGAGGTCTGGTGTTTTGGTCTCCAGGAGTTTGTTTTCATGACTGTCTGAAGTACCTCTGGGAAAGTCCTCGTTCTATAGGAAGACAGTTGAATTGAACAGAAATATCCAAAGCACAAATAGACACTGGTTATGTCTGTGAAAAAACGAGAACCTGAAAAAGCCAATTTTTCAAGATGGATCCCAAGTGGCTAAAGTGGGCCTAGATTTAACATAGAGTCAAGCAGCCATTTGCTGATTTGAGGCCCCACACATACTCTGAGTTCACCAAAACCCTGGAAAACCCTACATCTTTTTAACTTTGGGACTTTGAGAGCTCATCTGAAGCAACTAATCAAAGCTCAGCTATATTGACCAATCAGGGCTCAGCTGTATCAACCAATCAACAGCACTCACTTGTGTCAACCAATAGAAACTAAACAAGTTTCAGATCTTTGAATTAACAGACTCGA
Source organism: Macaca nemestrina (assembly GCF_043159975.1). NCBI lineage: Eukaryota > Metazoa > Chordata > Mammalia > Primates > Cercopithecidae > Macaca > Macaca nemestrina. Next base: position 162,172,764 of record NC_092129.1, on the reverse strand, counting down.
TTGGAAACCTGGATGGGAACATTTGCTATAAAACCCAAATCCTCTTTCTGTTCTCTGGAATGCACCTTCCTTTTAAACCAAATTTCTCCAGTTCACTGAAATAAAGTCTCTTTCCTCCAAATTCCTTTTCAGAGAACTTTTGTTCACATCTTATACAAAACAATAAGTAGCTGTTATGTATATAGATATAGATGGTGACTAAGATTTATTAGATGCTTATTGTAGGCTATGTACCATTTTAACTGCTTTACAGATCTTCACAGAAACCCTTTGAAGTTCATGCTCTTATTAATTCATTTTACAAACAAGAAACTGAGAAACAGGCCGGGTGTGGTGGCTCACGCCTGTAATCCCAGCACTTTGGGAGGCTAAGGCAGGCAGATCACGAGGTCAGGAGATCGAGACCATCCTGGCTAACACGGTGAAACCCCATCTCTACTAAAAATAAAAAAATTAGCCGGGCGTGGTGGTGGGCGCCTGTAGTCCCAGCTACTCGGGAGGCTGAGGCAGGAGAATGGCTCGAACCCGGGGAGTGGAGCTTGCAGTGAGCCGAGATCGCACCACTGCACTCCAGCCTGGGCGACAGAGCAAGACTCCGTCTCAAAAAACAAACAAACAAACAAACAAAAACAAAAGAAACTGCGAAACAGAAAAGTGAATAGAAGCTTGTACAGTCTCAAAGAGCTTACAGTGGAGTTAGAACATTAATGCTCGACTCATTCATTCAACAAGCTGAATGCCTACTAGCAATTTGAGTTTATGAAAGTTTATGTACCTCTTTAAGGCTTGCCCAAAGGAGCTCACAATCGAATGGAGGGATGTTTATGTAAACCAAAGTTGAAAAATGTGTTAATAGACGGAAAGAGGATTCCAAGGGAAGCATGCTGCCAATCACTTGGATTACTTTCCAATGGAACAGAATCATGTTGGAAACATAGGGAGACTGGGCTGTGTTAAAAGTGAAAGCAAAATCTCCAGATGACTGATTTACCAAAATCTGTGTGCCACATTGAGTATGTTAAGTGGCATCAGTAACTACATCAGGGATAGGGTTGGCAGTAGCAGAGAAAGTGGCTTGTGCAGCCTTGCGAAGTGACCTCACTGGGAGCTCAGCAGCTAAATTAATATCTTGACCATTAGCACTTTTGACACTGGTTCTCATTGGCGGATATCACTGGATGGGACCGAACAGGAGAGGAGGAAAGTGGCAGATACTGTGTGATGGCTGAGAAGAAGTGTTGGTGAGCTTATTAGTCATCTCCTGGCAAGTCCATGACATTTGCTTATGACTATGGGAGTGTGTGGGATGGGAGGGAAGAGAATTGATAATTAAGGAGTCAGAAAATTCTGTAACATAATTTTGCACTTCAGTTTTGTGTGTGTTTTGGGACATAAATTCCATACAGTGTGATTTGGCAGATGTGTGTTCTAGGCACATTCCTGTGCCTCAGCTCCTCTGTAGAATGGTGCTGGTAATAGTTTACCTCACTGGGCTCTTTCAAGATTTAAATAGGTTATTATACATAAAGAGCTAATAGTGATGCCTGTAGCCATTGTCTAAGTGCTAGCTCTGATGATGGTGATGAAGAAGTAATAGCAATCAGAGATTTAGATTAAACCATTTTAGGCGTAAACTGTTCTACTAGAATCCAAGGGGAGATTTTTTTCCCATCAAGGAGACATAGCTTGTTTGGGCGGATAAGATATACACAATTGCAAAAGTAATTAATTCTTTTTTTTTTTTTTTTTGAGATAGAGTTTTGCTCTTGTTGCCCAGGCTGAAGTGCAATGGCGTGATCTCAGCTCACTGCAACCTCCACCTCCCGGGTTCAAGCGATTCTCCCTCTCAGCCTCCCGAGTAGCTGAGATTACAGGCATGTGCCATTGCACCCAGCTAACTTTGTATTTTTAGTAGAGACGGGTTTTCTCCATTTTGGTCAGGGTGGTCTTGAACTCCCAACCTCAGGTGATTCGCCTGCCTGGGCCTCCCAAAGTGCTAGGGTTACAGGCGTGAGCCACTGCACCGGCTGAATAATTAATTCTTAATATCTAATTTCCTACCTATGCACACTTATCCAGCCCAGGATTAACTTTTAGTACCTGTTCTTATGCATCCTCATTCTCTCTAGTCATGCCAGATGACCCCAGAGACCTAGATTAGGTTCTCTTATGTCTTCATGCATTCACATAAGCCATTGTCATCAGTCTAGAATTCCTTTCTCCTTTGATCTGCCTGTTGAAATGGACATCCTGTCTGCAAAATCCTTCATATTCCTTGCCCTAGACCCTCAGTTAATTCCGCTGCCACTGCATTGCCATGGTGCCTTGAACATGCCTTTTGGAAAATTGTTTTACCTGCATATTTCTCTACTAGATTATGAACTCCCAGGGAGAAATTTATATATATTTTCATATTTCAGATTCTATGTAGTTGCCTTATTGAATACATGAGCGAATATTTTTCTAACTCCATGGTAAACTGTTTTGAGATGGATCTATTAATTTTTCTGAGGCTTTTTTGTTTGTTTTGCCTATAAAATGGGTTATTTATAAGCAGGAAGTACAGTGGTTAGAACAAAATGATAACTCACTGAATGTTGGTTATTTCTATGAATATAACTTTCAAATATATGTATTCAGTCCAAACATTTATTTGGATTATATTAAGGTAACAAAAATGGCTACTTTATATGTTCTGTTCTTCCTGAACTCCTAACCTCCCTTATTTATGAAAGGACTCTTCCTCCACTCCTCTCAGACATACTTCCCCGGGGCCATTTACCTCCCACTAAAAATCAAATGAAGCTAATCTCCTTGGCTTGATATTGATTCCATCTAGTCCAGAGAGAATATGCTAATCACCTTTGCTAAGTGCTTTCTGGCTAAAGGTGTAAAAGCCTGATTCCATTTTGGGGGGAAAAAAATGAAATTTCTGTCTTAAAATTTGTGATTATGGAATTTGCATTTTGAAAGGCGATAGTATCTCAAATTTAACAAGCCATTTGTAGTGGACAGAGCATAAATTTTCGTGGCTCATTTGGAAAGCTACACCAAGGCATAGATTTCTATGACTATAGTATTTAATTTTGTTACATTCAATTTAATATCTACAAAAATAGTGCAAATCTCTTTTTCCTCCTCTATCGGTGGCATGTTTTTTGTGTATGTTTAAAGCTACTCATTTTCAAAAAGCAAAGACCGTTTTAAAGACTGGTACTTAAGGCTGTCAGGTTGCCTCAGTTTCTTCGTCAATGAGTCTAACCTAGGCCACCTGCATACTTCCCTGGAGTGTTTGGATGAATGACTCTGAGCTTGTAAAGTACTTTGAATTTCCTGGATGAAAGGGTCCCTGTAAGTACAGGTCTTATGAAGGTATTATAGCTGGGCTTTTAAAACTGCCGCACAGCCTGTTTTGCAAGAACACTAATGCACTTCTGGGTTTAGAGCTGTAAAAAGATGTGTGTTCAGAAGCCTCAGGCTTCATCTTGTGCGGTTCCTGAGGCATGTGCCGCTGCTTGTTTACTTCTAGCATAGATTCTCTCCACACTATGGGGATGTACAGGTGTGCACTTGCACAGCGACCATCTGGGCTTAGGATCACCTAGGATCACATTTGGCTGCTGTGGTATTGAGGAGAAAACACAGGGTGCAAGGAGAGAGGATGGGCTGTTCCTGGTTCCATGGCCTCACCTCTTGGGATCCTCCAGGATTTCTGTAATCACGGCGGGGAAGCACACACAAAAGTGCTCTGAAGTGGTTAAAGTGAGGGAGGGGTTCACCCTATGTAATGATGCTTGGATTGTGAAGAACTGGGTTTGGGTTCTAGCTCTTCCAGCTCCTAGCCCTGTGCCCTCAGGCAAGTCAGCTGCCCTGAGCCTTAGTTTCTCCGATGGGCAGTCCTGCCCCTAACATTTGTGGTGCCCGGGGCTAGAATGTGAATGCAGGACCACATACTCTGTATGTAAATATTTAGAAGTTATAAATCAAACAAAAATGTCAAAACATGTTTGGAAATTTTTCTGTTCTGACAAATACACCTTTATAATCATCTTGAAGGGCAGGTTTGAATTTTGAGTTTTCAGATTCTTAGCCAACTTCCACGCCTGACCAGACAGTGTGAGTGGGAGCAGGAATCTAGTCGTCATGCTTGTGGACAGCATGTTCTGTATGTCCACTGTGATAGGTGACAAAGTGCTAGCAGCCCTCACTCTCAGCGCCTCCTCGGCCTCCGCGTCCACTGGTGGCGCTTGAGGGGCCCTTCGGCCTGCCGCGGCACCGTGGGAGCCACTCTCTGGGCTGGCTGAGGCCGGAGCCCCCTCCCTCTGCTTGCCGGGAGGTGTGGAGGGAGAGGCGCGGGCGGGAACCCGGGCTGCGTGCTGCGCTCGCGGGCCAGTGTGAGTTCCGGCGTGCGCGGGCGCACGTGGGCTTGGCGGGCCCCGCACACGGAGCGGCCGGCAGGCACCGCCAGCCCAGGGCAGTGAGGGGCTTATCACCCAGGCCAACAGCTGCGGCGGTTGTGCCGGGTCCCCCAGCAGTGCCGGCCTGCCGGCGCTGCACTCAAAATCTCGCTGGGTTTGGCTGCCTTCCGGCAGGGCAGGGCTCAGAACCTGCAGCCCGAGGTGTCTGAGCTCCTCCCCCTGCGGTAGGCTCCAGCGCGGCCTGAGCCTCCCCGACGGGTGCCATCCGCTGCTCCGTGGCGCCCCATCCCATGGACAACCCAAGGGCTGAAGAGTGCAGGCGCGACTCGGAAACGGCAGGCAGCTCTGCCTCAGCCCTGGTGCAGGATCCACTGGGTGAAGCCAGCTGGGCTCCTGAACTGGATGGGGACTTGGAGAACTTTTATATCTAGCTGGAGGATCCTATGTGCACCAATCAGCACTCTGTATCTAGCTAACCTAGTGGAGACTTGGAGGACTAGCACTCTGTGACTCTGTGTCTTGCTCAAGGATTGTAAGCGTCCCAATCAGCACGCTGTCAAAACGGACCAATCAGCTCTCTGTAAAATAGACCAATCAGCTCTCTGTAAAATGGACCAATCAGCAGAATGTGGGTGGGGCCAGACAAGGGAATAAAAGCAGGCTTCCCGAGCTCGCCAGCGGCAACCTGCTCGGGTTGCCGTCCATGGTTGTTTGCAGTAAATCTTGCTGCTGCTTACTTTTTGGGTTCATAGCTCTTTGGGTCCACGCTGCTTTTATGAGCTGTAATACCGTGAAGGTCTGCGGTCTCACTCCTGAAGCTAGCGAGACCACGAGGAGGAACGAAGAACTCCAGATGCATTGCTTTTAAGATCTGTAACACTCACCACAAAGATCTGCAGGTTCACTCTTTACAGCGAGAGCACGAACCCACCAGAAGCAGCTCCAGACACATCTGAACTTCTGAAGGAACAAGTTTCAGACACCCCATGTTTAAGAACTGTAAAGCTCACTCTGAGGGTCCGTGGCTTAATTCTTGAAGTCAGTGAGACCAAGAACCCACCAATTCCGGATACACACTGGATTCACCTTTCACCGTATGGGCCTCGGAATTCTATATTGAGGATTGTCTCCCTTGGAGTGTGTGGAAGGAACATTTGCACAGGCCTTATAAATAAGCGTGGGTAGTTGGGATAGGGAGCACTGGGGCTGTAGTACTTGGCACATGATGCAGAAAAGGACTTTGGGTTTCTGATGGGCACGTGACTTTGACTTTGGTCCTCACTCTGGGAGGGGGCATTACAGTGAAGGGGTCCCTCTTCCCGGTGACTTATGTTGGCATCACAGGATTCAGAGAGCATTCACTATAGAATACATATGATTGTGGTTTTTTTTTTTTTGGAGACAATCTTGCTCTGTTGTGCAGGCTGGAGTGCAGTGGCTGGGTCTTGGCTCGCAGCAGTCTCCGTCTCCTGGGCTCAAGTGATTCTCCTGCCTCAGCCTCCCGAGTAGCTGGGATTGCAAGCATGTGCCACCATGTGCGGCTAATTTTTATACTTCTTGGTAGAGATGGGATTTTACAGTGTTGTTCAGGTTGTTCTTGAACTCCTGACCTCATGATCTGCCTGCCTTGGTCTCCCAAAGTGCTGGGATTACAGGCGTGAACCTCTGTGCCCGGCCTGACTGTGCTTCTGTAGTGTTACTATCACCTATATGAAAATAAGTTCTATCAGAAAAGCTATCCTTCACAGTGTTAATCACGTCAACATTTAGCAATGCTGGGATTGAGTTATTTTCTACTGTATAGGATAATGCATTATTCTCATTCCATCTCTAGGACCTAGCACAGAACTCTGTTTTAACTTAGCTTTTTTTTTTTTGAGAGGCACTCTCACTCTGTCACCCAGGCTGGAGTACAGTGGCACAATCTCAACTGCCACCTCTGCCTCCTAGGTTCAAACAATTCTCATGCCTCAGCCTCCCAAGTAGCTGGGATTACAGACGTGCGACCAGGCCTGGTTAATTTTTTGTATTTTTAGTAGAGACAGGATTTTGCTATGTTGGTCAGGCTGGTCTCGAACTCCTGGCCTCAAGTGATTTGCCCGCCTTGGCCTCCAAAGTACTGGGATTACAGTGTTCTGATTTAGCATTTTATTCCTTCAATAACATAAATGCAATAAGTATTTATTGACTATTCCTTTTTTGCCTAAGCATTGTTGTGGGTAATAGTGGACAAATAGATACAACTTCCTGTCTTCGTGAAACTAACACTTTAGTAGGAGGAAACACGAAGGATAAATATAAAAATGTGTAGTTTCCTTGAAGATGATTTCCTCTCTCTTCACTCATTTGCTCCACAAATAACATATATATCCATGCCCAGGACTAGGCACTCTGCCTCCATCAGAGGTAAAGATATGGAAAGAGAAATGATCACAAAACTAGAATATGGCATTACTCAGTGCTTGTGTGAAGTACTGTTAACTGCAGGAAATCCTTATGCTTTTTGGAACTAATGTTCTAGAATTTTTTCTTTTCCACTTCAATCAAATGCTTATTCAGGCTGGGCACGGTGGCTTACGCCTGTAATCCCAGCACTTTGGGAGGCTGAGGCAGGCGGATGACAAGATCAGGAGATCAACACCATCCTGGCCGACATGGTGAAACCTCGTCTCTACTAAAAATACAAAAATTAGCTGGGCGTGGTGGTGCGTGCCTGTAATCCCAGCTACTCAGGAGGCTAAGACAGGAGAACCGCTTGAACCAGGGAGTTGGAGGTTGTAGTGAGCTGAGATCACGCCCCTGAACTCCAGCCTGGGCGATGGAGCGAGACTCCATCTCAAAAAAAAAAAAAAAAAAAAAAAAAACTTATTCAGTTTCTGCTCTATTTAAGGCATTGTCCTAGGCTTTATGAGGGGTCAAACAAGAATTCGTAATCCACAGGAAGTGGTACAGTCATGAGTGACTTAACAACAGGGATAGGTTCTGAGAAATCTGGATAATTTCTTCATTGTGCAAACATCATCGAGTATACTTACACAAACCTAGATGGTGTAGCCTACTACACACCTAAGCTAGATGGTGCAACCTATTGCTCTTGGGCTACAAACCTTATAGCACGTTACTGTACAAAATATTGTAGGCATTTATGACATAATGCTAGATATGTGTGTATCTGAACATATATAAGCATAGAAAAGGTACAGTAAAAATATGACATAAAGGATAAAAAGTGGGGCCAGGCACAGTGGCTCACACCTGTAATCCCGGCACTTTGAGAGGCTGAGGCGAGTGGATCACGAGGTCAGGAGTTTAAGACCAGCCTGGCTAACATGGTGAAACCTCATCTCTACTAAAAATACAAAAACTAACTGAGCATGGTGGTGGGCACCTGTAATCCCAACTACTTGGGAAGCTGAGGCAGAAGAATCATTTGAACCGGGAGGCGGAGGTTGCAGTGAGCTGAAATCACGCCATTGCACTCTAGCCTGGGCGACAGGGTGAGACTTTGTCTCAAAAAAGTGGTACACCTGTCTAGGGCACATATGGAGCTTGCAGGACTGGAAGTTGCTCTGGGTGAGTCAGTGAGTGAGTGGTGTGTGACTGTGAAGGCCTAGGACATTACACTACTGTAGACTTTAGAAACACTGAAGCTATACTAAATTTATGTGCCTTTTTTTCAATAATAAATTAACCTTAGCTTACTGTGTTGTTTTTACTTTATAAACTTTTAAATTTTGTGTCTCTTCTGTAGAAACACTTAGCTTAAAACACAAACACATTGTACAGCTATACAACATTTTCTTTCCTTATATCTGTAAGCTTTTTCCATTTCAGATTTTTTTTTTTTTTTTACTTTCTAAACTTTTTTTTTGTTGTGGTTAAAAACTGATACACAAACATATACGTTAGCTTAGGTTTACACAGGTCAGGATCATCAAGACATCACTGGGCAATAGGAATTTTCAGCTCCGTTACAATCTCAAGGGAACATAGGCATATGCCGTCCACGGGCTGAAACGTTGATTGTAAATACAGAATCTTTAGAGTGGTTCTTGGCATATTGTAAGCATTTGAATGTTAACTATTTTTACTACTTATCTGCCTGGGTCCCTGTCAATGAAGTGAACCCTGCTCCTCTCCTTTCCCCTCTGTTCTGTCTCCTTCAGTGGGGTAGGGAGAAATCCTGCCTGCACCAAGTCATTCAGTGGGTGTGTCCTGAAAGAATTCTTTCCATAGCCTTGGAATGCTGTCCTTGGGATTCAGCTGACTTCTCTCAATGGGGACTCATACATCAAGAGATCAGTATTATAATTATCTCAGCTACTGTGAAGCCACTGAAAAGCACTTGCTGAGTCTGGATATAAATTTATTGTGAAATTTAACAAAGGAAAAGTCACCTCCTTCTTTCTCTTTCTTCAACTCAAATTGGATTTTAAAGGTCTTCGGTTAGGATAAATAGATGTCATTTGATCTACCATTAAAGGGGCCTATCCTTCCTGGTTTGGGACATGTAAATACCTTCCTGAAGGACATGAGATGCCTTGGCTATTTACACCCTTTTCTGGGGGCAAGTATGCTCTCGTTCTTTGCTTTGATAATTAAAAATAAAATAAAACAGCTAGAAAATAAAGTATAAAAAATTGTGGTGAGCCATAATTTTGATAATCAGGAACTTCTCACTCAGTTGATAAAGGGGTCAACCAATCTTCACTGTGTGTTTATCATAATTTATTACCCATGATGGTTTATCTCTATAAATATGGTTCATCTGTGATATTTAAAATAATTTTATGCAGATGTAGGTTACTTTTTGCATATGAACTACAAAAGATGGTGAACTTTTTCTGTTAAAGAAGAAATTCAGGAGATAGTTTTAGGGGACTTAGTAGAGAGGCTGCTAAACCCTATTTTATGATTTTTTAAAAATAAAAATTTGAATGTAGTTTTATAAAATATGTTTAAAGCAGAATATTTTGGTTCTGTTTCTAATTAGCTATATGATCCTGTGCGAGTTAATTAACAGATCTGGTTCTTTTTGTAAAAGAAGTGCGCTAGTTTTCCAATGTCTAGGATTTCTTCCAATGATAAAGTTCAGTGATTATATAAAATAAAAAGACTAATCAATTGAAGCTACACAGTGTTTTTTAACCCTCTGTGTGTATAATAGTCACTTGAAAGCCTTTTAAAAAAAGTTATTTAGAAAATTTCATGTGCTTAAGCTCTGTCTACCAATATTGTGATTTAGTCAGTTTAGGGCTTGGCCTTGGGAAGTGTGTGTGTTTTTGTTTTTGTTTGTTTTGTTTTGTTTTTGAGACGGAGTTTTGCTCTGTGACCCAGGCTGGAGTGCAGTGGCACGATCTGTGCTCACTGCAACCTCTGCCTCGCAGGTTCAAGTGATTCTCCTGTCTCAGCCTCCCGAGTAGCTGGAACTGCAGGCGCCCACCACCACGCCTGGCTAATTGTTGTAGTTTTAGTACAGACGGTGTTTCACCATATTGGCCAGGCTGGCCTCGAACTCCTGACCTAGTGATCCACCCACCTTGGCCTCCCAAAGTGCTGGGATTACAGGTGTGAGCCACTGCGCCCGGTGGGGAAGTGTGTTTTTAAATGAAAGTTCCTCAGAGACTCTTGTGATGTACAGTAAGAATTGAGAGTGACTAATTTGCTGTCAGTGATTCTTAAATGGAGAGAACAGTATGAGTCCCAGAGCATTTAGGAAAGCTCTGGGATTTTTCCAGAGAAAACTGTGCATGTACACAAATTTTGAAACTGTAACTTAAAAGATGTTCATGCCCTCCTATAATTAACAAATCTTGGGTTAAGAGTCTCTGATCCAGGAATCCCTTCCAGGATTCTGTTTTTATGAACTTCTACTAATCAAATTTATTATGTCAAGTAGGATAGGATTGTAATGGCCACTATGACCATTGATGTGCCTGGTAGAAAATTCCATTGAGAGCCATAGACACAGACATTTATGTTGAAACTAGGAAATAATGGAAATAGGGGATTTTTTTTTTTTTTTTTGGACTTTGGCCTTGTTTACTGAGATTTGACCTTTCCGATAGGTTTCTTGACATCTTTGGAATGCAAAGTTGGGGATACTAATATTTGCCATCAGGTAATATTTATTTAGTGATGTGAGAACCCAGGGATTAGTTGACTATAACTGTGATTATTAACAGGAAAATGCGACCAGAAATAATGGCACCTTTGTTATCACTGTGATTCTTTTTTTTTTTTTTTTTTCCAATGGCCCTGAAGGAAAAGTGATATTTGTTATGAAATCAGGCAGGGAATTTACAAATGATAGTGAGTTAGAGAGGCTGCATTCTTTCTAGTATCTCACTCTACTAGTCACAGTATCTTTCTCCCATGCAAAGATAAAAACACTTCATTTGGGCCATAAATTCACTCTGTCTTCTATCACCAGGGCCCTAGAATCCTTGAACAATCTTGACCTCTTCCTATTCTTCTTTTATTGAAAGGATGCTTATTATGTGGTGATAGCTTTAGGAGGGCAAAGGAAAAACAGCAAATATAGCAGTACAATTTCCTAAGAAAGGAAGCTTCTGTGGCCTTTTGGAGGGCAGAAATGCATACTTTTTGTTTGTTTGTTTGTTTGTTTTAAGACGGAGTCTCGCTCTGTTGTCCAGGCTGGAGTGCAGTGGCGTGATCTCGGCTCACTGCAAGCTCCGCCTCCCGGGTTCAAAGGATTCTCCTGTCTCAGCCTTTCTAGTAGCTGGGACTGCAAGGCGCCTGCCACCATGCCTGGCTAATGTTTTGTATTTTTAGTAGAGACGGGGTTTCACCGTGTTAGCCAGGATGGTCTCGATCTCCTGACCTCGTGATCCGCCCGTCTCGGCCTCCCAAAGTGCTGGAATTACAGGCATGAGCCACCGCACCCAGCCAGAAATGCATACTTTTTATTGCAGTGGTGTTGTGGTGGTAATGATGGTGATGGTGATGGTGATGTTGGCAGTGATGGTGGTGGTGACGGAGGTGATGGCAGTGGTGATGATGAATGGCAGTAGTGATGATGGTGATGGTGATTTTCCTCCCTCCACCCAACAACTTATACAAGAGCTTTGTGGATAGACATAGGTATTAATTGGTTTGGCCAAGAGTAAGCATTAAAAGCAAATATTCCCAATTCCCCAATTTTTCAATGTTAGATTCTAATGGATTTCTTCTGTTTGCAGTTGATTATCCTTGCCTTGATTGCAACTCAATGTTCTGGCAGAGTAAAGTCATTACTGGCCTCAATTTTCATAGCCTGGCAGGGTTGGAGACTGCAGTGATAGAAATGGAGTGGCTAAAAAGAATTTAACTTTTTGTATTTTGAAAGTGCTTAGATGATATTTTATGGAACCCTCTCAGCTATAGAATACTTGACAGACCGGATATTTCCATGTATATACACAGCCTAGCTTTTGAAATACCAGAATTGAATATACAAATTACTGTCTCACTATCCACAGTGGAAAATGTTCTTGTCACTATCCACGGTGGAATGTGTAGGTTGGGAGCAAGTCTGGTGATTGGTTTAGGGGCGGGTCCAGTGGGCTGGGTGCTGCTTGTCTTCAGTCCCAAGCTTCCTGTTGTACTGTATTTGACCTGAAACTAGCTGCTGATATGACATCATCTTGGGTGTTGCTGGCACATTTTTTTTTTTTTCTTTTCTCAGTAGATGTACACTAAATTATTTCTCCTTTTCAAAACGTAATATAGACTGGGTGTACGGTGGCTCATGCCTGTAATCCTAGCCCTCTGGGAGGCTGACTCTGGAAGATTGCTTGAGCTCAGGAGTTTGAGACCAGCCTGGGCAATATGGTCAAACCCTGCCTCTACAAAAAAAATAAAAAATAAAAAAGTCAGATGTGGTGGCACATACCTATAGTCTCAGCTACTAGGAAGCTGAGGTAGAAGGATCTCTTGAGCCTGCTGTGAGCCGTGATTATGCCACTGCAGTCCAGCCTGGGCCACAGAGCAAGACCCTGTCTCAAATCCCCCCTGCCCCCCCCCCCCAAAAAAAAAACAGACGAAGTTTTTTTTGGCTTGCTTTGCATACCCTATAGGTATGTCTGGCTCTTTCTGATGGATGAGGTATTGTCCTCCTATTTTCCTCCTTCCAAAGAAGCATCTGTTGACATAATATGCTTTTCAATCATCTTTATTATAGAGCAGTCTGAGAAACCTTTAGGGCAAAGTCAGGAAAGCCCCCGCTTCCAGAGCAACTTTTCAGCCCCTGAAAGACAGGCCTAACCAGACAGCAGCAGTTCATGTTTCTATATTTGTAGAGATTTCGCTAGTGATAATCAAAGACCTCACAGAAGAGTGAAACATTTTATTTAGAATTGTATGTTAGGTGAAGTGAGCAACTCTCCAGGTGTCGTTTTCCATCCACCAACGTCAGTCCTGACATGCCAGTGGTATAGTGCGGGAGCTCTTTGCTTAATGCAGAAATGAAGTCAAAAAGCTCAGGTGAGCCTCAGCTCTTTGCAGCTCTCAGACCCTGTTTTTTTCCCCCATTTCCTGACTCCTCAGTATCTTTTACAACACTCTGCTATGAGAGGTTTCTGCTAAGAAGGCTACTACTTTTCATTTTATTGATTAATTGAGACGGAATCTTGCTCTGTTGCCTGGGCTGGAGTGCAGTGGTGCCTTCTTAGCTCACTGCAACCTCTGCCTCCTGGGTTCAAGCGATTCTCCTGCCTCAGTCTCCCAAGTAGCTGGGATTACAGGTGCCTACCACCACGCCTGGGTAATTGTTGTACTTTTAGTAGAGATGGGATTTCACCGTGTTGGCCAGGCTGGTCTTGAACTCCTGACCTCAAGTGGTCTGCCTGCCTCAGTACTTTACTTTTCTTTTTTTATTTTTTGAGAAAGAGTTTCACTCTGTTGCCTAGGCTGGAGGGCAGTGGTGCAATCTCAGTAACTGCAATCTCCGCCTCCCGGGTTCAAGCAATTCTCCCTGCCTCAGCCTTCTGAGTAGCTGGAGTTAGAAGCACTTGCCACCATGCCCGGCTAATTTTTGTATTTTTAGCAGAGACAGGGTTTCATCATGTTGGCCAGGCGGGTCTTGAACTCCTGACCTCAGATGATCCACCCGCCTTGGCCTCCCAAAGTGCTGTAATTATAGGCGTGAGCCACCATGCCTGGTCTGGTACTTTTCATTTTAGATGCTTGGTAGCATTGGTTTTTCTGGATTCTGGCAGTGGTCAAATACTTTTCTAGAGCCCTGACTAGATGCCTGTCATACATTATTTTGTCTGCTGAGCAGCTAAAATTTGGTGGAATCCTCCTGTACTTCCCCGTTCTTCACCTCAATCCTCCTGCCAGGAGTTTTACACACTTAAAACTTATACAATTGGATATCCAACTCTAATCCAAAGAGAGGAAACTATTTGCTTGGATCTTGTAATTCCTACCGTCTTTGCTAGTTCTAACTCTTCCATTGCCTTCTCAGAGATATCAAAAAGCAATAGAATTTGTCCTTGCCATATTTACCTTTTAACTAATTTACTGTATTTTACCTTTGCACCACCTACTCTAAGACTTGGTAGCCTATTTGTGGCATGCAGATATATTCACAGAAAAACACAGGGGAAGGAGGAGGATGTGAGTGGGAAACAGGAGAGAATTGCTTGTGGGTTTCATGATAACTTCACCTGAGAAGAGCCTGCTGTCCTTGGGCTCTGTTTTTTCAGTTGTTGGAATCCTTTTCAGGCTGGAGCGGGCAGGAGGCAGGCCTGTTTCTCATCCTCCCTTCCAGAAGTGAGGTTAAACGTTGATGGCAGAGCATTGCGTAATTATTGGCTTTCATGATGATCACTTTAGAACTGTTGTGGACAAACTTTTTGAAATAAGGGAAACTACATATAGTTAAACTTTAAGCCAATTTCCAATCAGTGCTCCTTGCCAATGAAACATTTCTTATAAGATGACAAGAATGATAAGAATATGTTTTCTCTGTTTGATTTCTTTATCCCCAGGAACTTCAACAACTCTTATAAATCACTGATTCCTATACCTTTACCTTAAGTCTTTTTGGTCTCCTAAAATCCATGTTGCTGTTTCCAAAATTTAGTACTGCTTTAAGTCTCCATCTAGCTGCCTAGGAGGTATATCACATTAAACATGAACGTGTTCAAAGAGAATCTATTATTTTTACCCAACTTTTTAATCTTGTCTTCCCTGCCTTTAAAGTGTTGTCTAAGTGGGAGGATGGGATCTACCCTTGACTCTTCCTCACAGCTGATTGGATCACAGAGTCTTTTAAATCTAAATATCCCTAGAATTTGTCTTTCCTATTTCTATGGCTATTGTTTTAAGGTTCAGTCCCTTTTTATTACTTGCTAGAGAACTGCAACAGATGCTGCCAATAGGCAAGATTTTTTTCTTTTTGAGACGGAATCTTGCTCTGTCACTCAGGCTGGAGTGCAGTGGTGCGATTTCAGCTCACTGCAACATCTGCCTCCCAGATTCAAGTGATTCTCGTGCCTCAGCCTCCCGAGTAGCTGGGATAACAGGCACATGCCACCATGCCTGGCTAATTTTTGTATTTTTAGTAAAGATGGGGTTTCACCATGTTGGCCAGGCTAGTCTTGAGCTCCTGACCTCAAGTGATCCACCTGCCTTGGCCTCCCAAGGTGCTGAGATTACAGGCATGAGCCACTGTGCCCGGCCTAGACAGGAGTTTTGAAGAAATTTCTGATTACATCTTTCCCCTGCCTCAAATCCTCCAGGATGTCTTAAGACCCTTCCTAAACTGTCTTTTCTAAGCCCTTCTCTCATTTTATCTCTCCTCATTCTGTTTAAGGTACCCTAGTTCTATTGTTAAGAAATCATGCTGTTTGATTCCGTATGAATGGATTCATCCTTCTCTTGGCTCCTCCTCTTGTCACACTCCCTCCCGGACACTGTCCTTCTCACTCAGAAGCCTAGCTCAAAGTCTTCTTTGTGAAGCATTTGTCAATATACTTCTGTCTGTGGCCCCTTTGTTATAGCAAATATCATATTAGATTGTAATTGTTGTTTATATGTCTGTCTTCCCCACTGAACTGGGTATTTCTCAAGAGCAATGACTGTGTAATGTCTGGCACCTGATAGACAGTCAATATTTGTTGAATGAATGAATGTCAGTTGAGGATAGAGGCTATGGGTGTTACACACTTTTTTTTGTTGTTGTTAATGCAGATCATGGTGACAATGCATACTTTATGTATATTAATAATGCTCTCACAATTTAGTTTTTAGCATATTTTCCTTTTACCTTTAAAATAACTACATTGTTACCTGTTGGAGATGAGAGTGGAATTTTAAATTAGAAAATTCAGAAACACTGATATAATACACACCTAAAACATTAAAATAAACCATAACCAACCTCTCTTTTGTCGGATACATTTAAAAGAATATCTCAATCCTGACCTATGCCCTTATTAAGTCAACTCTTATATTTCTTGAGATTAGAATGTCACCTGTATGTCTCAAGTGTCTAAAAGTTGTTCATGTCTCAGAAACGGAGAGTCTTTTAATCATAGAATGTCTAAACTTATCTAAGGGTAAGAGGAAGCTAGACAAACTGGATTGGATGAAGGCATGTCGAATCTCAGTATTGAATTAATTAGGTTTTATAGCATTGAATTCTTAAATGAATATTGCTGTTTGTATTAGTTCGTTTTTACACTGCTATAAAGATACTATCTGAGACTGGGTAATTTATAAAGAGAAGACATTTAATTGACTCACAGTTCTGCATGGCTGTGGAGGCCTCAGGAAACGCAGTCGTGGTGGAAGGGGAAGGGGAAGCAAGACACAAGTTACATGGTGGCAGGAGAGAGATATATATCTATAGCACACATATATACAGATACATATACACATATGCACACATGTACATATATATACGTAGAGAGAGCGAGAGAGAGCATATGAGTGTATGAGGAAGTGCCACACTTAAAAGCTATCAGCTTTTGTGAGAACTCACTCACTATCACAAAAACAGCATTGGGGAAACCGTCCCCCTACCCTCGTGATCCAATTACCTCCCACCACGTCCCTCCCTGGACATGGGGTGGGTGGGATTACAATTCAAGATGAGATTTGGATGAGGACACAGAGCCAAACCATATCACTGTTATTAACAAATTGCAAGATGATTAACAGAAAAACAGGGGAAAGGGACCCTATTAAAAACTGTAGTTTTTAAGTGACTTATGAACAACTAGTTAAGGAATAGTCCTTTATTTAGTATGAGATTGCAGTTGTAGAATATGGTTCAAAGGGTTCCTTAATGCCCACACCAATATTGGCAGCACCACAGTGGGCACAAACTCAGCCTAGCTTCTTATTTCCAAATGACTTCAGCAATTCCACAGACTTAACTCTCTCCTGGTTTTTAATATACAACAGACTTAATTACATATAATTTTCACAATTTCAGATATAACACATATAAATGAAACTACTTTAGAAGTTTACCTATTGATTTTCAATTTCTAAATATTTGGAGATTTTCCTATTATTGACTTCTAATTTAATTGAATTATAACCTGAGAACATGCATTGTATGATCACAGTCTTTTAAAATTAGTTGAGGTGTTTATTTATTTTTTTTCAAATGACTCACCCTATGATTTCTCTTGGTGTATGTTCCATTTACTTTTGAAAAGGATATGAATTTTGCTGGTGGTGTTGGGTGGAATGTTCAACTAGATTCAATTGGTTAACATGACATTCAGTGCTTGGCTATCCTTGTTGGTCTTCTGTTAACTAGTTCTGTCTCTTACTGAGAATAGTGTTGAAGCCTACGATTATAACTGCAGATTTATCTATTCTTTTGTTTTTTTTTGAGTCGGAGTCTCACTCTGGCACCCAGGCTGGAGTGCAGTGGTGTGATCTCAGCTCGCTGCAACCACTGCCTCCCAGGTTCAGGTGATTCTTGTGCCTCAGACTCTCAAGTAGCTGGAATTACAGACATGTGCCACTATGCTCGGCTAATTTTTTTGTATTTTAGTAGAGATGATGATTCACCATGTTGGCCAGGTTTGTCTCAAACTCCTGACCTCAGGTGATCCACCTGCTTTGGCCTCCCAAAGTGCTGGGATTATAGGTGTGAACCACTGCACCCTGTCAGATTTATCTATTATTAAAAAAAAAATTTTAAATCAGTTCTGTTTGATGTATTTTAAGCTCTGTTGTTAGGTGCATATACATACATAATTGTTGTATCTTCTTGGTGAATCATTTATTTTATTATTATGTTGTATCTCTTTGTTTTTTGTTTGAGACGGAGTCCTGCTCTGTTACCCAGGCTGGAGTGCAGTGGCATGCATCTCAGCTCACTGCAACCTCCACCTCCTTGGTTCAAGCTATTCTCTTGCCTCAGCCTCCTGAGTAGCTGGAATTACAGGTGCCCACCACCATGCCTGGCTAATCTTTTTGTATTTTTAGTAGAGATGGAGTTTCGCCATGTTGGCCAGGCTAGTCTTGAACTCCTGACCTCAGGCGATCCGCCCACCTTGGCCTCTCAAAGTGCTGGGATTACAGACATGAGCCACTGCGCCTGGCCTGTTGTATCTCTTTTTAACTCTGGTAACTTGCTTTGTCCTGAAGTCTACTTTTTTCTGATAATAATATAGCCACTCACTCCAGTTTTCTTTTTCACTCTTTAAAATTTTTTTTTTTTTTTTTTTTTTTTAAATTTTGGGATAATTGTAGATTCACATGCAATTGTAAGAGTGATACAAAGAGATTCTTTTTTGGCGGGGGGCGGGGGGAGGTGGTTGGAGTTTTGCTCATGTTGTCCAGGCTGGAGTGCTGTGGCACGAGCTTGACTCATTGTAACCTCCACCTCCTGGGTTCAAGTGATTCTCCTGCCTCAGCCTCCTGAGTAGCTGGGATTACAGGCACATGCCAGCAAGGCCAGCTAATTTGTTTTGTATTTTTAGTAGAGATGGGGTTTCATCATGTTGGCCAGGCTGGTCTGGAACTCCTGACCTCAGGTGACCCACCTGCCTTGGCCTCCCAAAGTGCAGGGATTACAGGCATGAACAACCGTACCCGGCCAAGATTCTGTGAACTTTTTACCTAATTTCCCCAATGGTAACATCTTACAAAATAGAGTATAATATCACAACCAAGAAATTAACATTGATATAACTCATGGATATTATTCAGATTTCCTCAGTTTTACATACACCATGTGTGTGTGTATGTATTTAAATGTGATTTTATCACATATGTAGTTTTGTGTATCTAAAACTAAGGTCAAAATACAGCACAATTCTGTTACCACAGGTATCTCTCACGTTGCCCTTTTGTAACCACAGTCATTCCCCTGCCCCTAGTCCCTGCCCTCTAGCAACCACTATTCTGTTCTTCAATTGTATGATTTTGCCATTTCAGGAATGTTATATAAATGGAGTTACACAGCATGTAACTTGTTGGGATTGGCCTTTTTTCACTCAGTATAATTCCATAGTGATTGATCCAACTTGTTATGTATATCATTAGTAGTTTTAGTTTTATTGCTGAGTAGTATCCCAATGTTTAGTTTTTTTGTTTTTTTTTGTTTTTTTGTTTTTTTTGAGATGGAGTCTTGCTCTGTCACCCAGGCTAGAGTGCAGTGGCCCGATCTCAGCTCGCTGCAAGCTCTGCCTCCCGGGTTCACTTAATTCTCCTACCTCAGCCTCCCCAGTAGCTGGGACTACAGGCACCCGCCACCATGCCTGGCTAATTTTTTTGTACTTTTAGTAGAGACGGGGTTTCACCATGTTAGTCAGGATGGTCTCGATCTCCTGACCTCATGATCTGCCTGCCTCGGCCTCCCAAAGTGTTGGGATTACAGGCATGAGCCACTATGCCCAGCCGGCCCCAATGTTTAGTTTTAAAGGGAACTTCCAGAATGTTTTCCAGTGGCTATATCATTTTATTTTAATTTTGCTAAATTAAATTAATTAATTAATTTATTTTTTGAGACGGAGTTTTGCTCTATCACCTAGGCTGGAGTGCATTGGCGTGATCTCGGCTCACTGCAAGCTCCACCTCCCGGGTTTGTGCCATTCTCCTGCCTCAGCCTCCCGAGTACCTGGGACTACAGGAGCCTGCCACCGCACCTGGCTAATTTTTTTGCATTTTTAGTAGAGATGGGGTTTCACCGTGTTAGCCGGGATAGGATGGTCTCGATCTCCTGACCTTGTGATCCACCCACCTCGGCCTCCCAAAGTGCTGGGATTACAGGCATGAGCCACTGCGCCCAGCCAGCTGTATCATTTTATATTCCACCAGCAGTGTACAAGCAATATAGTTTCTCTGCAGTTTTACCAGAATTAGGTTTTGTCACTCTTAGGTGTTAACCATCTTGATAGGTATGTTGTAACATCTCATTGTGGTGTAATTTGCATTTCTTTGATGGCTAATTATGTTGAAAATTTTTGCTGGCAGGGTGGCTCATGCCTTTAATCCCAGCACTATGGGAGGCTGAGGCAGGCGGATCACGAGGTTGGGAGTTCGAGACCAGCCTGGCCAACATAGTGAAACCCCGTCTCTACTAAAAATACAAAAAATTAGCCGGACATGGTGGCGGGCACCTGTAATCCTAGCTACCTGGGAGGCTGAGGCAGGAGAATTGCTTGAACCCGGGAGGCAGAGGTTGCAGTGAGCCGAGATCATGCCATTGCACTGCAGCCCGGGCAACAGTGCTTGACTCTATCTCAAAAAAAAAAATTTTTTTTTTGCTTGTACTTACTTGCCATTTGCATATAGTGAAATGTCTGTTCATTTCTTTTGCCTTTTTTCTAATATTGTTTGCTTTTCTAGATTTCTAGTTTTTGTTTGCATTATACTTTTTCGTATTTTAACCTCCCTATATAAATATATTTGAAGTCAGTTTCATATAAATAGACTATATTGAGTCATACTTTTTAGTCCAATATGACAATCTCTGACTTTTAATTGTATTTTAGACCATGTGCATTTATTGTAATTATTGATAAATTTGGATTTAGATCCACCATTTCATTATTTCTTTTTTCTTTGTTTTTTTGTTTTTTTTGTTTTGAGACGGTATCGTCTTGTCACCCAGGCTGACAGTGCGGTAGCATGATCAGGGCTTTCTGCAGCCTTGACCTCCTGGGCTCGAGCAATCCTTCTAACTCAGCCTTCCGAGTAGCTGGAACTACAGGCGTGTACCACTATACTTGGCTAACTTTTAATCTTTTGTAGAGATGGAGTCTCCTTATTTGTCCTGGCTGGTCTCAAGCTCCTGGCTTAAGTGGCCTCCCAAAGTATTGAGATTATAGACGTGAGCCATCACATCTGGCTTGTTTCTCTTTTTGGTTGTTGTGTTCTTTTTTTACTTCTGACTTTTTTTTTTTTTTAATTTAATTTGAGCATTTTTAGTATGGCCTGTTATTTTATGATGATTTTAATGATATCTCGTTGTATAGCTTTTTTAGTGATTGCTCCATGGATTACAAAATACATATTTAACGTTTTAACATCTACTTATAGTTAGTATGTTATTACTTTCTTGGGGATGTAGTACCCTTACCATCTTGTAAGTTCCTTTCCAGTTTATTACTTTCTTGGGGATGTAGTACCCTTACCATTTTGTAAGTTCTTTTACATCTTTATTGTCTATATGTAACACCTGCATGCATTGAAAATCTCATTAGGTACTTTTTGCTTTTGACCATCAAACACAATGTAAAGAGTTAAAGAGAAGAGTAATATATTTTATTCAGATACTCATCATTTCTGTCACTCTTCCTTTGTTCCTGTTACTCATGTTTCCTTCTATTGTCATTTTCCTTCTGTCTGAAGAACTTCCTTTAGTAATTATTTTAGAGCAGGTTTGCTGACTATTCAGTGTGAAAGTTTCCCTTAATCCACAAATGCCTTTGTTTTATCTTTATTCCTGATAGATGCTTTCACTGGATAAAAAATCTGGGATGACAGTTCATTACTTTATTTTATTATTATTATTATTAATATTTTGAGACGGGATCTTGCTCTGTCACCCAGGCTGGAGTGCAGTGGCGCCATCTCAGCTCACTGCAAGCTCCGCCTCTCGGGTTCACACCATTCTCCTGCCTCAGCCTCCCGAGCAGCTGGGACTACAGGCACCCGCCACCATGCCCCGCTAATTTTTTTGTATTTTTAGTGGAGGCGGAGTTTCACCTTGTTAGCCAGGATGGTCTCTATCTCCTGACTTCATGATCTGCCTGCCACAGCCTCCCAAAGTGCTGGGATTAGAGGCATGAGTCACCGCGCCCGGCCAACGGTTCATTATTTTAGATTGACAAGTATTTACTTTAAAAGATGACAGTTCTTTAAAAATTTTTTGCTCCTTCCTTCTGGTCTTGATAGTTTATGTAAAAGATCCATAATCATTGTAATCATTGTTTTCTGATCAATGATACATTGATGTAAAGTATCATTTTACTCTGCTTTGAAGATCATTTTCTGTCTTTAGTTTTTTAAAAAATTGTGGTAATTTTACCATTTTAACCATTTTACAATGTGCAACTCAGTGACATTAATTACATTCACAATGTTGTGTAACTATCAGCATTCTCTGGTTTTAGAATTTTTTCATCACCCAAAACAGAATGTACTTAGTTTTTAGCAGTTTATCTTAGTATGAATTTCTTTGAATTTACCTTATTTAGGTTTTGCATAGATTCTTGAAACTTTAGGTTTATCTTTCGTAAATCCTGACACATTTTCCACTCTTACTTCTTTTTTTTTTTTTAAGACAGAGTTTCGCCCTGTCACCCAGGCTGGAGTGCAGTGGTGCAATCTCGACCCACTTCAGCCTCTGCCTCCCGAGTTCAAGCAATTCTCCTGCCTCAGCTTCCCAAGTAGCTGGGATTACAGGCATGCACCACCACGCCCAGCTAATTTTGTGGGTTTTTCTTTTTCTTTTTCTTTTTTTTGGAGACGGAGTCTTGCTCTGTCGCCCAGGCTGGAGTGCCGTGGCGTGATCTCGGCTCACTGCAACCTCCGCCTCCTGGGTTCAAGCAATTCCGCCTCAGCCTCTCAAGTAGCTGGGATTACATGCATGTGCCACTATGCCCAACTAATTTTTGTATTTTTCATGGAGATGGATTTTTCACCACGCTGGCCAGGCTGGTCTCGAACTCCTGACCTTGTGATCTGCCCACCTCAGCCTCAAAGTGCTGGGATTACAGGTGTTAGCCATTGTGCCTGGCCTAATTTTGTGTTTTAGTAGAGACGGAGTTTCACCATATTGGCCAGACTGGTCTCGAACTCCTGACCTTAGGTGCTTCACCCACCTCAGCCTCCCAGAGTGCTGGGAATGTAGGTGTGAGCCACTGCACCTGGCCTCTTACTTCTTTAAACATAATTCTAGCACACATTATTGCCCATCTCCTTCAGGGACTTCAATGACCTGAATGTTAGACCTTCTGTTATTCAGTCACATATTTCTAAAACTCTACTCATATAATTCTTAACCTGTTTCTTTCTGTTATTCAGAGTAGGTAATGTCTATTGATTTATCTTCACATCCAGTGACCTTTTCCCCTCTCATCTCCACTCTGCTTTTGAGTTCATCCAATGAATTTTAAATTTTGATTTTCATTTCCAGTTCTAAGATTTTCATTCATTTCTTTTTAGTATTTTCTATTTCATTGCTAAGACTTTATTTTAACATTTGTTTCAAGAGTGTTTATGATTGCTCATTCAAACATTTAAAAAAGTGCTCTATCATATAGTAGCTGCCTTAAAGTCTTTTTCACATTTTTTTTTTTTTTTTTTTTTTTGAGATGGAGTTTTGTTCTTGTTGCCCAGGCTGGAGTGCAATGGCGCTATCTCGGCTCACCACAACCTCCGCCTCCCAGGTTTAAGCAATTCTCCTGCCTCAGCCTCCCGAGTAGCTGGGATTACAGTCATGCACCACCATGCCCAGTTAATTTTGTATTTTTAGTAGAGACGGGGTTTCTCCATGTTGAGGCTGGTCTCAAACTCCTGACCTCAGGTGATCCGCCTGCCTCGGCCTCCCAAAGTGCTGGGATTATAGGTGTGAGCCCCCGCACCTGGCCCTTTTTCACATAAATTCAGCATCTATATTATGTTGCATTGATATGTGTATCTTTTTCTGTGTGAGTTGAAATTCTCATGGTTGTTGGTATGAGTCGAAATTCTCATGGTTGTTGGTATGTTGAGTAATTTTGGAATCTCTCCTAGATATTTTGATGATTATGTTATGAGTCTCTGGGTTGTGTTCAATCCCATGGAATTTTTTTTTTTTTTTTTTTCCTAAGCGGGCAATTAATCTGGTTAGGTTCAGGCTCCAAGTTCCATCCTAACTTCAGGGGGTTCCTTCAGTAGTATCAGTTTACTTTTCAAAGTCCTTGAAGTATTCTTCGGTTCTAGTCTGTGAATGTGCCACCTAGTGGTCAGTCTGTGACCTGTGCAGTGGGTCTATCTGTTAGCTTCTGTTCTCTGAGTCTTTGGTATGCTAATTACAATCGATGCAAACGTTGAAGGGTTGGTGATGACCCCTGGAATTCATGAGCAACTTTATGGTGTCACTTTCCTGAGCTACTCCTTCTCTGTACTCTCCTTGGAACTTTTTAGCTCCTTAGGCCTCCCCCTTTCAGTCTTTTAGGATCTACTGTGCACTTCCTCATTTGGGACTTTCTTTGGGCGCAAGCAACAGAAGGATGGTGAAAGTTAAAAAAGAAACAGAGGGTGGCCTAATCACACCTCCAGTAAATGGAGAGAAAGGTTCTCCTCCCTCAGTTTTCCTTCTTGCTGACCCCTTTACTGGTCATTGCCCTCACTGTCCTGGAATTGCCTGGGAGCAACCTCATGAATGATAGACACAAAAGGGCAGAAACACCAAAGAACAAAGTCAAGGATTTCACACCATCCGTGAGTGTTGGGAGCCATCTTGTTTGTCTATGAGCCATAACTAGAGGGCTTCTGGAGCATTCTGCTTCACTGCAACAGTGCTCATTTCTAGGTTTCCAGCTCGATTAAGTTCAGGCCAGAGGCTACTAGGAGAAAATAAATGGTAAACCTACTAGTTTGATTGCAACTCTGATTCCAGTGGTCTTCCATGATTTCCCTGACGCTATTAACTTTCTAGAAGTTTTTCCAGTAGCTGCTTTATATCTGTTCAGGTTGTATGCTTCTGTTCAATGGGAGAAATGAGTGAAATATGTTTATGCCATTTCACCCAGAACCAGAAGTCTGACCTAATCCATATTGATTTTGTACTTAGGAGGTGGCCGCTTTTCCTTTCCACGTTAAAGCAGTCGTGTATGTAAATTGTGGGGACTGTAGTCCCTTCGACATTGTACATGAGTCCTACGTGGCTTTAGGTAGTCTGAATTATCATGTAATATAATTAGGTTATATATATATGGAATTATGATGGGAATCTAGGTAAGGAGATAAAAAAATTAAGATAGCATATGAGGCCAGGTAAGGTGGCTCATGCCTGTAATCCCAGCACTGTGGGAGACCACAAAGCAAGAGGGTTGCTTGAGTCCAGGAATTTGAGACCAGCCTGGGCAACATAGTGAGATACTGTCTCTACAAAAAAAATACAAAACTTAGCCTGGCGTGGTGGTGCACGCCTGTAGCCCCAGTCCCAGCGCTACTCTGGAGGCCAAGATGGGAAGATGCAGTGGGCCATGATTACACCACTGTATTACAGCCTTGGTGAAAGAGGGAGACCTTGTCTTAAAAAAAAAAAAGAAAAGAAAAAGAAGGCATGCAATATATATGTATAGATATGCATACACACATACTGATAGTTTTGATAAGCTTAATTAATAACAGGCTAAGCCTCTAGTGATTATATTATTGTCCTCAAGGAGCATCCCTCTACTTAATATGTCATTACTATTCTAAAGGATAAACATATCTAATTCAAGAGAATATTAATCTTTGTCAAATGTTTGATATAAACACTTTAATTTTCCTATATCATCATTCTCCATATTTTCGGCAATTAAGAGGGAAAACTCATAATGATGGTCAAACAATAGCTTTAAAAAGTTGGTGGTAGAGTTAGAAGACTGTGGTTTGTACGGTAGGATTTAGCCTTTTTCCAAAAGAGACCAGAAGAAGAGATTCTGCCATTTCCTGACTGAGTCATGGGTCACTCAAAGAAACTGAACCTATTTATCTATTAATATTTCAAACAGGGTGGGAGTCAATACAGGGAATTAGGTTGCAACTGTTAAAAGGACTAGAGGAGCAAATGAGTGGTGGAGGTGGTGGTGTTTCCTAGACCAGTAACTGCAGGAAACTGTTACTTCTAATGCCAGAGGATGTCTTCGTCACCCCACCACGGTCCACTCAGTCTCTATAGGAGACCAGTGCCTGGAGCTTGTGTTACAAGACTCTGTACAAATCTGCTGCTGCTATTGCTGCCAGAGTCAAAGACAAATGGATTCTGCCATCTTCCAGTTTCATGCAAGTGCCTTTCATTGAAAGAATCTAAATTTAGAACCTTGCTGGCCAAGAAATCTGAGAAATATAGTTTCCAGACTTAAAAGTCCTGTGATAGTATTAGGTCTAAGGATGGGTCTAATTAACATAAGTGTTCATTGATATCTTTGTATTTGGTTTATATAATATTGTGTGCTGTCTGATAGATAAGACTCTAAGCTGCTTGAAGGTAGGAATAGGTCTCATATACTTTTATAATCCCACAAAGCGTAGCACAGGGCCTTATGCTTGTGTAGTTTTCTTCTATATAATTTTTTCATATAATTGTAACCCAAACACTAAGCATGCCTTCGAATTAAAGATTGATCATCTTTACTGCTGGTCAGTTCCAGAGCCATCAGTTAAAGAATCTGGGGCCTTCTTCTCATTAGTCCCTGAAACAAAAGCCAAGGAAATTTAAGACTGTATTCCATAGGATTCCTGAGCTACGTCATCAGTATATCACATTTTTCTACTTTTTAAAGAATAATATTAGATTCCTTACAAGATGAGGACTTTGGAGGCATAAGTATATGCAGATAGGTCAATTAATAGTTGCCCAAATGAGGCCGGGCACGGTGACTCACGCCCGTAATCCCAGCACATTGAGAGGCTGAGGTGGGCGGATCATGAGGTCAGGAGTTCGAGACCAGCCTGGCCAGTATGATGACACCCCATCTCTACTAAAAATACAAAAATTAGCTGTGTGTGGTGGCGTGTGCCTATAGTCACAGCTACTCTGGAGGCTGAGGCAGAAGAATCACTTGAACCCGGGAGGTGGAGGTTGCAGTGAGCTGAGATCACGCCACTGCACTCCAGCCTGGGTGACAGAGTGAGACTCTGTCTCGAAAAAAAAAAAAGATGCCCAAGCGATTTCACACCTACTGTTTAGAGAACTGTTTTGTGGTGGTGTGGTGCATTCTCTGCTTGGTGAAACAGAGGAGAAATGTCTGACTTACCCTCCCAGATGTAGTGGAAAAAAAACAATATTCTGTAATATTAAGTAATAATAACTTCTTGTTTTTTCTAGTCTAAAAAATGATGAATTAAAAATTTTTTTTTTTTTTTTTTATTTTTGAGACAGAGTTTTGGTCTTGTTGCCCAGGCTGGAGTTCAATGGTGCAATCTCAGCTCACTGCAACCTCTGCCTCCTGGTTTCAAGGGATTCTCCTGTTAAGAGAAGAAGAAGAAAAAAAAAAAGTCACATAAAACCCAGTTACTTGAATACTGTACTGAATGATTTTGGCATATTTCCAGCTAACTCACTTTCAGTCATTCTTTGTCTTTTTTTTTTTTTTTTTTTTTAATTTTTAATTTTTGAGACGGAGTTTTGCTGTGTTGCCCAGGCTGGAGTGCAATGGCGCGATCTCAGCTCACTGCAACCTCTGCTTCCCAGGTTCAAGTTATTCTCCTGCCTCAGCCTCCCAAGTAGCTGAGATTACTGTCGTCCACCACCATGCCTAGCTAATTTTTGTATTTTTACTAGAGATGGGGTTTCACTATATTGGCCAGGCTGGTCTGGAACTCCTGACCTCAGGTTATCCACTGCCTCAGCCTACCAAAGTGCTGGGATTACAGGCGTGAGCCACTGTGCCCCACCTGTTCTTTATCTTTTATTAGTGTTTTTACATAGATCGTTGGATCATGAGTATACTTTTTCTTTTTCTTTTTTTTTTGAGATGGAGGTTTTGCTCTGTTGCCCAGTCTGCAGTGCAATGGCGTGATCTCGGCTCACTGCAACCTCCGCCTCCTGGGTTCTAGCAATTTCCTGCCTCAGCCTCCTGAGTAGCCGTGATTACAAGTGCCTGCCACCATGCCGGGCTAATTTTTCTATTTTTAGTAGAGATGGAATTTCACCATGTTGGCCAGGCTGGTCTCGATCTCCTGACCTCGTGATCCGCCCACCTTGGCCTCCCAAAGTTCTGGAATTACAGGTGTGAGCCACCACGCCTGGCCCGATTTATTTTTCTTTATATTTAAAATAATTTTTTAAATTAAAGTATAACACACGTGGAAAGTATACAAATCATATGTATACAGCTCAGCTCAATGAATATTTATAAATTCTTTCACACAGGCAGAATTTGATTAATTGCCAGCACCTCGGAAACTATTGTCATGCCTTCTCTTGGATTAATTTTGCCAAATTTATAACTTTATATAAATGAAATATTACTCTATATATGTTTTTGAGTTGGGCGGTTTATTTTCCACTCAACATCATGTTTGAAAGGTTCAAATATGTTACTATCACTATTTTGTTATTTCAATATACTTTATCCACCCTACCATTTTTTTTTTGTTTGTTTGTTTTGAGACTGAGTTTTGCTTATATAGCTCAGGCTGGAGTGCAATGGCATAATCTCCGCTCACTGCAACCTCCACCTTCTGGTTTCAAGCGATTCTCCTGCCTCAGCCTCCTGAGTAGCTGAGATTACAGGCGCCCGCCATCACACCTGGCTAATTATTGTATTTTCAGTAGAGACGGGGTTTCACCATCTCTAGGTGGTTCGAGACCAGGCCAGTCTGGTCTCGAACTCCTGACCTCAGGTGATCCACCGGCTTTGGCCTCCCAAAGTGCTGGGATCATAGGCATGAGCCACCACGCCCTGCCCATGCATTCGGTTTTAATAGGAATTGCCAAACAGATCTTGAAACTAGTTGTACATTTTTATACTACTACTAAAATTATATGAAATTGGGTCTCGCTCTGTGACCCAGGCTGAAGTGCAGGGGTGTGATCATATCTCACTGCAGCCTCAACCTCAAGCGATCCTCTCACTTTAGCCTTCGGAGTAGCTAGGACTACCGGCATACACCACCACGCCTGGCTAATTTTTAAAATTTTTGTAGAGAGATGGGGTCTTGCTATGTTGCCTAGGCTGGCCTTGAACTCTTGACCTCAACCATTACTACTCCCTCGGCCTCCCAGAGTGCTGGGGTTATAGGCATGAGCCACTGTGTGGCCTCATCATAATTTTAATTTGCATTTCCTTCTAATGACTAATGAAGTTGACAACCTTTTCTTACACTTAGTAGATGTTTGGATATCCTCTTTTCTTACATTTATTTATTTTTTATGGGCAGATAATAGATGTACATATTTTCAAGGTAAATGTGATAATTTGATACATTCATATAATCAAATCAGGGTGGATATCATCCTTATGAAGGACTTATTCAAGTTTGTTACCCATTTTTACATTGGATTATGTTTTTCTTCTTGGCATCTAAGAGTTCTTTTTTTTTTTTTTTTGAGATGGAGTCTTGCTCTGTCACCCAGGCTGGAGTGCAGTGGTGCGATCTTGGCTCACTGCAAGCTCCGCCTCCCAGGTTCTCACCATTCTCCTGCCTCAGTCTCCCCAGCAGCTGGGACTACAGGCACCCACCACCACGCCCGGTAATTTTTTTGTATTTTTAGTAGTGACGGAGTTTCTCTGTGTCACCCAGGATGGTCTCGAACTCCTGACCTCGTGATCCGTCCACCTCAGCCTCCCAAAGTGCTGGGATTACAGGCGTGAGCCACTGCGCCCGGCCGGCATCTAAGAGTTCTTTGTATACTTTGGAAATGAGCCCTTTGAGGGTTATGTGAGTTACAAATATCTTTGCCCACTCTCTGCTTTGTCTTTTTGCTCTCATAATGGCGGCTTTCATGAACAGAAGATATTAATATTCATTTAGTTAAATTCATCTTTTCAATTATGATTTATGTCATTTGTGTTCTGATCAAGAAGTTGTTTTTTTTTTCCTAATCGCCAAATTATGGAGACATTCTCCTACATTGTTTTCTGGAAGTTGTATTGCTTTGTGTTTCACGTGTAGATCTAGATTCCACCCAGAATTAACTTTTATTTATGCTGTGAGGTAAAGGGCCACTTTTCTTTTATTTCCAAATTGATATGGAAATTAAATCAGCCATTTGCTGAAAATACCATCTTTTCCCAAATGCCCTGTAGGGCTGCCTTCACCTAAAGCCAAGTTCTTATGTATGTGGGCTCCTTTTTAACATCTTAAGGTAGAGCACAGATCCCTGTTTCTGAGTGGCTTCTCCAGAGGCTGGGTATCTCCATCACCTCTGCTCCCCTCTGACTGGGCTCCACACCCTGCTTGTCTTTGCAGTCTTTTATTTATTGCATGATTTTAGTTGGAACACCAGTAGGTACCTCTCGGACCAAAAAAATGTGCAGTGTTACCACCTCTACCTGATTCTTTGTGAATTAGGCATGTGAGTTATGTCTCCCTATGTCAAAAATGACTAACATGATGGGCTTCCTCAGCATTTCCAAAAAGCTTGCATGCTGGGATTTTCTTTTCATTATTCGCTGTGCATATATTGACTCACAAATAATTTCAAGCCTTCTTTTTAGCTGTTAGTTCTTTCTTCCTCCTCCTAAACTTTCATCAGAGCTGTGCAAAAATAGAAAGATGGATTAATTTAGTATGATTTTGTCTTCCCGTTCCCTCTTTTTACTGTTTGTTTGGGACAGGGAGTTCACAATCAATAAAATCATCAAAAGTGAAAGAACTGGTGAGTAAAAGGAGCAGAAGATTTGACTAATCCACAAAGTAACTAACCTCTTCTTAAATCATCTGGAGCGGGATTTGAGAGTGGATTTTGAGTGCTAAGGGGGGTTTATTTTAGGAAATTGACTTTAAAATATCCATTTTCCCTTGCTATATTTGTATCATCTAATTTTGCTTTTGGAATCCTTCAGATGGCCTCTCTCACCAGCAAGCATTAGTGTTTCCTTTCTTCTCATATCCTGAGATGAACTTGCAGAAAACAAAGCTTCATCAAAAAACCGTCTTGAGTCTACTGCATTTAAAAAATAATTAGGAACAATAAAAACAAAGAAGGATAAACATTGCACATAATACTTCAACAGGAAGCATTAACATCTTTTAACTCTGCACTAGTCAGCATGTGTGCATGCATATTTTTGCTAAAGGTTAACTAAATTGTTTAGTCATTTCTAATGGGTGGACATCCGTCTGCTGTTCCCAGCTGATTAATGTGCTAGATTTCTGGAGAGAATGACTTTAATTACTTATGATGAACTGAGAGTGGCTAATATTGTGAAAGAAAATTGCTATACGAAGTTCTTGACAACCCAGGGAGTTAACAAATATCAATCTATACAAGAAAAAAGAGCTCTTGATTCTCTGAAATGCAGTGGAACTTAGTTCTATAACTACTATTGGTATAACACTAGCAATTTACAAAGCCATTTTTCCTTTTATTTTCTTCCAAACCATGCAGCAAATGTTATGAAGACAGGAATATTATGTTTTAAAAAGAAGAAAGCAGAGGCTCAGGGATTTCAAGGACTTGGGCCCAAAGGCATTCAACTAGAAAGCTGGTAATAATAACAGCAACAGTTTACTGAGTCTTAGTGTTTCTGAGAACTTTTCTAAGTACTTTACACATATTAAATTTTTAAATCTTCACATTAGTCCTGTGAGGAAGGTACTACTGTTATGTCTGTATTACCTATGGGGATCCTGACGCACAAAGAAGCCAAGTAATATATTTAAGATTCTAGGCCAGGCGCGGTGGCTCAAGCCTGTAATCCCAGCACTTTGGGAGGCCGAGACGGGTGGATCACGAGGTCAGAAGATCGAGACCATCCTGGCTAACACGGTGAAACCCCGTCTCTACCAAAAAATACAAAAAAAACTAGCTGGGCGAGGTGGCGGGCGCCTGTACTCCCAGCTACTCGGGAGGCTGAGGCAGGAGAATGGCCTAAACCCGGGAGGCGGAGCTTGCAGTGAGCCGAGATCCGGCCAGTGCACTCCAGCCTGGGCAACAGAGCCAGAGTCCATCTCAAAAAAAAGAAGATTCTAGTAAGTGCAGAGCCCGGATGCACGCAGTGCCCGGGCTCTGCCACCATGCAGTGCTGATCAGGGCTTACACCGTTTTTTTTTGTTGTTGTTGTTGTTGTTTTGAGACAGAGTTTCGCTCATGTTGCCCAGGCTGGAGTATAATGGCATGATCTTGGCAAACCGCTACCTCTGCCTCTTGGGTTCAAGTGGTTCTCCTGCCTCAGCCTCCTGAGTAGCTGGGATTACAGGCATGTGCCACCACGCCTGGCTAATTTTGTATTTTTAGTAGAGATGAGGTTTCTCCATGCTGGTCAGGCTGGTCTCAAACTCCCGACCTCAGGTGATCCACCTGCCTCAGCCTCCCAAAGTGCTGGGATTACAGGCATGAGCCACCACGCCCAGCCCTTCCACCCATGTTTTTGGCTTCAGGTGTGGGACTCTTGCTGCTTTTCAACGGTGCCACACAATAATATAGCTCATGAGGATGTCTGTGGATTGAGGTAGCCTATGCTTTAGTTATGGGTCCTCAATTGCTGTGTTTCTGCTCAGTGAGTAACAGTGGTAGGGATTGAAAGTTTCCTTGAGTTAATATGAATTCAAATCTAGTTCTATTTCCCCGCCTTGCCTTTGTTTCCACTCTACCAGTGCAGTATTGTTTTTTGTTGTTGTTTTGTTTTCTTTTGAGATGGAGTCTCACTCTGTCACCCAGGCTGGAATGTGGTGCTCAATCTTGGCTCACTGCAACCTCCGCCTCCAGGCTTCAAGCAATTCTCCTGCCTGTAGCGCCTGCCACCAGGCCCAGCTAATTTTTGTGTTTTTAGTAGAGATGGGGTTTCACCATGTTGGCCAGGCTGGTTTTGACTTCCTGACCTTGTGATCCGCCTGCCTCGCCTGCCAAAGTGCTGGGATTACAGGTGTGAGCCATCGCACCTGGCCTTTTTTTTTTTTTTTTTTTGCGACAGAGTCTCACTTAGTTGCCAGGCTGGAATGCAATGGCGCGATCTCCGCTCACTGCAACCTCCACTTCCCAGGTTCAAGTGATTCTCATGCCTCAGCCTCCTGCGTAACTAGGATTACAGGTGCCCACCACCATGCCCAGCTAATTTTTGTAGTTTTAGTAGAGACAGGGTTTCACAATCTTGGCCAGGCTGGTCTTGAATGCCTCACCTTGTGATCCACCTGCCTCAGCCTCCCAAAGTGCTGGGATTACAGGCATGAGCCAATGTGCCTGATGTCTTCCTGATTATAAAAAGGACTTTAGCATGCCTTAACTCTCCATTAAACAACCTCCTCATCTTGTTTTTGTTGCATGGAATTTTAATGACCCACCTACCTCCTTTTTTTTTTTGAAACAGGGTCTTGCTCTGTCACCTAGGCTAGAATGCACTGGCACAATCATGGCTCACTCAGCCTTGACCTCCTGAGCTCAGGTGATCCTCCCACCTCAGCCTCTCAAGTAGCTGGGACTACAGGTGCGTGCCTCCACACCCAGCTAATTTTTGTATTTTATGTAAAGACAGGGTCTTGCCATGTTGGCCGTGCTGGTCTCAAAATACTGGGCTCAAGCAGTCTGCCCACCTCAGCCTCTAAGTGCTGGAATTATAGGCATAAGCCACTGTACTCAGCCAACTTTCCCCTTTTTAACATAAAAAATTGGTTATTAATTTTTAAATCAATCAAATGACATCTGGTATTTTACTGATTTATTTGCTTCTTGTTTCTTATATCCCTTAACTGTTCCTTGGCTTTACCTTTTAGTTTACTGAAATACATCCTTTAATATTTGCTTTTGTTTCCAGTTTACCATCATTTTTCTTATGTCTTTTCTTACTTTTTCCTGGAAGAAAAATTATAAAATGGTTATATAATATTTGATATGTATGAAGGTACACAAATACACACACATGAACATACACCTACAAACTATAGGTATGTTATGAACTATAATAGTAAGTGAATCACCATAGACATTTCCAATAGAGTTCACTCTACATGTATAAAAACCTCCTGCTTCCTTCCCAGAGGTAACCACTAGTCTGAATATAGTGTTTCTCATTCTTTTGCCTTCAAAAACATACATACTAGGTTTTCAAAAATGGGTTTCAATGGGTTTTTAAAATAACTGTAATAGGTTTAAGATTTGCTTATGTTTAACTTCATAAAAAATACTGTCACCTTGTGACTTGCCCTTTATTCAAAATCATGTTTCTAAGACTTAGTGTTACCTGTAGCAGCAGTTTTTCTACTACAGCTATGGATAATATTACATCATTTGCATATACTACAACATATTTACTGATTCTCTCATAAGTAGACTTTTGGTGGTTTAGATTTTTCCTATCAGTAGCAGTGCCATTGTGAACACTCTTGTTTGTGTATGCCAACTGATGTGCTTCAAGAGTTTCTCTAAGGCATGCACCCTGGAGTGAAACTGCTTGGTGTAAATTATACCCACAGGCCCATCAGGTATCAAACTCCAGGCACCATTGGCTCAAGCTCTGGATTCCAGCAACCTGTGGCTTAGCTCGTCCTGCCAGATGGCCTTTGTGGTCTGTTTCTGGTCCACGATGAGGTTTATAATTTTTGATTCTTGGGATTTCCCTTCTACCCTTTGCAATAGGTTTGGAACAGTAGGGTATGCCACTTGTGAACTCAAGGCATATTCATGATATGAAGTCACCATCATTTACTTCTTCAAATATTTAGTGGTCGGAACGGAGGCCATTTCTGGAATTACAAGGTTGAATTCTTTATACGATGAAGTAGCTAGATTTTTTACAACTTGGTTTGTGTGTAAGGAAGCAGGTTCTTTTCCCTGAGTGTAATGCATATCAGCATTTTTCAGTGAGGGTGATTTTATTTCACCCAGGGGACATTTGTCAATGTCTAGAGACAGTTTTGGTTGTCATGAATGGGGTAGGTGAAGGTAAAACTAGCATCTAGTGGGTAGAGGCTATATATATAGCTAAACATTCTACAGAACAATGAATAGGGCAGCCCCCCACAACAAAGAATTATTGAGGCCTGTATATTCATAGTATTAGGGTAAAACCAAAACCAAAACCCTACAATGTATAGGACAGCATTGCACAAAAAAGAATTATTGAGTCCAATATTTCAGTAGCGCTAGGACACCCTGATCTATGTGAAGACAATCAGTCACTATGTTCTGAACGTATGATTCTTTTTTTTTTTTTTGAGACGGAGTCTCGCTCTGTTGCCCAGGCTGGAGTGCAGTGGCTGGATCTCAGCTCACTGCAAGCTCCGCCTCCCGGGTTTACGCCATTCTCTTGCCTCAGCCTCCTGAGTAGCTGGGACTACAGGCGCCTGCCACCTCGCCTGGCTAGTTTTTTTTTGTATTTTTTAGTAGAGAGGGGGTTTCACCATGTTAGCCAGGATGGTCTCGATCTCCTGACCTCGTGATCTGCCCGTCTCGGCCTCCCAAAGTGCTGGGATTACAGGCTTGAGCCACCACACCCGGCTGAATGTATGATTCTAATACTAAAATTTGGGCCAAGTGTGGTGGCTCACTTGTGTCATTCCAGCACTTCAGGAGGCCGAGGCAGGAGGATTACTTGAGCCTAGGAGTTTGAGACCGGCCTAGGCAACATGACAAAACTGTTTCTACAAAAGATAAAAGAAATTTGGCTGGGCACGGTGACTCACATCTGTAATCCCAGCACTTTGGGAGGCTGAGGTGGGCGGATCACGAAGTCAGGAGAACGAGACCATCCTGGCCAACATGGTGAAACCCCGTCTCTACTAAAAATACAAAACATTAGTGGGACGTGATGGCGGATGCCCATAATCCCAGCTACTCGGGAGGCTGAGGTAGGAGAATTGCTTGAACCCAGGAGGCAGAGGTTGCAGTGAGCCGAGATCGCAACACTGCACTCCACCCTGGGTGACAGAGTGAGACTCCATCTCAAAGAAAAAAAAAAAAAAGATAAAAAAGATTAGCTGGGCATGGTGGCATGTTCCTGTACAGCTACTAGGGAGGCTGAGATGGGAGGATCGCTTGAGCCCTGGAAGTCAAGGCTGCAGTGAGCTGTTACCATGCCACTGCACTCCAGCCTAGGCAACAGAGTGAGACCCTGTCTCAAAATAAATTAATATTTAATGGAGTCACAACATTTTTTGCTTTTCCCCCCATGCCATGTGTTTGGAAGTGTGTGTTTGGAATGCACAGGTAATAGAGCTAGTGAATTACTTGCTTAATTTCGATCAAAGTATACAATTAGTGTGAAAGGAAAGATGAATTATCAAGAAATAACACAGACTATATGAAAAATAGTTGGGTTTAATTTCTATTTCTGTCTGTCAGTGGAATTCCGTAAACCCTAGTGGGCATTCTTCCTACCCTAGCATGACTCCTTTTCCCAGCCATCTCAAGCCTTGATCGGGAATGAGAAGGGAGGCATTCCTACATGCATCGGAACAGTGCAGTGGGGATTTGGTCTGTGCATTTCATAGAATTTTAGGGAAAAAAAACAAAGCACATCTACTACTTACTGGGCCCACCTCAGCAATAGCATTACCAGTAAATACGGATGATCAGGGCTGGGCGCGGTGGCTCACGCCTGTAATCTCAGCACTTTGGGAGGCCAAGGTGGGCGCATCACGAGGTCAGGAGATCGAGACCATCCTGGCTAACACAGTGAAACCCCGTCTCTACTAAAAATACAAAAAATTAGCTGGGCATGGTGGCAGGAGCCTGTAATCCCAGCTACTCGGGAAGCTGAGGCAGGAGAATGGCATGAACCCAGGAGGCGGAGCTTGCAGTGAGTCGAGATCGCACCACTGCACTCCAGCCTGGGCGACAGAGCGAGACTCCATCTCAAAAAAAAAAAAAAAAAGAAAAGAAAAAAGATGATCAGGAATTCCCGCAGTCTGGTTTGCTTCCCTTCCTGTTCCAGGTCTTTCTTTGTCCGTGAACTGCTGAAACCTGCATGAGGGCTTCCACAAAGGGAGAGAAAGGGGGATGGAGAAGGAGGGAAAGGCAGATAACAGCCGAATGTAATCAGCATTTTATTACTGTCCTCAGGAAGTAGGAATAGGAAAAAAGAAGTAGGTTGGAGCAAGGAAAGTTAATTATGTGAGGTTATTTGACAGGAAATTACTAAATACAAACAGACAGAAGAAACACATTTTAACGCAGGGTAGGAAATCTCAAGTTACTCCACTGTGTGCATTCAAAACCCCCAAAGCAAATTCTGAAAATAGCAGTTTAAACAAAAGCTATCTTATCTGATAAAAGTATTTCAAACACAAAGGGAAATTTATATATTGGGCAGGCAATCTTAAAATAAACCGATTTTGTTGATAACACTGCAAATGTAATTGTGGGAAACCCCCTTCAGATGTCTGAATTTATCTCATAGATGTTTTGAATTTGGCATTTCAGTTCTATAAAGGTATGTGTATGTGTGTATTCCACCCTGGAAAATCATATATATGTGAAATAAAATGAAAAGTTTCTTATGTTTGTGTTTTTTTTTTAGTATTACAAAAT
This sequence comes from Macaca nemestrina, assembly GCF_043159975.1. Taxonomy (NCBI): domain Eukaryota; kingdom Metazoa; phylum Chordata; class Mammalia; order Primates; family Cercopithecidae; genus Macaca; species Macaca nemestrina. The sequence continues at coordinate 162,135,534 of NC_092129.1, read as the reverse complement.
TTTGGGGGAGTTAGGTATTATTAATAGTTCCAGAAGAGTATTATATCAGCACAGCCAGAGAACCGGGGTGTTCTCTAAAATCTTTATTTACAGAGGTTATGTATTTTAAATCTTTTAATTGATGTAATTAATTAACATAATTTTTAAAATTGTTTTTCAGCCGTTGGCAAAATTTGTAGAATTTTTGTAAATTATCCAAACATATTTGGTGTTGTTGTATAGACTAAGTGATTAAGGAGTAGGACCTTTTCCTACCCTGAATGATTTCTGGTTCTTTAATGGCCTATGCTAAATAGTCAGTGTTGCCGACATAGAAAGGAGGGTCAGAAATGGCTGCTCAATAATCTGACCCTTTAAATTAAGGTTGTCATCCTAAGAAAAAAGACCCAAATAACAAAAAACACCAACAAAATACACACATATATGCATAAAGGCACACATACACCCCCACCCACCCACCCATATTTATATGTAGCTTTTTAAAGAAAAAAGGAAGAACCTTTATTTTCTAGATCTTGATAGTAGGATTTTCTAAGGATTTTTAAAAATAGTTGAGATATTGAAGAGTCATATCCTAGAAATTGGGTGGCTGTAAAATTGCACAGTCTGTGGATAAAGTTACACATTCCATGTTAGTTCAAAGAAAAAGCAATATTTTGAAAACATAAATGGAGCTCAAAGTCTGCATTCCTTTTAAAAGGCCAACACCTGTGGAAGGAATGCAGGTCGTTTCCACTTGACCTTCAACTGTGGAGCTGGGCTAGGTACTTCAGATGTTATGGTGGTCAAGTAGGAACCTCTCTCTGCAGCAGTGTCTCCTGGGACAGCACCTGTCCTGTCTGTTGTCAGGAAGCCAACATATGGCGCCAGCTAGGAATAGTCAGAGAGTAGATCCTAACCCTTGCGCGGAGGAGCTTGCTTTGTATACCACGAAGTCTCACGGTGATGGATGAGTGGGTGTGGATAATGTGCAATAATCCACAACCTCTCTAAGCAATCGGGCTTACATTTGGCAAGTCCTAGGAAAACCTGGGCAGACAGTATTAGTACACTCAGACTGAGTCCTCTGTGTGTAGTAGTTGAAGATAAAGACATCATTGATGTTCCAGACCGATTCTCATCGTGTGTAAAAAATTCCTTAGGACGGAATTACTGTAGTTGCCTTGAGTGGCACTTCCCCTCCTTTAGGCCACTCACATTAGTTCAGCAGTTTATTGTGGCATCTGAAGAACCCAATGTACAATTCAACATCAAGAAGAAAATTACAAATAGCATAGTCTTTTTGAACAGTGAATGTATTCGTCCACACAATATTTGACAGGAAGGAGATCTGGTTCATTTTTGCTTTTTTCATTAATTCTTTGTTTATTCAGCAAATATTTCTTAATTCCTTGATATATTCCAGGAGGTGTGGTGGAGGCAGAAAATGCAATGTGAAGCCATAGCAGGCATGGTTGCTACTTCTTAGAACTAATAGTTTACTGTCATATGGTCATGCCTCCCCTATGTCCTAGCTTTGTGATACTGGGCAAGTGACAAATCCGCTGTACCTCAATTTCTTTGGATAAATTAGAGTGTTTTTTCCCCCAGCTGGCCCATAAGATCCTGTTCAGTGCTAATCTTTTTCAGATATGTACTTTAGCTGTTAATTTTTTTTTTTTTTGAGATGGAGTCTCGCTCTGTCGCCCAGGCTGGAGTGCAGTGGCGTGATCTTGGCTCACTGCAACCTCTGCCTCCGAGGTTCAAGCAGTTCTCCTGCCTCAGCCTCCCGAGTAGCTGGGACTACAGGTGTGCGGCACCATGCCCGGCTAAGTTTTATATTTTTAGAAGAGACAGGGTTTCACCATGTTGGTCAGGATGGTCTCGATCTCCTGACCTTGTGATGCGCCCGCCTCGGCCTCCCAAAGTGCTGGGCTTACGGGCGTGAGCCACCGCGTCGCGCCAGTTGTTAAATATTTTTATCTCCATACCTCGCTTGGTGTTCTAGTGAGTGAGTGAATATGGTGGGACTGGGTAGATCAGCTAAGATGTTTATATGCAGGTTAGAATCATTGCTTTGATTTCTAACTGAACTAGTTACCTTACTTGAGTTCATACCACCTGGGTATCTCCAACCTGTTTGACTGGCTCACATACATATGCAGTTTCCTAAGACTCAAGCTCACTTTAAAGAGAAAACATGCATTTCCTTCTATTGATGCTGGACACTTTTCAAGCAGTTCTGAGGCATGGTCTTCAGACACAAAAGATCATTGTTGCATGTGCTCCTTTGCTGAGACTAGCCCATGGCAATTGAGTTGTTTTTAGCTCAACTTCAGTACTAGCAGACAAAACTATGCTTAAGATAGGATTATTGAAACCTGGACCTTCCACAATTTAATAATATTGTTAATGTTGATGAATTCAACTCCTGCTTATATCATCTGTTTTTGTAAAGAAAGTTATGTTGGAACACAGCCAGGTCCAGCCTTTTCTGTACTGTCTGTGGCTGCTTTTGAGCTGTAAGCATGTGACTAAGCAGCTGAAGCAGAGACTGTATGGCTCACAAAACTGAAAATATTTGCCATCATGCCCTTAACAGAAACATTTGCTGACACCTCAATTATAGGATAAGCAAAGCCTCCAACTCTAGATTTTAAGGTGTGTGGGACCATAACATACACACATACATTTTTTTTCCAGGAAACAGCTTATTTGCCTTTTTTTGTAAAATGCTCCTGAGAAATTAGCCTTGTTAATCTGTAACTTTTTTGATACCATGCTATTGAGATAGCAGCATTGGATACTAACTGTATACCTCACAGATATTACTCTTTTGAAGGAGTTTTAATTCCCATGGGCTGGATTCATGGGTGAACTGATCTGATGAGTACTCTAAGTTATTGCTAAGCCTTTTTTTTATTCTGTTAAATATGATCCCATGGAGCCTGAGGTCCTAGCTTTCTTTACGCTTCAGCTATGAGGAGAGATGTGACAACATTTCAGAGACATGTAAGCTCTTGGAGACATATAACCTTCCCCCACCTTTGTTTTGTGTTTATAGTGCACAGAGCTTTAGGGCTGCCGGGTTGTGCCTGCAGGAGTGCTGAACTCGAACTTAGAGAAAGCTGGGTTCAGTCAAGAAAGTCTAAGGTCAGAGGAAATGAAGATTAATGAGGCCAGGTTCCTGCCCTCTGGGGGCTTAGATGCTATTGGGAGTGACTGATTCTTTTCCTAAAAGAGTGATAATTGCCCTGAATAAAACATGCACATGGAATATGAGAACATGGTGTGGAGGAGGAGAGTGGAGATGGGGCCGTTCACCCGGGGAGCCACAGCCAAGGCTTATGTGAGCTTATGTGCAATGTCATAGAACTACAAAAGCCGAGAACAAGTGAGTGTCAGGGTGGCAAGTGGGTCACATGAAACGTGGGGCATTTTCCCTTCAGCATTTTCTCAGGGGCTCAGAATTGGTTTGCACGGATGGGTCGATTTCATTTGAAAGGGTTTAAAGGTGAGGGATAGAGCCACTCAGTAAATGTTGACAACAACCAAATACATTAAGGGGGAGATAAAGAGGTTTTAGAACCAAGCAGGGCTACTTTTATGGGTTCAAGTGGACCTATGATGACCAGTCCTAGCACATAATAATTTCTAAATAAATATTGGTTGATTTAATACATAAGCTCTTTGGTATTTGAAATAAACTAATGAAAAATTGGCGTTTTTGACTTGAAGCTTTATGTTTGCAGCCAAATGACTGGAAATTCTGTTTATCCACATGTATCGACCATGTGCTAGATACTGGGCTAAGGTCAGGAGGAGTGGGGGTTAACAGAGCCCATTTCCTGCCCTTTGGGGTCTTACATGCTGTTGGGAATGACTGATACTTTCCTAAAAGGGTGATAAATGCCCCGAATAAAGCATGTACATGGAACACGAGCACATGGTGTGGAGGGACACTTATTTGGAGGAGGAGAGTAGGGACAGGGCCTTCAGAAAGGGCCCCTGGAGGAGGAGACCGCCTTATCCTGCTCTTCCCTTTGGTGCTATTGCCTGAATGTGTCCCTCCAAAAGTCATGTACTGGAACCTAATACCCAATGTGGTAGTATGGTATTAAGCGGTGGGGCCTTCGGGGGAAATGATAAGGTCACAAGAGTTTTGCCCTCATGCTCTTACAAAAGAGGTTGAAGGGAGCTGCCTTGTATCTTGTGAGAACGCAGCAAGGAGGCCCATCTGTGAAGTGGAGAGCCAGCCCTGACCTGACACTGAATCTGTTGGCTCCTTGATCTTAGACTTCCCACCTCAGGAAGTGTGATCAATCAATTTCTTGTTAATTTAATTTATTTTATTCACTTTATTGTATTTAGAGACAGGGTATTTTTCTGTTACCCAGGCTGGAGTGCAGTGATCGTGGCTCACTGTGGCCTCGACTTCCTGGGGTAAAGTGATCCTCCCACCTCAGTCTCCTGAATAGCTGGGGCCACAGGCGCACGCCACCATGCCTGGCTGATGATTTAATTTTTTTGTAGAGATCGGGTCTCACTATGTTGCATGGGTAGGTCTTGAATTCCTGGGCCCCAAAAATGCTCTGCTTCGGCCTCCAAAGTGCTGGGATTATAGGTGTGAGCCACCATGCCTGGCCAATTTCTATTATTTATGTATTGTTCAGTCTAGTTATTTTGTGAAAGCAGCAGGAACAGGCTAAGACACTAGGGATGTCCTTTTCCTTAGAAAGGGGAGGTATATGGGAAGCCTGTGTTCAGGCCTCTGAGGATGGACCTTGGGACAGAAGCTCAGACAAGGGTTGCTAGGGAAGCCTTTGCCCACCGCAGTCTGACTAGTCTGACTTTACCTGCTTACAGTCTATCCCTAAGCTCAGTCCTTTTTGAAAGAGAAGAGTCCCCGACTATGTAAGACAAGCAGCTTCCATTCTAAGAGCAAGACAGTGTAAGTTCTGTGGAATTGTGAAAAAAACTCGAATGTAGCCCCATTGGCAGTGAACCAGACAGACCACTGAGGCTGGGGTGCAGCCCGCAACCCCTCCCTCCTCAGAACCTGGCCCAGCTTTCCATGATGGGTTCTGTTCCTTTCTTTCATAGAACCCTTTCCTTTTTCCCAAGAGATTTTATAATTAATAGAGATGAAGAAAGGCAGGAAATCTGTAATAGAGTACAAACTTCCACACAGGCCAGATTAAACACACACACACACGCACATACACACACAGCAGCCCACAAAGTAACCCAGTCTGGTGGGAAGAGATCAAAGGGCAGCCATATGACTGGGCTGGCAAAGGGCTCCTTTCCCAGGCAGTCCACATCCTGCGCCTTCGTAGATGAGACAAGTCGAAGGAGGAAGTGTGCAGTGCGGTGAGTGAGTGCAGTTCTCAGGGATACGGCCTTAGTTCAAGGGCTCCAGGAGTGTGCCTGTGAGCATGGGAATGATAAGCTCACATCTGCTTGTATTCATAAACAGCTCCAGGAGGTGCAGTTTTAAATTACCACCCCTACCACTGCCAAACCTCCTCTGTAATCCTATAAAGATGTCAGGTACAGATAGACCTTGGAGGGGCAGAGCCCTATCTGACAACCCTGTATCAAATAGCCAGAGAGCCTGAGGATTGGGTGGCAACAGGAATACCCTAATCTTGATTTCATTGTTTTTCCTCTCCCTAAAAGGGTGGGATTGGATTTGGAGGTGGGAGGAGAATCTGCAATGGAGTTGCTGACACCATGTAAGGAAAACCGTGGAGGCTGCTATTCCCATTTGGAGGGATCAGCAAAAAGGCCAGCAGACAAGCCTGCCACTGTTCTGTAATCCTTCTTGCTTCTGCCCGGCGAGTCCTTCCAAGGCAGGCAGGCAGGCAGGCAGCAGCAGCTGGGGCAGAGGGGCTGCTGTCCGGATGAAGGGGAGCTGAGTGCTGGCTTTGCTGTGCTCTGGAATTATTACCTGTAAGTGCAAGCAGCCAGGTGACTGCAGCTGTGATGGGGTGTGTGGAGACCCCACCCATGCCAGCTGTCAGCGCCTCAAACAGCCGGGACAGCGCACGGGATTTATGCTTCCTCTCCGGCCTTTCAATGCTTCTGTAGATATACTTAGCAATTACAATGCTGGTTTGGGAATTTCCCTAGGATGGGCCAGGACTTGTTTCCAAAATAACACCTTTCAAAGCATGCAGAGACTTTTAGAAATTAGATAATTGTGTGATACTTATAAAGCGAATTACGTTGTGCTAACAAAGTCTAGGCAGATGGTTCTGATGCTGAAGTAAATAACACCTTATGATTCATTAAGGTTGGGGGAAAAAAGGCTTTTTAAAAAGTTGCTACTTTACAGCTGAGTCTTTGCAAGGAATTTGGACAACTCACCAAGTAGGCAATACATTTTCAAGGTAAAATGTTTATGTCTGGGTGTGTGTGGCTTGGTTAAGTTGTCCTGTTTCACTCATAACACTTAGTGAGCATTTAAAATATGTTCATCCCTGGATGCACAGAGACACAAAGATGATAGTTTATTGCTCTTGTCCTCCATGGATTCTCAGTCTAGTGAGGGAGACAGATGTATAAACAGATAATTGCAATACAGTGAGCTAAGTGCTAACAGAAGAATAGAAGAAATGCCACAATGGTGGGAGGGATATCAATTTACAGGGTGAATGGAGAAGAGAGAACAGCCTCGCAGAGGAAGTTACATTTGAGCAGTATGTGAAGGAAGAGGAAGGATTTTGAAAGGAGAGAAGGATGTTGCCTCTTTGTGGCTCCTCATTCACCAGCATCTTCATACCCCAGGGCCTTTGCACATTCACATTCACCTTTGGTTCCTCTTTTTCACCAGCTCCTTCTTACCTAGGGCCCTCTGCGTGGAAAACTTCTTCCATCTCTCTTACCTGGTTCAATCCTTTAGGAGCTAGACCCCTTGTTAACTCTTTCAGGGAGGTGTGACTTCTCTAAGTCAACTCTATTATAAATGTTCACTCATCAAGTATCTCACCTTTAGAGCAGTTATCCCAGCTGCACTTTTACATTATTTGCATGACTATTTGAATGACATCTGTTTTTCCCACTAGGCAGAGCCTGCCTCGTTGTGTTCAACTGTGTTTCTTGACTAAATAAACGTTCATTGAATGAATTAGATGAAGGGCGTTCCAGGTGTGAAAACACATGGTATGTTCAGAGTACAGCAAGTATTATGTTGGATTTTGGGCTGTGTGAATTAGGGGAGGCAGAAGATTAAGCCATTTAAGGAACTTTGATGATCTAAACTTCTGTTTATATACTAGCTCGGCTAATATTTTTAAGTATTAAGAGGCATTTCAAAGATCTGCCTCTTGGTTATTGTATTATCAGTATCAAATGGTTTAAGTCAAAGATGAAGTGTTAAAAATATTTTTTAAAGTTTTTTTTGGCATACGGTTTTGGGGCTCAAATATATATACTTTTAAAATGTGATTCAAGTATAACATACATTTAGAAAAACACAGAGCACATAATTGTATGGCTGGATGGATTATCACAAAGCAAACATATGTGTAACTCTCATGCAAGTCAAGGAACTGGGATATTTCCTAGAGCCTGAATTGTAAAATTCAGCATGTGTACTGCATCAGAAATGGAAGCGAATGAGCTAGAAGATTCTCTGCCAGACTCTAAGAAAGTTTAAGCTTTGGCTGGGTGTGGTGGCTCATGCCTGTAATTCCAGCACCTTGGGAGGCCGAGGTGGGTGGATCAACTGAGGTCAGGAGTTTGAGACCAGCCTGACCAACATGGAGAACCTGCACCACTACTATAAATACAAAATTAGCCGGGCGTGGTGGTACATGCCTGTAATCCCAGCTACTTGGGAGGCTGAGGCAGGAGAATCACTTGAACCCAGGAGGTGGAGGTTGCAGTGAGCCGAGGTCGTGCCATTGCACTCCAGCCTGGGAAACAAGAGTGAAACTCCGTCTCAAAAAAATTAAAAAACAAAAACCAAAAAACCAAAAAACCAGCAACAACAACAAAAAACAAAGAAAGTTTAAGCTTTCTGAGGAATAGAGGAGAGGGATTCTCATATAAGGTAGCCCCCAGTTGCTTCTAGACTCACTCATGAGCTTGAGAAAGTGGTGTGAGAGAAATGTAACCCTCACTAGCCCCTCATCCATCCCCAGGCATGGCTGGAGCCTGAAGGGTGGAGGGTGTGCTGTGTTACAGAGGGACATGAGGGGGAATTTTTTCAGAGGAACATTGAATCCTTTCTCTGTCCTCACCAGGAACACTGCCTCATTGGTGTGGAGCCTGGGGGCTGAGATCTTATCATCCCAGTATTGTGCAGGGGACATTGATGACTTAACTAGCTTCTAGAGCAACTTCGGGGTTGCGTATAAGACAATGGGGCTGAGTATAAGAATGTAAGACTTGGGACTGAATGCCTGCTCTGTCACCTATTAGCTGGGTGTCCTTTAGTCACTCTTAGTTAATTTCTCTGTGTCTCACTTTCCTTGTTCATTACATGGGGATAATAATTTACCTCATGTGGTTGTTAGGAGTTAATGCATTCATGGGTGTAAAGTACTTACAACATGATCTAGCATAGAGTAAGCACTCAGTAAAAAAGAAATGCTCTCTAGTTGAAAAAAGCTTGTTTTTGCTTTATAAGAATGTGGTCATCCCTAATGGGCTACCAGAGTAATGAGACTTTTTGGTATAATAAAATAATTTCCTACTGAAATGGATTGTGGGACTTTGCTTGTAAATGACTCCACCTGAATGTATCTGCCATATAGTATTTACAAGTTGGGGATTTCATGCTATTAATAGAACAAACCGTAATGTTTTTCCTTATTTAAAATCCAGTTTCTCCATTTTCTCGTAGAATGTGAGCAGGATAGGTAGAAAAAAACCACCAGATTTCTCTCAATATACTCTTTTAAAATACTTATTGGATCCAGATTACAGTGGCTCATGCTGTAATCTCAGTTCTTTGGGAGGCGAACACAGGAGGATCACTTGAGGCCAGGAGTTCCAGACCACATGAGCCATATAGTGAGAGTCCCATCTCTACAAAAAATTAAAAAATTAGTCAGTCATCGTGGCGCATGTCTGTAGCCCTAGCTACTTAGGAGGCTAAAACAGGAGGATCACTTGAGCCCGGGAGTTTGAGGCCGCAGAAAGCTTATTGTACTACTGCGTTCAGTCTGGGCTACAAACACCCTGTTTGTAAACAAACAAATAGACAAAAAACAACAAAAACCTTATTGCGTAGTTTTAATTGAAGCACTGAAATTTGAGGTAATTATTTAACAATAGATCTTGACTTGCTACTCTTTGGTTGTTGGTGGCATTATTTTGCTAGCTGTTAAACTCCATAAATATTTTATATACAATTACAACTTGATCACATTGCCCTATGATGTCAAGGCTTCTATGATTTTCTGACTTTAGGCACCATGAAGCCTCTTCCCATGGTGATGACCAAGACCGGGGATATGTATGTATGTATGAAGGATTGATGGTTTACAGTTCTAAGTCCCCACTCTGTGATAGGTGGTGCACAGAACATCTCAGTACCTGTGCTGTCTGTACTCCATTCTTGGCAATGTTTTTTTTTTTTTCCCCCTGTCCCCCAGGCTGGAAAGCAGTAGTGTGATCAGCTCACTGCAGCCTTGAACTCGTGGGCTCAAGGAATCCTCCTGCCTCAGCCTCCCAAGTAGCTGGGACTACAAGTATGTGCCACTATACCCAGCTAATTAAGTTTTTTTTTTTTAAAGAAATAGAGCCTGTGTCATTTTGCCCGGGCTGGTCTTGAACTCCTAGGCTCAAGTGATCTTCCTGACTTAGCTTCCCAAAGCACTGGGATTATAGGTGTGAGCCACTGCACTTGCCCAAGCTCACTTTTTAAACAAGATAGGAGAGTCAATATTGTAACTTTGATAGAGGACAAAGGGTGTATAAAAGGAACAACTGCCTTTGTAAATGATGCCAAGAACAGGATATGATTTTATAGACCAGGACTTTGTATATAAAAGTGACAGAGTCATGGATATGGATGGGATGCATCTCAGGAAAAAACAGGAAGCATGCATGTTGGAAGGGAATGTCACTTTAATCCTCAAGGTTATAAACCCACATTTGTGTGTATTTAGTGGGGAAGGGAGGCCGTGAGGAAACTGCAGTAGTGGGAAGGTAACAAGAATGATCTCTGGACAGCCACCCTAGGACATGCCCAAAACTGCTAGAAGAACTGTCAAGGTGAAAGAGATGAGGACTTAGGACTCAGATTTTTTTTTTTTTTTTTGAAGCAGTTTTATTCTCGTTGCCTAGGCTGGAGTGCAGTGGTGCAATCTAGGCTCAACTGCAACCTCTGCCTCCTGCGTTCAAGTGATTCTCCTGACTCAGCCTCCCAAGTAGCTGGGATTACAGGCATGTGCCACCACACCCAGTTAATTTTGTATTTTTAGTAGAGATGGAGTTTCACAATGTTGGTCAGGCTGGTCTCGAACTCCTGACCTCAGGTGATCCACCTGCCTTGGCCTCCCACAGTGCTGGGATTACAGGCGTGAGCCACCACCCCTGGCCTGTGACTCAGATATTTAAGGCATATGCAGCGCTTGGCTTTTGGAAAGGGAATTTGAAATTACTATAGTAGAGGTAAATTTAATTGCTTAGAAAGCACCGATACCGAGGTATTCCTTCTTGGATATGGTAATGAAAGAACCTATAGAGGGGTACGCACATGTATGTATATATGTATGTACAAATGTATGTAAGTACCTATCTTTCTACCATATCAGATACCATGTACAGAGATTTCAATTTATTATTTAGGTCTATTCTGAAAACAATCCTGATAATTTAATATTATTAGCCCCACTTCAGAGATAAGGAAACTGAGACCAGGAAAGCTAAGTATCTTGGCAACATGCTTAACACCATATAGACATCTAACACTGGTAATGTGGATTAGACCTAAGGCTGTGTAAATTTCAACCCCAGATTCTGTCTATTCTACTACGGCGACTCTCTTTCATTTGTGAAGGAGGAATGCACCTACATTAAAAAAACAACAACATAAACCTGAAAGGAGAAGCACTGAGAACAGCATTTGGGGAGGAATAAAAGGGCAAGAGAAAGAAGTGATATTATAGTAGTTGTGTCCTAGAAAGCCAAGTCAGATGGAGTGGTTTTTGTCTGATTTTTTTTTTAAAGCTTGAATTACAAACTTAACATAGTAAAACGAGACTAAGGAGGCGAGACCTGCAATGTCCAGACCATTGCAATGAATCTCTTTTCTTGCTAAAAACAGCATGTAGTAAAACCTGGACTTGCTATTCAAACAGTTTTATCTCCAGAAGTTTAAGTAGATAACCAAGAAAGTAGAGCACAAACTAATTTTAACAAAGAAAATTTAGAACTGGTTGGGAAGTGGCAGAAACCTGGGCCAAAGTAGCATTATTTCACAAATCAGAATGAAAGGAAAGAAGAGGGGGCATAGGATGATCCAGACCTCAGATGCCGCATGACTAAGAGATTTTCTATTGAGTGCCACTTCTCATTGGGTGTGGCTTTGCCTTCAGTGCTCTTTTGAGAAGTCTTTTGAGACCATGACCAGACTGCATAGGTAAAGTTAGTTTCTATGGGTGTTTGAACAAAAAGATGGCTTTATGTGAGCTAATTCTGTTCTAAGCCATTAAAAGTGAGATTCAACCTAAAGAACCTACAGAATACATTTGAGGGCCAGGTGTGGTGGGTCACGCCTATAATCTCTGCACTTTGGGAGGCCGAGGTGGGTGGATCACCTGAGGTCAGGAGTTCCAGACCAGTCTGGCAAACATGATGAAACCCTGCTCTACTAAAAATACAAAAAATTAGCCAGATGTGGTGGCAGGCGCCTGTAATCCCAGCTACTTGGGAGACTGAGGCAGGAGAATTGCTTGAACCTGGGAGGCTGAGATTGCAGTGAGCCGAGATCGTGCCACTGTACTCCAGCCTGGGTGACGAGCAAAATCCTGTCTCAAAATAAATAAATAATTTAATTAATTAAAAAAAATATATATATATATGAAGTGAAATATATTGAGCTTTTTAGCTGAAATGTTGAGATTTTTCTTTTTCCTTATCACAAGCCAGAGCCTTCCCACCCGATGCTTATGTCATTCATTTTTTTTTGAGGCTGGGTCTCACTCTGTTGCCTAGGCTGAAGTGCAGTGGTGTGATCATATCTCATTGCCACCTAAAACTCCTGAGCTCAAGCAATTCTCCCTGCTCAGCCTCTTGAGTAACTGGGTCTACAGCATGTGGCAACATGCCCAGCTAACTTTTTAATTTTTTGTAGAGATGGAGTCTTGCTATGTTGCCAAGGCTGGCCTTGAACTCCTGGGCTCCAGCAATCCTCCCACGTTGGCCTCCCAAAGTGCTGGGATTATAGGTGTGAGCCACTGTGTCCTAACCCTGTGGCTCATTCTCGAACACTTGAATGAGGAATTTTCCATTTGTCTTTATTAAACCCCATCATGTGAGTTGGGGCCTATTGTTTCCTTCTGTCAAGATTTGATTCAGTGGTTCTGATGTGCACAGTGTGGTGCTAAGTGACGTAGATAGATCATCGATGCATGAATCTCAGGGAGGTTGTGGTGTAGAGATAAGATTAAAAAACCAACAACCAAAATAAATGACCATCATGTGCCTTCTAGGAGTTAGAGAGGACTAGAATACATTCAGTTGTGTGTAATCAAGAAAAATAGCCAGGCAGATTTTATACTGAGAAGATAATGAGTGTGAGCTATCTTCCTGCCCTAAAAATTAACACAGTGCCTGGTTTATCATAGACAAAAATAGGTACAAAATAAATGAAAAATAAATGTTAAGGGAACTTAAAATGGATCTTGAGAGAAGGACGGAGATTTGATGGTTTGGAATGCAGACTATTCTGAGGAAAGATGTAGGTAAATATAGAGCTTCAAATCCTAAAATATTTTTCAATAAAGGTGAATTATTTAGTTTTTATGGTATATTGGAACATATTTTTGAATCTTAAAAATTAGTGAACATATTAACACTTCTACATGTTCTGTGTTTATTTTCTATTAAATGCCCTTCAAGTTATTTAAGCAAATATTGAACAGGACAGATCAAGCAGAAGCCTAAAGGTATTCGTCAGTCTTCAGATCTATAATCTGATCTTTTCACATCTACTTAAAAACACTCATTGCAGGAAGAATGGTACAACAAGCTTTCATCTGGGATTATTTTTCTTCTGCCTAAAAGCTTCTTTTTGAATTTCTTCTGTTCGGGTATTCTGGTGATAGAATCCCTCTGACTTTATTTAAAGGACTCTATCTTGCCTTTATTTTTAAGAAATATTTTCACTGGTCATAGAATTCTTGGAAATTATTTTCTTTCAGTGCATTAAAGATACCATTTCTGATATCAAACCTTCTGGCTACCATGTTTCCATTGAGAGTCTTATATTTGAAACTCTCTTCCCATAAGCACTACCATCCCCGGCAGCTTTAAAAAATGTTCTCTTTTCCAGCAGTTTTGAGATTTCATTTGTCTTTGAACTATACTGTTCTAGGTGTAGATTTCCTTCTGTTTACCTTACGCAGTATTTGTAGCACTTCTTTTACTTGTGGCTTGGAGAAATTTATTTTGGAAAATTCTCTGCTATTATCCCTTTACTGTTGCTTTTACCTGATTCTCTTCTCTTTTCTGGGATTTGAATTAAATGTGTATAAAACTATGTTTCACATGTTACTTTCTGTTTTTCTCTCCATGCTTTAATCTGGATATTTTCTTACATATTATCCATCTTTCTTTGATCTCTTTAGCTGTATACAATATGCTGCTGGACCCATCTTTTGAATATTTTCCTACCAGTGGTTATATTTCAAATTACAGAGTGCCCCTTTTGGTTCATTTTACATGGAATCCTTTAGTTTTGCTGTCTGATTTATTAAACATATAAATCACAGTTTATACTTAAGTCCCCTTCTGTTAACCACAGTATCTTATTTCCCTATGGGTCTGTTTCTGTTGTTTCTTACTTTTCTCTTGCTTTTTGATTAATTCTTGTTTTTGTAAGCAAAATTCTTATCGTGTAAGATAAGTATCTTATTTTTGTAAGCACGAATGCTGGGCATTGTGTATTAAAAGTATAGAGACGATTTTTACCTATGTGTGATGTTATTTTCCTCTATAGGGGATTTCCTTTTCTTCTGGGGGGTGGATAGGCCAAGGACGGATCACCTTGATCTGTGTAGGGATTAAACTGTTCTGAAGGTGGGCTTTAGTCTTTGTGAGGGCTGCTTCTGGTTTCTGCTTACTCCTTTGGGTTAGCACTTTGGAATCACAGCTGAAAGTGGGGGTTATAGGGCCTTTTTCTCTTAGCAGGCTATGAACTCTAATTTTTGCCTGTCCTGCTCTCGGAAGCTGAAATAAACCTGTTCAACTTAGTTTTCCACTGTTTGCAATAGAGTCAGCAAATGGGTTAAAGAGAAGTCAAATGTCAGGCTCCCTTCTCTCTACAGTCATGACCTTTCAAATCATTGTGCCTTGATAGTCCTCTAATGCCTTCAAGCAGAGGCTATTTTAACGATTTTTTTTCCTGGTTATTTTAGTTCTCTGTTGGGAAGGTTGGTCTGATCTAATCTAGTCCATTATATTGAAGTAGAAGTTGAAGTACTTCTTTAAGGCGCTCTAATCCTACATGTTTTGATACCTTGATACTATGTTCAATAATTTCAGATGCCAACTTGCTGTTAACCTGCGCCATCTTGAACTCTTGTTTATCAGAAGTTTTTGATCGAGCTACTGGACATTTTTTATAGCCATAATGAAAACACCTCAATGTTATGTCATATGTTTGCATTTAAAGATAGTTTACAAATTTTACTCATATTATTGCATTTAATCTTTACAACAGTCATGTGATGTCAAATATCATGATTAAGTTCTCCATGGAGACTTATCTATAATTTTAATTAGTGAATAAAGTAAATCTGTATTAATTTACGTCTAGTTAAGTGAATATTCTGGAAAATGGGAATGAAAAGAAGGGGGTATTTGAGAGCAATTTAACAGGTTAATATTGAGATTAATCCGTTTGTGGAATGAAGAGTGGTGATCATTTTGCTTGGGTAAATGGAGAGGATGGTTATTCTTCCTTTAAGTGCAGGGATTCTGTTAGGAGGAGAATTAAATTTTGGCAGGGTTAATAATGAATGGATAAAATTAGTACTGAATTGTGCTCCCAGAAGGGAGCATTACTATGGGCTGAAAAGAGCTTTGTGATGGAGTTGAGATTATTATTGGACATTTTGAGGAGGAGAGGAATTGAGAAGGAGGCAGGGCAATCTTATGGGAGAATCTAAAAGTACAAACTACTCGCCCTCCTCCTTCCTCTCCTCCTTCCTCTCCTCCTCCTTCCCCTCCTCCTCTACCCCTACCACGCCTTTCATTAAGGGCTTACAAAGTGCCAGGCACTGTCCTCTGTTTGTGCATACATCCTTATTTAATTTTCAACCCTATAAGATAGTTAATCTAATGGTCCCATTTTATTTATTATTTATTATTATTATTTTTGAGACAGAGTCCTGCTCTGTTGCCCATGCTGGAGTGCAGTGGCGTGATCTCGGCTCACTGCAGCCTCCACCTCCCAGGCTCAAGTGATTTTCTTCCCCTCAGCCTCTCGAGTATCTGGGATTACAGACATGCGTCATCACGCCCAGCTAATTTTTGTATTTTTTAGTAGAAACAGGGTTTCACCAAGTTGACCAGGCTGGTCTTGAATTCCTGACCTCAGGTGATCTGCCCGCCTCAGCCTCCCAAAGTGCTGGGATTACAGGTGTGAGCCACCGTACCCAGCCAGTGGTCTCTATTTTATAGCCTTGTCCATTTGTCAGGCAGTGAAGTCACTACCTTAAAATGGAGCCAAGTGCTGAAGCATAACTTTGATAATGAGATGGTTGTTAATTATAAGGGTCCATGAACTGAGTCTGAGTGAGTGCATTGGGATTTTCACCTGAAGACAACTGGCCATGCCAAGTGCAATTTTCAGAAGATGGTGTAGACAGTAGAGTATAGGTGGGATGCTGGTTGGCTGGTGGAGACCGTAGAGCACAGGGCACGGTTGGGGGCCACCTCAGCAGTGCACAGTACATAAGGAAGTCCCCTACTGGAACGGAACCAGCAGGAAGAGAAAAGATGGGGCTGATGTAAGATTTCAAAGCCAGAAAAGTCAGGACTTGGTGACTGTGAAGATGTGAAAGGTGATGGAGAGGACTGTCTTAAAGAGGGTTTCAAGCCTGGGACAGAAGTTCTCCAAACTATTGTTTCCTGCCTCTGTCCTTCCTGCATTCCCACCCTCCTAACTCAACAGGTGAGTTGGTGAGCATCTCTGTCCATGACTCCTTTCAGTTGTGACTCTCAGCCAAGTCTGGCCTGCAGCTCCTCTCAAACATCCTCCTGCCCTAGAATGTTCTCAGCGATTCCCTCCTGTTTTTACTTTCTGGTAAGTGTATATTTCCACTTTACTGTTGTGATTTCCTCCTTTTTCCTTTCCCTTCTTTCCTTTTTCTTTCTTCCACTCCCAACCTTCCTCTTTTTCATTATTATTTTTTTAATTTAAAATGTTTTGAACACCTAAACTCACTACTACATTGAGCTTTTTGGGTTCAGGAACCGTGATTTCTGTAGACTTCTATTTCTGTGATCTAATATGATGTTTAACATGTATTACATGCTGAATGTATGAATGAATAAATGGAAAATCCTGGGGAGTGTGCCAGAAATAGGCATAAAGACATAAAGTTCATAGCAACATAGAAGTAGAAACCGACTATCATTGATTTTATTGTCAAGAGGTGTTCTTCCTTTTTCTCTTACAAAAATCCACATGGATTTCAGTACATTTCACCTCTGACTACTCCATAGAATAATAGCTAACTCCACAAATAATGTATTTTGAGACAGTAATAACCAAGAAAAACAAAATAAACAGAACATGTTATACCATAACATTTTTGATGGGTTCTTCTATTCCCTATGGTTTCATTTTTTTTTTTAACAACTGATTTTACCCCTTCTTGTCCGAATTTTTGCTTGATCAAGGTTCTGCTAGATAAAGATTCTGATAAGCTACAGAATGCCCAAATATTGGACAGTAGAAGGGAGGGAAAGAGGAAAAACACTTTGCAGAATGGTTCATTTGCTCAGTTGAATATCATAGAGTCCCAGGGAAAGCCTGCTATTTTTGGAAAATGGACAAAAAGTGGGGTTGCATAGAGCTTGGAATTTGAGAAACTGTGGAACAAAGGTGTAACAACATTCATTAATTTAGATCTAGATTGAGAATTTTTATATTAGGAAAAAAATGCCAATAAAAACAATTTGCCGCCTCATCTCAAATCCAGCATTATGTGCTTAGAAATTACTGCCTCTGATCATTAGCCGGCAGGCAGGCCTTCCCCGGAGGTCTGTCTTGTGGTAGGGAAATCACACAGCCATGCTGGCAGCAGTTTTATCCTTTTCTGGAAGGAGATTCGCACTCTCGGCTTTGTGTGTAGTTATCTGACTGTCTCTTCTAATGCTGGAGTGTTAGCATGTGCTTAGCAATTTTTAAGCTCCTGGGACCAGACTGGAATTGATTTCATCTGCAATTTGTCTAGTGACAAGCGCACTGTGGAAGAAAAATAAATATTCACTATAATTTTTATTAGTTCATGGCCCGTCATAAATCAAAGCTGTGAAAAGAGTTTAAGTAGCTTTTCCCAATCCCTGGGATTCATAGCTCTCTCAGTTATCATTTGAACAAAGGTGATAGCTGGACACCAGTGATACCCTGGGATGGTGAGCTTAAGGGAATTTAGCTTTTCCCTTCCTGCAAGCTTTAAAATGTGATGTCGTTAGGGGACTAGGGAGGGTAGACTTTTCAGTTTAAATCTCTCCCTTTCCCTTTGGTAGGACTCCCAATTTTAGACTTCATGGATGAATAAGTAACCTTAGTGAGTGATTTGAGACTAGAGTACATAAAAATGTGTCAATAGTTCAGGATGACTGATAGCTCCCTTGTAACCAAAGCCACCTGCAATTTTTTATAGTCCTGCAGCATAAGCCATCTTGAACAGATAATCAATTCTATTGCACAAACAGTCACTTCTGTTCACCAAGGAGGCCCACTTTTTCTCTCTTCAAGCAGGGCTATAAAAAACAAAAATAACCTACATAATCCAAATGATCAAAACTTCTGAAATATCGGGGCACTTGTAAAGCTAACCTTCTCTTCCACCTCTCTATACCTTGCCCCTCTCTCTCTTTTTTAGTGAAAGAACAGTGGACTCGCTTATGCAGCTGTAACGAAGATCAGAGAGACCTGCACAGCCATGTGCCCATGCACACATGCAACTACACACACACACACACACACACCCTTTTAGAAGAGTGTATTTTAGTCCAAGTATCGTTTCTTGCCCAGCCTTTGTCAGAATTTTGATCTTTAGAGGATTAGGAGAATATTTATTTATTTATTTTCCTTACATAAAGTATCAAATGGCATTGCAGCAGCAGCCTAACCACAGCAGGAATTCATTCTTCTTCAGCTACTTCCTGCGTCTCATTGAATTAAAAAGAGTGAGGATGTGATTTTGAAATCTGAATTTGTAAAGGGCGTGAGGTCTTCACTGAAAATATGATTGTGAATTAAAGGCTTTTGATTAAAGTAGACTTACAGATAAACACTTCATCTATTTTTCCTCATCCATTAAAATACAGTTATACTGTAGAGTCTGGTGCTGGATTTTATATTCATTTTTTTCAATAGGGTGAACATAGTATCATCGTATTTGCCATTAGATTATTCAATGGTATTTATATGCAAACTAAGTCATTCATTCATTTTACAAATACATTTTGAGCTTTGAACAGGTAACTGGCATTGACTTTTAGGTGCTGGAACTGGGGCTACAGTATTAAGCTAGACAATTAAGTCCCTGGTTTAGGAGCTGACATTTGAAGATATAGGTTAACAGTTAGGGTCCAATGATTAAAGATCTAAAATTCTCTTAGTAGTAGCTGGGTCTTTAACAAATAATGATTTTGGAGGAACCACTAAACCTCAGAATTTAGTAAAGACAAAAACATTGGTAGTAAATGATTCTGGCTTGCTAGTTATAAAATATTATTTTCAGATCTAGATTTTGGCCTAAATCATGATTATTGTTGCTTAAACTTGGGCACTTTTGCACTAGAGATCAATGTCAAATCCAATGAGTCGTAACCTTTCTGGTGTCTGAAAGAAAGCTTGGAAGCCATATAGAGCTCATGTGTTTTAGAGTAAAGTCAATTTGGGGGTATGTTTTATTTTCATGTCATCTGTCCCCTAAAAGGACCCCTAAAGGTTGGCCCAATGACTGGGCCAACCACTACCCCCTTCTCAGGTTGAGTCACTGTTTTCAGGTACCACCATGGCCTAAATAGCGGTTCTGAAAGTTTGGTTCATAAACCCCTGGGGTCCCTTTTCAGTCGATCTGCAGTGTTGATCTATTTACGTAATAATACTAAGATGTTATTTGTCTTTTCCATTCTTTTTCTTTCACAAGTGTACAGTGAAGTTTTCCACTGTATATTCAGAACCGCTATATAACTCAGCAAGTCCCTATTTTCTAAACAACCGATGATCGATGTTACAAAATGATATGTTGGTAAAAGATCCATTCAAAATGCTAGAAAAATTAATGGGCTTTGATATATCAGAGTATGAAAAGTTCACTGATAGATGTTCAGATTCCTATATAAACTTCCAGTTGTTGAGTTTGGGCGTAGTATCAAAGAAAGAATATCCACAATGACCTGAAAGGCTATTTCATTAATCCTGTATTTGCCAACTAGGCATTTGTGTGGGAATGGGTTTTCTACACACGTCAACCAAACATGATACCACAACAGATTGGATGCACCTATCTTCAGTTATGCTGGGCATTAAAAAAATTGCAAAGTAAAATAATACCACTCTTCTCACTAAATGTTTTAGGAAAATCTAATTATCCCCTATAAAAAATATATTATTTATGTTAACAGTAATGGGTTATAAATTCTTTTTTTGTGGGGGGGAACGGAGTCTTTCTCTAACTCCCAGGCTGGAGTGCAGTGGTGCAATCTTGGCTCGCTGCAACCTCTGCCTTCCAGGATCAAGTGATTCTCCTGCCTCATCCTCCTGAGTAGCTGGGATTACAGGCACGCACCACTACTCCTGGCTAAGTTTTGTATTTTTAGTAGAGAAGGGGTTTCTCTGTGTTGGCCAGGCTGGTCTTGACCTGCTCACCTCAAGTGATCTACCCGCCTCAGCCTCCAAAGTGCTGGGATTATAGGCATGAGCTACTGTGCCTGGACCATAAATTCTTTTTTAAGCAGTAATAAATATTAAGCATTTCTCAGTTTTAATTTGTGTCATGATAAATGTTATAAATTAAATCATGAGATATAATCTACATGAACTAAAGCATTTTGAAGTCCTCAATAAGTTATATATTTTTTTGATACGAGGTCTTGCTATGTTGCCCTGGCTAATCTCAGTCTACTAGGCTCAAGCAATCGTCTCGTCTCAGCCTCCTGTAGCTGGGACTACAGACATGTGCCACTGTGCCCTGCCTCAGAATTTTTTAAGATTCATAAGGGTATCCTGAGATTAACCAATTTAAGAACCACTGCTCTAAAGCAATGTATTAGTAAATCCATCTTCCAGGAAGTTGAAGCGTAGAGAAATTTGCACTAGTTACATTCCCTGGGGTCTAGGATCTGCTCCCAGTTCTCATTTTGAAGCAGAGTTTCAGGAAGTATAGGTCGGGTCTCCTTAATGGCTCAGGGCTTCCTGTTCTGTGTGCAGTGACAGAGGATGAAGACACAAAGGCTGTAGTCCATAGCGTCCATTTTTAATTTCCAATCTTATATGCCCCAAAGTCATGAAATCCTCTAGGATGATTTCTGAGTTTCAAACCACAGCTACTGAAGATGGAGCATTTTACAAGGGCTGCATGACATTTATTCTGCTTGGAAGTGCAGCTTGCAGCTCCGCATGCTAAAAGGAAATCAAAACTGCTTATCTGAAACATCTTCATCATCCATTTGGAAATGAAGAATTCAGCCTGCTCTGCTTCCACCCCTACAGGAAGCTACTCCAAGCTGACTTCTCAGTCTGGACTTGTTCTCAAGGTCACCCATGTAATTTTTTTCAAAGCCTCAGTGTCCTTAGTATTCTCAGAGATAATAGCACCAAACCCATCAGTCCTTTCCTTGTCCTCAATTTTCTTTTGGCTTCCTGCAATTTTAATCCCAAGTCCTTGCAATTCCTTTCTGTAGAGACTTAAGTGGCCCCATTTATGACCAATTTACGGCTAATATTTGATGTATTCTTTTAAAATAAGCCAAACAGTCCTCCGCTCTACAGGCCTTGTAGCTTTGGACTTAAAATCTAAGGCCTGATAAGTGGGGTAAACTGATACGTTTTTTGTTTTATGATTTATGAAGAAAAATTAAGAGATCCTTAGAAATTGGAAGGAGGTAGATATTTGTTAATTTCAGAATCTAGTGCTGTTGTTAATAAAGGGAAAGAAATAGCTCTTTCTTCTGTATTGCACATTGAACCAATTTTTATAAAGGGGCGAGAGGGAGGGAGGGAGGGGTAAGAAGGGTAGAGGGTAGATGAGTAAAGAAATCAGAAATTTTTCTGGGGGCTGCTTACTTCTAACCTCCTTTGGATGCCTTATCTCTGGCCCCTTCTGTAAGCTGATCCAGCTCATGTCAGCATGACACATGAACCACGCAAAGCTTCTTTTTAAAGAGATTTTAATTCCTGCTTGACAGGCTAGGCTGAAGCCCATGAGTGACAATAGATTTTTTTTTTTTTCTTTTGAAACAGAGTGAAAGCCACAGTGCACCTGGTATTTCATTGAACACCAGGTGTGTGTGTGTGTGTGTGTGTGTGTGTATGTGTGTGTATAATGTTTCTGGGAAGGAAAAAAACAGTTAACCTAAGTAATAAAATGTTTCAGTTTGCCGGGAGTTATGCTTTAAGAAAAGATATCCACCGTTTTTGGCCTGCGTGAAGACTGTTTATGCCCCATAATCTGTTTTAAATCTTTTAAGAGTTTTATCACTTTCCCCCTTCTCATAAAAGTAACTCATTGCTTTATTTTTTTATTCTAGTCTGAAATTACATCTTTAATTAGCTCCTGTGTGGTAAAGTATCAAACTGTCACATTTCATTTGATGAATTTCATCTCTTATACCCAAGATGTTTGGGGGAACCGACTATATCCAATTTCCTGGGGGAGAATAGCTAGAAACTGGGACCATCCTTAAGCACTGTATGAGGCCCAATACAGAAAGACAAGGAAGTACTTTAGGAGTTGCCTAAATGTTCTCTCGCAAATATAAAATGAGCTTTGTTTTATTTATGACTGCCTGAGTGAGTTCGGACAGCTATAACAAAGTACCTAAGGGTGTATTGCTTATAAACAAGAGAAATTTATTTCTGATTGCTTTGGAAGCTGAAAGTCTGAGATCTAGGTGTCAGCATGGTTGGGTTCTGATGAGGGCCCTCTTCGTGACTGCAGACTGTCGACTTCTTGTATCCTCACATGGCAGAAAGTGAGTGAGAGCTTTCTGGGTCTCTTTTATAAGGGCACTAATTGTGTTCATGAGGACTCCACCCTCATGCCCTGATCACTTCCCAAAGGCCCTACCTCCTAATACCATCACACTGGAGGATAGGATTCCAACATATGAATTTTGGGGGCCAGAGATTCCGTCCATACTAATGACCATAGCGCATTTGAAATAGCTCTCACTTTCCACCGGTATTATTTATCGCGAGCGACTCGAAGGACTGACGGTAATAGGGATGACTCCGGTAATGGAGATATGATGGTGGTAGCATAATGAGGGTGGTGGTGATAGAGGAGTCTTCATTTATCAAATGGGGCACTGGACTTCGTGTGAATCACTTCACATACTTTTTTCTCATTTAATTTGCACACCAGCTCTGAGAACTTAGGTGTCATTGTCTCCATTTTACAGATGAGAGATAGAGGCTTAGAGAAGTTCAGTGACCTACTCCTACCCAAAGCCATCCAGCTCGGTAACGGTGGAGCAGGATTAGAATTTATACTGATGACAAAGCCCTGACTCATAACCCCCACTCCAGAGGTGCTTGTCTTCCTCAGGCATAGGCAGGGTAGGGATTTAGTTCCTCTTTCAGGGAAAACTAAGACACAGAAAGCTTGAATGATGCTCAGTGATACGCTTAATGTGAATGAACTTGGAGTCAGAGTGGAAACCATCTTACCATGTTGGTTCAACCAGTTTCTGAACAGAAGCTGTCTATTTACAAGGGGAAAGGAGCCACTTGTAATTGTATAGTACACCTCAGGGACAGTATTTTCACAAGTACTGTCTTGATCTTCCCAGTATGCTTATGAGGTAGGTAGGTCTTATTGTGTCCATTTTGTGTTTCTTCAACTCCAGGGTTGGATTGTGCTTTGCTACTGATTAATTCCGGGACCTTGAGCAAAACCTATGACCTTTCTGGGCCCCGCTTTCCCCATCTTCACTATAATGGGGATGGGTGTTCAGTAAGGATACGCTAGAATTTCTTTGATCTGTTTTGAAAAAGCTACACATGGTTCTTAAAACTTTTATTACCCAATAATACACACATAAAAATTTTTTTGTAGTAAAGATGTGAACAGTTGTGTGTCCTACACACATTTTTGAAAGATGACAAGCCATTGGAAGACTACTTGAAACTCTGGAATCTGCTATGGCCAGGGAGTGAGTTGCTGTGTTGATAATTTAGCCTGATTATATTTTGATCGTAAATAGATCACCAATTCTTAAAAAGCTGGTATTGCCGGCCCTCCTTCCTTCCTTCTTCCTTTCTTCCTTCCATTTGTCAAAAAGCCATTAGGCACGTCTCAGCAAGGAGACCTATCAGGGCAAATAAGCAAACATATTGAAGGTAACAGGAGTCGGACTTCTGACTATGGGAGAACAGTTACAGATATAAAAAAGGGGAGAGCTAGAATGAACCCTGTATTGTGGGTAGGAATTTAAGGTTTCATTGTGAATGTGTGGATTCTGATACGTAGAAATTTTATAGATATAGAAATTTCAGTGTAGAAATATTATAAACATTAAAGTGTACACATGTCTATGAATAAATGCACACTCACACACACCCACACACACCCACACCTCACACCCCAAACCCATTTCCTAACTCTGTTCACCGAAAGAGCCAGGATGCAGTGACAGCCCAGTAAATATGAGCACATCTGCTACCTAGATTGTAGTTTCTAAATTCCAGTTTTTGCTTAAAGCAACTATGGGTCTTTGAAAAAAATATCTGATTCTAGAGCTGGGAAAGAAAAGGTACAAGTTGAGCCCTGAATGTCTTGTGACAGAAGATACAGAAACTCTGAAAGAATATTGGGAGATGCCACAAGAACGCAGCAGTCAGCTTGAAGGGATTCTCACTAAACCCATGTGAAACCTGGAACAATTTGAGCACCAAAATGACAATGATAGTTACAGGTTATATCCCACTAAACAAGAAATACATGAATCCACACTTGCATAAATAAATAAATGCATGAAAATGTGGTGAGAGGAGAAAGTTCTTCCTTAAAATAGAACACTGATATATAGAAGGAATTCTGGAATTGGAGAGATTACCATTTGGCAGTCATCATAGTAATAATTAATCCAGGTAAGAAACATCAACGGATGTTAACAATAGTGAATACAGGTTGGATGAGGATCAGAATCTTTATATAACCATAGTGAATACAAGTTGGATGAGGATGAGCGTCTTTATATAACCATAAAGTATCTGTCCACAAATCCTTATGCATTTTAAGGGGAAACACAGGAGCTTTACTGGAGAAACTTGGAAGACACAACCTTACTCAAGTGATCAGAGATCTCATCAGCAGTGATGGGACAAACAGTGTTCTGTGTCACTTGATGGGATGCAATGAGAAGAACATAGCATCTCTTCCAAACAATGCAATCTTCAGATCTTTTCATGAGAACATATGTCTAATCCCAGTTCAGGGGCATTTTACAAATTAATTCACCTGCTGCCTTCCATAATATAAAGGTCGTGAAGGTCAAGGATACTATTCCAGATCAAAAGAGACAGAAGAGCGATGACAACTAAATAGAAAGTGTGATCCTGAAATGGATCCTTTGACTAGAAAGAGCATTACTGGGAAAGTTGGCCTAACTCGAATTGGGGTCTCCCGGTGAAGGATACATGAGAGTTCTTTGAACAACTCCTACAACATTTCTGCAAGCTTGAAATTCTTTTGACACAAAAAGTAAGACATACTTTGTACAGGAAATCTGAGCTTTTAGTTTTTACTTTATTTTACAAAGTTAAAAGGAATAGTTTCTGAATTCTTTTTTATTTTGGATTTTTGTAAGAATCTTACAGGGTATAATTATTAGACTTTTAGTTCTGAATTTCTGTGGTTGTTGTGCAGAGAATATAGTTCTATGAGATAGGGACTTTTCTGGATGTGTGATATCATTTGTGTAATTACGGAAATTCATTCATATTTGACTGGGAAAATAGTTAGAACCTTGGAGTGTCTTAAGGCCATTGTTGAGATATTTATGAGGCATTTTAGATTAATGGGATTATGAGTTGGTGTTCTGGAGTCATGTTTCCTGAGCTCAAATCCCGCGCCCACCACTTACCAGTGTGTGACTTTGAGCAAGTGAACTAACCTGTTTCTTGTGTCATCTATAAAATGTAGGTAACAATAGCACCTATCTCGTGTGGCTATTGTGCAGACCATCTGATTAATACTAGTAGAGTGCTGAGAAGAGTACTGGCTTAGATAAAATGCTGTGTTGTTGTTATTATTATCATCATTATATATTATTGCTACTGCTGCTGTTACTGTTACAATATGGGGTGTAATTTGTGTAGCACAGGGAGGGGAACATCACACACTGGGGACTGTTGGGGAGTGGGGGGAAAGGGGAGGGAGAACATTAGGACAAATACCTAATGCATGCAGGGCTTAAAACCTAGGTGACAGGCCAGGCACAGTGGCTCATGCCTGTAATTCCAGCACTTTGGGAGGTGGGTGGATCACGAGGTCAGGCATTTGAGACCAGCCTGGCCAACATAGTGAAACCCCATTGCTACTAAAAATACAAAAAATTAACCAAGTGTGGTGGCGGGCCCCTGTAATCCCAGCTACTTGGGAGGCTGAGGCAAGAGAATTGCTTGAACCCAGGAGGCAGAGGTTGCAGTCAGCTGAGACTGCACCACTGCACTCCAGCCCGGGTGACAGTGCGAGACTCTATCTCAAAACAAAAAACAAAAAACCCTAGATGATGGGTTGATGGGTGCAGCAAACCACCATAGCACATGTATACCTATGTAACAAACCTGCACGTTCAACACATGTATCCCAGAACTTAAAGTAAAATTAAAAAAAAAAAAAAAAGAAAAAAAATAATAAAGGACATTTCTGAAGCAAAAAATAAAAAAAAATAAAAATAATTGTGTAGCAAAGGCTAGAGAAATGAGCTAAAGGAAATTTCATATGGCAATTTGTTGGAAGTTTGATCCCTCCTCACACTCTGATGATAGAAAGGCCATAATGCCATTGATTTTGGATACTGACACCGTGTACTGATCCTTTAAGATGCTTTCTTATTTGCAAAGCCAGCTGCCACACCCAAGCACACTTTAGAGTTTCTTTACCCTTTATTCAGGGAAAAGCACACATTTTAAATGTTCAAGAAGAACAGCAGAAACAAGACAGGATCAAAGCAAAATACAAAGAAAACAAGATTGGAGAATCAGAGGATCAAGATCCAAGGAAAAATGTTTACTTTGGCAGAAATACCTAGAAAATATAGTGACTGCAGGCCTTGTTTCAAGTTCACATATTGAATCTCAACATGTTTACTTATTTGCAAGTGTAAGTAAATGTGTGCAGCACACTGAGTTAGCAAACATGGAATATCCCTGAAGGAGGGAGATGTACTGCTCATCAGTGTTGTCCACAGTGCACCCTGCATCCTACCGCTTGCTCCGGGCTCTCCAGCCTGTTCCTTTTCCTGAAAGGGCTTCCAGTCAAGCTCATGATCTATTATTATATATGATACTTAGAGAATATTGAGCATTATGCATTTTTATTTCTTTATGCTTTGTTTCTAAAAGGGTTCAGAGGAACAAATTTAATTGTCTGTTATCCTAAGAAATGCTTAATTGTCCAGAATAGATCTTCATTAACAAAGTATAAAGTGAAAGAAGAGACCAATTGGCAAAGAGAGAGAAGATAGAGATTTTGACTAAAGCCTAGAAGAATAGGTAATGAATGACTACTCAGAAAGAAAGAATGGAGGAGGTCAAGGGTTTCACAGTGTATGCTTTCTTTTTTAGAACTATAAGCATGTTTCTGGTCATCTAGCCCGAAAGTCTAAGTTTTTTTAGGCATAGGAGAGTTTCAGATATATTGTGAACACATAGCCCATTGCTTGGTCCTCTATCTGAAATACCCAGGTTGTCTCCCCTTGATTCAGTCTCTTGTCACTATCTCACCCTGACTATAGTATTTTGAATTTTAGATGATATACATATTTTGAGAAGCACTAGCAATCAAGTGAGAATAAACCATCTAGGATTCCTCATACCATCTAAGTTTTAAAACTCTTTGCTAGAGTATATGGAGCTATGTCAAGACAGTGTGTTAAGGTTGTTCTGTGATTAAGAACTCAGAACCTAGAGCCAGAATCCTTGGGTACAAATCGTGACTGTCATTTGCTAGCTGTGTTCTATTTTCTTCATCTGGAAAATGACATCAATGATAAGAAACAACTATGGGCCAGGCACGGTGTCTCATGCTTGTAATCCCTGCACTTTGGCAGGCCGAGGCGGGCAGATCACTTGAGGTCAGGAGTTTGAGACTAGCCTGACCAACGTGGCAAAACCCTATCTCTATTAAAAATACAAAAATTAACTGGGCATGGTGGTGCATGCCTGTAGTCCCAGCTACTCAGGAGGCTGAGACAGGAGAATCACTTGAATCCGGGAGAAGGAGGTTGCAGTGAGCAGAGGTCCTACCACTGCACTGCAGCCTGGGCCAGAGAGCGAGACTTCGTCTCAAAAAAAAAAAAGAAACAAATGTGGTTACATGGGAAAAAATACCAGCAATATAGGAAGCTTTCAAAAAATGTTAACTGGTGTGTATTTGCCTAATGAGTAGAAATAAAAAATTTTAGTACTATTTGGAGACTTGGTATGTTTACATGATTCAGTAATAACTATGCAATATCTCTCCTTCACACAAAGTTCTAATAAATCATTGCTTTTTCTGTAGGTAAAATCTGCTGGTGGAGTCACTCCATTATTCTTATCTGTGGAGATCTAGATCTTGATTTGAAAGTTTCTGAGAAAATCTTCAGCTCAGACTTGAGGTCAACTTTACCAACTGAAGGTAAAAGCTAATTTTATTCATTTAAGTATGAATTGCTCATTACTAAAGCATAGAAAATAAAGATCATTAACATGTCTTATTAACTAGAACATATCAAATAGAATCCTGGTTTCTTGATGTTGAAAAAATTATGAAATACTAATAGAAACAGAGAAAAATGGCCAGGCATGGTGGCACACACCTGTAATCTCAGCACTTTGGGAGGCCAAGGCGGGTGGATTATCTGAGGTCAGGAGTTCGAGACCAGCCTGGCCAACGTGGTGAAACCCTGTCTCTACTAAAAAATACAAAAATTAGCCAGGTGTGGTGGCAGGTGCCTTAATCCCAGCTACTTGGGAGGTAGAGGCAGGAGAATTGTTTGAACCCAGGAAGTGGAGGTTGCAGTGAGCCGAGATCAAGCCATTGCACTCAAGCCTTGTTCTTGGGAACAAGAACGAGACTTCTTTCAAAAAAGAAAAAAGAGAAAAATAAGATAAAATGAGTAAGGAGAAAAGCTTGTTTCCTGTTATGGTTATGGAAAGCTTTATAATAAGCATCATCAAATCCATTTTTTTTAATTTTATTTTTTGGAGACAGGGTCTCACTCTGATACTCAGGCTGCAATGCAGTGACACAATCCTAGCTCACCACAGCCTTAAACTCCTAGGCTCTAGTGACCCTCCCGCCTCAGCCTCTCAAGTAGCTGGGATTGCAGGAACATGCCGCCACATCGAGCTAAGTTGTTTTCATTTTTTAAAAACTAGAGACAGGGTTCTCAGCCTGTTGTCCAGACTGGTCTCAAGCTCCTGCCTCAATCTCCCAAATTGCTGGGATTACAGGTATGAACCACCACACCTGGCCTCATATCCATTTTTTATATCTACAGTACCCAGTTGTTGAAATAATCTTAAAATTTTGGGAAAACAAATAAACTAAGAAACAACCTGCTGCAGGACTGGAGCAGTTGGTGAACAGAATAAGAGAGTATTGAAAAAGATGCAAATTTTTCTGTAAAAACCAGTAGGTGGTAAGCCTGCTGCCCGCAGCCAGGAGACCGGACAGTGGAGAAAACCTCTTCTGAGATGCTCCTATTCATTTTATGGTTAAGTAAATTATTTTACACTGTTAAACATGGATGTCGTTGTTGTTTTTAAATGGGGGGCAACTTCCAATAACTGGCTTATTTTCTCATCAGTCTGTGTCTCCTTTTCTTCAGAGGTTGTTCTTAACATCCTGCATTCACCTCAAATTTCCTACCCCTCCAAGTTGCCGGTTACTGCCAGTCAGAAAAGAAGCTTCAGATGTCAATTCCCTCAAATTTTGCCTCCAGGCCTGCACAATTAACCTGTACTCACTTTCAGTGCTTTGTCACTAGTGAAAGGCAAACCACATCCCAGTCCCACTTAGCTCCTTCTTCTGCTCTGGAACCACCTCCTTCTCCCTGCTCCAGAACCACCTCCTTCTTCCTGCTCCGAAACTGCGGAAACCCACCTCCTTCCTCCGGCTTCGGAACCACCTCCTTCTTCCTGTTCTGCAGCCTGCCTCCTCCTTCCTGCTCTGGAAACTGCCTTCTCCTCCTTCCTGCTCGGAAACTTCCAAAACCCACCTCCACGTTCCTGCTCTGGAACCACCTCCCTTTTCTTGCTCTGGAACCTGCCTTCTCTTTCATCTTGTACTGGGATTTGCTTCCTCCTTCCTGCTCTGGAACCAGCCTCCTCCTCCCTGCTCTGGAACCTGCCTTCTCCTCCTTCCTGCACTGGGGTCTGCCTCCTCCTTCCTGCTGTGGAACCTGCCTTCTCCTTCATCTTGCTCTGGGATCTGCCGCCTCCTTCCTGCTCTGGAATCTGCTTTCTCCTCCTTCCTGCCCTGGAACCTGCCTCCTCCTTCATCTTGCCCTGGAACCTGCCTCCTCCTTCCTGCTCTGGAAGTGCCAAAACTCACCTCCGTATTACTGTTCTGGAGCCACCTACTTCTTCCTGACCTGGAATCTGCCTCCTCCTTCTGGCACTGGGATCTGCCTCCTCCTTCCTGCTCTGAAAACTGCCTCCTCTTTCTTCCTTCTTCCTGCCCTGGACCCTGCCTCCTTCTTCCTGAGCTGGGAACTGCCTTCTTCCTCCTGCTCTGAGATTGCCAAAACCCATCTTCATGTTTCTGCTCTGGAACCAACTCCCTCTTCTTGCTCTGGAACCTGCCTCTTCTTTTCTGCTCTGGAACCTGTCTTCTCCTTCCTGCTCTGAGATCTACCTCCCCCTCCTTCCTGCACTGGGATCTGCTTGCTCCTTCCTGCTTTGGAAACTACCTCCCACCTGCTCTGGAACCTGCCTCCTCTACTACTCTGGGATCTGCCTCCTCCTTCCTACTCTGGAACCAACTCCGTCTTCTTGCTCTGGAGCTTGTCTCCTCCTTCCTCCCATCCAAGTACTAACCAGGCCTGACCCTGCTTAGCTTCTGAGATCAGATGAGATCGGGTGTGTTCAGGGTGGTATGGCCATAGACAGTCTCCTTCTCCTCCTTCCTCCTCTGGAACCTACCTCTTCCTCACTGCTCTGGTACCTGTCTCCTCTTTACCACTCTGGGATCTGCCTCCTCCTTCTTGCTCTGGATCCGCCTCCTCCTTTCTGCTCTGGAACCCGCCTCCTCTTTACTGCTCTGGGATCTGCCTCCTTCTTTCTGCTTTAGAACCCGCCTCCTCTTTCCTGTGCTGAAACCTACCTCCTCCTTCCTGCTCTGGGACCCGCCACCTCCTTCCTACTCTGGGATCTGCCTCCTCCTTCCTGCTCTGGAACCTGCCTCCTCTTTACTACTCTGGAATCTGCCTTCTCCTTTCGGTTCTGGAACCTGCCTCCTCCTTCCTGCTCTGGAACCTGCCTCCTCCTTCCTGCTCTGGAACCTGCCTCCCGCTTCCTGCTCTGGAACCTGCCTCCCGCTTCCTGCTCTGAGACCTACCTCCTCTTCCTGCTCTGGAACCTGCCTCCTGCTTCCTGCTCTGAGACCTACCTTCTCTTCCTGCTCTGGAACCTGCCTCCTCCCTCCTGCTCTGGGATCTTCCTCCCGCTTCCTGCTCTGGAACCTGCCTCCCGCTTCCTGCTCTGAGACCTACCTCCTCTTCCTGCTCTGGAACCTGCCTTCTCCCTCCTGCTCTGGGATCTTCCTCCCGCTTCCTGCTCTGGGATCTTCCTCCTGCTTCCTGCTCTGAGACCTACCTCCTCTTCCTGCTCTGGAACCTGTGTCTTCTTGTGCTGGAACCCACCTCAGTTTCTCCTTTCTCCTTATCAGCTATTGTTTTTGTCACTTCCCCCTTCTTTTTCTTCCTTTTGATTGCTTTGTTCAGTATTTTCAAATATTCACTATTACTTTTTCTTTTTTAAGAGATTATTTATATGCTACACAAATATTTTCACATGTAGAATTCAGTGGTTTTTAGTATATTCACAGAATTGCATGACTCTTCATGATCTAAAATTCCATGATCTAATTTCTGATTTGTTTCATCACCTCAGTGAGAAACCCATGCCCATTAGTAGGTGCTCCCCATTTTCCTCTTCTCAGTCCCTGGAAAACGCTAATCTACTTTCTGTTTCTGAGGATTTGCCTATTTTGGACATTTTATGTAAATGGTATCATACAATTTATAACCTTTTTGTATCTGACTTTTTTCACTTAGCATAAGTTTTTAAGGTTTGTCTATGTTCATACATGTGGTAGCATGAATTGCTATTTTGTTCTTTTTTATGACTGAATAATATTCCATTTTGGAATGGAGCACATTTTGTTTATTGATTCATTAATTGAGAGACATTTGAAATGTTTCTACTTTTTGACTGTTTAGAATAATGCTGCTATGAACATTCATGTACAAGTTTTTATGTGGATGTATGTTTTCAGTCCTTTTGGATATATATTTAGGAGTGACATTTCTGGGTCATAGGGTAATTCTATGCCTAACATTCTGAGGAACTGCCAAACTGTCTTCCCAAGTGGCTGTACCCTTTTACCTTCTCACCAGCAATGTATGAGGTTTCCAATTTCTCTATATCCTTCCCGTTACTGGTTATTGTCAATCTTTTTAAATATAGCCGTCCTAGTGGATGCAAAGTGGTTACTTATTTCCTAGTCTCTCTTGGACACCACTTCTTTTGGGGAATTCTTCTGAACACCCTGAAATCCTTTCTCCAGGTTGTGTTAAATGTCCCTGTATTAGTCCGTTTTCACACTGTTGATAAAGACATACCCGAGACTGTGTAATTTATAAAGAAAAAGAGGCTTGGTGGACAGGTCCATATGGCTGGGGAGACCTCACAATCATGGTGAGACTTCTTACCTGACAGTTTCAAGAGAGAATGAGAGAGCCAAGCAAAAGCGGTTTCCCTGTATAAAAACCATCAGATCTTGTGAGACTTATCACTATCATGAGAACAGTATGGGGGAAACTGTCCCCATGGTTCAATTATCTCCCACTGGCTCTCTCTCATAACACATGGGAATTGTGGGAGCTACAATTCAAGACGAGGTTTGGGTGGGAACACACCCAAACCATATCAGTCCCTCCTGTATATTTCTCAGGCACTCTTTCCTTGTAGCGTCCCTCATCACACTGAATCATCATTGTCTATTAACCTTATCTCCTCCATTAGAGTGTGAACCTGTTAGATAGAGTACCAAAATATTCCTGTGGTATTTCCTAGGTTAATACAATGCCTGACACAGTTATTTAGTCTCATCTTTTTGTCGGGAGTGGGATGGGGGGAGACTTATAGGCAAGACTTCATTATTAATCCCCTAAATACAAGAATGAAAATATTCACTAATATTGTTTGTTAGTTGATATCTAGTTAGAAAGAAAAGATGGATTTTTTAGCCTATGTGTTTGACTTTTTATTTTTATTTTATTTTATTTTATTTTATTTTTGAGACGGAGTTTTGCTCTTGTTGCTCAGGCTGGAGTACAATGGCGCGATCTCGGCTCACCACAACCTCCGCCTCCCAGGTTCAAGCAATTCTCCTGCCTCAGCCTCCCTAGTAGCTGGGATTACAGGCATGTACCACCACGCCCAGCTAATTTTGTATTTTTAGTAGAGACAGTGTTTCTCCATGTTGGTCAGGCTGGTCTCGAACTCCTGACCTCAGGTGATCCGCCCACCTCGGCCTCCCAAAGTGCTAGCATTACAGGCATGAGCCCCCATGCCGAGCCATGTTTGACTTTTTATAAAGTTATTTTTTCTTTACTCTTGTACTACTATGGTACTGTCCCTTAATTCACCAAGAAATTGGAAGGAAAGAAATAGGGATGCTATAAAATATCACCGTAAGGGGAAAATGCCTAGATGATTTTAAAAGTATAAGTCAATTAGCCATTTTACTTTGATTTTTTAAAAGCTTGACTGATTGAGAACCAACTGTTTCTTTTAAAAAAGAAAATACCCGGCCGGGCGCGGTGGCTCAAGCCTGTAATCCCAGCACTTTGGGAGGCCGAGACGGGCGGATCACGAGGTCAGGAGATCGAGACCATCCTGGCTGACATGGTGAAACCCCGTCTCTACTTTAAAAATACAAAAAAAAAACTAGCCGGGCGAGGTGGCGGGCGCCTATAGTCCCAGCTACTCGGGAGGCTGAGGCAGGAGAATGGCGTGAACCCGGGAGGCGGAGCTTGCAGTGAGCTGAGATCCGGCCACTGCACTCCAGCCTGGGCGGCAGAGCGAGACTCTGTCTCAACAAAAAAAAAAAAAAAAAAAAAAAAGAAAATACCGGTTACATAGATTAGACTTTAAAGATTTCAAATGCAGATAGAAGTCAAGAACAGTATCGTAAAGTTTATGGATCTTCAAAAATGATGTGTTTAGCTGTAAGTATCAGAAATCAGAGATTCATTTGCATCAGGGTTGAACAGATAGGGATCAGTGCAGGGGAACAAAAGCTAGAAGTAGAATTAAACATAATTAAAGATTTTAAATATAAGTTTGAATTAAAAAGTACATCCAGCTTGAAGGCTGACTCATACTAAATTATAGTGCCCTGTGCGTAAGTACAGATTAAAAGGCATATTTAATTAGTTCTTTTGAGAATTTCTCCCTACAAACCTATTGGTTTTTATAATCAATATTTAGATAATGTTGTTTCTTTCTTTTTTTTTTTTTTTCTGATTCCAGAAAGATTTGTTTTAGCGTTTTAGATTTTTCTTAATTCAAATGAAGTTACGCTTGGACTAGATAGCCATTCTCTTATTTGACAGTGTTTTCAGTGTATTCTTGGAAATTCTATCTAGCTTCTTTGCTATGGTTTTTATATGCTTCTGGAACAAGGAGGAAATGGGGGAGGGAAAGAAAGAAAGAAACAAATGTAAGTTGGACCCAGATCAGTGAGATAGTATCAAATGGGGCCAAAATGAATTTGGCAGATGCTTTTCTCATGTTTCCCACTGGAGCATGCACATATTGTTACTTGGAATATCACTTGCATTTCTTTCATTCTTGTAAGATTTTTCTTCAGCTTCAGTAACAAACTTTAACTTTAAATAGGAGCCAGGAATGAATATTGAGAATTTAAAAAAAAATGTGTAAATGTACTTAGAATGGATATTTTGCCGTGAAGATTTGGTTGGTAAAGGATATAATAGATGCCTTTTAACTGTAGGAATGAAAGTGTGCAGGGACGGAGATAGTGGAAAGTGTGTCATGTTTAGAGATCTGAGTTTGAATCCTTATTTTGCCACTTAATAGTGGCATGACTTTGGCAAAGTAATCTTTTTAAGAGTCTATCTTTCCTTATAAAACAAGAAGATCCCTTTTTCCTCTGTAGTGCTGATTATAAGTGAATTTAGTGACAGAAAACATTCAATAAATGATTGCTATTTCAAAATTGTCGTATTTACTAAAAAAAAAAGTAGTAATTCTTAGGATAAAAATGTAAATTTTCTTATCAAATGTTCTTTTAATGTCAGGTAGGCATTTCAGTTTCATGATGTTCAATGTACATATCACCGGTAGCTGTATTTCTTTGGTTCCTGTATATCAGCATGGTAGACAAAGACAAAAATGAGAAAACTTTGAATGTGGGAGCACACAAATTTATATAGATGAAATTGTACAGTACCATGTACTTCATTAATATGCACTTAATAAAGTTTATTAAAATTGAATGAGAGTTGAAGGGATTCAATATCATTTTATTTCTTGCAATATTTAGGTTACTGCAGACAACTGAGAATTAGCTTTAAAAAAAAAAAAAAGTATCCAAAGGAGAAAGGTGCTGTATAACTTTCCGAAAAGTCTGTTCCCTTATTTTAAAAAGACACTTGTAAGTTTAAAGGACTCTTAGGCCGCAAGGAGGTGCAAAACTTATACAGAGTTCTCATGTACCCTTCACCCAGCTTCCCCAATGATACTATCTTTAATATCTACAGTACCATTATTAAAACCAGGAAATTGACATTGTTAGTTTACACCTTCAATGGTTAACCCATTTTAGTGTTTTTAAGTGGAGGAAATTCTTTTTGATGTCTTGCTTAATCAGTTTTCTCCTATATATACTTTTTGAGTGTCAGTATGCTGAACAGAAAGATATTTTGAAATCAGAAACCCTTAGGCTCAAATCTTGGCTCTGCCTCTTATTCCTATGCAACTCTGAGGACCTTTCTTAGCATCGATGATGGTCTGTTTCTTCATTTGTAAAAGGTGCTGTCACTTACCTTGCAGAGTTGGCACAAGGATTAGCAATTGTGTATGGTCAAGAGCCTTTTCAATAAATGATGGCTTTTGGAATAACTGTTCTCTTGCTATGTTTTCATCAAAAATTGAAAAGAGCTGGCCATTATCTTTAACATAGCATGTGTACTTTGTGGACACCTGTCATTTCAGGACCACTAAATGGTAAATATGCTAAAACAACTTCATGGTTGCTGTAGCCCTTCCTTTCTTACTACACCTGTCATGGCCTGCTTGTTTTGCACCCTGGTCACCTACTTTATCTGCACCTTTTTTTCCTAGCCTATAGACCAAAAGCTACTCCTCTCTATGTACAGATAATATTTCTTCTGCCTTTTGTTATATAGATTCTAGGAAATGTAGTTCTTTTTTGTTTTTTGTTTGTTTTCTTTTATATAACTTCTTCCAACTTAATTCTGTTTTACAAACAGTTGATGATAGCCCTAGGTAGATGCCTGTTTCAAACCCAGGCTGATACAGCTGGCTCTTGAGTATCCCTGTACAAAAGCTGCCCTTCAGGGAACATCGTGTCCAGGGCTGCTGCCTCCCTCCGCTTGCAGACCTGGTACTCTCTGCATCTAAAACTGGTCACTCCTTCTCATTTCTCCACTTGGGCACAGCTACAAAGGTAGAAACAGAGTTCTGCACCCCACTTTTTGCTGTACCTCAGTTGGCCCAGAAGCATCTACCCCTGTTTAGCTCAGAAGTGTATAGTACTGTTTAAATACTTAAAATTTGCTATGTTCTGTACTGGCCAAGAAATGTCTTCTGGTAAGAGCTTCTGGTAGGAAGAGGACCTAAAGCTGCCCTCATAAGACGATATTCGGTTCATTTAGAATAGAAAGTTTTGTTTGCTTTTAATTTTTATTTATTGAACTGAAAATTGGAAACAACCCATTGACTTTTCTATCTTATACAGCATCTCCTCCTACACACGTTTAGCTTCCTGCTCCCTTGAAATCTGGGTGACCTACTCCTGTTTTCAAGTTTTTTCTATTTTATTATTTTGTTCCTTAGCGTTTCTGCCTTTTTTGTATCTTCCAAGTTTCCATTTCAAAGGAGAGGGATCATATTTTTATATATTTACCTCCCGTTTGAATGTGTTTAAGGAATGCTTAGAAATGTTCCTTTATGTTTTAAAATATCCCTTCTGCTTAAGCAAGTAGCATATCATTTCCTGCTTTAGTTCTGGCCTCAGTCTGACAGGCCAGGGCTGAAGTAGGGGTGAAAAGTTCACCATCCGGAAGTGCTGTTGAGGTCAGAATCACGTGATGAGGAGCCGACCCAGACTCCTGGTAATTCCCTGAGAATGTGAATCTTTGGGAGAAGGAGCACAAGGGAGAGTTTTTTTCTCAAGTCGGCTGCCTGTGCTCGGGCTCTTGCTTACAATTCTTAGTTTTGTGGCACTGTTATTATTATTCTTCCAGGAACTCACCGTAATGCCTTTATTATTGTCTACATCAGTGTTTTAAAAAGTAAAGTTGTAATGCATTGCTAGGTTATGCAATGAATTTTGTGGACAGAGATCAGTATTAAAAAATAAAAAAGGAAACAGAAAATGTAAACAGAGTGCATTATATGGAATAAGAATATGTGTATTTTGTAAAACTCTTGTTTGATACATAGATCTATACACACAGACACACAATCTCATAGGTCTCTACTTATTTGCGTATGAGTACATGCTGGCAGGTGTACATTCTTCTTCATCCTCATTCCTAGTCATTTGAGAACTCAGTCGTGCAAAATGCATGCACTTGTCAGTGGATGTGTTCTTACAGAATTCACATCATTTCATATTTGGAATTTATTGTAACTGCATTTTAATTCATGTGAATGTGAGTTATGTATCTCATTTTGTTTCTTTGTATTTTCTCCACACAGTATTCTGTTTTAAGATCCATGGATAGTGCTATGTGTACCTCTAATCCATTGCATCCAAATGCCCATAGTGGTTGAAGTGCGCCTAGAATACATTTTACTTCTGTTCTCTCTCAGGGATGGACACCTATATTGTCTCCATCTCACTTCACCATGAACACTACTGTGAACAGCCTCAGATATATCCCTTACTGGAAAGTACCAAGGGGAATTTATTTGGGCTGTAGCCTAATAGTAGACTTGCTGAGCCAGTGGGCTATGTACCCAGCTCAGATACTGTATATAGTATAATTTCAAAAAGTACACTGGTTACCTCTGGAATGATTCACCAGTCAAAGCACCCACCAGCAGTATGAATGCTTATTCCCACATTCCCGCCAGTACTTAGCATTATTAAGCTTTCTAATTTTCCCTATTTCTGTCTAGTGAGTGTAAAATGATATATTTTTTGTTTTGTTTTGTTTTTATCTGACTATTGATGGATTTGATTATGTCTTCATGGGCTTGTTTTTTGTTTTTTTTTTTGATTTTTCTCATCTGTAAATTCCCCTTCAAATTCATTGCACATTTAGCTACTGGAAATTTTTTACTTTTCCTATTGATTTATAGGCATTCTTTGTATAGTCCAGATAGTCCCTGTCTGGTTTTAGACATTACATGTATTCTCCTAGTCTGTCCTGTTTGTTAACTTTTGTGTCTTATACTTTTTATTGAACGGAAGTCTTTAATTTTGATGTAATTTTGTTTATCAATATTTTACTCTGGGGGCTTTGTAAAATATTCCCTCTTCTTCTGACAGAAAAATTATCTATTAATATCAGTTTTATAGTTTTATCTTTCACAATTAGGACTTTAATCTATCTGAAGTCCACATGTGTATGTGGTGGTAGGTAGCAATCCATTAATTTTTCACATGGTGATTCTGTTTATTTAGGCTGGTGTTGCCCTTCAGCTCTCCGATATGCTCCATTGGTCTTTCTGTTCTTTCACTGAAGTTTATGCTGTTTTGTTACTATGGCTTGGTAGTATATTTTACTATCTGGTAGAGTAAGTCCTGCTTATTGTTGTTCTTTTTCATAGTGGATTTAGGTATCTGTGAACTTTTCTTTTCTATATGATATATTTTTTTCTTTTTTGAGACTGAGTCTCACTTTTCGCCCAGGCTGGAGTGCAGTAGTGTGATCTTGGCTCACCGCAACCTTTGCCTCCCTGGTTCAAGTAATTCTTCTGCCTCAACTTCCTGAGTAGCTGGGACTACAGGTGCATGCCACTATGCCTGGCTAATTTTTGTATTTTTAGTAGAGACGGGGTTTCACTGTATTGGCCGGGCTGGTCTTGAACTCCTGACCTCAAGTGATCTGCCTGTCTTGGCCTCCCAAAGTGCTGGGATTACAGGCGTGAGCTACTGTGTTTGGCTGTATATGAATTTTGAAATAAATGCAATAGAATGAGTTCTTCAAACTATAACTGAATTTTGATTGGAATGTTATTGAATTTATAAATCAAAATTAAAGAACTAACATATTTTTGGTAAGTTATTGAATTTATAAATCAAAATTGAAGAACTAACATATTTTTGGTAAGTTATTCCATCTAGGAGCTTTTACTGTCTCTCCATTTTTCTCAGCATCTTTCATGTAGCTTATTAGAGTTCAATGATTCTCCATAGAGGTACAGGTGTTCTTGTTCATACTTGAAGCCAATAGAAGATGAAGACAAATAATATACACAACCTATAAAATGATTTTAAAATAAAAATTGAGGGTTTAGCCGTTGTTAAAGTAGTAATATCCTTTGATTATTTATGTTAGAAGAGATCTTAAAGATAATGTCAGAGACTCCAACATTTTGAGTATCCCTAATTCTAAAACTTGAAATCTGAAATACTCCAAAACCTGAAACTCTTTAAATGCTGACATAAAGTTCAAAGGAAATGATCATTGGAGCATTTCGGATTTTGGATTTTTGCATTAGGGATGCTTAACCGGTAACGCAAATATTCCGAAATCTAAAGAAAATCCCAAATCTGGAACACTTCTGCTCCCAAGCATTGCAGATAAGGGGTACTCAACCTGTATAAATAAGAAAACTAGTCATCAGTGAGGGACTAGTTTTTTGTTGTTGTTGTTGTTGTTTTAATATTATAAGGAATGACTCGCTCAAGATTACAGAGTTAGACAGTGAGAGAACTGTCTAACTCTGCCTTTCTTTCTCTTGGTAGAGTTAACGTTAAGGTTTGCTTATGCTTCCAGACAAATTAGATTCTTTTTTCAGTGATGATCACACAAAGAATGATTGACCTGCCAAAACCATAAGACAGAAAGGGGGAAAAAAAATCTCTTGAGCAGCTTTTTGTTTTCTTATTAGTAATGGCATGAGTTAGCATTTTGGTTCATTTTTTAGCAATTATGTCCTGCATTCTGGCTGTGGTTGATAGTGACTTTTAAAAAAATAGATATGGTGGTACTTGCACAAAATAATTGTCACACATTAGCATGTTAATGAAGTGTTAGGGTGCTAAGAATGGCTAGCACACTAAAACAGGAGAGAAAAGATCCATCCTCACTGCTGCATCAGCCAGACTACACAATCCAAATGGAAGGCACGGCTCAGATTGACTGGCAGGGCATTCTGCATTATTGACATGCATTTTCTTCCTCTCCCCACATGCATGTTGAAACTTAGTTTTTGCTGTCTTTAACCCATCTAATTTTCCTCCAAATAAGTTGGTTTGGGGATAGAAATGAGTGCTTTTTCTTTTTTTCAGACAGACAGCAGAACTCATAAGGGAATAATTACAAGACTAATTCCTCTGTTTTAATGACATCAATTGAATAACATTAAAAAGTCAAAGCCCATATGATTTCATAGCATTTTAACTCTGAGCATTTGAATCTAAATAACATGTCATTTTGCTATATGTCTGTGTAGTAGGGCCATTAACTTAAAACTAAATTCACTCTGTGTGTGTGTGTGTGTGTGTCTGCACGCGTGCGCGTGTGCGTGCCTGCCTGCCTGTCTGTTTCTGGAGCTAGTCATGTTGATGGTGGCAGAGAGAATTCTTGCATGTTTCCTGAAGGTTGGAGAAAGATGAGTATGCTTTTGAAGCCAACATGGATACTACTATACCTTATAGGAAAACACAGAAATGCTACTGATCCACCATATGGCCAAGGTACTCCTGATCCACATCTTAAGGGTCAGCCTTTCTTCTGAATTTCAGTTTCATATTTCTACCCACTTGTTGGGAGTTCTTTACCCAGCTGTTCCCTGTCTACCTAGATTCCATCAGGTCAACACATCAAAACCCAAGTTCAGTGTCTTTCACTAAAACCCAGACCCCCTTTAGAACTCTCCATTCCTGGCCGGGCGCGGTGGCTCAAGCCTGTAATCCCAGCACTTTGGGAGGCCAAGGCGGGTGGATCACGAGGTCAGGAGATCGAGACCATCCTGGCTAACATGGTGAAACCCCGTCTCTACTAAAAATACAAAAAACTAGCCGGGCGTGGTGGCGGGCGCCTGTAGTCCCAGCTACTCGGAGGCTGAGGCGGGAGAATGGCGTGAACCCGGGAGGCGGAGCTTGCAGTGAGCCGAGATCGCGCCACTGCACTCCAGCCTGGGCGACACAGCGAGACTCCGTCTCAAAAAAAAAAAAAAAAAAAAAAAAAGAACTCTCCATTCCTCTAAGTGTTAGCAACACACTCAGGTTTATAAGCCAATCCCTCACCATGTCTAGTCCACCAAGTCCTGTTTGTGAATGCCCTGGAGCATCACACAGGCTTATACGTTTCTTCTGCTCCTGCTCCTGTCCCTTAATGCAGTGCTCATCACCTATGCCAGCAGGCCTGGGCTCCTGCTCTCCGTCTTTTTATCCAGCCATCTTGCAAGCTTCTGGCCCAAAGCTTACCTGGACTCTGGTGTGACCATTTGTTAACTGTTTACCTTGGGCAGCTTATTTAGCTTTTATAAACCTATTTGTGTTCTTCTATCAAGTATAAACAGTAACAACTTGATGGCTTGTTTGGAGGCTGAAGGACGTAATGAATGCACACAGTGCCTGGCGTGTAATCGGTGCTCATGTTGTATTACCCTCCATGGTAATTTCTTTCAACACTGATTTCTTTCTTTTCCAGAAATATAAGCTCCTTCTTGCTGTTTGTCCCCAGAGCTCCTTTTCCCCTCAGCTCAGATTTCACCTTCTTGATTACACAATCCAAAATAGCCTTGCCCAGCTCTGTCCCCATACTCTCCAGCATATCACGTTTATATTCTTGCCTTTTTAAATCTATCTCTGACGTTATCTTTCATTTGTTTGCCTGACTTTTAAAATAATCTGTCCTTTCCCCCATTTGAATGTAAGCTCGGCAAAAGAAAGGGATGTGTCTGTCTTCTTTGCAGCTGTAGCCCAGGATGAAGGAGTCAGCCTTAGCTATCTTTTTAAGACTTATGAGTCAGAACTCAGGCTTCATACACAGAGGCGCCAAGCCCTTAAGCCATTTGGGTACACAGTGGCTGTAGCAGGAAATGGAAGAGATGAATCTTCTAAAACTGAAGGTATAGCTGTGTAGGAGATGAGAACCTCCCTATCTACCTTGATTGGCCCTTGGGTTTTATACCTAGAAGAATCATCATTGTAAGGCAAGACCCGAATAACTTAATATAGTCTAATTTTTCTTTTTGCTGGATCAGATAGAGATGGACTTTCTTATGATATGTTCTTATAGCCCTCCCATTCTTGGCCTAGGCTTTTCTATAGCTGGGCTCTGATCCCTGCTGAGGCCTCAACCTGCCTTGTCCATTACCAGGACCTTAATCCCTGTTTGTAATCCTGCTTACAGGCCTTTTAATCCTTTGAGATTGACCACAGATTCAAACCTTGCTTGTCCTCCTCCTGGCCCCTACCTCTCCCTAGCCTACTTCTCTGGGCCGTGCCTCCCTCCCTGTCTGTGTAACCCTAAGAAGGCCTGCACCATCACTTTGCCACTTTTTTCTCTGATTCAGTGGACAAAGAGTAAGCATTTGCTTTGTATACTGTGTACGTCCTTTCATTTCCAGTCTAGTGTATTTAACCGGAGTGAAATAGCACATGGATCCAGCCCACTGTGTAGGTTAAAACTGTGGTCTCCACTCCTTCAGCACCTCTCTTCTCACCCTACCTTCAAATTTTCCTGCCACTGAATCTTTCTCGGTGACCACTGTGTATATAGTGCTGTCTGCTGAGAAATGTTCAATGCTTCCCCAGCCACTGAAGGATACGCTTGAACTTCTTAGCTTCACATTCAAGGCTTGCCCAGTCTGAATTGCACTTAGTTGCCCATCATGATTCCTA
Organism: Macaca nemestrina; assembly: GCF_043159975.1. Classification (NCBI taxonomy): domain Eukaryota; kingdom Metazoa; phylum Chordata; class Mammalia; order Primates; family Cercopithecidae; genus Macaca; species Macaca nemestrina. Next base: position 162,092,173 of record NC_092129.1, on the reverse strand, counting down.
CATGAAGACTTACCCTGCTTCCCCCAGACCCACAAGACGCATCTTTTAGCTTAGGCTGCAGCTACATCTCTGCCAGGAATGACCCTCCTGCTCCCTGGTGTATATTCAAGCCTGACTTGCAATTTAGTTCACAGTTCAAGTTCTGGTTGCTCCAGGGAGTTTCTCCAACTGTGACCACGCCTTCCTCTTGAACGCTTCTCTTTTCTGCTACCCCTTGTACTTGGTGGGTGGCTCTATCTTCTTCGCACTGCCCCTCATCTCCAGATGAGTAGATTGGGCCTCTTCACTTGGCTTGAAAGCCCCTTAAAGATGGAATTTTGTTTTCTTCCTCTTCAAACTTTCATTGTTGTAAATATTGCAACTCTTGTCAGTTGTTGCTGAAGATCATGATATTTGCCATTTTGGGGGGTATTATCTTTTATATGTTGCACTGGATGTTTTTTATGTATTATCTCATTAATTCTCCAATTATCCTATGACATTATACATGTATTTTACAAGAGAAAATTAAAATTTATTTTACTCTGCTAATAGTTGGGGAAGGCTGGTTTCAAAGGTCTGTTGGATTTTAAAGCATGTACTCTTTCCATCATTCACTGATGATGGCCCAAAGTAGTATGCATTTAAAATTTGGGAATAGATAGCAGGAAAGGAGAATGAGGTTTCTAATGTGATCTGAACACTACTCTGGAACCTGTTACCAGAGACAGGGTAATAAAGATGGGGAAAGGCTCAAAGCCTGTCAGCAAAACCAACACACAGACACACACACACACACACACACACACACACACACTTCTTTATGTAAAGCTGCTTTTAAGTTTTTGTTTTCCCATAAGAAGATGAATGGGCAGGAATTTAATCAAATCAGCAAATGGAAAACATTGACAAATAGATAAGAAAATATCATTGATAATATCTGAAATATATTTTAGCCAGTGGTTTTCAAGATTCTCTTTAAACCTTTTTCCTTAGGGAGCTTTACAAGTAAGAAAACAATTTTTGACTTCTTTATTCTACACTTTCTTAAGAATCAGCTTGTTTAGTGGAAAGAACCTGTTGGTTTTAAAGCACGTCAAATGTGGTTTTAGATTTACATTGAATACAAGAAGAGAGGGATATAAGTGTAATTTCTAAAACAATTGCTTGGAAACTGAAACAATAAAATCACAAGTTTTGAATTTATCTTTAACATCTAACAGATTTCTCGTATATATATATGTGTGTGTGTGTGTGTGTATCCTTCTGTATTCTTTGTGTGTGTGTGTGTGTGTGTGCTTTTTACCAAAGTTTATATTCTATGTGTTCATCCAAATTATTGATCTGGGTCATTCACTTATAATATAAACTTAATAAGAGCAGCCGATGCTTGTGATGCATGTTTTTGTGCATATACATTATAGTTTTCTATAATTTAATTATTGCCATCATCAGTTTAGAAGCCCCAGGAAACAGACATCGTGATCACAGAACCACTGAACCCAAAGTATATCTTGATGTCAACTTTTGATGCAAGATTTTAAGACGGGAAAAGCACTGGAATAGAATTTTCAGAAATTTAGGGCAAGCAATTTTACCCTCCCAGGACCTAGGTTCCAAAAAAACAAAATTAGAGGATTAGACTAGATGGTCTTTAAGTAAGTTTCCTTCGGCTTAAAATTCTTTAGAGTCTATGCCTTTATGTCTGCTTCTTGCCTCATTAATCTCTCCTGCAAAAGAAACCTTATGTCTGACAACATCTGAGGAAATTAAGATAGCATGTTTGTAAGAATTGGAAAGACTGTTGAATGAAGTGGTTATTTCCTTCTTACTGTGTTAATGACAGCAGTGTCTTGAATATCAGGGAATGAATGCATCAAAGCCTCTCACTAGTCCTGTGGTAAAGAAGTTAAAAAAAAAAACCCTGAGTAATTGGATTTTATCTGTCCATTTATGATCAAGAGTGGTTTAAAAATGGGATGGTGTGGGAGGCTGAGGCAGGAGTATCTCTTGCACCCAGGAGGCAGAGGTTGCAGTGAGCCAAGATCACACCATTGCACTCCAGCCTGGGGGGAAAAAAAAAACAATGGTGATTGCCCCAGAGTTTTTGTAACTCACAATAACTAAAAACGATATTATTATTATAATGTGCCTAGTAAAGCACACATTTATTATATGCTTGCTTTATGCAGGGCATTCTATCCAGGATTTACTTAACATTAAGTTAGTATTACAGTATTATCCCCATTTTTCAGATTAGAAAACTGAGGTTTAGCAAGATTGACTTCCTCACAGTTGTACGCAGAGAGAGAGTTGTAGGACCACAATTCAGTTGTCCATTAGATCATGAATCCTGGGTTCTTTAGTTCCTCTGTCACAATAGCCCTGTTCAAATGTTTAGTAGCTCCATGTTGCTCGGGACAGCCAGGCTGGAAAGCCTAGATATAGAGTGTTTCCATCACTGCAGAAAGTTCTATTGGACAGCAATGATCTAGGGTCATGTTGTGTCCTTTTATATCAATACCATATTTTCTGCTTGAAATATTATTTACAGGTTCAAGATCCAGCACTCTGTTTTTGTCATTAGCTATGGATAGTATGGGTGCTGAAACTCACTACCAGATCTTTTCTGGTGTTATGACTTAATTAAATGAATACTAATGAAGGCACACTTCTATAAGAAGTGTGAAAACACTGTTTGCACCTGACAAACTCAACTCACTGTTATGTCTGTCAAGGTACAAGAATGCAAATTGTAAAGTGCTAGACAAAGGCCTTTTCTATCATCTTCTCATTCTTAAAATTAGGGGCGAGCAATACCAACAGAGTGAAATGAATATTTTTTCAATTGTACTTTTCCTTCCTAAAATACTCATAGAACAGCCTGATTCCCGTGATTTTTTTTTTTTTCAATGATGGGTTGCCTTTATAAAGGAGCCTAATATTATATGCAAAATATTCCAGTTTGTGGAAAATCAAATGACACAATGCTTTAAAACACAGACATCTTTAGATTATTGCGCCCTGCTACTGTCTCAGTGATTTTGAGAGCCCGTTGCATGTTCGGTCGGTTATAATTGAATTGTAATTCCAGTTTCAAAATTTTTCTTCCATTCCAGATTTTAAAATGGTTTTGAAGCAGGATTCGAGTGGTGGTTTTTGTTTGTTTGTTTGTTTGTTTGTTCTCTACTAATTTAGCCTCCTAGAGCCATTCTGTCCAATATGGTGGTCCCTGAAAATCTATGGCTATTTAAATTTAAAGTAAAATTGATTGACAATAGATAAAAGTAAAAATTTAGTTCCTCTGTCACAATAGCCCTGTTCAAATGTTTAATAGCTCCATGTTGCTCGGGACAGCCAGGCTGGAAAGCCTAGATATAGAGTGTTTCCATCACTGCAGAAAGTTCTATAGGACAGCGATGATCTAGGGTCATTGTGATGATCTGCTTTTGATAATCTGTTAAATTGGGTTAAAACAGTATGAATTGGGTTATTGCCATAAAAGGTAGCCAGATCTGATAGCTGGAAGAGGTTCCGGCATGCGTAATGTGCTTTGGAAACTCTGGGAGAGCGACATATTATGTGTTTGCTCTAGTGTATATAACGGTGTTGGTCGCTGCCAACTTTACCTGGTTTCAGAATCTGTATTCTAAATAGCTATCATTTTATTAAATACACTGACCGTGGCACTCACTGGTTTTGATTGTTGTTTCTCTGGTGAGTGGACCACGTAAAGAGCAGCCACAAACTCAAGCTAATTTAAAAAGAAATCCTAAGGCAGGGAGTCTTAAGTTACAGAACTACTTGTTTAAGTTCATTTTGTAGTCAGGAGATTGTCCTACAGAAATTCACCCTTGAAGGCCTCAGGGAGTTCAGCAAGCCTGTCTGGTGGCTGTCTGTCTAAGTTCCTTGAGGCAAAAAGAAGAGACAATGGATCCTTGTGTTTTTGACAGCTTTATTGAATGTATTCAGTCCCAAGTTCTGAATAATTTGCTTAACTAGAGATATTTTGCACAGTGAGTAAAATTTTCTTAGTATGAAATTTAATCCTCATAGTATCTTGAGAATAATTTTAACACTTGCCAGATCTCTCTATCTACTACCCAGCTCTGGGTAAATGTCCAAATGCCTTTACTTGTTGAAAAGAACTCTACTCTGCATTGCTGATTTGTTATTCCTAGTAACAGCCAGGAAGTGCAGAAAATATACGTGTTTTAAAAAAATAAGGAAGATGATTGGTTTTAATGTTTCTCTTGATCTTGCTCCCTTCAAGCATATAATTATTGACCAGTTTTCTCTCCCAATTCTTATGTTTCTCCTCCATTGATGGGCAAATAGAACAGTGTTTGAAAGATCATTTACAGATTGCACAGTTAGCTCAATGGTAATAAAAAATGACTGGATAAGGCTCACCACCAAGGGCTTACATGAAATTGAATGTGAACTTGGAGAACAATTTTGTGTTCAGCCAGCTCTGGTTGTTCTTTAACATCTTTTATGATTATACATTTCTTCATTTAAAATTGTTTGCTGTAAGGTTTAATAGGAAGTGTTTTCTTCGTTAAGATGTTGTTCTGATTCTGTCCCCCTTTTTGTAACCAGACTCCACGCGTATTATAAGCATGAAGAAACAGTCACTGCAAAGGCACCAGTGAGCCCCTTCCTTTAAGAGATCTATTTATAGAGAAACGCTGAAGCAGGAGAGAGTGGGTGGGTTCATGTCTCCTGTGATATAATCTTGCCTTCCTGTGTTTGGGAGCTCACAAAGGATGACAGCTGTTTATCATCCTTCCACATTTCTATCCAGTGTAAACCTGGTTGGGCTAAAATTTAGAAAGCTTCTGCAGTCAATCAAGAGTGCATGCCCGAGAGCCCACATAGCAGATGGGCTTCACAACATTGACTATCCTAAAAGTTTTCTCTCCTTAAATTATAACCTTACCTACTGCAGTTGCCATCCTTGAAACTGGCTCTTCTGAAAGTGGCAAATTATTTAGGTTGCATTAGTTTGATAGGTTTGGTTTTAAACAAGCCGAATAATTAGGTTAGAATAATCATCTCTATTCACCTCTTTTTGCAAATGATTTATCAAGACTTGAACAGCAACTGAGCAACTCTTCTTGAAAAAAAATGGGAGGATAATGTTTATTTTGCAGTATGGTGGTGTTTTAAAATTTGTTTGTTTTTTTTGGCAGCTCAGAACAGAAGAGAAATATAAAATGGGAGATGCTAGGTTTCTAAGTAGCGGTTGTCCCATGGTTAAGCTGAAGTGCTTTCTTAACATAAGGGTTTATAGGAGTGAATGAAGGTGGGCAAGGAAAATATTGACTATATGCGATTAAAATAACACTGATGAAGTTCTAGATCTCATTCTGTGGCAAAGGAAACTGTGAGTATACATGCAAAAAACCAAAAAACAAAAAAAGAAGGTTATGCAAAGTTTGGGTTTTCTTTGTTCTTAGTTCTTGCTTGGGACTTTGAGGAAAATGGAATGTATTTCTCTTTTCTATTTCACTTGATTTTCTAATCTTTCGTATTTGGCCAGCTACTTTCTGAGAACATATTGTACACATGTTCTGATGCTGTTTGAAGGCCCTGTGAGAGACAAGAGTTGATTGAAAGCTCTCAGTTCTCCTGAAGTGGGTGGCCAAAGAGCTGAAACTGAACAGCTGCTGTACACCCATTGAACTTTTGTCATTTATAAATTATTTTCCATGCCATCTGGAGCAAGAATGGTGCCATGGTTTAGAGAAACTCTTTGTGGGGTGCATTCATATCCAGTGCTTATATAGCTTGCTTATTCCCACATTCAACTGAAGTTTTAAAATCTTTATTTGCTTGGAGGCTTAAGGATGTGAGTAAATATGAGTGATTTCTTTAAATGTTATATGAAAAAACACCACCTCCACCTCTACCAACGTTTTTCCCTCCCTCTCTCCTTTCCAGTGACTGCATCCTGCCTGCTTTCAGCTCCAGTGGAAAATGCATTAATCCCAGAGTCTCCGTGAGGTTTCCTGTTTGATGACATAATCAGAAAATCCTCCTCACATTGCCCTTGGGGTTGCTGTCTGGATGTTATGTTGTCTTGGTGGGCGTAACTCAGCCATCAAAAAAATCAGCACAGGCCATAAACTCAGGACCTGAAATGCATTAATATGATGTTAAATGAAATAACGCTGTGGGTATGTCTGCAGCACTGGTAGGGAATTTCATTAAACTGCAGATTCTCCCTGGCATCAGATGCATTGGCTGGTGACTCTGGTACATATGGCTGGAGCTGCTGCAATGCCACTAGCAGGAGGTATTTGAACTGCTCCAGTGTAAGCTGTTAGACTACATCTTGTGGAAAAATACCACACACCCTTGACTACCAGAGTTTGGTAGTGTTGATTTAAGTAGTTCTTCCCTTCCATTCCCCTCTGGGGCAGCCTGTTTACCTAATACGTTTCGCCTTTGGTGTTGATCACAGGAAGCTGCGAAAAAGAAAACTAGTGGGAAGAGTCAGAAATAGAAGATGAGGATACACTTTAAAATGAGGAAAGCAAAAGATGGCATCTGACATGTAAAGTGGGTTTTAAAAGTTCTGAAGATAAGATATTGTGAGGCAGAAACTTCAGTATCTGTGAATATAGTTAGAAAGAAGAAACCTTGATATAAAAGTGGAACCAAGAATAGGATATTTAGATATCAAAGGGCATGTACAGTTTTACAAGTTTAGAAGATATTGGCATAGGAAGTTGAGCATATGCTTAAATATGGATTTCCTTTGCTATTTGGAGAATTTATATTTTTTATTGTTTTGGTAGGCTGCCATAACCCTCCATTTGGTTGTCTTGGATGGAATACCTCTTGCCTTGGATCTTGGAAATCCAAGCTTGATTGGCACCTGGTCAGGATGAGAACAAGGAATGGGCCTCTTAGGATGTTTCACAAGTTCTAGAAGCTGCCTCCATGATCCTCCCTCCTGTTATTGTACCAGACTCTTTCTTGCATGTGTCTAGCTGTGGGTGGAGAGAGGTGGTCGGGGAGCTGGTGGGAGAAGCAGGCAAGATACTGCTTGATAGAGCTTCACTGGAGAGAAGTTAAAGAGGAAGGAGAGGTCTAAGCTCCAGCCAGTTGAAAGCCTGGGGCGACGTCACTATTCCTACTTCCTTATGTCAGAAATGTCCTTGGGTTTTCCATATTGTATTCCAAGCAGCAGGACACCCTTGACAGATGCTTCTCCTGTGTTTGGGGAATCTGGACTAATATAACACTAGGAAAGAGAAAATTGTATTTCTTTATCACTACTGTGAATATTGTTGTTTTTTAAAATTTACAACTGACTACTGAATAAACTCTAAAACTTGGAATTCTGGATTTCAGCCTCTGTGATCTGTTTTCTTGTATAGTTCTGTGATGGTTACATGACCAAGCTGTGAGCATTTCCTCTCAAAACAGCTTCATTTAAACCATCCTATGCCTTGTACTAGAATAATGCTACCCCAGAGCGGGAAAGGCTCTTAAAGATCACATCTAATGGGTGAACCTCTTTACCCAGGTGTGTTGTGACAAGAGTTGGGGGAGACTATGATCCTTTTTATTCTAGATATGTAGCACGGCCTGGTTGTATTAGTGAATGTACCATCTCACACATCATATTGAGCTGAATGTTTCAGGACATCCTTGGGGACAAAATGTTACCTATATGGGCACACTGGGAATCTATTTGAAGTTATCAATCAGATATTGCTTCTTGCTTCTGCTTGTCAAAATCTTTTTGAATCCTGCATCTATAGCTGTTGCCTGTCCCAGGTTTTGGTCCCAATGTGAAGTCAAAAAGACTCGATACATGAGGTTAAATCCTGGCTTTACTGTGTTCCGGCTTTGTTACATTACATGAATAATTTAACTGCAGTAAGCTTCAGTTTTCTCATTTGTAAAATGGAAAATAAAATGTTCTACCTCCCCTGTCGAATAGTTGTGAAGGTAAAGAATAATAGTGTGCATAGAGATGTTTGAAAAAATAAAGCACCACATAAATATTAGTTTTAATTAAGCAACCTGAAAATATGATAAATATTCTTTCTTTGGCTTCATCCAGATCATTTGTTTTTAAAAAAAATGATGAAGCAAAGGGACCAAGGACAAAACCCTGTCTCTAGGGACCTTCCAGAGAGTGGCACTGATTGGATGTTGACAGCCTTTGGCTCATGTGTTTATTAGTCTAATAAACTGCCCTAGCCTTCTGCCCATATTTTCACATCATGTCCTTTAAGTTGTCCTGGGAGCCCCTGTCAGATTCCTTACTCAGGTTCAAATATATTATGTCCACAGTGTTTCCCTGATCTGCCAGGCTACCAGCCTTGTCAGAGAAGGAAATGAGGTTTGTTTCATCCCTATTGAACCCACACTGTCCGCCAGGACTGATGCTTTCTTTTCTGAGTAGTCACAAACCATTCTTTTAACACTCTGCCAAGAATCTTGTCCAGGATCAACAGTAAACTCACTGGTGGTGTGCAGTATTGGGATTCTCTTTTCCTTTTTGTTTTTCTTTCTTGTCTTCTTCAAAGTGGGAACTCATTTCCCCCATCTCCAGTCTTCTGGCACCAGTTCTGTTTCTCCATCAGTATTTCCAGGAAGGGGAATTCGAGAGCAGTTAACTTTTGCTTGAGTCCAGGTTGCAGTCACACTGACATTTGGTGGCTCATCTCATTTTTGCTGAGGTTGTGGTAAATACTTAGCAGCAGTGGGATGTGTTTACTGCTCTAAATTCATAATAGTTTAAATCCATGTAATGGGAAGACCTTAGAAATATATTCCTACCTAATATAAATGCATTTTAAAATCCAGTGTTGTTTTTAGTTCCCTTATGAAAACAAAACCAACAATTTCAAAAGCTAGATTTTTTTTTTTTTGTACTGAGGAGCCCCAGACAGCCCATTAAATACAATTTTTAGTTTGCCTGGTTAGTATGGGCATGAAAAAATAATATAATTTAAAATAATATATTCTTAAAGTTTTGTTCTAAACAATAATACTAATAAAAATTGCTACTTAGTGAAGAGCTATTGTATTCTATGCTGTATATCCGATATTTTACCTTTATTACCTTATGTAGTGCAATTACTCTGCAAGGCTAAGGGTTTGCACATTTTGGAGATGAGAAAACTGAGGCTCAGACAGCTTTAGTACAGTGCTTAATAAGTGCCAAACTGGAATTTGAATTTAGATCACCTGACTGCAGAGCCTCAGATTTTTCCATTACAGCACAGCATAGCTTTAAATGATGTTTTCCATTTGACTTTTAAATTTTTAACTTATTTAGTATTATGATAACCATGCTGAGTGACCTTTAACTTGGGCCATCTCAGTGGGAATTGCTTAAATAAAGCTGTATTTTATTAATAAGTAGAGTGATGAGTGAGTTGGACTGCTTTAAAAATTTCTAAACTAAAAAAAAAATTTCCGATGAAAAAAGAGCTGCTGTTATCAATTGGTGGTCATAAGTGGAGATTTTGCTTTATTTATCTATTTTTTTACAAATCCATTAACGGTTCTTTTCTTTAACACCCCATCAATCAACACAGATTCTCCCATTTATAAGGATACCTCACTGAAAGAAATCAATTCTCCTTTGTCATTTTGACAGGAATTAACTAAAAAAATGGGTTAATCCAGAATGCAACAGGAAAATGCCTGCAGGGGCTACGACTAAAACCTAATTTTGTAAAATCAAAATTGTCATAAGAATATTTCGCAGTTGGCCAGGCGCGGTGGCTCACGCCTGTAATCCCAGCACTTCGAGAGGCTGAGGCAGGTGGATCCGTTGAGGTCAGGAATTCGAGACAAGCCTGGCCAATATGGCAAAAGCCTGTCTCTATGAAAAATACAAAAATTAGTCGGGTGTGGTGGTGGGCACCTGTAATCCCAGCCACTCGGAAAGCTGAGGCAGGAGAATCGCTTGAGTCTGGGAGGCGGAGGTTGCAGATCTGAGATCACGCCATTGCACTTCAGCCTGGGAGACAGAGCGAGACTCTGTCTCAAAAAAGAGAAAAAAAAAAAAAAAAGAAGAATATTTCACAGTTGATGATAACAAAGGGCTTTGTCTCTATTCCATAGTAAAGATTAATTTGCTGTTCCAGTGTGAGAGTTTAACACTACTTTTGTCTTTTCATTGCGGCATTCTCATCCCATTGCCCAATGCTATAGAAAGGCTCGAGATAGTGTAAGCTCTGTTTCCCAAGGCTTGGTTTGGAATTTAAACCATTTTAATAGGGAACTGTATAAGAAAATTTCATGTAATGCCTGAAAAATGTACAGTTTCAGATCTGGTGCATGAGGCTGTTTGCTGGCTCTAATACAGGATTCTTGTAAGAGTGACCCATAAGAATCTTTGGAAAGGAGAGTTTTCATTAACACAGGCTGTTCAAAGCCATGTTTGAACCAGTAGGAGCCCAACAGCTCTACACACACAGTATTACTAACAGTGTATTGTCAGAGGGTAATTAACCCAAGAGCTGCATCTATAAAGTCTTAGTTTGAAATCTGATTGCTAACACGTGAATACTTACCATGATTATGGCCAAAATTAGAGCTTGTTGTTTTTATAATACTTATAGAAATTCATTTTTAAATAACTTTAAAAATTAAACATTAATATCCTCTCTACTTAGCTGTGTGATACAAAGTGTTCAGGAAAATTTATGTCTCTTGTAGTTCATGTTTATCCCTAGGCTGAAAAACTTTAAACCATTTTTAGCCCCGTCCTTCGAGGATATTGCCTAGCTTTTTGATTTATATAATTTAGATTATGTAGGTCAATTCGTTGACTAGAAACTCATCTAAATAAGGTTTACTTCTGAATCTTGGTGTTTAAATAGCTTTGGGGGAAAATGTGGTTCACCAAATGGTTTTTTCTTAAGGCAGTAAGCATTGAGTGTTTGTTTTTTCATTAACTTTTTTTTTTTTTAAATGTTAAGTTATCCTTTTTAGAAATATCAAAGTCATTTTGTATGTTTGTTTCTTCTGTAGTACATTGGGAAACCTTTGGAAAATAGGTTTATGTTTTTGTTGTTTATAGCCATTATAATATAAACCTTGAGGCTGGACAATCTTTCTGGATTTTTTTTTTTTTTTAATTTTACTTTAAGTTCTGGGACACATGTGCAGAATGTGCAGATTTGTTTTATATGTGTGCCATGGTGGTTTGCTGCACTTATTGACCTGTCCTCCAGGTTTCTTCCCCTTGCCCCCAACCCTGGATATTTCTTTTTCTTTTTTTTTTTTTTTGAGACAGAGTCTTGCTCTGTTGCCCAGGCTGGAGTGCAGTAGCATGATCTCAGCTTGCTGCAAGCTCTGCCTCCTGGGTTCACGCCATTCTCCTGCCTCAGCCTCCTGAGTAGCTGTGACTACAGGTGCCCGCCACCACGCCCGGCTAATTTTTTTGTATTTTCAGTAGAGACAGGGTTTCACTGTGTTAGCCAGGATGGTCTTGATCTCCTGACCTCGTGATTTGCCTGCCTCGGCCTCCCAAAGTGCTGGGATTACAGGCGTGAGCCACCGCGCCTGGCCGATATTTCTTAAAGAAGTATCAAATACCATTCCAGTTTAATTTGCCATAAGTTTTAAACTCTTTTCTCGGTCTCTTGATATCTCTCAATACTCAATTCCTACAGGTACAGCAAGTGATTACTATTTGGTTTTGAGTATGAGATGTTTAAAAAATGGTAAAACTCTAAGGTACAATTATATGATTACACTATTCTCATCCTCTTTGAGTCAACACTTTGGGTAAAGAACAATACTTGTGTTCCTAAAAATAAATACTTTGTCCATTTCCCCATGAATAGTAATCAAACTTTTACCTGATTAAATAAGTTCTTTTTTTTTTTTTTTTTTTTTTTTGAGATGGAGTCTCACCCTATTGCCCAGGCTGGAGTGCAGTGGAACGGTCTTGGCTCACCACAAACTCTGCCTCCTGGGTTCAAGTGATTCTCCTGCCTCAGCCTCCCAAGTGGCTGGAATTACAGCCATGCGCCACCAGGCCTGGCTAATTTTATGTTTTTAGTAGAGGCAAGGTTTTACCATGTTGGCCAGGCTGGTCTCGAACTCCTGACCTCAGGTAATTCACCCAAAGTGCTGGGATTACAGGTGTGAGCCACTGTGCCCGGCCAAATAAATTATTTTAGCAGTTCTATAAATGACTGATTTTTTAATTTTTAATTTTTATTCTTTTTGAGACAGGTTCTCACTCTGTCGCCCAGGCTGGAGTGCAGTGTTGTGGTTATGGCACAGGTCACTGCAGCCTTGACCTCCTGGACTCAAACAATCCTCTCACCTCAGCCTGCCAAGTAGCTGGGACCACAGGCGTGCACCACTGTGCCTGACTAAGTTTTGTAATTTTTGTAGGGACGGGGTTTTGCCATGTTGCTCAGGTTGGTCTCGAACTACTGGGCTTAAGCAGTCTGCCCACCTTGGCCTCCCAAAGTGTTGGGATTACAGGCATGAGCCACTGCCCCCAGCCCTGAATTTTTTTTTTTTTTTTTTAAAGTAAGAGACAAATTGTCACTATGTTCTACAGGCTGGAGCATAGTGCCAATTCACAGCTGTGATCATAGTGCACTACAGCCTTGAACTCCTGGACTCCTGGGCTCAAGCAATCCTTCTGCCTCAGCTTCCTGAGTATCTGGGAGTGCAGGTATGCAACTCAGTGGTGAATGTACCTATGCTAAATTAGGCTATTATTACTTCATTATTTTAATTCCAAATGCAAGATAATATGCTGGGCTGTTAAACAAGTTTCTATAATTTAAAAGGGATTGAGATCACACGAAGTATTCGCTCTGGCCATAGTGAAATTAAATTAGAAGTTAATAACAAAGCCATCAAGAAAATTCCCCACCTTTGATAATTAAACAACACACTTCTAAACAACTCATAGGTCAAAGAAGAAGTCAGAAGTACAATTAGAATAGGTTTTGCAATGATGGTGATATATATCCAAATATATCAAAATCTGGAAGAGATGCAGCTAAAACACTGCTTAGAGGGAATTTTATTTGCTTTAAATGGTTCTGTTAGGAAATTAAAAAGTAAGATTTTGAAGGTATACAAACATAGTTATTAAAACTATCAAGAAATGCCAGACAAAAATCAGAAGAATGGTTGCCCCTGAGGAAGGAAGGGATGTGATTTGGGAGAAACCCACAGAGGGGCTGCAAATGTTCAATTTCTTTAGCTGATGCATTATATTGGTGTCCATTACAAGCCGAATTTTATCCCTCTATAATTTATATGTTGAAGTCTCAACTCTCAGAATCTCAGAATGTGACTATTATTAGACATATGGCCTATAAAGAGGTGATAACATTAAAATGAGGCCATTGGCGTAAGCCCTCATCTAATCTGCCTGGTGTCCCTTATAAGATGAAGAAAAGACATCAGGGATGCTTGCGCCCAGGAGGACCACCATGCGAAGAGGCAGTAAGAGGGTGGCCATCTACAGAACAAGGAGAAAGACTTCAAGAGAAACTCACCCTGCTGGCACTGTGATCTTGGGCTTCCAGCTTCCAGCTTCCAGAGCTGTGGGACAATTTCTGTTTAAGTCCTGCAGTCCATGGTCTTTTGTTATGGCAGCCTTAGCAGACTAATACAGTATTCATATTTTAAAAAAGTTCTTTATCTTTACACACGTCATAAACATTTTTGTATCTATTCACTATAAGTCAATTGCAAATGAATAATAAATGGATAATGTCATGCTGAGCCTGAAAGTTGCCCTTCTGTATCAGAGTGTGTTAATGACATTTTCAGGACTCCAGTTTTAATGTTTAAACTATGGGAGTAGCTATGTGTAAATATTTAAAATGTGACAGACAGCACTATCACTTGCAGTGATTTTATACCTCCTAGTTGGGAGGTTAAATGAGAAAAACCTCGGTAAAGTCCTTATAATGTGTGCCTGGCATAATACGTGTTAGCTGTGATTATTACTAGTACTGTGTTTCTTATGCTTATTTCATTGCAGTTTAGTTTTCTTAAGAGGTATAGGCTCTAAAATGAATCTCATCTAGTAGACCTTGGGAAAAAGGTGGCGAGTTAAATTTGTAGAGAATATAGCTGTTTCCGCTGGCCTGAGGTTCAAACAGTTTAGAGTGAGATTGTGAGCACCCTCTTAGGGACAGATACATCTCTGTTCTGCCTCCAGCTTCAACACGGTTCTCTGCCTTTTGGGATTGGGCAGCAGCAGCAATAGATAATGAGAGAAAAATTTGTCACTCCAGAGCTACTTTTGCTTTTAGGATCACATCTGTGCTTTTTCCAGGACAAGGTAGAAAAGAAAGAGAAGGGAGGGTTTGGTGGTTTTGGGCTCTGGAGACCTAACTTTATGGACCTAAATGGCACACAGGCTGTGCATGTTTGTGTGTGTGTGTGTGTGTGTGTGTGTACACATATGTACGGGTATACTAGCATCAGGCGTACATAAATTATTTGCTGCGAGAATGTCATTAATAGCACATTGCTGTTGAATGAGAGATGAAAAGTGTACCTGAGCACCCTGTTATTATTGAGCAATGAGAATTAAGAAATTTCTCTCAAAATTCTCTGTCCCTAAATAAATCTCATTCTGCTTCTGCTTCTCCTCTCCTTCCTTCCCCAATTAGCTCTCTCACTCTCCCTCTTTATATCTTCCCCTCCCTCTCTCTCCAGTCCACCATAGTGCCTGGAATTGTGCAGTTTGATATTTGCTGTTTGGATTAAAGACCTTGTGGCCTTTTCCAAGTATTTCCTTTTAAATGATGAATATTCTTGGAAGGTGAGACATGGCGTCTCCCTGTGAAGGGTTGACGCATTCGATTGCTTTGGCATATGGTGGCTTGGACTGAGTAGAGGAGGGACGAGTGTTTTTGGAGAGGTATCCATTATTGGGGCTCTGTAGTCCTCATTCTAGGGTGTCTACTCCCAGGGACTTCACTTATCTGCTAGAGCATCTTAACTTTGTGTTTTTATTTTGATAACAATAATAAACTGATATCAACACATTCTGAATCATCTGAATGATAATTTCATAACAAGGTCATCCCATGAAACTGCAGCACCTGTGTTTATATTTGGGTCTGCCCCTAAATCTTTATGTCTGGCTAATGACTGACTCGTAAATGATGTATTTTCACCAAGAGTAGGCTAGATGACATCATTTTTTCTATGTCTAATAGTAAGAGTGGCATGAGAACTGTGCTGTCCTGCTGCCTAGCATAAGGAAAACACTCCCAGCTCACAAGAACCTTTGCCGTAGTCTCAGTGCCATTACCACACTGCAAGTGACCAGTTAGTTGTAGCCAAACCTCTTCTGCCACAATCCATGAGTATTGTTAAATTGTGTTTGTTTTATAACTTTTCTTGAATTTTTCTTATAAATTTATTTTGGTTTTGTAGTTGCCTAGGAGTTCCAAGCCTAAGGAGTTACTCCTGGTTGTGTTTGTACAAATTTTGAAAACCTAATACAATAACGTAAGTCAATAGTGGGAGTATGAGTAAACTTTTATAGACCACTTAGGTTTAAGAAATGTTAGTCGCGTGTGTAGCAGAGCCTGCCAGGCCTGCGTGAGGGCTGCAAGGAGGGATCCTGGGGAGGGATGGGAAAGGTGGAGGAGGTCAGGATGAGAGCCATGGATGCTTGAGCATAAAAGGATGGTGATTTTATAGGTGGCTGGAATAAATAAAGAGGAGCTAGAAAAGGATTTCAGAAAGCCCTCCCAAAATTTAACTGACTTCACAATTTGGCCTGTAGCTGGCTATCTTGGTCGATTATTAAATAATTGAAGGTAAACCTGACATCTCTCTTCTGGATTACTTAAAAAAATTCATTTTTAAAGCGATTCATTATGAAAATTGGGGTCAGTGACCTCTACAAATCAAGGTAAAATGGTGTCAGATCCTTTTTATTTAGCCACTGGTGGGTCTGTCACTTGCACAACAAAGAAATGGAGTGAACAACAGTTAGACGGGGAGGTGGGGGTGCCAGGCAGGTAGTCAGAGAGCTGACCCTCCTGCCTCATATGTTTGGTGGCACCTCACACTAATGCAGAGTTTATGTGCTTAAATGGTGCTGAGATAAAACTAGTTTTTGTATCCTTTATAGTTCTTTATTCACAAATCCTACTTTTAGGTGGATTCAAAGATGAACCAGTTTTATATGAAATTCAGGGAAACGGAATTGTATCCCCTAGTTTCTTCTGTGGTTGACAGAGCAGAAAAGGAACTTGAGCTAAATGACCTTAAAATCTGTTGTTAAGAGATTTTAATTTAATGGAAGTAGAACCCTCTCTAAATCTGAAAAATGCCAAAATCTTTTGAAAATGAACATAGGTTGGAAATTAGCATATTGGTGATTATCTCAATGAAATATTACTACATAGAAATAATGACAGCATGAACTAAAGCATGGGATGTTATGATTTCTGGGCCCTTGGGCTCTTTAGTAGACAATTGTCAGTCTTCACTGAACATTGGTAATAGTTGCTTGTAAACTGTGACTTTAAGTGAAACTATATATAACAAAGCCAGTTTTACCATAGGCTAATGGATATGGCATATTTTGGTCACAGAAACATCACCAGACATATAAACTAAGACCCAAAACACTTCTAATGTTAAACTTTGAAATAAATGTGAGCTATACATAGACTTAAAGATTATTAAAAACAAGTAAGATAATTCAGTTCAGGGTCACAGGTGACCGGGAACCTTACCCAGTACACAGCTCAGGATGGGCACCATCTCTGGAGAGGCCGCCATCCAATCACAGGGTGTGCTCACACACACCCACGCCCACCTACAACATAGGAACAATACAGACACGCCAATTCATCTGAGGTGCACAGCTCTGGGATGTGGGAGGAAGCCTGACTATTTGGAGGAAACCTATCATAGTCATGAGGAGAACATGCAGACTCCACCCAGACAGTGGCTCCCATCTAGGAACTGATTTTTTTTTTTTCTTATCATCATTATAACAAAACAATGTTGAACATGATGATGTTATTCCAGGACCTGCTCCACCAGGCAAATGTTTATCCTGCAAAATTCAGGCATTTTTATCACGAGAATGTGTTCATCAGACCACAATAAAATCTCAGAATCTCATTTTCTTAAATAAATAATAGAATCATCACTAGATTTCATCAGAGAAGATGTAAAATTACTTGTTTCTATATATGTGTATAAATATATTTTATTACATATATCTTTATATAGATGACAAATATATATATTTTGTATGTCTATCATGACTTTTCAATATATGCTATAATACAAAACTATTTTAATTTTATGTATTTACCATTTAATCCATTTAGTTTCTATATCCTGTGGCGGGAAATACTACAATGTGTGGGAATCTGGTCTTTCCATCTTCAGAGGGGACCAGGTTCTCATGGATGGCATTGACTTCCATAAGCTGCTTTGAAGCTGGATGTAGTTTGCAGTTTACACTCTGTCACTTCCACTTTATATCATTATCAGACAGCAAAAACCAATCCTTCTCAAAGGACAAGAGGAGCAGAGTGGGGGGCGGGGAGTAAGGGGAAAAATGAGACTTGACTTTTTTTTTGACATGGAGTCTCGCTCTGTCACCCAGGCTGGAGGGCAGTGGCACCATCTCAGCTCACTGCAACCTCTGCCTTCTGGGTTCAAGGGATTCCCTGCCTCAACCTCCCAAGTAGCTGGAATTACAGGCACACACCACCATGCCCAACTAATTTTTGTATTTTTAGTAGAGATGGGGTTTCACCATGTTGGCCAGGCTGGAGAGACTTAACTTTCAGTAAGTAATGGTGCTGAAAATTCATGTGCTAAATTAGCCACCACAAAATTTAGTCAGCCTAATAAAAAGGTAAAAAGAAAAGATATCAGGCTGGGTGTGGTGGCTCACGCCTGTAATCCCAGCACTTTGGGAGGCCAAGGCGGGCGAATCACGAGGTCAGGAGATCGAGATCAACCTGGCCAAGATGGTGAAACCCCGCCTCTACTAAAAATACAAAAATTATCTGGGCACAGTGGCACACGTCTGTAATCCCAGCTACTCGGGAGGCTGAGACAGGAGAATTGCTTGAACCCAGGAGGCAGAGGTTGCAGTGAGCCGAGATCATGCCACTGCACTCCAGCCTGGGTGACAGAGTGAAACTCTGTATTAAAGAAAGAAAGAGAGAGGGAGGGAGGGAGGGAGGGAGGGAGGGAAGGAAGGGGAAGGAAGGAAGGAAGGAGGGAGGGAGGGAGGGAGGGAGGGAAGGAAGGAAGGAAGGAAGGAAGGAAGGAAGGAAGGAAGGAGGGAAGGAGGGAGGGAGGGAGGGGAGAAAGAAGAAGGAAGGAAGGAAGGAAGGAAGGAAGGAAGGAAGGAAGGAAGGAAGGAAGGAAGGAAGGAAGGAAAGAAAGAAAGAAAAAGGTATCTTACAAGACATGAAAGATGTATGAGATCCAAAAGTAAAAACAAAAAGAGTTGTGCATGTGAGGTACAGGAGAAAACTAAGAAACAGCATGGAAAGAAAGAACAAATAATAATCAGAAATGTTAGCAAGTAGGTTTGAGTTTCAGATCTTTCCGTAAGCAACACCTTTTAAGACTTTGATAAACTAATTTACAGTTATTTGATAATGAAAAGAACTTCCGAATGTCTTGTTATTTGAAGAGTTTTTAATTAGGATAGAAATGCACGCTCCCCCCTTTTTCCACGAAGCATTCATTAACCTGTTAAAGGAAATGAATGATTAAAACCTAGATTTTCCTTGTGCGACTTTTTCCTTTGATCCAGAAAAGAGAGGAAAATGTTGATGTTTTTCATTTTCAAAGTTGGGAACATGAACAAGTCATTCTGCATTGAATGATTTGTTCATATTGTGTACAATGCTAAAATCACATGCAGGTAAAATGTAAATACATGCCCACGAATGACTATGTAACACCCACTCACAACTTCCACAGATATGCTAATAGCAGAATTGTCATTTAGGTTGCCTACTGGATTTCCCAAGAGAGGATGATCCCTTGCCTAGAGTTGTCATTTTACCTCCTCTACAGGAATTAAGCAGGATGTAGGGCCTGCTGGTATTTGTTGGTAATGACCTCCCACAGCATCCTTTTCTGTTCTCGCAATGAGAAGTCCATACAACAGCACAGAATAACATTAGACAGCCTGATGGAGGTTTGCATGCTAGTTACTATCTGCAGCCAGTGTTAGGATCTGTCTTTTACTTAAGTCACAGGAATGTAATAAAGTTAACATGTATCCAGTGCTTTGTATGTGCTAAGCCATGTTCAGAGAGCTTCACGGGCATCATCTTATTGAAACTTCACAGCAACACAATGGAGTCAATATCACTTTGTCCCCATTTGTTAGACGAGGAAACAGAGTGAAGCTCAGAGAAGAAATCTGCCCCGAGTCATATGCCTCGTAAGTAATGGAACCAGGATTTGAACCTGGACAACTTGCCCCAGGACTTTTCATCAGTCCTCTTTCCTGCTTCAGAAGGACATGTGTGAATGCCCCTGCATCTATGTCACAGAACAGTCATTCTGATTATGGACATAATGCTCTGCTTTTATAGTATTTCAACCATTATATATTAATGGTATATTGGCTGTTCTTTTCATCTGAAAAACCCAAAACTTGACTATTGTGCTAGCTATCCTAGCTGAACAGTTTTACATGTGTCATATTGGCAAATATGTTTTGTATTTTATCCAGGTATATCATCCACTTACTTTGAAGTCCGGACTTGTGTGTTGAATACTCTGCATCTTTAGACATCTGTAGTCTTTTTTGGTTTGATTTTGCCAATATCAGATACTTCTAGGTATGAAAGATGGATATGCCATGTAGTTGCTATCTTGTAGGCAAGTGTCATCTGAGGCTTCCTAAAACGGAGACCATGTGGATATCCTGGAGAGGGAATAAAATAAGCCTATGTATAAACTATTATATAATATTTAATACATAATTAAATATTATATAATATGATATCTGACATACAGAGTAGTCAGTAAGGAATGAACCCTGTGCTTGCAGATAGTATGGAAATTCCAATGCTTTTTTAAAGGTCTGAGCATGTTGCCTACTGTATCCATGTACATTAAGTCACTCTTAAGGGATTTTTGAGATTTCAATTTAGAGATCTAAGTTAATTGTATTCTTTAGATGCTTTTTACACCAGACCACACTATTTTCCAGAGAATAAAAATGTTCCGGCCGGGTGTGGTGGCTCACGCCTGTAATCCCAGCACTTTGTGAGGCCCAGGCGAGCAGATCACCTGAGGTTGGAATTCGAGATCAGCCTGGCCAACATGGTGAAACCTCATCTCACCTAAAAATACAAAAATATTAGCTGGGCGTGGTGGCAGGCACCTGTAATCCCAGCTACTTGGGAGACTGAGGTAGGAGAATCACTTGAACCTGGGATGTGGAGGTTGCGGTGAGCCGAGATTGTGCCATTGCACTCCAGCCTGGGCAACAAGAGTGAAACTGTCTCAAAACAACAACAACAGCAATAACAACAACAACGAAAGTGCCTACTTCTTAAGTGTTTTGAGTTATTCTAGTGTCCATTGGTTATTTAATGATGAAAGCGATGTGTGAAATACCATGTGTTTCCTAATTCACCAGCACTTATGTATGGAGTATCTGCTGTGTTGGAGGAAAATATCATGTATTAGATATTGTAGGAAGAAACTAAGAGCTTAGAGCCTGCTCTCAGCCAGTCCATGGGTAGCTGGGGGACCAGACGTACGTACGGCAAATAGGGACTTATAATACTACAGAGACAGGTGAATCCCAAGCACGTACCATTGTGTTTGGGGTGGCTTATTCCAGGGAAAGAAAGATGGCATTATGTGAAAGAGTCTCATAGGAGGTGGGATTTTATCTCAAGTGTTGAAGGAGTAAATTGAACAAAATGATTGAAGGTAGAAATTCTAGCATGAGGAGTGTGTGAACAGAACATTGGAACCAATGTCTGTTTAGGACATGGGAAGGAGATGAACTTGACCAGAGGAGAGATTTTCTCTAGGGAAAACTGGTATGTAAGATCCCCAGTACACATCAGAATCGTGAATGTTTGTTGTTGAATATGGTTAAGAATAATTGGGGTCAGATTTTGTTTTGTTTTGTTTTGTTTTGTTTTTGAGACAGAGTCTCACTTTGTCGCCCAGGTTGGAATGCAGTGGCGCGATCTTGGCTCACTGCAAGCTCCGCCTCCTGGGTTCAGGTCATTCTCCTGCCTCAGCCTCCCGAGTAGCTGGGACCACAGGCACCCGCCACCATGCCTGGCTAATTTTTTGTAATTTTAGTAGAGAAAGGGTTTCACTGTGTTAGCCAGGATAGTCTCGATCTCCTGACCTTGTGATTCGCCCGCCTCAGCCTCCCAAAGTGCTGGGATTACAGGCGTGAGCCACCGCACCCGGCCGGGGTCAGATTGTTAAGTCTTGAATAGTAAACACTGGGGTGTAGAGCAACATTTCCTCCACTGTATTCTCTGCAGCCCAGCTATTCCACAAAGTGATTTGTGAAAATGCATTCTGTGATCACGTAAGTGTAGGCAACATCATAGTTCACAAAGTATACATGGACTTCTCACAGTCCTGAATTTGCTAATACATACTGTGCATTCCCAAGGAGGTAGAATCATAGCATGCCATGTCTCTCACACTTTGAACACAGACTGCTTCCCAGAATACTCATGAATAGCTATCCTGCATGCTAGTTTTCTGTGTAATGCTGTTTGAAAAGCACTGGCTTCCATTGCTCCATGTAGGATGAAACATTAAGACACATTTTGGAAGAAGAGAACAATAAGAAAAAAGTATGATGATGATGATGATGATGATGATGATGATTTTTTGAGATGGAGTCTCCCAGGCTGGAGTGCAGTGGTGTGATCTCAGCTCACTGCAGCCTCTGCCTCCTGAGCTCAAGCGATTCCCATGTCTCAGCCTCCCAAGTAGTTGGGATTACAGGCACGCACCACCACGCCCAGCTAATTTTTGTATTTTTAGTAGAGACAGGGGTCTCACCATGGTGGCCAGGCTGGTTTTGAACTTCTGACCTCAAATGATCTGCCCATGTCGGCCTCCCAAAGGGCTGGGATTACAGGCATGAGCCACTGCCCAAAAGTATGATTTAAGGAAAGCTTTATGTTACTTAAATCTGCCTGCAGCTTTTTTTTTTTTTTTTTTATTCCTGCAGGCATAGATCTAGGCCATGGGTCCCCAACCCCTGGGCCGTGGACCAATACCAGTCTGTGGCCTGTTAGGAACCGAGCCGCACAGCAGGAGATGAGGGATGGGCGAGCATTACTGCCTGAGCTCCGCCTCCTGTCTGATCAAAGGCAGCATTAGATTCTCATAGCAGCACTAACCCTATTGTGAACTGCGCATGCCAGGGATCTAGGTTGCGTGCTCCTTATGATAATATAACTAATGCCTGATGATTTAAGGTGGAATAGTTTCATTCCAAAACCATCCCCTGGCCTCCACTGCCATCCGTGGAAAAATTGTCTTTCATGAAACTGCTCCCTGGTGCCAAAAATTTTGGGTCTGCTGATCTAAGTAGCTAAGATTTTAAAAGTACAGAGAAGTCCTAAAATTTCATGCCTTCCTAAAGCTACTGATGGGAACTACTTTCCAAGTTTGTTTTGTTGTTGTTTTGAATGCTGAGCTTCTGGCTCCTGTTGTTCTCATTGACGCTGAGTTTGAAAGTCTTTTTGTAGTGGCCAGGCGCAGTGGCTCACGCCTATAATCCCAGCACTTCGGGAGGCTGAGGCAGCCAGATCACGAGGTCAGGAGATGGAGACCATCCTGGCCAACATGGTGAAACTCTGTCTCTACTAAAAATACAAAAATTAGCTGGGCATGGTGGTGCATGTCTATAATCCCAGCTATTCGCAAAGCTGAGGCAGTAGAATCGCTTGAACCTGGGAGTGGGAGGTTGCAGTGAGCCAAGATTGCACCATTGCACTCCAGCCTGGCAACAGAGCAAGACTCTGTCTTTAATAAAAAAAAATAAAAAAAAAAAAGTATTTTTGCTTGTTCATCTTAGGTATCTGACTATATTAGGATGCTGCCCACCTGGATGGTAATTGCTTTTGGGCATTAGCCCTGTTAGAGGTGCGTGACTGGGGAGAGAGCAGTGTGGCCACCCATTTCATGCAACACTCTCCACACCATCATGGCATTGAAGGAAGGATTCACTAGGACCCTGTGTAACAATACACACGTGGTTGGGGTGAGGTAAGGTTCAGCCCCTCCAGTAGCTGTTGATAAAGGTTTTATTGCTGTTTCTAGCACCCTGCTCCTAAAACCCTTCTCTGACAATTTGGCCTGGTAGAACCCTGTGGACGGACCTGGTATCTGTGTTCTGTGTTGTCAGCCTCTGGATCATCACAGGATCACGGGAGATTGACTCCAAAAATTGTATCTTCCTCTGCCCATATTTGAATGAGAATCACGTGGAAAATATCATTTCTTCAAAAAATCCTTGGTTGCTTTTTTCTCTGCCTTTCAATAGCTATGTTTAGGAGCATTTTCTTTAACTCTACGTTTTGAAATAAGATGACAAATAAATATGCCGCCTTATAGATAAAACTAGACAAATAACAGCACTGGATCTAGAGAAATGTTAGGAGAATCAATAATACAATTAACTGGATTCTTAGTTGTGAAGGTCTTCAGTTCAAATCTGTTCTTCGCAAAGACAGGTTGAACATCAGGGTCGTGTGTGTGTGTGTTTGAGAGCGAGAGCAAGAGAGATAGAGAGAGAGACACGCTGTCGTTCTCACTCAGCCTGGAGTTCATTGGTGCAATCCTGGCTCACTGTAGCCTTGTCCTCTTGGGCTCAAGCAATGCTCGTACCTCAGCCTCTTGAGTAGTTGGAGCTACAGGCGCGCACCACTAAGCCTGGTTTATTTATTGTGGAGATGGGGTCTCCCCTTGCTACCCAGCCTGGTCTCAAACTCCTGGGCTTAAGCTAGCCTTCTGCCTCGGCATCCCAAAGTTCTTGGATTACAGGTGTGAGCCACCGCACCCAGCTGAAACGTAAGATTTTTTTTTTGAGATGGAGTCTCGCGCAGTCACCCAGGCTGGAGTGCAGTGGCGCGATCTCGGCTCACTGCAAGCTCCGCCTCCCGGGTTCTCGCCATTCTCCTGCCTCAGCCTCCCAAGTAGCTGGGGCGCCCGCCGCGACACCTGGCTAATTTTTTTTTTTTGCGTTTTTAGTAGAGACGGGGTTTCACCGTGTTAGCCAGGATGGTCTCGATCTCCTGACCTCGTGATCCGCCCGCCTCGGCCTCCCAAAGTGCTGGGATTACAGGCGTGAGCCACCGCGCCCGGCCTGAAACCTAAGTTTTTAATGAAAGCTGTGATGCTTACCAAGGATTAAGTGCCAAATCCCTGTGTAATTATTTTTAACCCAGATTTAGACTAAAATTACAGAAAATGAGAGAAAAATTAGGAGAGTAAGTACAAAATCCTGAAGTGATCCTAACAAAAGCAAATCTGTATTTGGTTCAAATTCTAAGATAGGTAAACATGAGTCTTTCAGGAGAACTGCTTGAAAAGAAAAGTTGTTCAGGAGCGGATGCTTCCAACTTTTCTTTTAATACAGCTCATTTCATTTTTCTTTTGGTCACCCTAAAATGGTGAAAGGTTTCCTCATAGCCAAGTGGAATCTTTTTTATTTAAACTCTCCTCAGAAAGTTTTCTGTGTATATGCAAAGTTTTCTGTGTATTTGGACTTGTTTGTGTCTGGTCCTCTTGGAGATTTTTGAAATCATCAAAAACGCTTATGTCATTGACAGTGTTTACTATCTTTAAACAATAGTTTACTTTTTTTTTTTTTTTTAACAGGTGACATGTTGGAGCATGGGCCTGAGAAACAGTATAGCTAGAAGGGGAATTGAGTGTGAGACACTGGAATCAGGCTGCTTGGATGCTGGTCCTGGCTCCACTGTACACTAAGGCTGCAACCTTTGTCTCTCTGTGCCTTGGTTTCTCCTTAAGTAAAATGGAGTGAATAATAATAATAGTACCTGCTGCATAAGTTCTTTGTGAAGAGGTTAGAACAGTACCAGGTACATAATAAGTATTAAATAAGTGTTAGCCATCGTTGCTAAATAAATTAGTAACAAATAAATGTTAGCTATTGTTTTTAGATTGTATTGTTTGAAAAAGTGTCTTCTCACTTTTGGTGGGTTTTTGGAGGAGGGAGAGAAAGGGAGACAGAAGGGAGGCGTAAATCTGTGTTTCTAATATGTTCACTGGGTCATCTTTAACTGGACGATAGGATTTGACTGGTACGTGTTTTCATATGTATGCAGAAGCCTTGTTATTCCTCCCCTGCCCAGTCAGTGCCAAGCTCCTGAACGCTCATCTGTTTATGCAGCCTTGGAAACCTTCTAGCTTCATGTTCTCTACCAGAAGCTTGAAAACAACCAAAGAGAATATCTGGTTTACTCAACACCTTGAGTGGCTCTTTGACACAGAAGCTTATACTGTATAGGGTTCTAGGAAACCATACACATGTATGCCAGTGTTTTTTTTTATGGTTGTCAGCGGAGGGCTAAAACTATCAGACCCTACATACATGTTGGTGACGTTGGATTTTTTTTTTTTTTGTCTTGGTGTTAAGTGATTAAAATCAGGTTATTAGTGAACCATAATTTATTTATAGAGTCAAATTCCACAGAACTCTATTTCATGTCATTACTGACCATGAAATTGGCAGTTGGATATTTTAGGATGACTTTTGCTTGTTAGATGTTTGTCTTTGGGATGTTTTAAGAACTGTGGCCCCTGTGTAAGTCCGATCTCATCTCTGAAGTATTTCCAAGTTCTTCAGTTTAGAATTTTTCCTGATGGTTTGCCACTAAAATCAAAAGCTGTGATGTGTGTTTGAGAAATTCCACAATCTTCTCAGCCCTTAACCCCTGAATTCTTTCTCTAAGTAGTTTCTCTAAACCTATATGACTTCAACTCCCATCCATGATGACTTCTAATCCATCTTCAGCCTAGACTGCTCCCATTTGCTCTGACCCCTCCAGAAGATATCTCGCCTGGGTTGTAATACCATCCTCACCTCAGATTGAGGTGTCTTCAAAAGAGAATCCCTAAACTGGTTCTTCCTCCTTCCTTCCCAATGGCTCATTGGTGATGTTCTTATTCTTCTGCTTACTGAGGTGTAATCCCTAGCTATTCTTCACTTTTTCTTCTCCTTTATCCTTCTTATCCCCACAGTCATTGAAACCCTTTAAATTCTTCATTAGTACTCTTTTTCCCAATCATCTCCCTGGTCAAGAACTCGTGGCTTCATGCCTGTGTTAGCATAACAGCCTCCTAACCAGTCTCTATGACGTGGTTATTTAGTCCCATCTTTCCTTGGTAGCTTTCTGACTAAGCTTCTAAAGCCCATACTTTATTTTTCACTCCTGATTCAAAACTTACAGTGGTTCTGAGTAAAGCCCAGATTCCTCCATCAGCGTGTCTTCATTTGACCCTGCTCCTAATTTGTTCTCAGCATCTTCTACTCTGCAGCAGGAATTTCCTTTTTGTGTTTAGTGTCAAAACCACCATTACACCAGGCCCATTCTTTATTTGAATGCTTTAGAATCTCCTTCACTCCATTTCCACTCAGGTATCTCTCTGCCGTCCTTCAAGCTTCAGCTCAAGTCCTCCTGTCCTCCTTCATCTATACCTCTTCACTAAGAGACTCAGAACCTGCACTTTCTTTATCTCTCATTTCTTGCCTTGTGCAAACACGTGTTACCTGTCCATTTTGATAACTCCCTAAGGGCAGGTATTATGAATATTACTTAAGTTTCTATGTCACTCGGTATGATTTATATACCATAGTAGGTACTAAATAAGAGAATGTGGAGTAATCCTCTCCCAAAACTTGGGGAAGTCCACACATACACTGCCCTCCTTGGGATCCAGTGAGATGGTATATGAGGCAGCATTCATAGAAGGACTGTGCAAATGTAAGGCAGTGTCATTAATTGTTGGGCACATTTGGGGTTTTTGATGATGCTGTCCTCTATTCCAGAATAGCAGTATGTGGTCAGGACTTTTCCTGAGCTTCGAAGTTTAATTGGAGACAACCGAAATGTGTTTCCAATAATAAGTCATAAAAAAAAAAGACTTCTATTTGCGCATATGTTTACTTGTTTATTTACATATTTTCCTAGGTCTTTTATTTTCTCACTGTGAATTTTTTTTTTTTAATGTAACAGCTGACTAAGATAGAGGTGTTGTTTTTTGGTTACCTCTGCATTGCCATGATCTTTGTTATTGGGCCAAGAACCTTATTTATCTTAACACACACAATTGCTCGAGGACGGGGATTATATCATCATCCTTTGCATCTTTGAATTACACTGTGCTGCCTTCCCACATTGTCATGCCTACGAACTACCTAATCCAGAATGTCACATGTTGCTCCCTCTAAGCCATTTCCGTGTTTCAGCTAGTACCAGCCATGAAAAATCATGGGTGAGAGCGGGGAGCTGCCTGCATTCTTCAATAGGGTAGCACTCCACACCTAAGCTCTTTGGTGAAGGCAGATATAGAATCTATAGCTGTAAGTGAAAACAAGTCATTTTCACATCTGATTAACATATATTTTCTTCCCCAGAAAAACCTATATCTTCATTAATTTTTTTTCCTCATCCTTTTTACCCAGGTAGTTGATATCAGTGAACATATTGGTCTTTTTTTCCTCTTTATAGGATCTGCATTTACTGCTCAACCACAACTAATTTGATGCCCTCTGCAGATTTAAAATGTGTGCCTTCTTTTCCATCACCAAGTCATCCCTGGGTTACTACTGAACATCTTTCTCAATTCCCCCCGACCCATGGATGGCTGTTCTCCACTGTCTATTTCACCAGATATCCTCAAAACAAACAGAAGAAGGAAGTGGCTAATGGTAAGAATTTTTTCTCCCTCTAGAAAATTTTTAATGCATTTACTTTAAAGTGTTGGAGATGTGAGGTTTTTCTTGTAAGTAGGTAATATTAGTGTAGTTCAAACATTTGGTTTTTAGGATATCAAAATTTTAGGAACCTTCGTTGGGTCCTTTCATAGTGATGAATCAGAAAAAAGTTGAAAGAGTACAGTACAGATAACTTTTTCAAACGTTCAAACATTTACGACATTCTTCTGGTTTCAGATCCCAGTGCTCTCTACCTGTCACTCCTGGCATGACCCACCCACACACGAGCTCAATAGAGCCGGAGACAAACTCATTCTGCCTGTTTTAACACTTTTTCCTTTGAGTTTTGTGCTTTAAAGATCGTTGTTCTCATTTCCCTGCTGTCCCCTGCTCCCCAATCACTCATTCCCTATCCAAGCAGTTTGCCATGCCTTCCAAATATTTCTCTAATTCACCCCCATTTCCCCATTCTCCTATCTGGCCCCGATCATCTCCAGCCCTGGCTGGCTCAGTCACCTTCTTACTGGGCTATCTAGTCTACCATGGACAGTCCCTACTGCTCCCACCCTTCTCAAGTGGATCTCCTTATGTTATTTTTGTTATTGACTGAAGAGCATATTTCAAGATTTCATGCCCCATCTATCTCTTTACCATAATCTTCCCACACCTGTACTCCATGATGTCTTTGATTTGGTGGTCTAGTTCTGGTCCAGTTCCTGAATCAGTGCTGATTGAGGCAGGGTACAGGTAAACATTTTCCATTGTCCCCTCATCTCTTCCCCTATCCAATGGGCACTTAAAATGAAAATGACTATCCTACCAGAAATTTGGTGGCCCAGTAATGACCTCTGGGTTGCTGTGTCTCTCCTGTTGTTCCCACTACTATTCAGACCCACTTTCCTTCCCCGACATGTCGTTATTTGGTGGCTTCTATTTATAGTTCTTGCAGCCACCTTGTATTAACCTAGTCTAGGATTATACCTGGGTTTCTGTTCCTAAATTTTGACTAGTTACTCAGGTTAATAATCTTGTCTTCCTCCAAGGTGGCAGCTTAGACTTCAATTTCTTCTTGACAGTTGGGGTGCCTTTCATCTGAATTCTTTTTTTTTTTTTTTTAAGATGGGATCTTGCTCTGTTGCCCAGGCTGGAGCACAGTGGTACAAT
Organism: Macaca nemestrina; assembly: GCF_043159975.1. Lineage (NCBI taxonomy): Eukaryota > Metazoa > Chordata > Mammalia > Primates > Cercopithecidae > Macaca > Macaca nemestrina. The sequence continues at coordinate 162,063,075 of NC_092129.1, read as the reverse complement.
CATAGCTCACTGCTGCCTCAAACTCCTGGGCTCCAGCAGTCCTCCTACCTCAGCCTCCTAAGTAGCTGGGACTATAGGCGTGCACCACCATACCTGGCTAATTGTTATTTTTTGTTGAGATGAGGTCTCACTTTGTTGCCCAGGGTGGTCTCAAACTCCTGGCCTCAAACTACCCTCCCACCTTGACCTTCCAAAGTGCTGGGATTATAGGCATGAGTCACTGCCCCCAGCCTGAATGATTCTTATCAAGACTGGTGATGGTGGCACCCAAGAACAGCTGGGGGTGACTCTTTGTTCACTGTGTGTATTGAATTCCTCTGGCTGCTGTAGCAAATTACCACAAACTTGGTGCCGTAAAACAACAGACATTTAGGTTTTGACAGGGCTGAGCTCCTGCCAGAGGCTCTGGGGCAGAATCTGTTCCTTGTCTCTTCCAGCTTCTGGAAACTGCTGACATCCCTTGGCTTGTGGCCGCATCACTCCAATATCTGCCCCCTCCATGGCCACATTGCCTTCCTGTCTTCCACCTGTAGTCAAATCTGCCTCTGCCTCCCTCTTAGAAGCATACATGTAATGATGTTTAAGGCCCAACTAGATAATTCAAAATAATCCCCCCATCTCAAGATCTTCAACTTCATCACATCTGTAAAGTCTTTGCATAGAAGGTAACATTTACAGGTCCCAGAGATTAGGACCTGATATATTGGTGGCCATTATTCCATGTACTACACTGTCCACCTAGGTTGGGCCTGCTACTTCTCCTGGAAGTGCCACTCCTGACCACTTCTGAGTCATGGTTCGGTGCACCATGCCTTCCTGCTTCTCTGCCTCTTTATCTTCCTCACCTCTACCTACAGAACTCGCCTTAGCAATGCTGTCAGTTTCCCCAAGGTCTGTCTCAGGCCCAGGGGCCAGGGCTACCTCCTGCTCCTGCTGCTTCTCTTCCTGTACACTTGCCTCCTCCTCTTTTATTGCGTTGTAGAAAATACCAAGTCTCTTTTCAAAAATCTCATCCTGTGATGCTCCCTTCCTCACAAAGACCTTGTTGCAATCCAGGCCCTTCCAGGCTATCTGTATTGTGTGACACTTAACTTGGACATACCTAGACATGCCTTGAAATGTGGGCTGCCATTTATTTATCTAAAATGCCCCTTCCCCTTGCTCTGTATTGGGTGAAATATTGTACATTTTGCAAGGTCTTGTTTAAGTGTCAAATTCTCTGAGACTTTCCTAAGCCCCTCTCCCTCCTTTTTTCCATACAGAATCAATTACATCTTCTCTCTGTTCTTCCTTAGCACTCTGTTTATACTTGACTCAAACCCTTCCCACGTTGTGTTATACTTTATTTTGTCTCTGTCTCTCCTTGCTAGACTGTGAGGTTCATGAGAACCAGGAAAAGGATATTATTCATCTTTTAAATTTTAACCTGATGTGTAACTCACAATACACCTTTGATATAATAATATGTGTTTAATTAATTGATTAATTTGAATTTTAAACTTTTCATAATTCAGAATATCTTAGAATAGATGAACATTTAATAATTTTTCTCCTGATTTCCTTATGGACCCAAGAGTAATTATTTTCCTTAGGTGGCTATGTACAGTCAAGCATGGCTTTTGTTTTCAGTACAAATTAATTAAAAATACTGTAATTTATGCATTCTCTTCTTTACATTTTGTTCACTGTGGGGGTTATTACCCTTACCCCTCTAGAGAGCCAATTTACTTTATTTTATTTTATTTTATTTTTGAGACGGAGGTTTGCTCTGTCATCCAGGCTGGAGTGCAGTGTCTTGATCACCGCTCACTGCAGACTTGACCTCCTGGACTCAAGCAATCCTCCCACCTCAGCCTCCCGAGTAGCCAGCACCACATGTGTGTGCCACCATGCTTGGCTAATTTTTAAAATTGTTATTGTTTGTCGAGACAGGGGTCTCCTTGTGTTGCCCAGGCCGGTCTCAAACTGGGCTCAAGCGATCCTCCCTCCTCAGTTTCCCAAAGTGCTGGGATTACAGGCATGAGCCACTCTACTTGGCCCAATTTACTTTAATGTGAGATTTTTCTAAACCTTAAAGGCTACCAGTGTAATGTTGTCACTTGATTGTCTTCTTACAGATGCAGACTTTTAAGCAAGAATTAGGAATGTTATCTGTGAGGATGGCTTCTTTTCACTTACTGGTGCTCTACTGAAACAATACTATTTTCCTCCCTTTTCCTGGGTGTCTTGTCTGAGTAGATGTGAATGTCAGAGTTATTTTCCCTGCCTTGTCACTGGAATCTGCAGCCAGTCTCCCTGATTGTGAATGCATCGATGCTGTACAGCTGGCGTCTGTTTCCTATTTCTATAGCCATGAGTCTCTCAGGGCTTTTGTAGAGGGTACGGGTGTTTTATTACATTGCATGTCTTATATTTATGAGAAACTCAAAGGGCTTTGAGGATTTTCTTTTCTGGTGTCTAATCTTCTAACAGCTCTCTGAGGTAGGTAGCAGGAAGTGTTATCTCCATTTTGCAGATGTTATAACAGAGGCATAGCACAACTTGATGTAGGCCCCACAGCAAATCAAGGGCTGAGTGGAAAATGTCCCCCCCAGTCTTTCAACCTCCATTTCAATGCACTAGTTGCCAGACAAGTTAATTTTAATTTTTAAAACCTCCGTCCATTTTGGTTTTGCGTGAAATGTTATTGTCAGCATTCAGGTGGTAGCAGTGCTCCAGTTTTAGTACTACCTTTCCCATCTTCTGCATCCTTCTAGAATCCCTTCTTGCTTGTCACACTCACTCGCACACACTCATAAGTGTGTCTGTCTTTTTATGTGTGTATGTATATATGTAAATAAAGAAAATAAAAATATATACTCTTTCTTTAAAAAGTTTATATACAACATTAGGTTCTGCAGAGGTCTGGGGACTACTTGGTCTGGGGACTATATGCAAATATGATATTTCTGTATTAGCAGCATATCTGATACTTTCCAACTAGTTTTTTTTTTTTTTCTTGTCAATCGAACATACTCTGTAGATATTAGTTGTATGCATGGAAACATTTAAAAATATAACCAACGTGGGCAATATAGTGAGACTCCGCCTCTACAAAAAAAAAAAAATATTAGCAGGATGTGGTGCCACATGCCTGTGGTCTCAGCTACTTGGGAGGCTGATGTGGGAGGATTGTTTAAGCCTAGGAGTTGGAGGCTGCAGTGAGCTGTGATCTCACCACTGCACTCTAGCCTGGGCAACAGAGCAAGACCCTGTCTCAAAATAAATTAAAAAAAATATATATATATATATATATAAAACCTATGACAATGGGAAACCTAAGAAATACTATAAAATTGGATATCAGATACTATTAATAAGTGAAATAAATGTTTTTACTGAGGTAATTCCTATATGCAAATTATGGTGTCCTCAAAGTGAGCTCATACTGTAACTTTCACATACTTTCCCTCAAATGTGAAGATTTTTTTCTTCTCTCAGAGGACAGTTAATGCCTTTTTGTAAATTTAAAACTGTACTGTAAATGTCAGTTCCTGATCAGATTTGCCTGAGTCTTTAAAGGGAACACGACAAGGGGCTTTGTGTCTGCTGTGTAGGGTGTGTGTGGTAAGGTTTCTTCTTCCTTGTGGCTGAATTTGGAATGCCTGCTCTTTCACCAAGTGCCATTAATTACACTATTGCTCTCAGAGCACTGAACTGCCTAGCAGGGAATTTCTCCCCACGTTCTGGAGTCTCTGGGGCAGTTTCCATTCATTGCTGTGGGTGGTGGTGAGGCACAGGCTCTGCCCAGGCCGCCTGCCTGGAATCCGCCTGGAGACTTCTCTGTGATTTCCCTAAGCTGGGAGAGGGGATTTGGAGCACCTGGTGGGGGGATGCAGCTTGCCACCCTTGTCTTCGTCAGCCTCTCCCCTCCACCCCCTGCACTTGGGAGCACCACCCGGCAGCAGTGTTTTTGTGTCTTGAAGCCTTTTGGAGCCGCTGGAATGGAGGCCACCCAGAGCTTCTGTGAGCAGCTGTAGCGGCGGATCTCCTATTGGCCAGAGCAGAGAATGTTCTTACTTATCTCCATTGAGCATGGGTGGCCGTGATCCCTCAGGATAATGCAATTTCTCACTGTCTGGAGGTGGAAGCTATTGTCCCGCTCTCCAGCTTGTTGTTTGAAGTCGTTTTGTAAGGCTTCCGGCTTCTGCTGACTCACAGACACACACAGAAAAACTCCCTTACTGGCTTGCTCGCTCCCAAGGCTTTTGAAATGGCTAAGGAGATAAGAAACCTCCCCCCTGCAAGGAGGTAATAGCTTAAATAGTAAGTAGAAAGAACTGTTTTGTACATGTCCACAAAGTCTGAGAAACTTCATCTTCCTCTTTCACTGTTAACTCCGTTTCCTTCCTTGTCCCTTACCCCCCTCTTCAAAAGTTTTGGGCTGAGCCACAGGCCTAAATGTGGTTTGCATATGATTTTACAGAGGCCCAATTCACATCTGGGGACTTTTTCCGATTAACAAGTTGAAGGATGCCATCTTTGTTTCCCCTATGGAAAATTGCTATTTCTGATGAACATTTTATGAAGAAACCTTCTTGACTTACCTCTCCCACTTGTGATAAACTGTGATTAAAATGTATGAAGAACTTGATTCATGGTGTGTGCACCTGGGCTCTTTGTGGAGTCTCTCTTAGCAATATGCCGTGAGAACAGACTGGCAGTTGATGGATTTCTAAAGCAGAAAATCAAGCTTATTCACAATAGAAGCTTATAGTTTTAAAAACCACATGGATAAGAGGACTGTAGTTTTGCAAGATTTGGCAGGCATCAATGAACCCAGTAGCCACAGTGACCGAGACTGAAAATGTAGAAGGCTAGCTTTCCTTCTTAATTACTTTTAAACTACGTTAGCAAATTCTCAGGGTCAGTGTGAGAGTGATAGTTTCAATGCTTGAGTATAGTGATATTTTTGTCTCATAATAATTTTCTTATGTTCCCATTGCATAAAATAGGTCTTTTTATTAATTAGGAGGAAGGGAGTGTGTAGAAAGCATTCTTACGTGGTAGCATGTGTGAACTTCTTATAATTAGCAACATGTCCTCATTGAGCACTTAGAAAAATCCAGTGATATAAATCCTCTATTTTGTGTCGTCACTATTTGCCCAACTAAATAAATCATTTAACTGATAACATTCTCACCTTTCTCCGTGATATTTTAGAATAATATCAATGTACAAAAATAGTCTCTGTCCTTTCATTGTCATCAGTTTTATGAAAATACTGCCAAAGAGCTGGAAAACAAAATTTTCTCATGTGTTACAACACAGGTCCCCTGGGCCACTGGGCCTAATTTGTTCTTAATAATTTTCAAAAGAGACTCTGTCCTTTAGCTCCCCAGAAATATCCAGGGTGTCCTAAAGAAAGCTGCAGCCTGATACAGAAACTTTGCCAACTTCTAGGAAATGGAAGGTTCTGGAAAGTAGATCATTTTTCCCTCTGGTAGGGAAAATGTAAGTTTTAGACATGGGTGGGGGTGGTGGTGTGTGTGTGTTAGACATATATGTATACAGCTGCTAGTGCAAAAATCACAAACCTTTCAGATTCCCTAAGGGTGCAGCCCTTGTGCCTTGAATGCAGATTGTAATAAATAGAAGCAGTTTCTGTCTGGAAATGCCGGACATCTCTGTTTGAGTTAGAGCTCTTGTTCCCGGCCTCAGGGGATTAAGACAGAGGGTTGTTTTCTAGCTTGCCCTAGAGCCCCTGAGCCTTTGTGGACTGGCATAGTTGCCTTTCTGTGTGTGCAGAATCTTGCCTCCAGCCTCCCACAGTGTGGGGAGAGAGAATAGGGAGAAGTGAGAGAAGGGAGATAAATTATTCAGCTTCTGCGAAATGTCAGGCACTGTGCTGGGGACTGTACATACATTTCACGGAAAAGTAAGTCTTTTATAAATATGGCAACGTACAGCTTCAGAAACGGGATTTTGGAGCCAGACTGCTGAAATCAATCCTGGAAAAATCATTTGCCAGGATTCAAATGATAACTTGGCCACTTTCGAGGTATAGGACTACCTGGTGCCTCAGTTTCCCCATTTGTAAGGTAGGGATAGTATCAGAACTAACCTCAATTGTTTGTTGTTGAGATTAGATTATAAAGTACTTAGAAGAGTGCCTGGCATGCAGTGATAAATAAGTGATACATGAAAGGAATGGAAAACAGAAATTAATCCGCTTGCCCAGTTCAGCTAGCAAGTAGCTGGGGCAGGATTTGAATCTGGGGCTGTTGGCTTAAAAGAGATGATTTTTTTGCCGGGGGAACATGGTAAAACCTCGTCTCTACAAAAAGTACAAACATTATCCAGGCATAGCGGTGCGCACCTGTAGTTCCAGCGACCTGGGAGGCTGAGGTGGGAGGATGGCTTGAGGCTGGGAGATGGAGCTTGCAGTGAGCTGTGATTGTGCCACTGCACTCTAGCCTGGGGTGACAGAGGGAGAAGCTGTCTCAAAAAATAGAAATAGAGAGAGATACGATCTTCTTACCTTACCGTAACACCATACTTTCTTTTCTTCCTAGCTACATTTGAGGTGGTACCTTGAGTCAGTTCTCTCCATTCTTCCCCACCTCACCTGATCAGGGGTGGTTGCTGTATCAGTGTAGTTTTCCCTATTCCTGGCTCTTGTAGAGACGTTGTAGGACCAGGACTCAGAGCTTAAACATTTAACATCTTTCGTGCAGGCAGGTGATAATAGCTTCTTTCCCCCAAACCACTTTGGGGTTGAACTAACCATTTTAGTTGCATGGTCAATGTTTTGGGCTGGAATAAATGATCTTTTGTTCTTTCTTATAGTTATTTGATGTGTGGGTTCTTTTCTTCCCTCAAAAATAGAAGCATCCAGTGAGCAGCCTCAATGTCATGTACTTCTTATTGTACTCACCCAAGCAACTGACTCTGCTGAGCACATTGGTAGCACCTCATGGGCATTTGAATGGAGGAAGAGGTCATCATATTAAATGGCTTTTTCCTGTCTTTAGACATAAAATGCCATGGGGCAGCTTTTTTCTTTTTCATGGTGGCAGGATCAAGAGTATAGAGTCTGGATTTGGAGATCTTTGACGTGTGCTTTGCTTCATCTGGCAATTTCTGCTGGGATTTCCAGTTGTAAGCCCATGTCCCTCTATCCTGCGATCCCTCTAAATGTGTGGAGTTGGCTTGAACCTGTGTATCTTATGCCAACTTTCCTCTCTTAAGAAATGCTGCTAAAGAGGTAGAACATATTTACAAAGTCCTTAGCTGTGATGATGAAGAACATAACATTTGGTCTCCAGTAAGGAAAATAAAAAAGGGATTTGATTACTTTTGCCCCAGTCCCACCTAATTCACCTACACATGTCCAGTTTACTTTGGACAGGAGTTTTCATTAATGTTAAAATGTACGTAAACTACAGTGGGGTTTTTGACTAAGGACACAGGGTCTCTAAGGCAAGACAACACTATTAATAGAATGTGGATGTGTGTGGTTTATTTTTGTTTTCAAAATGGAAATGTTTCTTCGGGGTTTTGGCATGCTCTTTGATATGTTGAAAGATGAGAAAACATCATTTGGGAAACTCAGCACTTCTACCATATTAGGAAATTTACAGTGCTTCAGATTTCACATTTAATGTTTTAATTGCCTGGTTTGGTAATAGAAAAATGTCAAGCTTCTCTCTTTCATTTGGAGTTACCACCACGTTTTTTTTTCCCCTCTTTGCAGTGATGGGCTGTTGCCAGCTTTTACTTCCTGCCCCAGTCCCAGCATGGACTGAGTATTTGCTCTGAGAAAGCAGTTCCTCACATGTCATCTGAAATGAGTATCATGTGGACTTCTGACATACCGGTTTAGCCTTTTTTTGTGTGATATCACATATGCAGTCATTTCCTGTGGTGCTTGTAAATATCCTAAATATACAACTGAAATTGAATTGTCTTTTTGAAACTTTTTGTTTTTGAACAGAGGGTGCTATTCTGAACATCACATAAAGTACAGAAGAAGTCAAAGAAAACACTACCATTCTGATCTGAGAGCAATCTTTAGGAAAAGCCTGTACATTAGGAGAGAGACAGACACACGTGGAAACAGAGAAACGCACACACAGATCAAGGCAGAGAAAGACATACAGAAATGGAGACTGAGAAGGAGAGAGGAGGGTGGAGTTGTATTTTCTGTGAAGTGTAGGCCTTTTGGAAAAATCAAGACCCAAAATAGGGTTGAAATTTACTCTTCTTGTAAATATACTTTCCTACTGAGGAAACAATGATGAAAGAACTTCCAGAAGTAACTTTTTGCGGACAATAAAATGTGGAGGGAAAAATCCTGTACATCATCTTTACTGTCATACATTGTCACAGGATCTAGAGGGGAAATGTGCTCTTATCTGGGAAATTAGGACTCTTGCTAAGCAGCTGAGGACAGATATTTTCACTTTCCCTGCACAGTTATCTCCAAACAATGTTTGCAATTAAAATAGTTATTTCATTTTTCAATATCCAAATATAATTTTTAACTATATAGTAAGTCATACTTAGTATAGAAAATTTGGAAAATACAGAAAGACCTCCAGACAAAAATAAAAATAACCTACAATCATATAATCTAGAGGTAATTCGAGTGTATTTCCTTTTAGAATGTGTTTCCATATGCTTAGGTCTATATGTATTTTTTATATAAGTGAAATCACACTGTAGGTACATTTTAGATTCTTCATTTCTCTCTATAACAATAAACATGATATCTAATGGTTACATTGTGATTCTTGGTAGGACTGTATCACAATTCATTTTACCGTTTCCCTGTGGGTTTTCTTCTTCACTAATTACGTTGGTAGTGATTTATGGGTTAGGTTAAGAAATGCTGTAAAGAGGATCTTCGGGTGTGAATAGTTTTTCTGAATCCCTGATTATTTTATCAAGTTATGTTTCTATATAAGAATTACTGTGTCTTTTGAAGGACTCCTTTGCACATTGCTAAATCACTTCCCAGAAAAGTTGTATGCTTTGAACTCTAACATTTCAGATGGCTCATCTTTCTTACCTGAGACAATACTGATCCGCTTTTAAGACCTCCTTCATCTAACGTGAAAAATAATACTTTATTTGTTACTTTAACTTTCATTCTTTGTGAATTATTTGTTTTATTGGAACTTTTATTGTTATGTTTTATTGGTTATTTACTTATTGGTTGCTGTAAATTGTCTACAAGCGCCTTTTCTGTATTTCTACTGGGATTTTAATGATGACTGTGTAGATTAGTGTGACTTCTTATTTATTCAGGTTGTTAACTCTTGTTTGGCTTACTTCCTTTTTTATACATACAGACATTTAAAATCTAATTTTTTATCTAGTGATAAATGCTTTGTAACATCATTTTTCTTTCCTTTCCCTTGATTTTTTTTTATCTTCTCTTAATTTTTCTCCCTCTGAAATGCCCTTCAGATTTCTTTGCTTCTCAGTCTTATCTCTCCACTTCTCCACCATCTTTTCCCCATACTACTTTTCCAAACTCACTTCCTGCCACGATTCCAACCAAGTCTTGCTTCATCTGGATTTCTCCACTTTTCCCCTTATGCACAGTTTTGCTTTCAGTGATTTCTGTTACCTGCGGTCAACCATGGTCTGAAAATATTAAATGGAAAATTTCAGAAATAGACAATTTGTAAGGGTTAAATTGTGTGCCATCCTGAGTAATGTGATGCAATCTCACGCCTTCCCGTGCCGTTCCTGTCTGGATGTGAATTATCCCCTTGCCAGTGTAGCCACCGTATACACTCCCTGTCCATTAGTCATTTGGTAGCCATCTAGCCGTGAAATGGAAAAAACGTAGTGCATATGGCATAGGGGTTGGTACTGTGTTTCTGTTTCAGGCATTTACAGGTAGTGTTATCCCCCGTGGATAAGGGAGGGCCACTGTACCTGGCAAATTCCACTTCCAGCTCTGTGTATGTGTTTCCCTTGACATACTATCGCAGGTTCTTCTTTCTCTTTTATGACAGAGCAGGTACGTCACCTCTTTCATCAAACCTTCCTTCACTTCAGCATGTGGTGATCCGTCCTTGCTCTGTTTTCAGTGCTCATTTTGCACTTTTTGCACACTAATTTATATCTTTAGTTATACCTTCATGTGTGTATGTTTTGACACCCTATGTAGGCTGCCAGGTCCTTGTAAGCACAGGTGCTATCTGTCTAATTTCTCTGTAAGCCTTATCCTCACCTTGGGCACCACCCAGAAATACTTAGGACAGTGCTCCATGCATGAGGCAATGAGACACTTAGCAATATGTTGTTGACTGATGACTCTCGTGATACTTACTTTTTCCATCTTATTTCTTCTTTTCTCCTTCTGTCTCTCCCCTCCCCTCCCCTCCCCTACCTTCCTCTTCCCTACCCCCTCCCTCCCTCCCTCTTCCTTCCTTTTTTTTTTTTTTTGACAGAATTTTGCTCTTTTTGCCCAGGCTGGAGTGCAATGGCACGATATTGGCTCACTGCAACCTCTGCCTCCCGGATTCAAATGCTTCTCCTGCCTCAGCCTCATGAGTAGCTGGGATTATGCATGCACCACCACGCCTGGCTAATTTTGTATTTTTAGTAGAGACAGGGTTTCACCTTGTTGTCCAGGCTGGTCTGGAACTCCTGACCTCAGGTGATCCACCCACCTTGGCCTCCCAAACTGCTGGGATTACAGGCATGAGCTACTGCACCTGGCCTTTTTTTTTTTTTTTTTTTGTGATACAAGTTCTTGCTCTGTCACTGAGGCTAGAGTACAATGGCATGATCATAACTTACTACAGCCTCCATCTCGTGGGCTCAAGTGATCCTCCCACCTCAGCCTCCTTAGTAGCTAAGACTACAAGGCATGCATGATCATGCCCAGCTAATTTGTTTTCATTTTTAGTAGAGATGAGGTCTTGTTATCTTGCCCAGGCTGATCTCAAACTCCTGAGCGCATGTGATCCTCTTACCTCGGCCTCCCAAAGTGCTGGGATTATAGCGTGAGCCACTGTGTCCGGCCTATTGTTGGTTTTCTTATTCAGGATAAAGAATCACTTGGTACACTCACACTGGAAGCCATGCTCCCTACTTGCTCCCTTCCCTTTGAAACATTATCCTATGCCTTCTTTATAATATGTCATGTTCAACTACCAGAGAATCTTTTTTTTTTTTTTAATGTCAACTTTTATTTTAGATTCAGGAGGTACATGTACAGGTTTGCTATATGGGTGTATTGTGTGCTGCTCAGATTTGGGATATGGATGATCCTGTCACCCAGATAGTGAACACAGTACCTAATAGATAGTTTTTTAGTCCATGTCTCCCTGGTTCCCCCCATTCCCCCCACCGCCACCCAGTCTTGAAAGTCTGCGGTGTCTGTTGTTCTCATCTTTATGTCCATGTGTACTCAATGTTTAGCTCTCATTTATAAATGAGAACATGCAGTATTTGGTTTTCTGTTACTATGTTAATTTGATGAGGATAATGGCTTCCAGCTACATCCATATTGCTGCAAAGGATCTGATTTCATTCCTTTTTTATGGCTGCATAGTATTCCATGGTATATATGTACCACATTTTCTTTACCCAATTCACTATTGACAGGCACCTAGGTTGATTCCGTGTCTTTACTATTGTGAATAGCACTGAGATGACCATACAAGTGCATGTGTCTTTTTGGTGAAATGATTTATATTCCTTATTCCTTTGGATATATACCCAGTAATGGGACTGCTGGGTCAAATGGTAATTCTGTTTTAAATTCTTTGTGAAATCACCAAATTGCTGCCCAGAGTAGCTGAACTAATTTATATTCTCACCAACAGTGTATTGATGTTCCTTCTTCTCTGCAACCTCCCTAGCATTTTTTTTTTTTTTTGGTCTTTTTAATAATAGCCATTCTGACTGGTATGAGTTGGTATCTCATAGATTTGCATTTCTACCAGAGAAACTTGATGTCATCAGAAACTGTTAGGCAACTAATTTCCTCGTTGTATATTTTTGTTTTTCTTGGTGGCTTCATCAATGTTATTTGCTGACTTATACATTTCTTGCCCCTCACCTTCTCTGCCAAATCTCCATGCTTTATAACCCAGACCTACCCATGGTCGAGTTCTCTAGACTTGGCTCCTCTGATTGTGTGAGGTCCTCCCACCTTTAGGAAAGGGGAGCTGGTACTGAATATGTGTGTGAAATATTTAAAGAATAAAGTGTGGAATAGTGAAATATGGGCCCTAATGCACTAGGAGATCAGAAGGAGACAGAGGCGTATGAGCTGATTGACTCAAGGACAGCTTTATAGATACAGAGGAGATTTATTATAGATATGGGAGGATGGGTAGGATCTAGATGGGGCATGAGGAAAGAGAGGGCACTTAACAATTGGAATGAGAGTAAACAAAAGCCCCAAAACCATTATTATTAGTAATAATGCCTGGTAGAAATGAATGGGGTATATACATGGGAAATGGTATATAACAAGGATGTCTAGCTGGGCAAGAGGAGGACATAGTTACTTCTCAGAAGGAAGTCAATAGGTGCTATGCATGGCCTATTGACTGTGGTAGCCATGCCAGCTTCTTTCTTCTCTCTCCTGTTTAACCTCCCACTGGGAAGAGCTACTATGTAGAGACTTATTACAATTTTCTCAAAGAGTGGCCGGATGCAGTGACTCATGCCTGTAATCCTGAGGTGGGCGGATCACTTGAGGCCAGGAGTTCGAGACCAGTCTGGCCAACATGACGAAACCCCTTCTCTACTAAAAATACAAAAATTAGCTGGACATGGTGGTGCACACCTATAGTCCCAGCTACTTGGGAGGCTGAGACAGGAGAACCACTTGAACCCAGGAGGCTGAGGTTGCAGTGAGCCAAGATCACACCACTGCACTCTAGCTTGGGTGACAGAGTGAGACTCTGTCTCATAAAAGAAAAAAAAAATTTTTTCTTTTTTCTCAAAGAATTTTTCAAACACTATCTCATTTGATGCATGTGATAATCTTGGACAGTGCTGTTATACCAATTTACAAGTAGGAATCTGAGGTTCTCTGAGGCTAAGGAACTTTCCTGAAGCCATAAAACTGGTAAGCAGCAGAACTGGCCTGTGAGACTCTGGCCCAGATGTGGTCAGCGCTGTTTGTGGTCAGAGACCATTTGCCTGCTCTTCTGTTCATTCATTCATTCACTCATTCATTCATTTTTGGTAAATCTTGCCTGACCATCTACTAAGCACTGGGTCCCAAGTTAAGACAAAGGTAAACAAGGCCCTTTTCTTGCTCCCCGTTCCAGTTGGATGGGGATCAGAAAGGCAAAGCCAGCAGTTACAGTTACAGTCTCACGTGGTAAGGGCTGTAGGGTGATGCCCGGGGTGCGTTGGCTGCCCCTAGGAAGGACTTTAAGGGTGAAATTGTGCCAGGGGCTAAGGCTTCCTAGAGGAAGTGATATCAAAGCTGAGATACTGGGAAAGATTTAAATGTTCTTTACAGAAATCAGTAACATAAAAGGTGAGAGGCCAGAGAGAGGAATGGTATATTTGGGGAATTAAAAGTAGTTGGATTTGCCTGGAATGTGAAGTGCAAGTTGGGGAAGTTTGGAGGATGGAGCTAAGGACACCTTAGCTTAAATCTGCCGAGGCCAGATCGTGTGTGGTTGTGGAAGCCATGGTTAAGAGATCTTCACTGCCCAGAGCACAGTGAGGAACCGTTTGAAAGGCTGGGAGCCTGAGAGTGACTTGATCAAATCTGCAGCCTAGAAGAATTCCTCTGGTGCAGTGGGAAGGATAGGCTCACTGTTGCAACAGTTGTTGCAATCTGTTACAGTAGAGACATTAGCTGGTGGCATAAGGTGCGATAGTGTAAGGTGCTTCTCTCTTCAGTCTCTGCAGTAGTGTTCTGGAAGAATCCAAAGGCCTCTTCCAGAGCAAAGCTAAAAATGGTGGAGAAGGGAGAAGCAGAGTTTGCTATCTTCCATGATTTGGTTCCAAATGCACAAGCCTTGTTCTGGGTCTTTTTAACATCTGCGTGTCTCAAGTCAGGCAAATGGCTTCAAAAGCCATAATATCAGCATAGCTCTAGCGTTCAGATTACCTTCTTTCAGTTAGCTAACCAAGATAAACCTTGATTTCATTAAAATTGTGTACTTTATCTCCAAGTCATGGGACTAAAAAGGTCTTTAAAAAATATGTATGTTTCTACAAGTTTAGAATAATTTTAAAGTATCTATCTATAGCGAATATAATTTTAAACATCCATAAAACACAAAATATAGCTCAGGACCTTTTCATTATGGTCTGGGTTCTCAAAGAGCACATTGCAAGGTAAATCAAAGAAGCTGAGAGAAAATGTTAAGTGCTTCCGTCAGGCAGATATTTGTCAATGTGGCTGAACGTTTGGACTCGCAGAGCTGCTTTTTTTCTACTTAAAGAAAACTCTTCTCTTGTAGACCCCTCTACATTTTTCTCATAAGAAATTCTCTTTAGAGACTTCTCTAATTTATCCCTCCCTTCCCTTCCAAAAAGAGAGAGGAGAGATTATCTCAAGGAGCTGGCAGAACAGAATCAAAAGCAGGGCGGTGGGGGTGTGGAATAAGTCAGTGCAGACCCAGGTCCTTGCCGTCGCTGGAGATCTCTGAACTTTGCCGCCTCCCTCTTTGCTGAGGTCCCTCAGGTGGCCTCATTGTTTTTATTACCTTGGTAGAAAGGCTGTGTGAAGTCCCTGCCTGCCTGGCAGTCTCGTTGCTATGGAAACTTCCATTCCACACACCTGATTCACACATCACGCTTGGCTAAGTCCAGACAGAGGTCACAGACTGGCATTTGCCCTTTGTTTCCCCTTCTTGTGTTTTCCAGACTCTTAAAAATGGATACAGAAAGATGAGCAGGTGGGCAGTGTTGTGTGTAAGAATGCTTTGTTGTCAAATGTAGAAGTTTGTTTAAAAAAAAAAAAACCTTGTAAATGGAAGAGCTTAGCAAATGGCAAGTATGCATGTAGTTCTAACCTTCTCGTAAGAAGGCAAAGTTTTAATCCTGTAATGTGTCTGAGAGTGACTTTTTTTCTGGATTTCTAGGTGAGATTGGAAATGGGTATAACAGATTCCAGAGTCTGCGGCTCCAGAGGGCGTTTTCTGTCCCATTTCACCAAGTTGCTCTTACAATCTAGGATTACAATGTGGGTTCAGGTGAACCATCCCTGACAGCTATTTGTTAAGAATCAATTTCTCTCATGATGCTTTCTATACTGCGGCTTTACTTTTACATAAAGTGCAGTACTTTAGAAAGCATAAATACTTTTGAGGAAATTACCCTTCATTAAAGGTCAATACATTTGCTGGAGTAATTTTCTGTTTACCCTCTGATTTTTTCTTCTTCCTGTGTAACTTCTTTAATATATAACTTAGAGAAAATGACCCTGTAGGAAGTCGGATTATTAACGTTCTTGCCCAACCAGAATTTCTCTTTCTTAGGTTGAGTTGTTTTCTTTTGATTGTTGTTTATAAGGCTGAGATTTAGAGATTAAAAAAAAAAAAAGACTTTCAAAGGGACATGGGACATGGCATTCAGCCCTCCTAAAACATTAGGTTGGTCAGGCGCGGTGGGTCACGCCTGTAATCCCAGCACTTTGGGGGGCCGAGGCAGGTGGATCACGAGGTCAGGAGTTCAAGACCAGCCTGGCCAACATGGTGAAACCCCGTCTCTACTGAAAATACAAAAATTAGCTGGGCATGGTGGTGTGTGCCTGTAATCCCAGTTACTTGGGAGGCTAAGGCAGGAGAATGCTTGAACCCAGGAGGCGGAGGTTGCAGTGAGCTGAGATCGTGCTACTGCACTCCAGCCTGGGCTACAGAGTGAGACTCTGTCTCAAACAAACAAACAACAAACAAACAAACAAAAAACAACAAACCCACATTAGGTTTCAGACATTATGTGCGGTGCAGTTATCATGTCTTGGCAGTCAGGTTAGCTAGTGAGTTTCTGTTTGCTCTTACCTCCACTGACGCTTCTGTTTCTTCTCATTTGTCAATGTTACTCCTGTTTAGATGGCCTCGATTTACAAAATATGCCCTTACTACCAGCAGTCTACCAGACCTGGGGTTCAAATCTCATCTACTTATGTCCTTGGATAAAATTATTAGCCTCTGTTGTCTCATCTGTGAAATGGCATTAATACAAAACTGCTGTAAAAAATATTGTAATTTTTAAAGTAGATTGCAAGATACCTGCCACATAATATCTATTGTTACTATTATCCTGTCAGATCGTTTAGAAATAACATTTATAGCATCTGAAAGCATATGCTTGCTCTTAGTATTACTAATTTTGGTGTTGTTCCTGACTTTAGCCAAGGTAAGGACAGGTTGGGGCTAAGTATATGGATGGTGGATGGAAAGAAATTATAATTTTTACAAAAAATAGAGCATGTACACATACATTCTCCTTGTCTTTTTTTCATTTGTGTACTCACCCTCGGTCTATTTTTTTGAATCTCCCTGCAAATTCAAGTGGCAAAATGAAAAGGTTGTACAAGTATTGGAAGATAAAATGTTGTAATAGAGACATTTAGTGAGCAGTCGCCCTGCGCTGTCAACATTTCCAGGCAATCATAGAGGTACATGTGTGGATTCCCATTCTCATGACCCCAAGGCCATTCTAATCCCCCCATTCTAATCCCCTGGCTCCTCACCTCCTTCCCCTTCCTCTCACTCTTCTCAGATTTTCTCCTCCTTTTTCCTCCTCTCCTCTCCTTCTCCTCCTTTTCTCCTGGTCTTCCATTTCCTCCTCCCTCTCCCCCTCCTCCTTGTCTTTCTTTTCTTTTTTGAAAATTGTGGTAAAGTATACCTGCCACAGAACTTACCATCTTAACTGTTTGTACATGTATGGTTGTGTAACATTATGTACTTATTTATTTATTTATTATTTTTTGAGACTGGAGTCTCGCTCTGTCGCCCAGGCTGGAGTGCAGTGGCATGATCTCGGCTCACTGCCAGCTGCACCTCCTGGGTTCATCCATTCTCCTGCCTCAGCCTCCTGAGTAGCTGGGACTACAGGCGTCCACCACCATGCCTGGGTACCTTTTTGTATTTTTAGTAGAGATGGAGTTTCACCGTGTTAGCCACGATGGTCTTGATCTCCTGACCTCGTGATGTGCCCGCCTTGGCCTCCCAAAGTGCTGGGATTACAGGCGTGAGCCACCACGCCCGGCTGACATTACATACTTTCACATTTTGTGCAACCATCACCATACTCCATCTCTTGAACTTTTGATCTTTCCAGACTGAAACTCTGTACCCATTAAACTCTGACTCCCCCTGCCCTCTTCCCACCACAGCCCGCGGAAACCACCATTCTACTTTCTGTCTCTATGAATTTGACTACTTTCGGTATCTCATATAAGTAGAATCATATAGTATTTGTTCTTTTGTGACTGGCTTATTTCACTTAGCATAATTAGCCTTCAAGGATCATCCCTGTTGTAGCATGTATCAGAATTTCATTCCTTTTTAAGGCTGAATCATATTCAATTGTATATATTAATATATACCACATTTTTGCTTATCCATTTATCCATCGACAGACACTTGTGTGGCTTCCACATTTAGTATTTGTGAATAATGCTGCTATGAACATGGGTGTACTCATATCCCTTCAAGACCCTGCTTCATTTCCTTTTGGGTATATACTCAGGAGTGGAACTACTGGATTATATGGTAATTGTATTTCTAATTTTTTGAGGAACTACCATACCGTTTTCTACAATGGCTGTACCATTTTACATTCCAACCAACAGTGCATAAGGGCTCCAGTTCTTCCACATTTTCAGCAACATTTATTTTCTGAGTTTTTGATAGTAGTCATTCAAATGGGCATGAGATGGTATCTTAAAGTTTTGATTGCATTTCCTTAGTGATTAGTGATGTTGAACATATCTTCATGTGCTTATAATAGGCCATTTGTATATCTTCTTTGGAGAAATATCTATTCAATTCCCTTGCCTGTTTCTTAGTTAGGTTGTTTGTTGTGTTGTTGAATTTTTAGGTGTTATTTATATATTCTGAATATGAATCCCTTATCAGAAATATGATTTGCAAATATCTTCTCCCATTCTGTGGGTGGCCGTTTTACTGTGTTGTCTTTTGATGCACAATATTTAAAAATATTAAATGAAGTCTAATTTATGTATTATTTTCCTTTTGTTGCTTGTGCCTTTGGTATCATATCCAAGAAATAACTGCCATATCCAATGACATGAAGCTTTTGTCCCATTTTCTTCTAACAGATTTATAGATTTAGGTCTTATGCTTAGGTCTTTGTTCCATTTTGATTTAATTTTTGTATATGGTGTTATGTAAAGTACAACTTTATTCTTTCACATGTGGACATTTCGTTTTCCCGGCACCATTTATTGAAAACATTGCCCATTCCCATTGAGTGGTCTCGGCATCCTTGTCAAAAGTCATTTGACTATACGTGAGGGTTTATTTCTGGGTTTTCTATTCTGCTGGTGCATCTCTCTGTCTTTATGCTAGTATCACCATGTTTTGATCACTGTAGCTTTGCAGTAAGTTTTGAAGTCAGGAAGTGTGAATCCTTAGCTTTGTTCTTTTTCAAGATTGTTTTTCACTATTTAGGATCCTTTGAGAGTCCCTATGGATTTTAGAATGGATTTTTCTATTTCTGCAAAAATCGTCATTGGGATTTTGATAGAGATTGCGTTGAATCTACAGATTGCTTTGGGTGGTATTTACATCTTATCAGTATGAAATTTGCTAACTCATGAACATGGTATATATTTTTATGTATTTATGTCTTTTTAAATTTCTTTCAGAAAGGTTTTATAGTTTTTATTGTATAAGTCTCTTAACTCCTTAATTAATTCCTAAGTATTTCATTGTTTTTGATGCCATTATAAATGGAACCATTTTTATAATTTCCTTTTCAGATTGTTCATTATTAGTATATAAAAATGCAACTTTTTTTTTATGTTGGCTTTGTATCCTGCTACTTTATTTAATTTATTAGCTCTAATAATTTTTTGAGTGCAGGATGGGGGCATCTTTTGGAGTCTTTGCATATAAGATCATATCATTTGCAAACAGAAATAGTTTTACTTTTCCTTTCCAATTTGGATGGCCTTTATTTCATTTTCTTGCCTAATTGCTCTGGCTAGAGCTTTTTGTACCATGTTGAATAGAAGTGGTGAAAGTAGGCATCCTTGCCTTATTTCTGATCTTAGAGTAAATCCTTTTAGTCTTTCACCATTATGTTGTTGGCTATGGGTTTTTTCATATATGAATTTTATTATATTGAGGTATATTTCTTTCTAGTATGTTGAGTATCTTCAACATGCAAGGGTATTGAATTTTGCCAAGTGCATTTTCTGAATCAACCACATTAAGATGATCATGTGGTTTTAGTCTTTCATTCTGTTAACATTATGTATTATATCAATTTTTCTATGTTAAACCATCCTTGCATTTCAAGACTAAATCTCATTTGTTTGTGGTGTATAATTCTTTTAATATTTTGCTGAATTCAGATGGCTAGTATTTTGTTGAGAATTTTTACATCAGCGTTTATAAAGGATATTAGTCTGTAGTTTTCTTTCTTTTTCTGGCTTTGGTATCAGGGTAATACTGGCCTCACAGAATGAATTAAAAAGTGTCTTACCAGCCAGGTGTGGTGGCTCACGCCTGTAATCCCAGGACTTTGGGAGGCCGAGGTGGGTTGATCACCTGAGGTCAGGAGTTCAAGACCAGCCTGACCAACATGGTGAAACTCCATCCCTACTAAAAATACAAAAATTAGCCAGGCATGGTGGTATGCACCGGTAGTCCCAGCTACTGAGGCAGGAGAATCACTTGAACCCAGGAGGCAGAAGCTGCAGTGAGCAGAGATTGCACCACTGCACTCCAGCCTGGGCAATAGAGTAAGACCCTGTCTCAAAAAAAAAAAAAAGACAGAAAAGTGTTTTATCTTCTTCAGTTTTTTGAAAGAGTTTGAGAAAGATTGGTGTTAATTCTTTATTTTTATTTTTTGAGACAGAGTTTCACTCTTTTTGTCCAGGCTGGAGTGCAATGGTGCAATCTCAGCTCACTGCAACCTCTGCCTCCCAGGTTGAAGTGATTCTCCTGCCTCAGCCTCCTAAGTAGCTGGAATTACAGGCGTGCGACACCACGTCCAGCTATTTTTTGTATTTTTTAGTAGAGACAGGGTTTCATCATGTTGGCCAGGCTGGTCTCAAACTCCTGACCTCAGGTGATCCACCTGCCTCAGTCTCCCAAAGTGCTGGGATTACAGGCATGAGCCACTGCGCCTGGCTTCTTTAAATGTTTGGTGGAAGGTTGTGTATGTTTAAAAACAGTTTCAAAGAACATATTTAACCAGCTGAACTGAGGGAACTGTTACATTTAGGATAAAGAGAAGTTTGGAAAACTGTGGGGTTTCCAGATTCATTGTTTTATCTCCAAGTGACAATTCCCTTTTGCTCTCCCAAGTCTTTACCAGAGGACTGAAGATTGAGTTTGGCCTCTGTGATGTGGCCTGGCTGACAGTCTGTTGCTCTCTCATCCTTTAGGAGTCCTGGGTTATTAGTAAGCATTTTCTCACAGTAAATGATTCAGAATGAAATGTAGTTCTAGATACAAAAATTATTTCTGAAAATAACCTCACTTCTTTAAAACCATTTCTATTATATGTTGATTTAAAAGCATTCATACTGATCTCCAGTCAACTTTCTCTTTCTCTTGTTGTTCCTTCCTCCATCCCTCTCCCCACTCTTTTCTTTCTCTCTCTTGTCTGCCTGCCTGCCCGCCCCCCTCCCTTCATTCCTTCTTCCCTCCCTCCCTTCCCCCTCTGCCCCACTCCCTCCTTCCTTCCTTCTTTCCTTCCTCCCTCCCTCCCTCCCTCCTTCCCTCATGGAATACCCAGAACAATACTGTGTAATAGACATATAATATAAGACACATGTGTAGCCATGCTAAAAAAATGAAGAGAATTAGGTGAAATTAATTTTAATAACATACTTTAACCTAATATATCCAAAATATTATTTCAATATTTAATTAATATAAAAATTATTGAGGTATTTAACTGTATTTTTCATAGTAAGTCTGTGAAATCCACTGTCCTTTTTAAACTTGAGGTACATCTCAGTTTGGACTGAACTCATTTCAAGGGCTCAAGAGCCACATGTGTCTAGTGACCACTGTATTAGACAGCGCAGACCTAGTGTATTCAGTACCAAGCACGTAAAGTCCAGAAAAGGGCAGCCCTCAACTTGGCTTCATAGACAGGACAGATGAATAAAGGGTGAATGGTGGCTGTGAGTACCTGGGGAGGAGCTGTGCATAGAGTATTAGGGAAGCCCAGAGGAGGGGCTCCAAAGTCAGACCTGTGAGCTGGGGCCTCCCTGCAACTTACTTGGCTTGTTCACCACCACTAGATCTCATTTCTTTGAACTAGTCCCCTGTGGGGAGGCAACTGAGCTGGAGTTTGGCATGGGCTGCAGTCCATCAGACATTAACTTTTTGCCTCATGTATTAAGAGAGCCACTGGCAAGTTCACATTTGACTCTGCTCTGACCACAGGTCTGGGAGCTGGGATTTTGGAAACACAACCTCACTGCTTTCTGTTCTGGTCTGCCTTTATTCCCACACACAGGACGGCTCATCTAGCCTCCTGGAGATTGCTCTCCGGCCGGGTGCACCTCCTTGCTTCTTTTTACTGCAGTGCCCAGAGGAAGGTTTAAAGTATGACTGAGGGAAAGGAAGGAAGAAAACATTTTTATTTTCTTCTTTGTCTAGACACCTCCCCTACTTATCTCTGGGAGGCAGCACCAAGAGCTCTGGTTGTTAATGGAAAGGTCATCAGGTGGGCTTCTGTGGATCCACCCTGTCCCCACCCTGGCCACTGTGCCTGCCCTGCTTCTCAAGGACTTAGAGAGGTAGCTAATGTGGATGGTGAGGCTCCAGCAGTTAGGCAAGTGTGTGTATCTCCCCAGGCTCCCTGCTTGGGGAAGGGTGGTAGAGAGATGTTTACAGATAACCAGCCAGGAAGTGCAAGGGAAGAGGAGGAGCTGTTTCCACTTACCCTCCTACCTCCTTTTGGCTTTCTCTTCTGGCATTGCCTACGGACAAAAAGGGATGGGAATTTGGCAAAGTGAAAGTATCTCATTGTACTTCCCCACCCCTCAGTCTCACCTCCCTTCTAAGACTTTTTTCTACCCAGGTCACTTAATACTCAAAGACTGCAAATTCCTTTCCTACTGCTGATGTGGAAGAAACTTGGAAACATGTTCCTTTCCAGGAGATGAGTGATACGGCAGAAAGACGGGTCAGATGAGGCCAAGGGACTGGAGCCAGAGTCTTACCAAACTCGCAGGCAGCTTGTGACTGTGGGCATGCTGTGCTGATAGAGGAAGGGAGGCCTGGGGGCTCCATGGTGTCGGGATTCCTCCCTTGATAAACAGAGTCAAGGTGGGTAGGGGGACCTTGTGATAGATGTCCAGCCCTTTAGAAGATTCTATTAGCATGTGTTGGCTTGTTAAATGATCTACCCATTCATGTTGGTGGCCTGGTCCAAGGCTGTGCTTCTGATAGCACCTCATCTCTTTTAATATTTGAACTCTATACTATTAACATAGATTTCTTTGGGAATTGTATACACTTTCCATCATAGGGAATCAAATCCAGTATATAAAAATGGCAAGAATCTCAGTAATTACCTAAATTCATGAAGAAGCCAAAGTAAAAATATTTCTTCCCTTGGGAATAATAAAATAAAATAAAATAGATGAGAGTTGAATGTCTCTTATCCTTACCCCGCGCTCACAAATCTCGTAAAACTCAAAATTAATGTCACAATGCACATTAGCAGATAGCATTTTTATTGAAAAGTGTTAAATTAAGGAGTTAACACTGAGAAATTGAAACTGATTAAGAAAATGGAAAAGGCCGTAGTATTTGAATGTTACATAGGCATACTTATATTGTACTGTAGATAATGAAATAAGATCATTGTTACTGGTGCAGCCTGTGGTCAAATGCATTTTTTTTCTTTTTTTTTTTTTTTTTTTGAGACAGGGTCTCTTTCTATCGCCCACGTTGGAATGCTGGAGTACAGCAGTGCAATCATGGCTCACTGCAGTCTTGATCTCCCAGCTGCTCAAGTGATCCTCCCACCTCAGTTTCTTGAGTAGCTGGGACCACAGGCATACAGTACTGTGCCTGGCTAATTTTTTAAATCTATTTTTTTTTTTGTAGAGGCATGTTCTCAGCTCAGGCTGGTCATAGGCATTTTGATACCCCAAAATATTTTGAATTATTCTTAGTTTCAGTAGATGAGGTGAGTGATCATTTGAGTTCCTTCAACAGGTCATTAGACCAGACCAGAAGCGAGCTGTGATGATAACACAGGCTGTGGGCAGGCAGGCACCGAGGGGCACAGTGAGAGCACCAAGACTGTGGGCTCTGGGTTTGAATCCTGGCTCCACTACTAATCAGCCCTGTGCAAGTGACTCAGCCTCTCTTAACCTCGTTTATTTTCTGTAAAAATGGGAATTGTAGATTTACATTTATGGAGATTATATAAGATGATCTGTGTAAAATACTTAGTCCGCAGTACCTGACAAATATTAAATTCTGAGGAAATATTAATTGCTATTATTACTACTTCAACTCTGAAAATGCTGTTTTCCTGACAGTAAATGGCTGTTTTGTTTATTTCTGCCAGTAGCAAAGCAATACATTGATTGTTTAACGCCTTTTTGGCTTCTTTGAAAATGTTTAAAATTATGTTTACTTTTTCTTTATATCATTGCAGGTTTTGTGTGTGTGTGTATGTGTGAGAGAGAGAGTGAGTGTGTTTTGGGAGGACAGTAATTACCCTGTGCAGATGGAGCTGCCCAGTCTTTCCCATGGCAACTGAAAAAATAAAAAATAAAAGCAAAAACTTTGAGGTTACATAATTGCCTTCAATAGACTAGGAGGAGTGTAGAGATCATGACTTTTTTTGTGGGTTTTGGTGTTCTTTTGGTTTAAGGTGTTGGGTGAAGATACAGAGGTCCTACTGAGTAACTGAACAGGATGCTGTTGCTTGCTTTGAAGTCAGTAAATTGGTCAAAAGTACAAGTAGGAGGGGAAGTTGAGGTTTAATGAAGGAGGGCCATTATTAATGTTTCCATGCTTTTAGCAGTTTAAAAGTTGGGAGTTTAAATAAGATTTGTTAGTTGTGGGGAAAACAGCCCACAGACATTCAGACATAGTTGAAGTTTAGTCTTTCAGTCTTCATTTTAATCTGAAAGTAGGGAACCAAGGCCTCTGAATCACGCAGCAAAGGGATCACTTCATAACTTTAACAGTCTGAATGCTAATTATTGCATGCTCATAATGGCATAAGATTTGCAGAGCTCCCCCACTCTCATCAAATCCCAATTATCTGAAGATTGTTTTCCTTGGGAGGCAAAAGAATATTATAATTTTCTGATTTTTTTTTAAAAAATCTCCCAAAAAGATCTATATTCATCCCCTTAAAACCTGGGTGTAACCAAAGGCACTAGTGTCCAAAGAACAGGTGTTGTCTTTCCATAACATCCATAAAATGATCCCTCTATACATTCTCTTTGTATCTCTTGTGTAGGGATTAACATGGAAGCCTTCATTATTTGATTGGAAAGTAGGTTTGACTTTTCCACTGGAGATTTGATGCTCTTAGCTCCAGAACCAAGATAGTTAAGACTATTAAACTTTCCTTGCCCAACCAATTTGTTGGAAATAAATTGGTTATTTATTTATTTATTGGTTTTTCTCTCCAGAGACCCAAAAGATCATATAATGCCAACTCTATGTTATCGATAATAATTTGGGCATAGGAAGAAAATGGAGAGTTGAAATCTACAAATTCTCCTAAAAGCCAACATTCAAAAACCTCTTCTGCTCAGCTCTTTATATGTGAGCAAAGGAAAGGAGAATGAGAGATAAGATATTAACTTAAGTGAGTACACGTGGCTCAGGACACTTGGTGTCAGAAACTCTATGTTACAATCCAGCCTCTTCCAATTAGCTAGTGAGCACTGGGAAATTTTTGTAACTCCCTGAATTCTCCCTTTATCGTTTGTCAAATGATGAAAGAATACTTTTGTCTTGTGGTGTTGTCTTAGATGAGATACGATACATGTGCAATTTGTAAATTTTGGGGCACACGCCATGTGGTGCTCACTACTTTGTGTCATCTGATAGAGAGGAGGAGAAAGCATATACAACTAGTAGCCTGAGTAAATATTGGTTATCATTTACTTCCAAATTGCCAAGAGTAGGCTGTAAACCAACAATCTTCCTTGTTTAACTTCCATCAACTACAATTGCCTCAAGTCCCCCAAATTGCAATTGGTAAACAACAAACAATAAATGCAAGATCCCTATTTGTATCCTTCTTGCTTAACTATTTTCATTCATGGTAGTCAATTGAGCTTATTCACCTAACTAACCTGCAAGGATAAACAAGTGAGTGTTTTTTTTGTTTTTTTTTTGTTTTTTAATATCCTTTCTGGGAATCCTAAATAACTAGTTTCAATTGTTGTAGGTTGTGGGAGCTGGGAATTTGTTTTCTCCCCATTACTGGACTCTTTTACAATGGCATCCTGGGAAACCAAATTTGAAACTCAAAGGAGAAATGGAACAGTGACAGTTTCCTTTAACCTGAGCTCAGGGCTTTGGCAATAGCTCTGCTCCAAGTTTCTGTTCTATCTAGTTCTGCCTGGAACTTAGGTAAAGGAAAGCTTTCTGTATCTTCCATCATCCTTGCCTTGTTCTAATGTAGCAGAGGTAATTCTTTCCTAATAGTGTTGCTCTTTTTTTTTTTTTTGAGATGGAATCTTGCTCTGTCGCCCAGGCTGGAGTGCAGTGGCACAATCTCGGCTCATTGCAACCTCCACCTCCCACATTCAAGCAAGTCTCCTGCCTCAGCCTCCCGAGTAGCTGGGATTACAGGCGCACACCACCACACCCAGCTAATTTTTGTATTTTTAGTAGATATGGGGTTTCACCATATCGGCCAACCATGGTTGATCACCATGAATTCCTAACCTTGTGATCCACCTGCCTTGGCCTCCCAAAGTGCTGGGATTACAGGTGTGAGCCACCACACCCGACTGCTTTTTTTTTTTTTTTTTTTTTGGCATTCTCTTTATTAAAGAGTAAGAGTTTTCTTTTACATTTTTTCTCATTGCTCTCTTAGCTGTTTTTTGTTGAAACCAGTATGGAAGAGTCACCTTTCCTTAGTGTGTGTGCCCATGGTACATTACACATGGTACCTCTCCCTGCAGGGGCCACACTATCACAACAACCAGTGTCCTCATCTCTCCTAGGCCTTGCTCCTGGCCCAGCCCTGAGCACATACACTGCAATATCAGAACCGTTGATCAATTCTGAAAGCAATTTATTAACCTCCAGCCATGAGAAAGAAGTGAATTCATGATCAGGTTAAAAATTGTAGGCATGGTTTAAAAATTCATTCCAGTGACATAATGAAAAATTTCATCAGGAGTCAAGATTGGAGATCTCTTTTTGGCTTTGCAACTGAGTAAATGTGGTAAAGTAACTTGATGTTTGTGTACTTCAGATTCTTATATATAAAATAAGATTTTGGACTGAACTGTCCATAGTTCAGTTGTCTGATTAGGGATTATAATATCTGTGTCTTATGTAACCTAAAGAATATCTTATGTTATTCAAGACTGCTCATTTTCATTGACATGCTCAATACCCAAAGCACATAGTTTTTCTAGACTCTGACTGTTCTCCCCCATCCTGTGAAGGAGAGTGGTAAGGGCCAGTTTCCTCATGAAAGCAACTGAAGAAACTGAAGTAAACATGTCTCTTTCTTTTTGAGAGGGAGTCTTGCCCTGTTGCCCAGGCTGGAGTACAGTGGTATGATCTCAGCTCACTGCAGCCTTTGCCTCCCACGTTCAAGCAATTCTCCTGCCTCAGCCTCCCGAGTAGCTGGGATTACAGGTGCCCACCACCACGCCTGACTAATTTTTATACTTTTAGTAGAAACTAGGTTTCACCATGTTGGCCAGACTGGTCTCGAACTCCTGACCTCAGGTGATCCACCTGCCTCGGCCTCCCGAAGTGCTGGGATTACAGGTGTGAGCCACCACACCTGGTCAAGACATGTCTTTTTATTGTGTTTGTTATCTGATCTTTGGAAAGGAGACTCTGTATAACAAAACAAAACAAAAAATCTTCTAAACTGAGTTCAAGAAGAGTTGTTGCTTTTGGATTCACTTCTTTTGGAAGCTTTAAAAATGGGATCTTCAGATCAGAATGTATATAGATATTCTCTGAAGACGGGATTGTATTTGTCCTTCTAATGCCCATCTCTCAAACTCAGCCAGTGTTTAGTTGCTTCTCTTTAACATAGGCCTCTGTTGGTAGTTTGTGTATTCTTTTCAGAATAAATGTAGGAAAAAATATCTAGGGGCTTATGAAAGCCAACAAACCTATACTTGGAAGGTAGATGTGTTGCCTTAGAAAGATTTATGTGGAAACTTGTTTTCTAGAAAGATGAACAAACAATGAGCCAGACTGTCCTTGTTCTTGTTTTAAAATAAACATATTTGTAGACCTGTAATTGGCTCCTGATGAGCAATACATGAAGCCATTTAAGGCATGAAGCTTTGCATTGGTATGGAACCAACTGAATAAAACTTGTTTATAACCTTGTATACCTTTCCAACATAAACACCATTCCTGGAGTGAATCATTTTTGTTCTGGTTTATACCTAACATCATGTGACAGCTTTTTCTTTTAGATTTTTTTCTGGCCTGGATTGCTAGCTAGGCGTTTGTATTTTTTGATGGTGGTGTTCTAGGTTATCCTTTTACATGCCAAATCGGCATAAGCTAGAGTATTATATTTTATACTTGTCAAAGGACAGCACATATTATTACTGTATCGTAACTAGGTCTCGCTTTTTTTTTTTTTTAAGTGCTTCAACTTTCCACCTATGTATAAACAAGTATACCTTTTAAGTGAATTCTTGGATTGAGGAACAAGGAAGTGTTTTTTACTCATCGTATCTTAGCCCTCAGTACTGCCTCCCACCTGAAATAGTTCATTTCTTTAGAGGATATTATGGAATTTAGTTATCCATTAATATGTTTTTGTGGATTGTATTGAAGAAGATGAGGAGTACCATGCATTTTTTTCTAAGAGTAAAATTGTAAGTATCAGTATGATTATATTTTACTTTTTTAGTGCATTTAGTGGGTTTCATTAAAACTGATCTTGGATTGTCACAATATAGGAGAGTGGGGTTTTTTTGTGGGAGATGATGTCTGCATACAGGAGATTGTTATTATAAATATGATGTATCCTGGAAATTTTGGAAAGTTGGAAAGAGCGACTTGACAACTCTTACACTGAACAATGTATCTGAATCTATCAATCAAACAGATCACTATCTGACCAGAAATCCCTGTAAGAGGGAAAAAGCTTTCAGTTCTTTTCCTAAATTTTATCTGTCTACACAGATGATATTTCTGTTCCCCTTTGACATGTTATTTTCCTCATAAACAGTTTTAATGGTTCCATACGCCTGCAGGCTAAAAAGCAGAGACCCAGTGATCTCATCTCTACTAGTTGACTCCAATCTGTCTTTTCAATAATGGCCTCCACACCCAGTCCTTTGTCAGATGTGTACTCTGAGAGGAGGCGTTGTATGATGGGGAGGGGAGACACTAGATTTAGAAAACTCTGGGTTCAAACCCCACTGCTTTATTAGCAATGTGAAATTTGTCAAATCACATCATGCCTCTGAACCCTAGACACTTACAGGGTAAAATGTGTATAAACATACTGACTTTTGTTTTCATCTGTGATACCATGTGATATCTTTCAGGGTCAGAAATGTAGTTCTGTTTCTTGAACTAATTATGGTGGCTAATTTGAATTTGCAGTGCGTAAACAGGCTATTTGGAATTCAAGCATTTCTCCCTTTCCTTGTCATCTAGTTAGATGGTGAATTCTTCTTTTCCTATTACTTATTATCGAAACACTTTGACCACAAGGCTACTTTTTTTTTGAGATAGAGTCTCGCTCTGTCACCCAGGCTGAAGTGCAGTGGCTTGATCTCGGCTCACTGCAAGCTCCGCCTCCCGGGTTCACGCCATTCTCCTGCCTCAGCCTCCTGAGTAGCTGGGACTATAGGCACCCGCCACCATGCCTGGCTAATTTTTGTATTTTTAGTAGAGTCGGGGTTTCACCATGTTGGCCAGGATGGTCTCCATCTCCTGACCTCGTGATCTGCCTGCCTTGGCCTCCCAAAATGCTGGGATTACAGGCGTGAGCCACCGTGCCTGGCCCACAATGATACTTTTAAATATTTGGGATACAAATAAGCTATTTTAAATTTAACAAATAAAAAGAGCTACATACACATTTTTCAGGCAGTTGTCCATTCTTTAATTTTAACAGGTTGTTCAGCTGTGAAGAGGAGAGAGAACATAAAATTGGATTTTTATTGGATCACTCTTATGCTCAATATAATGTTTTTTGGTCTTACCTAATCCTGTGGAAATATCTAGGAGGATGTAAAATCCAGTGTTCATAGACATTGCTCACCATCTGTTACCAAAGTGAAAAATCAGCATTCCTGATTTTATTTCCCTTTGTGTGCTCAGTCCAAACTCAGGCAAAGAGGTCACTATTTGTTCCCTTTACAGCAAACTTGATCCTAACATTGCATATTCCATAATCTGTCATCTTTGTGTAGTTTTGTGGTAACTATCTGCTCTTACTTGGCCTCTTCACATACTTACTATGATAGATTTTCTTGATTTACCAAATAGCGAACTTATCCATTAGAAATGTTTGATTGGCTTTTTCAGAAACAAGAAGTTGTTTTGCTTTTTTTAGTGTACATATACTTTTTCTTCCCTTAGACCCAATCTAATCTAGGTGGGAGAGAAAGTAACGAGAGTCTCTTGGAAAACCAAAGAGAGTCACAGCAAGCCCACAAAGTTACACAGGAATCAGGAAGAATAAAAATGTAAAGGTAACATGGATGAACTGTCTATTAGGTGCTTTCGTACATACTATCAGGTTTAAGGTTTACCAATAGCATTAGGTATGGTGAAGATGATTGATATGGTTTGGCTGTGTCCCCACCCAAATCTCATCTTGAATTGTAGCTCCCATAATTCCCATGTGTTGTGGGAAGGACTCAGTGGGAAATAATTGAATCAAGGAGGCGGTTTCCCCCCTATTGCTCTCATGGTAGTGAACAAGTCTCACGAGATCTGATGGTTTTATAAGGGGTTTCCCCTTTCCCTTGGCTCTCATTCTCTCTTTGCCTGTGGCCATGTAAGACATCCTTTGCTCTTCCTTCGTCTTCTGCCGTGATTATGAGGCCTCCCCAGCCATGTGGAACTGTGAGTCCATTAAACTTCTTTCCTTTATAAATTACCCAGTCTTGGGTATGTCTTTATTAGCAGTGTGAGAATGGACTAATTACAATGATTGTGACAATGACTATGGCCATTGTACAGATAAGGAAGCCAGCTCAGAGTGGCAAGTCACCTGGGCCTGAACATCTTGCTAATAAGCAGCATTGCATGTTCCTTGATTACTCTGTTATATGTGGCTCTAAAAGGTTTTTTCTGTGTGCGTTCATATGGATGTTAGCAAAACCAATGTAAGTGTAGTTAATGGAATTATTATTTCTCATGCCTACTATGATTTCTTGTCTGATTGGAAAATAATACTCCAGGATCAGCTTTGTTATACTTCCATCTATGACATGTGCCCCAAATGACAGTGACCTTATGGCAGAGATTGGCTCAGGAGAAGTATTTTCTCATCTTCTGGAATGTCCTACTAATGAAATAACTTAAAGGACAAGGACATATGAAGGTGATTCTATAATATTAACTCTAACCATTATTAAATTCTTAATGCATGCCACATATGCTTCTATTTGCTTACCTGCATTAATTTTTTCACTCTGCATAATACTCTTATGAGGAAGGCACCATTTTTTTTTTTTTCATTTAAAGATGAAAAGGTTAAGGCACAAGAAGATTCATAACTTGCCAAGGTCCCAAAGTTAGTGTGGGTTCCAATTCAGGTCCTCTGGCTCCACAGCCACTCTCCAGTGCTGCTTCGGAGCCTGATACGTTAGTAACTGGTGGCTCCCTAAGAACCTTGACTTTGGCTTTAGTTGATTTAGAAAATATTTTTATGTGTGTGTATTTACTTTGAAGCCTCTCATATTTTCTCATTAATTACAAGTAGTCCACAATTTTCAGGACTGTAGTTGTAAAATATAACTCAAGGCATAATGAGAAAGTAGATTTTAGTCATTTGGAATGGTTAGGAACAGCTCTCTGTGTACCTTTCCAGGAATTTAATGTTTTAACTGAGCATAGTGACCCGAAATGTTGGGAGAAAGTGAGAGATTTTGTGTCTATATACATAGGTGTCCCTGTGTCATCTTTTTCTTTAGCTTGAAGCACTCAGGATGGAAAAACAAATCTTGGGAAAGATGAAAGAGTAGAACTCAAGGAAATACCACAGAAGTTACAAAGGACTAGAGGTTTATGACTGTAATTTATAATGTCCACTGTCCTTGTGAAAATTATGTGGGATGGTTTATCTTTTTCTATTTGGGAAGATACATTTTTTATATTTAAAAATATCTTGTCTTTAGAGTTCTTTTAAGTGTAGTGATTGGAGGGCTGAGATATACAAACTAGATTATTTTCATTCTGGTCTTTTTCTTTTAGTATTTGGGGTAATTTAAATGCTTCTTCATTCACTCACATACTTATTCAACAGATATTTATTGAATGCCTACTATATACCAGACACTCTGCTACACCCTGAGGATAAAAGGTAGATAAGATGCTGAATCTGTCCTCCAAGCATTTGGATTCTGGTGGCAGAAACTGTTGTGTACCCAGTTAGCCCCTGCAGTGTGAGAAGTGCTACACTAGCAGAATGAAAAGTTCTGTAAGGTCACAGAGGAGGGAGGGAATAATTCCTCCTGTGGTTATGAACAGAAATTTGAGCTAAGTCTTTTAAAGGATGAATAATAAGGTTGGGTAGGCCAAGCGGGCAGGGAGGGCCCAAGAGAAAAGGTGCTCAAATGCCTAGAGTATGAAAAGGAATGAAAACTGTCATTAACTCACAGCTAGGAACACTGATCCCTGTAACCAGCTTGGCTTACCTGAGAAGGAAATGCTACCACCTCTGAGGGTTCCCCTCACCAGTCTTCATTTATTATTGTGTAAAATTAGAGGATGACAGCAGTGGTGGTGGTGGTGGTGGCGGCGGCGGCTGCTGCTGCTGCTGCTGCTTTGTCTTCTTCCTTTTTCTGGTTAGCTTGATAGATTTGGGTTAGATATAGGCATTTTCCATATCAGGTTTTAGTTCTTTATTTTTTCAACTTTTACTTGATTTTTATTATTTTTTCTTTCTTTTTTTTTTTTTTTAGACAGAGTCTTGCTATGTTGCCCAGGCTGGAGTGCAGTGGTGCGATCTCAGCTCACTGCAACCTCTGCCTCCCGGGTTCAAGCAATTCTCCTGCCTCAGTCTCCGAAGTAGCTGGGATTACAAGCATGCACTACCACGCCCAGCTAATTTTTACATTTTTAGTAGAGATAGGGGTTTCACCATGTCAGCTAGGCTGGTCTCCAACTCTGGACCTCAGATAATCCACCTGCCTCGGCCTCCCAAAGTGCTGGGAGCATGAACCACTGTGCCTGGCCTCAAAAACTTTTATTTTAAATATGGGGGTACATGTGCAGATTTGTTGCATGGGAATATTGTGTGATGCTGAGGTTTGGAGTACAGATCCCATCACCTAGGTAGTGAGCATAGTAGCCAATAGGTAGTCTAACGTGCCCCATCCGTATCCAGGCTTTAACCATACTGAGACAGTGGGAAAAAAACTGAGCTGCTTACTGTCACCCAATGGAATGGAAAGTTTTCTACCATTTTGCTTCTATGTCATTTTCATATTACTTTTTTGGGGAAATTCGATTTTTCTGCCATTCTACTAGACTATATCTCTTTGATCACTACCTATGTGCCCAAATCACTGCTTCTCCCAACTTTTTTTGTGGGCCATCATCCATGAGCATGGTACATCCATGTGGTGACTTCCTCTGTTTGTTTAAATTTGCACATTTAGAGTTTTGTGTTAGGACAGTAAAACACTCATGTCTAAATAACTTATAAGTCCTGGGAAACTCATAAAAATGACCTGACATGATGTTTTGTGCCTATAAGAAACCTTGCAGATGGCTAAGAGAAGAATGAAGATGTTTTGACTTACTGTCTCTTCAGTTATGTTATAAAAAATTCAGCGGACTTGTCCATGATCATTAGGAAAATGAATGATTTTCCTATTGTAAATTACAAGTGCCACAAACTACATAAGGACTGTAATTGACAGGTATCAACTGGTAGCATTTATTTACATTCTCCAAGGCAACCCACAGAACTGTAGTGCTCACCATATTTGTTCAGAAAAATATGTTTTTAAGTAAATAAAACTTCCTTAACACTGGTTACTATAGTTAAGCAACTTAATTCCAATTGTTAACTTTGTTTAGTAAATGATGGATGAAACATGATCTTGTAAGATAAAAGAACATGGTGCCAAAACATTATATGAGCATGATGCCAAAAATACACACACACACACATACACACACCTGAATACATTGTTCATAGTGTTTTCTAATTCAGGGAAACTGGAAGATGATTTGAAAGTATTATGATCAACTTTGTATTTATTCCAGGAAAATTTACATGAGGAGAAAATACATTAATCTTGGCATGTAATAAAAACCAACATTTTGTTATGTAATTCATTTTGTGATTTACATTTCTATAATTTATTCAATAAACCTAATAAATGTTGAGTAATGAATGAATTTAGTTTCATGAAGAAAAAATAGTACATGAATGATCTGTCATTGTACAAAACTGCTGAATTATGAATATGGTTTTTTGTGAGTATTTTCTTCCCTTCCTCCTTGTCCCATCCATATGTCCTTCCTTCTTACCCTAACCTCCTATGACCCGAGGATAGCACGTTGAGGGAAGAAATCGTCAGAAGTTTTAATATAATTATATTCAGGATGAGAGTTCTGTTCAACACAACATCATTGGTTAATTTAGTAATTTCTAGAATTCTGCCTAGACTTAAAAATACTTTCAATACTCATTGCTGAATATTGCTGTTCTCTGCATGTTTTTCTTCTGGGATTGAACTGGACAGGATTTTGGTTTTTTAACGCATTCCAGTGGGTATAAGTATATTGGCTAGTAAAGGTTCCCTTAATTGACCTGGTTTTAATAAAAAATGGTCCAGTACTCCTGCCACTCATTTTTCTCTTTTTTGAAACCACAGATTAATAACCTGGTGTTATCTCTATCACCAAGGTGAGAAATTCTGCCAACAGTGGTTTACAAAAGCAGCTTTGGGGTTGGATCTGGAGAGTGGCTAGGATTTTACCAAAACTAGATCTCTGTTTTTCTTCTAAATTACACATGGACAGTTTCAACAATTAAGTTACCAAATTCATATTTTATATTCTATTCACATATCAGGAAACATTTAGCCCAAAGTCTGTTTACATAAAAATTTCTTTTTGGATCTTTTCTTCTACTCTGAGGAGACATGCCTGCCTTTCCCCAGTATGTTCTCCACTGCTGTCAGTACCTTGAGTATAGTGAGCCTTCAATAAAGAGTCAGTGAATGAATCCCTTTGTCATTGTGTCTCTATTATGTAGAGTGGAAATCTGTGCTGGAACAATAGCTAGTAGATGATCTGCACCAGGGAGGCCTGGGCTAGACTTCAAAAGCTGTTTCCCCATCCCGGCAAGGCAAAACATGTTCTTTTTGGGCTGGGAGGTCACAGCTCTATCCCCGTTCAAGACTGCACCTCCTTTTTTCTCTCTTCCTTCCCAGGAGCCGTGGAGTCCAAGTGTGACTGCCAAGAGGAATCCAGCAAAGCCAAAGAGCCCGAGCATGTAGCCCTGCCCGAAGCCTGCCACACGCATGGAAAACCCAGAGGAAATGAGTGAGGATCAATGGGAAGAAGGGAGCCAGCCAGGTGAGCAAGCTCATCAGTCTGGAGGCTAGCGCCACTGGAAAGAATCCCGGGCGGTTCTGTTTATTTGGCAAGTTCGGGCCATGACCTGAGCTTACACTAAATTACCTCAGAGCAAATTATTTTTTACCAAGCCATGTAAATGTTAGGTCAACTCCCTAGAGCTTTTGGGCTGAAGACAGATGACTACATCAAAGGCTGCACTTGAGTTTCCAGGTGTGGCTGGGGGAATTGTCTGTCTTCCTTCAGGAAGACGTTTCTAACTCTTCCCTTTTCTCTACCTCAGATGAATTATTTTGTTTCATGCCAATTTAAGTGTTACCTAGAGACTTTTTACATAGAACCAGTTTATTATTTATTTATTTATTTTATTATTATTATTTTTTGAGACGGAGTCTCACTCTGTTCGCCCAGGCTGGAGTGCAGTGGCGTGATCTCGGCTCACCACAAGCTCCGCCTCCCGGGTTCACGCCATTCTCCTGCCTCAGGCTCTAGAGTAGCTAGGACTACAGGCGCCCGCCACCTAGCCCGGCTAATTTTTTTGTATTTTTAATAGAGATGGGGTTTCACCGTTTCACCGTGGTCTCGATCTCCTGACCTCGTGATCCGCCCGCCTCAGCCTCCCAAAGTGCTGGGATTACAGGCGTGAGCCACCGCCCCTGGCCACATAGAGCCAATTTAATTGAACATAGAGTCCTCTGGTTTTGGTATGAGTGGGTGTGCCTGTGGGCGTGTCTTCATAAAAGGAGGCCAAGGCTGTGTTTCTTCTTTATAAATACAAATTTCACATCACAGTCTTGGGTGGATATATTCTGAAGCATCCTCCTAGGTAAATTGAATCGGACTATAGTGGAATTTTTTTTTTTTTTTTGGCAATGGGAAGCATTTTAATAATTAAATCACTGGTTGAAGGCTTGTGCAAAGTTTGGTGCTATATTGGGATTTACCAGGGTTCCATTGTGATTCTAAGTTCATTTTAAATTTCTGCCGCCTGCCTTCCTTTCCTTTTATGTTAAGTGTTATTACCTTGTGGAGAGAAGGTATTTTAATGATAACAGAATGTTACTTGAAAATGCTTCCAGCCAGGCATGGTGGCTCATGCCTGTAATCTCAGCACTGAGGCAGGAGGATGGCTTGAGCCCAGGAGTTTGAGAGCAGGCTGACCACCATGGTAAAACCCTATCTCTAGAAAAAATACAGAAATTTGCCAGGCATGGTGGCATGTACCTGTAGTCTCAGCTACTCAGGAGGCTAAGGTGAGAGAATTGCTTGAGCCCAGGGAGGTTGAGGCTGCAGTGAGCCGTGCTCAAAACAAAACAAACAGCTCCCATTCTACCACTCCTAAAATCCATATTGTATATCAAAAAAGGAAGTTTGATACCTGAAATGACTCTCAGCAGGGCTTCTCAACCTCTGTTCCCTGGCATTTGGGGCTGTATCATTCAGTATTGTGGGAAGCTGTCCAGTGCATTGCAGAATATATGGTAGCACCCCTGGCCTCTACCCAGTAGATACCAGTAGTATAATTCCTCTCCCCAGCTGTGGCAACCAGAAATGTTCTGTGGGGGAGAAATTTGCCCCCAGTTGAAAACCATTGTTCTAGGGATTGATTCAACAAAGGAAAAGAAGGTAAAGAAAATAGTAAAGATGTCACGTATGGAGCTTTGTTTTTGTTGTTTGTTTGTTTATTTTGTAATATTACCCTGTGAATTTCCGAAGAAAGTAAATCCTAAGACAATGAAGTCTGCCACTAGAACTCCCATTTAGCCACCAATTCTCTCTCCGTTATTGACTGGAATTTAGTTTGGATTAATATAACAGTTACAACTCACTCACAACAAGTATGGACTTTGATGCTGTCATTATCAACTGAAGAACTCCCAGGTGTTTATATTAAACACGCAGAACTTCCTATGAAGTGGCCATTCTGATCACTGGGTGTTTTCACAGGGCTGGCTTATTGGGGGAAAAAGAGGGAGTGGTTGGAGAAAAAGACTCAAATAAGGCTAATGCAAGACTTTAATAACTGAATGTATGAGTTGAATGAAGAAACACGCCTACTCTACACTGCAATTCAGCAGTTTTTTGAATGGGAGGTCAGATACATGATTTAAATACAGGTTTCATTTAATGCAGTATCTTTTACGGTACTAAAAAAGGTCTGGGATCCTGCATTCTTCCTGTATAGGATTGTAATTCATTCTCTCTGCTCTCACTCTCCTTCCAAATTCACTTCTACCTCTGTCATAGAATGTTTGAGCTGCCAGACAAGTAGGATCATGTCACCACTGTGACTTAACATGAAATGTCCTTGTGTCTTTATTTCAAATGTTCTGTTTTTCCTCTATTTTCTGCTCACATGAACATACACTCTTGCCAGGCACATTGGCTTTTCTTATTTCTCTTTCTGATTTTGCCTCCTTCCTGCCCCTGTATTCTTCCCTTTTCTCTGGCTATAGGAACTGTCAGGTGGCCTTGCTGGCATCATCCTACCTCTTTTGAACTATGTTACCCAGGAACTTCCATTTATTATGCCTCGAGCACTCTCTTTCTTTAATACTATATCTCTCTGAGGGATAGTTAATGATCTTTGCAGCAAATGAAGGTGAACTGTAGCCACATTATTGTTAGAATACAGCCAACTATATGGAACAGATTGGGCTGAGCTTTGAACAGCTGGGGCTGGCAGAGTGAGTCTTGACTTCTCTCGGAAGAGTTCCAGAACTGCCAAATCATCAAACTTGAAGGGGAAAGAGGGACGAGAAAGGTTATAGGGATAGTGGTTCCTGCAGGTGCTTTTTTGCTTTTGTGATCTACCTTTTGTGAAATGTTTACTAGTTTGTGGATCTGGCAAAACATGGGCTAATTGAACCCAAGAGCTGCTGTCACTGCCACAGACTAGACCCGCTTAGTGGCCATGATGGTGTTTTATTGTTCATTTGCAGGTACTGAACATGGGATAAAGTGGATGCTTTTGTTGTGAAAGCTTGTGGCTCTTTTCAGGCAACTGAAACTAGGCGTAGGTTTGAGGATAATTTTGATTTGCAATGTGCTTGTAACTCTAATATAAATTTAATAATGGCTCCATTGGAACTTTTGGACTATCGTATGGCTTCCTGGTGGATATAATAAACGAGAAATAGGCGAGGTAGGACAGATACCATAAACTGGGGGACCAGAGAGCTTAATCGATCCTTCAAAAATGTAGTATTTGCTCATATAAGGAGTTGTGTGTGTGTATGCACATGCATGGGCTCATGTTTGTTTAAATGACTTGCTGCCAATATTTTTAAAATGTTTATATAAACATTTGGTCAGTTTTTCCAAAGAAGCCAGAATCTGGCTTTGCTGGTCTCCCATGGTCATTATCAGCTGTGGCTGAATAACAAGTACTCCATACCTCTCCTGGGTGGGCGGGGCAGGGGCTTTCCGATTCACTAGCATTGACACCCCCTACCCCCACTGTTACTGTACAGATTGGCCTTTGCAAGAAAAGTTCAGGAGAGAAAAGAGACAAGCCTTGGGATTGGGAAATAATGGGTTAGAATCTCAGCTTCAGAGGCAGCTTTATCAATTGGGGAAATTATTAAACTTTCTGAGCCTTAGTTTCCTCCAGAGTAGAATGGGAATATACTCTGCACTCTCATGGTCGCTAGAAGGAATATTAAGCAAAACAGCATATTTAAAGTTTCTAAAACAACTATGTACATACACAGGAGGATTGCTGTACACATTTGCTGTTACTGTCGTTTTCAGTTGCTGTGTATCATAGGTGAGTTGATACCAATCCTTTAGTGTCCTATTGAGCATGTTACAAAATTTGATAAACACTTCTGTTACTCAGAACAAAGGAGGAAACTTGTGCCTCGGCTTCCCATATCTCAGGTTTTGTTCTACAATATAAAATATATAGTTTTTCTATGGAAAAAATCCAATAGAAACAGATTTCTTAAGGGTAGCACAATTTGAAGAGAGAAGAATCTTGTAATTTAGTTCATATTAGGTGGACTCTTAGTTTCCTTTTGACGGGGTCAAGGCTTTGTAGTTTTGCATCTACCTTCCTGAAGTTTCTGCCCCACACCCCACCCCAATCACATTCAAAATCAGACTGACAGTAATCCTGTATATGGAACATGTGCTGAATCCTCATGGAAGGAAAGGTAAAGAAGTGAAAGCCCTATAGAAATTAATAGATTTCCTTAGAGGTGGGCATGGAATGTAGCTTTTGTTAGGCTTGCAATGCTGCATTGAAGGTTTGTCAGCATTTTGTGCACACAGATTCTTTAAAAATTTTAAGGATGTTTCCCCTACAGTATTGCATTCAGTTGGCATCATTTCTCTAATGTCTGATTTTTGACATCTATCAGAAAGTTTCAGTACGTCTTTTGATGCCACACCAGCTGGGGGCAGGGACTACCTGGTTATTATAGTCATGGTTCAGAAATATAGGTTCTCCCCCCCTATTTTAATACTTCCTGCGTAGATGGGTTTCCTTTAGATGTGGATATTTCATTTAAATGCTGCATAGTCTTGTCTCAAAATGGTAAGGGATACCAGTATAGTATAGTAGTTTCTTCTTCTGCTTCTGAAAGTGACTGGGAAACTTGCATCTTTCAATAAAATGCTTTCTAGAAGAAGGCAAGGTGGCTAGAAAATGTTAAGGCAGCTCAGGGACCAGTAGGAGACAATAGATGTTAAAGGTAAAAAGTGACTTGTGATTAGATCAGTTATGGAGTCCAAAAATCCAACCAGGTTTGTAGGTAACCAGTTACGTTTCAAATGTGATCTTAAGCCCACCCTAAGTGAGTGAACCTCAACATGAGAGCAGAAGACCCTGAAAGGGAAGATGTGAGAAGATAAAATACTGTTTTCAGAGCCCTAGGTTTTTGTTTGTTTGTTTGTTTGTTTTTTGACATTTTTGTAAATGGAGGAATAGGACTACCTCTGGAACCTAAAATTGGGCTGAAATCCAGGTCCTGTTCTAGGTGATTGCTCAGGGTCCCTTCCCATTCCTTCCTCCATCTGCTCCTGCCCACTTGAGTGAAGGCGGTGAATAATAAAAGAGGAAAGAATGTAGATGAAAAGGAGAGGATGCAGAGAATGAAGATTCCCTGTCCTTTGTAAACCTTTTGTCCTGATCACCGAAAGTATTGTGGCATGTGTAAGTCTGAGAAAATATTTAGGTGAATCCCTTGAAATTGTCAGTATTTCAAGGGCTAAAAAAAGACAGTTTCACATAGCTCAAATGAAAGCAACAGTTACATTTTTGCTAGAACTTCTCTAGGTCCACCAACGAGATGTATGGAGTGGTTTTTAAAAAAACCACACAAGGCTGGGCGCAGTGGCTCACGCCTGTAATCCCAGCACTTTAGGAGGCTGAGGCAGGTGGATCACCTGAGGTCAGGAGTTTGAGACCAGTGTGGCCAATGTGGGGAAACCCTGTCCCTACTAAAAATGCAAAAATTAGCTGGGTGTGGTGGCACACGCCTGTAATCCCAGCTACTCGGGAGGCTAAGGCAGGAGAATTGCTTGAACCCAGGAGATGGTGTTTGCAGTGACCTGAGATGGTACCACTGTACTCCAGCCTGGGCAACAGAGTGAGGCTCTGTCTCAAAAATAAATAAATAAATAAAAATTTTTAAAAACCCACACAAGTTTGGGCATCCGATTGGTGGATTTTTTCCTTTTGCATATGCTTTTCTAACACATGCAGATATTTTCTGCTTCGATTTTTCTTATAATCAGGCTTTCTTAATAAGAAAGTAAGTTTTCTGATATTGTAGTTATTGCCTCAAATCTCTTAGTAGAGGAGTAGAGGCAATGAAAAGGAGAGCCAAGTGTGGGGGTGACTGAAGACCATGGAGTGTTTTCAGATCACTCACCTGGGAACTTGTATGGCAGTTGTCGGGTTCCAAAGATCCAAAATCAGGTGTTTTAACTTAACTGACTTGAATATTTACTTTGAAAATAAGAAATGAATATAAAAAAGTTGAAAAGTTATACACATGGGCACGATTTATTGAAACCTGTTCTTAGTTAGGGTAGATTGAACCTTGTTGAAAGTTGTGAAATTTGCTCAAATAGTCATTTATTTCTCTTTTTTTCTAGATCAGAATGATTTCATGAATATTGTAATAGTTTGGGCAAGGAACAAATTTGCTTAGTCAGGAAACACGAAAAGCCTCTAAGAAGGCCTAGAGGTGGTAAAATCAGTGGTCCTCTGGTGGGCATGGTGTGTGTGCGTGTGTGTGTGCGCACGCACGCATGTGACTCATCTGGGGTTGGCTCGGAGTGAAAGAGACAGATGCTTCCTTCGCCTGCTTGTTTCCTGGTTCTCAAAGCCCCTATTTCATTGTTGTTTTATTTTAAGGTTCGATGCCTTCTCCATCCGTCAGTGAGGGTGTGGAGAGCTTGCAGGCGTGTGCCTACCTCTGTAACTTGCTATTCCTTGTGTAATGTCAAGTGGAAGTGCGAAGCACCACAAACTGCTCTGAGCAGAGCCCACTTCCCTTCACCCACGGAGAGCGTGAAGCAGTTACACCAACATCAATCAAGGAAAACCCACAGGCTGAGCTCACACGGTTGAAGCAGGTGCGTGAGCGAGTGCTCTGTGACAGGCACACGTGATTGAGGTGTACCTCGGCGTCTTGCCCACAGATGTCGGTTACGATGACTGTGTGGGGCTGTGCCCGCTCCCTGCAGAGCTGAGCCTGTCATGCTTGTGGGACACAGCGGGTGCAGCTCTTGGCAGCTCAGTGGGGTGAGCAGGTCAGATAGTTCTGAAGTAGGCTTCTTTGCTGTTTACACTCTTGTTTAATGGCGAGTAGAAGAATCTGGGAGAAATAGTGTTTTATTTTCTTTCTGTGGTGTCTTGCAGTGAGAATACCCCTGGGATCACTCCTTTAAAATAGTAAGCAAGAGGCTGGGTGTGGTGGCTCAGGTCTATAATACCAGCTCTTTAAGAGGCTGAAGCAGGAAGATTGTTTGATCCCAGGAGTTCGAGATCAGCCTGGGCAACATAGGGAGACACCATCTCTAAAAGAAGTTTTTTTAAAATTCACTGTGTGTTGTGGTATCCCCCTCTTCTCCCAGCTACTTGGAGGCAGAGATGGAAGGATCCTTTAAGCTCGGGAGGTCGAAAATGCAGTGAGCCATGGTTGTGCTACTGCACTCCAGCCTGGGCAACAGAGCGAGACTGTCTCAAAAATAAATAAATAAATGAAATAAGATAAAATAGTAAACAAGAAAACATTAGTATTAATTGATTTGCTAAGCCTAAGGGGGAAAATGTAAGGTCTTGAATCTCTGTATGTATGCATATGTGTGTATACATTTCTATCAACATATATCAAATATTTATGTATGCAGTGGTTTTAAAAAACCACACAAGGCTGGGCGCAGTGGCTCATGCCTGTAATCCTAGCACTTTAGGAGGCTGAGGCAGGCAGATCACCTGAGGTCAGGAGTTTGAGACCAGCCTAGCCAATGTGGAGAAACCCTGTCCCTACTAAAAATACAAAAATTAGCTGGGTGTGGTGGTACACACCTGTAATCCCAGCTACTCAGGAGGCTAAGGCAGGAGAATCGCCTGAAACCGGGAGGTGGAGTTTGCATATGTAGAGCAGATATATGTGTACACACATATATGTATATGTAAATATGTGTGTGCATACATCAACACAGGCACCAATTTAAAGCAAAACTCAAGTGGGCCATGAGATAAAGAGAGAATGTGAATATCTAGACATTTTAAAGTATCTGCTGATAAGGTGAAGGGGCTAGTAAAAAAATGTGTATCTCATCCTGTTGAACCATCTTGATATGTATTGAGGTTTAGAAAATTTTCACAAAAGTTTTGAGCAATCTTAATTTTAAAAATACAGACGCAGTTAATACCAAGACTTCAATATAGATTGTGCTTTGTAAAAAGTGGCCAGTCTCTCAAGGCTTCTAGTACCTGCTGTTGGTTATGAGTGTCTACTTTGAGCTGACACTTCAAAATATCATACATATTATTTACATTTAAATATGTGAAACAATCACCCTTTCTTTAAGCAATGTAAAGTAAAACAAGACATACTTTTAAACTGCTAAACTGATTCAGTTGGAGAATAATGGTAAAAACCAGTATTACTATGGGTAAGGAAAAAAACATGCTATTTTGGGGAAAATTTTTTATATACTCTCTGAAGATGATTTCATGATATGTAAAATCAGAAGCCACAAAATATTCTTACTCAGAGTTTCAGCAGTTCAGCTTCTAGGCAAATTTTTTCTCAGACAGTGATCAAATGTGTAAAAACTTTAGCTACAAGAATGCTTGATCGCAAACTTACTTTTTTTGCTAGAAATGTCTAAACAATATTACAGTGGTCAAATAAACTGTAGTAGAAATATGCAATAAAATGCCACTTGAGGCATTAAGCAGTGGTGTAGATTTCTCTAAGACCCTGTTTTTTAAAAAAACTAACAAGTCAGTGTTTCATGCATTCAGTATGTGCAGATATATTATAGTTTGTGAGATTTATACAAACCTAAAAGTTGTTACAGCTGTGTGATTAGAGAATAATTAAATGGCTGTATCTTGCCTATCTGTTATTTTAATTTTCTAACATTCAAGTGTATTACCTGCACATTAAATACAGAAAATGGCAAACATGGAAATAGCATTTTGGGAGTATACTCATAAGTTACCTAGAGATATTTGTGAAGACGAGGAAAGGAGAGGGGTTTCTTTCTTTTCTTTTCTTCTTTTTTTCCTAGACGATGACTTAGCAGAAAGTATTAAAGACTAGTGATTGATTAATTAGTTCCACAAATATTTGTGTGCCTCTACGTGCCGGGTACTGGACAAGACTCTGGTCTCGTTGCTATGTACTTTTCACATGAATTGCTGAATCCGTTTTGTTTGATATTCTGCATCAATGTAGCTTTACCACTAGAGAGTCAGTAATATGAATATGAAAGTAATATGGGCATGTAAAAATTATGATGTCACAGCCTAGCATGGTGGCTCATGCCTGTAATCTCAGCACTTTGGAAGGCTGAGGCAGGTGGATCACCTGAGGTCAGGAGTTCCAAACCACTGTGACCAACATGGTGAAATCCTGTCTCTACTAAAAATACAAAAATTAGGTGGGTGTGGTGGTGGGCGCCTGTAATCCCAGCTACTCAGGAGGCTGAGGCAGGAGAATTGCTTGAACCCAGGAGGAGGAGGTTGCAATGAGCCGATATTGTGCCATTGCACTCCAGCCTGGGTGACAAGAGTGAAACTCCATCTCAAAAAAAAAAAAAAAATTATGATGTCAGACTGACATTTTGCTTCATATTTTTACATATGTGTTTTATCTGCTTTATGCTGTTTCACATATTAAATGTGTGAAACTTTTTCTGTACTGTAGATAGTTGACACCATGAATTGTCTGGAAAGTCAAAAGCAAAAATTGAGAAGACTTGTTATCATTAATGAAAAACTTTAAGGGACATTAGAAAGCTTATTTGCAAATGCTTTGAAAAATCTGACTTTTCCATATTTTGTGAGGTTTTGGCTTTGATGCTTAATCTTGGTTTAATGTTCTGCAGGTGTCCTTTGGGAAGTTAGGACAGGATTTGCAGGGGTGGGGAGATTGAGTGTGATGACTTTAGTGTCCACTTGCCTGGAATGTTGAGACTCTGAGGCTATAAATAGGAGGT
This sequence comes from Macaca nemestrina, assembly GCF_043159975.1. Taxonomy (NCBI): domain Eukaryota; kingdom Metazoa; phylum Chordata; class Mammalia; order Primates; family Cercopithecidae; genus Macaca; species Macaca nemestrina. Next base: position 162,018,262 of record NC_092129.1, on the reverse strand, counting down.
TTAGATTTGGGATGTCTGACTGGAAGAGGGTCAGGATTCAGGCTGATGTGGAGATGTTCACTGAGGAGTTTAAATGCTTCTCTGAGTCCCTAAGAATCTACCCAAAGGACAAGTCTTCTCCTGATGTCCAGTCTCTTTCTCATGAAAATGATCTTAGAAGTTTAATCCTTTAAATGACCTCTTAACATGACTTCTTCTGCTGGTGTGAGATTAGAAAAAAAATTCCAGCCTGAACCATCAAGGGCTCCAAAGTAAAGGGATTTTTTTGAGTTTTAAAACTCTGAAAACGTTATTCATAAGTTATAAAAATAGCAAAGATTCTTGAGAGGAAGGGTTTGTTTTGGGTCAGTGCCAATGTGTCAAAGTTGCTTTTCATGTGTGTGTTTGTGTGCTTGTCTGTGCCTTCTGCCTGCCTGTGTGGGGGGATGATTATGGATTCTTGAACTTGGTTCTTTCTTTCCTATTGATTGGTGAAGGGAAGAAGTTAAACTTTGGATTTGGCTCTATGTCCATTGTCCATTGAATCAGGAGAGTTAGCCCATTGGTTATTCTATTGCCCTTTTGTTATGATTTTGTGAGAAAATTGTCATTTTCACTTCCCCCTTTTTCTCTCTATCCTATCCTCTTGTTAAAACAGACATGGTGCCTTTAATGAATTGTCTTGGGATAGTTTGAAGTGCAAAGGGAAGAAAAAGAGATTTAGCTCTTCCTGAGACAAGCCCTGAGTAGTAAAATCAATAATTCGAGAAATCACTTGCCCTTTAAAAAAAAAAAAAAGACTTGTAAATAGAACAAGATTGAGAAAAACATGTCTTTAGGCAGGCTAATCTAATCACACACAGAAGGCAGCCTGTTTTCTTACTTGTTGGATCACTTCCACTTTATATTCTCACAGGGAACAATATATTAAGTACAGTATTTAGAAATATTTGTTGAATCCTACTGTCTGATTTTGGCAAGTCCCAAGGAAAAAAAGAATATGTCTTGGACTGCGTGAGCCTTCCTGGGAGGATATTGGAGTTTTCCCAGAGAGGCTGGCTTCACACTGTGGGAAACACTGGTTTGGTAGATAACACTGTTAGAATTTATATTTCAGAGGGCATTTAGTTGTCTTCAGATTTCTAGAGCAGCCACAGCTGATCTTCTATGTCTCAGGATCTGAAGAAACTCAGAGTATAAGCTAGGCTTTCTTTATACTGATGTAGTCATTCTCTTTTGAAGGACACTCTAACTTATAACCCACTGATCCTGTGTTATGGCAGGAGGCTGAGTTCACCAGCACCAAAATATCCAGTTAGTGTATCAGAAGAGAAAATGTGGGTATCACAAGTAAGAGGAGCTAAAAGATAGGACATTATAGGGTGAAAGGTCTATTGGCTGATTCCGCCTTCTCTTGGGGAATGTTAAAGTGTCAACATTTTGGCAAAATCCTAAGCTAATTTTGTTTAAATGTGATCATCACATAGCATTGACTGAGTAATTGAAATTTGTGATGGAAAATAAAACTGAAATATTTAGAAAGTATGTTATGGCCCCTTTGCTTAAGAGTATATGCTAAAATAAAAGTATATCGTTACGAGGAATGTAAGTGAAATACATTCTTTCCGTTTAATTTCCTCAGCATGTATCTGGCATTAAGTAGTTTTTATAAATCTTATGCAAGGGCCTATCCCACAGCCCTATTCCATTGATTGCTTAAATGCGAAGTAGGCATATCTGAAGGGTTCTTTTGCTCTGTATTATAACATTGATAAGTTACTTTTTGAACCTATAACTTTTCATCTCTAGAATGGAGATAAGAGAATCATCCTCAGAGTTTTTTTTTTTTAATAAACCTTTAATTTTTAAGTAGTTTTAGATTTACAGAAATGTAGCAAAAATAGGAAGAGTGTAGTCTTACATCACTTGCCTGGTTTCTTTTATTGTCACCTTATTATGTATGCTTGTCAAAACTAAAAATTCAACGTTGGGACTTTCCTATTAAATAACTCCACAGTTTGGAGTATTTTTTTTTTTTTGATCTTTATATTTCACTAGCTCTTCCCTAACGTCCTTTTTCTGTTCCAGGGTCATACTGGATACCACACTGCATTTAGTAGTCATGTCTCTTTAGATTGCTCTGAACTATGAGGTTTTTTTCAGCCTTTCCTTGTTTTAATGAGCTTAACAGTTCTGAGGAGTGCTGGTCAGATATTTTGTAGAACGTCCTTTGATTGGAATTTATCTCATGATTGGACTTGGTTATGGGTTTTTGAGAGGAAGACCACAGAGGTGAAGCACCATTCTCCACCATCATATCAAGAGTACCTATGATCACCATGACCTATCACTATAGATGTTGACCTTGATCACCTGGCTGAGGTCATAGTGCCAAGTCTCTTCACTGCAAACTTGCCTTCCCCCAACTTCTTTCCATACTGCACTCTTTGGAATGAAATTACTAAGCACATGTCATAGGGTTATTTTAAGGTTTAAGTGAGATGATGAAGCTTGTGGCATAAAACCCAGTGCTTTAGAAAACACTCATGAATGTCAGTTGCTACTGTAGTTGCTGCCTTTGCACTAGTCCCTTTCAATACATGAAAGCTAGTATTCTTTAGAGCTGCTTTCTCATAATTATACAGTTCTCAGGCATTTACTGGTATTGATCAGAAAGTAAAAATAACAAAAAAGAGTGCTCACACACCTTTCAAATGAGATGCCTGTATACAAAGTCACTCTAGGATGGGAGGATATGAATTCTCTCAAAGTTTACCATGGAGAGACTCTGCTAAACTGGGATTATCAACCTCTGGTCCTGTTTCATGTGATGGAGTCAGTCATTGATGACAGAGATGGTGGGTTCCGGTTAGTCTTGGGCATGAGAGGGAGAAAGAAGTTTAATTTAGGAGCTGAGCCTGAAAGATTGGTGAGGTGTTTTTTTTTGTTTTTTTTGTTTGTTTGTTTGTTTGCTTTTCACCCTGGTGATAGCTTTTGGGTAGAATTTTGAGTTCTTGCTGGAATAAACTATCTTCAGCACTTCTCTGTGAAACGAAGGGCTTGTTCTGGGACCGGAAGTGCTTCAAACCCTATGCAGTTGTTGCCAGAGTGGCCGTCTGAACCTGGATAATGGAGCTTGGAGTTCTATGTGACCATGTCTGTTGGAATAAATAAGAATAGCTGGTTGCTTGTACAGATACTGTTGGCATGAATTTTTTATTTAAGTCTCTCCATGTATCTAGTAAACAGTAAGCACTATTCTAACATTACTAAAAGCCTCCTAAGTCTCCCACCAATAAATTTCTTTCACTCTTCCTCATTAAAAGTTCAGGGTGTAGGGCGAGGTTAATGTACCAGAGAAGGAATGGTAGAGAAGTATTTCTGAGCTGGAGAAAATAAGGTTCTTCTTCTGTGTCTCTTTTCCCATTTGACCTTCTAGCTTCTCTCTAAGATAACACATTTTTTTTTTTGGACTATTTCTTGGGAAAGCAAAGATTTATACAGATACTCTTTTGCTGTTTCGTATGTACTAAGTGAAGAGAAACTTATTTGAGTTAAAATGGAATACTCTGTCCCTGAGTGCTTAATGGAAAAAAAGTTTGCATTTGTGTTAAGGGGTAGATAAGTGATAAAATATTCTCTTGGTTTCTTTTAAGTAACTAGCAAGGAAACTCTTCCATGTATCTTTATGAATTTCTGTCTTAATAAGTTTACTAGAGACTAAACACTCCTTCACTGTCCTATAGAGAACCAGAGATGTACTTAAAGAACACAGATGATGTTGTCCATTCATTTTTTCCATTTTTTTTCTTTATGTTTCTGTTTTGAGACAGAGTCTTGCTCTGTCACCCAGGCTGGAGTGCAGTGGCACGATCTCAGCTCACCGCAACCTCTGCCTCTTGGGTTCAAGTAATTTTCCTGCCTCCACCTCCCAAGTAGCTGGGACTACAGGTGTGCTACACCATGCCCAGCTAATTTTTGTATTTTTAGTAGAGAAGAGGTTTTGCCAGGCTGGTCTCAAACTCGAGGCCTCCGATCTGCTAGCCTCGGCCTCCCAGAGTGTGGGATTATAGGCCTGAGCCACCACACCCAGCCTGTTGTTATCACTGTTTTTAAAAGCAGAAAGAAATTTCCAGCTTAACCTGCCATATTAACCCTGGGGTGCTAAGAAGTGAGACCTGTCAGAGACACTTGGCCCCACTGCTCTGTTATTTCTTTTGTCAAGGAGACATTGAGTTCCCTGCACCGGGCACTAGGAATGTAAGAAAGAAGAAGATAGGATCTGTGTGCCTTAGGAATCAAATGATAGTCTTTATGTGCTCTGGTATGGGGGTGTGTGTGTGTGTGTGTGTCTGTGTGTGTGTGTGTTTCTTTCAAGCCTTTGTGAGACTCCTGTGGTCATTAGGGAGGCTCACAGATATCCTGATGGCCTTCCTTGGGGATACTCAGTACAGTTGTACTTTCTTGCCTCCTTTAAGTCTAGGCATGACCATGAAAGTGGCTTGCCATGAAATGTGGCAGAGGTCACATGTATCACTTCCCAGATGAAGCTTTAAGAGTTGCCGTGTGATTTGCTTTACCCCCTTCCCCCTACATTGGTTGAAGCACAGGCCAAGAGAGAGCCTACACAGTCTGGTCCCGTGATGAGGGGCTGTGATGGAAAGACCTCCCGACCGAGGTAGAACATGTCATGTAAGCAAGAAGTAAGCTTCAGTTACTACAAGTCGTGGCGATTTAGGTAGAGGTGGTGTGTTCCCACAGCATTATCCAGCCTGTCCTAAGTAATGCAGTCAGCATTCTTATCTCTTTAGGGTTATAGGAATTAAGGCCTCAATGTTGGGCTGTGGAGGGGATGTTCACAGTTGTGATGGTGGCAGCAGCGGTGGAAAATCTATACTTGTGGTAGTTATTGATGCACAAAAAATTGGGCATCATTTTTTAGGGGTGTGACCTACATTTCAGTATCGTTAAATACCTATAGGGAAATTACATCCCTTCTGACACTGTATGTCTAATTGTCAGTGAATATCTTTATATAATGAAGCATAGTTCTAAAGAAGGAAAAAAACCCAAAGTATGTACACACGCGCACTTGCACACACACACACACACGCACACACGCACACACGCACACACACACACACCCTGTAATTTATTCTCCCAAGAATTATATGAGAGATTTTAATGTTGGACTACTGGTTAAGTGCCAGGAAGAATTTCTTGGGTGGATATAATGCTTAATTTATATTTGGGGAATTTCCACTGCTAAATCAGTGCTTGTAAAGTTTAAAAAGAAAAGAGGGGGAGGGTTGGAGAAGGCAACCAAAAAAAAAAAAAAAAAAAAAAGAGCCCAGGGATGTGGTTGACAATGTTCCTTTTAATTTAAAGCCACCTGAAGGCTTCAGCTGAATAATAAAGTAATTCCCATATGGTTTCCGTTCTTTCAGTGTTAGAACCTCTGAAAGGCAGTCTACTTTTAGCCTTGGCTTCTGCGTGCCTCTTTGTCAGGCTGAAATGCTTCCCGTCTGCTTGCTCTGGTAGGAAATGGAACCAAAGCTGACTGCTCTGGGGGAAGAGTTCCCAGGCTTTGCTTTCTATTTGGCAAACGTGGCTCTTGTGGTGGGAGGCACTTCTCCTCCAGGGCACTCTTGACTCTCTGACAGACAGGACCAGCTCTGAAGGTGGTTGCAAGCTTTCGTTAATGCCAGAGCTCGCTATAGGCACTTTTCTCCCTCCCTTACAATTCTGTTTACAATAAACTTTCCCTCAAAGGAAAAACCCAGGATTCATTTGAGTTTCGTTGTTTTCCCTGGAAAGAAGTTTTTGTAACCCTCGGACTCTTTAGAAGGGAAAACATCCAGTAAGTCCTGAAATCTGACTGCAGAGTTATTTTTGAGTATTTGGACTTTCATTAATTCAAATTCCACCAAAAAACTTTTCTCTTTTTCCTGCCCTAAGTAAGTTTACTTTCCCCCCTGTGTTCCTATGAGTTCGTGAAATACTTAGGAAGTATATGAAAAATGTTTCAGGAACACAGTTGTGTTATGTGATGCTTACCAAGAATCCTGCTGAAGTAAGTGAAAAGACATTCCCTCTCCATACCCCTTCTTTTTCTCCCCTTCTCTCTCCTAACTTTCTGTGTTCAGGGTCAATACAAAGGCCCTTCATTCTAATGTTAATTTTAAAAATAGCTAGTTTTCTTCTGAGGTAAACTTAGGGAAAGCGTATGTATTTGGAGATATATATCTCCATATATACATACATATATACCCATATATATACACACATACATATATATGTATTTATTTACATTTGGAGCTCAAGTTTTTCATTTTATTTTTTAAACAGGTTGAATTAAACTAGTTCAGGACTGGAAACCCATGATGACCATTTGCTGTGGGTTGTATGATCACTATTCTGGCTTGAATTTTTGAACTTCTACAGCAACATCATTAAAGTGCCATGAGATAAAACTTTGCTGTTGCTCAAAAAGAAACTCTTTAGGAAGTCAGAAAACAGGAATTCCGGTGCTACTTTGTGATGATAATGTCACTATTTAACTTCTGTACCTTTTTATCCATTTAAAAAATAAGATCAATGGTGCTGGCCTTTCTACTTTTCATGTAGTTGCAAAATCATTTCTTCATGCAAGGACAATCAAAATAATATGAATAACGTGGCCTGACTATTTGGAAGAAAAGTCCTGCAAAAGTATAGGCTGATGGAAGCAGAGGAAGAACATTTTATATTGAAGAACAAAAGAATTTCAAAAGAAATGGTGTTACCAGCTCTTTCAGTTGACCAGACAAGTACTAAGTGTTTGGGACTTGTTCCCATCCCAACAAAGCCAGCGTTTTGAGGAGGCCTCTCTGGCACGGTCATTGCATCAGCCAGTTTCCTCTCCATCTGAAATGAGAAAGTACATGTTAAGCACAGAGGCACTCTAAAGATGAGCTCATACCAAAATACGCCTTCATAAGCCTCCCAAGTCACTTGTGGGATACAATGTCAGAATGAACATGATCTTATCTGGCCTGTAAATTAAATGACACATTTTCTGTCCTTGCACAATGTGTCCCTAAGTGGTGCTTCATGTGAGTTTCTAGAGATGCCTTCTGTAAACTAGACTAACATGCACATGTGCTTTTTCTTGATCTTTAATTGTTCATTACTAATGTACGGACTTTGCATCAAATATAAAGGAATCTCAACAGTCTCAATCAAGAGAAATGTCTCTATGTCTTATAATTTTCCTCAGTAGAAATTTTTAATGATACTACTTTTTAAAAAGCTCTCCTTCTGGTGTCCTTGGGTAATTTTACATAGTGTATTTAAAAATCTACTTCATGAGTTGAAGATACAGGCACTGTATCCTTTTCTCTAGCTCTCTGTACCTTTCTACTTTCCAACATATATAAACTGTACATTTACTTCCTATTTCTAAGGTTGTTAGTAATGCTATTCTGTAACCATTATGAAATCTCTCATAGTTCCTATTCAGCTTGATAGTAAAAATTGAAAGCCAGTAAGCAGTGTTTATGCTACATATGCAAATACTTTTCAACAAAGGGCCAGTTGGGATGCTCTGATTACATACTTTTCTTTTCCAATTTTTTGACCCCTGTGTCTCTCTGTGAAAGGGGTCAAATGCAAGAGGCCAAATGAAGATTCTTTATTTAATTTTATCACTGATTGAAACCATACAACATTTAGTTTGCTTCAAACTTGACCTATAACCTTCTTGTATAATTTCTTAACCCTCAAGTTTTTGATCTTTGTTTTTTCTTGCTGGGAGAAGAAATACAAGCCTTAAAAAAAGGAATTCTCTGTCTAGATTCAATGTTGTTTTCTGTCATTAAACTTTTCAGATTTCTTTGCATCTCAGTGTTCTCAAATGTCATAATGATGTTTGGGGCTTATTAATCCTGAATGGTACTTAGAGTAATCTGGAAACTACTCCTCCCTTTGGCCCTGAGACTTTTCTCGCATTGTTTTGATGTGTTTTCCCTAGGTTTTCTCTGGTCTTTCTTAATGGGACTCCTATCAGTCAGATATTGCGTCCCCTGACTTGAGCTTCTGCGTCTCTTCTCTGTCCTTCATATTTGTCATCTTTCTGTCTTTGTCCTTATGATCTGGAAGATTTTGACTCTATCTTCTAATCCTTTCACTAATGTTTTTCAGCAATCAAAATTTTGATTTCTTACCATTTGACCCAGGAATCTCACTACTGGGTATATACACAAAGGAACAGAAATCATTCTATTATGAAAATACATACATGTGTATGTTCATTGCAGCACTATTCACAACAGCAAAGACATGGAATCAACCCAAATGCCCATTAATGGCAGACTGGATAAAGAAAATGTGGACATATATACCATGGAATACTATGCAGCCATAAAAAGGAATGAGATCATGTCCTTTGCAGGGACATGGATAGAGCTGGAAGCCATTATCCTCAGCAAACTAATGCAGGAACAGAAAATGAAACACCATATGTTCTCAATTGTAAATGAGAACTGAACAATGAAAACACATGGACACAGGGAGGTGAAATACACACACTGGGGCCTGTCAGGGTGGGAATAGGGGGAGGGAGAACACCCAGAAAAACAGCTAATGCATGCTGGGCTTAATACCTAGGTGATGGGTTGATAGATGCAGCAAACCACCATGGCACATGTTTACCTGTGTAACAAACCTGCACATCCTGCTCATGTATCCCAGAACTTAAAATAAAATAATTTTGATTTCTAAGAGCTCATTCTTGATTCCCTTATTTTTTTGACATGTGTGCTGAAGTACATTAAAACACTGGTATAAAACACTAGCACAATGCCAGGAATTGATCTTTATAAGATCTACATAGTAAATTCGAAATTCCTGTGGGTATTTGAAGAGACATCTAGAAATACCCTCCAGTGTCATAATCTGACCACTTAGGAAAACCATCTCAGTTACTGACTGGTTATCTGATTTGACTTGTACATTACAAATAATGAGTACTGACCAACAGCCAAACACAGAGAGATGAAAAGCATGCAGTTGTGGCCCTCAAGGAGTTTACGGTCTAGTTTTAAAAAAAGACAACATCAGAAAATAAGAATTAAATATGTCAAATTATACAGTATGGAGTCTTAAGCCAAAGAATATATGTTGTTGTTGTTGTTAGTTAAGATAGACTTTTTTTTACAATATCTTTTTTCCATATTTTGGATTTTTTACTTATGAAGAGATATAGAGAGTCAAATTGTTGGATGAAGACTATTTGCTGTGGAGATATATGTCTATATTCCTTTTAGACTGCCATACACTGTCAAGCACAAGACCAAATTTACCAAAATTTAACTCACAATAAGAAAAAATGAAACCACTGAGTAGCTTATTTGTGAAAATAGAATTTCATCATTTTAATTTGGATTATTTAATTACTATTATGTTGCTTTTTATCATTCATTGCCATTGATATAAAAATCATAATATACTTACGTGCAAAAGATATTGTTTGTTTTCTCCTCCTGCTCTTCTTCCTCTCTATCTTCTCCTTCTCCAACATCTTCAGTCTGATTGTCCAATACTACAGGTATATAAATATAACAAGTCCAACTTGTGTCTGAATATTTTCTATACATTTTCTGCTCAGTACTATGACCACATGGGATTGTTTCCTGGAGCGTGGTTTGATGTATATTATATATACTACTGTCTAGAGGCAAGGTGGTATTGGGTTATTTAATTAATTAATTAAGGCCACCTGTTCTTAGATGGTAAGAAATGTAAATGTGGCTTGTTGTGTTAGGACTTGAATTGGAGAGCAGAGGGCAGTTGTTGATACTATTAAACTTTTTTTTTCCCTGAGTGCTAATTTCTATGACTTGTTTAAAGGCTATCTTGATGTGGAACGGGAGAACCATGTATGTGGACTTTGGATTCTTAACCTGGCATCAGAGCAGGCCTTAATTGAATTGACTGGTCACAGCACTACTTTTGTTTTGAAAGCTCTCTACAAAAATATACAAAGTTTAACAACTTCATTCAAAGGGAACAATAATTGGCCCTCCTTACTATATCTGTTTTCATCCTAAAATTCTTCTTCAATTTTGAAATGTGGCTGTCAGTATATTTTGGCTCAAGAAAACTCAAGAAGAAATATTGTACCACTTAGAATTTGGCATTATATCGGTCAGTTTCTCATCAATGAAAAGTTTTATTTCTTGTGTGAACTAGTCCTGAAAACGTAAATGTGTATTACTTGATATTTAGAATAAAGCTATCTGAATAGAGTTTCCAGGGTTAGAAATGAGGCTGCAGATAGAGTAGCAGAACAAAGACTCCCTTGTGGCTCAGTGTTGATAGTTGGCCTGTTATGCTATAATATTTATATTTTTATCATATTTAAAATGTATACTTTTGGGTTTTTTTTTTTTTTTTTTTTGAGGCAGAGTCTCGCTCTATGGCCTAGGCCCGAGTGCAGCGGCATGATCTCAACTCACTGCAACCTCCGTCTCCCGGGCCCAAGCTATCCTCCTACCTCAGCTTCCTGAGTAGATGGGACTACAGGCATGCACCACTACTTACAGATAATTTTTTTTTTTTTTTGGTAGAGGTGGGTTTTTGCCATGTTGCCCAGGCTCCTGGGCTGATGTGATCCTCCTGCCTCAGTCTCCCAAAGTGATTACAGGTGTGAGCCACTGCGCCTAGCCTTAAAATGTACACTTAAGAGATAAAAATAACTTTATGTATTTGATCCAGTGAAATTACCCTAAGCTTTCAGGTAATTAACCTTTAAACACTTTGCCGATGTCAAAGCCCAAGGTGAAGGCATTTTCTTGAATATTATGGTATTGCCTCTGGTGGTTAAGAGTTGTTTGTTGCTGATAAAGGCATGGAGATGAATTTAATTTTAGTTTTACTTTTTAGAAAAAGAAAAATAGAAGCATTTGTTCAGGTACAGTATAAACGTAGAATATACATATATATATATATTTTTTTTTTCACGCAAACACACACACACGAAATATTTCTTTGTTTAAAGCAATCAATACAACATAGGACTCCCAAACTTTGTGTAAACATGTTCCTGTACTATATGAAACTTCCTATCTCAGTATTTGTAGTATGATGTTGATAAATTGCATGATTTTTTTTTTTTTTTTCTGATTGGTGGTAATAAATGACAGTGATTTATCACTTAACTTTTCAGGTGAGCTCAAACAGTTGCCTAGACTGATAAGCAACTAAAGTATTTAACAGAAAAGCGGACCTTTCTGTTTTCCCAGAAGCGTATGTCCAGATATTAGCAATAGGATATGAAGAAGGGGAAGGAAAATTGTAAAAGGGTTGTTCTGAGAGCAGTCCTTACAGTCAGAACTGCAATAAGAGCTCGTCTTCGTGCCTGGCTGTGTGTCTGCTCTGTCAGCAGCATTAGAGTCTTGATCTTTATCCAGTTACTGCTGCTGATGTCTACATTTTCATTTACCTTGACTGCCATTTAATCATAATAATAATAAGATGACAAATGATTAAGGCAGAACTAGGAGTGTAGCTGAGAACGCATGTCTCGTTATATGTCTATCACATCTCCTATGACATCTATGATGGGACATAGTCTTAATTTTACCAAGCCAGATTCCTAATTTTTGGTTTCCTAATTTTTTCTAGCTTCTAATAAGTTTTGGGAATTATGAAAATGATGAAAACTCTGAAGTCTCATTTCTAGAAGTTGTTCATTTTCAAACTGTGTTCTAAGGAGTCTTAAGGACAGAGTTGCCTCTGATGCCATGGAGAACAGGGGTCAGAGAAAGGGAAGGTAACATCTCTCTGGGTTCCTCAGGAAAAGAAGACTTTATCAAAGACCTCTATTTATATATTGGAGTTCTGTAAGATTTCTTATAGAAAAAATACCTTTTGAATGAAATTTGAAGACCAATGGTCTAAGCCATCATAACTGTGGAAATGTCTTCCTTTCTCCAGTATCCCCAGCTTGGACAGTGGTTTTGCCCCCATCGTGTATAACACTTTTCCAAAAAGCCTTTCAACATTAATTATGGCTGGAGCTGACTACTTTCCTCAGACCACCATGCTTCTCCTAATACAATAAATGTTTTTCTTGCTGGGCAGGTGGATGATTGGGTTGATGAATGGATGCATAGGGATGGGCAGGAAGGAAGGGAGAGAGGGCATGCATTTATCTCCATGTGTCTGATCCTCTTATGTCCAGGCATATATATTTTTTAATTATTTGATTATATTTCTTATCACTTAGTGTAGGAACCATATCTTGCCCGCATTTTTTCTAGCTCATATGTGGTTAGAGAAACAGTGAACTGCCTACTCACTCTTTCATGTATTTTGGAGGCCAGATATCCTTCTAGGTGCTAAGGATACAGCAGCAAGCAAAACAGACAAAAATACCTGTTCTTGTGGAGTTTCTTTCTGGTTGGAGGAAAAAGAGTAAACAGAGAAATGAATTTTGTGGTAGGCCAGTTACTGATTGGTGCTACAGAGAAATACAAAGCAGCAAAGGGGAGGAGGCAGCTATTTTGTATACAGCAATCACTGATACTTGCACAAGGACCTGAAGGAGGTGAGGGAGGGCACCTGGAAGCCATAAGGACAAAGACTTTGAAGTAGATGCTTGTTTGGCGTATTCTGGGACCAGCAAGGAGACCACCTGGAGCAGGGCAGGAAGAGCCAGAAGCTGATTGCTATGAGGTCTGACTATTTTTCCTTGTTCACTCTAAGCTGGGAAGCCAGTCACAAAGTTTAAGCAGAGCAAAGACATGATCTGACTTAAAGGAACCACTCTTACTTTAGTGTTAACCACAGACCGGGCATCAGAAACATTTTTATGTAAAGGTCCAGATAGTAAATATTTTAGGCCTTACAGACTGTATGATCTCTTTCACAACTACTCAACTCTGCCATTTTAGTACAGAAGCAGCCATAGACAATATGGAAGTGAAAGGCTATGGCTGTGTTCCAATAAAACTTTATTTTTTATAAAACAGGTGTCAGGCTGGATTTGGTTCCCATGCCATAGTTTGCCAACCGCTAAACTAGACTATTTGCCAAGTGGTTTTGAATTGTGGCTATGAGTGGGTAATTCTTTTGTCTGTATCACTTGTCAGCCAAAACACACCCAAAACAGGCTACCATCTATTGATAATTTTTATGTGTAATGCTCTATTTACACAACTCATCTGTTATCACCTCAAAGCCATAGATGTAATTTAATAAATTGATGCTTTTAAAAGACTTGTCTATTAGAAGGAAAGTTAGCCATTCATAGGTTCTTCATATCCAAGTTTCTATATCACTTTGAGGAATGGAATATCCAGGACAAGGACTGTGTTCCCTGTAGTGATTGTTGTGAGCTCTGCTTACTCTTCTCTACTTTTTTCTCCGACTGGGCTAGCCCAGTGCAGTCCAAGAGAAATGTAACATGGGTCTCAAGTGCAAACCATATCAAGAAATTCAAAACTTCTAGGAGCCACATAAAAAATGCGAAAAGAAACAAGGGAAATTAATTTTAATAATGTTTGTTTAAACCAAAATATATCAGTAGGTCATCAATATAAAATTACTGAGATATTTTACATTCCTTATCTTGTACGAAGTCTGAATTCTGGTGTGTATTTTGCAATTTAGACTAGTCACATGTCAAGCCCTCACTCCATTGCCACATGTAGCTCTTGGCAGAGATCTACAGGATTGGAGAGGGCTCAGAATTTGGCCTTCCCTGATGAATGGCCTTTTGTAAAAACAGTAGCAACCCTAATAACCCAGCAAAATCTTTAAGCTAATTTGTGAAACTAATTTACTTTTTCTTTGAAAGAGATTACAGGTATGGACCACTTTACAAGCGCTGAGATTATTATTATTATTGCTGTGTCCTCCAGTTACTCAGCAATGATGAACAGCAAAGTATGATATAAGGAGGACTTCTAATATTCAACAGAGTTTTCTTTTCTTGGCTTCATTCAAGTTTCTTCTTCTTCTTTTTTTTTTTGTGATGGAGTTTTGCTCTGTCACCCAGGCTGGAGTGCAATGGTACAATCTTGGCTCACTGCAACCTCCACCTCCTGGGTTCAAGCAATTCTCCTGCCTCAGCATCCCGAGGAGCTGGGATTACAGGTGCCCACCATGCCCAGCTAATTTTTTCCTATTTTTCATAGAGATGGGGTTTCACCATGTTGGCCAAGCTGGTCTTAAACTTGTGACCTCTGGTGATCCACCCGCCTCAGCCTCCCAAAGTGCTGGGATTACAGGTGTGAGCCACCGTGCCCGGCCTAAATTTCTCATGTGCTTACTAGGTAACTGGTTACAAATATAAACATTGCAAAATTAGCTCACTAGTGTTTCTCTCACCCTCGGCTCCAGCTCAGTAACTGGCTCTGAAGTCATTTGGCAAGACTTTAGAACTACACAGATTGTACCTTCTCTCCCTTCAAGGGGGATATATGTGCTCTATTGGTTGTTTTCAATGTGAAACAGGACTCAGAGGCCGTGGCCACTGAAGGCCCAACCTGCAAATACAGCTTAGTAATATCCATTTTGCACAATTTAAAGAAATATATGTATGTTCACTAATCTATAACTCATCCCCCCAAGACAGAATTATCTGGAATTTGCATAAGAAACTGTTTATATAAACTGCAAAACACCTATATTTGAAATGATTTTTAGTAGAATTTAAATTCTAAGAAATTAAATTCTTTTTTTCTATTCTCTGAGAAAGGGTCTTGCTCTGTCAGCCTGGTTGGAGTGCAGTGGCACGATCCTGGCTCACTGCCACCTAGACTGCCTGGGCTCAGGCAATCCTCCCATCCAGGCTCACAAGTAGTAGCTGGGACTACAGGCACATGTCACCATGCCTAAATAATTTTTTAAAAAATTAATTTTTTGTGTGTGGAGACAGGGTCTCACAATGTTACCTAGGCTAGTCTGGAACTCCTGGGCTCAGGTACTCCTCCCACCTCAGCCTCCCAAAATGCTGGAACTACAGGCGTGAGCTACCATGCCCAGTCTCTACAAAAAACTTTTTAAAAAAATTAGCCAGGCATGGCGGTATGTGCCTGTAATCCTAGCTACGCGGGAGGCTGAGGTGGGAGGATAGCTTGAGCCTTGGAGGTGGAGGCTGCAGTGAGCCATGATCATACAGCTGTACTCCAGCCTGGGTGACAGGGTGAGACCCTGTCTCCAGAAAAAAAAGGAAAAAGAAATTAAAGTATAAGACAACCTAGAGTTTGAGAGTTGGGAAACAGCAGGGCCATAAATAAGATGCTACAGAGCCGTTTGAGTAAAAGTTTTGAGACACTTGCAGCACTATAGCAGGGCTACTCCAAAGTCGTGTAACACTACTAAAAGCAGCACCAGTGCCAGACACTGCTGTTTTGGCTTTATCACTCCCAGGGGTTCTCATGCCTTTGTGGGAGTGTCCAGTGGTGTTCACGGGGACCCTGACACAAAAAACTGGCCGTAGGATCTAATGACGGAGGCGATGATCAGAGCTGGGAAAATTTGAGTTATCACAGTTTCTCTAACTACATCTGATTCCACCACGGGATCGGTTGTGGGTATCTTGGAGGTACACACATACTCAGGTCTTGCTCAGTTAATTACTTTCAGGCACAACCAGGCCATTCAAATAGTAATTGAGTTATAAGTTACTATTTTATAAATCCCTTTCTAAGTCTTTGTAGATTTATAGATTCAGTCTTCACCATTAAATTTGACCATAAGCCAAGTAATTTCAATTTCTTTAAGAAGAGAGTTTGGCAGATGTTAAAATAGAAGGAAAAACCTGATTTTATGGAATTTCTTGAAAGAGAACATTTTTGAATCCAGTCAAAAGGAAAAAAAAAGGTATGATTTATAGTCACATAGTATAACAGCAACAAGAAGTAATTCCTCTGGCTAGATGTGACCTCCTCTGGCTAGGGCACTTTTAAAAATGCTTTCTGTAGAACTTATTTAATTCTCACAGTCATATGAGATAGGTATTGCTCTTTTCCTCATTGCGCAGTGAAATAAACTGATTCCAAAGGGTTTCCTAACTTGCCCAAGGTTATACAGCTAGTAACTGGTAAAGCTGGGATTTCAGCCCAAACAGCCTCACTCTGGAGTTCCTCCCTTTAATCACCACACTAAGTAAATATCCATGTCCATGATGAACGGATACCTCAAAAGCATTTTACAGATCAAATCATATTAAGCACCGAATGGGTTTAAAACATAATGTGATCCCCTAGTGAGTCCTTGTGACATCAGTGGGACATTATTAGCTTAAAATTTAGTAGTTTTAAAAATGCAGATTTAGGCTGGGTGCAGTGGCTCACGCCTGCAATCCCAGCACTTTGGGAGACCGAGGCGGGCGGAACCTGAGGTCAGGAGATCGAGACCATCCTGGCTAACATGGTGAAACTCCATCTCTGCTAAAAATACAAAAAATTAGCTGGGCATGGTGGCGGGCGCCTGTAGTCCCAGCTACTCGGGAGGCTGAGGCAGGAGAATGGCGTGAACCCGGGAGGCGGAGCTTGTAGTGAGGCAAGATCATGCCACTGCACTCCAGCCTGGGCACCAGAGTGAAACTCCATCTCAAAAAAAAAAAAAAAATGCAGATTAAAAAAAATCAGATTCACCTAAAATGGAGATCATTTATAGAAAGAAAAAAACACAAAGGTCTTCTGTTGAACTGTTCAAGAAGTATGTACTGTATAATAATATGGCAGGATATTTGGTTCCTAACTCAGAGTTGATAGTTCAGAATTAAATTTTGGCCTATGTCTTGCTTTTTAGCTTTTTAAGCTATTCTGACACTGCCATAGACATGCCCATCTGATAGATGAGAAATTCAGATGTAGAAAGACTTGCAGAAATCTTACGAGATGCTCTTTCTTTGTTCCTGTTCTCTTTCTCTGAACCAGCTCCTAACTTACATCTTTGTAGTCCCACCATTAATCTCTGACCTTCTGGGCTCAATTTTTGCCGTTAGTCTTACCCATGTTTCAAACTTTGTTTTCCCTAAGTAACTCTTGCTGTCTGGGTAGGACAGCATGAGTCCTGTCCCATAAAACCCAGCCTGCATCTACTTTCTTGGACGTATTTTTTTAAAAGAAAATATGCTAGTGGAGCGTGTTATTTAGAATGCCTTTTTCTTAGAGATTTCTCTGGAGGTTTATGTGGGCTAATGGCTCCCCACCCACTTGACTTTTTGCCCATTACATTATATGTTTCTTCCAAGGAACAAAAATATAACTCTCTTTCTCTGACAGCATGAGGGACATTCTCTTGCTGTTGCTCTCCAGGAAAAATCTCATAATCTAACTAGACAAACCCTTGCTGAAAAATTAGACCAAATGGCATTTGTAAACTCCAAGGAAAGCATTTTTCTTCTGTGAAGTATTCCCTAGCTGGAAGTGTTAGAAACTTTACATATACTGATACCAGTTAGGTTTATGGAAAAAATGAAAAGCTATAAACAGCTGGATACACTGTCAAAACTGAACCCTGTCAACTTAATTTTTTCCCTAGCTCTGTATTCTAAGAACCTGGAAACACTCTTTACTCACACTATTAAGATGATTGAGAAAAATGGATGGATAGAGTTTGTTTGTTAAAAGAAAAACTGGATGACTACCTAGCTGTCTCACTCCTTTTTGCTCTATTGGTAAGTTCAAATGAAGGAAATCGTATTAGAAAATATATGTTGGGATTGTGTGCCTTTATCCTCTTTCTCACACTGTATTCATACATAACAAAGTCAATGCATGGTTTGTCTGTATGCCTGATATGATTGGTGTTCGTTTTATTTTATTTTTGACTCATAATCTAAACCCATTACACAATGAAATATTTCATCTTGAGAAATACATATGATCTGCTTTTTTTGGGTTACCAGGGAACCATAAAGAAACTAGAGATCTATGTTGTTTACCTGTTTTCAGCATCAGATAAAATAAAAATGTTAGATCTTTTTTGGGTAATTCATGCTGCACCAATGTGACTTTCTTTATAGGGTTCTTTTATTTAATTGGCACTCCACTATCTAATTTATTTGAAGAAACTTCTCATGCCTTGTATATGACGAAGAACTACTAGTGAAGAAATAAGCATAGCCAATAACTTATTTAACATACTTATAGGTTCTTAGTAAATACAGTTACATAAATAAAATGTTGAAACAAAAATGGGCTGGAGTGAATGAGTCCTGATCTACAGTTGATATTAAATGTAACTAACTTCACTGTCTAATGTGCCTTCTTCTTTTTAAGAATGAGATTAGTGGCATGTCTAAAATTGGATTTTGGTTCTAATACATTAAAAAAAAAAAAAAAAAAAAAAAACTTCCTTGTCTTGAAAAATCAACTAGTGACCAGTAGAGATGCTTGCTCAGTTTATGAGTGCCATGTATTAAGGGAGTTTTGAAGTGATATTTATCTGTACAACTTCAAATCTACCATGACATTCTGTGGTAGACTAAAAACTTTAGAGCTAAATATACCTGATGTTTGTACATGACATATAGCTGCATGTCCTCGGGTAAGTTATTTAATTTCTCTCAACCCTAAATTTTGACTGTTTAAAGTAGGTTTTATGTAATTTGAAGTGTTGTTATAAACAGTGATGATAATAAAATATCTTACGCAGTTCCTGGTTTGCAATGATTATTAAAAGGTACTTGTGGCCTAATTGGTTTTACTAGTAAATTCTAGCAAACATTTAAGGAAGAAACAACACTAATATGCAAATCTTTCAGAAAATAGAGGAGGTAGGAACATGTCATTTTATGTAGCCATCATAAACTTGATTCAAAAAAATAAGTTTTAAAAATAGATATCTTAAGAAAATATGAAATGGAATGTAGCAATGCATAAAATTGGGATTTATCCATGGAATGCAAAGTTAAATGCTTAAAGACTAACCTGTATAATTCACCAGAGCCACACAATAGAGGAGACAAAATATATGATAGTTTAAATAATATAGAAAAATTATTTGACAAAAGGGAACATCTATTTATAATAAAAACTTGAAGCAAAGGTGCAATGGTAAGGAATGTCAATCTGTTAAGTGAATATATGAAAAATCTACAACTAACATTACACTTAATAGGGAAATACTGAATGTTTTCTCCCTAAGATTTATAACTAGGTAAGGATGCCCACTCTCAGCTCTTTTAATTATCATTGTGTTGGAGATCATAGCTAGTGCAATAGGATAAGAAAATGAAATAAAAGAAATACAGATTGAAAAAGGAGCAATAAAACTGTCTGTTTGCAGATGATATGGTTGATGGCACAGTATGTCCTAATGACTCTACAAAACAACTATGAGGAATAGTAAATGAATTTGGCAAGGTTACAGGATATATTGTTGATATGCAAATTCAAATGTATTTTTAGATGCTAGTACAAATAAGTGGAAAAATAATTTTTAAATTCCACTTACATTATCATGATGAAACACAAAATACTCAGGAATACCTTTAACAGAATACATGCAAGGATGTGAGGGTGATCTGGCTGTGACATCTGTTACCCCATTGATCACCAAGGTTGATTTGGCTGATCTGGATGGCCAGGCGGGTATCCCCTACCTCCCTTACTGCTCCGTGTGTATCCTTCCTGAAGCTGCACGCTTGATCGAAGAGGAAGGCCACCCCTGATATACAGGAGGACCTGTCTTCGGTGAAGAGTGTATCAGTAGCTGTGCTCCCCTGCTAGAACCTCCAAACAAGCTCTCAAAATGCATGCAGAACCTCTATGCCAAACACTATAACACATTTCTGAAAGTAATGAAAGACAACCTAAATATCTAGAAAGAGATGCCATGCTTATTGATTAGAAATCTCAATAATGTTGAGATGTCTGTTATTTCCAGATTGATCTATAAAGTCAGTGTAATCACTTATAAAGCCTACCAGGCTGTTTTATTTATTCTGCAGGAAGGCAACCTAATTCTAAAATTCCTTTAAAATGAGCTAAAGCTAGGATATCTTCCGCAACGTTGAAAAAGAAGAACAGTGTTGGAGGAATTACACTATCTGGCTTCATAACTTACTACAAAACTACAGCAATCAAAACTTCATGACACCTTCATAAAAACAGGCAAGCAGATCAATGGAATAGGGTTGAAGGCCTGGCAATAGACCCACACTTACACAATGGACTGATTTCCAATATATGTGCCAAAGCAGCCCAATGGAGAGAGGAAAATATTTGTAGAAAATGATGCTGGAATAACTGAAGCATCAACCCCTACCTCACACCATTCACAAATACTATTTTGAGATGGTTCACCAACCTAAAAAAAGCCAAAATTATAATGCATCTGAAAGAAAACATAGGAGAATATCTTTGCAATGTAGTGGATAGGTGAAAGTGTCTTCGGTCACAGAAAGCAATAAAAATTGATAAACTGGGCCAGGTACAATGGCTCATCCCTGTAATCCCAGCACTTTGGGAGGTCTAAGCAGGTGGATCACTTTAGCCCTGCAGTTCAAGACCAGCCTGAGCAACATGGCTGAAACCCATATCTCTACCAAAATTACAAAAAATTAGCTGGGCGTGGTGGTACACACCTGTAGTCCCAGCCACTCAGGAGGCTGAGGTAGGAGGATCACTTGAGCCCATGTGATTGAGGCTGCAGTGAGCTGTGATCATATCACTGCACTCTAGCCTGGGTGATAGAGTGATACCCTGTCAAAAAACAAAAAAACCTGAAAAACTAGACTTAAAGTTGAACTTGAGCTAATCAGAAGGCATTGTTAAGAAATTTACAGAATATATATATGACAAAGGGTTAGTATCCAGAATATATAGCACTCTAAAACTCGTAACAAAAAGACGATTCAATAAAAAAGAGGCCAAAGACTCAGGTAAGGAAGATGAAAAATGCTCAATTTTTATTAATTATCAAGGGAATGCAAATTAAACCATGATGAGAGACATCCACTAGAATGGCTAAATTTAAAAAGACCGACAGCAAATATTGGTCAGGATGTGGAGCAACTGGAACGTTTATGTTTTTAGTGAGTGTGTATAATTGTGCGGCCACTATGGATAAAAGCCTAGAAATTTCTTATAAAGCTAAATACAAACCTACTCTGGAACCTACAATTTTACTTCTAGATATTTTCCAAAGGGAAATAAAAAAATATATCTACAAAAGTCTATAGGAATATTTACAACAGTTTTATTTAGAATAGCCAAAAGTGAGAGTGGATGAACTATGGGATTCCTAAGTGGAATACTTGCCAGCTATGCCAAAGAAGAAACTACACATTCATGCAACAACATCAATGAATCCCCCAAACTTTTATTCTGCATGAAAACCCTTATACAAACGAATACCTACTGTATGTTTCCATTTCTATGAAGTTCTTGAACAGGTAGAACTAAGTTTTGATGAAAATATATCAGAACAGAAGGGATTGCAGCAGGGATTTACCAGGAAGGGGCATGAAATTTTGGAGGTGATAGTGATGTTCAGTATCTTGATGGAGGTTTTTGTTATACAGGTGTATGTATTTGCTAGAGCTTATTGAGTGGTGTACATTTTGTATATTTCACTGTATGTAAAATTTGCATATAAAATACTGTAAAGCATTGCAGCATTTAGGGGTAAAGTGTACTGATGTTTGCAACTGACTTTGAAATGAATCAAAAAGTAAAATACATTGATTAAGAGAGGGATGTGAAGATGCATAGGTGTATATATAACCAAATGTCAATGATAGAATTTAGGTGGAGGGAAAAATGGGCTTACATTGCATAATTATTTTAACTTTTCTGTGTGTGTGAAAATTTTTGTAATAAAATATTGTGATAAGCAATTATTTTTATGTTCTAACCTTCAAGGGTAGAAATGATCTTGCTTACAGGTGAAGACGGCATTGAAATTCAATCCCTCAAAATCCAAAGTTGTCAAATAATAGAGCTAGTATTAAAATTCAGGTGGCTTTAATCCTACAATCCATATCCTTCCTGTGTTGCGGCACAAATTTCCAAATCCAAACACCCAGAGACCTTTGGTTAAAATAGGAAGTGAACATGAAACCTCTGCTTTGCTTTGAACCCCAGTGATGACTCTCCAGTTTCTTAATCAACTGACCTTTCCTTAAACAAAAATTATTCTTGAGGGAAGAAATGCTAGTAGTCAGATTGTTGAGCACACATTTACTAAATATCCATAAAAGAAGATAAATACTGAGATGAAATAAAGTATAAGTCCGTTTCTCAAAGAATTATTTTTCTTCCTAAGCTCAGGTGCTGATAATTCTAGATGCAAAAATAAAAGGCCAAGTGTCTTAGAATCATAAGCTCATGACTATGTGTCTTTTTTTCTTCGCCTTTCCAGGCAGAAATTCATCAAAGTCTTGCAGATGATGAGTGTGTATCCTGTTCCTAAGATCATTACAGGGCAGGCTTAGAGCAGTATGTGGCAGTGGAAAGAGTCTGGGGCTGGGTATGTGAGACCGGGCCTCTAATTGCAGTTCCTGTGACTTTGTACAACTCCTTTAACCTCTCTCAGCATCATTCTTCGATCCTGCTTTCCTTATTAGTGTGAGGATAAAAATAAAGCAAATTTCAAACTTGAAAGAGAGTTAAAAGATAATCAAGCCCAACCTCCTCATTTTATTAGTGAGAAAACGAGCTTCGCTCAAGGAAACTGAGCCGGATAGAAGCAAAAGGTGATTTTTTTTAACCTGATTTAGAGGTTAGTGTAATTGCTTCATCACAATGATCTCTAGTCAATAGCTACGGATATACTTCAAGGATGTAGATACTATAGGAATGCAAAGTATTGATATTTCTTTATTAGATTGTGTAAATGTGGTATGCACATTTTTACTTAGAAAGTATGTCTTTTGAATTACGTATATTAATATTTTTATATTGATCTGTAACTGTATAATCACATATATATAACAATCTATGTGTAGGGACATGGTCCTTTTTGTAAAATTCATCACTTTTGTTAATACTCTGACCACTTGACAATATGCTTGACCTTTTTACAGATTATTCTTTAGTGTAATATTCAATATATATAATAAATTACAAGAGTCAGTATTTCAGTTGTAGATGTTCCACTGGGACTCGGTTGAGGAAAAGTATATAAAGCACATTACACAGCATTGCATTTTGAAATAATAAAACTTTTGCAGCACTGTAACTAAATATAATGACATCTTGTCAAATATAGTATTTTCTTTTTATCTTTAAAAAGCCAAAAGCCATTTTGAGGCAAAACAGGCTAAATGAGATTTCTTTAAACCAAATGTGCATTGGCAGCTTTTTAAATTTCGGGTTGTGTTTGTGTTTTGTCAGCTTTATATTACATATATTTTTTAAACAACTTTATTGAGGTATAATTGAAGTACAGTATTCTGTACATATTTAAATACAATTTTATCAGTTTTGACATGTTTATACACTGGTGAAACCATCACCACAATCAAGATAAAGAACATTTCTGTTATCCTCAAAACATTCCTCAGAGCCCCTTTGCCATCCTCTCTCCTTCCAACTCCGTCCCCAGAAAACCACTGACTTGTCTTTTCTCACCATAAATTAGTTTGCATCGCTAGAATTTTATATAAATAGAATCATAAGCATACACAGTTTTTTGGCCTGGCGTCTTCACTTAGTGTATTTTTGCAATTCATCTATGTCATTGTGTGTATCAAAATTTCGTTCTTTTTTCTTTCCCTTTGCTCAGTAGGCATTGTGTGGATAAGGATGCCATCCTTTGCTTACCTGTTTGTTGGACACTTGCATTGTTTCCACTTAATGGCTATTACAAATAAAGCTGCTATGATCATTTGCATACAAGTCCTTGTGTGGAAATACCTTTTCCTTTCTTTTGGGCAAATATCTAGACCTGGAATAATTGGGTTATATGGTATGCTTAATTATTTATGATGCTGCCAACATGTTTTACCAAAATGATTATGCCATTTACATTCCCACCAGCAGTGAATAAGAGTTCTGGTTGTTCAAAGTCATTGTCAGTGTTTGATATGGTCAGTCTTTTTAATTTTAACCAATCTAATGGATATGCAGTATCACTTATATATTTTATTTTCCATTAGATTTTAACCAATCTAATGGATATGCAGTATCACTTATATATTTTATTTGCTTTCCTATGGGCACTAATGATGCTTGTATGTTTTATGCACTTTTGTCCATTTGCTTATCTTTTGCGAAGTGTCCATTCAAATATTTTGTCCATTTTTCTAAACACTTGAGTTGTTTCTTATTATTTAACTGCAAAAGTTCCTTATAATATTTTGAATACAAGTCCTTTATCTGATAGTTGTTTGGAGAAAATTTTCTTCCACAATATAACTTCCCTTTTCATTTTTCAGTGATTTTTTAAGAACAAAAGTTTTAGATTTTGATGAAGTCTGATTTATCCATTTTAGCTTGAAAGTTTTGTATTTTGTGTGTGTGTTTTATTTAACAAAACTTTGCCTACCATAAGATTACAGCTGTTTTCTCTCATGTTTTAGGAGTTTTATAGTTTTAGGTTCTACGTTTAGGTTTATGATTATTTTTACTCAAATTTTGTGTCAAGTGTGAGGTGGGGATCATTGTACTTGTTTTTTCAGTGTTGATTTCCAGTTGGTCCAGCATCCTTTGTTGAAATGACTTTGTTTTCTCTGTTGAATTCTCTTGACACGTTGTCAAAATTCAAGTGATCATATATGCTTGGGTCTCTTTCTAAACATTCTATTTTGTTCCATAGATCTATGTCTCTATTTTTTTTTTTTTTTGCCAATAATCCACATTCTTGGTTACTATAGCTTTATTGTATATCTTGAAGGTTAAGTGAATTCTCTACCTTTTCACTATCTAGATCCTTTGCATTTCCATATCAGTTTTACAATCAAGTTGACAATTTCCAAAAAAAAAAATTTTAAAAAAAGAAAAGAAAATCTTGGTATATTTTGTTTGGAATTACATAGAATCTATAGATCAGTTTTTGGAGAATTGCCATTCACAAATATGCCATTTATTTATGTGTTGTCTAATTTATTATAGCAGTTTTTTGTAGTTTTTAGGCGAGAGGTATTGGATATATTTTCTTAGATTTATTTCTAGGTATCCTCTTCTCTCTGCCCAACTACTATAATAGGAATTTGAAAGGAAATCATTTTCATTTATTTTTGCTATGAATACATAATTATAGGATACTTTTTATATTAACATTTATCCTGCACATGGCTTAATTCTTTTATGGTTTATGTAAGTTTTGGGGCGTTCCTTGGTATTTTCTCTACAAACAATATATAATATGCCAATATTGACAGTTCTGTTTCTTCATTTTTGGTTATTATTCATTTGTTTCCTCTCTTGATGGGATCAATCTTACCCCAAACCTCAGCACCATGCAATATACCAATGTAACAAACCTGCATGTGATTATATGGTTTTCCTCCTTTACTAGGTTACTGTTGTAAATGACATTGATTTCTGCATGTTTAACCAACTTTGCGTTTCTAAGAAAGCCTACTTTTGTTATGATGTATTTTTTTTTTATACAGCTGTGTCATTTAATGATGGAGTTATGTTCTGAGAAGTGTGTTATTAGGCAATTTTGTCATAGTGCAAACATCATAGAGTGTTCTTTCACTAACCTGGATAGTAGAGCTTACTAGGCTACATGGTAGGGCCTACTGCTCCCAGGCTACAAACCTGTACAGCATGGTACTGTACTGAATACTGTGAGGGAATTGTAACACAATTGTATTTGTGTATTTAAACATGTCTAAACATACCAAAAAGGAAATGTGTTGAGCTAGGACATTCTGATAGCTACGATGTCATGTTACTGACCGGCTACCATGTCACTAGGCAACAGGAATTTTTCAGCTCTGTTATAGTTTAATGGGACCACTGTCATATATGTACTTTATTGTTGACTGAAACATCATTATGCAGCACATGACTGTATATAATGAATTACATTTGATAACATTTTGTTAGTATCTTTACATCTATGTGAAGTACTTTGGAATTTTTTTTAAATAATTTTTTTAAATTTTGATATTAGTCTTATGCTGGACTTATAAAACCAAGTTGGGCAGTGATACCAACTTCTTTATCTTCTGAAAATATTTATGTTAGATGAGTGTTATTTCTTCCTTGAAACTTTGCCAGAGTTTACTACTGAAAACATTTTACCCTGGAGTTTTCTTTTAGGAAAGATATTCGATAATTTAATTATATATAATTATACATTATTAATTATCTTCATATAATTAATTATATATAGTTATATATAGTATGTATTATATATATTTGAGCTTGTGGATTGCTGAATTAAATATTTATTTGTTATTAAATACATATATTGTAACTGTTTTTCTCGTGTCAATTTTGGTAAGTGTATTTTTTAAGAAAATTGTCAATTTTATGTAATTGTTGCATATTTTGCTGTAATATTGTATTGTTACCCCCAACAACAGAATATTGTATTGTTACCCCCAACAACAGAAGTCTGTTGGTTCTGTGTCATTCCTGACATTAGTGATTTGTGTCCTTTCTCTCTTTTTCTTACATACATCCTAGCTAGGACTTTTTAAATTTTATTGATTCTTTTTTCAAGTAACTAGCTTATTAGATTTTTGTCTATCTGTTTTATCTTTCATGGATTTCTGCTTTTTGATATTTTCTTCCTTCTACTTTGAGTCTTTAGACCATGGTTGAATTTAAGTCCAAGATTAAATTACATATTTTCCGTTTGTCCTCTCTGTTTTTTTATCTTCATTTCTCTATTTCTCTTATTCCTGCCATGTTTTAGTTTATTTGAGTATCTTTTCACATTCCATTTTTATTTATCTAATGTATATTGGCTAAATCTCTTTTGTGTGTGTGTTTTCTGTAGAAGTTTTATTATACATACCAGGCCTTTCACAGTTTATTTAGAGTTAATATTATGCCATTTCACATAAAAAGTAGAACAATTTTGGGGCTGGGTGCAGTGGCTCACACCTGCAATCACAGCACTTTGGGAGGCCAAGACAGGAGGATCACTTGAGCCCAGAAGTTTGAGACCAGCTTGGGCAACACACAAAACCTTGCCTACAAAAATAGAAAAGAATAATTTAAACACAGTAGACAAATTGCAATAATATAAATGATCCTCCACTGAGCCTTATGTTGTAATTTTTGTATGTATTGTACGTATGTACATAAAAAATCCCAGCAGATAATAAAATACTGTTTGTTTTAAATAGTTATATGTATTTTAAAGAACTTCAAAAGGAAAAACAATCTTTTGTATTTACCCAGAAATTTACCATTTCTGTTGCTGTTTCTTCATTCCTAAAGATCCATGGTCCTCTCTAGTATTATTTTCATTCAGTGTGGAGAACTTGCTTTAGCAATCTTATATTCAACTCTCCTAGTGATGAATTAACTTACTTTTCCTTTATCTAAAAATGCATTTATTTTGCTTGCATTTCAGAAGAATGTTTTCACTAGGTATAGAGTTTGGAGTTGACAGTTCTTTTCTTTCAGCCTGTAAAGAAGTTGTCTGCCACCAGGCCTCCATGGTTTCTGATGAGAAATCTTCAGTATTTCCACCTATTCCTCTCTATAATGAGGCATATATTTCTAGCTGTTTTGAATAATTTTTTCTTTATATTTGGTTTTCACCAGTTTAACTGTGATGTGTTTAGGTGTGATTTTCTTTGGACTTGTGTATTGCTGCGCTTCTTGACTCTGTACATTTATGGATTTGATTAAATGTGGAAAGCTTTTCGGCATTGTACCTTCCAACAATTTTCCTTCTCAGTCTCTCATCTCCTTCTGGTACTCCAAACACATTAGTTTTGATCTTTGGAAATTTTCCTACAGGTCCCTGAAGCTCTGTTCACTTATTCTTTATTCTCCACTTTCATTCTCTGTTCTTCAGATTAGATTATTTCTATCGAGCTCTTTCCAAGTGTTAAATTGAGTTTAGCCTAAACCAGCCTCCTTACAAATTTTAGGTTCAGCCTAAAGGTTTATCTGTACATCGTGAACTATAACCTAAATGGAGTTGAGTCTACTCTTGTTCCAGTCACTGAATGTTGGCCAATCCAAGGTGGCCAGCTGTCCAACCATGTTCAAATAAGGCAGATGCCAAGCTGTAACCAATCCAGCTGCTTCTGTACCTCACTTCTGTTTTCCGTAGGTCACTTTCCTTTTTCCTGTACATAAGTCTTCTTCCACTGCATGGCTATGCTGGAGTCTCTGTGCCTTCTTTGGCTCAGGATGCTGCCCAATTTGCAAATCGTTCTTTGCTCAATTAAGCTCTGTAAAACTTAATTTGGCTAAAGTTTTTCTTTTAACACAAATTTGCTGATTTTTTTTCTGCATTGTTTTCATACTGCTTTCAAGTTCACCTAGCGTATTAGTCCGTTTTCATACTGCTGATAAAGACATACTGGCGACTGGGTAATTTGTAAAGAAAAAGAGGTTTAATAGACCCAAAGTTTCACATGATTGGGGAGGCCACACAATCATGGTGGAAGGCAAAAAGCACGTCTTACATGACGGCAGGGAACAGAGAGAATGAGAGCCAAGCAAAAGGGGTTTCTCCTTATAACACCACCAGATCTCATGAGACTTATTCACTACCACGAGAACAGTATGGGGGAAACCACCCCCATGATGCAATTATCTCCCACTGGGTCCCTCCCACAACACATGGGAATCATGGGAGCTGCAATTCAAGATGAGATTTGGGTAGGGACACAGCCAAACCATATCATGTAGTGAGTTTTTCATTTTAAATGCAGTAATGTGCTGCATTACAATGTTTCAGTCAACAACAGAATGTGTATATGACAGTGGTCTCAAGATTATAACAGAGCTGAAACATTTCTGTCACCTAGTGATGTCATAGCCATCGTAATGTCACAGCGAAATACATTACCTTTTCTATGTTTAGATATGCAAATACATAACATTGTGTTATAACTGCCCACAGTATTCAGCATAGTAACACACTGTACAGGTTTGTAACATAGGAGCAATAGGATCTACCATATAACCCAGGTGTGTAGTAGACTATGCCATCTACGTTTGTGTAAGTACACTCTGTGATGTTCACACAATGATGATATTGCCTAATGACACATTTCTCAGAATGTATCCCCATCAAGTGACACGTGACTATACTGTATATTTCACTTCCCAGCAATTTAATTTTTTTATAGTTTATTGTCTATTGAGAATTTTTATGTTTTCATTCATTTGAAGAGTGTTTTTACTTACTTATAACGCATAGTTGTAAGAGCTGCTTAAACGGTCTTAAACTAGCTAGATCATCAGGTAACTTGATAAGTTTTTGGTTTTTTTGTCATGAGAATTGGTCTTTTTTTGGTCTACTGAGTAATTTTGGGTGGTGTGGATATTGTGAATCTCTGTTGTATACAGTCTGTTAGAACATTCCTAATATGCTTATTTTAACAAGCAATCAGGCCACTTAAATTCAGACTGTAAGTTGTGTCTCATCTTCTGTGAGAGGTAGTTCAAATCTCAGTTACGTTTTTAAATTCTTGGCTTTATTGGTTTGTGTCTCTCCTATGCCTATGCAGTTCAGGGGTTAGAATAAGACTTGTGCAGACAGCTCAAATCTCTGTTTGGCTTCCAAAGCATTTGCGGTCTTTATTTGGGACTGTCTCATAGAAGCTTAGTTCAAGAATTATGCTGATAGTTTTGTGAGGTTCTTTCACAAATTAAAGGATTCCCTTCACTTTCTCTTTTATCTGTGGGATTCTCCTTAAACTCTCGGGCTCACAGGAGACTTTCTTTTTGGTTTCTTTTGCCAGAGAAACAGGATTGGTCTCAGAGTTTATCTGCTTGTGCAGCTGCCATTTCCTCACCATTTTGCAACTGAGGTCTACCCTTGAGATCATACTGCACAAGAAAGAAGCAACGTGGAAAACTCATCACTGTGCAGGTCACTTTTCCAACTTTTGACTCTCTTCTATGGTTTGCTTGCTTTTGAGAGGTGGTTGTTTTCTTAAATGCATTTTATTCAGTTTTTAGCTGTGATTAGAATGAGGAAAGGGCTACCATGATTGAACTAGAATGTTTATTAAATTTTTTTTGCCAGAAAAAATACTGATTATATGTCAAGGTATAGAACCTGTCTTTTAAAATTAACCAAACCAAGCCAGGCACAGCAGCTCATGCCTTCTGAGAGGCCCAGGTGGGAGGATTGCTTGATCCCCGGAGTTTGAGACCAGCCTGAGCAATGTAGTGAGACCCTGTCTCCACAAAAAAAAATTTGAAAATTAGCTGGATGTGGTGGCTTGCACCCGTAGTTCCAGCTACTCCAGAGGGTAGTAACTGAGTATGGTAGTATGGTAGTACTGAGATGGGAGGATCACTGGTGGTCAAGACTTCAGTGAACCGTGATCGTGCCACTGTACTCCAACATGGGTGACAGAACAAGACCCTGTCTCAAAAAAAAAAAAAAATTAACCTAACCATTGTAACAGATGAAGTCCTGTCTTTATGAGTCAGTTGTGTAGAGAAGGGCAAAAGTGATTGTTAAATTGCGACTATCACACACACCTAATTTAATAAAATAGCTGCTTGTGATACTTTAGATTTCACATTCCACCTATTGTGTGTACTTAGTATTATTGTCAGTGAGTAAAAGACAACACTGTGTTTTCCTCCTCCACTGGGTTATTAAAAATAAAACCAATTGTATATTTGAAGTGTTTGGTGCCTTCAGAATCAAGTTGTATATAAATTACAGTGGTATTATTTTTCTAATGCATAACTAATTCTTAGATATTGTTAAAGCCCCTATGACTGATTCTTTGAGATGATTTAAGTCTAAGACTTAGTTAAATATAAAGTTTAAAATTAACATTGGTGACAGTGTTTCTTGTTGTAAGTGCAAATAGTGGTCAGTGACAACTTCCTTATGAAGTCAAGTTTACATAATGCTACAATATAAAAAGCAAAGGATAAATTGCTGTGTTTGATGCACATTTTGGATGTAGTACCATTTTCTTCTTTTTTTCCTCAGAATAATCAAGGGCGAATGTGAATCCTGTGTTATGTGTTTCTACTTTTTTGATGGTGATTAGTGACTTGTAAGGAAATGAAAGAATGAGGGCAGCAAGGCCATTTTATGTAACATTGAAGTTAAATTGTTCTTTTAAAAAAAAAGGATGTATGGGGCATATGATAAACCGTAAGATTTTCCATATGCTGATGATATCCTTCTGACCCTGAATTGGATCAAATTATTTAAATATGGCTCAGATAAGAAGCACATTGCAGTTCAGATGAAAGAGTATCCTAATGGAAACTTTCCAAACATTTATTATTCTTGCTTGCCTCTTGAAATGGTGGGCATAGAAATAGCAAGTCTCTGAATATATGTTATTATTTGTGAAATGATGAGCTATTTAGACATTATGTTATATGACCACGAGACTTTAAAAAATACTTACCTGATTAATCTCTAATTTATTGTATCACATGACCTCAGTATTTTATAGTTTTCAAAATTGAGATATAACTGGCGCTTGGTAAAATGCCCAGATCTTAAACATAAAATTCAATGAATTTTCACATGAAGTCCATACACTTTTTACATATATTCCCCAGATCAAGATATAAAACATTTCTGTCATTCCTGAAATTGTTTATTGTACCCTTTTCCTTTCAATAGCTCCCATCCTCCAACTAGAGTCAGTCACACCTTTGTCAACTTAGATTAGTTGCCTGTTCCTCAGGTGCATGTATATATGTGGCAGCAAACAGTGTGCACTCTTGCATAATGTTTTCAAGATTCATGCATGTGTTGTATTTTCATCCATGTGTTGTATGTTATTTCATTTCTATTGTTGGAGAATATTCAATTGTATCAATATTCACCAGTTTCATTGTTCATTTTTCTCTTGCTGGACTTTTGACTCACCTTCATTTTTGAGCTATCATGAATAAAGCCACTTAGGACAGTCTGTATGTCTTTTTGTGGAGACAGTTCTCATTTTTTACATGAGATAATAAATTTATTATAAATTGATATGTAAATTTGCCTATTTGGATTTCTATTTCATGCCAACTTTTAGAATCTAATTTGCTATAAAAAACGGTCCCAAAAGGTAAAAGTTACACTAAAAAATTCTAACGTTATTTGAAAGATTATTCTCCCTTATTTAAAATATGGATTATCCATATTTGATTCTCCTGTGTAAACTGCAAGGAAAAATTAAACTTTATAAATCTGTAAAAAGCATATGAAAATTAAAACACTACACACATGACATTCTCACTTTTTCCAAACAACTGATGTGACCATTTCTCCCTTCAAGGGCCAGCCACATGACTCATATCCTTTCTCCACCATACTATTTTACTATACTATGATAAGCAGTGTATTCGCCCATCTCCCCATGAGACTGTAAGCTCCCTGGAGACAAAGACCATCTGTGTCTTTTCTTTTTATCCCTGACTTCTAGCGCTTTGCCTGGTACATGGTAGGTACACATTATATGTTGAATGAACTGAACAACTGCCTTTTGTCTAGGGTATATATTTGCTTTGCAAAAGTTGCTTTTGCTATGGAAACACAACATACACTTAGCTTTAGCTCAAGAATTTACTATTCCCTTTATGTCTTAAGGCTTTTGTTTAATACATGAGCTGACTTATCCTAGTTTCCTATTCATGTAAAGTATGCTTCTGATGAAAATACACACTACTGGAAACTTATAAAGGGTTTCTGTTTTATTCATTTAATAACATTGTTAAAATTTACTGATGTGTCATTGAGAAAAAATAACTTCAAGTGAGGACAACACACACACATCTTTAACTGATTTTTTCTTCAAGAGTATATAGTACTTAGTACACTGTGTACTTAGTGCATAGAATATAAACATCACTTTGCTTATTTTTATTATTGGGAAAAGGTACAATATCTGTTTTACACAATTGAAAGACCTTGGAATTATGCATGATTTTTATTACTACTGGGATTTCCATGTTGGATCAAAGGTCATCATTCTAATCGTCTCAGATTCCCTGTTTTTTCTTCTAATTGATCATTGCAATGCCCATCTGTCTGTGGCTCATGGTGTAACCTTTTTTGATAGGGGCAGAGCAGCAGATGGACAGCAGATGGGAGTTTTGCCCTGCCTCGTGGTTCAGATCTTGGCCCAGGCACGAACTGTCAGAGACTGTCAGTTTGTCGTCTCAGCTTGTGGTCTCCAGTGCTGTGTGTGGCATCTCAGCCATGGGTCTGAATTGATGCCAAGCTGGACCAGCTATTTGTCATTGTGACTAGTTAATGTTAATGACTAACATTAAGGGTGGGAGCACCGAGTGAGTGTGTCAGATAACCTGGTAGAATTGTGCTTTCTACTGTGAGCAGGATCCCCAAGACCCCAGAGTCAGCTCATTCTCAGGAGAGAAGTTACAGAATTAGAAACAGGTAGGTGTCTTATAGGTATTTACCTACTTTAAAAACAACACAATTTCCCCAGAGTTCTCCTTTCTATACAAAATCACATGAGGACATGAGTGAAAAGTGGAGGTAGATAGACAGTGGCTTGTGTTTTTGTCTAATTGTTGGACAGTTGTCATCTTCTGGAATTCCTAAGGGTACTGGGTGATTCAAACTTTGGCTATTGATAACATTTTGAATGCAGTAACTATGACTGCTTCTGCCATCACATTAAAAGACAGTTCCTGAGATTGCTGGTCTTTTCAAAAGGAAAGAAGAAGGTCTTTAAAAAAATTTATTCTGAACTATCAGCACACTCTTTTTATTTTTTTATTTATTTTTTTATGTGTGCATGAATTTGCTGCTTTATAAGTGACTCTTTTCATTTCAGTAGAAACCTGATTGGAGTAAACAGACGAGGCTGGGTGAAGTCTCCTAATGGAGGGTAAGCCTTGGCAGTGACCGTGAATAAAAGGCAATAATGAGTCTGAGTGGATGCTGAGCTCTGTGTTTTTTTCTTATTTATTTAGTTTCTTTAGACTTAGAGCTCCACAGAGATCATATTGTACCATTCCCTTAGCTGAGCTGAGTCCCAATTTTGATGAATAACACAAGAGAGTTTATGTAAGGAATATGTGCCCACAGATCTCTAAATAAATGTCCACAATAAGTACAGAAAACTGTCCCACTCTCTACCAGGGCCATCAGTAACTTCTCACCTAGTTGTAGAGATGTTTAGAATACTCCATTTCTTTCTTGTCCTCTGAACTAAATCAAAATATTATGTCCTGATGGTTAATAGTATTTCTGTTCATACGATAGGTACATGATGACATTATTAGACAGTGTATTAATATGAATTGTCCACATCTGAATATTTTCTTGTATTCTGGGACTCAGAGGTTGCTCTTACATATTTGTAATGAATTATGCTGCTCAATGTTGTTCAAATTATATGAACAACATTGGATTGTTATACTCAAATAAATTATGTTTTCATTCGCTCCAGATATTCTCTTAATTTGATTTAGATATCTGCAGTGTTGACCACCACAAGGCACTTTAAAATCTAGATTATAACAGATGGCTAGACAATTGTTTACTTAAACCTTGAGTAACCCCCACATTATAAAATGAATATAGATTTTATTCCATATTCCATCAGATATTCTTTTATCTCTTCAGTTTTCTTCTTTCATAATTGAATATATTTAACAATTGTAAAACTGTGCTTCTATCCTCAGGTAAGATAGTGTGTGTATGCATTTGTCTGCTTATGTTTGTAATTATTGTTCAATTTATATATATCTGACAGGTGACCAAGGTGCTTGTATTTTGGAATCTTGGCATTATATCTGTGGCTTCCTTGAGACCAACTCATTTACTCTTTCCTTTTAAAGGAATCTTGAAATGGAAAAAAAAAAATCTTATTACAGTGCTACTCAGGATGGCCTAAAGGACTGTGTTACACCCCTGCTAGCTACTAATGTACTTTAACTTGGATCTTGCTAACATGATTTCAGGTGAGGTGTGGACAGGATCTAATTAGTTATAAATCTGTAAATGCTTGAACAGAGGCTAGCTTGAAATTCTCCATCTGACTGATACTGCTGTAATACTGTAATCCCAGAAAGCTCTCTTGAATGAATTTCCATTAGCCATGGAGTTAAGGGAAAGTCATGAACTTGAGGAAATTAAGCAATGTCTGTGACTTAGCCAGTTAAATAGAAGCTTTGCTTTACCAGTACGCTATCTGCTTCCCTGTAGTCTTGTTCTTGCTTTGGGGTGGCAGTTCTTAGATTACAACCACAATGAGCTGTGCTACATAAATGTTGAAGCTATCTCACACTGAACGTCTTCTATAAATAGCTAATTTCTTGTGTTTAATCATCCTTTAGATTACATAGTACTTATGGATTACAAAGAGTTTTACTCCACTTTGTCTCTTACTCTCTTTTAAACCTCCCATTAGGCAAGCAAAGAAGAAACCTAAATAACCAAGTAAACAAATCAAAGCTCAGCATCCAGTTATATTAATTATTGCCTTTTATTCATACTCATTGCTATTGGATATAGAATAGCAAATAAGAAAAAATGTCTTCACCTTCAAGAAGCTTACATTCTGATAAGGCAGGCTGTAAATAGAAGAGCAAATACTAGAACATCAGATCTAAATAAGTGCTATGACAAAGAATAAGGCTAACATGTCAGAAAATGAGGGAGAGGAAGGTGAAATTTGATGTAGGCTGGTCAGAGCCAGCCCATATGTGTGTGTGTGTGTGTGTGTGTGTGTGTGTGTGTGTATATATATATATTTACAGATTGACAGGTTATGAATCACACAAATCTTAAGCATGCAGAGAGATATATATATACACACTCACATTGATATAACCTGTACCTCCATCAATATATAGAACATTTCTTTTCTCTTTCTTTCTTTCATTTTTTTTTTTTTTTTTTTGTGAGACAGGGTCTCACTCTGTCACCCAGGCTGGTATGCAGTTACATAATCATGGCTCACTGTAGCCTCAATCTCTCACCTCAGCCTCCTGAGTGTCACCACACCTGGCTAATTTTTGTATTTTTTGTAGAGACAGGGTCTCCCCATGTTGTCTCGGCTGGTCTTGAACTGGGCTCAATCGATCCTCCTGCCTTAGCCTCCAACAGTGTTGGAATTACAGGCGTGCACCACTGCGCCCAGCCTATATAGAACATTTCTATAAAATATAAAGATTATAAAATATAAAGATATAAATATTATAAAACATAAAGATTGCTCCTGCACTTTTCTCCCCCATTGCCCCCAAGGGGAACACTGTTCTGATTCTTTCTTCATAGATGACTTTAGCCTGTTCTGGAATCACAGAGTATACACTCTGTTGTGGATGGATTCCTTTGCTCCTCTTGTGGGTTTTGGTATGTAACCATGTTATTGCTCTATTGTGATCATTCCTTTTTATTGTGTCCTGTTGTCTGGATATACCACAATTTGTTTATCCATTCACCTGATGAAGAATATTTGGATTTCTTCTGGTGTTTGTCCATTGTAAATAAAGCTGTTAGGAACCTTTTTATACCACATTTTTTGTGCGTCTGTACCTACATTTCTTTGGGGTAAATACCAAAGGGTAGGTGGTTAACTTTATAAGAAAGTTCCATACCGGTTACTAAAGAGGTTTTACCATTTACTCTCCCACCAGCAATGTAGGAGAGTTCTGTTTTTTCATATCCTCTTCGACATTTGGCGTCATCAATCTGTTAAATTTCAGCCATGTGAGTGGGTGTAGGGTGGTTTCTCATGTGGTTTTGATTTGCATTTCCATAATGACTAATGATGGTGAACACTATTTCATGTGCTTTTTGATTATTCATAAAGATTTCTTTGTGAAGTGCCTGTTCAGGTCTTTTGCCCGTATTTTAAATTGCATTGTCTTTATTATTGAGTTGTAGGAGTTAGAAGTCCTTTGTCGGATATATATACTGTGAATATTTTCTCCTAGTTGGTAGCATTAACCACTTATTTTCCGTATGG
This sequence comes from Macaca nemestrina, assembly GCF_043159975.1. NCBI lineage: Eukaryota > Metazoa > Chordata > Mammalia > Primates > Cercopithecidae > Macaca > Macaca nemestrina. The sequence goes on along the minus strand of NC_092129.1, from coordinate 161,981,262 downwards.
TGTCTTTCTTTTCTTTTCTTTCTTTTTTTTTTTTTTTTGAGACAGAGTCTTGATCTGTCACCCAGGCTGGAGTACAGTGGCATAATCTTGGCTCACTGCAACCTCTGCCTCCCGGGTTGAAGCAGTTTTCCCACCTCAGCCTCCCGAGAAGCTGGGACTACAGGTGTGTGCCAACACACCTGGCTAATTTTTTTTGTAGAGACGAGGTTTCACCACATTGGCCAGACTGCTCTTGAACTCCTGACCTCAAGTGATCCGCCCGTCTCGGCCTCCCAAAGTGCTGGAATTACCGGCATGAGCCACTGTGCCTGGTTTCCTTATGGTGTCTTTCAAAGATCAAATGTTTTAATTTTGATGAAATCCATTTATATGTTTTTTCTATTATTTTTAATGTTTTCTTATGCTAAGATGTTTGTCTTTCCCAAGATCATAAAGATACTCTTTTATGTTTTCCTTCAAAAGGTTTATTGTCTTATGTTTATGTTAAGATCTGTAATCTAGGATACAGAAGTACTTTGGGGCTTTGGTTGAAAAATCAAGATTTGGGGCATCCAATTAGGATGTAGAAAGCTGAAAAAAGAATATTTCCACCCTTACAAGAACAACAAAATAGCAGAAATTTTGCAAATATATGCTGTTCTTGAACCTATGAGAGAACTGAGGTCTCAGAGAAACCAACTAAAACTTAAAATCCAAGGAGGGACAAGTGTCTCTCAGGAGAGATAAGGGGCTAGCCCCTTATCTGGAGCAGATGCCTAGGACACTGGTAAGAAGAATTCCACTAAAATGTTTAACAAATTGATAAAGGCCAAGATTGAGCTAGTTAAAGCAACTAAAACCCCTGGGGACTGCAGACACAAAGGAGATTTGCACTTCTTGGCAGGTTCTTCTTCACTGATGTTCAGGATATGCATAAAAAGGATAGGGCAAGAGTCAAAAAAAAAAATTTCCCTTGTGCAGGCCTGAGAGGGTGTTCAGGGGAGGGCATAAAGACCCACCTCTATCACTTTCCCCTCTCTCTCCTACGGAATAAAAGCCTTAAACTTCATGGGGAAGAACAACAAACCCTGTTGTCCTTAGGGAACTGGCAAAAACTTACTGCAGCTGAAGGGAGGTACAGAAAAATCTCTGTTCCCCTGGGATGAGGCAGGAACACATCTTAGGCCCAGACCTGTAGATGGGGGAGAAGCAGAAACCAAAGGAAAGCCCTACCTTCAAGACCCAGGACTCACTGTCTGCCCAGTTAATCATTGCAACAGAGAACATCTCCTACACACATCACCTAGCCAACGAGTGACAAGTGGCTATACCAGGATGATATACCAGGTTACAAATGGAAAACTAAGAACAGGGAATTAAATGGGTTACCCAAAGTCCCACAGCCAGTAAATGGAAAAACAGATTTGAACCCAGATAGTCTGGTGCCAAAGTCCCCATAACCACCATGCAATATTGCAGAGGCAAGAGAGTAGGGACTTGGAGGCAATGAGGCAAATCAGAAGAGTGACTCTCCTGGAATGAACAGAAGTGGCCAATAGACCATGTGGTTTTAGGAAAGAGGATGCAATTGACAAGATCAAATTTAGCAGAGCTGTTGAAACAGGTGAGAAAGGAAAAGTGTTCATTGGATTTAGCAATGTAGGGGATTTTGTTTAAGTTTTAACAGTAAGCCGTTTTACTATAATTGTGAAGATTGGAACCAGAATTCACTGGATTCAGAAATGAATATAGAGTGATGAAGATGAATTAGTAAAAATAGCCCACTTTCACCAAAAGTTTGGACAGGACGAGGAGATGGAGCATAGGTATGGAGTGACATGCAAAGAGGAGTGGTTTTTAAAAATAAAAGTGGGCCGGGTGTGATGGCTCACTCCTGCAATCCCAGCACTTTGGGAGGCTGAGGAGGGTGGATCACCTGAGGTCAGGACTTCAAGACTAGCTTGGCCAACATGGTGAAACCCCATCTCTACTAAAAATGCACAACTTAGCTGGGTGTGGTGATGCGCCTGTAGTCTCAGCTACTCGGGAGACTGAGGTAGGAGAATTACTTGAATCTGGGAGGCAGAGATTGCAGTGAGTCGAGATTATACCACTGCACTCCAGCCTGGGCAACACAGCAAGACCCCATCTCAAAAAAAAAAAAAAAAGATAAAAGTGTTTTGGGCTTGCTTATGAGACAGGGTGACAAAGCCAGTAGGATGAGAAAGTTTGTCCTCACAAGAAAGAAGAGTAAATTGAGTACAATGTAGTTGGTAATAGTTTATAAAATAGAGTATAGGCATAAGGAGGTTTGTTGATTTATCTGGGGTATGTATGTTTTGTGGCAGTTTTCTGAGCATACAAACACCCTTACTTTTTTTTTTTTTAGCTTCTTATAGTATTATTTTAAGAGATATCTAATTTGCTCAATTTCAGTATATTCCTTATGTGAGCTAAGTTTTTATCTATACTTAAAGACACATGTGAATTTCACATACTTCTTGTGTAAATTTTTTTGAGTGAGCTAGCCAGGAAAAAGTTATTTCATCTTTGCTGCTGTGTGTTGATATGCATTCTGTCAGAATACAGCTTTTTGGTAATGCTGCAATAAACTGTCACTCTAATGTGGTAACATGTAATAGATACAATAACTCAATCATTCCATATTACTTGACATAATAAAGAAAATGACTTGAAAAACACAGCCTAAAGAACAAAGTTGAAACTCTAGTTAGCACAGGTTTTAGGCTTTCTACTGTTGTAGGCGATACCTTCGGAGTTGATAGCTTTGGAGGCAAGGACCGTGAAGACCTTCATGTCTTTATCACCATTGTCTAGAATGGTGGATGCCTCAGAATGTCAAAGGTATGGGAAAAGAGGATACATTTGTTTAGATTTATTATCAATATTTTAAAGCACATGGCTATTTTAAATGATTTAATCCTGTGTGTGACAATTAGTCGAACCTCCAGAAGTCCTGGAATTTCAACTACAGCCATGAAGTTTCAGCTGACTTGAGAGATTTAGTTTGATGGCCAATTACTATGGGCAGCCTAGAAGGCATTGCACCCGGCAGAAGCACTGGGAACATCCTTTCCTTATGCTTCTAAAACTTGAGATGATATCATCAGCTCCAGTCCCATCGTATCCATCTTATTCTCAATATTCACTCTCTCCATTGATACAAGTGTAGTACCTTTGTTATTTTGAAAAAATGCATTGGTTTTTACTCCAAACAGGAGATGGTTTTATTTATACCAATATCTTAAATATTATCACATATTAAGGAAAAAATTAAAAGTTTACATTTAGAAATTGAGTTGACATTGGGAACTTTAGGTTAACTGTCACAGTGGGTCACAGGAAAGAACTTGGCCACATTTGTCAACCATATTTGGCCTAGTTTTCTGCATATGTTTGCCAGATGCAACAGCCAGTTTATTGCTGGAGGGCACAAAAATCTGGAGGAAAGGCTTGGCACTTGTGCTGTTTAACCCACTGGGGGGTCTTATTTTTGCTGAGATTTTGCCTACAGAGATCTGATTCTACAATAGAGAATGAATGGGAGAACGAGGCTTCTCTTTGCTTTCCATAAACTAGAGATTTATAGAATGCTCGTGTCAAGCATTTTTGGGAGCACAGTTGCAAAAAAAAAAAAGGAAGATTAAAAATGTTATCTGTACTGTGAAGAATACAGTTCTAGGTGTGAATGGTGAGGCAAATGAGCCAATTAACCAACATGTACTCTTTATTAAGGGGGCTCTCAATTTCCCGGAAAGTTATCACTCAAAATGGGAAGCATGAATATATATATATTTTTATAAAATTGGCCTGATACATAAAAGAATTTCAGAATTTTTGACAAATCAATCCTATAATTAGAGGTTATATATTTATAGCTGATTCAAATCCCAAAATGAATAGAGATGTCAAAGCCTTGAGCATATTGAACATTTACACATGAATAAGCAAGATGGCAGAAACTGTTTTCAGGCAGACCTATTTTTTTTTTTTTTTGCCTTTGTATGTTTTTGGTGGTTCTTCAACTTGCAATTTCCATATAATATTTTTTCATGTTTACGTTAGCATGTAATTAGCATACATATGATTCCATAGTGGATATGTAAATACTCCCTACTCCCCAAATAGGTCAGATGGCTGTGGGTTTTATTTTGTTTAATACTATACTTCTAGACTATTTGTTATTTAGACAGTAATTGTATTTTTTTTCTTTTTAATTATTAATTTGAGTCGTGGCAGCTTATTAAGTCTCGTTTTTAAGTCAAAGACATTAATGTTTCAGGGCAGGTGTTTGAGTTTCAGAATTTGGAGGAATAGAGTTAAACACATTTATATTATTTTTCCCTTTCACCACACTTAGTATTTGAAGACTATAGTCACTCTTTAACTATGAAATTTTTTTTCCATTATTTTCATAAAACTTTCATACAACCAGACACCTAAATACTATCGCAAAGTCATAACTTACTTCTGGAGGTAGTCGCTCTGTAACTCTTCTCAGATCACTGGGAGATATCTGGGAAATGTTTGAGGCAAATATTTCAATGAAGTGAATACCGAATTTATTTTAATGCTGTGTGTGTGTGTGTGTGTGTGTGTGTGTGTATGTGTTGAGTGAAAAAGACAGAGAAGCACACTATAGAGAATGTATTTCAATGATTAAAACATGCAGAGAATAAACCAGTTAAAGTATCATTTAATTGGACATCTTATCTTTCACCTAATACAGACGTATAAGGATTATGAGTAAAGTTATACATCTTTATATATATGTGTGTATATATGTATGTATATTTCTATATATGTATGGATACATATATATATTTATATCCAAAGGTCTCTGACACAGGCGTGTGCATGTATACACACACACACACAAACACACGCCTTTGCATTTCTTTTTTTGTTTTTGAGACGGATTCTCACTCGGTCGCCCAGGCTGGAGTACAGTGGCGCAATCTCAGCTCACTGCAACCTCCACCTCCTGGGTTCAAGCGATTCTCCTGCCTCAGTAGACTACAGGCGCCCACCACCATGCCTGGATAATTTTTGTGTTTTTAGTAGAGACGAGGTTTCACCATGTTCGCCAGTCTGGTCTCTAACTCCTGACCTCAAGTGATCTGCCCGCCTTGGCCTCCCAAAGTGCTGAGATTACAGGCGTGAGCCACTGCGCCCAGCCTGCATTTTATTTCTGGTTAGCTCAGGTCAGTGAGTCATTACTGCTGGGTACAGATGTGAAGTGCTGATGATTCCTCTAACACTGTTATGGGAACAAATGGGGCTAACTGTGGCTGCTCCAGAGAGGTACAGTTTGTAGGGCACTGAGATTGTTGAAAAAGAAAATGACCAGTGATACATGGGTAGGGAGCTGGGGTGGGTGGCCCTCATCACTTCCATGTCACTATATACCCTATATTTCTATCTTTCCCTTGGTGATTTGCAGATTTATTGATACAAATATTTTCAACTAAGTAATTCTTCACATCCTAACATGTGTAATGAAATTCCTACTTGTAGAGTTACTGTGTACTCTTAGTAACCATTGGAAGCATGGAAAAAATTGATTTGGAAAGCCTGAAAGCCCTATGATAATAAAAATCATACAGCACTTAACTTGCCTGGTGTATTGTAATTACATTTGTCTGTCTTCCCCCACCCCCATACTGTGATTTCATTAAAAGCAGGGACAAATTTTAAATTTCCAGATTTTAAATTTTACAGTTTCTTATAGCAGAAGTATTCAATAAAGGGTAGTTGAATGAAGAAAATGGTGAATGAAGTTTAATGAAACATCAGGATCTCTCTATTTTGTTATCTTTACCAAAATCATTATTTTTTTTGCTTAGGTAAGTGACAGGAATTTATATTTCTTTTTTTGTATTTACTGAGACTGTCAAAGAACTATGATATTCGTAATGAAAAGAACACTGGAATGATAATATCAATACCTGAGTTTAAATGTTGGTGTCACCTCCTAGAGCCTTCCTTTCTTCATCTGTAAAATGGGCTAATAATATCTACCCCATGTAAGTGTTATTTCAGTTATATTTCTTTCTTTCTTTATTCAGGAAACTCTTGAAAATCTCCCATAATCCTAAACTGCCTAGCTAATATAGTAAGGATACAATTTTGAAACATTTCCTGATGCTTAAAAAAAAAAAATCCCTGTAAATCTTGCTCTGCAGGTGCCATGCTCATGGATGAGGGATTGAGAGCTTCTGTAGCTTTAGGAGTAGGGCAGGGACAGCCTACATTCCAAAACGCATGTGCCCTGGCAGCTGTCAGAGAAGTTCTTATAAAAACCAGGATTTGTTGAAAATTCTAAAGCTTACATTTAAATATGAAGAAAAAACCCTGAGGATCTGAGACAGGATCTTATGTAAAGTGAGATGTAACCACATAGGAAAGGAGGACCCTTCCAGTGGGGCAAAGTGATGCTTGAGGAGAGATTGAGGATGGGGATCAAGAACAAAGGGATTAAAAACAACACAAAACACTTGGGAAGGCTGAGGAGGGAGAGGCAGAGGAGGCCGTATCTCCCTGATCCTCTGGAACCCTGGGGGAGTGCCTTTTGAGGATCTCCAAACCACTCTGCTTCAGGTAGTAGAGTTGAAAAGTGGCCTGTTGAAGAAAAGGCCATTCTACTCACGTCTTTTCCAGGTACCTCATGTCTTAAAATTGAGCCAGATGTTCTGGAGGGACAGATGTCGTGACCTTATAAGTAGGCATCAGCACACCTTGCCGGGTCCCAGTAGCTCAAAGCAAGGAAATTGGTGGCAGAGATTACAGGGTGCCCCTCTCCAAGCTGGGGTCACAGCTGAGTCTGAGTGTCAGATAGAGCTGAGATGAGGAGTCTAGTCAGTTGGGGGAGATGGCCAGAAGCAGGCATTGTTTGGTGCCTATGACCAGAGGACCATCCCAGGCACATCAGAAACAGTTACAGTTAAGTTAGAAGCCAGTAACCACCAGCGACCAGGCAAGATTAGCCATGCCTGACTCAGACTTTAGCAGCCCACCCAAGAAGGGCAGTAATGACAGCAGATGTTCTGTTGCCACCACAGCGTTACTTACACTTCCTCTGAGGAGGTGCTAGCATGCCAGAAGGAGGGGGAAGAGAGAAAACAACCCGAAAGACTAAAAATCTGCCCCAAATTGACTATTTTTCAGAGAACCCGAGTGATACCAAATGAACCAGATTAAAATGTTTGTTTTGTTTTGCATTTTTATCACCAAGGGAGAATGGAGACTTGTGAGCAACGTGAAGTCAGTGATGTGATGGAAAACGCAGTTTTAAAAAAAATTATTTTTTGCACATCTGTATTATAATGAATACATTTCCAATCAGCCACACTAGTGTGTCTTTCTCTCTTTTTAACTTGCAGATGTATAGTGTTCTCATTTGTAATGTATGTGTTTGGAGCATCTTACGGTGTACAGAATGCTTTCCCATACGCCCTCTCATCTGTTCCTTACCATAACACAATGAGGTAATGTCAGTATTATTACGCTTATGTTTCAGGAAGTTGAAGATTTGTCCAAGAGCAGATAGCTGAAGAGAGAGAGAAAGAGAGAACAGCTTACAGCTCAGTTCCTCTCTCCATGCTTAGGAACCACTACAAATGCTATGGTCTTGAGTCTCATTTTGTTTCCCTCTGGAAACCACATGTGCACTTTGTTGGCGACAGTATGGGTATGGTTATTTTGTTAGTTGTTACACATTTATTTTAAAATGTAATGAAGTAGTGCCATAAAGCTTTATCAGGATGTATTTAAAATGAAAATAGTCTCTTGTTATCTAGCATGCAACTGATCCTTTCAATTTGGTTTGGTTAGTCAGAATCTTACCAGAAGTCTGTCCAGGTGATTTAGTTGAGAGCATCAAAACCAACCAAAATAAAACAAAAACAATAGCCCATGGCAAATTCATTCTGATCAGTTCATATCCTAGAGAAAAGTGCAGAAAAACAAAGGTGAGTCAGTATTTTATAAATTCAGGGTCAATACTGTATGCAATGTCAATAGTGTATGAGTTCCAAAGGATTTGTGTCACTATTACATTAGAAATGATCCACTTTTATTTGATGTATAGTAGATCTGCCATATAATGGCCAATAAATAAATAAATAAATAAATAAATAAATAAATAAAACTCCCACACCAGAATACAAAGGATAGAGAGCAAACATATTTCGTACGATAATTGCAAACCACTTATGGGCTTCAGTACAAAGTAACAGAGAACATCTCTTCTCTTTCACTTTTCATTCATTTTTAGCATTAGCAAATTTATGGCCTGTGCTCTTGACCTTGAGCGCTAAGAGGTGTGTGTCTTTGCCATGCTTCCATGGCTACATTTTAGGAGAGTGAGTGTGCATTACAGATCCATAATCCAGATCTTAGATAGTAGAGGGGTGCCATTATAATTTGTGGAGAGAGGCTATAATTTGGTGCTCAGGGATTACTTCCTTTGTATATGTTTGCCCACTGCATGCTACCATTTATTGTAAGCTTTTAATTCATGATCTTCATTCTAGTTGAATCTGTGGAGCTATTGGTCATGAGTATAGAAATAGATCTATAGGGTTTTCTTGAATGGCATTTTTCATTGCTAATGTGTTTTGTGACCAGCCAGGTTTATGGATAAATCCAGTTTTTCTGTTTCTCTGAGAGGTATGCATCAAAGCAGTTTTTTCCTCTTAGGAATTTTAATTTCCCTTCGGGGTTCAGTGGGCCATTTAGTACCTCCATTATCTCATAACTTATTCTTACTATTTAAGTGACTTTTTTTTTTAGGATGTTAAAATAGCATGTTGGTCCTTTTACATACCTTTTATTTTCAAAGTCAGACCAAACCAACCACCAGAGTGCTGTAAATTTATGCCTTACATTTGTTTGGGATTCTTTTTATATTCATATTTTTAGAGTCTTCATATGCAAGCAGAAATTTTCCATCCCCTCTCCACTGATCACCATTGAGGACAGGGCACGAGATGGGCAAACCCATGCTTTTATGTGCCTGTAATGGCTAGCCTCTTTGTTACATACTTTATATTGGTCATTATCTGCTAGAATTCCAACAAATGAAAACATGCCCAAGTTAAAGAAATTAAATCTCCTTATCCATCACCTTAGAAAAATGACAACACAGCATGTATATAATTTAAAATGACTTGTTTGAATATTTATTGCTAGATTGGGAGAACATTTCTACTGATAAGAAGCTCCTTTGATTTATCAAAGTTTTCCATATTATTTGTTAATTAACTCCATGTCCTTAATATCCACAGCTCATTTTTCCTATGATAATGACTCCATTGTGCAACATATAAATATAATGAAAAATATCCCTACCTGTATTAAAAATTGAGAAACCTCAATTTAATTCACACACATTGTATTTTGTAGTCAACTCAGGACTGTAGTTATATAACTTGAGTTATTATTGCTGGAGCAACAAGATAAGAGAGGCATTGAAACACTGCAAAAGAGACTGCAGTGGACCAGGGTGGTAATGTTGTCCTGGTAATAAGCCTACTCCTGCCATTGCTGTTAGATGAAGGTTTTCTTTTTCTTTTTTAAGTATTATATAATTATATGCAATTATTTTTGTCCTTTGGTTTTCCTATTATCTTTTTCCTCCTCTTTTTGATATCAAAATGACATTAACTGGAAAATATAAACCAATAAGATTTGAGCTATTTAATATGTTAAAAGATAATTTGCCAGGTTTCAAGTTATTTCCTCATTTGGATCTAGCACGCAGCACTTACTGATATGAATTTTCTAACTCATGTCTATTTAAAAGTATTGTGTACACATTTCAGCAAATTTTGGCAAAAGGGCGTCCTCTGATGGGGAAGTGACTGTTCCTTTCTTTTGCCATTTCCCAGTCTTAAACCCTTGTTTTTAAATCAAGCTCCTTTGTTAAGGATTCAACATAAAAGTCTTTGATACTATTGAGTCTATCTCTGACTCATTATTAGCCAACACTCTGTGTCTGGCTGGCAACTTTTCCGTAAGTGTTAAGGTCAGCCTCATACAGTATTGCACAGCCTTTCCCATTCCTTTGGCGTCAGTGAGAATCAGATGATTCAACAGTGAAAAGCAAACTCTTGGACTGGAATAGCAAGATGACCCATCTCTAAACAAAGCAAACTGATGTTCAGACTAGGTAGGATTCTCTCATGCTTAACATGCATCTTACTGGTTCTTTATGAAGAGCTTTCTCTTGGTAAGAGTACTCTTTAATATTTGTCTTTACCACAGGTAATCAGCATCTGTAATTCATGATTTCTCTCCTTAGTTAACAAGGCTATAGAATATTTGAAAGCAACTTAGGGTCAGCCTGATATAGTGGAGAAGCTGTTGAGTCAATAGATATGTGTACCATCTGGGTGCTCATTGAGAGGCCTGTTACCCTCTCTTAGTCTATAACTTCATCTGTAAAATGGAAATAATCTTATCTGCTTCACAAGGTTGATGCAAAAGTGAATATGTATAAAATTACTTGGTAAAATGTAAAACCCTATTCATGTTTAAGGGACTGCTATCCTTTTAAGAAGCAGATGTGTTTGCTGTCATCATTTGAGAGAAGTTGGGAATACTGGAACCTTTTTAAAATTGCAGCATAATGTCTTGGAGTGATTTGTTAAATATTGACTTAAACTAGTAGGATTTTCCTTTTTTCTTTTTCTTTTTTTAAGACAAGTTCTTGCTCTATCATGTAGGCTGGAATGCAGTGGTGTTGGTGTGATAGAGGTCAGTGCAGTCTCAACCTCCTGGGCTCAAGTGATCCTCCCGCCTCAGCCTTTTGAGTAGCTGGGACCACAGGTGTGTGCCACTGTACCTGGCTAATTTTTGTAGTTTTTGTAGAGCTGGGGTCTCACCATGTTGCTCAGGCTGGTCTCAAACTCCTGGGTTGAAGTGATCCTCCTGCCTTGGCTTCTCAAGGTGTTAGGATTACAGGTGTGAGCCACCGTGCCCAGCCAACTAATGGAAGTTTCAATAGTCAAAGTGTAGCATTTTCCTTAATCTTTGGCTCTGTAAGGGTATCATGCCATATTGGAAAATCTTCTTTCTTTAACCACAAAATTTAAAATGAAACTGGATTTGAGTTAGCTAGTACTCTTTCAGTAAATTGTGTGTATTTCCTTTTAAGTAATTTGCTTCTTCCAATTGTTTCATCTTTATCATTCATTCTCTTTCCTCAGTCCTTTATTCGCTGCTGAGGGGAAGCAATGAAGAATGTCCTTTGACTCTGCCCAGTTTTTTATGCACACACACAAACCTTTTTTTTTTTAGAGACAGGTGTAAAGGAAATGTAATATATTTTTTAAACCTAGTGGTGGGTGTGCCAATTAAGGAACTTGTAAGTAAAAGTTGAACTTTGGAGCCAACACGATTGTTGGGGCTCATCTTTATAACGAAAGTCTTTGCAATTATTATTTCGTTTGGCAAAGATGAAGTTGTACCCTTGGGAGATGCCTTGCCAAATCTTTATCCGTGATTCTGAATTGATTCCAGCCAGACTTTTTTATAGGCAAACTACTTCATATCCTTTCTTTGTGGTGTGTGCCCTTAACCTCAAGAATTCAGTTTATGAACACTGAAATAGTGTTCACAGAAAGTGTTTGGAGAAGAACGCCTTTTAAAAATTACAGTCATTAAGGTATAATGCCATATGGGCTCAAGGGGTGGCAGAGAGGCTGAGCGGCTTCTTGTTCATTAAGACTGAAATATTTATATGAGCAGTAATAATAAGAGCATATTTCAGAGTCTGTGTGGTATGAAATTGAGCAGCGATGCAATTAGATAATATTGACAGCCCCTATTGTAATTATGTAAATAGTACTAAGTTCAGCTCTCCTTTTGTCTTTCATTTCCGTGTGCCCATGTACGGAGAAGGCTAGAAAATATATAAATGTTGGGCAGGAGTGCTTGGCTGTTTATTTATAGGACACAGTAGCCTGATGCTTATGTTCCCTTAAGTTATTTATTTATTTATATTTTTCATCCAAATGAAGCAAGTCCAGTGGGTTCCCAGAGGGGACATGCAAATATGTGTTTGTTTGGAGAAATGCTTAGTGTTAAAGCATCCACATGAGGACCCTGACAACCTCATAGGTCCATTCTGAGTACTTGTCTTTTGGAGCTGTGTGTTAGAATCCCACTTGACTAATACCAATACTTTTTTTTTTTTTTTAAACCTTTCGAACAGATAATTTAAAGTTGTTCTCCATAGAGATGTTTTCTATGTCTAGCTGCCTATCAATCTTTCCATCTCAATGCAGAAGTATTTGATTAGTGTATTTAAGGTAATAAAGATGCCAACAGTAGTGTCACCGTGATTGATGCTAATTATAAGTCTTTAATGGTTCCTCTGCTTTGGCCACTGTCTCTGCAGATTGTGATTTTTATGGTTAAAATAGTGCCCTGCTGTCCAAAGGCTTAATCATAAATTCTGGTCTCCCTTTCTTTAATGATTTTGCATGCAGTGGTATAATCCCAGTAACATACATTATCTTCGTTAAAAGCAAGCAGTGACTTTCATAGGGGTGATTAATGCATTTTTAAGGAGCTTGAGGAATCCTTGTTGGGATCATAGCAGAGGTTATGATGATTGTGCTTCCTGGGCATTAGAATTAGCAGCAATGTTGCACAGACTGTCTGAAAATAATTGAAGATTTTTATGCAGTCCCTATTTAGCACATTAATGTTGTAAATGAGACTATAACTGCAATGGTAGAAAGGCAGGATTTGCAACCTGAAGGTGTTATCAGTATGTGGCTGTCAGACCAACGAAATGAAAAGCAAGTTAAATTATATGAGGGCTTTTCCTTCTTTAGAACAGTCTTAAACAGATTTGGGGTCAGTCGATTTGAAATATCTGTTGATGAAAATATCTCTTATCCTGACGTTTTTCAGGCTGAATTTTCACAGTGCTAATATATGTTTAGTCTTTAATCTCCTTACTCAAGTCCAGAGATACAGTTTTAAATTAGAAGAAATGTGCCTAGTAATATACACATTTATGGGACTTTCAAGGTATGGATAATTTGCTTATGTAAATATATGCCCATATACACTACACATACTAATACTTCTCTGAAATGACATATCTTATTGCAGACAAGCTTAACATGAATTAAATCGATGCCCTGCTATCTTGTAAGAGCAGTTTACTTTCACATCAGTTACAATGCATAGCTTCTTGCATGTAGCGGGTATTTTAAAATAGTGCTTTCATGCTCTTATTGAAAAGACCTTGATAATTAAAAAAATTGTTTTTTAAAAGCACATTAATATTGGCACACATTAACGTTATTATGTACCTGTTTTCTCCTATTTAATTTTACTATATTCTATGCTTACAAATTAAGCTAGATGGAACTACAATAAAATGTTAGGTGTTTATATCATATTAATTTCCACTAGTTTTATTCAATTGTAATGATAATATCAAACTATAATATCCTCTGTTAGTGCTAACCACTGTCTTCTAGACAAAATTGTTGACTTCTAGTAAGGAGAAGATACTTTTAAAATTTTTGAACTATTTACATTTTCAAAGAAGGGAATGCTAAATTGTTTTATAGGTAGCTATTCCCCAAGTGGTACTGGCTTATAGGAAGAAACTACAGATCTCAGAAGCCAAGCTTGGAAGAGTATTCCTCTAGTAGCATCTATTCAACATTTCTGGGGGTAGCTATAGTTAATAGTTCTGGTTGATTAACAAAAGTCTACCTAATATTTATTTTATGGTGGAAATTTGAGGAGATATGCCCAGCTGCATAGTGATTATTAGAAAATGCCTCAATTGCCGGGCGCGGTGGCTTACGCCTGTAATCCCAGCACTTTGGGAGGCCGAGGCGGGAGGATCAGAAGGTCAGGAGATCAAGACCACGGTGAAACCCCGTCTCTACTAAAAATACAAAAAAAATTAGCCGGGCGCGGTTGTGGGCACCTGTAGTCCCAGCTACTCGGGAGGCTGAGGCAGGAGAATGGCGTGAACCCGGGAGGCGGAGCTTGCAGTGAGCCGAGATCGCGCCACTGCACTCCAGCCTGGGCGACAGAGCGAGACTCCGTCTCAAAAAAAAAAAAAAAGAAAAAAGAAAATGCCTCAATTTACAAGCATTATGTTGAAAAACTTGTGACATCTACTTTGGGTGTTTACAATAATGACTTACTTGCAAAGTCTTTTATTTTGCCATAATATAGTTTAAGGCAATTGTTTGATATGTTAATGTTCAGATGTTCTGAGGTGCTCTCTTAGGTAATGGTTATCATCGGCGAGCTATTGGACATCTTTTCACCACAGTGATAATACAGAAAACATACACACAGAGTGTAACCTCTCCCACAGGGAACCTTTATTTTTAGAGCGTCACTCTGACATTCTCAACATGGGCAGATCAGAAAGGGGTGTTAGAAAGCTTGCGATGGATGAGGAGGGCTGGAATTAAATGAACTAGGATTGACTGGGGAAGAAGACTGATATGGAAGCCTATGGGATTGTTAGTGGAGATCTGTATGGTAATTAATCCCGTGTGAAGACAAAATGTACCCTCCAATCTGTTTGTCTACTCATTCCGCCATTGTCATGCTCTACTGATTATCGATAGTTTCATTAGAAAAACCAGAGAAAGACTCTTCTGTGGGTGTCAACAATCTGCAGAGGTCTAACTAAGCATTAGAATGACATCTTGTGTGATTCTACAATGAGAGACGCAAAACTGCTTGATCAGAGGAGGTGTGGGCTGCATTGTTTAGTCTCTCTTGCTGTGTGGATAATTTTCTTTTGTAGTTTTGATAAATTAACATTGGCTCATGTATTCAGCAATATTCAACAGGAATCTTTTTTTTTTTTAAGCCCCAGGGCTTGTGTTTAAAAATGCAGGTTAGTTCTCAGAGGCTTTCAAAAGCATTTCTGCATCATGCTACTAATTAAGATAAGGTTATCATTTTAAGTTATACCATGAATGCAATTAGAGCTTCTAGTGAGAACTGTAGCAATCAATTTTATACAAATTATTCAGACCTGGTAAGGTAGAATACAGTTTTAATAGGACAAGTGAACATACTGTGATTTATTAGATATAATGTGAATTCAAAAGACACCTGAACACAGCATCTGTAACACATCATGTAGCCCAAGTCACTGGGACTCTAGTTCAACAGCCCTTCACTGGGAGAGATTTAGTAATATGCCTTCCATTCTCTATTGTTCAGTGACTGTTATTTTGGATTTTGAGAGGGATTTTTGTTTTTCGGTTTGAATGGTTTTCAACATGAGAAAGGATACAAAGCGCAGATGAATGAGTCCCCTCTATCTAGACTGACATGTGCTGCAGAGCTGTGGGTCAGTCCTACTTGTCATTCCTTTTACTTTTGTGGGATCCACAGAGTCCAGGTGACCAGCTGACAGTGTAATTAACTATTTTTTCTACACTGTCCATCTCTGCTAAGAGTATTTGGTGTTGGATAAGAAACTTACAAGTGTTATCTGCCAACTGTCAGTAATTACTTATTCATTGAATGGATACCTGTTTTCTAAGGATGTATGAAGACTGCAAGGTTGAATAGCTCCTGAGGAGGCTGTAGATCCTTTCTTCCTAGGATCACTGCAGGTCATCCGAAGCTCTCTATTAGGTCATAAATTACAGTACTTCTGGGCTTCCTTTTCTTAAACCTCTTAAAAATATCTGGAACACCTTTTACTACTCCCTGGTTGGCTTTTATTCTCATTTGACCTATCAGCTTGTTCTACATTTTTCCATGCACCGAAATTCCTCAAATTGCAGTTGTTCATTCAATGTATATCTAGAGATTTTCCATCGTGTGCCATGCATTGTGCTAGGTATTGAACACATGGTGGTGAAAAAGGATACTGTACTAATATCTACAACATATGACTGCCTTTCCCACCTCCACCATTAAGCACGTAACGTCCCTTCCCAGCACTTGTGACCTTGCCTTGTAATTTACAGAGAAGGTAAATATCCTCTAGTACAATCTCCTCTGTCTTCTCCTTTCTTCCGTATCTGCCATTATCCACAGCTGAAAGGCGTTTTCTTTCTTTTCTGTCTCATAGAAAGTGTCACCTCTCCTCCATTAAATTGCCATGATTAAGAGAATTTTCTTTAACGTTTCTTTCTAGGCATTAATTTTCCCAATAATTTCTCTTTTTGCAATAATTTTTCTTTTCCTTTCTTTCCTGCATTAATTTTTTTTCTCTCTACTTTATCTCAATCTTTCTTACTCTTCTGCTATTTCCCTTTGGCCAAGAAGCAGGCTCATGTTTTAGCTCAACCCTATCCAGAAACAATAAGGAAAAAATCTGTTATCTTACCTCTGTTACTCATTCAAACTTCCTAGTTGCTAGTTTCTTGAAAGTGTGCCTACACAAATTCAGATTTTTCTTCTTCATGTCTCTGTCTTCTTACAACAGTCTGGCTTCTGGACCAGCAAACCTCTAGACCAATACACACCAGTGGCCAAAGTTTACTTCTCACTTCATTTAGCCTCGTACTAACATTTGTTATTGCTGCATCTTTCCTACTTCTGAAAATCGGCAGCTGTCTGGAATCCATGGTGTCATTTCTTCATCCTCAGTTTCTTAGGCTGAGTTGTCCTTTTTTGCTAACGCTTTTGGTGACAATGTCCCTCAGGGTTTCAACTTTAATATTCTTCTTTACTTACTCTGTGTGAGGAGGTTCTTAAAAGAAGAGGCTTCAAAGGTGAACTGTGAATGCCCTAAAATCATGTGCTACAGGCCGGGCGTGGTGGTGCACGCCTGTAATCCCAGCACTTTGGGAGGCTGAGGTGGGTGGATCACGAGGTCAGGAGATCGAGACCATCCTGGCTAACATGGTGAAACCCCGTCTCTACTAAAAATACAAAAAAAAAAAAAAAAAAAAAAAAAGCCAGGAGTGGTGGCGGGCGCCTATAGTCCTAGCTGCTCAGGAGGCTGAGGCAGGAGAATGGTGTGAACCTGGAGCTTGCAGTGAGCCAAGATCCTGCCACTGCACTCTAGCCTGGGCAACAGAGTGAGACTCCATCTCAAAAAAAATTAAAAATTAAAAAAAATTTTTTAAAAAATCATATGTTACATATACGGTGTGGGTACCTACATTTTTCTGAGAAAAGGGTTTGTAGCTTTCATGTGATTCTCAAAAGGTGCCAAAGACTAAGCTACAGCTGAAACTTCATTCCTTGAATGGTGGCATCCTCTTCCATGGTGTTCTGCTCTAAACCCTCGTCTGCATTTGTACTGTATTCTATCTCAGGTTGACGCATTGCTCTTGACCTAAGTTCTTAAAGAATCTTCCAGTGTCTTCTCCTTCCACACTCAGTTTTATGCCAAATTCTTTCCATTATGATTCACAAATATAATTGGTCTGTCATGGTTTTGTCTTAGTTAGATTCCTTGTTACCTGTTTTTCTCACTATCCTGGTCTAATCTGCACAATATCTCCAGAAATATCTTTTGATGTATCCTAAAATTAAAAAGCCTGCTCGTAGGATTTTCCCTCATTTACTGTTCCTCAGTACATTCATTCCCTCCTCCTCTACAGGTCAGATTCCAAGTGAGAAATCATTTGAATTATAAAAGCCTTCAATATGATTCTCCTTACTTATATAACTGTTCCTCAGCTTATGAACACTTTGAACCCTTTGCAATTAGCCAAGCGAAAACTCTCCCTTCAACCTTTAAAGGTTTGCTTAAAAATCAAGTGACAAAAGACAGATTAATAGGAGAAGCAGCATATATGTTTATTAACATGCACTGGAGTCTTAACAAAATATAAGAACTCAAAGAAATGGCCAGATGGTTAACACCTTTTTTTTTTTTTTTTTTTTTTTTTTAAAGATAGGGTCTCACTCTGTTACCCAGGCTGGAGTTCTATGGTGCTATCTTGGCTCCCTGCAGTCTCGATCTTCTGGACTCAGGTGAACCTCCTACCTCAGCCTCCTGAGTAGCTGGGACCACAGGTGCACGTGACTACACCCAAATCGTTTTTTAAAAAATTATTATTTGGGCTGGGCACGGTGGCTTATGGCTATAATCCCAGCACTTTGGGAGGCCAAGCTGGGCAGATCACTTGAGGTTGGGAGTTCGAGACCAGCCTGGCCAATGTGGTGAAACCCTGTTACTACTGAAAATACAAAAAAATTAGCTGGGTGTGGTGGCATGTGCATGTAGTCCCCAGGTATTCAGGAGGCTGAAGTGTGAGGATCACTTGAACCCAGAAAGTGGAGGTTGCAGTGAGCTGAGATTGCACCACTGCACTCCAGCCTGGGCAACAGAGTGAGACTCTGACATATATTATATATATATATATATGTGTGTGTGTGTGTATATATATACACATGTATATATAATTTTATATAATTTGTAGAGACAGGGCCTCACTAGGTTGCCCAGGCTGGTCTCAAACTCCTGGCTCAAGCAGTCCTCCTGCCTTGGTCTCCCAATGTGCTGGGATTACAGGCATGAACCACTGTGCCTGTACTGGTTGACACTTTCTTTTTTTTTTCTTTTTTCTTTTTTTTTTTTTGTTTTTGAGATGGAGTCTCTCACTGATGCCTGGGCTGGAGTGCAGTGGCATGATCTCAGCTCACTGCAACCTCCACCTCCCAGATTCAAGCGATTCTCCTGCCTCAGCTTCCTGAGTAACTGGAATTACAGGCACCTGTCACCACATCCGGCTAATTTTTTGTATTTTTAGTAGAGACAGGGTTTCACTGTGTTGGCCAGGCTGGTCTTGAACTCCTGACCTCATGATGCTCCCGCCTCGGCCTCCCAAAGTGCTGGCATTACTGGTGTGAGCCACCACGTCCAGCCTGGTTGACACTTTCATACCATTTTGAGGTTACAGAAAGAATGAAAACTTTGATTATGGCAAAACAGGTTATGAGAGGGCAAGAAGAGCAGGCCTGGCTAGCAAAGGTGGTCTTCTTATGTAGATGAAACCTCACAGGTAGCAGCCCTCAGAGAAAATAGATGGTAAATGTTTCTTTAGACCTATAAGGTATCAGACCCTCAGGTCATGTTTCCTAACTCTGGACAAGGGAGAGGGTCAGAGAAAGCATGGATGCATCAATGCCAGTTTTCTCTACAGATGTAAATCTCCCCTACAGAAGACAGCTTTTTGGCTGTTCTTGTATTTCTAGCCCTTCTGAATAGCCATCTTGAAATATATCAAAGAAGTATATTTTGGGGTGAAATATTTTGGTTTCCTTCACATTTCTCCAGATGTGTTATGCTGCGGTTTTCTCTCCCTGGAAAGGAACTCCTCTTGGATCTACATAGATGTTTCCTATTTATCTCCCAAAATCCAGCAGAGCCATTACCCTGGTCCCAGCCAGCATTCAACATGGCTTCCCTCTTGTCCATAACTCTGTTGTTGCATTGACAACATTCAATATCCTCACTTTGTTCCCATCTCTCTCTCCAACAATATGAGAGGCCAGGGACTTTGCAGCAAATTTTTGTTATCTGAGTCTCCTTAGCCCTTCAAAAAGTGCATGTTGACAGATCACACACTCTGAACTTCAGTTGGACATTTATTTAGATATTAAAGGTATTGTAGATCATTTTTTGGATCAAACAAACACATCAACTTTTTCAGATTTCCTTTCTGAGTGAGACTCCAACTGCTGTGGTTAAAACTGCATTTATCATCCCTGAAATTCTCCTCGTGATATAGTCTACATGAATGTGCATCATATGTAATATATGTTGTTATACATGTAATATATGCTATATACTAGCGGAAAGGCCTGGATCTATTTTATGAAACAAGATGAACGGCATATATAAGCATATAATATATTTTCTGTGATGTACTTTTTAAAGAGAAGGTAAATCTTGAGTATGTTGACCACAGCTCTGGGATAGTTGATGTGTGACTTCAGTGGTAATTTGGTATTTTGCAACTTTTTAGCAACTTTTTGCAAGGAGAGATCTCTTCCACTCCCCTCTTCCATGGTTCTTATTCTCCTTCTTGCCCATGGTTAAGGCAACATCAGATCAAAGCAATTGATATCTCTGTGCCTTAAATTTCACAGTGTCACACATTAATAAAAGTGATGGATATTTTTCTCTTTTCTGAGAGTTTGTTAGATTTTTAAAGGTAATTTATTAACAAGATGTATCCTAGGAAAATACATTTTTTCACCTATCACTATCTTAGTAACAGGTTTTGCTAATGAGGAAACTGGGTCACAGAGAAGTTAAATTACTTTCCATGAAGTTTTTATCAGAGAACCATTAAGTGTGATGTCATTAAAAGTTACAGTAAATTTCATTTAGAAAAAAATGTATTGCTTCATCATCTGTATTAGTACTTTATCCTAAGTCAACCTGGTAAATAGTTTCTAGATACAGTACAAAGCTAGAGGACCTTACCTTCTAATCCAGTGAGCTGTCTTCCATCTTTCCTTCTGCTCTCTGTATCTTTTTTTTTTCTTTTCAAGGTGGAGTCTTGCTCTGTCGCCCAGGCTGGAGTGCAATGGTGCAATCTCAGTTCACTGCAACCTCCGCCTCCTGGGTTCAAGCGATTCACCTGCCTCAGTCGCCCGAGTAGCCAGGACTACAGGCGTCCACACTGTGCCTGGCTGATTTTTTTTTTTTTTTTTTTGTATTTTTAGTAGAGATGGGGTTTCACCGTGTTGGCCAGGCTAGTCTTGAACTCCTGGCCTCAAGTGATCCACCTGCTTCAGCCTCCCAAAGTGTTAGGATTACAGGCATGAGCCACCGCACCCAGGTGCTCTCTTTATCTAATGTAGAGAAAGATAACACAGAGATTCTTATTCGTATTTTTATGAAAAATTTAAAAAGGAAAGAAAGATTTTTGTAAAAGGAGTAGGTGTAGAAAGAGTTAATTTTCTTTCTGACATTTCTTAAAATATGAAAGGAATTAATTATTTGGCTGTTAGGTAGATTAATTAGGTGATGGGCATTCTGGGTTTTTTTGTTGTTGTTGTTGCTGGTATCTTTTCTGAATACTTAAAGACGTCTTTAGCTGGGTGCAGCGGCTCATGCCTATAATTCCAGCACTTAGGGAGGCCGAGGTGGGTGGATCACCTGAGGTCAGAAGTTCCAGACCAGCCTGACCAATGTGGTGAAACCCTGTCTCTACTAGAAATGCAAAAATTAGCTGGGTGTGGTGGTGGGCGCCTGTAATCCCAGCTACTTAGGAGGCTGAGGTAGGAGAATTGCTCGAACCCAGGAGACAGAGGTTTCAGTGAGCTGAGATCACACCACTATACTCCAGCCTGGGTGACAGAGCAAGATTCCGTCTCAAAAAAAAAAAAAAAAGACTTTTTTTCCCTTTTAAACACTTTAATATTTGGGTTTGAATAGACAGAATTTAAATAGAAGCCATTCTCTATTACCTGGGATTTTTGTTTTGTTTTTGTTTTTGAGACAGGGTCCTGCTCTGTCACCCAGGCTGGAGTGCAATGGTGCGATCACGTCTTACTGCAGCCTTGACCTCCTTGGGTCAGGTGATCCTCCCACCTCAGCCTCCTAAGTAGCTGGGACTATAGGCATGCCTGGCTAATTTGTTGTTGTTGTTGTTGTTGAGACAGAGTTTCACTATGTTGCCCGGGCTGGTCTTGAACTCCTGGACTCAAGTGATTCACCTGCCTCAGCCTCAGATTCCCAAAGTGCTGAGATAACATGCATGAGCCACCACACTGGCCTTACCTGGAACTTTCACTTCAAGCTTCCTTTCAGCCTACAAAAAGTCGTGTTACAAAACATCTGAGTCCAAATTCTGCCTCCTTACCTTGGCACCAACAACTCGGTCTTGGCATGAGTCTATGTATTAGTCTCAGACTGATTCCATTCATGTTAGTTGTGGCCACCTCATATGTATTTTCTTTTGTACGAGAATGGAGCCTAGTTTCATAAATGTGATAAAATGCACTGGATTTTTTTTTCTTTTTCTGGAAGGAATTTTGAAAGCTTGAACTGTTGTCTCCTGGAGTATGTTAGAGTATAGGGATGTCTCAAGATATCTGACCTTGTCCATGGACTTCTGCATATCCTTGATTATCAGATATCACATACCACAACTGGAAGTATGTTTTATGATCATTCATTAATCCTCTCCATTGCAAAGGCTGAGTGGCACATTTAAGAGGTTGGGGAACATGACCTGATGGGCACACTCCTTTTAACATTGCTTCATTATAAGGCAGATTGATTAGGGCCCCTGCTACTGTCCTGAAAATTGTATATGTCCTCTGGATCCAAAGTACTGTTGCCCCTGTTTCATTCTTATTTTTGTTTATGACTTTTAGTACCTCCTAGGTTTTTATTCAAGATCTCGTGTG
Source organism: Macaca nemestrina (assembly GCF_043159975.1). Classification (NCBI taxonomy): domain Eukaryota; kingdom Metazoa; phylum Chordata; class Mammalia; order Primates; family Cercopithecidae; genus Macaca; species Macaca nemestrina. Next base: position 161,958,918 of record NC_092129.1, on the reverse strand, counting down.
AACTTTCTGTATCTTGTCTTTTCTGCCTTTGTGATGCTACCAATTAGATTATAGATAGAACATCACATCTGCTTGGTGCATCCCAGAATGGGCCCTATATACATTAATTATTCACTTTTCTGCGCCTGTTCAATCCTGATTTAACAATAGCAATCTTATCAGATTGAAGCTTGCTGCTTTAAGCAATATCTTTGCAGAATATTTTCTTTTGGATCTTGATTTCTATAGATGAGTCTAAAGGTGCTACCACCCATAGTAGTTCTCTAAAGGCATTGAAACAATGTTGTTAGTCTGTGGGCATTATAAGAAAGTATACCTTAATAACATAGACATTAGATTGCCTGTTAAGAGTTAACTTGCATAAATCTGCACAAAATGGATGTGATTTATCATGAGTAATTGTTAACTCAAAATTTTCTATAAATAGAGACTCAAGAGATTACAGAACCCATAGATGCTAATCAAGGTGGACTCTGGGAAAAATCTAAGAGGCAGGACTGGAAAGTGGTTATCATTTGCTAATCAGAAACATTATCAGAGTATTATATCCTGTTTTGAAAAGGGCTATACAAATATAACCAGGTTAACAACTAAGAAAATGTAGAAAAGGAAAGTCACAAAGGCAAATACTGTTGATGTTCATGTAAGCAAAGTCTGGTGGAGAGGAAGTCTTGAATAAAAGACTTGAACCTTACCAGCAAAACTGCTGATAAATTTAGCATCTATTGTGCCAGGCATATGCTAAAAACTTTATCTGCCCTGTTCTCATAAATTCTCAAAAGGGATTTTGACCTACTGTTGCATTTTTTTCTTTCCAACTTTTGTTTTAGGTTTAGGGTTCCATGTGCAGGTTTGTTACATGGGTGAATTACGATCACTGGAGTTTGGTGTACAGATTATTTTGTCACCCAGGTAATAACCATAGTACCCAAAGGTGGTTTTTTGATCGTCACACTCCACCATCAAATAGGCCCTGGTGTCTACTGTTCCCCTCTTTGTGTCCTTGTGTACTCACTATTTAGCTCCCACATCTAAGTGAGAACATGTTGTATTTAGTTTTCTTTTCCTGCATTAATTTGCTTAGGGTGATGGCCTCCAGCTGTATCCATGTTGCTGCAAAGGACATGATTTCATGGTTTTTATGGTTGCATAGTATGCCATGGTGTATATGTACTGCATTTTCTTTATCCAGTCCACTGTTGATGGGGATATAGGTTGATTCCATGTCTGCTTTTGCGAATAGTCCTGCAGTGAACGTATGTGTGCATGTGTCTTCATGGTAGAACATGTTATATTCCTTTGGGTATATACCCAGTAATGGGATTGCTGGGTCAAATGGTAGTTCTGTTTTAAGTTCTTTGAGAAATCTTCAAACTGCTTTCCACAATGACTGAACTAATTTACATTCCCACCAGCAGTGTATAAGTGCTCTTTTTCATCTGTAACCTCACCAGCATGTATTATTTTTTGCCTGTTTAAAAATAGCCATTCTGATTGGTGTGAGACAGTATCTTGTGGTTTTGATTTACCTTTCTCTAATGTTTAGTGGTGTTGAGTATTTTTCCATATGTTTGTTGGTTGTGTGTATGTCTTCTTTTGATAAGTGCCTGTTCATGTCCTTTGCCCATTTTTTAATGGTATTGTTTTTTGCTTGTTAATTTGTTTACATTCCTTATAGACCCAGGATGTTAGATCTTTGTTGGGTGCATGGTTTGCAAATATTTTCTCTCATTCTGTAGGTAGTCTGTTTACTCTGTTGATAATTTATTTTGCTGTGTAGAATTAGGTCCTGTTTGTCAATTTTTGTTTTTGTCACAATTGCTTTTGGAGTCTTTACCAGGAAATCTTTATCATGGCCTACGTCCCGAATGTATTTCTTTTATCTTTTTCTAGGGTTTCTATAGTTTTAGGTTTTACATTTAAGTCTTCAATCCATCTTGAGTTGATTTTTGTACATAGTGTAAGGAAGGGGTCTAGTTTCGATCTTCTGCATATGGCTAGCCAATTATCCCAGCTCCATTTATTGAATAGAGAGTCCTTTCCCCTTTGCTTGTTTTTGTCAGTGTTGTTAAAGATTAGATGGTTGTAAGTGTGCAGCTTTATTTCTGGGTTCTCTGACCTGTTCCATTGGTCTATGTGTCTGTTTTTTGTTTGTTTGTTTTACAAATACCATGCTATTTTGGTTATTGTAGCTATGTAGTATAGTCTGAAGTTGGATAGTATAATGCCTCTGGCTTTGTTCTTTTTGCTTATGATTGCTTTGGCTATTCAGGCTCTTTTTTGGTTCTGTATAACTTTTAAAGTAGTTTTTTTTTTCTATTTCTTTGAAAAATTTGGTGGTGGTTTGATAGGTATAGCATAGAATCTGTAAATTGCTTTGGGCAATATGGCCATTTTAATAATATTGATTCTTCCTCTTCTTGATCATGAAATGTTTTCCATTTGCTTGTGTCATCTCTGATTTCTTTCAGCAGCATTTTATAATTCTTACTGTAGAGATTTTTTACCTCTTTGGTTAGCTGTATTCCTAGGGTTTTTTGTTTGTTTGTTTTTTGTTTTTCTTTTTTTCTTGGTGGATATTGTGAATAAGATTGCATTCTTGATTTGACTTGGACATTTTTGATGTTGATGTATTGAAATGCTTCTGATTTTGTACATTGATTTTGTACCCTGAAACTTTGCTGATTTATTAGATCAAGGAATCAAGGAGCTTTTTGGCAGGGACTAAGGGGTTTCCTAGGTGTAAAATCATATTATCTGTGAAGAGAGATAGTTTGATTGCCTGTCTTCCTATTTGGATGCCTTTTGTTTCTTTCTCTTGCCTGATTGCTCTGGCTATGACTTCCAGTACCATGTTGAAGAGGAGTGGTGAGAGTGGGCATCCTTGTCTTGTTCTGGTTCTTAAGAGGAATGCTTGCAGCCTTTGCCCATTCAGTATGATGTTGGCTGTGGTTTGTCATATATGGCTCTTATTATTACTCTTATTATTATGTTCTTTCAATGCCTAGTTTGTTGAGGGTTTTTAACATGAAGAGATATTGTATTTTATCAAAAGACTTTCCTGCATCTGTTGAGATGATCATGTGGTTTTTAATTCTATTAATATGCTACATCATATTGATTGGTTTGCATATGTTGAAGCAACCATGCATCCCAGGAATGCCTATTTCATTGTGGTGGATTAGTATCTTGATGTGGTGCTGGATTTAGTTTGCGAGCATTTTGTTGAGGATTTTTGCATCCATGTTAATCAGGGATATTGACCTGAAGCTTTCTTTTTTTGTTGTGTTTCTACCAGGTTTTAGTATCAGAATGACACTGGTCTCATTGAATGTGTTAGGGAGGAGGATTCCCTCCACCTCAATTTTTTAGAATCTACTGTTGTATTTTGAACTATCACCATCTTATAGATCAGGGAGATGAAGCTTAGACAGGCTCAGGGATTAGTTATAATAAATTGCTTATTACCAAGTCATTCAGTTATAGAGCTGGGATTTGAACCTAGGTTTCAGGGTTCCAAAGACTACAGTCTCCCTAACTGTGCTATGTAATTTTCTTGTACCAAGACTGTTTGCTATAAGTAAAATAAACTTCTTAGGTTCTTTGGAGTACGCACTTAACACATAGAGTGATACACCCACCAGGATAATCAAATCCCTCCTGCCACTTTGAAAACAATCCCTATATTCCTACTTTAAGTATCTGGAAGCTATTGCTCTGTCTTCTGTTCCCACCTATGTTTTAAACATGTGTTTTTATTTTTAAATTCTATTTACTTGTGTAAACTTAAGGGGTACAAGTGGAATTTTGTTATGTGCATTTATTGCATGGTGAAGTCTTGGCTTTTAGTGTAGCCATCATCTGAACAATTTACATTCTACCCAGTAAGTTATTTTTCATCACCCACTCTCCTTCTGTGCCCCTTTCCTAGTCTCTAATGTCTATCTTTTTTTTTTTTTTTCCATCTTCCCCTTATAAGTGGGAACATGCGGTATCTGACTTTCTGTTTTGGAGTTGTTTCACTTATGATCATGGCGTCTTGTTCCATCCATGTTACTCCAAGACATGATTTTATTCTTGTTTTATGGCTGAATAGTATTCCATTATATATATATATATACACCATATTTTCTTTATCCAGTCATCTGTTGATGAACACATAGGTTGATCTCATATCGTTCCTACTGAGAATAGTGCTGTGATAAATATAAGAGTGCAGGTATCTTTTTGACACGATTTCTTTTCCTTTGGGCAGATACATGGTAGTGGGATTGCTGAACTGAGTGGCAGTTCTATCTTTAGTTCTTTGAGAAATCTCCACACTCTTTCCATAGAGGTTTTACTAATAGTATATAAGAATTCCCTTTTCTTCACGTCTTTGCCAACTTCTGTTGTTTTTTGGCTTTTTAATAATAGCCATTCTGACTGATGTAAGATAATATCATTGTGGTTTTAATTTGCATTTCTCTGATGATTAGTGATTTTGAGCATTTTTTTTCGTATGCAGGTTTACCATTTGTATGTCTTCTTTTAAAAAATATCTATTCATGTCCTTTGCCAACTTGTTAATGGGGTTGTTTTTGTTGTTGTTGAGTTGTTTGCATTCCTTGTAAATTCTGGATATTAGTTTTCTGTCAGATGCATAGTTTGTGAATATTTTCTCTCATTCTGCAGGCTGTCTGTTTGCTCTGTTGATTATCTCCTTTGATATGCAGAAACCTTTTATTACGTCTCAGTTTTCTATTTTTGTGTTTTGTGGCTTGTATTTTTAAGGTCTTAGTCGTGAATTATTTTGTTAGACCAGTGTCCAGAAGAGTTTTCTCTAGGTTTTCTTCTGGTATTTTTACAGTTGAAACTGTAAAATTACATTTAAGTTTTTAATTCATCCTGAGTTTATTTTTGTATATGGTGAGAGATATGGGCCCATCTACATTTTTTAACGTAAGGTTTACCAATCTGTGACTGGCTTGGCCAGGGTAAAAATATATGTTGGTCAGATTAACAAAAATATCTGGTTGAACTGACAGTTGTACCTCTCATTGTAAATTAATAGAATGACATTCTGATTAGAATTTCTTTCTATGTTGTTTGCTTAGTAGGAGAGAATTAATTGCCAGGCGTGTGTCTGCTTGAAAATGGCATATGCATATGTTTTTATATTTGTAGGAGGGATGAATATGATCATGGATATAAAAATATAAGTAAGTATTGGACTATAATGTCTTCTTTAAGAATGACTCAAATTTATATTGATAAAAATATTTATTGGTGATCAAAATCAGAAGCACATTGAAACAAATATCCAAAATCAGTTTGACTCTCAGATTGGGTTTTGATATGGTTAGGCTCATCCAAATCTCATCTTGAATTGTAATACCCATAATCCCCACGTATCAAGGGAGAGACCAAGTGGAAGTAATTGAAGCATACTGATAGTGAGTGTGTTCTCACGAGATCTGATGGTTTTATAAGGGGCTCTTTCACCTACACTTGGCACCTGTCCTTCCTGCCACCTTGTGAAGAAGGTACCTGCTTCCCCTTTGCCTTCTGTCATGACTGTAAATTTCCTGAGGCCTCCCCAGCCATGCTGAACTGTGAGTCAATTAAACCTCTTTCCTTTATAAATTTCTCAGTCTTAGGTAGCTCTTTATAGCAGTGTAAAAAAGGACTAATACAGGTTTGTTTCAGTAACTATTTTGAATACAAGTTGTTCAACCAATGACTGTTTATTGAACATCTTCATCAGGCTAGAAACTGGATGAAGAGGTGGGGCACTGGATGGAATGAAAAACATTCTCAGCTGAAAAAAACAGCAAGTGCAATGTGTCCGAAGTGAGAGGAACATGGCATATGGAGTCATGAAGGAAGGCAGGGATAGCCAAAGGGAAATAAGGAAACCAATGCATATGAGAGCAGAGTAGAACATAGGCAGAGCTTGGATCTATTATTGGTTTCTGTGACATGTGTTATGAAGAGTATCATTTCACTCACTGGCTCTGCCCAAATATATTTGACCATATTTACATCCCATCTCTCCCATTCTGGACTGCTGAAGAAACTTACACTATCAATGGAGTCTTTTTTTTTTTTTTTTTTTGAGACGGAGTTTTGTTCTTGTCGCCCAGGCTGGAATGCAATGGTGCAATCTCCAGCTCACTGCAATCAATATACTTCTCTCATGTGTACTCAACTATTCCCTCTCAAATGAATCCTTTCCATTGACTTTAAAACTTAGTTACAGTTCTCCCATCTCACCAGTAAACAGCTACTCCCTGACTCCTTTAGCTCCCTGTAGGTACTGCTTTCTCTCCTCCCTTTTATAGCCAGATGTGCTGAAAGCACTTCCCTGTCTTCGCTTTCTTGCCTTCCATGCACCCTTCTCTAATTTAGCTTCCAGCTTCATCAAAACGACTTTTACTTGCAATGACTGACTGTTGTCCATCCCATAGTCCTCTTCTTAGTAAACTTAACAGCATTAAATAAAAACTGTCTTCTTCTGGAGCACCAACTTCCCTTGGCTTCCAGGATAGCCCAGCCTCCTCCTTCTTCAGGTCCGGCGGTATACTCTCAGTCTTGTCTGCCAGGAATCAGTTATTAATATTGGCAACCTCAATATCCCTCTTCTTTTTTACTCCCTACTGTCTCCAAAGTTGGTTTCAACCCCCTTCCTTGGCTTGCTATGAGAATGACATAGGCTAGTTATAGTATCTGCTCATCTAATAATTGTGAGGATAAAATGAGTTCGTATATGGAAAGTACTTAAAGTAATGCAAGGCAAATGATAGTTGCCCCTTGAGTTGATAGCTGTAGTTATAATTTGTGGATGAAATCTGAATGACATCAGTCCATACCTATGTATTCAGTGGCCTATGACTGTCTCCATATTCAACTCTAAAGGCACATCAAACTCAGTGTATCCAAGACCAAATGTATGTCATTCTGGTGCTTCATCCCCAGAAAAATAAACCTGGTCTGTCCTAGTGTTTCCTGCTTCAATGAGTGGTCCAACCATTCTGTCATTTGCACAAGCCAGCAAAGTAATTTGGCCCACTAAATTTCTATGAAAAGCTTCCATTTCTTAACATTCCGTCTGCCAGCACAATAGCCAGAGATACCACCATCTCTCATATGAGTTCTATAAAAAGAGATTGCCTTGTTTTCATTCTGTTGACTCATCACCCCCTGTAAGTTCTTCCCCAACCCCCATTGCCAGAACACTTATTTCAGAAGACCACCCTGAGTCCCCGTTTGCTTCCGGCCTTTCCATGGCTTCCCATGACTCAGGATAATGAGCAGAATCCTTCACATGGTTTGCCAGGCCCAGCCTCTGAGGACTGTGCCACCCATCTCTCATCCCACCTCCTGCTGCTACCTCCACTCCAGCTGTGCATGTCACTTTCAGCTGCTCATACACACTTTACTCTCCCTGACCAGAGGATTTGTACATGCAATTCACCATGCTGGAAAGCTCTCTCCACCTTTATAAGCAATGTCTTATACATCCATTATCACAACTCAAACTTCTCTTTTTCAGGGAAGACTTCCTTGACTTCCTAGTCTTACTTCAGGTTACTATGTTATAAACTCCCACAAACTGTATTATTCTCCTTTAGAACATGTACCTCATTTTTTAATTGTAGTATTATGTTGGGGATCCCCAAGATAATTCTCAGGCTCAATGATTTGCTGGAAAGACTCACAGAACTCAAAAAAGCTGTTATACTTATGGTTAAAGTTTATTACATTGAAAGCATACAGGAAAAACTCAGCAAAGTGAAAAGGTGGATAGCGTGGAGTAGAGGAGAAATTAAGCACCAGCTTCCAGTTGTCCTCTCCCAGTGGAATTGCATGGATTACACTTAATTTTCTGAGCAACAATATGTGACAACATATGTAAAGTGTTGCCAACCAACGAGACTCATTTGAGGCCTGTGTCCAGGGTTTTTATTGGAGGTCAGTCGTGTAGGCATGCAGCACCTTAGGTACTAGTCTTCAGGCCTCAGATCAAATTGATACAGCATGATCCAAAGCCTCAGGCATACAAAAACAGGTGTTTGCCATAAATCACACTGTTGGCATAAACTCCTATCTCAGCCAAGGGCTCAGAAGTAATCTTCCCAGGAGCCAGGCCAGGACCAGTCTTGAGACTCTGGGAATACGCAAGGTTTGAACAGCCCAGGCCTGTTGACTTAACCCTTTCCTTCACAAGTATCAATGGTGCCATTATTTGATTAATGTCTGTCTTCCCGCAGACTACATGAGAGCATAATGTGTAACTATGTAGGTAATATACCTAGTCTTTAGCACAGCTGCTGATAATTGGAGGTACTCTGAAAATTTTTGTTGAGTAAATGAATGAATAAAATCTTCCGATTATCTTTATCTCCTTCTAGTGTATACTGTGTTCTATGCCTTTCTGCCCTATAGCTTTCAGGCACTTCTTTATAATGGAATCTTGTCATGCATTTTATACCTAAAGTTACTTTGTGCTAATGAGTAATATGTAGTAAGTACTTAAAATAGTTATTTTATTACTCCAATTCCCAATTATATCCCTGTGCCCCCAGGCATTATTCTGTCTACATATTAAACTTTAAACTGGCAAATGTTTTTCACAATTATACTTGAGATATATGTATAATTGTGAAAAACATTTATATATCAGATTATTGATATATGACAAATTTCATTAAATAACATGGAGATTAAATTAAAGCACTATTATGTAATAAAAACCTTTAGTGGTACTAAAATTTTAGAATAGTTCAGATATACAGAAAAATTTCAAAGATATACAGAGTTCCCATTTTTTTCCTATTACTAACCTCTCATGTATGTCACAACTAATGAATATTCAATACAGTATTATTAACTAAAGCCCATACATTTGTTCAGATTTCCTTAGTTTTTAGCTAACATTCTTTTTATTTGTTCCAGGATCCCATCTGGGCCACCACATTGAATTTATTTGTCATTTTAGGTACCTCTTGGCTGTGAGTTTCTCAGATTTTCCTTGTTTTTGTTGCCCTTGACAGTTTGAGGGAGTAACTAGTCAGTTATTTTTGTAGAATGTCCTAAATTTGAGTTTGGCTGACTTATGTATCACATAATCTGATATATAAATGTTTTTCACAATTATATATATAATATTAGTATATCAGATTATGTGATGCCTACTTATAAGCACCAAAGTTATTTCTAAGAGAATGAGGTATTGATCCAACATCTGCCTTAAGAATTGTAGTAAACAAATTATGCTTAACTTTGAAGCTACTGCCTATATATATTGAATTTTATCCTGGATATATCAGAAATATAGGAAGAAAGTTTCCTGGAATGAGGAGGTATATCCCCATTTTCTCTGTGAGATGGAAGAGCAAATACGTCCTGATGATCTGTAGTTTCTTAACCTTCAAAGTCCACATGACGTCACCGTGCTTTGCTCTATCCAGAATCTCTGTTTAGCCAAGGTCAAGAAGTGTCAGGCCCATTTTAGCAATGAATTTCAATGCATCTCCATTAAAAATTTCTTTATTGTGTTAGTATTGGATTATAACCCAAAGTATAAAAGAAATACCCATGAGTCCATACTGATATAAGATCAGATAAATAAATAAATGGGAGAGTGAGATAATTTTCCCATGCAGAAGAATGGCAAACAATTTATGTAGATTTTCTGCTTACAAGTGGGTGGAGCTTAACTTCCCACTCTTTGAGTTTGGGATGCATATAGTGACTTTCTTCCAAAGAGTACAGTACAGAAAAGTGGGTGATGAGAAGAGTAACTTTACAGTGGAGAAACATGACAAACACTACAAACAGCCAGGCAATCAAAGTTCACATCAATAGTATAAGGCATGCTGATGGTATGTACCTTTAATATAATTTGGTGAGAATGGTACTTCACCTCTGTGGTCTTCCTCCCCAAAACCCATAACCCCAGTCAAACCCTAAGAAGAACATCAGCCAAACTCAAATTTAGGGCATTCTATAAAAATAACTGACTAGTACTCTCTCAAACTGTCAAGGTCATCAAAAACAAGGAAAGTCTGAGAAACTCACAGCCAAGAGGTACCTAAAATGACAAATAAATTCAATGTAGTGGCCCAGATGGGATCCTGGAACAAATAAAAAGAATGTTAGCTAAAAACTAAGGAAATCTGAATAAATGTATGGGCTTTAGTTAATAATACTGTATTGAATATTCATTAGTTGTGACAAATATGAGAGGTTAGTAATAGGAAAAAAATGAAAACTCTGTATATCTTTGAAATTTTTCTGTATATCTGAACTATTCTAAAATTTTAGTACCACTAAAGGTTTTTATTACATAATAGTGCTTTAATTTAATCTCCATGCTATTTAATGAAATTTATCAGTTGTATTTGTGTTTGATTAGACCTTATCTCAAGTTGATTAGAATTACTCATATTTTTTAATGGTATTGTTGCAGTTGTAATAAGGTTGATTTTTCTACAATAGACATAGTAATCGTTACATCATCATTTAATTTTTGAAAAATAATCCTATCCCTTGTGATTATAAACTTGAGATTCTTTAAGAAAGTAGAAAGGTTGTAAGATGTTATGAGTCATAAGATATTTCCAGTTCTGAAGTAATAAGACAAAAATCATTAAATAAATAAATTGGCATAAAATAAAATTAAAAAAAAAAAACAGTATTTTTGAGAGGACCAGTCCAGACAATGTGTCTGTAAGATAGACTTTACAAACTTACTTTGATTAATTTTTGTTTTTCTGAGGATATGATTCTTTTCTGTAATTACTGTTCTGTTTTTTTCTGACAGGCTATCAAATATTGGCTGCCTTAAGCTCTCTGTGAATTGAGTTATTCTCAATAATACCCTGTATTATGAAGGCATTATTTGAGTGGCTGTCCACTGTGATCTGGTTATTTGGAGCTTTACATAAAACAGGTGGTTCTTCCATCTCATTGACATTTCTTATTACCCAGAATTCACCATCCTTTTTCTATGGCTTGTCATATGCAGGCCATCACAGACAGGGCCCTATCCTATAGTTTACCCCAGTTTATTTGGTTTTTCATTTACATTCTGGTCTTTTCTCTTAGATACTCCAAGTTCGCTTGTTTTTGGACTTTATCAAGGCTCTTGCTACGTGGTTATGTGTTTATTTACACTGGGAATAATTCCCCAAAGGCTTTGCAACAGCTAATTGTATTTGTTTGGCTCTGTGAGATGACCCAGCCACCTCCGATTCCAGTCAGAGAGGCCATTTACTCTGAGTGGACATGAGGATGATGCCCAGAAGCAAAGAGGAAGCAGCCTCTGATCCGTGATCCTACAGTCTCAGTGCTGCTCAATGGTGCCATTTCTGCTGACCTAGATGCCTGGAGTTGACCCTGTTTGTCTCTCCAAACCTCTTTACTGGTTTTCCTTGACTTAGATGATGCTTTGAACTTGATCTATTGTACTATGACTGTAATTCCAAGAGCACAGGCTTTCCCGTCATGTAGAGCAGTATCTGAATCCTGCCTCAATCGTTTGTTACCTTTTTGATCTTGAGGATGTTACTTAATCTCTGTGGGTTTCAGTTTCCTCATCTGTCAAAAGAGGATAATAGCACACTGGCAGAGTTGTTATAACGATTAGCTAAAATGTTTCTAAAACTCCTTTAGAAAGCCTCATTCTGTATCATGGACACTAACTACGAGGCCTGAACAGATTCAGGAGAGGGTTCTGCCTTTGATATGGTTTTAGGTGTTAGGGGTCAGGTGGGAGAAGAGAAAAAGAAGGAAGAGATACAAGGCAGAGTAACGGACTCTGGGGCAAGAATTCTGGAGCCTCACTACCTGAATACGCAGTCTGGCTCTCCCATGTGTTAGCTGTGTGGCCTTGGTCATTATTGAACTTCTCTGTTGCTGCAGTTTTCTCATCTATAAAATGAAGATTGAAATAGTGCCTAACTCAGTTAATGCGAAGTGCTCAGAGCAGTGTCTAAAATGTAGTATTAATTGTCCAGTATTACTAGATTTATTCTTTTCCCAAGGTTTTACATTTTACATTTAACTACACTTGATAATCCACTTACTGATCAATATGTCTTTTTTACAGCCTCAGTAACCTGAAAGTATTAAGATCATTTTGGCCTTTTTAGTATACTTATATAAACAAAAGTTTCTCCTTTCAAAGAAGGCATATGAAGAGGTGCTACATTTATGTCGATATAGCAACACATTTGAATAATTATTTTTAAATTTTCTTTAGATTCTGAAAAAAGATATTCTTTTCAGTATCCTCAGTAATAAAAATCTTTGTCTTTGAATATAGAGTATCAAAAATTAAGCCAACTCTATTAAATTAAATTATTTATGTTGATACTCTGTCTTCTATATGTATAATTTTGCATACTTATACAGTTAATATACTTTATAACTTTATAATCTTAATAAAACATAGACATATCTATTTATATATGAACTGTGAGTGAGTGTGTGTTTGTGTGTTTTGGGAAACGGGGTATCAGGAACCAGTGTTTGATGTAAGCTGAATTATTTTCATGAACATAAATTCAATCATTGAGTCACAGCTCATATGAAAAAAATCACATGTGATTTACTGCATGTTTCAGAACTTTTAAAATAAGGCCTTATTAGGTTTTTGACCTTATGGGATGAATTCTACATAAAGCATGCATTGAGGCAAATGGAGTAAAAAATGAACATCTTTTCTTTCCAGTTCTGCCATCCCTTCTTCCCTTCCATGTACCTACATCCTGTAGACACCACAATACTATAACACTGATCTTGGAGGACCTGCAGAAAAGGCCATCAAATGCAGTGGAGCGGGGGCACTGTACTTCAGTAAGACACTCAGTCTAATCTTGGGCATAAGCCTGCCTCCTCTATTGCCTGAGAAAGCTTTACTGCTTTAGCAGCCAATGATATACCTATATGCATTTGACATCCTGAACGTGGCCACTTTAATTATTTTAAGGTTTCCTCTAAAAGTCTGCCTTGCTACTTGAATGGAGATGTGGTCATTTGTGCTAATTGCATTTTAGAGTATCATATTGGTTAGAGTAAGCTAATGTTCAAACTTTTGTTCATATCAAATGTCATTGGTCACTTAATTATGTAACAGTTTTCTACCTAGGTATATTTTGCAAACATCAAAAGGCATCAGTCCATCTCCGCATCACTCTCTATGTCTGGACTATGTGCGCATCATATAGTTGCGGCTTTTTTTTCAGGCTTATGAAGTGCTGCATGCCCCCTGCTACTGAAACCCAGGGTCTTGGCTTGAGAGCCCTCTGCCTGATGCCCAGAAAGGGATTTGAGACTGAGAAAATATTGTTGCACTAGGGTCTTTGCCATGAGGCTTTTAAGAATGAGAGAAACTAAGATACAATATGACTTGTGGATCTCTAGGATCATAAGCTGCTTGGATAGCTTACATGTTGAAAGCAGAGGATCTTCAAAAGCCGAAAATCATGCCTCCTTTCTGACATATGGGCAGAGAGCCTAGACACTCAGAGACCTCCTCTGTTTTACAGGAGATGGTGCTGAGGTCAGGATGGTGAAGGAATATGCACAGAGAAAGGCTGGGTCAAAACCGGGCCCAGATTTTGAGAAAATAAAGCCCACCATTCCAATTTTTATTTTAGTTCTTTTGATCTGAGAGAAAAACTGCATAGTCCCATAATATACTTAGTAAAAAGACCAACTATTGTACTCTGTGAAGTTAATGTTATGAGGGTGTGTCTTAGAATCTGATCATGGAGTTAATTTTACTCGAATGCAAGATTTTAAGATGGGCGGTTGTTCTCTTGTTATGACCATACGCCATCGTTCCCTCCCCCCTCGCTCAGAATGTGAATAGTAGTCCCATTGTGGGAACTGCTGATTGACATCAAGGCACTCTGTTGTCATGGCTCTAGTTAAAAAATGTGGAAGAAACTAGATCTTTTCAACCTAAAGGTTCTCTCTGTATAGTTAATTAAAGACATTTTAAGAAGACATTTGGATTATAGGAAAGTGATGATATCACATTATGACATTTATTCCTTACCCCAAGAATCTCAGTAATTGGTTCACCTATTCAAAACTGTTATTTTATCAGAGGGTAAAGATTCCAGGACCCCCAGTCAGACTTATCTAATTTCCCTAATTGGCATATTTAAAAAAAAAAAACTCTGGACATAAGAACTTTCTGATTTGTGAATATGCCATTCACTCACTTAAGATACAATTTAATGTAAAACTTATCTAATGTTAATGAAAGTCTATAGAAAATTTTAGTCAGGGCTTAACCACTGGCTAATATACAATTTATTCCATTGTATTAAAGAATAGACTTACAAATTTAATTAGAATTCCACAGAAATATAAATTATTAGAATGCGGTACAACTCAGGGTGCTTATTGTTGAGATTCTCACTTTACAATGAAGGAAACTATAGCTTGGAAAAAGATAAAGTGACCTTTCGATAATTATGTAACAGATAAACAGATAGTCTGTAGCAACACAGATACCAGATCCAACAGCTTTTGACTTCTAGTCCCATATTTTTCCTACTAGGCCAGGGTATTTTATATAATCAGAGTTATTTTATTCTATGCAGTGCTGTTGTGATATATGAAAAACAGAAGGTGTACTCAATGCTTTCTAAGAACTTCTGCTCTCATAAATCTTGTATCTTACCATGGATAGATATGTGTATTTATAAGTATATCTATGACTCCTTCAAGAGTGACTTACTACTATTTCTTTCTTTTCATTTTTATTTTTTATTTTTTATTTTTGAGACAGAGTCTTACTCTGTCACCCAAGCTGGAGTACAGTGGTGCAATCATGGCTTACTGCAACCTCCATTGCAGTGAGTGATCCTCCCACCTCAGCCTCCCGAATAGCTGGGACCACAGGCGCACACCACCATGCCTGGCTAGTTTTTGTGTTTTTGTAGAGATGGGGTTTCACCATGTTGCCAAGGCTAGTCTCAAACTCCTGAGCTCAAGTGATCTGCCCCTCAGCCTCCCAAAGTACTGGGCTTACAGGCATGAGCCATCATGCCTGGCTTAAAAATGTTTAAAAATATACCTAAAACCTGATCATATATGGTAACCAAAACCAACAACAAAGCAAAACCAGTCAAATGAATGCACAAAGACGTTGAAGATGGTAGAAATGTGATTTAAGTGAAACTATATGAACAAAGGCACAGGTGAGCCCAGTAAGAGTCACCAACATGAGGTACCCACTAGGAAAGAAAATGCAGGTTAGTCTGCACTAAATGAAATATGATCAGTTTGAATGATGGAAGTAATAGGACTCTTTCGCTTTGTGTAGCCACATCATGGGACCTTGTGTTATGTTTTGTGTGACACATCATTCAAAACACTATTGATCAACTGGAATGTATTCCTAGGCTCGGAAATTGAATGTTGAATAGACCTGAAGTCACAGAGTAATGTCTAAAGAAATTGCAGATATTTTGTGTAGAGGAGGAAAATCTGGATGGGGGATGATATATGCCCTCCAGTAACTGAGGGGTCATCATGTGGAAGTCATGCTAGATTTGAGCTTCCAAATCGAGGGCTAATAAACAGAAGCTCCAGTGAGGCTCCTGCTGTCATAGAATAGGACATTTTGGCTCAGAGTTTTTTTTTTTTTTGGCACGGAGTCCCACTCTGTCACTCAGGCTGGAGTGCAGTAGTGTGATCTTGGCTCACTGCAACCTCCGCCTCCTGGGTTCAAGCAATTCTCATGCCTCAGCCTCCTGAGTAGCTGAAATTACAGGCGTGTGCCACCATGACTGGTTAATTTTTGTATTTTTAGTAGAGACGGGGTTTTACCATGTTGGCCAGGCTGGTCTCGAACTCCTGACCTCAGGTGATCTGCTTGTCTTGGCCTCCCAAAGTGCTGGGATTTCAGGTGTGAGCCACCACGCCCAGGCCTTGGCTCAGGGTTTTAAATACTCAGGCTGTTGCATTCAAAAGATAGAATGACTTGTCTCTCTCCCAGGGCACTGCGTTTATAGTCACCAGAGGTGTTCCCCTTGAGCCTGGATGATTACATGGAGGAGGTTTTAAAGGGCAGCATTGACAATTTAGATTTGCGGTTGGACCAGATGACCTTTAAGGTGCTTTCCAGCACCTGGGGTTTTATGATTCTATTTCTATTATGCATCTACGCTGGGTATGTGTCACATTGTTTGAAGCAAACACTGAGAATGAACAGGAGCACAGTGTGGAATGTTGATGGCGCTCACATCTATTTTGTGTTTCAATTTCTGGAAGCAGTCTTTGTCTTTGAGGCAGTTTGGTCCCTGACCTTCTGTAACATTTGGAGCCCAGCCACACTGTC
The DNA here is from genome assembly GCF_043159975.1 of Macaca nemestrina. NCBI lineage: Eukaryota > Metazoa > Chordata > Mammalia > Primates > Cercopithecidae > Macaca > Macaca nemestrina. The sequence continues at coordinate 161,942,573 of NC_092129.1, read as the reverse complement.
TTTGTTTACTGTAAAGAGCATGGAAAAACCGACTTCCTGACAGTGCTCTGCAAAGTCTAAGGTCAAACCACTCACAGGTGAACAAACACAGTTCTTCCACCTTAAACTTGCCATTTGGAGCCTGTGAAATGGACGAGGGTAATAACGCTGGGTAGCAGAGAGAGGGGAAATCAGTCCTCTGCCAGCAGCCAGCAATTAGTCACTTTGTCAGTCTGCTTTGGGAAGGGCTCATCTTAATTCAGCATCCATTTTGAAGAGGTTAGAAACCATGATATGCAGTTTTAAGTCCTCTAGCAACTCTGCTAAATAAACCTATAGACCCTGCCTTTCTTGACACTATCAGCCCATCATTAATATTTCCCAGGACTGCACAGATAAAGCATAGCATTCTTATATAACTTAAAGGATTGAAGAGTCACATTCATTGAATATTCACAGCATGCAAGCTCTTTCTGCTATGATAACATCTTCAGGTGGCTTAGGTGGGTTGGCTCCCTGTCAAGAGAGCAGACCCTTCTTTTTTTTTTTTTTTTCTTTTTAAACTATATCCTGCTTTTTCTTTTTTTTCTTTTTCTTTTCTTTTTTTTGAGACAGTGTCTTGCTCTGTCACCCAGGCTGGATGGCAGTGGCATGATCATGGCTCACTGCCACCTCTACCTCCTAGGTTCAAGTGGTCCTCCCACCTCAGCCTCCTGAGTAGCTAGGACTACAGGTGCACACCAAAACACCCAGCTAATTTTTGTACTTTCTTTGGTAGATATGGGGTTTTGCCATGTTGCCCAGGCTGATCTCGAATTCCTGGGCTCAAGCAGTCCGCCCACCTTGACCTTCCACGGTGATGGGATTACATGAGTGAGCCACTGCACTTACCCTGCCTCCCCTGCTATTTTTTTACTATCATCAAATGCATTAGCTTCCCTCTGTGAAAGGAAGGGAAGTGTCTTCTTCCTGGGTAAGTGTATTGTAAGCTCTTTCAGGGCCCTAGACAATGCCTACCACACTCTCTTAGATTAGCAGGTCCACATAATGCATTTGTGTGAACATCATTGAATCAAACAATGACCTTGCTCACACATTTACCCATTTACTCAAAATCACTTATTTGTGAGATCCAAGTTTTCTTCTTACTATTTAAAGATTATTAGAGTTGATCTAAAGTGATATAAATGAAAATATTCCCAACATAAATTCACGTTTTTCTTTTTTCTTGGAATAAATTCAGCTTTGGCTGTTTTTTTTTTTTTTCTCTCTCTTGTTCTTTTTTTTTTTTTTTTCTTGGTCTCTGGTGTAAGCGGGCTCTCGAAATGCCCTAGTTATCTAACATTGCTCTTGAACTCCACTTACAGATGATATACTAGCCTTTTACTAAAATATATCTGGGTATTAAAAGCTCAATTCTTTACTGCTGATGAGAAAGATTATTAACACTTTTTCTTCCCAGCTATAATATGAGGCAGTAACACCCCTTTTAACTTCCAGAGCCAGAGGCAGTATGTCACATTAACCTTCATTAACTGCCCAAGAAATGAGGTGCTTTCATTAATTTAGTATTCTTTTTAGCTAAGATTGTGTGAGAAGGCTGATAAACGTCTGTGGTTTCTCCCTTTGCTATTAAAAATAAATAAATAAAAGAATGGTAAAGTATGTTAGCCTGCTTATCTTATCGTCTTGATAAGTGCAACATTCTGATTAGGGGTCAGATCTGGACAGGATGAGTCTGCAGCTGGTGGGCAAGGATGGGGGTCGCTGGGGCAGGGCGGAGGAAACGCAGGCTGACCAAGATCAGCCTGAGGAAGAGCATCCGAGGTGTGTGGTGGGGGAAATCAGGTAGCATCTGAAAACAAAGCCAAAGGTGGAAAGAGAAAATAAATTCTATTTCTATATAAGTAATGGCATGATGGAAGCCAACCCACCTAAGCCACTCAGATATCCTGTGAATTACTAAATGCACTGTAGAGATTTTTGGTATATGTGGCATCATCACTTCTGATGTTCCCATTTCTCTTTCCATCACCTTCATTTATTCATTACTCTAAAAAGGCATATCAAGCATTTTGCTAGCTCCTGGGGGAAAAAAAGATGAATGACACAACTCCTAAGCTCAGGGACCTGCGTTCTTTCTTCATCTGAGCTTTAAAAAATGTAGAGTCAGCTTTACCATCACCTCCTCTCTGTTTTCCAAGAATACTGCAATAATGTTGTTTCTTCATAACACCTCCAGAATCCATCTCAATTTTCCTTTCACCACTACCAAGGTTTGGGCACCATTCCCTTTTAGCCAGGCAATTGCAGAAGCCTCTTGATTAGTCTCCTTATATCCGATCCCTTCCTCCCCCATCAATCTTAGATTTGGTTACTGGACTTATTATCCTACAATTTCGTTCTTGGTCCCATTGTTTATGAAGAGGGGGATAATGTCTTAGCTTTATATTGTGGCTCTCCTCAACCTAGTCCCACTTCTACAGCACTAACACCTGACTTGAACCACAGTGATTCCTTCATCCACCTTCAGACATATGTATGTATTTTCACATATCTGGTCTCGCTCCCACAATTTTTTTCATTTCCAAAGCAGGACAGCATGGTGGTTAAGACCATGTGCTTGGGGACCAGATACGCTTTACTACTTACTTGCTGTGTAGTTTGGACAATTTATTTAATCTCTCTTTTGTGCTTCTGTCTGTATATCACTGAAAATAACTTGTTAAAAGTATTTTCTCATAAAATTAAGTAGGTTAATGTATCTAAAATGCTTAGAATAGATGCTGGCACGTAGTAAGTGCTAATTTTTAACACTTACTATTGTTGCTATTGTTGTTAATACCTAAACCCCTCCCTACTCCCTGGCCAAATATTTTATAGCTCACTGCAAATCCCAGGGAACTCGGGGAACCTCCCCAGACATTTAAGTAGAAGTGTTTGTTCCTTTTTCAGCCCTTCTGTGGCACCACTTATCTGACCCACATTTAGCAAGTGGATTGAGACTTACTAATTATTTTCATGGGAAATAAAACCTGAAGAAATGACTAGCAATAGAAGATAATAAATGGTTAGTAATGATAGAAAAAAGTAGCGTAGGCTCTATAGAGTGTATGTTCTCTGAGGGCACGGTCAATGCTTCGTGTGTCTTTGTTTCTTGTACAATGCTTTGTGCCTTCTTGTTAACAAAATTAAGCTCCCAGTTTTTTTCCTGATTCAATCGAGGATGTGATCAGAAGATCATTAATAGACCAATCTGTTTAAACAGACAATGGATAATCAGATAATAGAGTGTCTTGACTGGTAGTGTATCAATGTGAAGAAATAAGGAGCCACCTTGGTTTTGGACAAAGGGTTGTCTAGCCCATCTGGACAGTAGTTCTGGACATCACGAATGTGGTGGTTTGGGAGGATTAGTTTGGTGGCAGGCTGCCAAATGGAATGAAACAAAAAGAGGGTCACCAGAGAGGAGGGTATTAGTACCTGAGCTTGGACTCTAGGAATAAATGGAGAAGAAATCTTAAATCCAAGGACAGATGGCAAAGAGAGAATATATAGGAATTGGGAGATCATAGAGGATGTTGAAGAGGCAAGGGTAAAAAAAGTGACTGCTGGATCTCTTCCTTGGTTAACTTTGGAGAATTCAAATTGGGAAAAGGTTGTCTTGAAGGACAAAAGACGTATGCAGTTACTGGACCTTGAGTTCCAGGATGTCTGAGACCATGCATCCCTTGCTCATCACCGGAACCCCAGTGTCTGGGGCCATCCTTGACACACTTATATGGTGAGAGGCTGAAAGGGCATCTCAAATGAATTAATGGCCGCTTACCTTGATATCCACACAGTCCAATGAGACATGTTGTAGACGATTATCTCTCACCTGTTTAATGGTTCTCCGGTTCTAGTTAGCTGGCATAATCAATTTTGCTAAAAAGGCATACCTCTCACATCTTGGGAAGGACATCCCAAATAGGCAACTTACTTAATTCCAGGAAGAGTGACAGAATCTACAGACCCTGAGGCAATCTCACTTGTACTTGCCTTCATGTAACTAGTAAAACATACCTGGCAGTGCAGCACCTCCACAGAAAGGTGCTCCAGAAAGCAATTGTTTGCTCTCACCCTGCTGAGAAGTAGCAATATCCATGTGGCTTAAGGGCTGTAGCTGCAGCCATGAACAGTGTTAGAAAAATATCACCACCATTTGCCAGCATGAGATGCCAAACTGCAAATAAGAGACATGTCGATTCAATGAAGCAGAAACATTTCACTTGTTTTTAAGATTACTTGCGAGAAGTTTATTGCTATGTGTTTGTCTGCCTTTAAATAAGAAATTGCATTTTTTTTAAAAACCACCTCCTCTTTTCTCCCCACAAAGGGACAAGGCTTTCCTACTCGGGTGAATATTGCCTGTGCTGCTTACCGAAGAAAGGGAGCAGTCTTGGCAAGCATCTTATTAGTCTAAAAATAAATTATTCAGAATGCAGGTTCAGATACAGATTGCAGGGAGAGATAATAGAATTGGTTTTCCAAGCCTGATCATGCTATGAAGACGTGGTGTGTGCTTTTCAGGAATCCACTTAAGTGGAATCAGCTTTGACTAATACAAACTAGAAATAATATTGCTGCCATCCAGCTAGTGTCTGTGGTACAGCATCCTCAGAATGTCTTCAAGTATCCACGGCCTCTTTAGTCTCTGTAAGTGCGCATATGTAAAAGTGTATATGTATTCCCAAGCAAGCTTCAGAGGCATGCTTCTCATTGTTCTTTTAAGGAAATGTCTTCCTGGCCGCCTGAGAGGGGCATGTCTCACTTGAGGTTTGTCTCCCTCCTGCTCCCCCTGCCTGGGTGAAAGAGTTGACCACATCAGCAGCCGACTGCAGTTTGTCATGTGGTTTCTCATGTGATGCTGGGTCTGCAGCACTTGGGAGCAAGTCTTTGTGACTGGCACTCATGGACAGACAGTGGTGTTCAGGGACAGAACAGATTTTGGAGGGGGTGGGGAGGCCAATAAACCAAGAAACATCAGAAATAAAAGTCGCATGAAGTACTCTGATCTCTGTATTCCTTTTTTTTTTTTTTAATTTGATTTTAACTCTTGCTTTTTTTATGGTTTGTGTCTGTTTTTTCCACCCTCGCTGGCGCCGAGCTGCGCTGTTTTGTGTTTCTTTCTTTCTTTTTTTTTTTTTTTTTTTTTTTTTTCTATTTTTTTTTAATTCTGAAGCCAGACCGTCTCTCCTCACAGCTCCAGGGCTGCATCTCCGTGGGCACGCCAAGCTTCCCCTGGTTACCTGAGCTGCTCCTGCCGTCTCCCGCCTGGGCTTCGCCGTGGTGCACCCGATCCCGGAATCGTGCGTCTGCGCCCTGCGAAAGAAGGACCTGCTGGCGGAGCTCCGGCCAGGGTCTCCTCCCTCGCAGCTGGGCGAGGCGACTTGGAGGACAGGGTGAAGCTGCAGAAGACCTGGGGTGGGACGGCTAGAGAGGACGCCAAGGACTGGGGAAGGGGAAGTTAGGAGTACCTTACATCCAATGCCCACCCGTGCTCCGCAGGGCAAGGGCAGCCGTCGCCTCGGCCGCGTGCACCCAGCTCAGGCTGTTCCCAGGGATTTAGTCTGGGGGGTCAACCCATGGCGAGATGTGGTGGCATTTTACCTCAGAGTGGAGCTGAAGATGGATAAACAAGGTATCTGATGTATCTGCCTGAGAAGGCAGAGCTGGAGAAAGGCGGAGTGAGGGAGCGCGTGGAAAGAAAGAGATGCCGAATGCCGGGTGATTGTCTGCCGCTTGCTGTGCATTCTCATTCTAGGGAGGATGGCATAATTTATAACCCAGCACATGGATGGAGGAACTGTAAATTGCAGTCTGGATGTCCCCGACGCTGTCAACGAAGGAACTGATGGGCTAGGTGACTGTACCAGTGTCCCCAGAGAAAATCGCAGCCTCGCAGCATGGATTTAAATGCATGTGCATGCATGTAGAGACATGAAAAAGGTTTCTGACCATTTTACACAGGAAGTCTGTCACTTTGCTGGATGGGGCTTGATTGCAGCTTGTGTTTTCAGCTCCAGCTCAACACCCATTTCCTGACTAGTGAGACAGCATGGCCAAAGCAGCTGCATGCAGAATTTTCTTTTTACTCGGAAAGCAAGCCCCCTCTGTTTTAACTCCTTCCAGTTCTGAATGCTCTGTGCTTTGCTAGGACCGATTGTGGGGTTTTGTTTTCTTCTTCTACAAATCCCTGTAAACACAGCTGTATTCAGTAATGGCAAAAAATTCTATCCTGTAAATAGAAATCTGATCAATTTAATCAAAATAAATGTATCCCAGATGACTTTGAGACCAGCTGGCTACCACAGGCTTCAGATGCTAAATGCTCAGTGGAGATGAATACAGTGTTATATTTACATGTTTCAGAATGCCGGGATCAGCCTATAATTTGCAAAAAGAAATTATTTTCTAAGGAGGAGAGGTGGTCCTACCAGCTCACAGCTAAGATGGCTAGATACAGGTGTAAATGCTCTTCATGTGATTTGGAGATTTGCAGTGTTGCATTTCAAAAGGCATGTGCCATGAGGCAGAGTATGGCCGTTGTCAGTATGGAGAATGCTCGCTTCTAACTTGCTGTTACGGAGAGCCGAATGCCCTCCAAGTAGCTTCTAGTGAGGTTGAGGGCAGGCACTTGAGGCTTGTTGTAGATTCAAATGTGAGGACTGGGGTTCTCCAACCCCAGTTCAGTGGAGTCAGCTCAACCCTGGGGGTGAGGAGCTTTCCCAGTTGTCATGGGGAGCTCTTCTGGGACGCCTGTCTGGCCCTTCCACTGTTTGTTACTATTTCTACAAAGGCAGCTCTGTGTGTTGGATTATGTTTGGCCAGCTGTTGGTGCATTCCTGCGGGTGGGGCTGGGTGAGGATCTTATTACTGTACTTTCAAACTGTAGATCTGTGTGCAGGGATAGTACAGAAGGAAAGGAAAAGCAGTAAGTTACAGAATCTGATCATTCTTACCTCTTTCTCCAGATAGTCCTAGAGTGAATCCAGAAAGGCTTTAAAGTGAAAAGAGGAAAGAGAGAGTAAGTGATTGGGGGTGGGTGGCATGAGGAGAAGAGAATGAAACAGAGCAAGCGCACAAGAGAAAAACAGCCTTAGAACTTCAAAGCTGCATAGACAAGCAGAATGTCACCAGCTTGTAATTAGCGGTTCATGGTTGCGTCAGTGACTGTATCTGTCCAAGAATAACTATGTGATGTGTGCCACAAAGTGAAGAAGATAGTCATAACTAAGTTATCAAACCCAGTTCAAACAAGGGCAAATGGATTAAGAAATTTTCTGTTTGTAAATCAAATACTGATGGATTATACAAATAAGACTTACTGAATTCTGTATAATTGAAGGCTGAATTATCAATTTATCAGGGGGGATATGTTCATTTAATGAAACTGTGAACGCTTAAACATGCAAAGTAATCATGTGAGAAAATATCAATGCAAGCTCTATCAATACAAGACGTTTTACTAAATAGCCAAAAATGGCACTGCCAGTCTCCTATCTCTGTATCCACACATAATTTTGTTTGTTTTTGTGCATTTCAATAGAGAGAAGTCAAAAGTGACATTCAAGTGAATAGGGTAAATTAAATTCTAAAATTCCCACTTTCGAATTTAAAAAACAACTAAGGAGTTTTGATTTATGGTGATCTCCCAAGTTTAAACCTTGAAGGAGGTTTTGTTGTCTTGAAGCCAAACAGCAGCTTGTCAGTAAACGTTATGGGAAGTCAGCGTACCAGAATTGTTGAGGTTTGAAGGCCACATTCACTTCCCTCCCTTGTCTCTTGTGCTTGGAGATTTGGGTGCTACTGAAGCCTCCACAAAGAGATGGTGGGAGGAGCTGATTGGTCCGTAGGCTTAGAATGTTTACTCTTATTTGTTTTCAGTGCTCCTCCACGGCATTCATTTTCTATTTGTATTTGTGTTCATGCCGCACAATTACTCCTGACCCGCTTTGTTTCTCTGCCCAAAGAGAAGTCAATTTTAGTTCAGCTCTGTGTGTTTAGCTTGCTGGGTAATATGTGCATATGTATTGCATTACCCATGTATGCATTTTTTCTTTTTTTAAAATGTGGATTAGGGAAAATTGTAGCATGGAAAGCTGCATATATTAAATCAATAGCTTTTTGAATCACATGTAATATAATTTAAATATACTCAGTTTGAGGTTGCCAAAACTGACATTGTCTGAGCCCGTTTAATTTACATCTTCGATTTAGTCAAGAAGCGGAACCTGCCAGATCAGAATAGTATTCTGTGCACCCAACAGGGTGGAAGACATTATTTTGTTTGTGTTAGTTCAAACAGCTGGTCATTAATGCAGTCCCCATTTCTAGAGCGAAGTGCTGCTGGACATGAATGCCTGCCTGATTAATGCTGCCCCTCCGAGGGTCCTTCACCCAGCAGTCATGCTCGCAGCAGAATAATGTAGCATGATGTGATTGCACTCTAACAGGATAGTATGTCATTGTGTCACCAAGCAATTGAGGTTATTATGGGGCAGGGCAGACAGACGGGACAGTGGGGTTACTAGACCGTAGCATTTTTAGAAATACAGGCCTGACCTACTTAGAGTTATTCTCTCTGGCTGGCAGCTGCATGGTACATAAAGTCTCCTGATAGGCTGAGGCTGTTGCTAGGGGGAATTAGCATGAATTTTTCCACACACAGACTCAGTGGCTGAATGATAAAAGCTGACTGGAATTAAAGAGATTTGGTTTAGTATTATACAGATTTATCTGCCTCCTTTTCTTTCTCAAGTGCAGAGAAAGAGTGCAAAACACAGATTTTGTTTCCATTTGTTCTTTGACCTTCTTGTTCCTCCTCCTCCCCTCAAGATGCATGAGGGGAGGAGAGTGGGGCAGTTATGAAATTTTGGTTAATCTCTCACTGTTGGGGGTCATTGAAATGATGTTGCAAATTGCAAGATATTTAAGCTTAAAAACTGTTGGGAATGACTAACAGAAGGTTAGATTATTTTTCCTCTTCTGCGCACTAAGCTGTTTTGAAGTTGGGCATGCATCTTTCATGCACTGTATATTTAAACTCTCTTTCCCTTTTGGGCTTGAACAAAACATTTATATAAATTCTTTTCTATCCAAACAGATTGAAGCTTGCAATCTCTGGCTTGTTTAAAATGAGGTGGTCAGGATTCCAGATTTAGACAGGAAAAAAATATATATATATACCATTTTTGTTATTACAAAATATTATTTTCTGGGCTATTGTGGGTTTGACTCTCTTTTCAAAAACCAGCCTGATGTAGATGCTTATGGATGAAACTTAACTGCTCCTACCCTACCCTGTTGGCTTCACAATGTATAGGAAAACATAGGTTTTTCTCCAGAAGAAAATCTGCCTGCAGAATATATCTGGAGGTTGTTTTCCTTGTTGCTGACATATGCACTGCATATAGACAACTCACATAATCAATTTTATAAGATGACCCATTTTTTTCCTTCTCGTGGATCTCCAAGTGTCTGTGGCTTTTAGTAGATCTTTTCTAGAGGAGGAGTTTTGATAGATCTTTTTAAGGTAATCTGAAAAGCCATCAGGAGAAAAATTAAAGCAACACATATTCAAGAATACTTTAATTTTTCTTGTTCTTAATTATATGCTCTCTATATTTAAACTGCAATTTCTTTCTGTTACCTTTTATTGCTGAAAGTAGTGATTATCTTTGCCTTTTAGATTTGAAATAAATTTTTGTGAGAACACCCTGGGATATCACAAGTAAACAAGAAGCTGGGCTACATAAAGGAAACGAATAACAGAGATTCTTGTAAACTTGTCACATCAGATTTTTTTTTTTTTTTTTTTTTTTTGTTGGCCACATGAAAAAGGCAAGAGAAAATTTAGGTGTAGCTTTTTCTTTTCATTTAGATTTTTAAAAATATTTAGAACTATTTAGATACATAATGCTTTTAAACAGTGATTTCTACTTATACCAGAGAATACAGTCAAAACAAAATAAAACAAATCCTCTCATGGTGTCAGAGCCAAGAAATCTATCAATCATGTGTATATTTTTTAAATCCAGGAGTGTTTACATTCAGCATATAAATCTTATCAAGCTAAAATAGAGTATATTTTCTGATGTAATTGATAGATCATACCCTCACTAGCTTTGAGAGTCCCCATATAAACATTTATTGTAAAGGTTTGCAACTACACTAGCAATCTTTCTTAATTGAATAAAATGTCAATTTATATTTGTGGAATAAAAGATTACCTTGGTGTACTGCTCCTTCCAAAATGAAGCAATTTCTTTGTTGTTTTAACAAGTGAACATTTTTTTGGTTTTCTTTTGCAGTATTTATTTTGCTTAGGTCAATGGACAATTATTTAAATATTTAAATGCAAATACACGGAAATAAAATGTCACTTTAAAAATCACTTAAGAAAGGAAAAGTGTCAACATACTTTTATTAACATGTGGCTAATTTATATGTAAAGCACAGGCTGTTTCCAGGTACCCAGTCGAATCAAATGTTTATTGTTTGGTGAAAAATAAATTGATCACATTATAATAGTTAAATGTAAGTCTTATTTGGTTGTTTAGGTTGCTAAGAATTTCCCATTGTTTTTATCCATTACCAGGGAGGTAAGTATTCAATAAGTCAAAAAGAAAAACAAAGCAAGCATATTTTAAAATGCCATTTATGCTGACTTAGCTAAGCTTAAGCTTATACTTAAGCTTGAGTCCTAGATATTCACTCAGACAATGTATGTTATAGTATTCATTTCATACTTTGCCATTCATTAAAACACCAAAGGAGCAATCATCCTCACTCATTGCATCAATCATTTATTTATTAGGTATTTATTTTCTGCTCACACATGAGGCTAACTTCTCTAGTTACAAGGTTCAACATAGACCAATGGGGTTTTGGTGGGATTGGTGGGTAAACAAAAAAGGAAATATAAGCAGTTGATTGTTGTGGGCCACCAAGCGCAGGTGAATCTTGTGTTGGATAGTTTCCCTGACTATGTTCTGTCTGACACCTAATGTTACTTAGTCCTTACAACTCTGGGGATGAGCTGGTGCCCTTATTATCAGATGCTTGGAGATGATCAGCTCTCCTGATGTCACAGAGAAGATATATCTCTTCCAAACCGTCTCAACACTTTTATAATATTTAAAGATCTATCAATAAGTCAGAACGTGCCTTTTGTGAAGTCGTAAAAGCATAATGTAACCCAGTGATTTTTGACATCGCTGTTAAAATGGGTAATAGTATCTCAACCAGAATACCTGAAGCGCCCGAACTGTATACTGCCTGAGACCTTATCAGATTCCCTCAGCCTGATGCCTCCAGGGTTTCGTTTTTACCAGGCTCCTGTCTTACTGGAGCAGTCATCACCTGGTGGTATTCTTTAGTCTGTTTCCCCACGAGTCTCTAACCCATTCTTCATCTATGTGCCAGGGACACAGAAGATGTTTCACAGACATTAGTTGATTAGCAAATGAATGAATGAGTGAATTGATGAGTATCCAGAAGACAGATGTTAGAGAAGAATAATGAAGTCTTCTATCTGTGAATGTATCAATGGCATAGGGCAGGGATCAACAAAGTTTTTCTATAAAGGGCCAGATAGTAAATACTTTAGGCTTTGTGGACAGTATGGTTTCTATAGCAACTACTGAACTTGGCTGGTGTCGCTAAAAAGCAGCCATAGACAATAGTAAATGAGTGAGTATGGCTGTGTTCCAATCAAACTTTGTTTACAAAAAGAGGCAAGGGGCTGGATTTTGCCTGTAGGTTATAGACCCCAAGTAGAATCATTACCTTTGATATTTTGAGGGTGTGATTTACACCTATAGGTTTACTGAAGATCAGTGTATTAAAAAAAGAGGAAGATTTCAAACCAATAAAAATTAAGAATAAGTGTTGGATAAATATTAGTTATTTGTGATGAGAACTCAGTGCTAATCAACCACATTTTCTTCTCTCACTGATGACACAGATGGAACAATTTATTTTAAAACTCAAAGATGAAAGCAAGGATTGTTACTCTTTCTTAAAATATAATGGTATTGTATTGCTCAATATGTAAAAACGAAGAATGGAAAATTTTTACCTTCAGAATTATTTTTTTTAGTGTTGGTTGCCCAGTGGTAAAGAGGAAGTCCAGCCTCTTTGTTTGAAGAAGGGCACAAAATGTAAAACGTGTGAAGTGGTAACTCTGGAAACACGGCTACTGTGCCTCATGTTATCTTTTGCATATTCTTTTAAACAGTGTAAATACTGTGCTATTGCAATAAACTAAGTCAGATCTTTCCTTTGTCCTATCTCTCCAGTCCCTTCTGCAATTGTAGTAATTAATCTGCAACTGTAGAGGTTCTGGACGAACCCTTTTCCTCCTTTCTCTTGCTCTACTTCAGCCCTTTCCTTGCCTTTCTCCTTTGTTGTAGGGCAGCTGGTGTTGGCCTTTTATGTTGGTGAATGGTGTTGGAGGCAGTAAACCAAGATGGATCGTGCTCTAAAAACCATGGGCCTGGGAATTAGGCAACCTTGTGTGTACATCTCACTCCTGTATCCACCAGCTGTGGGACTGGGGATACTTCAGTGAACTTCCCTAAGCTTGAACTTCCTCATTCATAAACCAAAGGTGATGCTAATACTTACCGTGCAGAGGCTTTGTGAGGGTGAGATGAGATTATGAACATAAAGCCTTCCTAGAACTTTCTAAATATGCAGCATAATTTCATTGCAGTGCTGTGACTCCTACTACCGCTCTTGTTTTTATAATTGGGAGTTGTCCTGCCATCAGAGAAGTGTGCATTAGGCTTTGAGATCTTGGTGGCATCCTTAGGGGTAATTCTCCTTAATGAGAGGCATTGCCAAGAGCATTTATTTTGGGGAGTTGGGTATCAGAAGTCCTGAAGCCGAGATATTTCAAGCCAGTATATTTCAAGGAATTGTGTTCTTGCTGTTTCACCTCTAATTTTGTTGTTGTTGTTGTTGTTGTTGTTGTTGTTGGCTTGGTGTGTTTTAGCATATACTTTTAGGATTGTCCTAGAGATACAGTTTGTTTCTTGTCTGTTTTTAGAGTAAGACCAAAGACAGATAGAGCAAAAAGGGCTGCCCCTCTACCCTAAGGCTGTGATTTCCTTATTTTAAAACTGTGCTCCAGGCTGATCTTCTCCAGAAAATTTGTCCTGATTAACTGACTTGGGAGCAACACATGCTCACAAACATTCATCAGTCTTCAGCTGACTTTGTGTCCAATGATTTTTTTAAAGCACATTTGTTCATCATCACCTAACTAACTTTTCTATCATTTCCAGGCCTCTTATGTTCCCCCTGAAGTTTTTATGGCCCCAAAATGTGGCCGAGGTTGTCCTCTTATGTAAGTGCCCATGAGCTCACAAAGCAAAGCACTTACTAAACTGTTATTTTTGCTTTTTACCTCTCTAATCACCTCCATTAGACTGCAGATACCAAAGGGCTTACCTTAATATGATATTCCCAGCAACTAGAAGAGCCATAGGCACATTCTAAGTGCTCAATAGATATTTGTATAGGAAATGACTGTCAGAGGCATTTTCATTCTGCATATTCTAATAATTTATATTAAATAAGTCACTTGGAATATTGCTGAACTATTAGTAGTAACTACTACTACTAAATTGATGGTGAAATTAAGGTTAATCTATCCCAGTATTTGTAGAATATCACTTAAAAATAAAGGATTCTATCCACACAATTTTGGAATTAGTAAATGAGAAAATACATATACTATTGTGACTCCTTCTCAGATTGGACCCAACTAATTATACATCTTTGTTTAGACAGCATGCAGCATAGAGATGAAGAACAGAAACCAATTTTTTTTTAAAGCAGCAAGAATAAGAATTATTCCAAAGCAAGAATAATCATTCTTCTTTTGTGGAGATTTCATAAAACATGTATTTTATTCTGTGAGTGAGACACGTTCTTAGTTCTAACAAACCATTGAGAAGCTTATTAAATGAAAAGTGTTCAGGAATCATCAATTGAACATGATGTTTGATATTTTAGCTTGTCTTTATATTTTTCTTAATAAAAAAAATCCTTTAGTTCTCTAACAGAAATGTTAGAAAAATGTTACTTTGATGCTTTTAAGGACCCTTTCCTAACCCACAAGGCTAAAGTATATTAATAACAGAGAGGTGTAAGGCAGGAGGGGTGGGGGTGTAATTGAACGTGTCTGGTCTTCCTGGGGTTTTTTCCTTGCGGCTGCTAGTGGTTACAAATGGCCACGTACCCCAGGGGAAGTGAATGCAACAGCATGGGAGTGAGAGCGTTTTTGTGTTCTCTGCCAATTATTAGGTGTGATTGAATATTTTGAAAGAAGCCAGTACATAAAAATGGACATTTGGCTAGTGCCCGATAGAAGTGATTCTTTTTCTGCCTGTTTTCTTTTCAAATGTGTTTGATATTCTGACTTCAGACTCTGCCTACCCCTCTTGTTATCAGGGGTAGACATCAGTTTTACAAAGGACACTTGATAGATATGGGGTGGACGACATTGGGTTTACAATGTTTTTTCCTTCTCTAGCTACCATATGTCTGTGTTTTCCCTTGTTCTATAGGGAAGCCTTTGCTTCATCTTTTTTTTTCCAGGACTGTAGTAATCAAAGTCTATACCACAAAGGCTCTTGGATTTAGGTTTTAGTTGTAAGAATGAGGAATGCCAATATTGTTTCCCGAGAATGACCACTGATAATATTATGGTATTTTCAGAATAAAAGGCATAACAGAATTTGTAATTGTTGTAATTTTAAGGAAATCTCTTTATACTTCTTTATTGGAAGAAATCTATCAAATTTTGCATTTCATACTTTTAACAGGAAACAATAGTAGTAGGAGCACTGTTTGGTGATCATTAATCTTCACTAGGATTTGAGAACTCTTAATTAAAGAATTATGGAAGGCCTGGGAATTTTTTGGCAACACATACAAATATCAAAAGAGAGAGTCTTCTAGGAAAATATTAATCACTTAGAGCCAATTCAGATAATGGCCAGCAAACAGAATTTGAACATCGCATCCCTCCTTTTGATCAATTCTCCATGTTTCTAATTGTTAGAAATCAGGGGTAGAGGGCTTGTCTTCATTCTGGAGTCCTGTTTAGAGTTTTGAGGAATCACTTTAGCATAAAGGATGGCACTGTATTGTCAGGAATTTGTATTTCCAGGATTCTCTTTAGAATCAATGTGCCAATTTTTGCCTTCTTAGTCACGTGTACAGTAGCAAGGTAAACATGGATTATGGTCTACATGTTTATACAGCTGCTTTTGGGGGGATCAGTTTTTAATTATTAGAAGGAGGACATGACGTATTATATACTCAGTCCTTAAAGGAGCAGTTAGTTTAATTTTCTTTAGATCTATCCATCAGACTCTAAGATCCATGGGGACAAGTCTGTCAGTTTAGCTCATCATTATACGATGCTTGGCCCAGCAAAAATGCCATATACACATCTATTGAATGAATTGGAAGTAAGTGGGAGTAGTGTTAAGATATTTTAAACCAAAATTTTCAATATAAACCAGTAGCTTTCTGTTCAAAATGTAAAAATAAAAAATGCCTATCCATGCAATATAGTTATATTATGAATTTCTCACTTCTTTTGTGTGAAATAAAATTTTCTGAAGAGAAGTATAATTTTAACCATGCTATTGCTTTTTATTATGCTTACTGTTGTAGGATGGTTGCTTATAGAGAAACACTGTTATGGTAGTGATTACTTGAGATTTAACATTTTTCTTCTTTATAAAATCATTCAGTATTTTTTGATTAATTTTTAGAAGTATCCATAAAGAGAGCAGGTGGCACCATTTTTTTCCCTCTGAGTAGAAGAATAACTTAGAAAGGTTATTATGATATAATCATTTGTCTAGCAGGAATTAGAATAAGTATCTTAGAATGGAAGGGACCTTATAAATAATCTAATCCTCCCACTGCCAGTCATTTTGCAGATAAGGAGATTGGGTCATGGAGCGGTTAAGAGATTTGCCCAAGGTCACACAGCTAGTTTTCATCAGAGCTAGAACTATAGCTCACTTTTTTTTCTTGATTCCAATGTTCTGCCCCGCTATATTTTAGGCCTCGTTTCTGTAGTTCAGAAGTGGTCTACATTTCTTATATTTTAGAAGTTATTTGAGCTTGTTCATCACCTAAGAAATGTATCACTGAGAGCTTGCATAGGGAAAATACGAGGAAATACTAATGCCATGCCATAGAAAGTAGCCATAGAAATACTAATGCCATGCCATAGAAAGCACATACATATACAGTAACTTTGGGAGGCTGAGACGGGCAGATCACGAGGTCAGGAGATCGAGACCATCCTGGCTAACCCGGTGAAACCCCGTCTCTACTAAAAAATACAAAAACCTAGCCGGGCGAGGTGGCAAGTGCCTGTAGTCCCAGCTACTCTGGAGGCTGAGGCAGGAGAATGGCGTAAACCTGGAAGGCAGAGCTTGCAGTGAGCTGAGATCCGGCCACTGCGCTCCAGCCTGGGAGACAGAGCCAGACTCTGTCTCAAATTAAAAAAAAAAAAAAAGAAAGAAAATACATATACAGTAGCCTCCAGTACCATATTTTAGTGTGGTAAAATTCAACATACTCCATCAGAAAGTTCATAGACTGCAAACTCGAATTGTGGATTACCAACCTGGCTCTGCTGCTAACTAGCTGTTTGAGCTTAGCTGGATCATTTATCTCTCTAGACAGTGAGAGAATAGCACTTTGATAGTTGCTTGAGGTTGCCTCTAGTTCTGTTGCTCCAATAGTCTATCATTGCCCAGAAAAAGTGATCTTATATTTTTGAATCTGTGCCCAAAATATCTCTTTATTAAATCATGGTCTGTGAACTAGCATGAATGAACAGAAGTCAGTTTCCGGGTGGACTGAAGACATGACAGTTGAAATTATATCATAAGAAACTCTTGCCCTGCTATTGTTTCCCATATTCAAGGAAAAAGGAAAAAAAGTACTAGATGGTGTGCTGTCCAGTATAGTAACCACTAGCCTTATATGGCTATAGAGTACTTGAAATGTGGCTAGTACAAATTAAGATGTGCTGTAAGAAAATACAGTCTGGATTTTGAAAATGTAAAATGAAAAGAGAATGGCAAAATATGTATTTCATTTATTTTAATGCTTATGACAAGGTAAATGATAATATTTTTGATGTGTTGGGTTAAAATGATAGTATTTTGAATGTGTTGGGTTAAAATATGTTATTAGAATTAATTTTTCATTTTACTTTTTAACAAAGTAGCTCCTAGACAATTTAAAATTAAATATGTAGCTCACATGATATTTCTAGTGGACAGCTTACATCTGTACTACAGCTTGACTCCTTTTTAATTTGGAGAATAACTCTTTGTGTCTTAGAAGCCTTGTGAATACCATGGTGTGTTGAGAACACTGAGAATGTGCTGGAGAATACAGGAATGACAGATGACTATGAAATCATTGAGAGGGGTAAGATTCTCATGGTTGAGGTAGGGGTTTCCTTCTGGAAGCTGCTAGCTATGCTCCCACATTTATATTTTAATGTTAATGAGCTTACTTGGAATGCTTACAAGTAACCCAGAGATGGGTACAGTCAGCTACCAATTCACAATCAATCAGCTGATTGAAATCAATTTCCAAGGTCCTTCTAATCTCTACAATGCCAAATGTCTTGCCTTTTAAAGGATTTTTCCTTTTCTAATGCAGTTCACTGGCTTAAAGTAGATTTAGTCTGAAGTTCTTACAATGCCAAAAGACACAATTACCCACAGGATTCATGATGATAGGAAAATTACAGAATTTCAGGTAGAATAGATGGAATAGACACCCTAAAGGATCATAAAGGAGTTATTATAACTTTGACAGTAATACAAAACATTTGAGCAATAACGATTGTAAACCTGTGGGATAACCACCATCATCATAACAAGCTATAGGGCTCTTTGAAAATAACATTGAATTTAAGTTTTGAAAGAATGAATAGAGCACTGAACTGATTATGTTGTTTAGTGTGTGTCAATATTGCCTTAAACTAAGAAAGTGTAACTGTTTATTGAACATAGTAATATTTAGACTTATATATCTTAGAGGTTTTCTCTATATGGCTGAAAGCTCTGTGCAGCCTTAGAGTTGAAAGGGGCATTTTTAGTGATGGAAAAATAGAGATTCAAACATAGGAAGTGATTCAGTGGTGCCATACCTGCGGCCCACATCTGTTGATTTCAAGTCAAATACTGTTTCCATGTTGCTGTGGGAATACACTTCTGTAAATTTAGCATTATTTTTTTAACATTAACTTTAAAAAGCACTAAATTCCAAGATTACAAGATCACATTACTAAAGCACAAGTTTTCCAGCTTTATAAATTTTCTTGATGACTTCTTTCTTAAATTACAGAATAAAATGCAGCAAGACCTATTCAGAACCCCCAACCCTCTATGAAAGCTACTTATTTATAAACAAATTAAGTAGGAAAATAAAAAAAATTAAAAATATTGAGAAACAAATACTCTTTGAAAACACTAAAGGAACTATCTTGTTTGCTGGCTAGAAGAAAGGAACACTTTTGTTGACCAACTAATAGTGACTCTTGAGGTCAGGACCTCCTGAAACTAAAACAAGTATCAAAGGAAAAGGAAAGAAGGATTTGCTTTACATAATGACTAAGTAGGCTCCTAGGGACTGACATCTCTGCAAGAAAACAACTATGAATTCTGGATATAATACAAAAAGCAGCCACTGACAACACTATAGAAGAAACACAAGTAGGCAGAGTCTATTAGAGGAGTATCTTCTTGGAAGACAGGAATCGGATAGAATTATTGCTTTTTCAGGACTTTTCCTCTTTAGACATGGCATGCAGGATAAGAGAGTGCTGCCGAAGAAATCTACAGTCCTTCAAGACGGGAAAACTGAATCTGGGGAGACTTCAGCCACGAGAGAGGAAAAGAGTTACACGTGGGATTCCCATATTCATTCTGTCTCCAACATAGGTGGCTTACCCATGATTCATATATACATGGAACAGATTCAAAGTTTCCAGTTAAAGATAAAATATCTGAATTGGGACCAGAGTTGTCATCCAGAAATCAGAATTTACAGTTATGATAAATTTGTAGTAAATAATTTTGATAGTAAATTAAAGGTAATTTATAGTAAATTAAATAGATAATTTTGTAGTAAATTAAAGGGAACAATACTCATAGGAGGAAAACTAACAATCCAGAGTCTCTACATCTTGATATTAATAATGTCTTGGATCCAATCCAAAATTATATGACACACAAATTGTTAGGACAATGGTGTATATTCTCATGAGGAAAGAACATTAACTGATATCAACACCAAGATGGCTCAGGCATTGGAAGTAACGGACAAGATTTAAGACAGCTATCATGACCATATTCTATGCAGTAAATACACTGTGTTTATAGTGAATTAAGAGATAGAAATCTCTGCCAAAAAAAGAAAAGATAAAGAACCAGTGGGCCAGGCACTGTGGCTCATCCCTGTAATCCCAGCACTTTGGGAGGCTGAGGTGGGTGGATCACGAGGTCGGGAGATCGAAACCATCCTGGCCAACATGGTGAAACCCCACTTCTACGAAAATACAAAAACTTAGTTGGGCATAGTGGTGCATGCCTGTAGTCCCAGCTACTTGGGATGCTGAGGCAGGGGAATTGCTTGAACCTGGGAGGTGAAGATTGCAGTGAGCCGAGATTGCACCATCGCATTCCAGCCTGGCAACAGAGTGAGACTCTGTAAAAAACAAACAAACAAGAAAACTAATGACAATTCTAGACCTAAAAAATGCAATATATGAAAAGGATTTAACTTGATGGACTAACAGCCAAATGGAGTTGACAAAAGCAAGAATAAGTGAACTTTAATCAATAGTAATTATTTGGTATAGAGAACAGAGAGAAAAAACAGTTTGAAATAAAAATGAACTGCGCTGCAGAGATCTGTTTCAGCAGGGGTCCCTAACCCCTGGGCAATGGTTCAGTACCAGTCTGTGGCCTATTAGGAACTGGGTCACACAGCAGGAGGTGAACAGCAGATGAGCGAGCATTACCACCTGAACTCCACCTCCTGTCAGCTCAGTGGTGGCATTAGATTCTCATAGGAGCACGAACTGTATTGTGAACTGTACATGTGAAGGATCTAGTTTGCATACTCCTTATGAGAATCTAATGCCTGATGATCTGAGGTGGAAAAGTTTCGTCCTGAAACCATCCCCCACAACCCTCCTGTTCTGTGGGAAAATTGTCTTTCATGAAACCAGTTCCTTGTGCCAAAATGTTGGGGACTGCTGTGTTAGAGAATATTAAGTGGTTAAATTTATTACATGTACTTGGAGTCTCAGAAATAGAAGAGTGAAATGATGAAACAGAAAAAATAAAGAAGTAATAGCCAATATTTTCCCAAATTTGATAAAAAACATACATTTACGGGTTCAAGTTGACACCAGTTACCAAGCAGAATAAACAGAAAGTCCACACAAAAAACCATAGTTAAAGCAGTAAAAGTCAAAGCAAAAATCTTATAAACATTGAAAGAATAATAATGTGATTAGCACCTGGCTTTTCCTCAGAGACACTGAAGACAGAAAAGTATGGAACATTTTTATAATGCTGGAAAAAACCCTGTCAACCAAAGATTCTGTATCCAGCAACAATATCCTTAAGAATAAGTATTTTCTAGACTATCACTGTGCAATACAGTTGGACAATAATGGAAATATTTGTGTCTGTGGCTATCTAGTAGAGTAGCCACCAGCCACATCTAGCTATTGAATGCTTGAAATGTGGCTGGTGGTTTTGAGAAACTAAATTTTTATTTAACATAATTCAATTTAAATAGCCACATGTGCCTAGTGGCTACCATATTAGAACAACTCTAGAATACATAAACTTGAAACACGAAGATAATAATTAAATGATTCTCAGCAGCCAAAGAACTTAAAGGTATTGCCGTTAAGACTGTCACAATTAAAAACTAATATTTAACATGGTAAGTTTCATATGAATAAATGATTTATCCATAATCATTATTCAGCTATTCTCATTACTGGAATGGTACTAGGTAAATTGGTATTGACTAAAGTCAGTGTTACAAAATTAAGAAAGCTTTTGGATAAGAATATTTAAGAAATAATTTTGATTGAACAGCTAATATAAATAGTTCAAAAGAATATTTATCATTAAATCTTTATATAAATTTATATTTAAATATATATGTTTACTGTAACACAAAGACATACATTTAAGCAATGTGATGTCTCTCAAGTAGAAAGGGGAAGGCTTCCTTTGCTCTATCTCTGCTCCCTACTCCAGAGGTGATCACTGTGAACAGTTTGGTGTGTATCTTTCCAGACTCTTTTCTATGCACATCTGTATACATGCACATCTGTATACATGCACATCTGTGTGCTCCTACTTACATGGGAGCTTTAATTTTTTTTTTATTTCCATCGGTTATTGGGGGACAGGTGGCGTTTGGTTACATGAGTAAGTTCTTTAGTGGTGATTTGTGAGATTTTGGTGCACCCACCACCCAAGCAGTATACACTGCACACAATTTGCAGTCTTTTATCCTTCACCCACTTCCCATCCTTTCCCCCTGAGTCCCCAAAGTCTATTGTGTCATTCTTATGTCTTTGCATCCTCATAGCTTAGCTCCCACTTATGAGTGAGAACATACGATGTTTGGTTTTTCATTCCTGAGTTGCTTCACTTAGAATAATAGTCTCCAAACTCATCCAGGTTGCTACAAATACCGTTAATTCATTCCTTTTTATGGCTGAGTAGTATTCCATCATATATATATATATACACACACACACAGACACACACACAGTCATATATATTGTCACATATATACACACATCATATATATACACACACACACACACAAATACATATGTGTATATATATGGTGCAGTTTCTTTATCCACTCGATCGGTGGGCATTTGGGTTGGTTCCACATTTTCACAATTGTGAATTCTGCTGGTATAAACATGCAAGTATCTTTTTTGTATAATGACTTATTTTCCTCTGGGTAGATACCCAGTAGTGGGATTGCTGGATCAAATGGTAGTTCTACTTTTAGTTCTTTAAGGAATCTCCACACTGTTTTCCATAGTAGTTGTACTAGTTCACATTCCCACCAGCAGTGTAGAAGTGTTCCCTGTTCACTGCATCCGCAGCCACATCTATTGTTTTTTGATTTTTTGATTATGGCCATTCTTGAAGGAGTAAGGTGCTATCGCATTGTGGTTTTGATTTGCATTTCCCTGATCATTAATGATGTTGAGAATTTTTTCACATGCTTGTTGACCATTTGTATATCTTCTTTTGATAATTGTCTATTCATGTCCTTAGCCCATATTTTGTTGGAATTGTTTGTTTTTTTCTTGCTAATTTTTTGAGTTCATTGTAGATTCTAGATGTTAGAACTTTGTCAGATGTATAGATTAGAAAACATTTTTAATTGACATATGATAATTGTATATATTTGTGGGGTACTATGTGACATTTCAATACATGTATATAATGTGTAATGATCAAATCAGAGTAATTAGCATATCTATCACCTCAAACCTTTATTGTTTCTTTATGTTAGTAACATTACAAATCTTTTAGCTGTTTGAAAAAATACAATAAATTATTGTTTACTATAGTTACCTAAAGCTCTTTAGGACACTAGGACTTATTCTATCTAGCTGCAATTTTATGGACATTAACCAACCTCTTCCTTCTCCTCTCTAACTCTTCCCGGCCTCTAGTAAACACTGTTCTACTGTCTACGTCTATGAGATCAACTTTTTTAACTTCAACATATGAACAAGAAATGCAGTATTTACCTTTCTCTGCCTTATTTCACATAACACAGTGTCCCAGGCTCATCCACGTTGCCATGAATGACAGGATTTCACTTCTCTTTTATAGCTAAATAGTATTCCATTGTGTATAAATTCCACATATTCTTTATCCATTCTTCTGTTGATGGACACTTAGTTTGATCTCATATCTTGGCTATTGTGAATAGTGCTGCAATAAATATGAGAGTGGTGATATCTCTTCAACATACTGATTTCTTTTCCTTTGGATATATACACAGTAGTGAGATTCCAGAATTATACAGTAATTCTATTTTTAGCTTTTTGAGGAAAATCCCCATAATGTTTTCCTTAATAGCTGTACTAATTTATATTCCCTCCAACAGAGCATAAGAGTTTCCTTTTTCCCACATCCTCACCCACCTTTGTTATTTTTTATCTTTTTTTTTTTTTTGAAACGGAGTCTCGCTCTGTCGCCCAGGCTGGAGTGCAGTGGCGCAATCTTGGCTCACTGCAAGCTCCGCCTTCCCAGGTTCACGCCATTGTCCCGCTTCAGCCTCCGGAGTAGCTGGGACTACAGGCGCCCGCCACCACGTCCGGCTAATTTCTTTTTTTTGTATTTTTAGTAGAGACGGGGTTTCACCGCGTTAGCCACGATGGTCTCGATCTCCTGACTTCGTGATCAGCCTGCCTCGGCCTCCCAAAGTGCTGGGATTACAGGCTTGAGCCACTGCGCCCAGCCTATTTTTTGTCTTTTTAATAATAACCCTTTTAACTGAGGTGAGATGTCTCATTGTGGTTTTGATTTGCATTTTCCTGATGTTATTTTTTTTAAATATACTTGTGGCCATTTGCATGTCTTCTCTGGAGAAAGGTCTGTTCCGATCCTCTGCCCACTTTTAAATTGGATTATTTGTTTTTTTAGCCGTTGAGTTGTTTCAGTACCTTGTATATTCTGGATATTAACCTCTTGTCAGATGTATAGTTTGCAAATATTTTCTCCCATTCTGTAGGTTGTCTCTTTATTCTATTATTTGTTTCTTTTGCTGTGCAGAAGTGCCTATTTTTGCTTTTGTTGTCTTTGCTTTTGAGGCCTTAGCTGTAAAGTATTTGCTCAGACCAATGTCCTGAAGCATTTCCCCTGTTTTCTTCTAATAGTTTCATAGTTTTAGGTCTTATATTGAAGTCTTTAATCCATTTTGTGTTGATTTTTGTATATAGGGAGAGATAGGGGTCTAATTTTATTTTGTTTACGGATATCCAGTTTTCCTAGAACCATTTATTGAAGAGGGTGTTCTTTCCTCAATTTATATTCTTGGTCCCTTTATTGAAAATCAGTTGTCTGTAAATGCATGGATTTCTGGTCCCTTTTTTCTGTTCCACTGTTCTATGTGTCTGTTTTTTTGTAAATACATGCTGTTTTGGTTACTAAAGCTTTGTAGTATATTTTGAAGTCAGGTAGTATGAGGCCTCCAGTTTTGTTCTTTTTGCTCAAGATTGCTTTGGCTATTTGGGGACTTTTGTGGTTCCATATGAATTTTAGAGTTGTTTTTCCTATTTCTGTAAAGAGTGTCATTGGTATTATAATAGGGATTGCATTGAATCTATAGATCATTTTAGGTAGTATAGTCAATTTCATAATATTCTTCCAATCCATGAATCTGAGATATCTTTCCATTTATTTGTGATAAATTTCCTTCATCAACATTTTATGGTTTTCATTGTAGAGGTCTCTCATATTGTTGGTTATATTTATTCCTAGATATTTTATTTTAAATTTTTTATAGCTATTGTAACTGGAATTGTTTTATTGATTTATTTCAGCTGGCTAGTTGTTGATGTATGGGAACACTACTGATTCTTTTGTATGTTGATTTTGTATCCTGCAACTTCAGCAAATTCACTTATCAGTTCTAAAAATTCCAGTGGAGTCTTTAGGTTTTTCTCTATATAAAATTAGAGAAACTGTAAACAGGGACAGTTTGACTTCCTCTTTTCCAATTTGGATGCCTTTTATTTTTTTCTCTTGCCTAACTGCTTTGGCTAGAACTTCTGGTACTACGTTGAATAAAAGTGGCAAAAGTGGGTTTTGTTTCAGTTCTTAGAAAGCTTTCAGCATTTTCCTGATTAGTATGAGGTTGGCTGTGACTTTGTTATATATTGTTTTTATGTTTAGGTTTGTTTCTTCTTTACCTAATTTGTTGATGGCTTTTATCATGAAGGAATGTTGAAATGTATCCATGGTTTTTCTGCATCTATTGAAATGATCATATGGTTTTTGTTCTTCACTCTATTGATGTGATGTTTTGTGTTTATTTAGTTTGTGATATAATTTGGCTCTGTGTCCCCACCTAAATTTCATCTGGAATTATAATACCTAGGTGTCAAGGGAGGGACCTGGTGGGAGGTGATTGGATCATGAAGGCAGTTTTGCCCATGCCGTTCTCATGATAGTGAGGGAGTTCTCAGGAGATCTCATGCTTTAAAGGTGTTTGGCACTTCTCCCCGCTTTCTGTCTCTCTCTCTTCTGCTGTCACGTAAGATGTGCCTTGCTTTCCTTTAACCTTCTGCTGTGATTGTAAGTTCCTGAGGCCTTCCCAGCCACACAGAACTGAGTCAATTAAGCTTTTTTCTTCATAAATTACCCAGTTTCAGGCAATACCTTTATAGCAGTGTGAGAATAGACTAATACAGAGAATTGGTACTGTGATAGTGGGGTACTTGTATAAAGATAACCTGAAAATGTGGAGGCGACTTTGGAACTGTGCAACAGGCAGAGGTTGGAACAGTTTGGAGGGCTCAGAAGAAGACAGGAAGATGTGGGAAAGTATGGAACTTCCTAGAGACTTGTTGAATAGTTTTGACCAAAATGCTGATAGTGATATGGACAATGAAGTCCAGGATGACGTAGTCTCAGATGAAGATGAAAAACTTCTTGGGAACTGGAGTAAAGGCAACTATTGCTATGCATTAGCAAAGAGACTGGCAGCATTTTGCCCTGCCCTAGATATTTGTGGAACTTTTAACTTGAGAGAGATGGTCTGACATTGGAACTTATGTTTGAAAGAGAAGGAGAGCCTGAAAGTTTGGAAAATTTGCAGCCTAACCATGTAGTAGAAAAGAAAACGAAATTCAAGCTGGCTGCAGAAATTTGCATATATAATGAGGAGTCGAATGTTAATCATCAAGACAATGGGGAATATGTCTCCAGGGCATGGCTGAGGGCTTCACAGCAGCCCCTCCCATCACAGGCCCAGAGGCCTAAGAAGAAAACTTGTTTCCATGTGCTGGACCCAGGTCCTTGCTGCTTTGTGCAGTCTTGGAACTTTGTGCCCTGCATCCCAACAGTGGCTAAAAGGGGCCAACATACAGCTCAGGTCTTTGCTTCAGAGGGTGCAAGGCCCAAGCCTTTATGGCTTCCAAGTGGTATTGGACCTGTGGGTGCACAGAAGTCAAGAATTGAGGTTTGGGAACCTCTGCCTAGATTTCAGATCATATATGGAAATATCTAGATGTCCAGGCAGAAATTTGCTGCAGGGTTGGAGCCCTCATGGAGAACCTCTGCTAGGGCAGTGTGAAAGGGAAATTTGGAATCAGAGCCTCCACACAGAGTCCCCACTGGGGCATTGCCTAGTGGAGCTGTGAAAAGAGGGCCACCATCTTCCATGGTGGAATGGTAGATCCACCAGCAGCTTGCACTGTGCTCCTGGAAAAGCCACAGGCACTCAACGCTCGGCTGTGAAAGCAGTCTTAGGGGCTGTACCCTGCAGAGCCACAGGGGCAGAGCTGCCCAAGGCCTTGGGCGCCCACCCTTTTTGTCAGCGTGCCCTGGATGTGAGAGATGGAGTCAAAGGAGATTATTTTGGAGCTTTAAGATTTAATAACTGCCATGTTGGCTTCCAGACTTGCATGTGGCCTGTAGACCCTTTGTTTTGGCCAATTTGTCTTATTTGGAATGGAATCATTTACCCAATGCCTATACTCTCATTGTATCTTAGAAGTAACTAACTTGCTTTTGATTTTACAGGCTCACAGGCCGAAGGAATTTTCCTTGTCTTGGATGAGACTTTTGACTTGGACTTTTGGGTTAAGGTTAGTATAAGTTAAGATTTTGGGGGACTCTTGGGAAGGCATGATTGATTTTGCAATGGGAGAAGGACATGAGATTTTGGAGGGGCCATTTGCAGAATGATATGGTTTGGCTCAGTTCCCCACTCAAATCTCATCTGGAGTTGTAATCCCTAGATGTTGAGGGAGGGGCCTGGTGAGAGGTGATTGGATCATGGGGGTGGTTTCTGCCATTTTGTTCTCACAATAGTGAGGTAGTTCTCAGAAGATCTGGTGCTTTAAACGTGTTTGGCAGTTCCCCACCTCTCTCTCTCTCTCTCTCTCTCTCTCTCTTTTTCTCTCTCCCCCACTGTCCCCCTCTCCCCCAACCTCTCCTGCTGCCATGTAAGACATGCCTTGTTTCCCCTTTGCCTTCCACCATGATAGTAAGTTTCCTGAGGCTTCCACAGCCATGCAGAACTGTGAGTCAATTAAACCTTTTTTTCATAGATTACCCAGTCTCAGGTAGTATCTTTATAGCAGTGTGAGAACAGACTAATACATTGTGTGTATGCTGAACTGTCCTTGCATTCATGGGATAAATCTCACTTAATCATGGTGTATTATCTTTTTGATGTGCTGTTGTATTCAGTTTGCTAATATTTTGTTGAGAATTTTTGCATCTATTTTTATCAGGGATATTGGCCTGTAGTTTGTTGTTGTTGTTATATCCTTATCTGGTTTTGATATTAGGGTAATGCTGGTCATACAGAATGAATTTGGAATAATTGCCTTCCCTTAGATTTTTTTGGAGTAGTTTGATAAAAGTTGGTATTAGTTCTTTGAAAGTTTGGTAGAATTCAGCAGTGAAGCCATCTGTCCCTAGGCTTTTCTTTGTTGGGAGATTTTTTTAAATTACTGACTCAATCTCATTTCTCACTATTGGTCTATCCAGGATTTCTGTTACTTTCTGATTCAATCTTGGTAGGTTGTAATGTATCTAGGACTTTATCCATTTCCTCTGGGTTTTTCAATTTGTTTGGTATATAATTGTTCATAATAGTCCCTAATGGCCCTTTGAATTTCTGTGGTATCAGTTATAATGTCTTCTTTTTTGTTTCTGTTTTATTTTTGTCTTTTTTTTTTTCTTTTTCTTAATCTAGCAAATGGTATATGCTAGTCAATTCTTGCACTGCCGTAAAGAAACACCTAAGGCTGAGTAATTTATGAAGAAAAGAGGTTTAATTGGGATATGGTTCTGCAGGATTTACAGAAAGCATGGTGCTGGCATCTGATCAGCTTCTGGGGTGGCCTCAGGAAGCTTACAATCATGGTGGAATTTGAAGGGCGGAGCAAGAGAGAGATGGGGAGATGCCACACACTTTTAAACAACATTTCAGGAGAACTCATTCACTATGGTGAGAACAGCAGCACGCTATGAAGGATATTCCCCCATGACCCAAACACTTCCCACCAGGTCCCACCTCCAACATTAGGCATTGCATTTCAACATGAGATGTGGGTGAAGATAAATATCCAAACTATATCATGATGTGTTCAGTGTATTTTATTTTAATTAATTTAGAGACAGTGCCTCACTCTGTCACGCAGGCTGGAGTGCAGTGGTGCAATCTTGGCTCACTGAAATCTTGGCCTCCTGGGTTCAAGCAATTCTCATGCCTCAGCCTCCCAAGTAGCTGGGATTACAGGTGTGTGCCACCATACCCAGCTAATTTTTGTATCAATATTTTTAGTAGAGACAGGGTTTCACCATGTTGGCAAGGCTGGTCTCGAACTCCCAATTTCAGGTGATCCACCTGCCTCAGCCTCCCAAAGTTCTGGGATTATAGGTGTAAGCCACCTCGTCTGGCCTATTTACTTTATTTTTTACTTTTTTTTAACTTTTATTTTACGTTCGGTGCTACATGTAAAGGTTTGTTACATAGGTAAACTTGTGCCACAGGGGTTTGTTGTACAGATTATTTCATCACCCATGTATTAAGCCCAGTACTGAATAGTTATCTTTTTTGCTCCTCTCCCTCCTTCCACCCTCTACTCTCAAGTAGACCCCAGTGTCTGGTGTTTCCTTCTTTGCTTTCAAAAGTTCTCATCATTTAGCTCGCACTTATAAGTGAGAAGATATGGTATTTGGTTTTCTGTTCCTGCGTTAGTTTGCTAAGGATGATAGCCTCCAGCTCATCCATGTTCTTGCAAAATATACGATCTCATTCTTTTTTATGACTGCATAATTTTCCATGGTATGTATATACCACGTTTTCTCTATCCAATCTGTCACTTATGAGCATTTAGGTTGATTCTGTGTCTTTGCCATCGTAAACATTGCTGTAGTGAACATTCACATGCATGTGTTCTTACAGTAGAATGATTTATATTCCTCTGGGCATATACCCAGTAATGGGATTGCTGGGTCGAATGGTCATTCTACTTTTAGCTTTTTGAGGAATCATCATACTGCTTTCCAAAATGGTTGAATTAATGTACGCTCCCACCAACAGTGTATTGTGTTCCCTTTTCTCTGCAACCTCTCTGCCATCTATTTATTGACTTTTAAATACTAGCCATTCTGAGTGGTGTGATATCATATCTCATTGTGGTTTTGATTTGCATTTCTCTAATGATCAGTGATACTGAACTTTTTTTTTTCATGTTCTTTTTGGCCACATGTATGTTTTCTTTTGAAAAGTGTCTGTTCATGTCTTTTGCCCACTTTTTAATGGGGTTGTTTTTCTCTTAGAAATTTAGATTCTTTATAGATGCTGGATATTAGACTTGTCAGATACATAGTTTGCAAATATTTTCTCCCATTCTGTAGGTTGTCTGTTTACTCTATTGACAGTTTATTTTGCTGTGCAGAAGCTCCTAAGTTTAATTAGATCCCATATGTAAATTTTTGCTTTTGTTGTGATTGCTTTTGGTGTCTTTGTCATAAAAATCTTTGCCTGTTTCTATGTCCCAAGATGGTATTGCCTGGATTGTCTTCCAGGCACTTCAAAAAACCTGCTGCTTATTTTGTTGATCTTTTGTATTTTTTGTCTCTGTTTCATTTATTTCCACTTTGATTTTTTTTTCCTTCTACTAATTTTGGGCTTGGTTTGTTATTGCTTTTCTATTTCCCTCAGGTATATTGTTAGGTGGTTTATTTGAAAGTTTTCTACTTTTTGATATGGACACTTATTGCTATAAAGTTCTTTCTTAGTACTGCTTTTGCTGCATACCATAGGTTATGGTATATTGTTTCTATTTTCATTTGTTTCAAGAAATTTTTACATTTTACATTTCCTTCTTAAGTTCTTCCTTGACCAATTGATCATTCAGGAAGATGTTGTTTGATTTCCATGTATTTTTATAGGTTCCAGAGTTCCTGTTGTCGAATTCTAGTTTTATTTCATTGTAGTCAGAAAAAACACTTGATATGAATTCAGTTTTTAAAATGTTGTTAATGCTTGTTTTGTGACCTAGCATATCTCGTCTATCCTGGAGAATGTTCTGTGTTCTGATGAGAAGAAGTTGTATTCTGCATCTGTTTGATGAAATGTTCTGTAAATGTCTGTTAGGTCCAGTTGGGTATAGTGCAGTGTAAATCTGATATTTCTTTGCTGATTATCTATCTACATGACATGTTTGCTGAGAGTAGGGTGTTGAAGACCCCAGCTATTATTGTATTGAGGTTTCTCTCTCTCTTTAGATCTAATAACATTTGACTTATATAACTGAGTGCTCTGGTTTTGGGTGCATGTATACTTAGAATTATATCCCCTTGCTGAATTGATTGATCCCTTTATCATTATATAAGGACCTTTCTTTTCTCTCTTGTCAGTTTTTTACTTAAAGTCTAATTTATCTGATACAAGTATAGCTACTGTTGCTTGTTTGGGTTTCCATTTGTTTGGATAATCTTTTTCTATTTCTTCACCCTCAGTCTATAGTGTCTTTACAGGTGAGATGAGTTTCTTGTTGGCATCATATAGTTGTATCTTATTTATTCATTAATTCAGCCAGTCTACATT
The DNA here is from genome assembly GCF_043159975.1 of Macaca nemestrina. NCBI lineage: Eukaryota > Metazoa > Chordata > Mammalia > Primates > Cercopithecidae > Macaca > Macaca nemestrina. The sequence continues at coordinate 161,911,625 of NC_092129.1, read as the reverse complement.
TTTAAAATGGAGAATTTAATCCATTTCTATTCAAGGTTATGTTATTATTGATAGGCAAGGACTTACTGTTGTCATTTTGTTAGTTTTTTTTTGGGGGGGGGTACATCCTTTGTTTCTTCTTTTATTGTTGATCTTTGCAGTTTTCTGTTTGTTTTGTAGTGATAGTATTTGATTCCTTTCTCTTTCTCATTTGCATATCTGTTCTAGCAGTGAGTTTTATATTTTCATGTGTTTACATGATGGTAGTTTTTATTTCACTTCCAGTTGAAATACTTCCTTAAGCATTTCTTGTAAGGCTGGTCTACTGGTGATGAATTTCTTGAGGTTTTGATTGTCCAGAAAGGACTTTATTTCTCCTTTGTTTCTCAGAGATAACTTTGCTGGACATAGTATTCTTCTCTGACAGCTTGTTTTCTTTCAGCACTTTGAATACATCATCCCATTCTGTCCTGGTTTTTATGGTTTTCTCTCCTGGTCTGCTGAGAAATCTGCTATTAGTCTAATGGGGACTCCCCTATATATATGACTTGACACTCTTATTGTTTTTAGAATTCTCTATCATTTACTTTTGATGGTTTTGGGTTGAAACTTTGGGGAACTTTACAACATTGTGTATCTGGCTGTGCGTATCTCTCCCAAGACTTGGAAGCTTTTTAGCTATTATTTCATTGAATAAATTTTCTATGACTTTTCCCATCTCTTCCACCTCTGGAACTGCCATAATCCAATCATTTGTTTGCTTAATGGTGTCCAATAAGTTTGACAGACTTTCTTCATTCTTTTCCATTCTTTTTTCTTGTTTGACTGGATTATTTCAAAAGGTATCTCCTCATGTTCAGAGATTCTTTCTTCTGCTTGATGTAATATATTGTTGAAGCTTTCAATGACATATTTTTATTAAATTCTTCAGCTCCAATATTTCTGTTTCTTTCATTTTTGATACCCATCTTTTGTTGAATTTCTCATTCAAATCATGAATTGTTTTTTCATTTTCATTGAATTGTCTTTTTTGTATTCCTTTGTCTCTGAGTTTTCTTAAAGTTATTATTTTGAATTTCTTTTCAGGCAATTAAAAATTTTCTTTTTGTTGAGATCAGTTACTGGAGAATTACTGTGCTATGTAGTGTTATATTTCACTGCTTTTTCATGTTCTTGTCTCCCTTGCTTGATATCTGTGCATTTAGTAGAACATTTGCTTCTTCCAGTTTTGTAGTGTGACTTTCATGGGAAAAAACTTTCTCCTGCAGATATGTCCTAGGGTGTCAGTTGGGTAGGGTGCATTGGCTTTTCTTTGGGTGGGTGCAGTAGTGTAGTCTTTGTACAGTTTCTTCAGCTATAGTCAATATCAGCAATGCCCCTGCATGCCTTAGTGGCTTAGGCTGTAGAGATTTGTATGCCTATTCCACCTACTTGGGCTCTGCTCCTCTAGGGGTAGGGTGCTGGACTGGTCCATGCTTTGGAGAAGTAAGGGGCTGGTAAATCAGTGGCTTGAGTCAGCTCAGGCTCTGCTCCTCACATTAAATCTTGAAAGATGTGAATTTCATTACCTCTTAGTTACATAATGCCATATACAAACTCTTTGTTGTTTTAAATCTAATCTCTGACTTGGTTATAAATGATTGCACTTTTCTACAGTTTCTAACTATAGCATAGCAGTGCTAAAACATCTGGGAAGGCAAAAGAAAGAAAGATAGGCTAGTAACACCAAAGTAATGCTGAAACCTGGAAGGAAAGAAAAATACATTACTTTCCTCTCCATTCTTCTTTGACCCCCTTTGAATATATGGCTTATTATAACAGCAAGATGTGTGACCTTGAGCTTTTTATTTGTCTGGAGCCACAGCTTCTTTACTTATAAAATAAAGTTAATGCCATTTACATCTCAGAAACTGTGAATATAAGATGAGAAATATGTTTATAAAATCTCATACAATGCTTGTCACACAGTAAGATTTGGTAAAGCGAATCCTTCAACAGCGTTCCTCAGTTCTTTCTCTTTTGCTGAAAGTGGACTACCTTAGAAAAGACCATACAAGCAAAAATAGAATGACTTGGTTACAGAGCTGTTTCACTGTGTACGGATTACCAGCTTGTCTTAATCCAGTGAGATAGAACACTCCCCAACACAAGTTACATGAAGGCAGTGTATTACTTACAGATAGGACAACCGAAGCCTATGATTCATAAAAGGCTCAAGAAAGCTAGTTTGGCAGATGGAGTTTCATCTGCATGTGCCCCCCATTTGCGCTGCAGTGGAGGGTCCCAAGAAAGTATCCCACCCTGGGTTTTATACCCCAGCATAACATGATTCACTGTGCTAATGTGTTGAAGGACATACTGTTTCTATGAGGGATTAGAACAGAGCCTAGACTGTTCAGGCTAGTTTCTCCCTATCTTAAGATGTTGCATTCTCAGCATATTCTATAGTTATTCTTAAGAACTATGAGTAAAAAAGGGGGGGGGGTAACTGTGTCAGTCCAAAGATACCTGAAGAATTGTCCTGTGCTGACTAACAGCAGAAAAGTTTCCAGTTGATTTAAAGTCAAGTGTTTCGCAATGTAGTTACAAACAAAATCATTAAGTGCCTATTTTGTGTTTGGCCCCATGGTAATACTAATAATGATTATGACAATAATAACAAAATATATTAAGCAATCATTTTTTTTTTACCTGTTATTCTTTGAAGCATTATCTCATTTACTTCTCCCAGAACCCAGTAAGGTAGTTAGCATTATTATCTCTAGTTTGCAGATGAGGATATACTGAGTTTGCAGTGTTTAACTCATCCACAGTCACATTACTATTTGTGGTGGAGGGGTGATTTGAACCCAACCTATTTGACTGATTTTTTAACCAGATTGTTAAGAAAATAAACATCAGCCATCCAAAATCTCCCCATCTAATCTAGATGGGAAGTTTACAACTTGAAATAATTAGTCTCAAGAGATTTCACAGAAGTGGTAGAAAACCGACATGGCCTTGGTCTTCTACCACTAAGGTTTTATTTTTAAAATAAATGAATAAGTAGGTCTTGACTTGCCGTTTTATAGCTTTGGTCTTAGTTCAACAAGAAGGAGCAAGTAGGAAGACTTTTCATAGCGAACCCCCAACGCAGTTGAAATCAGCATTAGCATAGAGCTTTAGAAATAAGATTCAGCATGCACCTTGCAGTGTGACCAATCCTGTTCTCCATCACAGAATTCTAGTTACTTGGTGAACCTGGGAGGGCACTCTCTGTCCCCATCCTGGACCCCCCCTATATTGCAGATCCTCCCTGACATGGGACCCTGGACCCTAAGGCTCAGAAGGGCTCGACCAGGACTTAACAGCAGTTTCCGAAGGGCCTTCACCCATCTCCCAAGTCTGGCCAGACTGACAGGACCAGCAAGGGATGGGGCATGGGAAAGATTAGAGACGTAGAATAAAGCAGTATCGTGGAGAGCCTTGAAGGCCAATTTAAAATTGTTTTATCTTCTAATAGTAGGTCCTAGCTTAGCGGCCGTTACGCTTTGGATCTTGACTCTTTAGTAGGTTGTGAAATTAGTGTATTGGGTCACAACCACCATACCTGTTTTAATGAACTAGGATAGAGGAAAACAGAAAATAGAAACATGTCTTGCAGTTAATAAGGGTTTTTGTGAAACATTTGCTTTAGTTATATACAGTCAATTCTTGTTATCTGTAATAGTTCTATTCTATAAAGTCACCAACCCTGAATTAGTAATTACGAAGCCATTGCTTCCTGGGTAAATACAGGATTAGGTTCCTTTGTTCCTCTGGTCACAAAATTTTCATCAACAGATTAATACATACCCTTATTTTATGAGTGTTTCTGAATAAGGACACCTCATTTAATATATATATTGATTCATTAACATTAAACTCTAGGCTAAAGCACTATCACTCATACCTGAATGAAGCTTCTCGAACACATGTGTTTTTCTCCCTAAGGTACATCACAGCCTTCTTGTGCTGATGAACGGCAGTTACCACGTTAGCGCTGTGCTTGGGGGCCATTTTAAACATGAAATCACCAATTTAAAAAAAGCACAAATGCAAAAAGTGTGACATTAAATAGGCCTTGAAAAGAACACTCGTTTACAGTTTGAGCTGAAATAAGAAGACAGAGCACCACTTTTTTCAACCTCAGCTGGGAACATGTATGTCAGGTGCTTACATTTTCATCACTGTACACATGTCTGTGACTGACCACAAACATGCTTTGAGTATGGATTTGGGAGTTACAAATATATTTAGCAAGCAGGTGAATTTGCAAATATAGGATTTGTAAATAATGAGGATCAACTGTGTGTGCACGGACACACAAATATGTTTACTAGGTCTATGAGGTTGTAATGTAAAATGTATTTCTCAAAAGAAAGTTTTTTTTTTTGTTTTGTTTTTTAGACATACATCCCTAAATAATCAGATTGCTGAGGAATGACACAGTGGACATTGCTTTAAGAATGTCCCTTAGTGGGGTTTAAGAATTTAAGAATTTAAACCCCACTAAGCAGAATGGGGTTTAGAGGCAAGCAGCCTAGATTAGAAGACTTCTATAGTAATCTAACCCCATGAAGCAATGAGGGCAAAAGTGGGCCTGGGGACTAGGGATAATTAAGCCAAGGAAAAAAAATGATGACTTGGTTACAAATTGAATATGTAAATAAAGAAGGAAAAATTGATGATTATTCTGAAAGTATCTGGTTTAGAAATTAGAAGGGTGGTAGGTATAGTGAGATATGTTGTATACTGGAAGGAATAGAGCTTTGGATGCTGGTGGAATCCAGTTTCAGTCTTGCCTCTATGACTTTATTACACATGTGATCTTTGGCAAGTCATAAAGCCTTCTGCCTCATTTTTACAATCATGCCATTTAAATATCAGGTAATTACTACAATTAAATGAGTCAATATACTATATATGTGACATTCGTAGAATACACTAACACCCAGGATGTAGCTGCAATATAAATAAGTGCTATGTCTGTATTATGTGTAATTATTCATAATATGTTTATTATATTCACATATATATATACATGCAAAATATAGTATAATTACACCTGAAGAAATATTGGGACATCAAAGAAGGGTCACTCCTCAGGCCGTGAAATTATGAGATGGCAATAAAGTTGAAAGGCCAGGATTACTATATATGTGGATTATCAGTTTTTCAAAGCACTAGAGTACAAGTAATATATATTAAAATTGCCTGATAAAATTTAAACTTTGTTTGAGAATGCACAGTAGGATCTTGTAACCAGCCATAATCAGAAATATCAATTTTTACCATATTGGCACAGCTCAAAATTGCTAGTAGAGAGGAACTTCTGGCTGATGGACTACCAAATACACAGGCTTTTACGGTAATTTGTTCTACAGGTTAAAGTTAGTATTATCAAAACATGGCAGGCAACATTATAGATTTTAAGGCTTCAGTATCTTTATATCTCCCATGGTATTAAATATAATTCAAACACAGAAAAATGCTCTTCTCTCATTATGTCTTTTCTTTTTGATGAGAGATGAATAGGTCCACTTGAGAAATGATTGTATCGACTATTGTACTTTAAATTTTCTTTAGCACTACACAACTGGCAAGAAGTGGCAAGTCAGTAAGTCCAAATAGACAGCCGATGTGTGATTTCATATCACAGATACTCTCTCTGCAGCACAATAGAACACAGGGTATTGAGTTATCCCCTAATGAATTAAAGTCCCTCTTGCATCCTTTACATACCGATTTCATTAATATTAATAATTACTAATTGTAGCTAACACTTGCCAATGCATAATGGGAACTACATTTTTACAAATGTTGCCTAACAAAGACTGTTATTTTTTTCTGCATCTTGGTTGTGGCACAGTCTGATAGCTTTCAAAGAGCAAGCCAAATTGTCAAATGCTGTCCGGTTTGTAATGTCATGTTCGATCTGGAGCTGAGAAGGGCGGCCTCAGGTTTCTGGCCTGTCTTTTATGTCACAGAAGCACAGAATTGTTAAACAATCTGGGGAAATTGAAAGCAGCAAATGTGCAATAAAATTTTCTCTGTAGTTCAGTGCTACATAACAAAAGAGACCCATAAACTTTCTTCCATTCTGGCACTGGATGGTGACTTATCTGTGGGAACAGCAGCCACAACAGATGTAAAGAAAAACAGATAGAACTTTTAAAAAATAAACTTCAGGAAATAGTTTTCATGTCTTTATTTTTCCCTGTGTTTCAGCTAATGCTCAAAGCTTTCCTAAAATGTTCTGTTGGAAATAGTGAGACTGGAATAAGCTCTGTTTTCCATTTTGTCCCCTTGTTTCAGGGCTTTCAGATGTCCTTAATAACCCCGAACTTGTAGAATGTTTTAATTAAGGACTTCATTGTTAGAGTATAATAACATAAACCTAAGATCCCCCGTGATAATCATGCTATGTTTATGGTTTTACAACAAACTTGTGTTTTATCCTGTTGGTATATTTGTTGTATTTTGGCATTTCTTTTTGACGATGCCTAAAAATGCCAGAAGCTTAAAGAAGGAGAGACAACCTCTGAAGCCACTTTGACTTTTCTTTTTTTCTTGACAAAGTGTTTTATCTCTGAAGAATTCAGTTCAGTGCATGGGTCTTTTGAGTACATTTATTATACTAAAATGTCGTATTTGCTTAGATCAAATGAAGAGCAACTATACTGAAAATAAGATAGATAACTATTTTATAAAAGAATTTCTATCTTTCTCTGCCAAGAATGCTGTTATGTTTTTTCCTTACATTAGGAAATGGGGATAATTTTGACACTTTCCACTTTATTTTAGAAAGAGCTTGTACTTTTGTCTTGTAAGGGAAATAAAGAAAAGTAAGCATGGTAGGGCACAGTGGCTCATGCCTTTAATCCCAGCACTTTGGAAGGCCAAGGCTGGAGGATCACTTAAGCCCAGGAGTTCGAGGCTGCAGTGAGCTCTGAATGTACCGCTGCATTCCAGCCTGGATGATAGACCGAGACCTTGTCTGTGAAAAAAAAAAAAAAAAAATGTGTGAGCTATACTGTTTATTATGAAGCTTAATTTGCATTGAAGTTAAATGTTAATGGGATTCTTCTTTCTTCTTTTTCTAACTCAGAAATTTCATTCTAAAGCCATGAAATGGGCAGGGCAAGGTAGGAGTCTGCAGCAGGGAGGAGGGCGGGGTTTGTGGTGGCTCAGAGCAACATGTCAGACCCGAGAGGGTAAGTACCGATAGGGCACAGCCTGTCAAGGGCTGTCAGAGCCTTGGCAGGGTGATGAGGATGTTCACATGTGGGGACAGGCTGGTGTGGGGTTTTGGAGGACAAGCTGGGTGAAGCAGGTGTCTAGAGGTAGAGTGGATTGAAATATGGACCCCCAAAATATTTGTCCAAGTGCTAACTCCTGGTACCAAACTCTGTATTAATTTCTCAGAGATGCTGTAAGTAATTATGTTAAACTTGGTGACTTCATTCAACAGAAATGTATTCTTTCACAGTTCTGGAGGCCAGAAGGCCAAAATCAAAGTATGGGCAGGCTTGATTTCTTTAGAAGACTCCAAGGGAGAACTGTGTCTCCTCACTTCTGGTGGGTATTGGCAATCCTTGGAGTTCCTTGGCTTGTAGGCACATCACTTCAATCTCTGCTTCTGCTTTCACGTGGGGCTCTTCCCTGTGTGTGTCTGTGTTGCCTCCTTTTCTGACTCCCATAAGAACACTTGTTATTGGATATAGAGCCCTCCCTAATCCAGGATGGTCTCATCTTGAGATCCTTATCTTGGTTATGGCTGCAAACACCCTTATTCCAAATAAAGTCACATTTTGAAGTTTTGGGTGGACATGTGTTTTGATGTGCCACTATGCAACACACTACCAAATGAAAGGAGGTGACTCATCACATGGTTTTAGAGATCAAGAGGAGTGAGAATGGCATCCCTGTGAAGGGGTGGTTTCTTGTGGGGCAAGAAAGCTTATGCAGGATAGGAGAGCATCTATGCTAGAGGTCACCCAGCATAAATGTCAGACCCCAAGTGGGGTGAGGAGGCGAGATGAGAGATTGGTTACATATGATAGACTGATCAAATAGGTAAGTAAGTATATTGAGGGTGAAGGGCCAAGATTCTGTCATAGAAGCAAATTACAAATATATAAAAGGAGAAAATTATGGAGTTGAAGGTACTGGTGTGAACTTATAATTTGTAATAAATAAAGATATATTAATACATGGAGATGTAAATATATGTGTGTATTATAATACCTAGCTCTGTTCACTGAAATAGACTGGCAACATATCCACCGCAATAGCAACTAGCACATTTAGCATCCATATCTTGGCTTCTAAATACCAGTCTTCACCAAAAAGAGAGAGAGTTTTTCTGGGGAAATGACCAGATTTCATAGAGGGAGTACATTGTATAGAGGGAGTACAATATCAAGCATTTTATACCAAAAAGTAAGGAAGTCCTTTAAAAAAACAATGAAGTCATGTCAAAAGGGCATAAAAATCATCTTGAAGAAGCTCCCATAAGCCAAATTGGGAATAATTTGACCATCAAAATAAATGATAGTAATGTATTACAGCTCAATAAAATACAAAACCATAAGTCCATCATTATCAAAGTGAGTAAATTGAAAATTTGGAATGAATGAGATATTTACATACTTTCAAATCTATCCCCCACAAAATATTTACTAATCACAAGAGGGAAAATAAATACATTTTGAATGGAGAAACATGGCAGATGCCACCTGAACTGAGTGATCAAAGTGAACATCGTCAGTGATAGCATAAATCAAGATTACTTGTCACCTACCTGATAGAATGCAATGAGAAACATCTGTGATATTCCTGTCAGATGCATCATCTAAATCTCATCATGCGAAAGCACAATAAAGCCAAATTGAGGCACATTCTACAGAATAACTGGATGGTAATTTTCAAAAGTCTCAGTTTTGAAAGTCAGGGGAAGACTAATGAACTAATTAAGGCATCTAGAGAGACATGATAACTAATTGCAATGTGTGTTTCTGAACTGGACCCTTATTTTGACAATCGAATGGGGTCTGAAAATTAGAGAGTAGTAACATCTCACCGTATCAATTGCTTAGTCAATACCCAGAGCAGAGTAAGCACTCAGTTTATGATGATTTTGACAACGATGATAATGACAATGATCACTGAAGGACCGCATGAAAAAATATATCTAGTATCTATCTACTTAATATCCTGGAATTCTAGAACAGGAATGTTCTGGATTCATGTGCAAAAAAACAACTGGTTCCCCAGGTCTAATCAAATTAAATTGAGAGGTAAATTTAAATTATATATATTTTTTATCCAACAGAGAAATAAAAAGCACTTTGCCAAATAGTTAAACACTTGAGAACCAGATAACTAAACTCTTCAGACCTAGGAATTCTAAAATTAAATTGTTTTCATGAAAGTCAAAATTCAGTCTTCTTCCAACAACCAAAGAAGAGGAATGAATATGAAAAGAGAGGCTGGTTCATTGAACTGTAGAACTGGAAGAGATAATGGTAAATGTGCCAAGATCCTTCGATAATGCCAGTTTGGAAGACTGAGCCCTAATTTTCCAAGGGAAAAATAAATCCCAGTGTCATAATTGCATTCCTGTGTAGATCTTTGCTTAGGTTTTCCAAAGTTCAGAGCTAAAAGTATATCATCCTTTGTATTTAAGGAAGTCTTATGGGTATCCTCACTTACTCATGGTGCAATAATATTCCTGCAGATTCTACATCTCCATCCATGGGCCACTGTTTCAGGAATCTCAGCCAGTGCAACACAACCTCAACCAACAAGAGTATGCAGAGAAAGGAGTCCCCTACCTGCCACAAAGCTGTTGTCTGAAAACTATCTCATATTGTCTCAAGTTGTCATTCGGTGTGAATTAGACCTTTTTAACATGTAATCTGCAACATGCTTCATTGTCTAATTTTCCACAGCCCCTCATATAAGAAACTGTATTATTGGTATAATCATCATGGTGAGGAAGTTGATATGTGGGGGAGAGATGACAGGAGCAGAGAGTAAGTCAGAGTTGGCTGCCTGACAGATAAAAAGGAAATGCAAAAAAAAAAAAAAAAAAAAAAAGACACAGAAGAGGACTTAGTTGACCACACAGAAAAGGAAAGTACAGGTAAGACAGCAGTAGACTAAGATTCGTAAGACTCAAGTTCTAGTCTTATTTATTAGCTATGGGAGGCCTTGAGAGAGTTCTAGAATTAAGTGATCTCTCTTTATAAAGTAGGAACAGTAATAACTTCCCTGGCTATCTCACAATGCTGTAGTAGTAAGAAATAATTTTATAATTAAAGACTATTTTAGGGCTGATTACCTTTTTGGGCAGTGGCTCATGCATGTAATTTCAACACTTTGGGAGGCCAAGGTGGGCGGATTGCTTGAGCCCAGGAATTCAAGACCAGGCTGGGCAACATAGACCTTGTCACTACAAAAGAAAAAAGATTAGCTAGGCATGGTGGCATATGCCTGTGGTCCCAGCTACTCAGGAAGCTGAGACAGGAGGATCGCCTGAGCCTGGGAGGTCAAGGCTACAGTGAGCCATGATCATACTACTGCACTCCAGCCTGGGAAACAGAGTGAGACTCTGTCTCAAATAAAGGAATATTTTACACTTCAAGGTTCTATACAAATGTAAAACATCATTCTATTACATATTTATAATGCTGATTATTCTTTAAATGACTTTAAAATGTTAATCTCTGCTAAGCCCACAGAGAAGTATATAACAAATTGGTGAAGTATTGGCATTAAAGATAGTCAAAATAAAACATAGAAATTATGGTAAATAATTTAACTGGTAAAATAATCTAAGTGGTAGTTGTCAGGTAAGTGGAAATTCAATCAGCTGATTGTTTAGGATTCTTGGTTGTAAGTGACAGAGACCTAACTAAAAGTATGTGAAGCACATAACTGAGAAGTCTGTGGTATGGCTTAGCAGTCAGAAATGCAAAAATATTGGGACCAGTTCATGTTTTATTTACATTATCTTTGTTCCCAGGCAGTCTCTGCATGTAAGTGACAAAGATGACTATCTGCAAATATATATACTTTTTTGAAGGGCTATCTCAAGCCGTTCTAGAGAAGCACTGAAAGCTTCTTATACTTCAAGATAGTTTGCTTTCCCTGATTTGTGATGAGTGGAACACTGAACAGTGATATAGAATAATATTCTGTAGTTAAGGGGTCGTTGTAGTATGGCCAATGGGTGGAATCCGGTCCTCAGCCTGATTTTGCAAATAATCTTATAGAAACACAGCAACACCCATTTATTACACCTTGTTTATGGCAGCTTTGGGGTTACAATGGCAGAATTGAGTAGTTGTGACAGAGATCACTAGGCTCACCACATCTGAGATATTTACTGACTGACCCTTTATAGAAAGTTTGCTGCTCTTAGAGGAATGTGCATTTCTAGTATCAGCAATACACTTCTTGAATTTGTTTTGTTTTCTCATCTTTACAATGATAGTTGCAGACTAGTTGATCCTTGTGACTTGTTTTTGAATGCCACTGTGTATTCTGTCTGTCAGGGCTCGCTGATTCTGTTTCTTATGGTGCTGAATGCACAATTTAATGCCCTGGAACTTCCTTCTGTCTTCTGCTAAACTTATGCTTCCTCAGATAGTTAAAATCCTGTTCTACCTTAGAAGTCTCCAGAGTTATTTTCCTAAATTAAGAAGAACTGGCTTTGAAGTTAGTCATTATGCCACACACAACGGTTGAAAAGAGCATCTCTTTTATGCACTGTGTGTATTTCGGCATCCACTCAGCTTCTTAGGTAGCAAAGGAAGAGTCTTTCACAGTGTATTTTATCCATATTTGGGTCAGAAACTCTTCTTTACCACGGAGGGTGATGCAAGAAAGATATGCGATGGTAACAGTAGGCAAGGGATGTAATAATCACAAAATTTGAGGCCAGGCCTGGTGACTCATGCCTGTGATCCCAGCACTCTGGGAGGCTGAAGTGGGTGGATCACCTGAGATCAGGAGTTCAAGATCAGCTTGGCCAATGTAGTGAAACCCCATCTCTACTAAAAAAATACAAAAAGTAGCTGGGTGTGGTGGTGCACATCTGTAATCCCAGCTACTCAGGAGGCTGAGGCAGGAGAATAGCTTGAACCAAGAAGGTGGAGGTTGCAGTGAACTGAGATTGTGCCACCACTGCATTCCAGTCTGGGCGACAGAGTGAGACTACGTCTCAAAAAAAAAAAAAAATCTAGAAAAAGATCTCCAAGATTCAATCCTCTAATTATTTCTTTTAAAAATGAGAAAAATGACTTCTGGTCAGCTTTTACCTTCTTTTTCAACTGTTTTGGCAATACTTTCATATTGGGCTCTTAAAGTCTCAAGTAATAGGTTTTAAAAACCTCAGATAATAAAAGTATAAAAATAAAACATATTAAAGACAAAACCCGAGAATCAGCTTCCTCTTCCTTCTTTACTCTTCCATGGGTGTTGGTTCTAATTTCTCCATCTAGTTAGGCAGTTCTTTGCTTTTTATTGCTTGTTTGTTGATGACATTTGCCATTTGTAGCAATAGTAATAGAATCATCTATATGTTTATGGCCTTGTTGAGTGTAGAAAAAGGATAGTGGCATTTTCTAATTGTGTAACCCTGTAACACCTTGACAGGGACTGTAGATCATATGCTAGACCTTTTGTGTTTGTTCATGGTGGGTAGATTGCTTTAATATACTTACCACATTATCCTAATTGCCAGCCTTTTGGGGAGGGCTATATATCCTTGCTAAGATGGTAGCATTTTTGTTTTAACATAGAGGTGACCCAAGGTAGACATAAGTGTTGTTCATTTTTGCCTAATACTAATAAAATTACCTAATTGTTGAAGCTTCAAGCTTGAATCTAGGCATTTTATGTCATTTCAAGTACACCCTAGCATTTTAAAGCATAAATATCCTACTATCCTCAACAACTGTAGAACAAAAATAAATATTTTAACAAGAAAAAAGCATGCCATGACAAGCTGTAACTTAATAAAGAAAGACAAGGAATGGTCTCTATAGACCAAGAGAAAATGGGGCCTCAGATATATTTATACCAAAGGAATGTTATGAATGTAAAAAACAGCTTGTCCCCCTTACCAAAAAAAACTCAAAAACCCTATATTTTGTTATCACAAGACTGTTTTAGTGAATAAAACAGTATGAATTGGTTTTACTTGTTTCCATTTAATACTTATGAACTTTATAATTATATTACCTGAGGGTTTTAACTTCAAGTACAATGTGATGACTATAATAGTTTTACACAAGGCAAATGGGAAAACAGAAGTAATTTCTTTTAAAAAGTATGAAATATCTAAACGGTATGACTCTTCAGTACATTAGCTTAGGTGAGCCAGACATGTAACTTCTCTTTCCATATTTAAGCCTAATGTTGCTTTTGTGCCTCTGAGGGCTTGGAGTTTCCATGCCACCCTCTCCACACCTGGATGTGTTCACCAACTCGGAAGTTCTTGGAACCCCATCATTTGAGGTTTTTATGGAGGCTCCATTAAGTAGGTATGACTGATTAAATCACTGGCCATTGGTGGTTGACTCAGTCTCCAGCCTCTCTTCCCCCTCTGGAGGTGAAGGGGTGGGAAGGTGAGGCTAAGTTCCAACCCTCCAATCACAGGGTTGGTTCCTCTGCAACCAGCCTTCATCTTGAAACAATTCAGGACCCACTGAGAGTCACCCCAGTAGCATATTCAGATGTGATTGAAATGGGGCTTATTATGAATAACAAAAGGTATTTCTCTCACTCCTATTACTCAGACAATTACAAGGGTTTTAGAAGCTCTTGTGCCAGGAACTGGGAACAAAGACGAAATACATATGTCTTCTTCTATTACAGTATCACAGGTGTGATACAGTACGTAAATGGAGTCTCAGAGAGTCCCCCAGAGTATTCCATGGATCCACAAAATGAAGAATAAATAGATGGTTCTTCCCATGATCGAAAGTGGCCTAAAAATACTTGAGAATGAGTCATAACTAAAAAGGCCCTATAGTAGAAAAGAATGCACAGAGGACCCAATGTAAAAGAAGGCATCCCAGTCTCAGCTAGTGTGGATGCATGCCAGTGCAGAAAGATGCTAGTGTGGCTACATGGTGCACTGAAGACCAAACTGCTGCATGGCCCCACATCCTTGATACCTTAGCTCTATATCATCCCCTAAAACTTAGGTGTCATGACATTCAGGATATGCTACCCCATAATTTTTTAAGCTAAAGGAATTTGAGAAAACAGAAACAGGAATGTAATTGTCCAATGGGTTCTTCCTGCCCTCTGCACAGACAAAACCAGTTCACTGAGACCATGGTATTGCAGTTAAGAAAGAGTTTAACAGGAGGCTGGCCACATGGAAGAATTACGGTTACTACAAATTAGTCTCCCTGAAGCCTCAGAGGTCAGGGTTTTTCATGGATAGTTCAGTGAGCAGGGGATTGTGGGGTAAGTGCTGCTGACTGGTTGGGGATACAATCATAGGGGTGTGGAAAATGGTCCTTGTGTGTAGAGGACTACGTGCTTGCAAACAGGGTGTTCCCCATAAGTCCTGCTGTCGCTAACGAAGCAGGGCATTCCTGATAAGTCCTGCTCTTGCAAACGAAGCAGGGCATTCCCAATAAGTCCTGCTCTTGCAAACGAAGCAGGGCGTTGGGGGCTTGTTTATGTGTAAACATCTTGAAAATCCAGAAAGTCAGGGAAAGGTCAGAAAAACAACAATGTGTCTTGTGTCTTGTGACTTGGCAACATTCCACAAACTGTACAAACTGTATAAAATAAAGCAGAGCGCGCCATTCGAGGCGGCCGCCATGTTTGTCTTGTCTTGTGTTGTCTTGTGTGTTCATTCCTTTGTTTAGGAAACACGCGGACCCCAACATTGTGTACTGAGTCACCTCTGGTGGGAAGCCACAGGACCCGTTGAGTCATGAGTCACGAGTCTGGCTTGGGTCAGTCTGAAAAACATCTCAAAAGACCAATCTTAGGTTCTAAAATAGGTGATATTATCTGTAGGATCAATTGGGAAAGTTATAAATTATACGACCTCTGACCCCATGACTTCTGAGCAGTAAGACATGATAGAAACTAAACCTACATTTTATCAGAACTTGGGCCTCTTCCATAATCCTAATCTTGTGTCCTTTCATTAAAAGGCTGTTTGGTAACTGCCCTCAAGCAAGGAGGGGGTCAGTTTTAGGGAGGTGCTATTATTATCCTTGCTTCAAAGTTAAGCTATAAACTAAATTCCTCCCGTAATTAGCTTGGCCTACACCCAGAAATGAGCAAAGAGCCAGCCTGTGACGTTAGAAGCAAGATGGAGTTAGTCATGTTAGATTTCTCTTACTGTCATAATCTTTACAAGGGAGGTTCCAAGAAGGTCATTCTACCTTTCCCCTCACCCTTCTCATGTGACACAGGTCATAAAGCCTAGGAAGGATTTTCTGACCTTTCCCTGAAGCAGGTCTTAAGACCCTCATTAGGGAGGTACCATTTCTAAACCAAGAGAAAAGGCACATCCTTATGTCTGACACAGAGAAGAATCTGAACACACAAGCCTTGCTAAGTTCCCCTCCGTTTATTTTCATTAGATCATGCCCCTTTGTTCAATCCTGTTTCTCCACAACTATTAATTTCTTCATCAAGCCTAGCATAAAAAATACAGGTTTCACAGTTTCTTTGGGTCTTCATTTCCTTAAGAAGTCTCCTGTACCATGTAAAACTTAAATAAGTTTCTCTGTTTTTCTCTTGTTGATTCTGTCTTTTGTTTTATGGGCCTCAGACATGAACCTGGTGATGAGTGTGGAGAAGATATTTCTTTTCCTCTACAGATGCAAAAGGGAAGAGGGAGCAATCCCTAAACTGAAGTTATGATCCAGGGATCAGAGGCTCAAAAGCAAAATTAGGTTTAAGTGTAGAAAAATATGTTCCTCTTTCATTTTAGATCTCTAAAATGCCCAAATCTACCCAGCTGTTTCTCAGAAGTCTGTTTCCCGTCCACCCTCTGCTCCTCTGTGTAGTGAAACTGTCTCGTTTGGGAGTAAAATGGCCTGGCTTTCCTTATTGAATATACTCTCAAGACTATTGCCTATTACTTTTTTCCATTCCTTCTTGAGAAGTACGCTTTTTAAAACAAGAATTGACTCCATTTATCTTTTTCTTTTAGCCTTCTTCTGGGGTATGCCTTCTCTAAAGCAATGAATAAAAAATGCTTCAGCTGAATAAATGGGGCAGGGATCAAGGAATACAAGCTAATATTTCACAATATTATCCTGCCATAAATAAAAGTATGGTTTAAATGACAGTGGTGGAGTTAGGAGTTACAGGTCATTGAAACACCACCTTATTCACTGCTACCAGCCCCTTGGCTTTCTACACGGCAGCAGAGAAGCAACACATAGATAGAATTATGAGCCAACATTGTGACTAGAGAGGGGTTGAAAATCTCATTTGTTGTCTTCCTGTTGAAATTAGACCCAATTCTTTGGCGAAAGTGCTTACTCTTTTTTTTGTTGTTGTTGAGACGGAGTCTTGCTCTGTTGCCCAGGTTGGAGTGCAGTGGCACAATCTAGGCTCACTGCAAGCTCTGCCTCCCAGGTTCACGCCATTCTACTGCCTCAGCCTCCTGAGTAGCTGGGACTACAGGCGCCCACCACCACACCCAGCTAATTTTTTGTATTTTTTTTTAAATAGAGATGGGGTTTCACTCTGTTAGCCAGGATGGTCTCGATCTTCTGAACTCGTGATCTGCCCGCCTCGACCTCCCAAAGTGCTGGGATTACAAGCGTGAGCCACCGCGCCCAGCCCTACTTACTCATTTTTGAGGTCCATAATAAATTGTAAATATGAGGCCTTTGTTGTATGAGTTTAGTATGAGCTGATTGGTGGGCCACAGTGGAACGGCAGAGGGAAATAGATGTTAACTAACAAGTAGAAGTCCCCTTCAAGTTCTGACCCTGTCACTAATGAAGTCTTTATTTCCATATTTAGTAATTGCCTTTTTTTCTTTTTCTTTTTCTTCTTTCTTTTTTTTTTTTTTTTTGAGACAGAGTCTTGCTCTGTCGCCAGGCCAAAATACAGTGGCACAGTCTGGGCTCACTGCAACCTCTGCCTCCCAGGTTCAAGCAGTTCCCCTGCCTCCCAAGTAACTGGGACTACAGGTGCGTGCTGCCACACCCAGCTAATTTTTGTATTTTTAGTAGAGACGGGGTTTCACAATGTTAGCCAGGATGGTCTCGATCTCCTGGCCTCATGATCTGCCCACCTCAGCCTCCCAAAGTGCTGGGATTGCAGACGTGAGCCACCATGCCCTGCCAATTGCCTTCTTTATATCTCATTTAAACAATTTATAACAAAGAAGTGGGTTGATTTTCAAGACCTAGTTCAGTGTTAGTTTGAATCAGATGCAAAAATCTGGCAAGTCTGGGGTCTAAGAAAAGATAAAGATCTGAATGCTGAAAATCTAGAGAATTCAGGTTACTAGGGGATGACTTAAGGTCACTAGAACCCAAATGCAGGGAAGAGTTCGGTGCTTTTTGGCAAATAAACATTCCTGACTTAGCATTTTTCTTAAACCTGAACAAGTCCATTTTTTTGTTTTGTTTTGTTTTGTTTTTTTAACCTCAGCCAGGCCTGCGTGTTTATTCATCACATATTCTAAGCTCATATACAACTGTGACCTGATCCAGCCTTCAAGGAGCTCACTCTTGATTTTAGGAATCTTTCTACCACTTCGATTTCATCTTACTCCTGAAAGAGTCAGCCAGAACTGTTTAATTCAGTCTATATTTCTGATACAAAACTCTACCCAGCAACCACTGTGGTTTTGTTGCTTTAGGTACGTGTTAGAAAGCACCCACATCAATTTATAGAAAATCCTTAACTGAATCTCTAGTCCCAAAGGAGTCATATTTTATTATATGGTGCTTTTTATTTAAAGAGATCGGTTTAGTAGAAATTACTCAGGCATTTGAAGTGATAGCTTTAAAATGTGGGACTGGGGAGAATAAGAACACTTGACCTCTCTCCATAAAATTGAATTGTTCTTTAGGTTTAAAGTTTTGACAGACAAAGAGAAAATGAGAGCAAGTGAGGGTGAAAATACATCCTTATTTGGTAATGAGTACCCATTAAGAGGACAGTATATTACATTTCATCTTCCTACTTCACATTCCTGTTTTAAGGATTTGTGAGCAAAGTGCTGTGAGACCTCTAGAGTTAAGAGGCTGGAGATAGGTAGTTTTGATGGTATTTTAAGGGGTGCTCCATAATGTGTAGCGTCTGAGTGGTGAAGCTTAATCAGCTTCAATTAAATCCAAAACATACTGAACAGCTCCTATGTGTCTGGCATTGAGCTGTGTGCCAAAGCGGTGGAAAGATGTAAGAGCCACTGAGGCTTAGAGATGAAAAGGATCTTGGAGCCATTGGTTTCCTGCCTGCTGGAGTTTTACCATCAAGGACCCTTTCATTATTTTCCTTCTCCCATCCATGCATTTTATTAAAATTTTTGGTTTACTAAACCAAATGCACTAATGGGATGTTATTTTCATATCAAAGAGTATAATTCTGCCAATCAAGGCTTCTGATCAGCATTATATAATTAGGTTTCATACTGAATGCACAATTTCTAGTCAAAAGCAAAGACATTTGATGATATGTCTGCTGTGTTGCCATTTGCTTTGTGAGAGGTAAAGGTAGCGTGGTTTCTGTTCACTCTGTAGCACAGAATACATCATTCACAAGTCATAGGTGTGTTCTTTTAGGCATCTGATTACTGTCAGCCTCTCATTTCACACAGGTGATGTGATAAGGTGAAAAGATTACTATATTTAGACTCAAAAGTCCTGAGTTTGAGTCCTGGTTCCACTATCTAGTCCATGAGCCTCAGTTTTCTCACCCGTTAAATGGAAATGATGATTATCCCAACTGCATTTCCGGGTTGTTTTGAATGATAAATGATATGGTGTATATGTCAGCTTTTTGCAAACCAGAAAAAGCTATTCTATGGTAAACACATGCAATGGGCTGAATCGTGTCTCCCAAAATTTGTATGTTGACGTCCTCACCCCCAGGGCCTCAGAATATGACTGTATTTGGATCTAGGGTCTTCAAGAGATAACTAAGTTAGAACGAGGTCATTTGGGTGGATCCTAATCCAACTGACTGATATCCTTCTAAGAAGAGGAAATATGGATACGGAAATACACAGAAGACAGGGAGAAGATGGCCATCTACAAGCTAAGGAGAGAGGTCTCAGAAGAAACAAACCTGCCACCCCTTGAATTTGGACTTCTAGTCATCAGAACTGTGGGAAAATAAATTCGTTGTTTAAGCCAGGAGTCCTCAATCCCCGGGCCATGTACCAGTTGGTGGCCTGTTAAGGACTGAGCTGCACAGCAGGAGGTGAGTGTGGGCGAGTGAGCATCACTGCCTGAGCTCCACCTCCCATCAGATCAGCAGTGGTATTAGATTCTCATAGGAGCACAAACCCTATTGTGAACTGCGCATGTGAGGGATCTAGGTTGCGCGCTCCTTACGAGAATCTAACTAATGCCTGCTGATCTGAGATCGAACAGTTTTCAGCCCAAACCATCCCCTCCACCACCATGGTCTGTGGAAAAATTGTCTTCCACGAAACTGGTCCCTGGTGCCGAAAAGGTTAGGGACCACTGGTTGAAGCCACCCAGCCTGTGGCACTTTGTTATGGCAGCCCTGGCAAAGGAGTACAACACATTTTAGACTATGATTTTACACGTGCAGTGTGTTGAGAGCCAAAGAACCCAAATGATTCGTGGTATCTGCCCTTGAAGAGTTTTCAATCTTTTTGGGCACGACGAAACATACACATGGGAAATAAAATAGCATATAACCAAGTGCCTAAATAAGTAATAAATACAGTTGACTCCATAAACATTTAGGAACCTTCTATCCCACGTTTCCACATTCCATACCAGTGGCTTTTGCCACTAAATTTCTTCACCCAATATTTGACTGATGTTTTCATCTTTTAGTATCAGACTCAAGCGTTAATCTAGAAAGAGGGGGTGGAGGGATAAATGCTATACTTTGGAACCAGTCCAGATATTTTAAGTATGTTTTTAAAAAGTTTAATCCTCACAACATAAAAGTTATTAGTTCTATTTTTCAGGTGGGAAGAGTTAAGGTCAAAGAGACGAAAGCTAGTTAGTGGAGGGACTGGCATTCCAAGCCAAGCCCATTCTGGTTAAACTAAATCCTGTGTTCTTTCCACTAGAGAACTGCTTTTTGTCTTAATTACAGTTCTGTGACAAGGATGTATAGTCAAGGAATACATACAATAGAAGAAGCAGATTCATAAACTTGAGGTTTGTGAATCTGAACTAGTTTCGATCGACTTTCACATCAGCAGCTCCTATTCTGGGGAGAGAGAATGGAGGATGGGAGTGATCTTGATAAACCTTAATGCGCAGCTTTGTGGAGAAATTGGATTCACACCCAAGCTTGTGGAGTGTGGGCGAGGCTGGCCTGTCACAATATCAGGACAGCCTCTCTTAATAACACTGCAGAAGGAATCAAGGGGCCTATGGTTTACGGTCAGTGTGCCTCTTGTGCCAACTTTGGCACTACAATGTCTTCAATCACATTATCTTCCAAACCGGCTCTTCATCCTATGTCCTTATTTCTGCTAATGGTATGCACTTCTCTTATTCATGCACTCTGGAAACCTTGGTGGTATTAAAACCTGTCTCTTCTTTCCCCCTTGCTCTTCCACATTCCATTTCCTTTCAGCAGAATTACCAAGCCTTGATCATTTTTCATTTTTGGTGCTGTTTCAGAGTTGCTATAAACTTTGCCTGGGTCCTCTATCACCTTACCCTGCCATTTGTTGTTCTGCCTGGTAAAGGGTTGAGCAGCTTTATCCATATGAATGATCTTATTTAAGCTATTCTGTACACTGTCTGCTACTTAAACAGGCCCTGTGCTTCCACATCTGCTCTCTATCTGCCTATCTGACTCAAACAAACTTCAATTGTCTATCTCAGACATCACCTCCTCCATGAAGCCCTCTTACGTTATCTAAAGTAATCTCTCTTCTGGGCTTTCATAGCATTACTGCTTGTAACTCTCTCAAAGAATGAATTTTGTGCTGTTCTTTAATGAGTACAAATTGAGCGATAAATTTGAAAAACTTGTGTCTGTGTTTGATAAATATGAAAATCTCATCATTTTCAATATTTCTTAGAATTTCAAAATGTACTAAACACTATTATTAAAAATCAATCATGGCAATTTTAACATTGACTATTGTTTTTTGAAATATGCATGCTCCTCTCTCAAGACTGGTATACTTTCTCACTCTACTCCCTTTACAAATGCCCTGATCGAACTTTGCTGATGAAATTATCTTTTCTTAGTTTCTTAGACTTTGAATGGTGGAGACCTGTGCCTGCTACTTCTCTCATCTCCTGATACCTAATGCATAGTGTTCAGTAAGTATTTATTTGGTGATAATAGTATCAGAAACTAGATAAGCTAGTTTGGAAGATCTAGCTTCCAAACTAGATCCAACACCTTCCAAAATCTCTGTTAACCAGGTACTGAAATATGGTCAACCAGATGAGCTGAAATGTCAAGAACTTACAGACACATATGGTTTCATGGTTGTGAAACTAGAAGATGTGGCATATTTTACACAATGGAGGGAAGAGCAAAGGTTATGCATGTGTGGAGGCAGAGCCCCTAGGCAGGTTTCCCTCTTTTCCTTCCTGTGCACCGATTTTTATTTTGGTGAACTGAAACAGGGGTCTAACAAACTGGCATCTCATTTGTCTTTATAAACATAACGGCCAGATTGGCTTTGCAATCGGGGGCTCCGTAGGGTGTCCACCTCCTCAGTTTGGGCAGCAGCATTACATCTGAATCTTAGCAGAATGCAAATGGAAAACAATGGCTCAACACATTGGTTTCTTTGTCACCATCCACGTGAGGGATCTCTATGGTAAAAAAACAGACTCCAATGTTCAAGGTCCTGGGGCTGGAATCAAATCCATCATTCATTTATTTCGGTATTTTAAGGCTAAATACATAGGGAAGTAAATGAAATGTGAGAAAGCTATGCATTTGCAGTGTCATCTTGAAAGTGAGTATCTTCAGACACATAAAGTAGATGAGTGGTTAACTTGGGCTGGGAGAGGGAGTGAGGAGAGGGAGTGAGGAGGAGGGAGTGATGAGAGGGAGTGAGAAGAGGGAGTGAGACTGTACATGGCACAAGGTTTCTATTTAGTGTGATTGAAATGTTCTGTAATTTGATGATGATTGTATAGTTCTGTAAATAAACTAAAATGTATTGAATTGTATAATTAAAACATGCAGATTTTATATTTAATATACTTTGATAGAAGTGTTTTAAAAAATGAATATCTCGTAGGGTAGAATGAAATGAATAAGAGAAACAGTGAGGCATCCAGGGGTCTTTCTGCACAGTGGGTCTGTCGTTAGGCAGGTACGTTGCCACAGCCAGTTCTAATGCCCACACTCATAGGCTGATGCCTAGGACAGTTGCTCAGATATCGCCTCTGACAGGCAAGTGTTCCATCCGTAACAGCAGGCATTGGAAGATGATGCCATTCCCTGCTGTTAGTATGATTATATTGACTTAGGTTTTTAATTTTCTTTCTTGCTGTGTTTTTTTTCACCTTCTTAGCCACTAAAGCATGAACATCTGTGTTTTTCAGCTGCCTTTTCAGAAGGCAATAAAAAGGGTTTGTTTGATTTCTCTCTTCTGGATCTTCTGGATTATCAATGCTCCTCACTGGCTTAACCAAACACAAACGTTAAACAACTTGGAAAGGATCATAAAATAAAAGATTGCAGTGTGTCTGCTGTGGACTGAACCGTATCCTCCCTCAACCCCCAAATCCATACGTTGAAACCCTAACCGCCAGTGTGATTGTATCTGGAGACAGGGTCTTCAGGAGGTAATTAAACTCAAATGAGTTCTTAAGGGTGAGGCCCTAATCCAATAGGACTGTGACCTTATAAGGAGAAGAAGAGAGATTACCCCCTCCCACCACCGCTGTAGGAGGACACAGCAAGAAGGCAGGGAGCCCTAACCAGGAACCTAGCACAGCTGTACATTGATCTTGGACTTGCCAACTTCCAGAACTTTGAAATAGAAATTGTTGTGTAAGACACCCAGTCTGTGGTATTTTATGATGGCAGCCCAAGGGAACACAGTGTCCTTCCAGAAAAAGAACTATGTCCCTAAGTTGAGGGTATTCACTTCTCCATAATAATAGATGCCCTGAAACATTCATGCCAGTTTGCTCGTGTTGCAGAAGTAAGGACGGGATTGTTTTCTTTGTGTTTTGTAGTGCCTCCCCAGCTAACCTCCCTTAGGCTCTTCTCATTCATATAATCTCAACCCAGACTGGGTAGAGTCATCCTTGTCTCTGTGTGTGTCATCCAAGTTATCTTTTCTCTCTACCTCAGTCAGTCATTAGATGCGATTTGATTTTACTTCCTATATGATTCTTGTATCTGTTCTCTCATCTCATTTTTTATTCCCCATGCTTTTGTTCATTTCAACATCATCTCTCATATGAGTTATTATAATTACTTCTAAAATCTACTTGGGTAATACCTTTGCCTGTCAATAACTTCCGGTTACCTACAGAAATACAAGCTAATTCCAATGTCTGTCATGCTCTGTGTTAGTCCATTTTCACACTGCTGTAAAGAACTGCCCGAGACTGGGTAATTTATAAAGAAAAAAGGTTTCATGGACTCACAGTTTTGCTTGGCTGGGGAGGCCTCAGGAAACTTGCAATCGTGGTGGAAGGGGCAGCAGGCACGTCTCACATGGCAGCAGGTGAGAGAGAGGGGGTGTGTGGAGGTACCACCACTTATAAAACCATCAGATCTCATGAGAACTCACTATCACAAGAACAGCATGGGGGAAATCGCCCCCATGATCCAATCACCTCTCACCCAGTCCCTTCTCTGACATGTGGGGATTACAATTCAGATTACAATTCTAGATGAGATTGGGGTGGGGACACAGCCAAATCACATCACGTTCCAATCCCTTGCTATGCCTTCAGACCTAATTCTACTCATTGCCCTTATATTAATCTCCATTACTGCTATACTTCTTGCAGGATATGAGCACAGCATATGGCTTCATTCCTATGTGTCTTTGATAGGTCTTTTTTCTTCCTGAAATGTCTTCACTCCTGTATATCCTCATTCATTTTTCTGCACAGCTTAAATAGTATTTATGGCCAGGGTGGATTTATATTTTCAACTGGGATACTTTTGAGAGTAAAAGTAAGCACTTGTTAATTATTGCTCCAGAACCACAGATGTAAACTGACATTATGTTAGGTAAATAGTAAGAAATGGTTATCCTATTTGCAGCTAAAAGTTTATACTCTGCCTACCCTAGGAATCTATAACATGATCAGTAACACATCATAACTCCCCTTTTGTTTCGACATGGTCATGGTCATTTGCAAATAGCAGCTGAGAGGCTGACACGCTGTGCAGAACTCTAGCAGATTTACAGGGCTGAGGAGATTAAAATTAAATTTCTGGTACCTCCAATATAAAGGGACCTGAAAAGACCCCAGGTTTTTGTCTGGAGCCTCAAAAAAGTTGCACAATAGAAAGAGAAGTGAAAAGAAACTAGAAGAGCATCTATAACAACCCCAGATTCAAACAGCAAAATACCTGATCAAACAAAAGTGATTTGCTTTAACTTAATTGAATATCTGAAGCAAAATTAAACCCAAATCTCAGAAAATGTCATCTAGAGCCTCAAATTATCTCTCCAGTTTTTTTTATTACAATGCCTTGCATGTAATAAAAAATAATTAGGCACACCAGAGAACTAGATAAATTGAACAAAAATGAGGAGAAATAATAAAAATATAATAAAAGTAATCCCACAAGTCATCCAGATATTGCAGTTATCAGATGTGGACTGATTAACATGTTTAAGAAATTTTGTGCTAAAATAAAGGATAGTAGCAGACAACTGAAAAAAAAAAAACTGAAATCAAGATCAGAATATCTGGGTTTAAGAGCCAATTAGACATAGTTTAACAGAGGACTGGAATTGTAGGTTTGTTTCTATTCCTTTTCTCTGAAAGTTAGAAAAAAAAAAAACAAACTGGAAAATGATACAAATTTGTAAAAGAAGAAATATATGAAAAACAGTGAATTGGTCTAATATATGTGTAAGTAAAATTTTAGAAGCAGAGAAAGGAAATGGTACAAAAACAATGTTAGAAAAGATGTTTAAGAATTAGCAAAAACTGATGAAACACTTCTAACCACAAATTCAAAAAGCCTTACAAGCCCAATGTAGAAAAAACAGAAAACCAACATAAGGCACACCATAATACAATACACAAAACAAAGGACAAAGATAAAACCTTAGAAGTATTCAGAGAGGACTTCTTGTTTCAGCCATAAATGAGTACCTCGTGTAACATTAACACTTTTGCCAAACACAATGAAAAGCTAGACAAATTTTTAAAAAAGGTCGAAGCCATTAGAGTATAGCTAATGCAGGAAGGATGTAAGGTGGCACAGTCACCGATGGAATGGTAGCACATTAAGATGAGCTTCACAGTCACACTGACTTTTTCCTTAAGGGCTTTTTTTCAGATCATGGCATTGGGGGAATAGTGTCTGAGCAGAAAACAATAGTATCATTGACTTAAGAAGACAGAGGTTGTAACTTGGGGCTGCCAAAGTTGCTAGGACATGAAGGCCAATATCTAGAGAGGACAAACTGTAATAAAATGAGGTCAAATGTTGCTATATCTATGTTGCACATGTACAAAATAAAATGAAAAAATCACGCTGAAAGCAGCAAAGATTTGAGTAGTTGTGACTGTTAGAGAGATAAATATTGGAGTTTCGAGATGGCTAAGGTGGATGGACCCTGGGAACTACCTCGGACTTTTGTCTGAGAATTGGGAAATGCCACATCTTAGGAGAAAGGTCTGTACCAAAGGGTAAGGGGAAAACCTACCTATAAACATAGAACAAACCTATCACAGGATCAGGGTGATGTGCCTATACTCTGTCTGCCAGAGAAAAATTTTTTCTTTTCAGATGAAGGGGTCATTATCCAGAGCCTCAACACTTTTTATTCATAGGTCTATTACCAAAAATTTTTAAATTGAGGCATGCTATGTAATACGACCAAGGCAAGGCGTGGTGGCCCACAACTGTAATCCCAGAACTTTGGGAGGCTGAGACGGGCAGATCACTTGAGCTAAGGAGTTTGAGACCAGCCTGGCCAACATGGTGAAGTCCCATCTCTACTAAGAATATAAAAATTAGCCAGTGTGGTGGTGTGCACCTGTAATCCCAGCTACTTGGGAGGTTGAGGCAGGAGAATCGCTTGAACCCAGAGGTGGAGGTTGCAGTGAGCCAAGATCACGCCACTGCACTCTAGCCTGGGTGACAGAGCAAGACTCCATCTCAAGAAAAGAAAAGAAAGAAAAGAAAAAGAAAAGAAAAAAGAAACTGCCCCTAATGTGATTAAGATACTGAAGTCATCAGAGTCTTCAAAATAATTTTGAATAGTATATTCGAGAAAATAACACGAAAAAGGGATATTTTCAGCAGATGTGAAATCTGTAAGAAGGAATCAAATCAAATTTTGGAACTGAAACATACATTATCTGAAATTAACAACTTAGTAGATTGTTTCTATGATCATGCAAAGGAAAACAGAGGATTAATGAACAGGAAGACAAGTCAATATAAAACGACCATATTGAAGCACTGAGAGGAGATACGGAAAATTAATCTAAACACTCATATGAAACAAAAATAATATTTAAATAGATACTGACCAAGAGTTTTCAAACTTATCAAAAGTGTTCAAGATACTCCATGAATTCCAAGCAAGAGTATTGACACCTAGGAGAAACTATGTCTAGGCACTTCGTAGTCAAATTGATTGTTTTTAAAAGTCAAAGAGGAAATTTAAAAACTACTGGAATAAAAAGTCACATTAAAGGAAGCAACAGTGATACTGATGAATCACTTTTCCACATAAATGAAGTGAGTCTCATCATTGTAGAATAAAATCTTTGAATTATGGAAAGAAATTATGTGGCAAACCATAATTCAATATCCAGGAAAAATATACTTCAAATGTGAAGGCAAAATATAAACACATTCAGACAAAAGGTGAGAATTTTTCACCATCACAAATTCTATATTCTTCATATAGTAGGATATTGATCTGGAGGAAGCACAGAGATGCAGAAAGGAAAGCATAAAAATATGAATTAAGAAAACAATTGATTAATCCAAAATAAGGCCAGAAAGTTAAATAATGGAACACGCAATAAATAAATAAAAACGAATGGCAAAAAGGTATATTTATCCAAATGTATTAGTAATTAAATATGAATGGATTAAATGCTCCAATGAGAAGACAAAGATTGACAGATTAGAATAAAACAATCAAAACTGGATATGCTGTTCACAAGGAAAAGATAATTTCCTTTTGTTTATTAAGGCCAATGAAAACTACTTTTAGTCTGATTTTATTTTTAAAAGTTTTGATGCTCTCTGAAAAAAATTAATCATTCAATATATTTAAATATCTGACAATGTTGCAAATATCCAGTTCTTATATATTCAATCTAACATATGGCTAAAGTAAAATCTGTTTAAATCAGGAATTCTTAATATATTGTTAAAACTAATTAACAGATGCTATAGTGCTCATGGTGCCACTACATTGCTGGTCTGGAACTCCTGGTCTGAAGCAATCCTCCCGCCTCCACTTCCCAAAGTGCTGGGATTATAGGCATGAGCCACTGCATTCAACCTCTTAAGGACTTTTTGACCCGGCTTCAGTTTCTGCTCCACTGTTGGTACAATCCTGCTTTTTAAAACACTTTGGATCACATTGGTGCTGCATCAAAGCCTTCAGCCAACCTGGGAAGTGACCAGGACTCTGCAAACTCCTTATGTAAATACCAGATATGTTTTATGGGCAGGGCACCTGGCGTCTCCATTTACCTCCAAATTTGTTGATACCAGATTGCATTTTTCTGTCATTTCAGGGCACCAAGGAAGAGAACCAATGGCAGAAGTCACACGTGCAAGCAAGATGGGAGTCTGGAGAGCCTCAGGCTAAATCACCAGTGCTCAGCCCTCTTCTCTTTGTAAGGGCAACTGGGTCGTATCTGCCAGCTTAGAGCTGCTCTGTCCACAGCCGTAAAATTTAACACCTAGAAAAATCAATGCACTTAGCAAACTCTCTCAGCTGGTGATGAAACCTGTCACTAGCCAAGGGACTCGGCCCAAGGGAGCTGAACACTTGCCCCTGTACCCTGACAATGGGTAAGAAACAAGCACCACTGTGGATGCAGCCCCAGAAGCCTAGTGTCAAGGGGGCACGAGGCCCTGCTTCAGGCTGGGGGCCTGGGGAGGGGCTGATACCTCTCCACCTCCTGCAGCTCCTGTTCCTCCGGCTCCTGGTGAAAATTCAGGTCTGACACCCACCAGGTCTCGAACCCATAGCAAGCCACAAGGCTTCACATTCTGAGATGCAGCTAGAAGAAGCTGGTATAATATAGGCCGTGCACTACCTAACTACATTTCCTCAACATGGGACTGCATATATGACAATGGTCTGTCCCGTGAGATTATAATACAGCTGAAAAATTTCTATCACCTAGTGATATCATAGCCATAGTAATGTTAAGGCCCAAGGTATTACATGTCTGTGGTAATGCCGGTGTGAACAAACTTGCCACACCACCAGTCATATGAGTAGAGCACAAACGATTATATAATACATAGTCCTTGATCGTAATACACAATTATATTACTGGTTTATGTATTTACTACAGTATACTTTTAATCATTATTTTAGAGTGTACTCCTTCTGCATATATGTGTCAACTGTGAAACAGCCTCAGGCAGGTCCTTCAGGAGGTATTCCAGAGGGAGGCAATGTAATCACAGATGACAGCTCTATGTGTGTTACTGCCCCTGAAGACCTTCTGCTGGGACAAGATGTGGAGGTAGAAGACAGTGATGTTGATGATCATGACCCTGTGTAAGCCTAGGCAAATGCATATGTGTGCTCTAGTCTTAATTTTTGCCAAAAAGTTTAAAAAGTAAAATAGGAAATAGCTTATGGAATAAGGATATAAACCATTTTTGTACAGCTGTACATATGTTTGTGTTTTCAGCTGTGTTATTACATAAAGGTCAAACTTTAAAAATAAACAAGTTTATAAAGTAAAAAGATTCCAGTAAAGTACAGTAAGGCTAATTTATGGTTGAAGAAAAACATCTTAAAAATAAATTTAGTATAGTCTGAGTGTCCAGTGTTTCTGAAGTCTACAGTAGTGTAATGTCCTAGGCCTTCCCATTCACTTACTACTCACTGACTGACTCACCCAGAGCAAATTCCTGCCCTGCAAACTCCATGCATGGCAAGTGCCCTATACAGGTGTACCATTTTAACCTTTTATATCATATTTTTATTGTACTTTAAACATATCTACGTTTATATGTTTAGATACACAGGTGTTTACCATTGTGCTACAATTGCCTACGATATTCAGTACAGTAACACGCTGTACAGGTTTCTAGGAGTGATAGCCCATACCATACGGACTAGGTGTGGTAGGTTGTACCATCTAGGTTTAAGTAAGCATACTCTATCATGTTCCCACAACAACAGAATCGCTTAATGAAGCATTTCTCAGAACATATCCCCATGGTTAAGCAACCAATGACTGTATTTTCTGTCTACCTTTCACCTCCATAATATGTACATTTTTCTACATTTCTCATGGTAGAGGGAAAGAGCAACAGGACTTCCAGGAAAAAAACTAATGTGTCTTCAGGCTTCTGCTTGTATGTGGCTCATGTTATATCTGAGCGTATACTATTGGACAAAGTGAGTCACGTAGCCAAGGCTTACAATGGGATGGGGAAGCACACTTCATTTTCTTGAAGGCGCTCTAAGTCACATGGCATCGATGGGGTCATATTGTTCTTTTATAGTGAAGAGGGGAGTAAATAATAGAGGACAATAATACAGTCCAGCAAAGATACTAAGACCACTTATATCCAAAAAGCAAGATCAGTTTGGTGGAATGACTTGCTAATGCACTGAGATGCCCATATGCCCATATTCCCTGCCAAACAGTCTAAATGGAAAACTAGAATCCTAATTAAAGTGAGAAAAGGCATGTCACAAAGCTTCCTTTATTGTAGAGCAGTTGAGTTGTGCTGTTCATTACTACATTTTTTAAATTAGCATGGTGTTAGTTGTATATATGCTTTCTATTTATTAAGCACTTACTATGTGCCAAGCATAGTAGTAAACCTTTTTCTGACCTTATTTAAACCTAACAACAGTCTCAAGGTGGAACTGTGTCTCTTCCCATTTACAGGTGAAAATGTTAAAGGACAGAATAACTAAGCAACTTGCCCAAAGTCACAGGTCCCTGCTCTTATCTGCTATATTTTCTCTCTTTTTCTTTTTCATGTAATACAGAAAGTCCATGATCATCACGATGCACCTCTGTGTGGATATCACAGGAATGGCAACTTACGACCTTATGAAGTAGTTTATCCTAATTTAGGGTAGCTCAAATTACTAGAACAAATATTTAACGGGCCTTTAATCTGCTGCCCCTAAAAGTTTTTCCAGTTCGTTCTAGTTTTATCTTACGGAGCTAAATGTATAGAAAATAATCCAAATAATCTTCCTTCAAGTAGAAGAAATCATCTTCTAGATTTTATCTTTCCCAATCTAAAAATACATTGTTGTTTCAGCAATTCCATGAATAACATGGATTGTGGATTTTTATCATTGTGGTTACTTTTCTCTTGGACTGCCAGACATTTTAGTGTGGAACAAGAGCTGTCTGCAATAAAACATAAGGAATGTTTATGCTAAATGTTTTAGCATCGACAACTTCTATTCAACTGATATATCTCACAACACAAAAGAGTACTTGCTGTTTCAGGAAATTTGGTTCCTTTCTCCTTCTCTGATCTGAATCGTTACATTGATAAATTTGACATATTCTGCCGAACAACAAATTCTGGCATCTTCACTCAGGAATCAGTGTCTGTCTCTAATACTTCTTTCTGTGAAATCCTGACCTGAAGTCTCCTCTATCATCCCAAATATTTAAAAAAGATTAAAGGTGAGGCACGGGTTTCTCTGGCCTGCTTTGGTAAATTTATGTGCTCACATAACTCATTAATTGTTTAGGTTTAATTCAAGACAAATACCTGCACGTTTATATTTGACACTAGTATTTGCCAAATCCCAAAACTGATCTGAACCCTAAACAAACCATCTTCTTGGCATCTCCTCCAAATAACACACATAGCAAATATATTGACATCAGTTGTACTTTAAAATGTCAACTCTGCTTTTCCTTTTCTCATGATGCTAATAAAAGATTTTGTTTAAAAACCCTAAAATTGGGAATGAATGCCAAATTCCTCTCTTACCATTCAGTAGATCTTTTCCTATTTTAGGTGTGGACTATGGATTATTTCATTTGATGTTCTTGCTGTTTACACAGTTACAATATGTGAAAATACAAAATTTAGGCAGTTTCCATTATGCTACGGGAAAGTAAAACTTTATTTTTTAAGAGAATCTGTAAGTATGTACATTATCAGAGTTGCCACAACCAGAATTATCTTTACTGTTAATTAATTAATCAAAAATATGGTGGACATTATTGACAATAAGCCCTGAAGCAACAATTTTGGAATGACCTAAAAGAATTGCTAGACGTGTCATTCAAAGTTCAATAGAAATGCCTTATAGGGAATTTTGTTTTGGACTAACATGTCATGATGGAGTTGAACAAGCAGTAGATTAACATTGGAACACCAATCATAAATTACAGTGTTGTGTGATATTAATAGAGTGATTGTAATTAAGGAACTAGTCCTCTTTTGATCTTATTTGCCTCATCTGTAAAATTATCTACTCTTACTATCACCATCACTAATGATAAAAACATATAAAATATTGCTACTTGTGCTAGGCAGAATCATGGCCTCAAAGATGTCTGTGACTTAGTCTCCAGAACCTGTAACTGTGTTAGCTAATGTGGTAAATGGGACTTTTCAGATGTGATTAAATTAAAAATACTGACATGGGGAGATTATCTCAGATTGCCTGGGAGAATGGGCATTGTAATCACTTGGATTCCTATAAGCGAAAGAGGGAGGGAGGGAGGGGATATGAGAATAGAAGCAGAGTCAGAGTGATGCAGCCTAAGAAACACCTCACTGTATATTGCTGCCTGGCTTCGAAGGTGGAAGGGACCACGAGCTAAGGAATGGAGGTGTCCTCTAGAAGCTGGAAGAGGCAAGGACACAGATTCTCCCCTAGAGCCTCCGGAAGGAAGGCACACCTGCCAACACCTTGATTTTAGTCCAGTGAGACCTATTGTGGACTTCTGACTTCTGACAGTGTAATACAATCAATTTGTGTTGTTTTAAGCCACTAAGTTTGTTGTAATTTGTTGTCGCAGTAATAAGAAACGAATACACTATTTCATTAGACTACTGTAATGATTCCAAAACTTAATAGATTATGATAAAGTGCTTTGTAAACTGAAGTACTATAGAAATGTTAATTATTATTGACAAAATTAAAGTGGCTTCTAACAACTCTAATTAGAAGGATGAGGTCTGTTTCAAATAAAATTTAGATTAGAGATGGGCTAGTGAGTCTTTGCCATTTTCATAAACTTTAATAGGGATTCCCCCCAAAGTGAATTAACAGAACTATTAAAAGCAACCCTTCTGGGAACAATCTGAAATTAATTTTTCAGCTTTATCACCAAACATTCTCTAAACCATAAATTAATAGGAAGCAATAATTCTCCCCTGAGCAGAGCAACCGCTTAAGTTACAGGTCCACTGGTGTAGCACGCAAGTGGCCTGAGGATAAATCCATCTTTGGTGGTGGAAAATTTTTAAGTCAAAGAAAAATACATTATATGTCATAGCCCACTGTAGTGTAATTCTAATGGTAAATTATTTTTCAATTTTGTAGCCTACAAATATATAAAGGAAGCATCTTCCAGCTCAAGAAAGAACTTTGTTCTCACCTTCTCCCTTCTAATCTCAGTCACTAGTTGTTACCATTAATTAACCCTCATGAGAAAAACCTAATGACATTGTTTGTCAGCAACAGACTATAGTAATATTCCAATTGAAACAATAGGGATGACCCCTTTTTAGCCAGTAGTTTCTTATTTTTTGTACCTGAAAACTATTTTGTATTCAGGAACAATAATATTTAAAATTTAAATCAACTGATATATTTGTTTTAAGCTATTTATATAGTTAGCATTGTGTAGAAAATTGATTAATTGGCTAAAATCTTCACTGTTATTCCAGATACCTTGTTATCAAAAGGAACACTTCTGTATTCTCAAAATTATTAGTTTGTCCTTGCAGTGATTTTCAAAAGCATATCGATTGTTGAAATTAAGACTAATTTGTCTATTACAGACATGACCTTGGTTTCAAACAGGTTCTGATAAATCTGGCCAGTCCAGCACAAATGTAAAAAAAAAAAAAAGACATTGGAAAGAATACGACTGAACTGAACATTGTAGGCACACCAAGTCTGTAATTTCACTCTGGACCTTGAATGAAAACATGTTTCATTTAAATTTATTCCTACACAAAATTATTTTAATCTAGCAATTACATAACAAAAGCCTCCAGGGGAAATGTGAGCCACTAGACTTCTGGTAGTTGTAGTCGTTTACAAAGACAGAGGAGCCAAAATGATACTAGGGTGAACATGAAGTTCTGCCTCCAGGACTTAAAGGGTGCCAGGGGAATATGGATTTTATTTATAAGGAATTCTCTTTGGGCACAAATTTAAAACAGTTGGGTGTGGCATGCATGTTAGCAGCCCAGTATGAATAGAAAATGAACAGAATTTTGGTTTGCTTTGGTGTCAGTATTTAGTTTTTTGGACTTTGTCCAATAAAACTTTTTTTTTTTTTAACTCGTGTCCTAAACTGCAACAGCTGTTGCAAAAAGTAGACTGGCACCTACATTTGACTTTCCAGTGGAAGTCCTTGGACCTTTCTACAAGAACGCAGTCCCCTCTGACCATTGGATTCATCTTACTCTGCCCTAGGGCGCCTAGGAGACTTCAGGCTTTCCTGTGCCCAGAGGGAGCATCCCTGCTTCCTAGTAGCAGCTTCCTTCACTGTGTGTGTAGCTGCCTTAGAACCAAGCTAAGCACAGGAATGCCTCTGCAGAGGCAGCCTTGCATGGCACCAGGGAATGTTGCTTTGTTTATTCAGACTCCATCTCTTAAATTCTTTTTCTTTTTCTTTTTCTTTTTTTTTTTTTTTTGAGACAGGGTCTCAGCACAAGCTCAGTCAAGGCTTACTACAGCCTCAAACTCCTGGGCTCAAGCAATTCTCCTGCCTCAGTCACCCAAGTAGCTGGAACTACAGGCATGTGCCACCACACCCAGCTAATTTTTTATTTTTTATTTTCGTAGAGATGGGGCTTTCTAGGTTGCCTAGGTTGATCTCAAGCTCCTGGGCTCAAGTGATCCTCCCATCTTGGCTCCCGGAGTGCTAGGATTACAGGCATGAGACACTGTGCCCAGGCCCAAATTCTGTATTTCTCCCAGGTATTGTGAAGCCTCCAACATGGTCTGTTCTGATTCTGTCACCTTTCTCTTCCTTCTTAAGCCCCAGTAGGGGCCTTGCCTCTCCAGTGTACCCGGCTTTTGGAGGACCTTGTCTCCATGTTTCCATTGTTGATGGAAGGACCGTGGCAGGACTTTGCTTTCCAGTGCCACTATTATGTCAGCAGGCTAGCCCTGAACCCCACATGGTAAGACGCTTTATGTGAGAGTTTTACACCTACTTGATCTTATTCCTCTTTCCAGGTGAGCATCGCACACTGACCCAGCTAGGCTCAGGGTAAGGTAGCTCTTGCTCATTTTGGCCAGGTATTTAATTATGTGACATTCGCAGTGTGCCTTTCTATTTATCTTTTTATCCTTTTCAGTTCAAAAAACGTGGCTATACCAACTCGTCACAGCGCCCATCCCACTTTCTAGAAGACTTTGATATCTCACTCAGAGCAACTCCTGCCAGGAGTTTATATTGTGTGCAGCTGATTCAGGCAGTAACTTCCACTCAGCGAGGGGGTCCATTTAAGAAAAATTACTTCTCTTCCTTTTATGCCCAGTATGGTTCTTAAAATCAACCAGACCTATCTTTCACCAGCACCACTTGGTTCTTTTAAACCACAGTATTTCTGCTGCTTCTAGTTAGAAAACTTTAATATGAGATTTAAGATATGATTTGCTTTCTGGATTGTTGTATGCTACTAGAACCGAAGAAAGAGAAGGAGAAATGGATGAATCGATGGACCATATCACCCTGGCACCTATATCAGCTCAAAAACTGAAGGAAATACCCCTTTCCTGCCCTCTCTTTGACTAATGCTGTAGACGCTGAGTCAGTAGTTCCTCCTGGGACCTGAGAGTCCACGTTCCTAATGAGCTCCAGGTGTTCCCATGCGGCTGCCCCTCTGACCACACTTAGAATTGGAAGGCTTGAAATGAAATCTGAGAAATCAGCCTCTTGATTCCAATTTTAAACATGCAATTGATTCTTGTAATTTTTCATTCTTGTCGAAATGCATACCAGTAAGTTTGTAATCAGTATTGGCATGCTTAAAAGAGTTTAAGACTTGCTATATTTGTCATTTTAATGTATTTAAACTTTAAAGATTTGTTCAGAACTTGGAAAGATTTTGCTTGTTAAGCTCATAAATTTACCCACTCAGGCATATGAGATAGGGTACTTTGATTTATAAATGAAGTTTAAAATTAAAGGAATTTAATTAACTAAGTTTTTAAAATGAGATTGGTTGTTTTAAGGAGAATTTACTTTGTGTAACTTGAGTTGATCAAACACTAATCCAAGTTCCCTGCAAAACCTGTTCTGCTTTATATAACATTTACTCATTTTAGAAATAGATGAGAAGATTTGCAAATTGAACCTAAAGATTTAGGGCAAATTATGTACCTTTTTATACTTTAATAAAGTAAAATAAAATAAGTTTAAAACACAAATAACTCTAACTGGCCCTTTTTATGTAAAAAGAAGTACTTGAATAAAATTTACCTTGACAGCACTAGCAATTCTGCAACTCTGACTTGTGTCTTTGAAAATGTCTTATTTCCTCTGCATTGCCCGGCTTCCTCTCTTGATTGTTCTGCTGGGTGGAGGGGGGAGATTGGAGTGGGGAGCACACATCTGGGAATACTTTTCTACCTCATTCAGGGCATCTAGCTCACTCCTTAGTGGGTGGGCTTCCTAATGGATTCCTGGGGCTTCTGCACAGTCTCTTTCTACTGGTATATCTGAATTCCTCCCCCAACTAGTGTCTTGCTCCTCCTCTTCCCTTCCTCCCTCCTCCTTTCCCCACCCCATTCCCCTATCCTCACAGTTTCCCCCCCATACTCCTTAGTCTTTTAAATCTCTTACACCTGCCTCCCACCATGCCCCTTGCAGGCACCTACTTCCTTTTGTCCTTAGTTCTTTGGTCCAGTTTCAGTTCCATCTGGTTTTCCATGGTGGAGACAGCAGGAGATTTAGATTCACAAGGTTTTAAGTATGGGATTAAGAAAGACGAAACATCTATAAGACAAATAAGAATTTAAGTAAATCTTTTATTGAACTAAAAACATTCTTTGACTCTTTTTTGTGAATTAAGTTGCGTTACAAAAACAATCTCCTTCCGTTATCCTAACTTGAATATTGCCTAGCCTCCAAATAGAGGAGCAGAAGTACAGCCCTTGAGAAACAGATGGGGTGGGGTATGTAATACTGCAGCCTCCAAAGAGAGCACTTCTGTCTGGCATTCCAATAGAGTAAATCAGAATTTTCCTTGCCTTTTACTTCTGCATGTCAGTTTCTTCATTCTCCAACCTGTCCCTCCCTCCCTCTCAGGAAAAATGAGCTCTATGCTAGGCCCTACCCAAAGCCAACCAAGACACTTTCTCCTTATTTTCCTCTGTCTCCTCCTTGAAACCATAGTAGAGGCCCCATCTAATCTCCAGGTGACCGTACTCTGGAATCAACATGCTCGCTGAAGCCTGAGATCTGGGATGCTCATTAAGTGGAGGCCCTTCTTCCCACCTCTCCTCCTGTGCTTAACTCCCTGGTTTCCTGGTTTGCCGTTCAATTTCCTGCTGGAATCAGACCCTTGTCCTGGACCTCACAATGATTAGCAGCTTGTTTGGCCTTTGAAAGGCCCAGCGCCAGGTTAATAAACCATGATTTAGAAAGAAATCCCAATAGTTGGATACTCCACATCTGCTTCCAACCAATTAACCTCTTAGATTGGAGACATATGATCTGCCTGCATGGTAAGTGGAGATTTCTGGTCTTGTGTTACCAGCACCTGGAGGGTACTGCTTGGATGTACATATCAGCCCTGATTGAAACCCAAGGTCCCTCATCTCCTTGAACTTTATTATTTCAACTGCTGGTTTTACCCTTGAGAGTAAGCCCTGCCACCTGGCTAGTTTCCCCAGCTCTTGACCCTTCCATTCCCCACTGTCATTACTCTTCCTGCGGCCCTGCTTGAGCTCCAAGTGTGCAGAGAGCCCACATGAGTTATTGCCTTGCATATCCGCAGTTCAATTGTAATTGATGTTCATAGGAATGTCCCTAAGTCACCACAGGAGCTAAAGGTACCTTCTAAATCATCAAGGAAAAAATAAATTATGTTCAGTAAGATTTTATTATTCCCATATTTTCATTCTTTAAAGCTTGGTAATCCACTGAGGAAATATGGCTAACTCTGTATTAATCAGATTCATCAACAGCCCATTTCTGAGTAGCTTAAGATTTAATGCCTTAGGAAAGATCTAGATGATTGAATATTTCATTAATATCCAGATATTTGATGTCATGTACACAGATTTCAGACAGAGTTTAGTATAAAGAGAAGGTAATTTCTAGCAGATGAGCCCACAGTGCCTTGGCTTCTTATGCCAACAGTCTAGACTACCTACTAATTGTTTTGTTGCAGTAACATCTAACCACCTTGGTGAATTCCCTTCATTCTTTGAAGAATTTAGCACCCAGTTCACCACCTTTCCGTCACGTGTTACTCCTTGATAACTCTTAAGGAGAAATTGTCTACACTGTGGCAGCCAGACATACTCTCCGTGTTACTGGACATGGTACAGGTAGTGGGGTTGTATGACTGGT
Source organism: Macaca nemestrina (assembly GCF_043159975.1). NCBI lineage: Eukaryota > Metazoa > Chordata > Mammalia > Primates > Cercopithecidae > Macaca > Macaca nemestrina. The sequence continues at coordinate 161,873,298 of NC_092129.1, read as the reverse complement.
TCCAGGCAATGATATGGTGAGTGGAAATAATGAGTATCATTGCTGAGGCAAAGTATTTAAGAGTCCACGTGCCATCCCCATTCTCTTGCTTCCTTTTCAACAGTGACTATAGATGCCACATGTTGAAATGCAGAACCCAAAACTGACTCCTTAAGTAACTCAGTGGAGAGACTAGCCTTGGAGAGTTGCTGAGCTTCAACTTTGCGTGCATTAGAAGTGTGGAGGTTTGTTACCACTGAAACACTGAGGTTGTTACTGCAATATAGCATCACTTCTCTTAATGTGTACACACATGTAGTTGATCCTGTCAATACCATGGACTGTTAGTTCCTTGGCTTCTCCTTCAGTGATTTTGTCTCTCAACTTACCTTAGCCATCCATTCCCTTGGTTTTATATTGGTTGCTGCTGATAACTGTACCCCTTGTATAAACTAAATCTTGAGTAGCCCTCTTTCCAAATACCATCCCCTATATTTCCAATTTATTTCTGCTGGTATCTCAACTCCAACAATTCTGCTAACCCTACCTTTTGCTTTTCCTCAAAACACACATTCTTATTTTTCTCTGTACACAGCTTAGATTCCATAGTTTATCACTCTAACTACTTTTGTGCACACGACCTCAATTACTTAGCCCTCTCTCTCGGCAGAGTTTAACCTATGTAAAATCTGACATTCTTGAAACACACTCATATTTGTGAACAGGCAAGTGGATATTGCTGGAGAAAAGCATAAAAACCCCTGAATGGATCCTACTTATTTAGTTATTCCCATTATATCCCTCGCAAGCCTTTCACTCTTTCACTGCCTTGGATGAGTATTTCATACCTTTTCTCTTCTCAATTTCCCATCACTTTCTCCCCCATTGCATTCTCAGCTGATGACTTTACTTTGTATTTTATTGAGAAAATGTCAGCAATCTGAAAAGCACTCCCACACACTTTCCCTACCAACTCTACCAACCTACCGGCATCTTGGCCCATCTATTCTACTGTCCCACCTGCTACTTCAGATGAACTGTTCTTACTCCTATCTAAGAACTATTTGGTCATGTGTGCATTGGATCTTGTTCTCTATGCCTAGTCAAAGTTACTCATCCCACAATTGGCTTCCCTTTCTCTTGCATTATAAATTTCCACTTCTTTACTGGATCATCTCATTAGCATCAAAACATGCTCTCATATCTTCTGTCTTAGTAAGACAGAAAATCTTCATACACCATACATCTCCTTATAGCTACCTCCCCATTTCTCTGCTCCCTTTTATAGTTAAGCTCATATAATTGACAGGCTGCATGTCCTCTCCTCCCATCTTCTCCTGAACTCCTCCAATTAAAGTTGTATTTATATCACTCCTATGAATTAGTGTTTGTCAAGATCTCCAGCTCCCACAAAGCCAAAGCCAAAAATCAATTCTCTCTTTTCATCTTACTCCATCTTTTGACATAGTTGACCACTTCAAACAAATTGAAATGCTTTCTTCACTTGGATTTTAAGCTGTTATTCTCCCTTGGTTCCTTTACCTCACTGTCATTTTCTTCTCAGTTTATTGTGTTTCTCATCTCCTAGACCTCTCATGTTGGCATGACACAGGCCTGGATTTTCATGACTTTTATCTGCCCTGATTCCCTGACCTATCTCTTTTGATTCACTGGCTTTAAATATCCATGTGCTGACTACTTCCAAATATGCTGCCACCTGAGACTTGATATTCAAACTCTAGAGTAAACTCAGTTGTAAAGAGCACAAAGTACTTCTGGACATTTTGTTTGTTTTTGCTTTTCGTTCTGTAAATTGACATTGCAAAAAGACAACTTTTGCCATACAAGCTGTAAAGTGCATCCCTACAATGTTTTAGTAATTCTATTTGAGGTTTTAAGGTATTTGAATACTCTGAGAGATGAGAAGAGCTCAATTATACTTACAATTAATAATTCTAAAAGCATTAAGACTGAACTTAGGTGAGATTTACTTTTTCCTTCAGACTAGTTAGCATCAAGTTAACTTTTTCTGGTGTTGTTTTCTATGCTAAATGTCCTGAGATGGTCTGGCTCTGTGTACCATCCCCCCTCCCCCCGCACCAAACCTCACCTTGAATTGTAATCCCCACGTTTTGGAGGACGGACCTTGTGGGAGGTGATTGGATCATGGGGGAGGTTCCCTCATGCTGTTCTCATGATAGTGAGTGAGTTCTCACAAGATCTGATGGTTTTCTAAGGGGCTGTTCCCCCTTTGCTCTGCAATTCTCTCTCCTGCCACCTTGTGAAGAAGGATGTATTTGCTTCCCCCTTCCACCATGATTGTAAGTTCCTGAGGCCTCCTAAGCTATGTGGAATGGAGTCAATTAAACCTCTTTCCTTTATAAATTACCCAATCTTGAGTATTTTTTTTTATAGTAGTGTGAAAACTGACTAATACATGTCTTTTCCTTTCTCTGTCTGAACATAGATATGGTCCACCCTCTTCTTTCCCTTTCTGCCAGACTTTTCCACTGCTCTGCAGAAACACGGAGTATAAAATACGAAAGTCAGTAGTTTTGAGATAGATTACAATTTAAATAATTAAATTGCCACTTATGCAATTAAGGCAGAGTGTAGTACATTAGGATTATAACCTGGACCCCTGAATATAAATTTTAAAAAATTATTTTTGCCCCTATTCTCCAATGGTATTTTAACCTTTATTAGCTTCCCATTGAAAAACTTGTGTGCACAGAGAAAATGATTCAAAACTGCAACAGCACTGAACATCAGGGAATATGGTAAATAATTTTCCAGAATGTTGGAAGTATTTTACTAAACAAGTTTGGATCAGGCTTCTATATTAGGCAAAATAGGAAGAGCACTGGACTTGGGGTCATGGTAACTGCCACCAAGTAGTGGCTTTAAATGAGTCACTTTTCTGTAGACATTAGCTGCCTCATCTAAAAAGTAATGAGATTGAAGCTAGTGGTCTGTAAGTGTCCTTTTAGGTACTCACGTCCTATAACCTGTTTGTGTGTGTGTGTGTGTGTGTGTGTGTGTGTGTGTGTATCTTTACAAAAGCAGATAAGATTGAATAAAAATGTATGCTTTTCTTTTTTTGAGTGCATTATGTAATACACTTTGCAGACTTGTGCATGTGACTTCTCCTGTTTCTTGTAGAAAGCAAACCCTGTTGTTGTATTCTCTGAAATGGAGTCAGTGTTTTCTCTGTGTGGTATTCTTCCAGCTTTACTAGGTTATGCAATTCCCTTTTTTTGGGAAATTCTCCTTGTGGCTTCCCAGCCATGTAATTCTCCCAGTTCTTCCATGTCCTTAAATAATTCATCTCCCCTTTCATCATGAGAATGACATTAATCTGATCCAACCTTAGGAGAATTTTCTTCTGATTATATATGATTGCTCCCAGAGTTAGGCATAGAACCAAGCCAGGCCATCAACATTTTTCCTATCATTGTTCAACCTGGAGAAAGGGAAAAAAAATGGCATTTCCTCATTTATTATGAAGCTGGGAAACAGGAAACAGCTGGCTTCATCTTCTTTTGTTCCCTGCTATGTGGAGAAAGCTGGTCAGAGGACATGATGCCACAGAGTGACAGGCCGACGCAAGAGACAAGGGGAAAGATGGGCTTGGTGGTATCTGAGAGTCTGTGGCCCGCTGAACCACTCTACTTCCTGTAGTTACATGAACCTTCTGATAAATTCCAATTTTTGCTTAAGGTAATTTGAGTTTAGGTTTCTGTCTGTTGCAACCAAGATTCATTAATGACTTTTATTTTCATACCCCCTCAGATATGAAAATTTGTGATAAAAGAGGTAGGCATTCCCCCCCACCTTTACTCTTTTTTAAGCTATCAAAATAATGGAGGACATACAGGACTTTGGTGTGAATTAGCATCAGTCACACTCAGAAATGCTTGCTGTCATTCCTGTCCATTTCACACCTTCTCTTCCTTTTTATGATAGTCCTTGGCTCCTGGCCACAGGAGTGAGGGCTTGGCTCAGGATGCTCTTATCATGTATCATGTTCTTCATGGCTCTGGGTACACTGAGTGATTCGCCCAAGGTTTGTGGCACATAATCCAAGCCAGACTGTTAGCGGTGGAAGAGATCCGAGTTACTGACGGCATATCCCTATGGGTCCGTAGCAACTTTAGTCCTTGTCTCTTCAGAAGAAAGAATTCGACAGAACAGGGATGGAAGTTTATTTAAAAGGCTTTAGAACAGGAAAGAAAGGAAAGAACGCTTGGATGAGATCCAAGTGAGTGCCTGAAGGTCAAAAAGAGAAAAGAGAAGACAGAAGGAAAAAAAAAAAAAGGCCTTTAACCTTGATTCTAGGACTTTATAGGCTCTCCTCTTTCCCATGACTTTTCCCTTAGGGTGGACTTCCTGCATGCACAGTGGTTTCCTTACCTGTTGGAACTGAGTGTGTGCAGTGTGTATCTGGAGTTATACACTGCCCATCTGAGGCTTTTTTCCTTTTTCCAGTCACGTGTGTCCCCCAAAACATCCTACTATGCCATTTTGTCTCTTAACACGCATGTCCAAGAAACGGCTTCTCTCTGGGGCCTGCATTCAATTAACATGCTTAATGTTAACAGGTGTGGACCATCAGGAGACTGTCCCTAGCTGCCGAATTATCATTTTTAGAGAGGCGATGCAATAATTGCTGAACCATCACCCAACATTTCTAGTAGGTGCCGGGGGAGAGCCCTCTCCTGCCCCACTCCTACCTGTAAAAAGACCAGTAAGAGCTTTTCTCTGGATTTTTTCAAACTGAATCAGAAGAGATGCCTCTTAGATTCTTGTGCCACAGAATTGCTGTTGTATGATAAGTGTGATACATCTGTGGCTGTGCTGTCCACACAGAGGGTTAAGAAAGTCCATCATCAATGGGAGAAAATTAAGCTGAAAGGCAAATGGGAAAAAATTTTGACAGCTATGGAGTTTGTGGGTCCAGTCATCACCACGTAGAGGCTGCTGTCGTGGGTTGTGTTTTTCAGAAGCAAACGCTGAGAGGGATTTGGGCATATTGGGTATTTTTAGGGATCAATGCCCATGAATCCTGTGCTGGAGGTTGGGGTCCCCGGAAACTTGCAGGAGAGAAGCCTCTCCTTTATTTTCAAACAAGGGAGGAATTCCAGCTCCTACTAGAGAGGTATGGGCTACCACTGCAGGCTCCAAAGTTGCAGAACATTCTGGGGTTCAAAATTTTGAGGTGCCTTTGTCCAGGTTCTACAATTTCAAATGGAAAGATCTCAATTTTCCCAAACAGGTGCTGATGTTTATCTAACAGCCGGCCTCTGTTTGAGTATTTTCCCTTATCAGGAGTTTGGCCACCCTTAAACCAGGCCCTGGCCCAGTTTTTTCTTCCCTACTGTTGTAGAAAGTGGAGTCCCTGTGCGAGACCACAGAAGCCAGAGGGTTTCCATACTTGGTTTTCATTGGCTGTCAATCACCTGCACCTTTTCATTAATTTTTTCTGGAAGAGTGGTTTTCAAAGGAAGGTCCCAGAGCCAGCAGCCTCAGCATCACCTTGAAGTTGTTAACAATGTAAATTCCTTGGCTCTATCTCAGACCTTCTTGATCAGAAACATTACACTGGAGCCCAGAAATCTGTGTGTGTTGCCAAATGTCCAGGTGATTTTGATGCATGCCAGAGTTTGAGAACCATGGATTTAGAATATCATTAATATTTAGCAATAGTCATTGGATAGCATTGTCCTAGTTACGAAGTCGTAGTACCTCTCAAATGCCCGATAGATCATGCCAGCTGGTGCCTTTCCTCCTACTGGTGGGCTGTGCCCAGTCAGCTCTGCTGTGAGTTTTAAGGAATTCTGCCTTGTGCTAGATGTTGTCAGAACTCCCTGTACCCAATAACTGAGTACTTAGTAAGCTAGGGCTAGTTGAAGTTAGGATTCTACCACTTGCCACTAAACAAATTCTGACTAATATATCTGAAACACCTAATGTATACCTATGGGGAATGTATTTTTTAAAGAATATTAATAATAATCATTTAGTACCATGTACTTACATGGCGCATTGCTGTTTAAAAAGTTCTTTCCTATGTTACTTTATGTGATTGTAATGAGGAAGCCATGAGAGGAAAGGCAAGGCTGATTCGACTGTAGATGCCTATGGCTTTCTATGTCTTGAATAATATTTTACTTTTCTTTTATGTCAATGTGAAATATGATAAGGTGAACTAAAGTAGAAACTTCTGGTTGTTCACAGTAGAGTAAGATGCTTTCATTCTTTCATTGCCTTTAATTGAAACTTGCTCCTATAATCTCAGGAGAACTGAAGAGATAAAGACCTGTCCTCTGACTTCCTCAGAGACCGTTTCTGCCGCACGTGCTGTCACTAAGATGACACAATCCATCCACAAAGCATATGACAGTGTTCAATGACAATATTCTCCACATTTTCTCTGGGTGTATGTGTAGTTTCCAAATGACACACTTGATCCTATCATTTTGGCAGTACTCACGCTTAATACCAATCACTGTTCCCAACTAACTGTGATTTACATCAGCTGTTATGGTAGGTGAACACATTTTTCCTTTGCACAGTTTCTGTATTTTGCAGCTACATTCTTGATGTCTAGGTCTTTGAAACTGAAATTACCAGTCTTTATTCCTGGAGATATTTTGAAGCTATTTCAACTGATTAACCAGAAAACATTTGTTTAAATGCCTAATAAGAGACTGGTATTAAGTTAGACATCATGGTAGAGACAAGAAAATATATATAACATGGTCTAATTCTAAGGTGAGTTTCTCAGGTTGGGTTCCCTAGATTGTGAGCCTGACACGCAAATTCTTGGGCAAGTGATTCATTGAGGGGGTGGTTTCAGGAGAATCCTGCAAGGGGTAAGGGAAACAAGGTGGGGCAGGGAAAGAAGCTGGGCAAAGACATGGTTTCAGAAAACATTTAGCCTCAGATTTTTCCCATCGCAGAACCCTAGAGAGTGAATCCTACCACAGAGATTGTCCTACACAGAGGGGACTGTATGAGTCAGTCATTGGCTATGGATTGCCTCCAGGGGTTGAGACACAGCATCCCCGGATATCTTAGTGGAGTCGATTCCTGTCAATCAAGGGCAATCTTCTAGAAAAGTTTGCAGGTATGAACCTGAGACAACCTACACCTGCTGCAGCTGGGCAGTGGGTGCATGAGCCTGACAAAGGGGAATCAAATAGGGTAACAACATCATCACTTACATAAAAAAGTTATCTGCAATTCTAGTAATAGTGATGGTGATGTTAACAGCAATTATACAGTGCCTAATATATGTTAACACTGTTTTAAGTGTTTCACAGCTATTGAATCATTTAATCCTCAAAACACCTGTGAAACAGATACTATTATCCCATTTATAGGTGAGGAAACTGTAAATAGTCATGATCTTGGAAACGATGTAGGAAGCAAGATCCAGCCAAACCCAGGCCCAGTGGGAAACAGAACCTAGGCAATGTGTCAATGGGGGAAAGAATAGACTGGACCTGGTGATTATGTGGAGGATGACCTTCCAGATAGAAGTAAACATTGGGAGGTACACGGATTCTCATGAGGATATCAATGATAAAACTTTATCATTCATAGTTCACAAAATACTCTCATCAACAATCTAATTACATTTCCACAATGACCTGGTGAGATAAGGGTTTGGATTCCCATTTTAGAGAACTAAAGACTATCAGAATTTGTGATCAACTTGATGACACTCAGAAGGGATGTCCTAGCTGCGTCTCCAGACCAGATCTTTGCTGCCGAGATGCGAACACTTTTAATAGCTACAACTAAAAGTAGAAAAGATTACATGTTTGAAGACTGTTAAGGATTGAGTAATATTCCCTCAAAATTCATGTGTTGAAGTTGTAACCCGCAATGAGACTGTATTTGGAGATAGGGCCTTTGAAAAGGTAATTAAGTTGAGAAGAGGTCAGACGAGGGGGCCCTAATCCAATATGACTGGTATCGTTATAAAAAGAAGAAGAGACATTAGGGATGAGCTTGCCCAGAGTGAAGGCTCCATGAAGACACAGTAAGAAAACAGTGATCTGCAAACTGAGAGATACCTCAGGAGAAACTGAACGGACTGACAACTTAATCTGGACTTCCAGCCTCCAGAACTGTGAAGAAATAAATTTCTATTGTTTCAGTCACTTGGTCTGTGGTATTTTGTTATGGCAGCCCTTGCTGACTAACACAAAGACCAATGTTAAAGAGAACTGGTGACCGAAGTAATCATCACTAAATATACTGTACACACCATTGACCTTCAAAATACTGCTGATCTATACAAACAGTTCAGCCTAATATGCCAACTGTATTAGGTTACTAGGGCTGCCATAACAAAGTACCACCAACTGAGTGGTTCAAACAAAGAAAATTAATTTTTTTTTTTTTGAGACAGAGTCTTGCTCTGTTTCCAGGCTGGAGTGCACTGGTGCAGTCTCTGCTCACTGCAAACTCTGCCTCCCGGGTTAAAGTGATTCTCCTACCTCAGCCTCCTGAGTAGCTGGGACTACAGGTGCACACCACCATGCCCAGCTAATTTTTGTATTTTTAGTAGAGACGGGGTTTCACCATGTTGGCCAGGATGGGCTCGATCTCCTGACCTCATGATCCACCCACCTTGGCCACCCAAAGTTCCGGGATTACAGGTGTAAGCCACTGTGCCCAGCCAATAAAAATTAATTTTCTTATAATTCTGGAAGCTAGGAATCCCAGATCAAGGTGTCAACAGGGTTGGTTTCTCCTGAGGCCTCTCTCCTTGGCTTGCATATGTCTGTCTTCTCCCTCTGTCTTCACATGGTCTTCCTTCTGTGTCTGTGTCCTAGTCTTTTCCATATGACATTGGTTATATGGGATTAAAGCTCACCCATATGACCTCATGTTAACTTAATGACCTTCTTAAAGATCCTGTTTCCAAATACAGCTACATTCTAAGCAGCTGGGGGGTAGGGCTTCAACATATGAATTTGGGAGAAAGGCACAAATTCAGCTCATAACATTGATGATTTCTCAAAAAACCTCCAAGTACTTCCTAGATGTAACATGTCCCTCTCCCGAGAACATTAACTGTGGATGTTTCCTTTGTGTGGTAGTTGTCTTGCTTTACACCAAGTGACATGTCAAGAACTCTATAACTTGTTGAATAAGTGGCTCAATGAAAAGGAGTTTTATAGAAACTGTATTGCTACAGAACTGTACCTGATAACACTGCTTTAGATTGAGCAGGGCTAATCAACCCAAACATACCCTCTCTTTCTGTGAGTTTGAATTCATAACATATAAAACAGAGACTGAGATGCTGAATCATCAAGATGGTGAAGTGATAGAGCTGGGAGCCACAGATACCCTCTGTGCTGAAATTTGCCTCTTTGCCCTCAGGTTAATTCTCTGTATTTCTCTAGCACTGATGTCTATCACTAGCTCCTGGTTATGTTAAGCTGATGGAAGGTACTGGTAGGAGATGTGGCTGCAGGAAGAAGGGAAAAGCCGGCATATTTTTCCCTCTCTTCCTGACTCGGTTGGTGTCTCTGACAGAGGCTATATAACCTTTATGATTCCAGCTCCTGCCTGAAAGCACCTCGTTTGATAGTGCGACCTCCCACCAGGCAGGCCCACCATGGTTCTCTTTCCCCCAGGTGGCCACGCTTTGTGGTTTCTTGTAACACGACCTTCTCTCTTTGTCTTTCCAGCTCTTGGGGGGACAGCAGATTATTGTTGATTGTAATGGGACCCACTAGTGCCTGTTGATCTTCTCACCTTTTCACCACTTGTGAAACCAATTCCTACATGAAATTCCTTCTACTTGAAGCATTTCGAGTTTTCCTGTGCAGATCACAATGCCATGCTTTGCTAAGGAGATGAATTCTAGAGTTGCTCTCTAGGAACCATCTATTCTACCCTAAAAAATTACAAAGAACATTCTGCTTTCAATCTTTGGTATCTATTGCAGAGTTAGTTTTGAAGTTTCTTTCCTTTCTCATAGGCCTACAGTGTTTATTTAACATCTGAGATAGCCTGAATGTATCTATTCTTGTAACCTGATCATCCAGGATAACTCAGGCAATGACTTGTAAGAGAACAACACTTTTATTTTAAAAAAAGATGAATGGTTTAACCAGCCGATCACAGAAAGGTATAAGTGTTAAAAGCAGATCCTAATTGCAATTTCCTTATTATTTACATGGATGTTTATTCTATTTATCCATTTACCAGCTGGAATTCTTAGCCTCTGCCCCAGTGGGAAGGGCAAACTCTGGTTGGAATATGAACACATTTCATGGCTACAGTAATATTTCTCACTGTAAAATGGAGATGCTCAAGGTATTCATTAGTTAGCCACATTTCTATTAGAGCCTCAGAATTAGCCTTACAATATTGCTACAATATTGCTACATGGAAAAAGCTTGAATGGCAGCTTGATGTTTTGGGAGGGGACATCAGCAATCTGGAGTTAAGGCATCTAAAATTTTTTTAAGTCCCTTAGGGGATTCTAATATACTACCAGTGGTGAGAAACAGAAGTTAAGATTGGTAGAATAAAACAATGTCTTTCAATATTTTTCCCAACAATTATCCTAGCCATATGGTAGGTTTTCTTGCTCTAAGTTGATGTGTGATATTAGAAGCATATTTGAAAGAATAAAGGATTTTGCTTAGTGATAAGGTTTGGCTCTGTGTCCCCACCCAGATCTCATCTTGCATTGTACTCCCATAATTCCCATGTGTTGTGAGAGGGACCTGGTGGGAGATAATTGAATCATGGGGGCAGTTCCCCCATACTGTTCTCTTGGTAGTGAATAAGTCTCATGAGATCTGATGGTTTGATATGGTGAAACCCGTTGTACTTGGCTCTCATTGTCTTCTCTTGTCTGCCGCCATGTGAGATGTGCCTTTCAGCTTCCACCATGATTGTGAGGTCTCCCAAGCCACATGGAACTGTAAGTCCATTAAATCTCTTTCTTTTGTAAATTGCTCGATCTCAGGTACATCTTTATCGGCAGCATGAAAACGGACTATTACAGATTGTTTTAAATTAAATTTGTATGAATAGCATGGCATTTGGTTGGCATAGAGTAGAAAACTACATTAAAAAATGTAGCATGTTTTATGGAATACCAGCCTATGGGGCATGCCAAGTTGAATCTCAGATCCAAGTTAAGTCAAGAGGAAGATGGCAGTGTAACTGTCTCAGACTGTTATATGCCAGAGACTATACTCCTGAGTTTCACAGTCAGTTGTTGTAGCACAACTGCTATGGTTTTAATGTCCCCTCCAAAACTCATGTTGAAATTTAACCTCCAATGTGGCAGTATTGAGAAGTGGAATCCTTAAGGGACGATTGGGTCATGAGGGCAGGATTAATCCATTCATAGATTAATAAGCTAATGGATTAGTGGGTTATCATGGGAATGGGACTGGTGGCTTTGTAAGAGAGGAAGACAAATCTGAGCGATCACACTCAGCCCCCTTACCATGTGATGCCCTGAATCAACTTGGGGATCTGCAGAGTCCCCACCAGAAGAAAGGCCCTCATCAGATGTAGTTCCTTAACCTTGGATTTCTCAGCCTCCAAAATTTAATAAGTAAACTTCCTTTCTTTATAAATTACCTAGTTTCAAATATTCTGCCATAAGCAACAGAAAACGGACTGAGATAACCACTTAAACATCCTCATTAAATTGCCTGAAGGGAGTTTGCAAGTGGTGGCTTGGAGCACTGCTAGCTGACAGGCACTGAAGTCATGCTTATTGTAACACAACTCTGCTGGGCAGGAAGGAGGACAACCCAAGCCATCTGCTGCACATCACGATGAGGGGGATGACCAAACGCTAGTTGAATAGATGAAATAACTGAGAGGCAGCCAAGCTGTCTGGTGGTACAAGACTGGTGAGTAACAAGAGCAAACAAATCTTCCTAGACATAGAATAGACAAGAAGAGGAGTGATGACTCACTGAAATAGAGCCTGTGGTTTAATTCTCCATAATTGGGAAAGATCAGGCTGTGCTAACCTGCTTTCAGATTCAGAGAGGTGCAGCAAACTTGCATGGGGTAGGGCTGAGAGTTCTGTTGAGGAGCTTACTGACGTAAGAGATCTGAACACTTCCTGGAAAGTGGCACATTCCAAGGGAATGAGAGAATCCAGGATTTGGAAGCATAGGGTTTTCTCTGCATTTGCCATTACCTGGTGATAATGACCCAAGGGTGGGTTTTCACATCAAGTCAGATGAGTTGTGTCTTTTGGAAAAAGTAACAGCCAAGATCTGGAGGAGCTAGAGCTTCCAAAGAGGCACAAGGGGGAATGGTGCCAAGAGTGTGAGTCTGAGATTTCTCACACAGATTCTGGGACCACCTATTTTCTTATCACGGTCTGTTTTGTTTATGTTCCTCTATTGCTTTCCACTGATGCTTCTTTCTTACAGAGGAAAAATGCAAAATCCTGTGTCAGTGTATTTTACTTAAATGATCACTGATTCGGATGAACTGTGTGATGTTTCTCTTTTCAATATTAATGGCATCAGAGTGATTCGATAGATAATATTTTCCTAACTTATTTGAAATAGTTATTTGGAAGTGTTTGCACAGTTATTCTATCAACGTTTTCTATTTATGGCATAAAACATAAGGCAAGTAAGATAAATCATTTCATGTTGATGAGGAAAATAAGAAAAGGCTCTGTAGTTTTTCTTCTTCCCTCGGACTTTAATGCTTTCAATGAAAAGACCTCAAGGCATATGCTTCTTTGAGATAAAATACATTTTGCATCACTGTCTTTCCTCTCACATCATGGGTCTCTGCCTTCACCCCCTCAGATGGTGGTTCAGAGGTATGTCTTATCTCTTCCAAACATGCATCATGCCATGTTATATTTCTTAAATGAATGAAAATCTTGTTTAAACAGGCGAGCAATATAATGATCACCTCACCTGTTTAAATGTATGAGTATGCTTTGGTCATCATCATTAAAAATGTGTTTACTTGGCAAGTTCTACTGCTTTATGAACTACTCGACAAGAATTCTCCCATAATAATTATTAGTCAATGAAAATGTAGTTTAGTGACTATTTCATGTATTTTAAAATTCAAGGCAACAGTTTAATAAAATGAAAAAGGAATGGGTTTTGGAGTTAGAACTTAGTTTTGATACTAGGTTTTCTATTTACTTCTTGTGTGACCTTGGAAAAGATTTATGACCTCAGATGAAGAACTCAGATGCCTCATTTATGAAATGAGAATAAAACCTACTTTGTTGGGTCACAATGAGAAAAAGGTACTAGGTTAAAATACCTGGCAGGATTCTGGCACGGAGTGGATGGCATAAAAAATTTTTTTTGCTTCTTTTAGACTTTTTATTTTCCTATTTTTAATTCTTCTACTTGAGAATTCGCTGGATATTTTTTATTTTATTAGATTTAAAGTTGGCTTTGTTAACATCTTGCAAGAATAAGTCAAATTTGCGTTTTCTCAAGGTACAAGATACCAGACACTTCAGTGAGAATGCAACCATGGAGCTGGTGAGTCAGGGCACGCAATCTTGGCTCTGGTGACATTTCTCTTGCCTTTTTGATCATTTAACATCTTTCCATTTTAATTTCAAATTCTCCAAATGTTAGCAAAACTAGCACTTTTCAGTTCTCTACAAAACCATTTAGAATTTTTATTCTAGAGAAGATTAAATGGGTGGCAACATTTTCAATACTTGTAAAAACAGTTTGACAAGTTCAGTTTAAAGAAAAGGGACACGAGTAATGGGCATGCAAACAAACTTACGGGTACAAATTCAAGCTGCTTGCCTTTTTTTTCCCCCCAGAATGACTAGTTTGCAGTTTTAAAAGACCCAAACAAAGAACCCTTTCTATAGAGGATAATAACATTACAATATCACTATGGCCGGCAGGTCAGCTGGGGAAGGAAGGGGATAGGTAACAGAGAACATGTTGCTGGACTTCATTTTTTTCTAAACAAGGGCATATCCCATATTTCAAGAGAATACCTATCATTTTCTAATCTAAAAAGAAACCAGCTTTAGAAACAGTGTGATGTAGTAAAAGGATATGAGCTTTGGAGCCAGATAGACTCAAGGTTCAGCCCTCAGCAGAGGCCATAAGCCAGCTGGACACATTTGAGTTGCTGTTTATCCATCTGTGCCTTCGTATCTGAAAAAGGAGATGCTTCCATCCAATTGGCTGGCTGGTTGTGAGAATTCAATGAGATAATGCATGAAAAAGTGCTTTGCATATACTAGAGTCTCAATAAGAGATACTGATGTTAACTAATGATGTTTTTATTTCTAATGTTGAAGTTAAACCAATCTTAAGAGGCCAGGGATGTTTGGAAACCTCACAGAGTTCTCATGAAGAAATCTTTTAGGAGCTTCTGTGAAATAATATCATGAACATATGGAGTAGATTTCTAACTTGAACACACTGTGGCCTCAGGATTAAGAAGAAAATTACTGACTTTAACCCACCCTGGAAAGTTTGACAGGAGTTCAACACATTTGACCCTTTACAGATCTGAATTTGCCAATACCGAGGAGCCAGGGAGTGTTGAATGAAGAAATACATCTGCGTCCAAGCCTTCAGAATCCATGTGATTTAAAGTTCAGGGTTGCACATACAACTGACCTATTGTGGGACTGACCATGCATGTTTCTTAATACCGTGACCACTTTTTCCTCTCTCCTGCTCCATTTATATTTCTGGTGGCACTCCTTAGAGATTAAATCACTACCCCAAGCAAAGCATTTTCTTTAGTGCTACTCTTTAGCTCCTTCCCAAAATTATGCTGCAGTTGGATAAGGTTCAATTGCTTCTGAGAGACGGTTGTTTGACTTTTGGATTCCATTCACATGATTTTGTCCTTCATAACTCATAGATGATCATTAATAATAAATGCTGTCAAGAGTATGTTATGTGAAAAGTAATATTAAGAGGCTGAACTTCTAAGGCAAGACCTATTAGGCTGTAGTAAGACATTAAACTTGTAAGGAAACTTATTACCTCTCTGAATTATGCTTCTCCATATTTCCCATGTGTCTTCTTGTCTTAATGTCTTAATGCAGTTGTATAATAGAATTACAATTTAGAAAATGTCAGAACTGAGAGTTCATTAGTCCAACCTCCTAACCCTACTGGTAAGAGTACTGATGAAAATATTTACTTTGAAAGACTATTTTAAGAGCATATATATTGTCTTAAAGATAACCAGACTGTTAATATTGGTAACAATCCTATGAAAGGATATTTAAGCCAAGGCCAAATTAAAGATTGAGAAACTAAGTTGCTCATGTGTCCATTGATTGTTGAGTAATAGAGGAGAGTATGACTTAGTGAAGCACATTTTGGATTTCAACAAATTGAGGTTCTACTCCAAGTTTTACTAGTTGTGTAATCCAGTCACTTAACTTTAAAGCCTCAGGGCCTTGATTTTATAAATGATAATAAGGACACTATCATGTAGTAATGTTGTAGGTATTGCAGAAAATACGCAAAGAAACTAAAGCAAACCTAACATACAGTATATCCTCAATAAGTGATAATTATGAATACATAATAACCAAAAAGAAAATCCTCAAAATACACCAAAATAGAACCTCCTTAAAGCATAAATCTCACAGGACCTGTATAACAATAACACAATGAAAAAAAGCCAAGGTGTTCAGGCTACAAATAGTACAATGAATAGAATAGTAACTTACATTTCAATACTCACATTGAAAGTAAATGGCCTAAATGCTTCACTTAAAAAATGCAGAATAGATAAGAATTGACCAACCAAGTTTCTTCTGTCTTCAGTAGATTCACCTAACACATAAAGACTCACATAAACTTAATGTAAAGGGGTGGAAAAAATATTCCATGCGAATGGACACCAAAAGCAACAAGGAGTAGCTATCCTTATATCAGACAAAAAAAAACTTTAAAGCAACAGCAGTTAAAAAAGACAGAGAGGGACAGTATACAATGATAAAATAACTAGTCCAACAGGAAAATATCACAATTTTAAATATATATGCACCTAATACTGGAGCTCCTAAATTTATAAAACAATTACTACTAGACCTAAGAAATGAGATAGACAGCAGCACAATAATAGTGGGGGACTTTTATACTCCACTGAGAGCACTGGACAGGTCATTAAGACAGAAAATTAACAAAGAAATAATGGACTTAAACTATACTCTAGAACAAATGGACTTTACAGATATTTGCCAACCATTCTACCCAACAACTGCAGAATATTCATTCTATTCATCAGCACATGGAACATTCTCCAAGACAGACCATATGATAGGCCACAAAACAAGTCTCAGTAAATTTAAGAACATCAAAATTATATCAAGTACTCTCTTAGACCACAGTGGAATAAAATTGGAAATCACCTCCAAAAGGAACCCTCAAAACCATGCAAATACATGGAAATTAAATAACCTGCTTCCGAATGATCATTGGGTCAACAATGAAATCAAGATGGAAATTAAAAAATTCTTTGTAATGAATGATAATAGTGACATAAACTATCAAAACATCTGGGATACAGCAAAAGCAGGGCTAAGAGGAAAGTTTCATAGCATTAAATGCTTACATCAAAAAGTCCGAAAGAGCACAAATAAACAATCTAAGGTCACACCTCAAGGAAGTGGAGAAACAAGAACAATCCAAACCCAAACCCAATAAATAACGAAGATCAGAGTAGAACTAAATAAAATTGAAACAAACAAACAAACAAAATACAAAAGATAAATGAAACAAAAAGCTGGTTCTTTGCAAAGATAAATAGAATTGACCATTTGCGACATTAACCAAGAAGAGAGAAGATCCAAACAAGCTCAATTAGAAATGAAATGGGAGATATTACAACCAATGCCACAAAATACAAAAGATTATTCAAGGCTGCTATGAAAACCTTTATGCACATAAGCTAGT
Source organism: Macaca nemestrina (assembly GCF_043159975.1). Taxonomy (NCBI): domain Eukaryota; kingdom Metazoa; phylum Chordata; class Mammalia; order Primates; family Cercopithecidae; genus Macaca; species Macaca nemestrina. The sequence goes on along the minus strand of NC_092129.1, from coordinate 161,856,370 downwards.
AAATCTAGAGGAGATGGATAAATTCCTGGAAATGTACAGGCCTCCTAGATTAAACCAGGAAGACATAGAATCTCAGAACAGGCCCATAACAAGCGGCAAGATTGAAATGGTTATAAAAAAAAATTGCCAACAAAAAAATGTCCAAAACCAGATGGATTCACAGCTAAATTCGATCAGACGTTCAAAGAAAAATTGGTACCAATCCTATTGACATTACTCCAAAAGATAGAGAGAGGAAAATTTCCCTAAATCATTCTATGAAGCCAGTATCACCTTAATACCAAAACCAGGGAAGGGCATAACAAAAAAAGAAAACTACAGACCAATATTCCTGATGAACATAGTTGCAAAAAATCCTCAACAAAATACTAGTGAACTGAATCCAACAACATATCAAATACATAATCCACCATGATCAAGTGGGTTTCATACCAGGGATGCAGGGATAGTTTAACATATGTAAGTCAATAAATGTGATACACTACATAAACAGAATTAAAAACAAATCACATGATCATCTTAATTGATGCAGAAAAAGCATTTGACAAAATCCAGCATCATTTATGATTAAAACCCTCAGCAAAATCGGCATAGAAGGGATATAACTTAAGGTAATGAAAACTGCTTATGACAAACCCACAGCCAATATTATACTGAATGGGGAAAAGTTGAAAGCATTTCCCCTGAGAACAGGAACAAGACAAGGATGCCCGCTTTCACCACTTCTATTCAGCATAGTATTAGAAGTCCAAGCCAGAGCGATCAGACAAAAGAAATAAAGTGCATCCAAATAGGTAAAGAGGAAGTCAAACTGTTGCTGTTTGCTGATGATATGATTATATACCTAGAAAACCCTGAAGACTCCTCCAAAAAGCTCCTAGAACTGGTAAATTAATTCGGCAAAGTTTCATTATACAAAATTAATGTACACATTAGCTCTGCTATACAGCAACAGTGACCAAGCAGAGAATCAAATCAAGAATTCAACCCCTTTCACAATAGCTGCAAACAAAACAAAACAAAAACAACAAAAACTTAGAAATATACCTAACAAAGAACATGAAAGACCTCTACAAGGAAAACCACAAAACATTGATGAAAGAAATCATAAATGACACAAACAAATAGAAACATATCTCATGCTCATGGATGGGTAGAATCAATACTGTGAAAATTCCCACACTGCCAAAAGCAATCTACATATTCAATGCAATTCCCATCAAAATATCACCATCATTCTTTACAGAACTAGAAAAAAAACCCTAAAATTCATATGAAACCACAAAAGAGCCCACGTAATGAAAGCGAGACTAAGCAAAAAGAATAAATATGGAGGTATCACATTACCCGACTTTAAACTATAAGGCCATAGTAACCAAAACAGCATGGTACTGGTATAAAAATAGGCACATAGACCAATGGAACTGAATAGAGAACCCAGAAATAAAGTCAAATTCTTACAGCCAACTGATCTTTGGCAAAGCAAACAAAAACATAAAGTGGGGAAAGGACACCCTACTCAAAAAATGGTGCTGGGATAATTGGCAAGCCACATGTAGAAGAATGGAACTGGATCCTCATCTCCCACCCTATACAAAAAATCAACTCAAGATGAATCAGAAACTTAAATCTAAGACCTGAAACCATAAACGTTCTAGAAGATGACATCAGAAAAACCTTTCTAGATATTGGCTTAGGCAAAGACTTCATGACCAAGAACCCCAAAACAATGCAACAAAAACAAAGATAAACAGATGAGACTTAATTAAAGTACTCTGTAGGATTTTCTCCCACTCTATGGGTTGTCTGTTTATTCTGCTGAATTTTTTTTTTTTTTTTTTTTTTTTTTTTTTGCACAGAGTAAATAGACAACCCACCGAATGAGAGAAAATCTTCACAATCTCAACTATACCCAGAATCTACAGAGAACTTAAATCAGCAAGAAAAAAAAAAAATCCCATCAAATATAGGGCTAAGGACATAAATAGACAATTATTCAAAGAAGATATACAAATGACCAACAAGCAGAAGGAAAAATGATCAACATTACTAATGATCATGGAAATGCAAATCAAAACCACAATGCAATACCACCTCACTCCTTCAAGAATAGCCATAATCAAAAAATCAAAAATAATAGAGGTTAGTATGGATGTGGTGAAAAGGGGACACTTTTGCACTGTTGGTGGGAATGTAAACTAGTACAGCCACTGTGGAAAACAGCATGGAGATTCCTTCAAGAACTAAAAGTAGATCTACCATTTGATCCAGCAATCCTATTACTAGGTATCCACCCAGAGGAAAAGAAGTCATTATACGAAAAAGACATTTGCACACACATGTTTATAGCAGCACAATTTGCAATTGCAAAAATATGGAACCAGCCTAAATGCCCATTAATCAATGAGTAGATAAATAAATGTTATATATATGTGTGTGTGTATATATATGTTATATATGTGTGTGTGTGTGTATATATATGTTATATGTATATGTATACACACACACACGCACATACACACCATGGAATACTACTCAGCCATGAAAAGGAACAAAATGATGGCATTTGCAGCAATCTGGATGCAATTGGAGACTATTATTCTAAGGGAAGTAATTCAGGAACGGAAAAACCAAACATCATGTGTTCTCACTCATATGTTAGTGCTAAGCCATGAGGATTCAAAGGCATCAAAATGATACATTGGACTTCGGGGACTCAGGAGAAAGGGTAGGGGACAGTGAGAGATAAAAGACTACACATTGGGTGCTGTGTACACTGCTCTGGTGATGGGTGCACCAAAAATCTCAGAAATCACCTCTAAAAAGCTTATTCATGTAACTAGACACCACCTATTCCCCAAAAACCTATTGAAATGAAAAACAAAATTTTAAAAAAGGAAAAAAAAAGAAACTGAATGCCATGAACCACAAAATATAGGCTCTTTAAGAGACAGAAAATGATCATTCTAAATTCCCTACTACAAATCCAGAATTAGAGACCAACCATAGAGAATGTGATTCACTAAAAGTCTTGGTTTGCTCAGTGTAACAAGATGACATTGCGTAACAATAAACAGTTCAGGGCATGGAATGATAGAACAGAAGGGTGAATATTGTGAGCTCTAGTGCAAGGGGACCTTGGCTTGCATCCAGGGGATGACACTTACTATTTGCGTAGCCTTAAACAAATCATTTAGTCACTCAATGCTTCAGTTTCCACCTCTGTAAAATGGTGATAATAGTAGTGTTACTTGGGGTTGTGGTGGGGATTATGTGCAGTGAAATGCTTAGTCCACTGCTGGGCATACACTAAGAATTCTCTCTTTCTGTATACATGTATATGTATATTTGTGTATATACTCTCTAGGTATGTAAATTTATAAGTAAATATATATAGTAATTTATGGATATATTCGTGTATATAAATTATGATGAAGTACACACAATTTATGATCTTCACTATTTTTAGGTGTACAGTTCGGTGGCATTAAGTACACATTAAGTATATTCATATTGTATCACCACCATATATTTTCAGAACTCTTTTCATCTTGTAACTGAAACTCTGTACTGATTTAAAATACCTCTCCATGCCCCTCTTCCACAGCCCCTGGAAACCATCATTCCACTTTCTGTCTCTGAATTTGATGGCTCTAGCTGCCTTGTATCAGTGGAATTATACAATATTTGTCCTTTGGGGACTGGTTTTAATTCACTTAGCATCATAACTGCAAAGTCTATCCATGTTGCAGCATGTGTCAGAATTGCCCTCCTTTTTAAGGCTAAATAATTTTCCATTATACATAGACACCACGTTTCATTTATCCATGGATGGACACTTAGGTTGCTTCTACCTCTTCCCTATTGGGAATAATGCTACTATGAACATGAATGTACAAATAGTTTTCTGAGACCCTGCTTTTAATTTTTTTTTTTTTTTTTTTTTTTTTTTTTTTTTTTTTTTTTTTTTTTGAGATGGAGTCTCGCTCTGTCACCCAGGCTGGAGTGCAGTGGCGTGATCTCGGCTCACTGCAAGCTCTGCCTCCCAGGTTCATGCCATTCTCCTGCCTCAGTCTCCTGAGTAGCTGGGACTACAGGCGCCCGCCACCGTGCCCGGCTAATTTTTTTTTTTTTTTGTATTTTTAATAGAGAGGGGGTTTCACTGTGTTAACCAGGATGGTCTCAATCTCCTGACCTTGTGATCTGCCCGCCTCAGCCTCCCCCTGCTTTTAATTCTTTTGTGTGTATACCCAGAAGTGGAATACTTGGATCATGTTGTAGTTCTACTTCTAATTTTTTGAAGAACTACCATTTGTTTTCCATAGTGGTTGTACCATTTTACATTCACACTAAAAATGAACAAGCGTTCCAATATTTCCACATCTACATCAACATTTGTTATTTTCTATTTTTCTTTTTTTGATAGTAGTCATCCTAATGGTTATGAGGTAGATCAATTTTCTTAATGCCAAATTTGTATTATTTTATTATGTGCATGATTGTCTCTGTGGACTATAATTTAAGAGTCCCATTGCCCACAGTCATGGAGGTGATTCATCCTGGGGTAAAATATAAGTCAGATTCTAGGACTGGGAGGAGCGGCTTCTTCAATAGGTATGTGTGTCTGTAGATTGGAGAAGGGTAAAAAATGTAAACCACGGGACAGATGGGGCAGAAATGTGGTCATGGGAGAAAAAAGCAAATTTCTGGCTACACTAACCCAAGCTGGATATATCTTTGCAATTAATTTAATTAAAACTTTTTTTGGTTGTTGTAGGTTGTAGAGCTTTTGGCTTTAGAGATACATATCTAAGTGTGGCCCCACTGTGGGGTGTTGAGATTCTGGCAATGGCAAAAAGACTGCTTTGTAGGTTGCTGTGAAACTCAGCTGGAGGCAACCAAGGCAGTGAGCGTGCTCGCTTGAACTCCACAGTTTCTGAGATTGGGCTTGAGAGACACCCTAAGCCTCTACCTACACTCTGGGCAGGGGCAACACATATGTCTCCAAAAGGGTCACTGTCAGTGACCCTAGAAATCCTCAAACTATGGAGGCAAACACTAGACAAAGGAAGATCGGACTCCTTGCTACCCTGGACAAAAATGGGTTCAGAGACCTCACAGACTGAACATTACTTTTAATGTTCTTAGAATGAACCTGAAGCTGTATGCTTCCTGTGCAAAATACCGTTTGTGTGTAGATTCATGCAGAAGCTGAGGTTTTGGGAATGCTGCAGCACTGAACATTGCAGATTGGACTTGGATTTGCTGTGAGCGCTCCGCATGGCCACACAAACAGCGGGGAGCCTCCAGGTACCAGGCTCAAAAACTATTGGCCGGGCTTTATGAGCTGGGGCAAGCTGGACACAGAAATCCTTCATTCACATTTGATTGATTTGCATCTAAGTTAGCAATTGTCTGGGACTTTGTTGCTGTTTAATTTAGTTTTATTTTGTGGAATGGAGAGGTTTAATTTAGTTTTATTTTGTGGAACTTTATTTTCTTAAAGTTTTGCTCCTCAAATTTAATATCCATTTGATTTTATTAAAAGCGAGCATGAACATAGATATATTTCAAACGTTGAGAAGTGGATTGAGATATTCAGAGAATATTATGATTTGTTTGTACATACTGCCGAAGACTTGGACTCCAGCACAGACACTGTGGGGCTCTGGGCAAGACATAGCCTCTGATCCTGATCTACATTGTGGCATAATGATGCTCACTGCAAAGGACTATGAAGATCAAATGGATAGTCCGTATTCAATGTATATGCGTTAAATACATGCTGTCTTTCAGGTCGCAATACACACACACACACACACACACACACACACACACACACACACACGTTAGTGCCCGGTGCACAGCAGATACGCAATATAGTAGAGGGGATAGAAATTGCAGACTCTGGTTCCGTATTTCCTGGGTTTGCAATCTGGCCCTGTGCTATCTTCTATGATTGCCATTAGTCATTTAAGATGTGGCTATTGCTGCTGAGGAATTGAGTTTTAAATTTTTTAAAATTTTAATTAATTTACATGTAAATGGCTACATGTGACTAGTGGTAACCACAGAGGACAGAGCAGAGAGCACAGGATGTATAGAAAGTGAGAGAGATTATTGAGGAGTATTGAGGGTAGTTTTCGTTTTTGTTGTTTTTAAAATAGTAAAGACTGGTACAATTCTAAATGCTGATGAGCCCTAGGCAGCAAAGAGGAGCATTTGACTTTGCAGGACAAGAGCAGAGAAGTAATTAATAAAGTGAGTCTCTGACAGTGAGGGATGATTTGGGATTCTGTTAGGTGTGTAGGCTGGTGGCAGGAAGTTGAGTGGGTTTTTAGCGGGTGGATTCCATTTCCTCTGGAGGATGGGAATTGAGGTCATCTGCTCTGAGGGAGAGGAAGCATAGTAAGTTAGAGGTTTCAAGAGAGTTGAGAAGATTTAAAACAGCTTTATGGAGAAGACAGGGTGCTGACTGGGGAAATATATAAAATCTGTTGAGTAATTCTTATTTTTTAGATGGGCAGTCTGAGACATAGGATGGTTGTGCAAGTTGCTCAGTGTTATTCAAGTCCAGAGAACAATTGGGTCTTGTTCTTTCTGATTCCATAGCTGTAGCTCTTAACATCGCCAATACCTTGGCCCTCTGACACCTACTTCCTAGCACCTTTCTGTGCCTCTTTTGGCACTTCCCACTTCCCTATCTTATATATATTTAGTTATGGAAAGGCTTTGTTTCTCTTAGTCAATTCCTGGTGTGAAGGATCAATATTCTAATTCATCCTTGTGTCTCTGCAGTGCCTACCACAATTCTGTGCACACAGAGAAGGCTCAGTAATTATTTGTTGAGTGAATGAATGGATGAATAAAGAAAGGGAAGATGCATGAGGTGGAGGAAAAGTCCCTTTTCCTTATATAGGCTTTACCTTCCTCATTCATATGTATGATTGGCTCCATTTCTACTTCATATTTCTGGCTTAGACATAGCTAGAGACTCTCCCTGTTATAATCATAGTTTGGAAATAAGTCATTTAAAATCAAGTGAAGCAATGCAGCATGGAAAAGATGGTCTGCTATTTTTGAGAATTTCTTTCTTTTTAAAATTTTATTTTTCTATTTCTCGGAGTCCAGACACAGCCTAAAAGCTGACACTTGAGAGGGTCTCTTTTCACCAATATAACTGACATCACAGAGTTCGTGCCCTTATCTTTCATTCTCAAGGAAATAAACAAACATTGGGATTGGCCAGAGCCCTGACCTCATGGATGACTAAGGCCCCCTGGAGTTAAATTCTAACTAAGATTTTCCTCTGGGACTCAAATTCTATCATTTTGTGCTATATTTACCAATGATGTTACACTTTATCTTTATCTTAGCAAATATTTAATTTGTTGAGAGAAAACATGTCATGAATGCATTACTCATAAGTTTCCATATTTCCCAAGGATTCTGGCAAGTGGGAGAAAGGGAACTTTCTGGGGTTCTATTCATACAGCTGAAACAAAGCCAAGTACCAAACTTCAGTGAATTCAAAAGGGAAGAGATGTGTGAGGTACAGAAATGAAAAGACAAATACTAAATGATTTGATATGGCTAGTTGACCAGCTGGTCGGTTGTCAGCCCTTTCTTGCAATGGTTCTGCTTAGCTTTGAAATCAAATGGCTTACAAAAATAGTATCTGAGAATCAAGAAAATGTACCTTATCCACTGAAAATACGGAAAGCTCACCTCTTTTTGTTCTCAATTTCCTTCTCTTTTATTCAATTAAGTATATACCTGACGACGGAGAAATCTAATGATGGGGTGAGATTTTTTCATCATCATGATGAATTTCTGTGCTACTGTCTAAGCTTCTGAACTGAAACTCCTTTGAGAAAATAAAATACTTCTTGACATTAATGGTTCTGAGACTACAAAAATACACAGTATTCTAGAGAACCAAAATAGGCTATTTAAATAAGAGTTTTAATTGATAAGCACCCTTAAAAACTCATTATTTGTACTGCAAGCTGAAATCTGACCATAGAAGCAGTTCTCTTGATTTCCCAAGTGGCGTCATAAAGCGTTTGGGCTAAGTCTAATTCTAAAATCCAAAGAAAATAAATTTTATCCAGATGTTGGGCTTGGAGATTCGAGTTGCATTACAAACAAAACTGAATATTTGTTTTTGGAAAATCTTACTACTGTATATAATTTAAAGTAAATGTTATATGTGTTTCTTCATTCTTGTCACAGCTTCCCATGTTTAGCCTCCGAATGCCACTTTCCCACTTCTGAGTCTCCAGCATTTCTATGTTTGTCGACAATGCGCATGATTAAAATGATATTTTCATATTTCAGTGTAGTTGGAGCTCCTTAAAGCAGAGGGTTGTAAGTGCAAAAAAGAGATATGCAGTTCCCTAATGGCTTATTACCATCACATTTGCAATTCAGATCAGCTCTAAATTGACTGAAATTTTTAAACACATAGCAGGCAGTTTAAACTAATGATTGTCTGGAGGTTCACCACTGACACGAACTAAGCTTCTGTTCAAAACAAATTGCAAATAATTCCTCCCTTAGAGTCAAAATGTCACTTTTAAAACTCCATGTTATTGTTAGATTTTTGTCAGTTACATCAAAAAAAATATCTGCTTTATAGGGGGTGTTCTACCTTTGAAAGGACGGAGTGACACAGTTTCCCTATTAAAAAAACCCACAACAACACACATCCGTATATATGGATCTACGTCGGTTTCACTAGGAATCACCCCTCCCTCTTCCCCCTCATCCCCTTCAAAAATCCTAATTGTAAAGTAAAACACCCTTGGGGCAGTGGTAGGCCCAAGTTGCTTAGCAACCCTCAGCAGGTAGCAAGGATTCAGCTGCAGCTGTCCTGATTCTTTCCTAAGAACCTTCTTATTACTGTTTGTGCTAATCTTTAACCAGGCTTTTAAACCACAGTCTTTCTCTGGGGTCTCTTGTTGTTAGATTGCAGGGGCCTACTCAAATGTTGTCCCAGAGGTAATGGTATTAAGGGTGGCTATTGAATGTTTGAAGAGTGATAAGTGCTGGAAGGGATTAGAATTGCATGTTCCAACTAACCTTATTTTACATTCTTGAAGAGTATCATGAAAATTGTCCCCCAGTAGGAACAATGGTTGGTGTTGACACACAGCTCTAAACCTGCTTTTGCTCCCAGCTTGTAAATTGGGTGAGGCGGGCTCCCTCCGCATAATTGTTTCTTTTAAAAGACCTACATTCTCCTGTAAAGACTACTTAAGGAATTCATTAAGAATTAGTAGATAGCCTGATTTCAGTCTCTCATTTAATTATGAGAAAGCTAGGTGTGGATTGGTAGAGAGGTATAGACAGATGTAATAGGGGATTGAGAAAATTTCTTTCCACAAAGAAGTGTTTCTGTCTACATTGACAATCCAAAAACTCTGAGGTTGGACTTGAAGTTGGCTAATTATTACAGAACAAAACAGTGGCTAAAAATGGTACATTTATTTTTAATAGCATGGAGATTTCTGCCTTGTTTCCTGGGTTGTGAGGTTTGGATAAATTTCAGAGGCTGCCCACAGCTGTTATTAACCAATGAGGGTAAGCTCATAAGATATTTTAAAGTAAGTCTACTTCTACCTTCCCATCACATAATACAAGGCAAAATGAAGAAGATACAGCTACCCTGAGGTTTTTTTCACTCAATCCCGTTCTCTCAGCAGATCAAAAAAAAAAAAAAATTACGAATGATTCACTCCTCAAAACTTAATTCTGTCATTTAAAAGGAATTTAGGCCTTTTTTCCATCATAACATTTTGTTACAGACTTGGTCCTATTATGCAACATAATATGTGCTGAATATGTGCTGATTAACTGACTTGGAAATTGGAGAAAGGTCAAAGCCATCTGAAGGAGATAACATTTTTATATGCTCTGAACCTTATTGAAGTTCATCCATATAGACATAATGTTCAAAATTCGGTTTAAAATCACACACACAAATAAGACTCAGGAGTCTCTTGATTTTTAAATTTCACTACATTCTCCTTTTTGTTACAGGTTGTATAAAAAATTGTTTGATCTTACTTAAAAAACAAAAGGATAGTGTCCTCCAATAGGTTGATAGTTGAGAGTGTCCGCCATCATACACATGGAATAGTTCACGTTTATTCTTCTGATCCCACCAAATCTCAAATACAGGGAAATATACCTTATATTTCTGATGGGAAAACTGAGACAGGAAACTTGTTATTTAGTTTTGAATTGCCATATTGGGATGCCCTGAAAGTCCCACAATATCGTATAAATCTCCCCCACAGTGAAATGGTGCTCAGATGTCTACTAATACTAATGTTGTATTTAGAGGACTAGCTAATTTTTCTTTCCAAGAAATCTTGGCCACACCATTTCAAAATGATAAACTCTCTCTCTAATTTTGATTTGTTTTCTATTTAAACTCCAACCTCTGTCTTTTATCTCTCCCTTGCCCTAAGATCCATTACTTTGTTAGATAAATGATTGCCCAAGTGGGTCAATTAAATTCTGAATACAGCTGGTGTTGATTACAGTTTTGCTAATAAAAATATCTTTGTGAAATCTTCAAGGCGACCTATAAAAATTAGCTCCTTGATGAACCTGGAAATTCAGAACAAAAATCTATCAGTAAACATGTTGATCGATTTCATCCTATCAATCAAAATTTAGTTTGCCAGATAATAATTTGTTAAATGTCAGTACAGGAGAATATCGTTTGGAAAAGGGCGATTTGAAACAACGTGCTTATGCCCTGGAGAGGTGTGTAGAGCCATCTTCATGGAGTGTGGGTTTGGACTCTGTCTTTCCAGTAAGTGGGAACGTAGACCCCACACCTATGGTCAGAAGGCACCATGTTCCTGTTATCTCCCGGCAGCTACCTGTGTTTACCTGGGGCAGACAGCTTTGTGGACCTCCTGTTCAAGTCCTCCTGTTAAAATATGCCTGCCCTCCCATTGTACCTCCAAACCATCAATCCACATGCCAGAACTACAACCCCATCCCTGAGAGGTGCATCTGGTTAGGGTGATCCATTGTGGGATGTAAAGTTTCTGTTGTGGTTCATTATGTTTGGTATGAACACTTATTTTTAGTGTCGTTTCTGGCTCCCCAAATTTCTTTTCATTTCTTTTTTGACATCTGAATCCAGGAGTGAATAAAAGACCATATGCTTTATTCTTTGTTAGTAATTATAGCAAGTGGAGGAAGATTCTTAGATTTGTTGATTTCAGGATTTTTTAACCTCAGCACTACTGCTATTTTGGATGGTACTGACATTTTGGGCTGAGTAGCTTTTTGTTGTAGTGGGCTGTCCTATGCATTATAGGATGTTTAGCAGCATCCCTGGCCTGTGCCCACTAGCTGTACCACCCTGCAGTTGTGACAACCAAAGTTGTTTCTAGAAAGTGCCAAATGTCCCCTGGGGGGACAAAGTCATTCCTAGTTGAGAACTGCTGGTTTATTGTCTTGTGTGGTGCAGGTCAGCCATATCAGCATCACTGGGAGCTTGTTAGAGATGCAAAAGTCTCAGGACCCGCCCCAGGCTCACTGAGTGGGAATCTGTGTTTTAACAAAACCCCTGGATGACTTTGTATAAACATGAATGTATGGGAAGTGGTGATTTAGTCCATTATCTTGATCAGAAGTCTGGACATACATATCTCTTAGGCTTAAACAGCACAATTCCAAGGTTCAAAATGTAACTATAGGCCAGGTACGGTGGTTCAAGCCTGTAATCGCAGCACTTTGGGAGGCTGAGGTAGGTGGATCACCTGAGGTCAGGAGTCCGAGACCAGCCTGGCCAATGTGATGGAACCCCCATCTCTATTAAAATACAAAAAGTTAGATGGGCGTGGTGTCAAGTGCCTGTAATCCCAGCTACTTGGGAGGCTGAGGCAGGAGAATTACTTGAACCCAGGAGGCGGAGGTTGCAGTGAGCCAAGGTTGTGCCACTGCACTCCAGCCTGGGCAGTGACAGCAAAACTCTGTCTCAAAAACAAACAAACAAACAAACAAACAAAACGCAATTGTAGCAGACTTCTCAGTCTGCAAGTCCATGTATATGCTGATAAAATATATTTGAAGTAAAGTTAATTGAAGAATTTAAGGAAAATTAAAAGGAATTGACTAATCTAACTAACCCCCACCCCCAAAATAATTAACATAGTGTTTTGGTCCTTTTACATTACATAAATATAAATTAATAGTATTTTGGAAATATCTCTGTATCTCCCAAGCAAATCCATAAATAACACTAATAATAATACTGCAATCTATCAGGGTGTTTATTATGTACTGAGTGGTCTATTAGATTAATCTTCACAACTACTGTGTGAGGTATTAACCTAATTTGACAGACAAAAAGCTGACTCCGAGAAATCAAATACCTTTGCCCTAATCACACATTTCTACAAAGTGAGATACCAGCACCTAGTCCACGTTCATTCTATCCAACTATTCTGCCTTAACTTCTAAAGAGAGAAAAAAAACCGATAAAGAACATTTTCTCCAAACTAATTATGTCTAAACAACATCCACACAGATCCTCAACCCCAGGAATGAGCAAGGGAAAGGAATCATTATTTTTCTTGAAAGCCCTCTTTTGTTCTATCTTCTTAGGCAGTAGTCTCATTATACCTTGAGAATGTCTGAGTGTAGCCAACGCTTGAGGTGAAGAATTCTGCTCACCCATTTCTATCCCTTTGCCCCCACGGAATTAGCGTTCAGCAACAACAAAGCCATGCTGTACATTGTTAAGAAGCGTTCTTGGCAAGGATGGTTTTGTCTTTCTTGTTTCTGAGATTTGCCCACTGATTGCTAAAAGTATGTACTATGAACTTTGATTAGCTAGCCCAAGGGTCTGATGGGTAGACACAAACTGTGCAAGAAAGCCAAATGTGACATTTACATGATTTAATCCGAAGCGAATACATCTATGATTCTTTATTTCTTTCATCAGAGAAACCCTCTGCTTTTGCTTCTGATCCTTTCTTTGCCTGAACCTCTTCTACTGTATCATCAACCTATTTTTTTATTCAATGTATATTCTACCAGACAGTATTCCTAGCTTCCTTTTATCACCATGGTGACACTGTGTGCTTATGCCTTTATTAAAAATTTATCTTAAATAGATCTAGGAAGTCGTCTTTTAGGCAACGACAATTTTTTCAGTTTTGAATCCACCATAATGTCCAGATACTGGGAATTCGTGTGCAAATATCATTCCACTATTACTATAAAGGGAAATAAAGCAAAATGTTTAAATGGCTGCTATTCTTGTTAGCTGCTTATGCATGGAAAAAGACATTTTATATGCATTCCGTTCTTGCTTTTCAAGAGCACTTGGCACACAGTCTTTTGAAAGAACTTTACTTAAGCTTTGATTAGCTTATGTGATCATCTATTACTGGTAAATTTTAATAGTATTGCGTTTCTAGGAACATATTCTATGAAAAAAAATCAGAAATACTAAGATTGACATGCATATAATTGTCCTCACATTATCTATAATAAATACTTAAAAATCATAAAAATGTTCAACAACAGGGGGAGGATTAAATAATGGTATGGCATTATGGTTGAATAGCATGCCTCTCTTAAGAATGATAGTGTAAAGAATTTTAGTGACAGGAAAATAATTATAATATGTTAATTTAAAAAGATACAAAATTTATATATAATGTGACTTTTATCTTCATAGCTATGTATATAGCTTGTTAATTAATTAAATATCTTTAGTTATATGTACATCTATTTATAAAATTCCAAAAATGCCAGATGTTAATAGTGGCTATATCTGGTTGGAGAGTTTATGGGTGATTTCATTCTTTTAAAAGCTTTCCTCTGTTTTCTACAGTTTTTTAGTGAGCATAAAATGCTTTTGAAATCAGGAAGAAAAAATAAGTATTTAAATATAAAACTGAACTAATTGAATTCTTCCAGGATTGTAGTAATATGATTAAGAGGTCCCTGAGATTTTTCCATATTTTTCTTGTATTTATAAACTCTATTGTTATAGAAACTACTCTCAGCCTGGTACTTTTGTTTTCAAACAGAGTTCAAAACAATTACTCTAGATGAAGGACAGAGACTATTGTCTTCAACCTGGATAATGAAAAATGAGTGACATGGAGAGAGGCACAAAATCAGAGGACATTGTCCTGAGTGTGTTTAAATTGAACAGCTGATTTTTAAAAGGGTCAAATCTGGAGTCTGTAGATGGGTCTGGCAACAGGAAAGATTGCAGGGATTTTTTTCATTTTAGTTAAACAAAAACGTACCTAAAAATGCAAAATGTAAGAAGATGCTTTTATATAAGAAAATGATTAATGAGTACGGTATTTACGGAAAGAAATACTCAAAGGTTGGTATTAGGAAAAGAAAAAAGCCACAGGATTTTGATCACAAGAAACCTTGGATTCTAAATCTGACCCTGCCAGTACCAAGACTTGGACAAGGCATTTATTCTCTCTTGGCCTTGGGTTCTTCACATATAGCATAAAGGGTTTGGATTAAATGCTATTTAAAATCCCTTCCAGTTTATAAAGTCTGATCTATTCTACCATTTTACATGTTTTCATAGCAAAGATCAAATTCTGGGAGTTTACATTTCTGAAACTTGGGTCAAGGTCCTGACCAATCCTCAAAAGAGCAACTGTGTGGACATCTGTGGCAATGGTAAGAGTTCTTTAGTGGCCAGTCAGCTCTGTTGTTCTCTCCAGCTAAATGAAGGCAAGTAATATGAAAAGTAGGTCCAAGCACACAAAATCTCTTCTTGACTTCCACCAAACAGTCTTTTTCATTTGGAACACTGCTTCCATATGCAAAAGTATTTCATCTTTTATAAAGTGCTAATTTTTATAAAGTATAAATTTGCGATGAGAACCAGCAAGTGATGATAATAGCTGTTCTCTTTTGTGAATACAAGTATCTGTTAAATATATGTAATATGCACTTGTATATATGAGTGCATTTATTGAAAGACACTTAAGCTAAGCATGGATAAATGTACTAGTTTTTTAAACAGCTTTATTGAAGTATAATTGACATGGAACAAGTTACACATATTTTAAGTATGCAATTTGCTAAGTTCTTATATATATATGTACACATAAACTCTCACAGAACCAACTTAATAACCATAACATCACCCCTAAAATTGTCCTTGTTTTCCT
Organism: Macaca nemestrina; assembly: GCF_043159975.1. Taxonomy (NCBI): domain Eukaryota; kingdom Metazoa; phylum Chordata; class Mammalia; order Primates; family Cercopithecidae; genus Macaca; species Macaca nemestrina. The sequence goes on along the minus strand of NC_092129.1, from coordinate 161,841,179 downwards.
TTGCAGTTCTGCAAACTTGTATGTGGTACAAAGCATGGATCAAAATCTTTTTTTTTTTTTTTTTTTTTTGCATTGTGGATATCCAATTATTCCAGCACCATTTGTTGAAAAACTATTCTTTCTTCCCTTTGAAACACTGTCAAAAATCAATTACACACATATGTATGGATTATTTCTGAAATCACTATTTTGTTTTGTTGATACAGTTATCTCTCTTCATGTCAATACCACATTGCCTTAATTGCTGTAGATTTACAACAAGTCTTAGAATTAGATAGTCCTACAAAATTGTTCCTTTCCCCTCCACCTAGAGTGGCTATTTTAGCTCTTCTGAATTTTCATATGAATTTTAGAATAAAATTGTCGATTTTGTGAGAAAGCCTGCTGAGATTTTCTTTTAGATCACATTGAATCTCTATTAATCAGGGGATAACTGACATATTGATATTGAGTTTGCTGATTGATGAACAGCAAATGATTCTGTAATAAATGATTCTCCTCATTTATTTAGGTCATTGTAGGTTGATCTCATTTTGTATTTTTCAGTGCACCGGTCTTGCATATCTTTTGTCAGATTTATCCTGAAATCGTTTGTATTTTTGATGCTTATATATATGGTATTGCTTCTTTTAATTTCAATTTCTGATTATTGATTGATACTCTATAAAAATACAATTGATGTTTTTAGTATTTAGTATTGATCTTGGATCTCATGGTCTTGTTAAACTCAACATTTAATTCTAGTAGATTTTTGGGTACATTTCATAGGAGTTTTTACACAGATGGTCATGTCATTTGTGAATAATGATAGTTTAACTTCTTTTTAAATGTGGATGCCTTTTACATATTTTTTCTTGTCTTATTACGCTAGCTTGAACCCCCACTACTGATGAATAGATGTAGCAAAAGCAGATGTCTTTTGTGCCCGTGACATGGACACCATGTGCTTCAGATGTTGCTCTGCCCTGTTTGTCAGCCTGCTCCCAACATCCCAACCTCCTATGCACAATCTCATACCAACCTTTGCCCATCTGCACCCCACAAGGTTGTTTCTCGCAGTCTTCTTGGCCCAGACACTGTATACCCCTGGTTGCACATGACCCTCCCAATGAGTGAGCTTTAGGCACCTTGACTCATTCTTTGCTCTTATTCACTAGCTTTGTCACCTTTAACTTGGGAAGGATATTTTGTTCTTCTGTTTGTCTGTTTTTCCTGTTTGCCCAACACATGTGGACTGGCTCTGGTTCAGACAATCCAGTGAACTTCTCTGCCATGCAGTGGGCTGCGAGCGCAGCTTTCTAATGAAGTCGTAATTCAGCCTTGAGGAGGGCACCCCTTTCCAAGTTTGCTCCTTTTTGAATGCTTTTCCTAAAACTTAAATTTTTCATTAGAGTTTTTTATCATGACCCCAAATTATGGTTAATTATCCTCTGCATCAAACCTTCTCTTTTCAAATTACTGTGTATTTTCTGCCTCTTAAGTAGACTTCAACTGACACATTACTTTTGAAAAAAATTATTGAAGTGTAATTAACAGACAAAAAACTGTACATATTTAAAGTATACAATTTGATGTTTTGACATATGTATACACCCACAAAATACAATCAAGATAATCAACATATTCATCATCCCTCAAATATTTCCTCGTGTTAAATGGTATTTAGGGGATCATGTAAAGAGAAATTGAGCTAGGGATGTGTTTAGTTTGGGTTCATTAGGATAGGTTTGTATGGTTCACAGTCACTTTCATGGATGGTTAAGACTGCCAGTCATCTTGGTTTAGGAATGGCTTCTGCAATTAATTTTGTTGCCTACTGCTCTTGCAAGCATCTTGATAGGAAGTGCCTGGGCCATGTGAATATATCCTATAGTACTGAGCATGGACCTATGTGGGTAACGAAGGAAAAAGGAGGTTCAGAATATATAAGAAAATAGAGCGGGTCCTTGTTTGTGGAAAATTGTTCTAAATCCTGCACTCACATGAACAAAGATTTGAATGAGGTTTTTGTAAGTTATCAACAAAACTTTTAATAAAGTTACTAATAATACATTATTTAATAAGAAGCTAAAATTATTGTTAAATGATCAATCATATAAAGAAAATAAATATTTATTAACCATGCTCAAGGACAGTCTAAATTTCCTATTTATTCTCTCTCTTTTTTTGGAGACAGGGCTATCACCCAGCCTGGGGTGCAGTGGCATGATCATGGCTCACTGCAGCTTTGACTTCCTGGGTTCAAGTGATCCTCCCACCTCAGCCTCCCAAGTAGCTGGGACTACAGGCATGTGCCACCTCACCTGGCTATTTTTTTTTTTTTTAATTTTGTGTAGAGATGGGGTTTTACCATGTTGCCCAGGCTGGTCTCGAACTCCTGGGCTCAAGTGATTCTCTCACCTCAGCTTCACAATGTGCTGGGATTTCAGGCATGAGTCACCACGCCCAGCCATCTCTTTATATAAAAGATTGCAAAATTATTGTTTGTAGAGAAATGATCAAAGGGGCTAAAGCCAAAAATGTGAGAAAAATGTATTGTAGAGGTGGGTCTTACAGGTTATTAATAAAATTTTTTTGCTTTCCTTGAATTTACAATGTTTGTGGTAATGATGGATGATGATGTTCCTATAAGCTAAATTCATTAACTCCCTTTGTGGATATCTGCTATGTTACCAAAGATTTCTTCTTTATATCTTCTCAAAATTGTAGCTATTGCTATTTAAACCTAATTCATCTCACTGCATAATGAGAACCTCTCGTTAGCATTTACTATTTATTTTATACGGTCAATGTCTATGATGACTATATTTTACAAGTTAAAACATAACTTTTTCCTAGTTTATACATTTATGGTTTTATAGAATATGATATTTAAACACTTATGACAGTGTCCAATTAATTTGTATTTACTTACATACTTCAAGAATTACCTTTATTATAAAAAGTACATAAAAATTGAGTGCATATTTTGAGTATGTATTTCATGTATATATAAATATATTTGTGAAAATTATACTGGAAAATTGAGGACAATGTTATTTAGAGTGTTATTTGTTCCATAATTGTTTTTTAGGTGTGTATTTTATTTTCATTTAAAATTTAGCATTAAAATTGGTGGCTTTAGACATATTTTACGTTAAAGACAAAGGTTAGAAATTCTTTTATGTATTGTGCCTTAAGAATTATTCAATACAGCATAAGTCAGATCATAAATATGCTTGTATTCTATTCTATTTACTTATAAGGCAAATGTATTATTTTCTGACATTTATATTTTGCTTTTATGTTTCATGAGCATCTTTTTAGTTTAAATAGATTTCTTTTCTTCTTTTCTCTCTTCATTTGTCTTTTTTTTTTTCACAGTCAGATTCACTGAATCCCAAGACAAGGAGCTCTTTGATAATGGGCTAGAGGAAAGTGTGAAAGAATGGTTTAGAACTAATTCAAGAAAGAACTATCTGATTCCCACTTGGAGGAGGACGCAGGAGCTGAATCAGATGGGGCTGTGGTGCCTGGGGAGGAGGAAATTGTGAGTACTTGCTCTTGATTGAGTATCATTATCCTCCTGTTGTCTAGGAAGATGATTGTTATAATTAGCCACAAATGTCATGGGCAACTATAATTTACCTTTTCCTGTAACAACTGATAGTTTACCTTTTCAATGCCTCCTTTTATCTTCCCACCATGGGGCTTTCCCCATCCCTCCATAACAATCAAATATAAAATAAAATATATTTATTTTATAGTATGTGCCTGTCAATGTATACTTATAGTAATAATGTGACTATTCATTTTTAAAAAGTCATAAAGTGGCTACTTGCCCAAATTTCAGGCTCCTTTAAAATTAAAGTTCCTATAAGAAAAAATTAGAAATCATGAGGTTATATAATAGGAATGCTGGTGGAGTCTTTAGAGATATTTTAGGACCATTTCTTATTAATCTTATTTCTAAATATAGTATAAAGAGATGTTATTAATTGGGTTGCATAATGCCTTTGAAATGCAATATTAATATCCTTTGGATTTTATTTGTAGTATAATTTCTTAATTCCATTTTATGTTATAATAATTCAGTGGAAGTATATATTTGTATTCTATTATAGAATAGTTATAGTTTCTATTCTATTTTAATTTTTTAAATAGAAATACAATAGTTTGTATTCTATTTTTAGTAAGTTACTTTAGTAAGAACTAACTCTTGAGTTGAATTTTAAAAATAGAATAAAAATCACAATATTTTATGAAGCATTATATAATTGTGAAGAATTTTTTACTAGCATGTACCTTTGCTAGATACTAACCAAATAATAACCAAATGCACTGAATTGCCTTTGAATGAAAGTCGCTCAAGTGCTCTTTTTAAAAAATGTCCCACTGTTTTGGACTTCATACTATATTTATTTATTTATTTAGAGATGGAGTCTCACTCTGTCGCCCAGGCTGGAGTGCAGTGGTGTGATCTCAGCTCACTGCAACCTCTGCCTCCTGGGTTCAAGTGATTCTCCTGCCTCAGCTTCCCGAGTAGCTGGGACTACAGGTGCACACCACCGCGTCCGGCTAATTTTTATATTTTTAGTAGAGACAGGGTTTTGCCATGTTGGCGAGGCTGGACTTGAACTCCTGAGCTCAGGTGATTTGCCTGCCTCAGCCTCCCAAAGTGTTGGGATTACAGGCATGAGCCATAGCGCCTGGCTTCATACTATACTTAGATTAATAAGTTTCATTGCATATTTTTAAGTAACCCTAGAAAGTTATATTTAGAATAGTAATTCAATGAAAACAAATCAGTGACATAAATAGCTAGTAAATCCAGGCCAAAGATAAATGTTCCCAAAACTGAGGAGAGATGGGACTAACATCTTACAATGATATGCTTTTGTTTGTATATAGCTACTGTCTTAACATTTTTGTTTCTTTTACTACTACAATTTTAAAATGAATGGTCAACATCTGATATCTGCCTGTCTGCCTGTCTGCCTTACATCCTTATGACCTGAATTTGTTCTGCGTGTCCTCACTGAGACGTTGTGCTAGGATGTCATTAATAAATTATTTCTACAATATACAATGACCATTTGCTCAGTGTTCATTCTCCATGACATCTCTGCAAATTTAAAATTGCTGACCACACCCTCCTACTCGAAAGAAGTGGCTTTTGTGGTATCCATTTTGAGTTGTCTTATCTCTGGATTACTTCTACTCTTGCTACTATGGTTTTTTCCGTGTTTCTAAATGTGCGTGTTCCTTAATGCCCAGTTTTAGAACATGCACTCTTTTCCTTCTTCTTTAGGAAATATCTATTTTCTAGGCTTCAGTTGTCATTTCTGTGTGGATAAAATTATGATAAATAACATTTTTCCATCTCCAGAGTTGTCTTGTTGAATCTCCTAGAGTCAAAGAATAAAAGAAAAATAACGAGATTAAGGATTTTTTTTTGAGATCATAAAATTATATAGTCACAGAGTTAAAAATATGGAAATAACTGGAATTATGGAGATTCTATCAGGAAGGTTCCTGTTTGTTTCATTTTTCAAAAATTTTGCTCTTGTTTGAAAAAGGATGCATTTTTTCTTTTCAATTTTTATGTTTTATTCCTTGTCTCTTTAATTTTAGAGGTGGTTCTTGTGTTGTTGCATATTTTTTAATTAAAGGCCAATAAAATATAGACTATATTTATCTATTTTCATGCAATTAGAATAATTTTATTACAGTAAGTTCCTTTAAGCAAAGGTACATAGTTTTTTTAGGTTATGGAAAAATTAAATTACTGTATATACTCAAAGTTCTGTTAGTGGCACTGGAGCAAGACTGTTATTTTAAAACCACTTGCTGATTTTGCTGGCAGTGATTTTAATGAAATATAATAATATGTTTTATTTATAAAGTGCTTTTCACCTGTACATTCAGAGTGTCTGGATTTCTTTTCTTTTTCTTTTTCTTTTTTTTTTTTTTTTGAGTGTCTGGATTTCAAGTGATACCCAGAGTATGTCAGTTGATAACTTCACTTTCCGAGATCTGACGAACACATTTGCATAACGTTCATGCTTGTTGATTACTCGGGTCAAAAAGACCAAATTCACTGCATGTGTTGAAAATATCATAGGATTACTCAACAAACTCTTGAAATTTTTTCCTACCATATTATTTTTGTTTAAGGACAGGATTTGGGACAAACAAATGAACAAAAGCCGAAGACTTCTCTGTGAAAGACCTAAACTAGGGTCTTGTGTACTGAATAAAATATCACTATAAAAGAATGACACAAATTTCCTTATATGATTGTGGAATTAGTCATGTTATCTTGAAATCATAGCATCATACCACAACTATTATTGTCACCACAAAAGAGCAAAGAATACTTCAGTTTACTGTCTAAAGATCGGTTTTACTCATGAAAAAACGTTTCCCTGCCTCCTCTTAGTTATTGGAAGACATTACATAAAAAAGCCCCACAGTTGCTTCTGAGTAGTTAAAGCATGTTCTTAAGTGGTTAATTTTCTTCCCCATTTTCACGTTGTTCATATTCTTTCCCTTTTTCTTCTCTACCAGTTTCCATCTTTTCTAAGACAGTTAGGTAATGACTAGCAATACATTTGTCCATACCCTGGATAATTCAATACATTAAAACAACATGGAATTCAGTAAGAAATATTGCTAATTCCACGTGTCCTCTGCTCAGTGTCTTTGACTGTGGACTGCTGGCTGCTCATTTTGCTTTTTTAATTTGAAGGCTGGCTCTAAAAAACGTTTTCTTCTTTGTACCTCATTTTCTGAATTGAAAATATTTACATATCCACATATGGCATTCAACATATGTGGAAACTATATTTGATAGTAAAGAAAATTTTATACCAAATATTTGGTAGAAGTAAGCAAATATAATCTTAACATAATAGTAAGAGCGTACTTAGCATAATAGGAAGAGCACATGGACCATTACATGATCAAATATTTGCTATAAAAACATGTTGGAATAGAAAATTAATGTTACTATAAACACTTTTAAAGCACTGCTACATTGGAAATATAGAAATGGAAATTAAAGTAACTTACTTGAATAATTTTATTCAAACTATTACTATTAAACTTAGTTGAATAGTCCTGTTCAAACTATTTCTATTCCTAGTCAAACTATGAGTAAACTGCAGCACTGTAAGTTACCAAACGTTGTAAGACTTACAAAAATATCACCATACTCATATCCTTATTAAATTCATTCTGTGATCCAGCAGCTGCCACAACATATAGTAAATATTATGACAAATCTATTGAGAAGCATTTTGGGGTGTAGCATTGAAGAAAATAATTTCTGCATGATGTAGGGCAAAAAATTAAGATATTAAGAGTAAATACTTTCACGAAAGATCTAAATTTTCTAAAGAATGATGTAAGACATTCCATATTATGCTTATTTAGTTTATATTTGTACTAACAATTTTGAATTTAGTTTTATTTCACTATAAGATGTCCCTCTGATATCCTAGGTAAAATAAAAATAACAAGCGAAAAAAAAAAAAAACCCAACATCCTGAGAGAAGTCAATTTAATTTTATTTTTAAAGCTTTAATATTTGGGATTTATGCTCTCATCCTCAATTCTGTTCAAAAGGAATAAAAGCTTAAAGCAGCAACGTATTTATTTTCTCCTCCTCCAAATCTTAGACTATGTTATTATTAACAGTTACTTGATTAAAAATGCATACCAGTTTTCCTTTTATTTTTCTTTTTCTTTAAAGTAAAGCATGTTACTCAACCCCATATTGTCCATGAAAGGAAAACAAATCTTGGGCATATCTACTCCACTATTATAGATGTAAAGCAGACCCAAAGCACACCAAGGAATTATAATGTCACTCAAAGGAAATTAAATTAAAAGTAATTTAACCTAAGAAATAAAAGAGAAACAACAATAAGGATATTAAATACATACCACAAAAACCTATACACTTGCTACAAATAAATCAAAAGCTAGACGAAGCCTTCTAACAATCAACTGAAAAATTGTAAAGTGGACCATTTTATAGTTTACAGAATTTATATGTTTAAAAATAGACTGTTCAAGAGGTAATCATTCCGTGTACTAGTCCCAGAAAGAAATTCTTACAAGGTTCTTCATTAAGAGAACACTGTAAAGAACAATGTCCACAATCATATTTCTATAGCTGAATAGTTTGAAGGGTATGTTTTTAAAATGTTTATATTAAATATTTAAGATTTTAGACTTATAATTATGTTTACATCAATATACTATATGTAAATTAATACATGAATATAATAAATCTATGTATATGAATATATAAATATATCAAAATATATATCATAGTTTTTTAGAGCATTATAACAAAGTAGAGAATAGAAAGGCAGACATATTTTCTATGGAAGTACATGGTACAGGTACCATGAATCAACAATGACTTGACTGGGTCCAGTGACCCACGCCTGTAATCTCAGCACTTTGGGAGGCCGAGGTGGGTGGATCACCTGAGGTCAGGGTTTTGAGACCAGCCTGGCCAAAATGGTGAAACCCTGTCTCTACAAAAAATACAAAAATTAGCCAGGTGTGGTGGCAGGCACCTGTAATCCCAGCTACTGGGGAGGCGGAGGCAGGAGAATCACTTGAACCCAGGAGGCAGAGGTTGCAGTGAGCCAAGATCATGCCACTGCACTCCAGCCTGGGTGACACAGCGAGACTGCATCTCAAAAAAAAAAAAAAAAACCCAAAAAACAGTGAGTTTAAGTAGACACCTGGCCATGCCGTTTGTTGCTAAGGAGAGGGGCTCAGGGGCACTGCTCTAAAATAAAGTTATTTATTATTATTATTTTTTGAGATGGAGTCTCGCTCTGTTGCCCAGGCTGGAGTGCAATGGCGCAATCTCGGCTCACTGCAAGTTCTGCCTCCCGGGTTCATGCCATTCTCCTTCCTCAGCCTCCTGAGTGGCTGGGACTACAGGTGCCCACCACCACACCCGGCAATTTTTTTGTTTTGTTTTGTTTTGTATTTTCAGTAGAGACGAGGTTTCACTGCGTTAGCCAGGATGGTCTCAATCTCCTTTGTGATTCGCCCGCCTCGGCCTCCCAAAGCGCTGGAAAGTTATCATTTTTGGCAAACTATCCATAACATACAACTGGTTGGTCATTTATAATCTTATGCAGTAGGTTAGCTCATTTAGTTCTCTAGGTATATATTTTGTAGTCAATTCTTCTCTGCAGAAGAATGGCCTTCTTTTCAAAATGAACCACCCCAAATGTGCTTTCCTGAGACTTAAAAAAAATGGCCAAAGGACATGATTACTTTGTCTGCATATATAATTTTTAAGGATAATTTTTTTAAGCCATAGTACCTTCTGCTGGAGAACTTTAGGGTTGGTCCTTTTATCAGTATATCCAAAATTACATTCTGAGGAACTTCTTGCCTCTTCCCTAAAGGACTGAGAGACTTGGTATTCATTATATATTCTGTTAGGCAGACACTTTGGCTTTCCTAAGGGGATGTTAGTCTATCTCTGCTTAGATGGCTGCAAGGCATGGAGATAGTTCCAACTTAAGGCAGAACATAGAATAGCTGCATTCCAGGTAGCTGTTAAAGAGTACTTAGGTCCCTGCTGCTGCAATTTTATGAAAATGTCAGTTGAACAAAACTGTATTTATAAACATACACACACACACACACACACACACACACACACACACACACATGATCACTGGATGGACATGTAGTCTAACAAGAAGATGCATTAATTGACTGAAAATTGCTGTTGGCCCTCAGACAACTGCCTTTATTGAATTGCTTCTTTGGTGCAGTGCCTCAGCCTACAGTGAGTGACTTTATAAGAAACAGTCTAGGAAACACATTGCTGCATTGAGTGTAAGAGTGTTGTTAAATTTGTCACATCACTTATTATCATTTTTATGAGGACCCATGGGAGAAAACTGTCTTAGATTTCAGAGATAGTAATGCCTGTCCTGGGCCACATTTTACCCTCTCATCCATGCTACAAATAATGTAACTGATTGGGCCATTCTGAATCCTGGACTTCCTGGCTCTGTCCCCCAAGGCCCTCCTTGCCCTGGATCCCAGAAAATGTAGCATCAATATATGTGCTTCTTCTAGCAGGTTTCCAGATCCCGAGGCATCCTGTGTATTCACTTCAATCTTGACTTCAACAAATTTCTTCCATTGTCATTTTTTCTTGATTCCATTTATCATATTTTTAGTTTTTATTCTATCTTTTCTTAGTATATTGCATGGATTTTTAAAAGCTATTTTCAATAATTTATGAATGTGAGCATGAGAATCTTGAGAGCAGTCACGGCTTTGACCTTTCAATGTTACGTGTCCTCTGAGTCTAGGGGCCCCTGTGTTCTGTAAGCTGCCCCCATATACAGTTAGCCCTCACTCAAAATTTGCTCACTGTTCTCGCTACAGGCGTTTTCTGTGCAGACAAAATAGTATTTTACCACCTTCCCTAGGGAGGACATGAAACATGGTTGCTACTGCTTCTGTTTCTGCACATCACTTGTGCTATGCACTTGAAGCATACAAATTTTAATATGAAATTTAAGCCTTCTTGGAGGTATTAGATTCTGTGAGCTTAATGTTTTTGATGACTCATATTGTTACTAGTTTCTTTGGTGATTTAGTGAAAGATCTGAACTCTTCTCTGAAATGAACACACTCATTTAATAAAAAAATGAAACGTTTACATAATTATTTTGATAAGAGTTGACAGTAAAGCAGAAATTCTGGAAATGCTGGTACTAAATATCGTCAGTAAACTCATTTCTCCTTTGTCTGAAAGTATTTCTTGCTTAAATGGCACATCTGAAATTCAATGTATGCTGTGAGTTCCTTTAGCACTCACACTTTTAGAATAACTAAGATGAATATAGGAAAATAATTTCTATTAGGTTATCATTCACTCACTCATCCATTTATCCTGCAGGAAAATGCCCTGTATGATTCGAGGTACTGGGAATACTGAGGTAAGTATTACAAAATCCATGCCCCTGCGGAACTTATGCTCTAGTCAAGGGAGGAAGAGAACTAATGAATGAACTAATAAACAACTAAATGAGATAGTTTCAGATAGTTGTGGATGCACTGGATAAAAAGAAAGGTGGCCATGTATAGTAACGACTTTGGTTAGAGGGGTCAAGGTAGGTGTCTGATCTTTGATATGAAACTGGAATAATGAGAGGGACCCAGACATGGAAAGATCTAGAGAAGAAACCTTTAAGGCAGAGGGAACAAATCATGCAAAGGTTCTTGGACGGGAATAAATTTGTGTTCTCAGGGTCCAGAGGGAAGGTCAGCACAACCTGAGCCAGGAATGTCACAAGAGGTGAGCCAGGAGGCTGGAAGGCAGGCCACTTGAGGTCTTTGGCTGTACATATCTTTCCTTTAGGCCCCTTGAGCATGTCATCTAACCTGTCTAGGCCTCAGTTTCCCCTTCTTTAAAGTAAAGGGGATAGAACTATCTCCTAGACTTGCTTGTGAAGATTTAGTGTGTTAATTGATGTTAGGTGCTTGGAAGAATGTCTGCCACTTAGTAAGAACTATATGTGTTATCTATTATTATTATGTATTTATGTACTTTCCCCCTAGCTAACAATTTATTGCTCTGATAGATTTTTAAAGCTAGAATAGGTCTTGGAAATCACATTAAATCTTGACATTTTACAGACGACACTTTAGCTCAGCAAGGTCAAATGGTTGATACAAGTTCCCAAAACTGGTAAGTAAATGTTTAGACTAGAATCTTGGTTTCTTGACTCTCAGGCCAAGAGCTTTCTACTATTAAATAGTGTTGGCCTTTAGCTATCAACCTTATGGCTTAGAATTGTTTTCCTTAGTATTTGCCTTATATAATTATATTGACGATAGTATTATTGAAGCTGTATTTTTTGGTAGAGACTGAGATAGTTACCACACTAGTAGTGAATTTACAAGCTAATGACTTACTGATAACTGAAAGATATTTGGAAATAATTAGGATCTTGCCATGAAGTTTATAACAGCTTTTGCCCATAGTAAAATAGTAATATAGGCTATTATTTAAGATTATTCTATTTTATCTAATGAATTAACCACAGATTCAAATATCCCATTAGTAGCTTTAACTTTTGCACCTTTTGAATAAGATGAATATAGAAAAATTATTTTATTACATTTTTTCATTCATCTATTTCCTCAACAACTACTCTGTACCCTGTACTAATCTAGAGACTAAAGATACCATTGTAAACAGTATAGAAGAGTGTCCTCTCATGGACCTTATACTCTAGTCAGGGGAAGCAGACAATAAACACATGAGTGAATTAATAAATAATGAAAAGGGTAATTTTAGGGTAGTCCCCAAACACTTTAAAATTGGGAAATCAGGCAATCAGTGATTTGTCAGTCTAATAAATAATAATGGTATAACTAAAATCAGAAGTGTTAATCACACTTTAAGTGATTAGCCCATTTAAACAACTTATTTTTCCAAGCCTCAGTTCTCTAGCCTTACTACCCACCAATAAATGAGTTAATAGGTTACATAAATTAAAATGTAATTATGCACATAGTGTTATTAAACAGTGGGGTTAAATTAATATGTAGCAAAAAGAATGCTAAAATTACTTTACCTAAGAGGTATGATGTGGTGTCTCAGGTTAGTTTTAAATTTTAACTTGTCTCTTTCTACAACCTTATAGATTTTCCCAGACGTAGGAAAATTGGTTCCTGGGATAATCTTTATTTGTTTATTTTTCATTTGCTTCTCTATAGAAAGTCTCTGACCTACAAAAGGTTTTGTTCCCAAAGTTAATTTGGACACCATTCTGAACTCGTTTACTGTAGAAGCGGTGCTTAGCGTAGTCGTTAGGTTCAAATGTTGGTTTACAGAAGTTTATTTCACTGTTCTTGAAGCTGAAAAGTTGCACTTAATGGTGCTCCCTTGAGTTCTGGCCCAATTTGGTTGCAAGGAGTAAACAAAAGAGGTACATTTTTCTCTTTCCCTGAGCACAGACCTGGATCCAGTCCATCCTGGGAAGCAGATGAGATTTCCTCATGGCCCCCTCTGGTCTTCCCTCTCACACCGCTAACTGCTCGTGGCACTGTTCTCTTTAGGCGTCAGGACAGATATTTTTTTTTCTTTTTCTAGTAAGAGCTATGTGTCCTCTATTTACTTTTTTCCATCTTATTGGAAGAATACCAAAGTTGATAATTGAGTAAACAATATGGATATTTGATTTTTCTAAATGCCAAATAGATGTATCACAGTGTCAAAATGATTTCCTTCAACTTTTGTTCAAGTATCTGTTTTTAGGGGCCAAGAACTTCCTCAGAGTTACCTTCTTTTGCTTCTGAACAATACCCTCTCCTCGGTTAGAGCTGTCACTGACTGGCCCCGATGTTCATAGAATATTCTTGCTTCTAACTTTGAGGTGGTACGCGGAGTTAAAATCTATGTGATTTAACCCAAGGCAAGCTTAGTCCTGTTAAAAGAGAGAGAAAAAAAAAAGGCTGAAAAAGTATAGCAGTGTTAATTGATTAGTTTGGGTTCACCCTGCTGTTGGCATTTACTTTATTCTCTATATTGTCCTTGTATACTTTGTTGTCACTTTAGAGAAATCTGCTATATGAAATCCCAGCATAAGCAAAAAGCAAACGGAAGCAGTGAGTTTGTCCCACACCACTGTCAAGACAGTGCATAGGTCTGCAGCCTGCCAAAAATAGATGTGGTTTATAGTATGTTCAACTCCATTGCTCATATTTTTTCATTTCCTCTTCCCAGCTGAGTAAATGGAGGGGGGAAGAGAAAAAAATTACTGCCATAAAAAGTACATTTTCCCCTCTATGTTCGATTATGGAGGGACATCTATAAACGTGGGCATAAAGCCCAGAGGAAAGGAGATATTTCCGAAATGTTGTCTGATAGTCACTTTAGTTTCCAAATAAATATAGTTTGAAAATACATTGAGGACGTCTAAGCAGAAATATTGACATATGGCATGTAATATTTGGCTGAGTTTGTGGATGAGAAATGAGCCTGCGTCAAGGAGCTTTGCTGGTAATTGTATAACCCAGGAAGGGACTGACAATCCGTCATGAAACACAGAAATTTAGGAAGCTGTGGAACCTTAATGATCATGTAGAAGAATTTATCTGGTAATTAAAACACTGAAATACAACTACTGTAAAATATGAACAAAATTAATGTGATCATTTAGAAATAGCTGAACTATTCAGTTTCAGCTTTTGCAATTTCCAAAAGGTGTTATTTGCTGGGCTCCAGGGTGCCATGGCAAAAACGGGACCTTTCTTTGGTCAGTACCTACAATTGAAATCTCATCTCCAAGCTGGCTGCTTAGGGTGTGGCATTTGTTTGTTCGTTGTGATTTTACCATCAAAGCATATGTCACATATGCTTAAGTATGTTTAATATTATAAGGCACATATACTTAATGTGGAGAGCAGCATTTGCAGCAGTACATGCTCAAAGTAGTATTTACTTGAAAAACCAGTTTCGAGGAGATAGCATGGTTTATTAGATGCACATTAGATTGGAATTTAGAAACTTAATTTTCGTTTCTACTTTTGCCATCTGGCTTTATGAGTTTAGATAAGTGACATTCATTTTCAGATTTCTTTGTGTTGATCTCTAAAATGGAAAGGCTATCTAGTTGATTTCTAGGATTATTTTATAAATATCCAATAAATTCCATTGAACAATTTTCTCTAAGGAACTCATTTTTTTAATGCCAAGGGAATTGGCTAAAATTTATACAAAATAATATAAAAAGTAAAGAAAAATATTGGAATCATTTTTTTGTACTTATGTTTAGCTGATCCTGTGATACCTGTGGATGTTTTTGTGTTTATGATTTTGTGGTCAGGAAGAAAGATGCCACCCTTCTACTGAAGGCACATTAGTGACGGTTCTCTGAGGGGCCATCATCATTTAGTAGCTCTGTAGCCATCTACACCATCAAAAACAAGATGGCACATTCCAATGAAGAAAATAAAGAGAGCCTAATGAGCTGGTTAGAGCTCAAAGGGCTAGTTAGAAACTATAGTCAGAGTTCAGGGTAACCCATAAGGAATGGCAAAGATTCCTTTGTGACCAGTAAGAGCAGGGAGATCTTAGCACCTTTGGGCCTGCAGGAGCAAAGGGAACAGTAGATATTGGAATCTGTAAAGAGATCACTAGCTTGTTTGTAGCTATGGGAGAGGGTCTCCAACCAGAGCTCTGGGCTTTAGTGTAGAAGCTTGGCCACTTTCCAGTAGGAAGGGAATCAGAAGAGAGAATAAATATATGAATCTCTTTCTCTCCTGACTCTGTGATCTTTTGCTAGTGCCAACCATAGACTAAACTCAAGTGGAAGCCAGAGGCCAGGGGAGCCAGGTGGATCTAGTCCGGTAAGTTCAGCCTGTAAAAGCCCAAATCTTGATAGAAAAGAATTGGATGGTTCTGGAAGGGCAAATAGAAAGCATCAAATACATTCATAATTTTATGCTATAGAAATGTTTTTCCATCCTATAAAAAGTAGTCATGAATTTTTGATAGACATTTAGAATGACTCTTGGCATGATTAACTTTAATGGAAAAGGTAAACTCAAAACATTGCTTTGATCTAGACTTTGGTATCTGTTATCATATTGCTGCAATGATAATATTTTTACTAGACCCCCTACTGACTGTATCACTGACTTATTTAAACCTTTTGAATAGATACATAGTGTGACCAGACCTCTATGTTCAGGGTCTATGTGTATGCATTTTTGGATTCCGTTTACTGTGTGTGAGACTGAAAACATTTGTATCTAAATTTATGAGAGATATTGGTGTGTAGTTTTCTTTTTTTTTCACTACTTTTGTTTGTTTATAGTATCAGAACAATACTAGCCTCACCAAATTAGTTAGAAAGTGTTCCCTTTACTTCTATTTTCTGAAAGAGAGGTATAAAATTGACATTAGGCTGGGTGCAGAGGCTCCTGCTTGTAATCCCAGCACTTTGGGAGGCTGAGATGGGTGAATTACTTGAGGTCAGGAGTTTAAGAATAGCCTGGCCAATGTGGCAAAGCCCATCTCTACAAAAAAAAGAAATACAAAAAATTAGCTGGGCATGGTGGCGCATGCCTGTAATCCCAGCTACTAGGGAGGCTGAGGCAGGAGAATACCTTGAGCCTGGGAGGCAGAGGTTGCAGTGAGCCGAGATCATGCCACTGCACTTCAGCCTGGGCAAAAGAATGAGACTGCCTCAGGAGGAAAAAAAAAAAAAAAAAAAAAAAAGACATTAGTACTTCTTTAAATGTTTGGTAGAATTCTCCAGTAAAAGCATCTGGAACTGCATATTTTTTTTCCAGGAAATTTTGTATCGTAACTTCAATTTCATTAATGGTTAAAGGACTATTCAGATTATCTATTTCTTCTTGGAGTTGTAATTTGCAAGTTCTGAGGAACTGCTTTTTTTTTCTCATTTGTCTAACGTATGAGTATAAAATTGTTTGTCATATTTTCTTGATAACTTTTTAAATGGCAGTGAGATCTGTAGTGATATCCTGTTTCCTTCCTAAGATTGGTGACTTGTGTCTTCTCCGTTTTTGTTTTGTCAGTCTTGCTAAAGATTTGTGAATTTTATTGATTTTTTCGAAGAACCAGTTTTTCGTTTTAATTATTTTCTGTATTTTCCTATTTTCAAATTTATTGATCTCTACTCTTGTTTTTATTATTTTGTTTGTCCTTTTCAACTTTTATTGTAGATTCAGGAGGTAGATATGCAAGTTGGTTACCTGGGTATATTGCATGATTCTGAGGTTTGGGGTACGAATGATCCCATCATCTAAGTACTGAGAATAACACCCAAGAGTTAGTTATCCAGTCCTCGCCCTCCTCTGTTTTCCCCCCTCTAGTAGTCCCCAGTGTCTGTTGTTGCCATCTTTATCTCCATGAGTACTCAATATTTAGCTCCCTCTTACAAATGAGAACACACAGTATTTAGGTTTCTATTCCTGTGTTAATTTGCTTCATACAGTGGCCTCTAGCTGCATCCATGTTGCTTCAAAGAACATGATTTTGTTCTTTCTTCATGGCTCTATAGTATTCCATGGTGTATATGCACCACCTTTTCTTTATCCAATCCACTGTTGATGGGCACTTAGGTTGATTCCATGCCTCTGCTATTGTAAATAGTGCTGCAGTGAACACATGAGTGCATGTGTATTTTTGGTGGAACAATTTGTTTTCTTTTGGATATATATCCTGTAATTGGATTTCTAGGTCAAATGGTAGTTCCGTTTTGAGTTTTTTTGAGAAATCTCCAAACTACTTTCCACAGTGGCTGAACTAATTTACATTCCCCACAACACCGTATAAGTGTTCCCTTATCTCTGCAACCTTGCCATCATCTGTTGTTTTTCGGCTTTTCAGTAGTAGCCATTCTGGTGTGAGAGAGTATCTCATTGTGGTTTTGATTTGCATTTCTCTGATGATTAGTGATGATGAGTCTGTTTTCATCTGTTTGTTGGCTACTTGTATGTCTTCTTTTAAGAAGTGTCTGTTCATGTCTTCTGCCCATTTTTAAAATGCAGTTGTTTGTTTTTTGCTTGTTAATTTGAACTTCTTATACATTCTGGATATTAGACCTTTGTCAGATGCATAATTTGCATATATTTTCTTCCATTCTGTAGGTCATCTGTTCACTCTGTTGATAGTTGTTTCTTTTTTCTTTTTTTTGCTGTGCAGAAGCTACTTAGTTTAATTGGGTCCCACTTGTGAATTGTTTGTTTTTGTTATAATTGCTTTTGATGACTTATAAATTCTTTCCCAAGGCCCATGTTCATAATTTTTGTAGTATTCTTATAGTTTGAGGACTGACATTCAAATCTTTAATCCATCTTGAGTTAATTTTTACATATGGTATATGTATATGTAAATTTTGTGTATGGTAAAAAGTAGGGGTCCAGTTTCATTCTTTTGCATATGGGTAGCCAGCTATCTCAGCACCATTTATTGAGTAGAGACTCCTTTCCCCATTGCTTTTTAAAAATCAACTTTGTCAAAGACTAGGTGGCTGTAGGTGTGTGCCTTTATTTCTGGGTTCTGTATGCTCTTCCATTTGTCTGTGTGTCCATTTTTGTAGTAGTATTGTGCTGTTTTGTTTACTATAGCCTTATGGCAGGGATCCTCAACCTGTGGACAGGTATCCATCCATGGCCTATTAGGAATCAGGCTGCACAGCATAAGGTAAGCGGCAGGCAAGCATTATCACCTGAGCTCCACCTCCTGTCAAATCAGCAGGGGCATTAGATTCTTACAGGAGTGCAAACCCTATCGTGAACTGCACATGAGAGGAATCTAGGCTGCGCACTCCTTATGAGAATTCAACTAATGCCTGATGATCTGAGGTGGAACAGTATCACCCTGAAGTCATCCCCACCCACTTGTCTTCCACACAACCAGTCACTGGTGCCAAAAAGTTGGGGACCTGCTGCCTTATAGTATAGTTTGAAGTTAGGTAATGTGATGTCTCTAGCTTTGTTCTTTTTGCTTAGGTTTGCTTTGGCTATTCTTTTTCTCTTCTCTTTCTAGTTTCTCATTTTTTTTTCCAGTTTCTTGAGAAAGGAATTTTGATTATTGATTTCAGACCTTTCCTTGTTTCCATTTAGTACTATGAATTTCCTTTTCAACACTGCTTTAGCTGCATTCCACAAATTTTGATATGTTGTGTTTTAATTTTTATTTAGCTTTATGCATTTTTTAAATTTCTTTTGAGAACTCCTTTTTGACCCATGGATTTTTTTTTTTTTTTTTTGAGACTGACTCTCACTCTGTTGTCCAGGCTGGCACCCACACCACACCTGACTAATTTTTGTATTTTTAGTAGAGACAGGGTTTCACCATGTTGGCCAGGCTGGCCTCGAACTCCTGACCTCAAGTGATCCACCCACCTCAGCCTCCCAAAGTGCTGGGATTACAGGCGTGAGCCGCCATTTAGAAGTATATTATTTAATTTACATATATTTAGATATTTTCTTGTTTTTATATTGTTGATTTCTGGTTTCCTTCTGTTATAGTCAGAGAACACACTACGTATAATTTCAGTACTTTTACATTTGTTGAGCTTTGTTCTATGGATCGGGATATGCTGTATCTTTGTGAATGCTCCATGGGCACTTGAAAAAAACATGTATTTTGCCGTTGTGTTCTGTACGTGTCATTTAGGCCCTGTTGTTTTGTTATTCAGACTCTCTACATTGTTGCTGATTTTCTGCCAAGTGGTTCTATCAGTTTCTGAGAGAGGGGTGTTGAAGACTATAATTGTGGATTTGTTTATTTCTCCTTTCAGCTCAGAGTTTTTTGCTTCATGTATTTGGAGGCTCTGTGGTTGGTGTGCACCTATTTAGGAAGATTATGTCTTCCTGATTCATTGACCTTTTTATCCTTATGTAATGTCCTATGTCTGTATCTCTGGTAAATTTCTTTGCTTTGATGTCTACTTTGTCAGATATTAATGTAGCTACTCCTTCTTTAAAACAAATGTTTGCATGGTATACCTTTTTTAAAATCCTTTTATTGTCAATCTACCTATGTTATTACATTTGTGGTGAGTTTCTGTGAAACAATATATAATTGTCTTGTATTTTTAAATTCACTCTGCTAATCTCTGTGTATTTAATTGGTTGATTTAATTGGTTTAATTGTGTTTTAATTAGATCATTTCTATTTCACATAACTAATGATATACGTTAATGCTTACGTCTTCCATTTTTATTATTTGTTTTCGGTTTGTTTTTCTGGTTCTTGTTTCCATGTTTCTCTTTTCTTTACTTCCTGGGTTACTTGAATTTTTTTTTTTTAGGATTCCATCTTGATTTATTTATAGTGCTTTTGAGTCTCTACCTTTGCACATTACAATATACACATATGCCTTTTCACAGCCTACTGATATCAACAATTTGCCACCTTTAGTGGAGTATGAAATCTTCATTTCCATTGAGAGCTCTTTCCCTTCCCCAGATTTAAATATAGTTATTGTATCATATGGTATTCTAATTTTTATTTCAATCATTAAACATGATTTATAAAACTCATGAAGAAACTTCATAGTCTATTATATGTACTCATATTTTGGCATTTTCTATTATTTTCTTTTCTCCTGATGTTCCAAGGTTCTTTGTTTTATCATCTCCTTTCTGTTCGAAGAATTTATTTGGACAATTTTAAGACTGGGATCTGCTAGCAACAAAGTCTTTTATTTTTTCCTTCATCCGAGAATGCTTTTATTTTTCCTTCATTCTTGAAGGAGAGTTTATGTATAGAATTTGTGATAGTTCTTCTCTTTGAGCATTTGTCACTTTCTTAGTGCCTCCATGGTTTTAGAAGAAAAATCTACTGACATTTGAATTTGCATTCTCCTGTAGGCAAATCATCATTTCTCTGTGGCTGCTTTCAGGACTTTTTTCTGTGCCTTTCATTTTCTGAAATTTAATTATGTTCTGTCTTGGTGTGGGTTTCTTTGGGTTTATCCTACTTGAAATGTTGAGCTTGTTGAATCTGCAGGTTTGTCTTTTTCCAAATTTAGAAAGTTTTCAGTCATTATTTCTTGGAGTAGTCTTTTAGCCCCATTCTTTCTTCTCTTTTCATTTTGGAAAGTGATAATGTAATTGTTGAACTTTTTCTTGCTGTCCCATAGGTCCCTGTGGCTCTGTTCATTTTTCTAAGTCTATATTCTTCCTGTTGTTCAGATTGAATGAATTCTGTTCATCTGTCCTAAAGTTCACTTATTCTGTGCTCCATGATCTCCACTCTAAAATTATGCCCATCCAACAAGTGCTTTTTGTTGTATTTTTTCATTTCTATAACTTCCATTCAGTTCTCTTTTAAACATCTATTTCTTTTTATTTATTTATTTAATTTAATTTAAAGTCCTGGGATACATGTGCAGGATGTGCAGGTTTGTTATATAGGTAAATGTGTGCCATGGTGACACACTTACTAATCTATCACCCAGGCATTAAGCCCCTCATGCATTAGTTATTTATCCTGATGCTTTCCCTCACTTGAAGCAAATCCCCAGTATATGTTGTTCCCCCCCTGTATCCGTCTGTTCTCATTGTTCAGCACCCACTTATAAGTGAGAACATGCTTGGTTTTCTATTCCTGTGTTAGTTTGCTGAGGATAATGGCCTCCAGTTCCATCCACATCACTGCAAAGGACATGATCTCATTCCTTTTTATGGCTGCATAGTATTCCATGATGTATATGTACCACGTTTTCTTTATCCAGTCTATCATTGATGGGCATTTGGTTGATCCCATGTCTTTGCTATTTAAACATCTATTTCTTTAATGAAATTTTTTCAATTGTTTCCAGAGAATTTGTAATTTTGTTGAATTTTTTTTTTTTTTTTATGATAGCTGCTTTAAAATTCTTGTAAGGTAATTACAACATCTGATTAATTTTAGTGTTGGCATCGGTTGTCTTTTCTCATTCAAGTTTTAGATTTTGGTTCCAATATAACAAGTCATTTTACTTGTTGCCTGAATATTTTGTGTTATATTAAAAGTCTCTGGGATCTTACCTAAATCTTTTATTTTAGCAGGAACTCATCCCGTGTATACTTAGCATGCGGTTCTTAGGCTACTGTGTGGGTTGTGGTTCCAATGGCAGTTTCATTTTTAAAGACTTTCGTGTGTTATTTTGGTCTGTTTGACTTATCTGATGTTTCTTGGGCTCACACTGGTTCCTGCAGAAGGGATTTCTCCAGACTGGGTCACTGGGTGTCCCTAGGTGAGAGAAGGCAGTCCCAGGCCTACAGGTAGAAAGAGGCTCCCTGACCGGATCTTACAGCATGAGCTCTCTACTGTGCCTCTAGTTGCCCCAGGATCTCTGGGCAGAGGAGGGGAGTCTTAGGCCTAGGAGACAAAGAGACTTTGCAGGTCCTGCTGCCTCTTGCGTCTGGGTCCCTCGTCCTGGTTTCACCCACGCATCCTTGTATCCCAGTATGGATGGGAATTCCAGGCTTGTGGCAGCTTCGCTAGAAAATATTTATTGTGACAAGATCTTCTCTTCTTTGAGGGCTAGAGTATTTCCCAGTCTGGGCCACTTGGTGTGACCCCCTTGAAGGCACCCTCTGGAGGACGTCACAGGCCCTCAGAGGCAAAGAGGCTCCAGGAGGAGACCGCGTGTGTGGAGTTTCTTGCAGGCGCTATGGGGCAACCTTGGTGTCTCCCCACTGGAAGGAGAGTGCTTCTCCTCATCCATCCCCCTTGATGATTCTTCCTGGCTTGCCTTGTGCTTTCTCAGGGGTTCCAGTTCCATCGGGGGAGGTGTGGCCTTACCCAGGCTGCTTTCTGGTGCTGGGTTGAAGGAAAATGCTGGTCCTGGGTCACTTTCTTCTACTGGGTCACTTTGTTCTATACGGTGTGGCTCCTCTAGTCTTTGGGTCCGAAACCAGCTCACCTTCTTCTTCCCAATAACCATCGTTCTCCTTCATTTGCTTCTTGCTATTTTCAGGGTGAGGAGTGGGTACAAATAGTACGTACACCGGCTGGGCGCGGTGGCTCAAGCCTGTAATCCCGGCACTTTGGGAGGCCAAGACGGGCGGATCACGAGGTCAGGAGATTGAGAGCATCCTGGTTAACATGGTGAAACCCCGTCTCTACTAAAAAATACAAAAAAACTAGCCAGGCGAGGTAGCGGGCGCCTGTAGTCCCAGCTACTCGGGAGGCTGAGGCAGGAGAATGGCGGGAACCCGGGAGGCGGAGCTTGCCGTGAGCTGAGATCGCGCCACTGCACTCCAGCCTGGGCGACAGAGCGAGACTCAGTCTCCAAAAAAAAAAAAAAAAAAAAAAAAAAAAAAAAAAAAAATTGTACGTACACCATCTTGCCTGGATTGGAAGCCCAGGGTCTGTTTTAAACCAAGGGAAGACGTTTCAATGAAGGAGGATGTGGAGGAAAATGAGGAAGACTGCCCAGCAGGCAGAAGGAGATGGAAGCTGTGAAGCCCTCTGTCACTGGAGGCCAAGGAAAGCTGAGAAACTACTCTAGACAGCATGCATACCTATCTCTGAGTTAGTATGCTTTCTTCTCCCCTCCCCAAATTTCAGCCTTTTGTATTTCTTCATTAATTCTCTATACAAATGGATGTGTGTCATGATAACCACACTAACTTTTGGTTTTGTTTGTAGGCCATTGCTTTGCTTTCAGTGTGCCTTGAGGTTTAAACCCCTGAAGAAGAGGAATCTATTGTGAAATTTGGATTATTATCTAGCAGTAGATGAATTGATGATGGACTAATAAAAGGGTTAATGATGATTACTTAATCGAGCCTACAAAATTTTATATATGCGTATGAAGAGATATATTCATGTATAATTTTATTTATAGCCCCTTGTGGTATTATGAGAGCTTCGATTTAAATTATACATAAAATAAATTGTTTTATTATGGTTGCTAAACAAGCGTGCTGCAAGTATGTGTATGGATACCTAATCCATTAGCCCAGAGGCCTTAAAAGTGAGTGTTCTCAGTCCTTTGGAAAGAAAATATTAGCATTTCTATTTCTAGTTATTTTTTTAATCTCAGCATCCTTTCACTTATATTTTATGTGTATTATAAATGCTATGACATACTATACCAGCAATACATATATAAAATTTTTAAATTATATAAATTTGGGCACTGATAGGGTGCTGTAAAATCAAAATAGTTTGGAGATTAATGCTTCAGGCAGCAGAAGATTTTCAAAATTCACTGCATAAAAGAGTACTTAATTTGGGGGCATTCTTCCCAGAACAATTTATAAAATCTTAAATTCAACTGAGGAGAGGCAGAATGTTCACAATATTCATGTATGGATATGTTTGAATAGCACATTTCAATCTCAGAACCTCAGAGGAAGAAATGTTTTTGAAAGTGTGTGGAAGAGAGAGCAATCTGGCAGCTCAGGACAAAACTTGGATCTGGGATGCAAGGGAGCACAGGTTTGCATGATTTAATGGAGGAAAGCCAGCTGCTACTGCTCTAAGTAGGTTCTAACCTATCTTTTAAAATCTCTTCCCTTTCTCTACCTGTGCGCCTAGAGCTCGTTATCCTACTTTCTTTTTTCTATAGCATGATTCACCTGCTAATATACTATACAACAAACTAGTATTAACGTTTATTGTGGGTTGCCTGTCTTCTCCCAGCTGGAATGTAAATTCCATGAGGTCATGTGTCTTCGTCGGCTCATTGATGTAAACCAAGCACCTGCAACAGTGCCTGAATAAAGTGATGATTAACCTAGTATTTGTTAAATGACAAATAGTAGGGTCCTGGGCTGGCTTACAACCTTTAGGCCTTAGTGGATTTTATTAGCATTACAGCTAAACTGCTCTGTGGTTAATGTCCCAAGGTTAAGATATTCTGTTCTCTTTGTCAGCATAAACATAAACTACATTTGGAGATTTTTTTTAGATGCAATGTGCTAACTAGAATGTGCCTTTAAGAACATAGTATTCTTGATTTGTTTTTTTTATACAAAATACATTACTTTCTTGACTTAGTGCAATTAAATAAGTCTTACGATCACAGAGTTATTTTTAACAGTTGAGTTGAATAAGACTTCTCAGTGCTAATTCATATAGAGCCTTCCTCAAAGAAGCCACTCCTGATTAGGCTCACCTGGTTCCCATCACGGTTGTATGTCATGCAACCGTGCGTGTGTCTTCAAAATATGGATCATCCATTGCTTTCTAAATGTCTTTCGTGGCTTCATTTGTGTTTCCTGTCTTTACTATCCAAGAAAATGATAATCATTGTGGAAGATGTCGAAGTAGAAAAGTTGTACTTGGCTGCTCCTGAGCATTTTGGAAAGATGTTGAAGAGAAGTCATTTCACTATTAGGGATTTGTGTTCAAGGGATGAGAAAACTTTTCAGTTTCCATGGTCCTTAAGTATGAATTTACTTTAGAAGTGGACTTTTAAAATATGTATTTAGTTAGTGACTAATTGACCATCTGCTAAGAGCAAGGCAATGAAGGAACAATAAGCAAGGATGGATTCAGAAGAAAAGAAATAAGCAAGGATGGATGGATTCAGAAGAAAGAAATGAGAAATTCTTGGAGAAAGTAGACAAATGTAAGGGGAGCATTATTCATATTTTGTTTAGGGTTAACTCTGTAAATAAATAGATTGCTTTGATTTTATTTTGATTCATCCACCCTGCTTTACAAAGTATGTCTTATTTAAGTATTAAAGGAGACAAGTGACTTACAACTTATTATTACTAGGAAGTATAAATTATTTTGTTCTTCTATCTTATATAATCTTGTAGAGGTTCTTGAATGTAATAATTTCTCTGGTTTGCTTAAATAATATTTGATGATTTTTTTCTGGTCCAAATTCAATGAAATACAGGAAAACAAAGTTTATATGCATTTGGAAAGAACATTTACCTCATCCTCTCTTCTCTCTGACTTTCCCATCATTTGTTGTTCTTGGGTGACTGTTTGACTCTTCTGTCTGTATCATTTCCTCCATATAGTCCAGGCCTATTGCTGTTTCTATACATCCCATGTCCTTTACTTTTTTTTTTAGATGAAGTTTTGCTCTTGTTCCCCAGGCTGGGGTGCAATGGTGAGATCTTGGCTCACTGTAACCTCTACCTCCCAGGTTGAAGTGATTCTCCTGCCTCAGCCTCCTGAGTAGCTGGGATTACAGACACATGCCACCACACCTGACTAATTTTGTATTTTTAGTAGAGATGGGGTTTCTCCATGTCGGTCAGGCTGGTCTCAAACTCCCGCCCTCAGGTAATCCACCCGCCTCAGCCTCCCAAAATTGCCCGTTGCGATTACGGGTGTGAGCCACTGGCTTTACTTTTGTCCTCTTGGCAGAGCCCTTTTTGATTTTCTCTTAGAGTATATTGATATTATTTCAACTTGTTTCTGGACCTCTTATTTTTTCTCTACCTGTCTCACACTCCCACAACCTCCCAAACTAGATTAATATTTCTATTTTCCAATTCTGCACATATTGCTTTCTTGTACTAAAATTTGCTATTTTCTTGTTGTCTGGTAGAAATAGTACAAACTCTCCAAATTGGCATGAATGATTCTCCTCAAAGCGTAAACAATCCTACTAGGTTTTCCCACGTTATTACACTATAGCAGTGTGTCTAGCACATAATAATGAGAGCTATTAAAAAATGTTTGTTTAAAAATGAATATTTCTTATGTTTCAGCCAAACTTAATTATTGTTAGTGATACTTTATAATGCTATATGTACTAACGTCTCAGTTCCTTTGTTCGGGCTATAGGGAAATCTATATCATAAAATGCCATAAGTTAATTGGCAGATAGGCTGTCTTCCTATTTTTGCCTTTTAGTATCCCATCAAGCCTTCAAAACTTCATCGCAAAGCCATCACAACCATGCCACTTCAGAAACACTTCCTTGTGGCCAGGCACGGTGGCTCACACCTGTAATCCCAGCACTTTGGGAGGCCGAGGTGGGAGGATCACTTAAGGTCAGGAGTTCGAGACCATCCTGGCCAACATGGTGAAACCCTGTCTCTACTAAAAATATAAAATGTAGCCGGGCATGGTGGCAGGTGCCTGTAATCCCAGCTACCTGGGGGGCTGAGGCAGGAGAATTGCTTGAACCTGGGAGGCAGAGGTTGCAGTGAGCCAAGATCACGCCACTGTACTCTAGCCTGGGAGATAGAGCAAGACTCTGTCTCAAAAAAAAAAAAAAAAACAAAAAAACAAAACAAAAACCTTCCTTGTTCTCACATCCATGTCTCCCAGCTGTTCTTTGAGCCACTGTAGCACTTTGTTTAGTATCACCTATCATACCATTTCCTCTACCATGTAGCATAGTACTTTTCACATTTAGATAACCGTCTTTCTCCACAACTTGAGAGCAAACTCCGGGAAGACAGATTTTTCTTACTTCTCTGTTAGACCTTGTAGTACCCATGACGAGTGATTTATTAATCTATGAGATCAATACCTTTCAAGGGTTTTTGGTGTTTCTTTTTGTTTTTTTAACCACTGCTCTTCTTGCCATAGCAGGGCCATTTCATCAAATGTAATCTTGCATGGAAATCCACAGAAGAAGAAAAAAATGAATTCCCTTTAGTTGGAAGAGACGTGATTGTTATATTCTTCCCAAATATCCTCTTCCTGCTACCTTTTGCTGACTATACAGAACACCCATCACTGTGCTCAATCTTATCTGAAAACTACAGTATTTAGTTTATATGTCACAGCCAAACAGAGCGAGGCCTTTTACTATCACCCCCTCAGTGTTTTACCAAAGCTCTAAATTTGGGCTTGGAATAAACACTTAAATAGGGAGGAGCACCTGAAGTCACGTATGGTTAGTGGTTACCTTATATTTCTTATAATTGCATGTCTATTTATTGCCAAATTTTACCCCTGATAAAACCCACCCTACCTGTTGGAAATAGCTAGAAATTGAAGAGAAAGAACTTAAGTGAGTAACATAATAGGATTAGATGTTTTCAACAAATGACTTAGAAATAAAGTATATGCAGGTTTTCCTGTGCTCTTTTGCTTTTTGCAAGAAGGCGGCTGAAATATGAGCAAGCTGACATTTTGCATGCATTTAGGAGGAAAGGGAGGGGTTGATAGGATTGGTTTGGGGCAGAGTATTCTGCTGTATTCTGAGAGGTTTGGTTAATCACAGCTAGAAGCAGGGGCAGGAAGGATTCCGATAAAAACAACCCTGGCTATGGGGAAAGATAATTTTTGGGGGGTGGAGGGGTTGGGGTAATGTTCCAATGAGCACGGGAAAGTTTTCTCTGAAGAGAGGTGGAAAATTGCCTTGAATTCTGATCTGAAGACGTGCCAAATTCTGCTTGTCTCTAGAGTTACAGCCACTCAAATCGGTAAGGGCAAAGAATGCTCCTAATACAAACTAGAGTTTCAGGAAAGGAAGAAAGAAAAGGGAAGTGAAAGGAGTATATGAGATCATATTTGCTTTTAGGGTGTAAAAATTAAGGGAGATCTAGGTCTTCACCAAGGGCAGTATTCTAATAATGTCTTAAAGACCCAAGTCTTTTGTTCATTTTTCTTCTTCTTATCTTTCCTCCCTTCCCTTTTGTTCTGCCCCCTCACCTTTTTATTTAATGTCTATCAGAAAGTTGAAAGTGATGTTTTCCATTGTCTGTTTTCTAGAAATCTCTGCTAAAGCCCAGAAGCTGCTGCAAAACCAGCCTGATAATACCGCTGCCTTCTAAGGGGAGCTTGCAATGAGGTTAGCCCTCATTTTAGGTTCTTTAGAGGTCACTAAACAAGCTTAGGGACCCTCATCCAGTCACCTCCCTCCATACTCAATAAATAGAAGATTAGGTGTTTGAGGAGGGTGTTATAATTCAGTGACCTAGTAGAGAATGTTTGTGAGGTCGACTCTTGAAGATAATTGCTGATAGAGATAATTACTCACTATATTTTAAAGAAGGAAAGACTAGCATCTCATGCCTGAGGTGAATGTCTGCTAACGAATCCAACTTCTGATCTACTCTGTGTCTATGTCAATGCGAGAAGGGAACTGGTAGAGACCTCGGGAAGGAGTCAGCCATGACCTAGTCCTATTGCTACTCCATTGCTTGGAGAGGTTATGATGCATGAGTTTCCTGTGGAGTGGTTGACACATAGCTGACCTCACCCTAGTTTTCTTCAACAGAGTTCCTGCAGAATGAGGGGAACAATAGCAGAGGCGGTGGAGAATGCTACAGATGGCAGAGCTATAGGGCGAACAGGAGAATCAAGCCAGAGCATTTCCCCTGGGAAAGAAACTATACTGTGTGGTGTCCCTACCAGTTGGTATCTTGGAAATTACAAATCAACTCCACTAGAAAGACACCCACTACTCAGAGAAAATCCAAGGTCAGTCCCTGTCAACAAGGGGAAGGGCACAGTAGTACTAACTAAGTCAGTGATGTTTGAACTTTTTCATCTCTCCTAATCCTCTATCCCATTCCAACACAGGTAAAGGAATCCAGAAGAGAGAGGGGGAAGAAAAGTTTCAGGAACTGACCACATCTGCTTTCTCTGTTAGGTCCTTTAATCCATCACAGTGGGCGAGAAAAGCATTAAATAATTTAAATATAGAGCACGGTGGCTCACGCCTGTAATCCCAGCACTCTGGGAGGCCGAGGCGGGTGAATCACGAGGTAAAGAGACCAAGACCATCCTGGCTAACACAGTGAAACCCCATTTCTACTAAAAAATACAAAAAATTAGGGGGGGCGGAGCAAGATGGCCGAATAGGAACGACTCCAGTCTCCAGCTCCCAGCACGAGCGACACAGAAGACAGGGGATTTCTGCATTATCAACTGAGGTACTGGGTTCATCTCACTGGGGAGTGCCGGACAATCGGTGCTGGTCAGCTGTTGCAGCCCGACCAGCCAGAGCTGAAGCAGGGCGAGGCATCGCCTCACCTGGGAAGCGCAAGGGGGAAGGGAATCCCTTTTCCTAGCCAGGGGAACTGAGACACACAACACCTGGAAAATTGGGTAACTCCCACCCCAATACTGCGCTTTAAGCAAAGGGGCACACCAGGAGATTATATCCCACACCTGGCCGGGAGGGTCCCACACCCACGGAGCCTTCCTCATTGCTAGCACAGCCCACGGAGCCTTCCTCATTGCTAGCCCAGCAGTCTGCGATCTAACCGCAAGGCAGCAGCGAGGCTGGGGGAGGGGCGCCCGCCATTGCTGAGGCTTAAGTAGGTGAACAAAGCCCTGGGAAGATCGAACTGGGTGGAGCTCACAGCAGCTCAAGGAGGCCTGCCAGTCTCTGTAGACTCCACTTCTGGGGACAGGGCACAGCTAAAAAATTAGCTGGGCATGGTGGTGGGTGCCTGTAGTCCCAGCTACTTGGGAGGCTGAGTCAGGAGAATGGCTTGAACCCAGGAGGCGGAGCTTGCAGTGAGTGGAGATCGCGTCACTGCACTCCAGCCTGGGGGACAGAGTGAGACTCTGTCTAAAAAAATAAATAAATAAAAATAAATAAATAAATAAATAAATAAATAAATAATAAGGAGTTGAAAGCTGACTGGACCGGACTTGTTATACCCAGAATTGCTAGAACATAAAATGTGTGTAAGATAATGTGAAAGAGATGGGAATTTAGTAGAGCATGATTGAATACAGCTATTAGAAAAAGAGAAAGCTATGTCATGTTTATATCCGAACAGTTTTTAGACTGCTCAGTAAACTTCATGCTATTTGGAGGCACTGCAGTTGCACAGTAGTTATACTGTCTGTCATAACACTGAAAGTGAACTCACAGAACATGCCTGCTTTCATAAAGAACCCCGAGAATTCAATCTTCTTTGTAGAATGACTGCATGATTAATAATCTAAGATTCTAATCACTTGACCCACGGTAATCTACTGTTATTTTAAAGTAAGCTGTTAATTGTCTTATGTGCAAGGCTGGCTTCTGTTTTTTGTGACACATTATGATAAGAACTTCTCAATGGGAGTGATAGATTTTCTTTGGATTTTCTATTAAAAGAAGAGAAGAAACTTTGACAAATCGGCATTTTAGATTTTGATGTCTCTAAGGAGTCAGTTTTTATTTTTTAAGAGGAGACCTGTTACACCCAAGCATGCATTCAAAAGAGATAAAACTAAAAGAAGCTTGCAATGGGATGGATCATTAAGGACCTTCTCAGAAATAGATGAAATGGATGTGGGCTTTAGCAGTTGTTGTTGTGGATGATTCGGCACTTCAGGAGCTTGAGATAATTGTCGATCTTATGTGAATCCCTGCGTAGGCAGTGGAGCAGGTTATAATAAGCAGAAAGGCGAGACTCTTCATCAGCCATCTGCAGGGATGGAAGTCCCGTCCAGACAGGGTAGATCTCATTTTCTTTGGTTTCAGGATGAACCTAATCACAAAAAAACAGTGACTTATTCTTCATATTATTAGCATTTGTATGTCCTTGTTCTTTCTAACTGTTGGATTAAGAATTGAGAATGAGATATGAATGTAAAGTTTTAGACAAAGGCAATGATTTTTGTATATCTGGGCCAGTGGATCAGAAACCTATTCATCTAAAAACTAGAAGCAGAATACACGTTTAGGTTTTCTGACATCTATGTGATCACAGATGAAGTATGTTTTTGCAGGAGTAGACAGATGAAGAACTGGAAAGGTACTATGTAAATATCGACATAGATTTGACCAAGAGACAATGGAGTAGCTCACTTCGGTGCTCTCACTCGAGGAACTATTTCATTTCCCCATTTCCCCAGTCTTGTCCCTGATGTATCCTTCGTGCTTTATTCTTCCTGACATCCTTTATTTTCTTCCTGCTTTGAACTCAATCTATTCCCTATCTAGTGTATGTTCCAAAAACTTTAAAAAAGATGAAGATTGTACTTGTACTTGATGCTTTGGGGTACAGATAATTTAGTGATGACCATGACTAAGAAAAGCTGCTTAGCAGTCAGGAGATTTTCGTTTCCTCAGATTTCTAGGGGAAACAATTGCTTTCTTTTGAGGTCCCTGGGCTGGGAGGTGCTGGGAAAAGCACCTACAAGAAAGGGGTACAGGCCGGGCAGGGTGGCTTACACTGTTTCACGCACTTTGGGAGGCTTGAGGTCAGGAGTTCAAGACCAGCCTGGCCAACATGGTGAAACCCCATCTCTACAAAAAACCCCACAAAAATTACCGAGGCCTATTGGTGCACGCCTGTTGTCCCAGCTACTTGGGAGGCTGAGGCATGAGGATCGCTTGAACCCGGGAGACAGAGATTGCAGTGATCACGCCACTGCACCCCAGCATGGGTGACATAGTGAGATCTTGTCTAAAAAAAACAAAAGGTCGGGGGGTTGCCGGCAGCAACCCTTCAGTGGTGAGGGCTGTGTGGTAGGGTTGGGGGCATGGCTGTGATAACAAAAGGAGGCTGAACAGCACAACAGGGGCATGCTATGTTTCTTCACACTCTATAAGCCTTTGCAAACCAGGAAAGCCCAGAGTTCTTAGAGACCAAGTAACCATTTTAGCAACTTTAGGGATGTCAGCTAGTTTGGAGAGCTATTAGGTATAAATCTGCATGTAGACACGGATCTACTAAACCTTTTTCTACAGAGTGAGAATATTTTTCAAATCTGGGATTCCCTATTGGAATTTAAAGTGTGTGTGTCTGCGCGCATGCCTGTGTGTGTGTTTTCATTGACTGGCTTTATGTTTTTATTTTTAAATTTTTGGTACTTGAGCCCTAAGACAAAATTTACTGTGTAAGGGATAATGATATGAACAAGAATAAATAAATAAGTGGTAGAGAAAAAAGAACAGAAAATGGAGTACTATAGAACAAATTAGTGACCTCAGAAATTAGGTTTACAGTAATCATACATTCCAAGGTTAATATGTACTTTGTGTTTGTTTTGGACATATTTTTCTCCCATGAAAATAACAAAAATGATACATGATAACATGTACTTAGTACACAAAAAGAGAAATACAAAATTGTTCCTGTTATTATTCCTATAATCATATATTTTTCTTTAGATGGTACATTATCCTTGAAAACCTCAGAAGCTGTTTAGGTATTATCTCACTAATGTTGAAATTATCCCATCTGAATGGAGATATCTATTGCAAATACTAACACAATCTAAATATGACAGATTATTTGGGGGAGATTAAGTACAATGACATGAGTTTTGATTTTGGAGTCCCAAGAAAAAACAAAATTTAGAATGAGGCAACTTTCTATAAATTATAAAACAAAAACATTCCAGAAAAGATATATCCCCTTCTTTTGTGACTCCCTGCCATCTAGTGCTTGTGGGATCCCCTGAAATCAATGCAACCTGTGTGCACTGATGTCATTGTCTTGTCATGTTAATATCTGCTCCTCCCTGACAAGTCTGCGCAGCAGATCGGGGTGAGTGGCTGCGGGACCATCTAATCTGATTTTGGTTTTCTTCTTTCTCCCATCCCACTCTCATCCTCTGGTAAGGGGAGAAAAGAGAAAGCATCTGACCAGAATTTTCAATAGTGGGTGTCCTGGGATACTCTGCAGAAAACATGTATCTTGCAGATTCTATTCTCTAGTTTTCTCTCCCTTGAAAACACTTAACTTCCTGTCCTCAGGAAGGGGCAAGTCTGTGGTTTTGCATATAGAGTAGGGAAAGTGACATCTGTCAAATAGCATTCTAAGATTCATTTACATTAGAATCTATGACTATGAATGACTAGGCTCTTGCTTTATTTAACAGCGGTCTAGAATATGGAATGCTGAAATTTTCTTCTTTCAAAGGGAAATATTTCTCATCACAGAGGTCACCGCTTATATTAATGAGAAAAACAAAGAAGCACCAGGAGGCTACTCACCTGGCTGACTATCAGCTCCATGCCCTCTAGAAGCCGTTTGGTTTGCTCCTCAATCTCTACGGCTTTGGATAGGATAGCCTCCGGGGCTTCTTCCATACCACGTACTTCTGTGACTAGATGATACAGGGGCTCATTCCAGGATCGCAATATGCTGACTATCAGGCTCAGAAAGTCTTTTTGCTATGAAACCATATAGAACAATTGCATTAAAATAGGTAAAGTACAATGGGGTTAGTTACATGTGATTTTTGCTTAGAGAGGCTGGACGAAAATATCTCTTTTTATTCCTATGTGTAGGTATATTTTTCTTTAGGTGATAGAAGTTGTAGAAATGTAAAATTTAAACTATTGGCCTAAACTTTGCTAAAATTAAAAAAAAGTCTGGCTTATTTCAATAACCACTTTTTCTAGTAAGTGTTCTAATTGATAAAATGAAGAATTTTGTTTTTCCTCTGAAATTCTACCATCTGTCCACTTAGCAAGATCTTTTGTATTTGATCGATTTGCTTGTCCCTGGGGAGAAACTAAAGTGTTGCTGGAATTCAGTAGGTGCCCAGAGTATCTGACTTGTGAGAAATAGATTCCACTGGGGTCCATGTCAAGGGGCCCAAATCACTCCCATCCAAGCATTCATTCATACTAATGAATCAAATTGTTCATCAAACTATTCATAATTTTTGATTTGTAGCTTTATTTGGGGATCCTAGAACGAAGAGACAATGAAGATGACATGGAATTCATCAACATGCTTTCCTTGATCAATACAACCCCTGCCCCATGCTGCTGGCAGAGCAGTCTGTTCTCTTGGCTTATGCAGGCGAGTAAGATGCAACCAATGTTATCTGGAATAACCATGGAATTCACAATGGCGTTCTGGCTGCCCAGTTTTTGCTTACTACCAGGATCGTGTAGGAGACTCCAAGTAGCTGATTATCTCTGATGTAAAATGCTTACTTTGTAGAAGTACGTGAACTAGTCTAGTGGTAACAAAAAGAATAAAGAAGAAATAAATGGACATTGCAATGGAAACATGTACGAGGATATGAAAGAAAGAAGCTATAAAGAGGTACAGGCCATAAAGTGAGTGTCAGTGTAGTTTTTCTGGGAGCATTGCAACACAATGATTAAGAGTAAGGGTTGTGAATTGAATGAAGCCCAGGCTCACTGCTTATTTGCCATGTGACTGGTACAAATTCCATAGCCTTTCTGAGCCTCAGTTTCCTTATCTCAGTAAGTGTAATAACAGTACCTCATGTTACAGGATTTTTATGAGGATTAAATACAGTAATGCCCATAAAGTGCCAGGCAATGTGGTACAATTTGAGCATTCCTAATTTAAAAATCTAAAATCTGAAATACTCCCATGAGCATTTTGTTTTTTTAGCATCATGTAGGTGCTCAAAAAAACTTAGGATTCTGGAGTATTTGGGATTTCTGATTAGTGATAACTCAACCTGTAGATCTCAATAAATATTTCCTCTTCCTCCTCCTTCTCCCCTTTCTCTTTCTCCTCCTTCTCTTATTATCATAATTATTATTAATGAACATAGCAGACAGAAATGTTGGTACCATTCCTAAAATTGTAAATGGAGAATACGTTGAATTTGTAGGGGGCATGTATATAAAGATGTTTGTTTTAAATCATGTTAAGGCTGTGATTATGGTAGACAACCAAAAGGGAGAAATTACAGCAACAGAAGATTGAAGCTGAGATACATGATTGGGTCTGATACACAGACTTGGTAGTCATCAGAACAGTGGCAATTGTTGTAGCTGTGAAAAGTAAAATATTATGTTTTACAGGATCTGTTTTGTTTTTTTTTGTGAGGGGAGTGGTGACTTTTAACGAAAAAGTAAGACAGGGCAGAAGAGTCAGTGAAGAATGAAAAAGTAGGTGTCAGAGAAGCAGAAATAGAACCAGAATAGAGTCTTGAAAGTCCAGAAGAGATGGCTCCAATAGTGCAGGGGTCAGTAATGTAACATGCTGTTGATGTAGAAGTCACGAGTAACATGTAATAAATAAAACTGCATTTGTTTTTCTTACATATGCATAAATGTATATTTACCCACAGAAGTCGAATTCAGTTCAAACTTTCATATAGTATATATACAATCCTAGCGAAAAGGCATTGGTTAAAATAATGTTATCTGCAAGGACAATGTACGGATCTGCTATTTAGATTGCCACTACCATCTTTACTTAGCATTTGATTTGACTCATATTTTGTCAACTACATAATGTAATTTTTCGATTGCTTATTCTTCCTATATTTTTCTCTGCATGTACAATTACCACTGTATTACAGCACCTCTAATAACCTATCACCATGATAATACGGTGTACTGCCTTAGTTGTTTTGGTGCAAAGCCTGGATGAAGGACTCACATTGATCTGTTGGGCTTGCTCCTTGTCTTCGGGGGTGGGAAGGGAAGAAGTGTGGCAGCTGTTGATGGCCCTGGTAATGAACCCCCGGCCATGGGTATACCGTTTATCCTGGAAATGATGAGACAAATTCAATTAGTTGGGGTTGTTTGGGCATTGAATAAATGAATCCATTACCAGAATACTAATACATTTGACAGATGTGTAATTTTTAAAATTTAGAGCTACATAAAAATGAAAACTAAAGAATTAAGAAAGTAACCCTTTTGCCTACTTCCCCCCATTATCTCTGTAAACTCATTTTTTCATCTAGTTTTCATAAATCTCAATCTTTTCCCTTCTTTGCAATTCTCTTGTTGTTTACTTTTACCATTCACACAAGTCACACAAGTTACTATTTGGAAAGCAAATGCTAAAGATACCAAAAATATGAAACAATACATTTTGTATTGAGAATCATCTTTCTTCAGCATTTGAGCCAAATGCCATAGTGCAAATGTATTTACATGTATTCATTTAATCTCTTATTTACTGTGGGCCCAAACTGATAGACTTCTCTTAATAGGCATTGTAAAATTATAACTTTTCTCTAAATGTTTCTCAGAGTCCACACACCTGTACCTTACTAAATTCATGATAGACATGGAATACAACTTTTTTTTATTATGACAAAATAAGTCAGAAACACAGGGCACACAATTTTAGGAAATATAAACAATGGACTGAGGATAAGAGCAGAATAAAAAATGAGCTAACAAATTGACAGGAAAGACTAGTCTTTAGCAAAACTTATAAAAGTCCAAAGGAATTACTAGGAAGATTTGGAAGACAAAAGATGGCCAGTCAAAAATGGAGGATGAAAGAGAAATCAGAGAGTAAAAATAATTTTATAAATGTACCTTTATTCTCTATGGAGGCCCCTGATTTATTAAAGCAGTAATCTATTGTCTGCTCCTTGATTGACCTGGAAGAGTTAACCTATGATTTCCAAAATAGGTTATTCAGAAATAGAGTACATATTTCTGAAAAAGAAAAGAAAGGGGGGAAGGAAGGAAGGAAGGAAGGAAGGAAGGAAGGAAGGAAGGAAGGAAGGAAAGAAGGAAGAAAGGAGGGAACTAGGGAGAGAGGGAAGGAAGGAAGGGTAAGGGAAGGGAGGAAGGAAGGAATGAGGGAAGGAAGGAAGGGAGGAAAAGAAAGAAAAAAGCACTGGTTTCCAATTCTAAACTAGTCCTTTATTGTAATTTTAAACCCATACACTGAAAATCCCAGAAAAATGATTTCTAGCATTTTGGGGTTTTTGAAAAGTTATTAATTGTTTATTTTCCCCAGCATGGATTCAACTCAGTTTAATTCTATTCAATCCACCCAATTCACTGCAGTGCAGTTCTTCGTTATTGGATATCTGTTCTGTGCTAAGTGAAGAATGCCTGTGGAGTCTGACCTCTACATTCAAGAATAAGAAATCAACACTCTTCCTTCTCCTCAGCCCCAGCTAAGCATGCTTTAGGTCAGGTGTTTAAATGTTGTTTATTTTTAAAAAATAAAGTGAATTAAAGAAAAAATTTAAAAGTCATTACATTCTTTGAGAATCTTTGCGATTTCATGGCACTGTCCCTTTCTTCTTGTTCCACATCTTATGAGCTGGTGTCTTCTTTCACATGTTAAAGTGTAACATTTGAAATTTGGCTTGGGAGGTTTTCTAGGTTAACATGTAGTAGAGCCCAATAGATCATGGGAAGTCTCCTTCAGGGAGGAAGCCAGAAGCATGGTACTTACGAATTCGCTGAACATTTCTGAGGAGAGGTTATGGATGTAGTGGGACAGGACAACTGCGCGGTCAAACAGGTCTCGAAGGGTCACCTGGCATCTGGCAGCCCCACCAGGACAGATGGGCAAGGGGGCCACGTTCTGGCACAGGAGCAGGTTTGACACCAGCAGCAGCAGGAGGGACCCTGCTTAAATAAGAATGCGAACCACTCTGAGATGATCTATTCCACGGAGGTTCTCAAAAGAAATCCTGCCGAGGAAAGCCTTATTGCTCCCCACTGCCCTCAGCTGCCTGATTTGGCACTGTAATGGCTGGGATGGGGGAAGAACCAATGCCTTCCACTATGTAAATGTAGATATATATATAATTGTGTTTGCACAGATATATAGTTTGAGAAGTGGGTTACTTCCTGCATTTTTGTATGGTTCCCAGAAGTGCTTCTCTACTTTGCAAATATTTGGAGCTTAAATTAATTCTGAGCTAGGGTGTTCAGGTCATTCTCTTAAGATAGTTTAATGTCTTGGGAGTTTCTGCAGGTTTTAAGCAGTCAGGCTGTCCAGGAGTTTGTAATGTTTTTTTAACTAGGTGTGTCTGATAATTTACATTTTAGACACTGATATAACAAAAACAGCACAGTTGATCCTTTCGATTTATCATCCTGCCTGATAAGAATAAACACATGATTGTTTGATTGCTAATACTGAGTATGAAGAGAATTCTCACATGAAAATAATGCTGTAGCTTAGATCTGCTAACTCACCATAATAATCCCATGCATTTGTTTGACACTTTGCCAAAAGCATTAAATTTGTTTTCTATATTTGAGCTTCATAATAACCTTGTGAGATACACTGGGCCTTTGTAATTATCATCAAATTATATTGATGAAACAGATGGCTTAGGGAAGTTAAGTGATTTTTCCCCAAGTCGTATTATTAGTGGGTGAGAGAGGCAGGATGCCAATACTGTGGTCTTTGCACATCGTCTTGTCACATCGTGTACACCTGTGGGCTCTCAGTCTGCATCTGTGTAATGGGGGCCGCATGAGTAGCTGTGATGGCTCAGTGTTTACGCAGGTTGTTGCCATTGCTTATAAAGAACAAGTTCTTTGCCTTTGATTGATTGCATCACAACAGAGGCCCCAGAAAGCTTGATTTTATCCACTTTTCCTGCTCTAATTACAAAACACTGATCATTGTCGAAGGTTTTCAAAGCTTTGTCCTCAATTTGCTATCTCAGCAAATGGACAGTTACAGGCCTGTAACATATCAATAACTTATACTTTCAAAAGGAAAGAAATGATATATAGCTACCAAATTTAAATCACTTGTTAACTTCAGTGACACTACCCCAAAAGAATGCCCAATATAAAACCGTGTTTATCACAAAACTTAAGTCCTTTGAAACCTTTAATAAATGCAATCTGAAATGTCCAAGATAAAACTAGGCAAATGCTAAAGATTAGTTTGTGAAAAAGTACCTAAACCTAAACACTTAAAAATACCTAAAAAATTGTTTAGTGTAGGAAGTGACGTTTTAGTTGTAAAATAAAATTTTTGTTTGAGATGATTCCTATTACAGACTTTTAATTTTTCAAAAACATGATGCTTCCAAAAAGTTTATTTTATGCATACTATAATCATATGATGAAACCAAATGTATATTTTATCTGTATGTGTAAATAAAATGTGCTTTGTGGATAGAGAAATTGGAATAACAGGTCTAGGAAATTCACAACTGGATAGATGTTCTGTATTCTGAGTACATTTATCTGCACATTTAGCATGGAAGGGATTTTTAAAGCCCAAGATGAGGTAAAATAGACACATGTTTTTGTTCTTCATTTCACTTGAAACAAATTTTATGGTTGTTACTAATTTATTTTCCTTGCAAATGTCAACCAAGAAAGTAAAGGTGATTAGTTATTACTAGGTAACCTGTTTTTCCTTTTGAAATGTCATTTGGCGTGAACCAAATTGACAAAGAATAGAAAAGACAATTCTGCTATTAGTGTCTATTTTATGGCTTCACAATTGAAAGTTTCATCAGGTTGATTTGAGTTGGCCAATCCACATTAGAGGCCTGATAACCAGAAAATGTTACTTTGTCCCTTTGAGAGTTGTGGCAAATTGGACCCATAGACTCTTTGAGTCTTATTCCAGTCCAGAGTTTCTCAATCTTGATATTAGTGGCATTTTGAGTTGAATAATTTCTTGTTCTGGGGGCTGTCCCGTGCATTGAAGGATGTTTAGTAGCATCCCTGATCTCTATCCATTAGATACCAATAGCACTTTTCCCTCACTTCCCCACCTCAGTTAAGACAACCCAAAACACCTCCTGACATTGCCAAATGCCTCTGGGAGAAGAGAGGATTTCCCTGTTTG
The DNA here is from genome assembly GCF_043159975.1 of Macaca nemestrina. Classification (NCBI taxonomy): domain Eukaryota; kingdom Metazoa; phylum Chordata; class Mammalia; order Primates; family Cercopithecidae; genus Macaca; species Macaca nemestrina. The sequence goes on along the minus strand of NC_092129.1, from coordinate 161,801,294 downwards.
AGAACGATTGTTCTGTTCTATGGTGCGCTTGTATAATTGCTTCCTAGAGCAATCATTAGATTGCACTTCTAAACATTGTAAACCTGCAACCTCTTATTAGTTAAAATTTCACATTAATCCCCCCGACAGGAGTGTTGATACAACCAACAACCCAGTGAGTTGTCACACATACCTTTCCATGGCGATCCTTTGATGTTCATGTTGGTGATCGTTGAGGGAAACACACTTCACCAGAGGAGATCCGGAAGTCTTACGGTTTTCTCTCTCCCAGATATTGGCTTTATAAACCTTTGACATCTTCATGAATATAATGAATCAGGCATTCGTTTCCCTTTTCCTGGTCATCTATTTCCATCACTGAGATTACCCCCATAATTTCAAACATCAAATGGTATTTTATTTCTTATTCATATTCAGGAAGACATATTGGTCAGAAATGAACATTCTAGGAAGGATTTTGATTAATTAGGCCAAAAGGAAATGAGAGAAATGATGAAGGTGAGATCTGAGACTAGTTTGGTTTGGAGGATCTATAAAACTACAGAAGTCATTTACTTTAAAATTTATCTTATTTCTCTACAGTTTGTTGAATACATAGGATTATATTTCACTTAAGTAACAGTCTCATGTATTATCAGTTATCAAGTTTCTTCCTCAAGATTGCTAGGTAAAGATTTAAACATTTTTACACTAAATACCAAGAGATATAGAATAAGGATTGAGAAATCAGAATTTTCAGTCCCCTGTTACACTGTCATTAAATTTCCCTCATTTTGTTTCTTTTTACATTTTGTCTTTTTAAAAATACGTTTCGTCTTTTTAAAAATAGCATATCTGTATGGTACTTTCAATGTACATCTTCATCTGTTTATTTCTTTTGATTTTAACATATGTGTTAAGTGGTATTATTCTCTCCAGTTTACAGATGAAGAAACAGGAGCCTGGAGAGACTAAAGGTCAAGAATATGAAAGAAGTAGTTCAGTGCAAAAGTAATTGTGGTTTTGGGCTTTACTTTTAAATGGTAAAAACTGCAATCACTTTCACACCAACCTAATAATTCTACAGTTGAGTTAAATGAAGGAACAATTATTACTTCACAGAAAATCAGGAGTCATGTGAGGAAGGCTGGGAAATGAATTCTCTTGTAAACATCCTGTGGACCCACTTCTAAGACAAACAAGCTATAACCCCTGATTTAAGAGTTTATTTTGGGGAAGTGATACAGTAGTTTTCCAGGGCAAACACACGTGCGTGCGCGCACACACACACACACAGACACACTTACACCCATCATCCTGCTATACCATGTAATAAACTGAAATTCTAGCCAGTAATTTCCACTCTTTTCAAGGATAGGAGTGTGTAAACTGTTATTAACTTATGATCTCTCTACCTTCTCTGACCCTGAGCCACTCTGGGGTTAAGGTGACAAAAATTCATCTTTCATGGGCTTAAAAATTCCATTCACCTTTTGAAAATTTCCTAAATGAAATGATTATAATGAATAAGAACTAAGTTTTATTGATGACTTTCTCTAATTTTTAAGTCCATGCATCTAAAGCAGCCTGTGACCTTTAGTTTCAAATTTGCTGTCTCTTACAATAGACTGATGAATGAGGTAATTTAAAAAATAATCTTCCTATGGCATTTACTTTTTCCATAGTTCCTAGAGCCACATATGTGCTTTAGCAATTATCTGACTAAGTGCTCTTATGGGGACCTAGAAATCTTAACGAAGACTAACGTCTCTGAAAAACTATCTTCCTAATTGCCTTAGTTTAAGGCAATCCTGCATTTTGAATCATAAACATCAAATGTGATGATTCATAGACTCTCTCAATCTGAAAGCTGGGCCAGGATTCCATATATTCACATTAGGTATTCATTTTTTCCCTGGATGGTGAAAGTCTGAATTATTAAGAGAGCAGAGCTGTGTGGCAGAGAAATTTACATTATCCCGTATTCTCCTCCTCTCCCATAAACTTAAGAGTAAGAAAATCTGTTACAAGAACTGACAATGACAACTTAATCTTAAAATTTAAAGGTGTTGCAACATTTGTAGATAGCCAGGATAAGAGCAATCTAAGAAAACCTAAGCTGTGTTTATTCAGTGGCAGTCAGTCGATTTATTTGACTGCAAAGAGGTACATGTTTCTCTGTAAAATTTATTGTGTGTTTCCTTGCTGCTCCACAGCCCCACATTTCCTGTGAATGGAATATCGCAATATATAAATAATGCAAAGACATATTTTATGCAAAAATCATAGTTGTCCTATTCTTCTAACTGCTGTGCATGTTATCCCTTTTCACCTTAATTTTTATGTGTGCTTATTTGTCAGCCTTTCTCTTTATCAAACTGTGCCCTTAATTTAGAGCAATAAAGAAGTTCAGTAAGAATTGGGTTGTATGTTTTAAAACTTTACAAAACTTCGTTTGCCATTTTTGGTCTGAGGTCTTGTGATGAAACTGGGGGCTGATGATTGATTTATGTCAAGTAGCTGAATAAATAGCTCAAATGATGCTAAAATTCCCATACTACGTTTAGTACCTGAAACTAATAAACAAGTTTGCCATCTTTTCTAAAGAACTCTAATTTTTAACATTAAGTAACATCAGGTTGGTTTTTATTCCTAATTTGGAACAAAGTTTGTGTTTTCTTCTGTTTATCTGTTTTTAAGTTTGGAATAATTTTGTTTTTCCTTCTGTCATGTATGAAGCAAAGTATATTTAAAATCTTTCACAGGCCGGGTGCGGTGGCTCACGCCTGTAGTCCTAGCACTTTGGGAGGCTGAGGCAGGCAGATTAAGAGATCAGGAGTTAGACACCAGTCTGACCAATATGGTGAAACCCCGTATCTACTAAAAATACAAAAATCAGCTGGGTGTGGTGGCGGGCACCCACTGACTAGTACCAGTTACTCAGGAGGCTGAGCAGGAGAATCGCTTGAACCCAGGAGGCGGAGGTTGCAGTGAGCCATGATTGTACCACTGCACTCCACCCTGGGCCACAGAGTGAGACTCCCTCTCAAAAAAAAACAAAAAAAAAATGTCTTCACATAACTTAAGAGGTGTCTACTGCAAGATATGCTAGGGGATATTAAAGAGGGAAAGAAATTAAGAGTTAAAAAAATCCTCAGAATAAATGTATCACAAAGATATTTCAATTTATATTAGTAGTGAATTGTCTTAAATAAAGCAAAATATGAAATGATTAAAGGTGTATTGTTTATGAATTGAAAAATTCTGAATAGTCATCTTCTAATGCTTGGACTAAAAAATTAAATAGTATGTATGCTGTTTTCAGTATAAAATATTAGACAATGTAAAGGGCACATTGGAGAAAAGATCAATAGTGTTTTTTTTGAATGGCACTATTTTTAGAATAAGCAAAATGCAATGCCTTAATTACATCCTACTATTTAGATTAACTTCATACATATTGTGGAATTGAATTTGGCCTAATGCTGCCCCATTTTCAGTAAACTGCAATCTAACTTAGTATGTAAACAAACTGCAACCTAAATTAAGAATATATTCTTGTAACAAGTAGCTGAGTCTTGGACAATCTTAGCAGCTGAGCTTTCAGCCAGTTACAGGCTACAAACTGCTCAGACATGTCCAAGTAAGGCAAAGGAGGAGCTGTAATCAATGACACTATTTCTGTTTGTCATTTTATTTTTCTGTCTGTAAATACTGCCCGCCCACTTTGCAGGGAGGAGCTTTCTAAACCATTACTCATTTAGGGTGCTGCCTCATTCATTAATTGTCTCTTTGCTCATTTAAACCCTGCTAAAATCAATTCTTCTAAAGTTTTTTCTTTTAACAATAATAAGATATGCTTTTGTTTTCTTTTGGAAATGTTCCTGTTCAGTGTTTGTTTTTGCTAGGGCTTTGGAGATCATCAGTTTCCCTTCAGAACCCCAGAATGCAAGTTCTTAATCTGTTGTCAGTTCCTTGAGGGCATTTGCTACTTTAAATAAGAAAACTATAGTGGAAGCATTTGGAAATTTCCCTTATAATTCTTATTTTTTTCTTTTAATTGCTGCTATACTATTCATATCTTCTGGTCTAGTTCTATGAGATCTCTATGAATTATATGTCACATGCTTGTTCTGAATCATGTGTGCCTTGGGACAAATTTTAATGCCTGATATAAAATAATGCCAGATTTAAGGATGATGTGTCCAGAGACTTCACAAATGTAAATCTCACTCTTTAAGAGTTATGTTTTTTTTTTTTTTAGGCAAAATAATTAAATATTTAGCTGTATGCTAATCAGAAGTGAGGTGGATAACTTTCCTTGTGAAAGGTTCCTTACACTTCAATATTATATGTATGTGCACAGGCACACACATTTCTTATCTGATGGAAAGTAGAGCTGAAGCATGCCTACTTCTAGCTAGGGATCAACTGGTCTATCTATCTATCTATCACCTATCTGTTAATCATCTCTTATTATTATCTAATAGGAAATGGGACTCTCAGCCATGCTTACTTCCAGGGATAATTTTAAATTTTATAATTTAAAATTCTAATTAGCACAGACACCATCAAATAGAACAGAAAGCTATAGCAATAGATCAGGGTGCCTGAGGCCCCCTGAAATGATAGGCATTAATTTTTTTATTGTTTCATAGTGGTGAGACTGTAGGGGTTGACCTATGCGAGGGGCTGGGGGAGTCTAGAGGAATCAGAGCACTTGGGAAGTCAGGGAGTTGAGTCTGTGCTGAGAAGTATTTTGATATTGTAACAACGCTTAGGGCCATGCATGTGCTGACACACTATCACCCCTAACTTCCTCCACTGCCAATTTTTTTGCCTATATTGAAAGATTCAGATTGAAAAGTAGAGCAGGCTCTTCAGAGAAAATGCTACCCTTCAAATCCAACCTACATACCCTTTATCCTCCAATACATTTTTCTGTTAGAATTTGTCTAAAATATCTTAGCTGTGACATATCTGCTTAGTTTTTTTTTTCTTATTTATTCATTCATGTCTTATCAGTATAACCAAAGGGATTATTTTTTAGGAAAGCTCCTTACCATTACAGTGGATCTAGAAGAAAATGGACATATAAATAAGAATTAATTCTTTGATGGAGTGCTCTATTGTCCAACAGTAATTAAAACATGTATAATACTAGGCTTTTAAATGACATATGGGAATGTAGAAGTTCAAGGTGATGAAGAAGTCTTGTGGGAAAGGCAGGTCACAGAATCATGGATCTCACTAATTCTAATAAAATAAATGGAAAATAAGATTAAAAAGAAACTAAAAATACACTTATCAAAAGTGGAAGGAAGTATGAACATGTTCATTTTTAAAAATGGTTTATATCTGAGAATCAATAGATATAGTCAAGCTGATTTTTATCAGTTACGATTTCAACAGATGATGCAAAGTTCTGACTGTAACCCTTACAAAAATGGAAAACAGATCGTAAACCTTTTAAGTTGTCAGAAAAAGAAAATACACATACGCATACACACACATCCAAAACACAAGACTTTCCATTTAATAGAAAATAGAAAAAAAAGGATATGTAGGCCACAAAAATATGCAATTAGGGGGCAGAATAAAATCAAGTATATCAAGATAAATCTACTTATTAAAAGAAGAAAATGACTCAGTTTCTCTAAAAATGGCAAATTCCAATTAAATGCTTATATACAAGTGACATAGCTTGTAGGGGAGAAGAGATTCTTTTTCTTGCCCATAGATAGGTTCATGCCTGACAGTCCTATAACAAAAGACAGTAACAAAATAAAAATGTACAGATTTATTCAATATAAATTTACATGAAAAAGAGCCTTCAGAAATGAAGAACCAAAGAAACAGAGAAATGTGTATTTTTATGCTTAAGGTTGATAAAAAGTGGACAGTCATGTAGAAATATAATTGTACAAAAAGGAGTATGATCTAAGATACTATAGGGAACTTACCAAAGCCTGTATGTTCCGATTCTTCTGGGTGTCTCTGTCTTTGAGGGTACTTCTGGAATGAAGGTTCTTATGACCTACTTTATAGAAACGTCAGAGGATTCTTTTATGGCCTGCTTCACGGGAGAAGGGCGGGAAAAGCTCACAGAGTGAACTTCCTGTTTCTGCTGTTTTCTGAAATGCCAAGATGCCATATTTTGGGGTAGTGTGTTCTGAACCCCATCAATCTAAAAGAGTGGTTTTCAAAGGTCAAGCACTTAGGTGGTGATTTTGCCTCCCAGAGACATTTGGCAATGTGTGAAGATGTTTATGACTGTCATAACTGGAAGTGCGGGTGCTGCTGGTATCTGGTGAACAGAGACCAGACATGTTGCTAAACATCTTACAACACACAGAGCAGCTCTCAGGACAAAATATTATGCCATCCAAATGTCGGTAGTGCTGCTGTTGAAAAACCTAGATTAAAATGGAGTGCCTAAAGAAGTTAAAGTACAAAAATATCACACCAAGCAAATTAAATTGCTGGAGTAATAAATTTATTACTAGGCAAAAATGTTAAAGCAAAGTACAGTACTTTGTGATATTGTATTGATATGCAGTCAACATGGAGATGAGACTGTCTATAGTCTTTTTGTATTCAATAATAGGATCAAAAATATCAAGCATGTATTAAGCAAATGTGAGGGAAAATTAACCAAGACACAAGATAATGGGTGCGTGTATTTCAAGCACCTAGAACATCTACAATAGAATATATGACAAAAATAGTATATAAATAGTTGAGTTTGTTTTATTTTCTCTTACTGGTTACCATGATTGTTTAATGGCTGAATCTAAATAATTCCTTGAGTTCTTATCTATGTTAATTTTTGTTGGCATTCAACCTTATACTGCCCCTTTTGGCTGTCTTATTCAAAGTCATGACTTTACTTGTCATACCCAGGAAGATGATCCCAGCTCTGTTTATCTCTCCCTAAGTTCTCTTCTGAGTTACTAATTACCTGCTAGACATTTCAATCTATATGTCTACAAGTAAGATATAGTGAATTACTAAAGAAAATCCTTAACGATTCATCTTTTCCCTCAAATAGCTTCTCAGTCAACACTTAACATCTCAGAGTTGTGTTTATTTCCTTTTCTTTTGTTTCCCTTGCATCACACTCAACCAGTTGGCGGGTGACAATTATTCTGTCTCTCTAATTCCATAAAATTCTCTTTCCTCCTCTCTCCAGGTTATCTTGACTTGCATATTACAATAGCTTCTCTTCCAATTTCTCCTGCCTATGTTCAATTCAATTTCAATCTGTTCATCCATTAAGAAGATTAACCATCCTGAGGCTCAACTTGTGGACAATCTCTAATTTGTCTAAATCACAGTATTTTAGAGGTAGAGGAAACATGGAGTAATTCTAACCAAATATCACATTACAGAAATAAAGAAAGTGAGGTAAACATATTTAATTACTGAAAGAACTGGCACTGGAACTCCAAGTCTTTCTCCTGCCATACTGGTAATATTTCTTCTTACGTTCTGTCTGCCCACTTCTATATGCCTTTTGATGTGACCACCGAGCTTCTTATGTAGCTGATGATAAGTCTTCATGAGGAGATAAAGATGTGACCTTGAATACACATTTTGAAACACATTATTACTTCAAGGAAAAATGCCAAGGTAATTGGGTTTCCAAAGAGAGGAGAGATAAATGGAATGTTCTGAAGAATTCAGTGTCTTTAAGAAAACATGGCCACTGTCAAAGAGAATTTGAGTGTGATTCTAAATCATGTTATAAAAACAATACGTTTGTTAGACTATTTCTCAATGAGTTAGGCAGATAAGGGATGAGAAGCTATTAATTTTTTTCATCTTCAAATTGGTCTTTGATTTATCTGCCATTTTGGTCTCTAAGAATTCTTTTACTAATATGAGTCTTGCATGTGTCATAAAATTTTCATTTAACTTTTTCACTTGTCACTTCTACATCATTAGTGGAATGAAAGTCAAAGAATTCTTGTAAATTAAAAAAAGAGATAAAAGGTTATCTGTCGACCACTTGAGAGATGCTATGCTATTATTACCATTAGAGGTGATGTGGCATTTGAATGTTCTCTTTTCTACAGGCATTTGGTACTGATATCTTATAAAATTAACTTAATAGATGAGAAATAGTGTGTTTCATCCAGAAGGGAGAATTGATTTCATAAAGAAACAAAGTGAATGAATATAAGTTATAAGTTTCTGTTAGTAACTGCAGAATAACAGATAGTCTTTAATTTCAGCTACATCTGAAAACAGAGAAAGTATCCATTGGAATAAGTGGAAATCATAGGTACATATGTAGGAGACAGCTATGAAATTATGAGAATGTTTTCATGTTTGATTTATAAAAAGCTTTCTCATTGAGGTTATGTCAATTATATAGGAGTACATATTTTATCATTTAAGAATATTTTTTGAAGATAACTATGTGAAATAACCGTCTTCCAAACTCTTAGCTACATGAATGAAGTTAACAGTGAAATAATTATTTATGTGTTTTAATCTAAAGAGAACTTTAATACCAAATGTCAAGAAAGAATTTCTTTTTCCAAGTAGTTTCAAAAAGCATTCATTGCATTTTCTTGTGTAGGTCTGTATCTTATTTTTGTTCAAAACCTTTTAAATTTTTGTTTATAGGTTAGCAAATTAGATGGTTAAAAACAGTCAATCACATTGTAGGTTTTGTAGGCCCTCAGCAATTGTTGGTGAAATTATGAATGATTTTTACCTTTCAAACTCCTTGATGACCCAAACAATGATGAAAATAATGAAATCCCTTTTTTCAGTGCTCTGATCAAAATCCTATAACATGCCATTGGTGTGTAGATTTTATCCATATTACTTGAGTAGTTTAACTTTAAAACTTGTACAAATTTTACTCACTGTGTATGTGCTGGCAGCCACTAGATATGTATATGTGTTTGTTCTGAATTACTCAGATAATTGTCCCAATGTCACTGTGTATCACAAAACTTTACTACATGCAAAATATACTTTAATTCCTCATCAGTGTTTTAACATTTTTGGAAGATATATTTTTTAAAATTACATATAGTATTTTCATTATGTGAAGTATTTCTAGCAATACAACTCAAAATTTCAAATCCCATAAAAATGATTCCATTAGAGCTTTTAGTAACTTTGCAGGAAGGTCTAGAATATGAAAGTGAAAATAATGGACAGCTTTTAATGGACTAAAAAATTTCATATTACATGTATATAAAATAAAGGGTAAAAAAATAAGTTCTAGATAGCATCTTATCACCCAGGTCCATTTCCACTGATAACCACTGCTTCAAAGGTTAAATTAAAATGCACACCTGCAGAATATTTGTGTGTTTAAAGAATTCATTAAAAGTGGAATATTCCTTCCTGTTTGGCCAATTCCTTAATGAATATATTTGCATTTAATAATAACATCTTACCTTTAGAGCTTTCTTGCTCATTTTCTCTGCCTTTATCCTAAGCAGTCAGATTTCCAAGGTTAAGACCAAAGGCTTTGTAAAAATGTCATGGGTTTGTCCTTGTCAAAAAAAGAAAAAAATCTCAAAAGTCTTTTCTGGCAATTTACTTCAATGTCATTTCAAGCATAAGAAACTTTATATCATCCCAGACATAAAATAAAAAATATTGTTTTGTACTGTTATGAAAGATTTTATTATGTATATTCTGCCTTTGGACAGACACATTTCAGGGCAGTTCATAAAGATGACATTACAACTGTTTTACTTTCATTACAACCCCAAATTACAAATTTATGTCTTAAGCCTTGTCTTTGTAGAAAGGGTTGTATGGAAGCAAACTTCAAGATTTTAAATGAAGCAATATGTTTACTTTTAAGAACAAATTTTATATTATTGTTTGTTAAGGAGTTATACAGACTTATGTATACATCATTGAATAGGGGAAATAACTTTTGAATTAAATTATTTGCTCCAATTTTGGCTTACTCCAGCAGTACCTACATGACAAAATAGTTACTTTATTACCAAATTTGATAGATACGATGTGTCATGCTTTGTGAAAATTCCTGATGCCTACACATTTCCTGTTGCTCATGAAGCTTCATAAGCTTCTATAGCTAGCAACTTCCAGTGATACCTAATCCTGCCAAGGTATTATGAAATCAGACAGGCCAAGTACTCATTCGCAACTGTGGCCACTCGGCATAGGGCTGATTTGGTGATACTTTGACTAATGTTTAGAATATCTTCAGTGAGATAGACTATAAATAGTTGTCTTGATTATCTATGGCTGTAAAAAACAAAAACAAAAGCAAAACAAAATAAATGAAACTACCCTCAAATTTTGTGGTTTACAACAACAACAATCAATTTGTTGTTATCGCTCATGGCTCTTGCTTGGGATCTTTCATGTGGATTGCAGCCAAATGGTGGCTAGAACTAAACATACCTTGAAGGCTTCTTCACTCACATGTTTGTTAGTTGATATTGGCTGTCAGCTGGGATTGTCCGTCAGAATTCCTACTCAGGGCCTCTCCATATGCTCTGGGCTTCCTCACAGCATCGTGGAAGGTCTCTAAAGCAACTAACCGAAAAGACTAGGCAGAAACTCTACTTCCTTTTATCAACTGCCTTGGAAGTTACATAGTATCATTTCCTTCCTGGTTGCTGGCAGGCCTGGATTCAAGGGATAAAATAGACCCCAACTCTCCTTGACAGAGGTGTCAATATCACCTTGTAAGAAAATTGTGTGGAATGGAAGATTTTGTCCTATCCGTCCTGAAGAATATATCTGTGATAATCATTGTACTCCAGTGTAATATCATCTGCTTCTTTAATTATTCTGCAATGACCTCTGATGTCTACTACCATTTTTTTTTTTTTTTTGAGACGGAGTCTCACTGTTGCCCAGGCTGGAGTGCAGTGGCGCGACCTCAGCTCACCACAACCTCTTCTGCCTCCTGGGTTGAAGCGATTCTCCTGCCTCAGCCTCCCGAGTAGCTGGGACTACAGGCGCATGCCAACATGCCCGGCTAATTTTGTATTTTTAGTAAAGATGGGGTTTCACTATGTTGGCCAGGCTAGTTTTGAACTCCTGACCTCGTGATCTGCCTGCCTCAGCCTCCCAAAGTGCTCTGATTACAGGCGTGAGCCACCGTGCCCGGCTGATGTCTACTATCTAATTAATATTTTTTTACTCAACAGCAGCACATTTACTTGTATTCTCTTTCAGGGCTGCCCGATAGTGGCAGATTCCTCCTTTGCCTGAAATAACTTCTTTTTTTTTTTTTTTTTTTTGAGACCGAGTCTCGCTGTGTCGCCCAGGCTGGGGTGCAGTGGCACGATCTCGGCTTACTGCAAGCTCTGCCTCCCGGGTTCATGCCATTCTCCTGCCTCAGCCTCCTGAGTAGCTGGGACTACAGGCGCCCGCCACCACGCCCAGCTAATTTTTTGTATTTTTAGTAGAGGTGGGGTTTCACAGTGTTAGCCAGGATGGTCTCGATCTTCTGACCTCATGATCCTCCCGCCCGGCCTCCTGAAGTGCTGGGATTACTGTTTCTAAAACCATTTCTTCTAACCTGGAACACAAGTCTTGCAAAGGAAAGAATACCAAATAATTATTTTGTTTCCAGAATCTAGATCAGGCATTAGCAAACTTTTTCTTAAAAAAAGCAGATAGTAAATATTTTAGGCTTTGCTAGCCAAGAGTCAAAATCAAGGGTAGTATGTAGGTACTTATATAAGTATTTAAAATGTAACCATTAAAAAAAATGTAATTACAATTCTTAGCTCCTGGGCTGTGCATGAGCTAAGAATTCAAACAGCTAGTGGACTGCCTTTGGCTGGCAACCTATCGTTTGTCAACCTCTGACCTAAAATGTTAGGCAGTGGTGCAAATCAAAATTTGTAAAGCCCGTGAATGACTTTTCATTTGGTTTTATGAATGTATGTAGGTGTTGAAAAAATCTGACTCTACGCCTGTACTGGGCATTGCAAATTTCTGCTTAAAGCTTTCAGTTTTAATTGCAAATAATCTGCAGCATAATTTGATGGGCTTTTTTTTTTTTTTGAGACGGAGTCTCGCTCTGTCGCCCAAGCTGGAGTGCAGTGGCGCGATCTCAGCTCACTGCAAGGTCCGCCTCCCGGGTTCACGCCATTCTCCTGTCTCAGCCTCCCGAGTAGCTGGGACTACAGGCGCCCGCCACCTCGCCCGGCTAGTTTTTTGTATTTTTTAGTAGAGACGGGGTTTCACCGTGTTAGCCAGGAATTTGATGGGCTTTTTGTAAAATCTGTCAATCAGTTTAAGTTATAAAACAAGTGTGAAAGCAAATCTCTAGATATCCAGAGCAAGGTAAAAAAGTATTCAAAAAATTCAATTTCTTTTCTCTTCCTGATGGACCTTAGTGAAGAACAGAGGCAATGTATTCATTCGTTATATTTTATTGTCATTATTGTTCTATGTGTAGCTACTCCCATTTTTTTCTTTCTATCAATCATCATCTATCTGCTGTTATCTCCTGAACTCCCTTTCCTTTTCCCATCAACACTATTCTAGTATGTTTGAATGAATGAATTTGTATGTGTTGCTGCAAAATATGCATTTTTTAATTGAGTGTGCATATATTTTTAATTTACTTAGGTATTGTTTTAGAGACCTCTGATCTTTGTCTTGGTTTTCCTTCACTCAGTTATATGTTGATGATGTGTTCATGGTGCTATATTACATCTAGTTTGTCATTTCTAACTCCTTTATTATACTTCAATGACTGCATCCACATTTTACCTATCCACTCTTCCACAGTGCATCTACTGTCTGTCCTACTATACACAATACTGTGATACACATTTCCATCTGTACCTTTATGTGAAAGAGTGATAGAACATTCTCTTATAAAGAAATTGAAATTGGAGGTCTAGTGACAATTGTGACTAAGTCAGTGCTTTACAGATCCTCTTGGACTATTACAATTTCTGTTGTACAATTCAGTGATAACACACACAGAAGATACTGAAAAGAAACAATGCAAAAGGATTTCATTAAGTGTGCAATTCCAGTGATTATTCTATTGGAACTAAATTTATTCACTTGTTTAGATTTGATTGAGGTGACAGTCACTGTCTTAAAAATGAATATTAAGGCATTTGAGTTTTTGTCAACATTTTAGTAGTTGCTCTAGAGATTACAATATATACCCATACTTTTTCCCAGGATAGTTAACATTAATAATGTTCCATGCCACATAAAATATAGCAACTTTGCAATTGTATAGGTCTATTTACCTCTCCTCATCCTTTCTACTATAGTTGTCATATGGATTACACATATATATGTATATGTATATATGTTGTGC